>NC_059149.1:17291262-18541262 GCF_020740605.2 Lemur catta | reverse complement strand
TTAACACTATCTCTCAATTCTGAAACCAAACAACATCTTGGGCTCACAAACTCTGAATCTATTTTTTAAAAAGAGTTCCACCTTGCGTGTGCATAATGTCTTTTAAAAAGTTGAATAGAGAAATAGTAAGCTTTCAGTTTTGTTGGTAGACTCATTGTGAGTTGTGCTAATATAAGAGGCTAGAAGAACGCACTTGCTTTCCAGTAACAAGTGAAGTGATGGCTAGGGAAAATAAATATCTTTTCACTTAGGAATCAGCAGCCTTCATGTGAAAGTTTTAAGGAGAGTTCAAAAAGTTAACCGTGTTGCCACCAATCATTTTCCTTGTCACATTTTTCTGTAAAAACAGGAGAGAAAATCTGGTCAATCGTCACTGTGTACTGCTAACTAATATACAATGTCTATTTGGTATTGATCCTTTTTTCTATTCTGAGGTTCAGTTAAATGAACTTTCCAACATCTCCTGAAATATTACAAAATTTTCCATTCCAAGCAAGTTGGTGAAAATGCCTGTTTGGATCATTGAAATAGATTTCTATCTGGTTTCCTTCCCTACCTCTCCTTCTCAAAATCAAACCAGTCAGTTTAATTTTCCAAATGTGCAGCTATGCTTGAATTACATCCTTGTGCTAAAAACTGTGCACTTCAGTGCATATACATTTAGGTAAAACTTCTTCATTTTAAATCCAAGGTCATTCATAAGATTGTTCCATATTTAGGCTCTTAATTTACATTACTTATTTATCATAATATTTTAAGTCCCAATTTGCATGAGCCCAATCAATTTAAACATAATTGAACTCTAGAATCTTAAATTAGAAGTCCATATGATGATGTAGATTCCCCTTTCCTCTTCCATGTTGAGAGATAAGTTAATTGACTACACTTTAATATTTTTGTTAACTCTAGTTTTCTAAAAGTTTTACAAATACAATTTTATTTTATGGAGTCAATTATACATTTCCTTCTTCTGCTCCCTCCTTTGTTTCTTGTTATTTTTGTTATACATTCTGTTCTTCTCCTATAAACGTCCTTCAAGTTTACAGTTTTGTCACCAGCATGTAGAAAATTACATTTAACAATGTATTCCACAATGGATTTGACTTGTAAGTGCCACGGTTACAGTATTTTTGTATGGATTCAACATACTCTCCACTCTTCTGAATTATTTTATTTTGCTTACTTTTAAGAATGACAAAGCAACTTTCTAAATGGGTATTCAAACATACACACACATATTATTCCATGATTTAAATTTCAGTGTGTTTTCTTGTATCCTGTTCAATATGGCAGTCTGGCAGTAATCACTATATTTCACCATTCTTCCGTTCGAGCAGACCATTTGAACTTTGTATATAAGTATAATCTTCTAGTGTGTGTTGGGAAATTCTAATTCTATTCTTTAATCTGCTTTGTTTCCAACAAAGAGTCTCATTAGTGTTTTAGGCAACTGAGTTGATATTATAATTAGGAAAATGATTTTTGGTAAATTTTCCAAGGATGCAACATCGTAAACAAATGAATAATTAAGAAATTAATTTTAAATGATTATAACAGAAAATTAAGAGTCAATATAATTGTATAGAAGAATACAGAGCAAATGTAGCAGAAACAAGAGCCAAAGATTAAAAATTATAAAACTTTCCTCAGGCAAAGAAAGCTCAGGAAGAAGCGTGAGGACACAGTCTATAAGTATCCAGGCAGGGAAGAAAAAAAAGAATTAACCTACAAAGGAGACAAAATTTAGCTAACTGCAGACTTCTCAGCAGCTCTAAATTGAGAAATATATGAAAAGTTTTAAAAGGAAAAATGTTGTCATCTTTTTTGGGAGAAGATAATAGAAAGACACTTTTGTTTATCCAGGGACTTAAAAAATATGCATATTCTTCTCTTAAAAGTCTGTAAATTTAGCCATCGAACCAAAAAGTTGAACCAAATTAGGAACCCCGGGATATAAAAATTATAGCATACAGTATCTGTCTTTAAGTACCTAAGCCAAATAAGCATAATATAAACCTCTATGTTATTATTGTTAATCTAGTTACAATAGTTGAACACAAATGTTAACTGATATTTAAATACAAAATTATTTTAAAAAATAGTTCTCCAATCTCTAGATTCCATAAGCACAGATTGGGAAGTAATTAAACAAGAAAAATGAAAAAATAAGTAAATATTCTTTCTCCTTTTGCATATATGTATATGTATATTTCTGGGTGAGTATATGCCAAAAGTACTTGCTATGATAAAAACAAACTAAGACATTCAAATCTACATTGAAGCATAAGACCCGCAAATGGAAGCAAAAAAAAAAAAAGATAGAAAGTAAAATATCAATGTTGAAGAACAAAACTATATCCCACCACAACAAAATTAAATGAATTTAAAGAGCGATGATTCTAAGAGGAAAGCAAATGAGAAGCCAAAGTTCTAACCTGAGATTGCTGCAAGAGAACTCACCAAAAGAATGGCAAGATTGTGACAGCAAGTGTATCAGCCAGGAGGCCTTCATAACCTGAAAGACATTTGGGAGAACTTCCCCCTGGATGCACAAGCAAGAATCAAGAAACGTCTGACAACCAAAGTCATCAGAAAAACAATTTTGTAAGTTCCAACCACTACATATACAATCCTACCTGTACTGGTGTCTATATGCTATGAGTTTTCTCCTGTTATTATAAGTAATCTCTCTTTACTGTTACCTAGGGCAAATTGCTCCACTTGGACAGTAGATGCAATCCCCTCTCAGTTATTCCAGAATACAGATATGGTTATTGTCTGTTCTATCCACTGCAGCATCCATTATCCCTTCTATATGAGATTGCTCTTATTAATATACAAATATGCTTGACTCTTCCTTAAAAATAATATATTGCGTTATTTGGATAAGTTGGATTATAGCAAGTAAACACTACCATTGGCAGTAACTAGAAAATCCAACAAAAACTACCAAAATATCACATCCTGTTATATTTTCAGGTGAACCACAGAGGAAACAAGAACATGAAGATTAAAATTGTAGAATCCTTAAGAAAATGACGTGAGAGTCTGCTGCTGCTTTTCTTCCAGAGGCATCTGTCAGCTCTGGGAATTGTTAGAGGCTCTGCATCTGAGTTTGGCCAAGGCAGAAGATTGCTACCTAGAGCCTCCGGTGATGCCAAAGACTTGGAGGAACAAAATTCTAAAACTGTAGCCCTCCAGCAAAAAGCTAGTTTGTCTCTCAAGATTTATGCTAAGCTCTAAAGTTGTGTGAAGTAAGCAGCTAATGAGTGAAGTTGAAAAGATTCTGAAAAGCAGTGGATTTTCCAAGTCTAACAATGATGGAAACGAAGACCCTCCAGAGGGAGAAACCTTGAGAATACAGCAAAGGAGAGAGGAAAGTATTGGAGGTGGACATGGCCTAATTCTGCCTAAGTACTTGAAGGGAAAGTTGTAGACTTAGGGGGAAAAATACCAGCATGCTGTTTATAAAATACACACTTGAAATATAAGCACACACAACTCTTGAAAATAAATGTAGAGGGAGAAGCTGTACCATAAAAACACTAACCACTAGTAAGGTTGTGTCACTCTATAGACAGACAAAATAGACTTTAAGGCAGAAAATGTTTGTAGAGAAAAAGAGAAATTTCTTAGAGTCAATTCTTAAGAAAGAGCATAATTTTAAACCTTCATGTTTTGAAATAAACCCTTTAAACTGTAAAAATAAAAATTATACAGAACTTCAAAGGGAAATCATAAGGAAAGATTTTATGGATGATGGAATAAATAGAGAAAGGCTATGGAAAATCTGATCCACACATATAAGAACAATAACCTAATTAACATAGATCCAATACTCCACCAGCCATTAGAATGACTACAAATGCCTTCACATACTTGTGGGACATAGATGGCAAAGGTAATTATATGCCTTAAATTCTTACAAGTCCCAAAAGAATTGAAATAACATATAGAGTGTATTCTCTGACAATAGTGGAATTAATCCAGAAATCAGTTCAAAACAATGAAAATGAGCAATTGCTCAATTGCTTAGAAATTAACTAACAAACTTCTAAATAATTCCTGAATCAAAAAAGTCACTGGAAAATTAGAAAACATTTTCAACTGAATAACTATAAAAATGTGATGTTAAAAAAATTGTGGGATGCAGCAAAAGCAGTATTTAGATAGAAATTTATAACCATAAGCAAGCATGTCAGAAGAAAAAAATGTTGAAACCAAATGCACTAACTTCAATCTCAAGAACCTGAAGTAATTTATATTAAATCCAAAGAAAAAAGAAGAAAGGAATTAATAAAGATGAGATCAGAAATTAATTTTAAAAACTAATAAAATCTATACTAAACATTAAGCGAAATGATTCTTTAAAAAATTAATAATAATTTATAAATTTCATCCAGGCTTATCAAGGAAAACAAAACTCAGATTACTAACATGAAATAAAAATGAGATATTGAAGCAGAACCTACAAACAGTAAAAAGTAATAAGAGATTCTGGCTTTCGCTTGGAGGTAGATTCTGTTGGAGCATCCATCCTAATTCAATATAGGGAATATTCAATATGCAACTTCTACACTTTCACACAAAGTGCTGACAATAATATCTAATTAAAAATGTATAAAATGTGTTAATTATTGCATATTTTTGAAGTGAGAATGAAAATTTCAAGTACATATGTGATGACTAATTTAGAGCACTAATTGATACTAATTTCAAGTAATTGATTTAATGGCACAAATAGTTATATAAACTAAAATATGCATATGTTACTAGCCAAAGCAATGGATTTATATACCTTGATAATATTCAGATCATTTAATTTTGAAAGAAAAGTACAGAATGTCTTCTTTTTTTAAAAAATATTCTATACTTACAATATAAAGCTGGTATAAAGATATGGTTCTGATCCATATTAGAAATTGATTCATACTTGATAGTCTAACAAAAATATGTCATTCAAACATATAGTACAATGACAGGCATGTAAAAGTTTCTCAAAACTCCTTGTGAATGGTCAACTATATTTTGGTAAATCTGTGCTTCAGTCTCACTAATGAACATTTATTAAATTGTTCATTTTTTTTTACATTCAAATTTAACCTATCACCACCTTAATTTTACAAATTAAGGTGCTAATATGTTATTGTAATGGTGTAGTCCCTGTGTTTTCTTGGATGTATTTCTTTCTTTCACATTGAAAGTTATTCAAAGTGCTTTTTTATTGAATACTTGTAATATCAACTAATAATATTGTCTGTACTTAGCAATGTACTAGGTCTTGGAGATACAACAGTGTGGAAGGCAACAATCTCTGTCTTCACAGGACTTTCAGAAAGCTTTCAGTCTAGACTGTGATGTGTCTGAGGTTTCCCAGAATGTTCTGCCTAATGGAATAAAGCACAGATATCTACAAGTAATACAAGAGTTAAGATCCAGAAACAGATTGAGGAGAAACTAACATCTTGGTGGTAGTTGAAATTTTACATGAAAAACAATTATAAATTAAAAGATTTGCCGAATGTTTTGCCAAGATATTGAAAATATCCCAGAGTAGATGTCTGAAAATTAGACTCAGTTTTTCTCAAAATTTCTTTTAGGTTTTAAAAGTAGACTTATAATTGTGATGGTTAGTTTTATGTGTCAATTGGACTGGACCAAGGGCGCCCAGATAGCTGGTAAAATGTTATTTCTGGGAGTGTTTGTGACGGTGTTACTGGAATAGAGTAGCATTTGAATCCATAGACTGAGCAAAGAAGATCTGCTCTCACCAATATGGGTGGGCATCATCAACCCTACTGGGGGCCTACATGGACAGAACAAAAAGGCAGAGGAAGGATGAATTTTCTCTCTGGCTTCTTGGGCTGGGACAGATACTTTCTGCCCTTGCACATGGGAATTCCTGGTTCTTGGGCCTTTCAATTCTGAGACTTAGCCCAGGACCCCCTATACCCCTTCAGTTCTTAGGCTTTTGGACTGTTCTGTTAACATAAAATATGTGGTTAAGATGTCTATACACATTTTACCATTTAGATGAGGTATGCGTGATTAAATGCATTGATTCAAATCTAAATCCATAGAATTTATAATAAAACAAGGTTTATTACTTACAGATTAGCTGGTGTTCCTAATCACATGTAAGATATTTTTAAAGAAGCTTCATGTTCTACAATTTCATTTCCTGAGTTGCAAACTGAAAAAATTGATTCTAATATACTAAAAATTACCTGTAAAATTAAGCAGACTTGAATTCAACTTAGATTATTTTTACTGTGCATGGTTATCATTTGTTTCCTGATTGGTGGGAAGAGTTAAAAATTATTTTGCAGCCTTTGCAATACTAAAAAGGAAAATTGCACTAAAATTCTTCTAATTAAATAAGATTCTTGGAAACACAAATGTGCAGAGTCAGAAGACTGCTTTTCTCAGTTCTGCTCATTCCTTAGAAAAAGTACACAGTTAAAGAATAAAAGAAAATAACAAAATCATTTTACCATGAAAGAAAAAAGCTATATAGTTAAATATAAATATACAATGATATGTATATAAATAAAGAATTCCATAATTATGTGAAATATCCAGCTCCTATTAGAATCAAGCTTAAGGACTGCTAAAAACCTGAGTCATCATTTTTGTACATTTTTTGCACATTGCAGATTGAGGCCATACAATTCTGTAAATGTATTTGATATTTTTCCCTTTTTTTCTTCATATTTCTTAAGTGGCAAAAATGAGCAACAAAACCCATCTGTGCGTGTCACTTCAGGAGGCAACGACTTGATATTTAATGACCCCAAGAAGCAGTTGCATGAGATCGGAGATGTTACGTACTTTTAGATAACATTATCCCAGATTTGGATGGCATGAAGCAGGCTGATTTTATATTATGCTTCTTTGTGCCCTGCATTGGTTAACATAATCAAAAATACTGCATTCTTCATATAAAAATGTGTAAAATGTTTTGTGGAAGAATTTTTAAGATTATCAAAAAAAGATGGGGATATACCACAATAATGTGCATGGGATTTTTTTAAATAATCAGACTATTTAGGTTGTCAGCAGGACACATATAACACAGATATTAATAACACATATGAGAACTTTTAATATAAAGAACTTTAATGAACTAGAAAATCATTAAGAATAAACAAAGTTCTTTTTAAAAATCTTAGAAATATGAGTGAATATCTAATTGCGTATTTTGTTTCTAGTAATGATGTAGATGTCACAAAAGAACATCACCCATACCCTAACATCCAAAAACAAGCCCAGTAATCTACAGTATCGTTGTTGGTTTTTGTTACTTGTTTGTTTTTACCAGAGAGACCTGAGATCTCAGTGAAAGTTGATGAACTAAATTCTTAATAGTAAGAAGCACTTCACAGAAGAAAAGAGATCTTATCACCTCATCCCTGGTAGAGTGGTGGTAGGACTAGAAATTCACCATAGAGGGGGTAAAAATAAATTATCCTAAATTGTAGTGAGATTTTAATGGCTCTCTTTGGGATATTCTAAGAGACTAGAATGCTGAGCAGCTACAGCTATAGTGTGAGTCTGCAGGTAGCTACTAATTCTTTTTCAAAGGTTTTCACTGTGTGCATGAAGGTACTCCACAAAAGGCTAGGGTCAGGGCAGGATAAATTCATCCGAGGCACTTCAGACTTTCAGATACTGAATGTGGGACTGGCACAGGAGAACCGAGAGAAATTCTCCAAGGCATGCTTGGTTTTCAGCTCTGGAAGGCTAAAGGCAGGAAACCCAAGAGAAATTCCTCCTACATATCCTTAGCCATCACAAAGAGTAAGACATCTGCACTCCAAAGACTGGAGGCAGGGCAGGAAGCCCAAGCCAAGAGCAGGACTAGAGAACAAAGAGAACCTCCTCTTGACTCAAAAGCTAAAAGACTTTCTGCAAAGCAGACAGAGATATCATGATGTCTAAAGCTGGAGCTGGGCTGAAAAGAGCAAATGGTTTGTCAGAATAACATCAGAGCTCAGATGCCCAGTCCTACTGAAGGAATATTTCTGATCTTGCACTTAAAATAACAATAAAGCCAATGGGAAATCAAATAAAATTTGCAATGAATGCCAGACCTACTTCCACTACAGATCTTACTGTGATTCAAGGTACTGAATCTATTAATGGCAGGCTAGCATGATGAGGAAGTATCTTTTGCATATTTTGTTTGGACATATATCATTATCTTATATAAAATGATAAATTACAAGAAAAATGGAAAATAAAACAATACCACGAGACCCATAATCAAGAAGATAAATAATCAATAATATAAATAGAAACAGATGTGACTCAAGAATTGGATATCGAGAAGGGTCTTTAAAATAATTATGATAAAAATGCTAAAGTATCTAGTGGAAAAGTGGACATGTGAAAAGAGATGAAAACATTTTTTAAAAAAGAGAAACTATTAAAAAGAGAACCAATGAGTATACCAGAAATAAAATATGGGATATAAAAGAAAACTGTGTTAGATGTGCTTAAATGCAGAGTAGAAATGACAAAGATAAGAATCAATGAGCTTGAAGACAGATCAAGAGAAAGTGTCCATATGGAATCACAAAGAGAAAAAAGAAAGAAAATACAAAAAAAAAAAAGGAAAAAAGAAAAAATAGAGCAGCCAATGTCTGTGGCAAAATATTATACCAAATGGTGTGATAAATATGAAATTGGGGTCTCAGAAGGAAAGAGAATGGGATAGAAAAAAATATTTAAAGAGATAATGTCTTAGGACTTTCCAAAACTATCACATGCTATCAAATTGTACATATAAGAAACTGAGCAAATTCTCTGGAGGATAAATGAAAAGCACAGCTAGACATATCATAGTCAAAGAGCTGACAGTCAAAGATGAGTAATAGATCTTAAAGGAGCCAGAGGAAAGGAATGTTACATACAGAGGAACAAATATGTAATAATGACTGACAGCTCATTAGAAACAATGGAGTCTGGAAAATACTAAAATGACGTTTTTTGAATTGCTGAAAAAATTATCTAGTATTCCACAGTCAACAAAAATTCATCAAACATAAAAGGAAGAAAATTACAATATCAGACAGACTAAAGCTGAGAAAATTTATCTGTAGCAAAAACACATTGCAAGAGATGAAAAAATAAATGATACCAGATGGAACCTTGGATCTACAGGAAGAAATTGGAGGATTTTTTTTTCCACTAGCTTTGGGTTTGGTTTGTTCTTCTTTTGCTACTTTCTTGAGGTGTTACAGTAAGTGGTTAATTTGTGATCTTTTTATATTTTTGATACAAGCATTTAAGCCTGTGAACATAGATTTTGAATGTGTCATCTTTGTTGCTTAGTTAAAAAAATCTTTTGATTTCCATCTTAATTTTGTCATTGACTCAAGAATCATTTAGCAACAGGTTATTTAATTTCCATGACTCTGTATAGATTTAAGAGTTACTCTGGGAATTGACTTCTAGTTTTATTCCATTGTGGTCTGAGAAGATACATGGTATGAATTCGATTTGCTGAATTTGCTGAGATTGGTTTTGTGGTTTATAACATGATCTATCTTGGAAAATGTCCTGTGTGCTGATAAGTAGAATATATTCTGCAGTTTTGGGTAGAATGTTCTGTAAATGTCTTTTAGTCCATTTATTCTAGAGCCTTAAGTGCAGTTGTCTTTGTTGATCTACTGCCTCGATGATTAGTTCAGTTCTGTCAGTGGAGTGCTGAAGTCCCTGGCTATTTTGATGCTGCTATTTATTTCTTTGTTTAGATCTAGCAGATTTTTTTTTTTTTTTATGAATCTGAGAGCTCCTGTGTTAAGTGCATATGTATTTAGGATTGTTATATTCTCTTGTTGAATTGCTCTCTTTATCATTATATAATGACCATCTTTGTCCTTTTTTTTTAAACATTGTTGATTTAAAGTCTACTTTATCTGGTACAAGAATAGCTACTCTTGCTTGCCTTTGGTTTCCATTTGCATGGATTATTATTTTTTTTTTCTATTCTTTTACTTTGAGTCTATGAGAATCCTTGAGTGTTAGATGGATTTCCTGGAGGCAGCCTATATTTGGATTATGTTTTTTCATCCCTTCAGCTAGTCTATATCTATTAAATGGAGCATTAAGACTATTTACATTCAATGTTAGTATGGATGTATGAGATACTGTTTGTTCATCATGTTGAATGATACCTAGTTGCTTTGTTTACTCCCTTGGGTTACAGTTTTATAAGAGTAATGAGCTTCAATTTTCGGTGCTTTTACACTGGTCAGTATCGATTGTTCTTTTCCATGTATAGATCACATTTAAGCATTTCCTGTAGGGCAGTTCTAGTGGTGACAAATTTCCTTAGTCTTTGCTTGTCTGGGAAACACTTTACTTCTCCTTCATTTGTGAAACTTAGTTTTGTAGGTTACAAAATTCTTGGCTGGCAGATCTTCTATTTAAGAAGACTAAAAATGGGACCTCAATCCCTTCTGGCTTGTAAGGTATCTGCTGAGAAGTCTGTGGTTAGTCTGATGGGTTTTCCTTTCTAAGTTATTTGATGTTTTCATCTTAAGACATGTAGAATTTTCTCCTTTACTTTGTCTTTGTCCAGACTGAGGACTATGTGCCTCAATGATGTCTTATTTTCTGTGACTCTTCCAGGTGTTTGATGACATCCATCTTGTGTCTGGATGTCTAAATCTCTAGTGATACCAGGGAAGTTTTTCTCAATTATTCCCTCAAATAGGTTTTCCATGCGTTTTGATTTTTCTTCTTCTCCCTCAGGGATATCTATGAGTTTTATATTAGCTCGCTTCGCATAGTCCCATATTTGTTGCAATAATCGTTCCTTTTTCTTGTTTCTTTTTTTTCTACATTTTTGACTGACTAGCTTAATTTGAAAACCTTGCCTTCAAGCTCTGAAATGTTCTTCTCCTTAATCTAATCTGTTGTTAAAACTTTCTGCTGTGTTTTGAAATGTCCTAAATGACTTTCATTTCTTTTTCTCTTACATCTTTTCTTATGTTATCTATTGCCATAGTGAATTTTCCATTCATGTCCTGAATTATTTTTCTGCTTTCTTTATGTTGGTTTTCTACCTTCTCATCAATCCCATTCATCTTACTTTCCATCCATAATCTGAATTCCATATCTGTCATTTCAACAATTTCCTTTTGTTTGGAGTTTGTTACTGGAGAGCTATTGAGATCCTTTGTGGGTGTCAAGACAGACTGTTTTTCCATGTTGACAGAGTTCTTTGCTGGTTCCTTTTCTTCTGGCGCCTCTTTCCTCAGCTCAGAATGGGTAGCTTTACTGTACACCTGTTTCCCTCTGCTGGAACCTCTGTTGCTCCATGAAGACACAGAGAGGTCCCTGGATGGCGTGCTTGAGTCCTACTCTGGGAGCTTGACCAGGCAGCAGAGGAAGAACTGACCTAGCTGTCCCAGCTAGAGGTTTTCTTAGATCAGCAAGCTGGATCCCAGACATGGGTTGGAGCCCAGCATAGACCTAAAGAACTGCCCAGCCAAACCCAGGCTAAATCATCAACCTGACAGTGGGCTAAATAAAAGATTATCATTTAAACTATCAACTTATTGAGTGATTTGTTATACAATCCCAGAAATATGTGCCAGGAGGGAGGGGTTACCAAAAAATACAACAACAAAAAAAATTAGTTAAAATTTGAATTTAGAACTAGATGACAGAAAGTAACCAGAATACAGATGATGAAATTATTATAAGAAGTTGAAAAAAATGATTCAATGTAGTGGTGAGACAATTGGTAAAATTGTTGCCTGTGGTAATATGGATAACAGAAAATGTTCCAAAGCTATACTGCCCAATACAATGGCTACTACCTGTGTGTGATTATTTAAATTAAAAATTTTGTTCCACATTTGCTCACATTTCAATTGCTTAATAGCTCTGTATAGAAATTAGAAAGCATTTTAGACAGTGCAGATATAGAATGTTTCCATCAACTATTTGTTGATGCTTTGATATTAAATGAACTTCTGGATATGAACAACATGACTATTGAAATTGGCAGACTTTCAGAAAGGCAGAATTAAAAAAAGGCAGAATGTTGAAAGTGTTCACAATTTCTTACTGGTTGCATTATAATAAAGTAGTATGAGTGGGGAAAAAAAAAAACCCCCAACAAGCTAAATAAAGAATCAGCCAATTCAGCATTTTTAGAAAATACGGAGGGCCCAGGATTAACTGGGCTGTAAAATAAAACCATACCCCACCTCTAGTCTTTCCTGCTGGATTTTCAAAGTAAAATACAGCCTGGGAACAAAAATCAAACCAAGATCTTGAAAGACCTTTTGCTAGGGCTTCTAAAATATTTAAGATAGTACCTCTTTGGCTCTTACAGTCATACAGTGAACTTCTAAGAACTTTAAGGGTATCATCATACAACAGATAAAAGTATCAAAGCTAAGCTTAGGGTGACCAAGGCATGTCTGAAAAAATGTGTATGTTTGGCTTTTGATGCATGGAATGGGACATCATTGCATCATGGAAAATTCACACAATTTTTGAGGGTCCAATATTGGGGAAAGTGAAGCAATCTTAGTTTAAAATGGTGGCTTATTGCTCAAAAGGCAAAATAGCCTTGGGGGCCTTAACTTTCTATAAGCAGGAAGCAGGCTGCGAAGGTTGCCCCAAGAGCATAATTGTTAATAATGTTTCAAAAATGGCAAAGGAGATTGGAAAAGGAAGGACATTCCAGAACATGGAGCCAAGAATCATAGAAAACACTGGCCCAGAAAGGCACCTCCAAGGAGCATAAATAAGCCTTGATCAGGGAACATTCCTTGCCCCTCCAGATCAGAAGAATCTTGCAACACTTGCTCAGCAGAATTTCAGAATTACGAACCAGTGACTATTAGATTCCTTCTCTTATTTCTCTTTTTGAATAATAGCACTATTGCAGTGTTCCTGTCCCCATCTCATAGTTTGGTACGTGAGGATTGGATAATTCATGTTTTTAGTTAATCTCCGGATCGAGAGGAGCCACATCAGAAGAGATGCATCTGGACTTGTTATAAATCATGGTATCCTGGACTTCAAACCTGATGCAGGATTGGGTGAAGTTTCAGAGATCCTGGGTAGAGTGGAGCATATTTTGCATACAAGAGGGTTGTGGCCAGGGTAATTACAAGGATGGCCCAATATTCCCATTGTGAGTAATCTGAACCTCCTCTTGATACTGGGCTCAGTCATCAGAATGGTTTAGCCAATTGAGGTCAGCAAATGTGATGCAAAGGGAGCTTGCAAACTGCTTTGCTAACTCTGACTTTCTCTCTTGCTGTGCTTGCCTGCAGGCTTTCCCTGTAAGAAAATTCCTAGGGTAATCCATTAGAGGGATGTGCGGAACATGTTTAAAAGAGTTACAACATCCCATTTATGTCCATTTATGCCAGTTGGCCAAATATTCCTGCTGATACCATCTGAGAACCTGCAATATACAGCTGACTCCTGGACACAGTATGGGAGTCTACATAAACCATCTAGGCAAGCTCAGACTAAGTTATTGATTCAAAGTGAGCTAAATATGATTTTTTAAAAGCAATAAGACACTTGGTGAACTGTTGTGCAGAACTAGCTATTAATTCAATGTGTAGTAGTCATCTGATTTTCCACTTGACTGTTGCATTTCAAAAGGGAAAATGAGGTAGTGCTGGCAGACTCCTAGTGTTCATAGTTTCTCTTGCCAAGTATTCACTACCCACTCAGTTTTAGACTTCTTGGCTCACTGTCTTATAGTTCTGACATCCACTGTGTTCTCTTTCTCTGCAAAAAAGAGCTACATTTTCCAATTTTCAGGGATCACATCAATCTCTCCAATTGGGATTACTTTAAAAAATATTTCTAAAAGGAAAAACTGTCTCACAGTTTCCTTGCAATTTTATGTCCTCTTTTAACTTCCAACTTTCTTAGAATTATTATTATTTTTTTTTTTGTAGAATTTCTGAGAGTTCTTCCACTAAACCCTGCCTATAGTGTGGAATGCAAGTTGTTAAAGAGGCTCAGTGTTTCTGAGGACTTCAAGTTGCATATTCAGGGGAGATGAAAGTAGATGTTATTCTATCTGTTTCATTGGTCCGTCATATTCTTATCATAATATTTCATATTATTTCATAGAATTTATAATTCATAATATTTCTTTTTGGTGTTGTATAATAGCATGTTTTATACTGAACTGGAGTTTAAGCTTAAAATTCTGATGATTAAAAACCTCACTAATTTAATTATGACGGTGACATACTTTTTTGAGAGTTCCCTATAGTTGCCATTTGTAGTTGACATTCCTTATATTCTAACCAGAAGTTTATAACTTATGACCTTTTGATTCTCTAGAGCTTGGTATCTTGTAATTTCTTAAATAATTTGTTTTAAATTTGATTTGTTGATTTAAAAGATAATATCCTAAATCTTAGGATATTAAATTTTGTTGTTAAATTAAGATGTAATATTTTCTACTAATTATATAATTTTCCTAAAGGGTTTATTTAATCCTTAATATTCTATCACTAAACCAAGAAAGTATATTTTCTTTGAAAGTGGGGTAAATTGAGAATGTAGAGGCATCAAATGCAGTCTTCTGCTTGCTGATACACTGAAATTATTTCTATGCAACTACTGTCTAGGAGTACATCTAATTTTAGAGTATTTACTCCAAATATTTCTAGTATATCTCCCATTTTCTGAAGATTGACTTTTTCTCTAGGACATAAAATCTGAAGAAATTAATGTGCTCAGTTATCATCATCTAATGATCAAATTTTCATGACTATGAAAATCTTCCTTTTTTCTCTATTTTAACCTTCTGGGTCCACTCTTTCATTAAAGAAAGAAGTTTTCTGTCCTTTCTTCGATAGTCAAGGAACTTTTCAGAGACACATTCTCTTCCTCAAATTGTTCCTTACGTGCTTGTCTTTAGCTGAACAAATGAAAATGGATATCTTCCTGCCCAAGAATCTGAAGACAGATATTATTTGAATTTTCTGGAAGGTAAGAGAAGGCAATCAAATAAGAATTAATACAGAAGTCTCAAGATTTTTCATGATCAATATTTTTCCTATAATCTCCCCATTTGTGCCTCCATCATCTTGCCTTGACATTGACACTTTGCCAATTTAAGAAACATGCTATGAAATATATCTGATGGTTTTGGTTGTGTATGATTTTTCCCCACTATTTTCTAGTCGCCTTCCTGGAAATGCCTTCTCAGAAGAGGACCTCAGTGACATCTGACAATTTTTCTCTACCCTCTTATGAAAAGTATGGCTATGTGCTTGTGTTCACTGTGTATAACATTTACTCTGTTAGAGCAGGATATTTTTAACATATAAATGCAAAATTTGGCTGTGAATTTTTAAATTTGTTTTCTCATTCCTGAAGCATTCTGGCATTCAATTTGGAGTTTGACACCTTGTTTAATAAAGACATTTTTAAAATATCCCAATCTGCTTACTTCATCTCTTTTTTATTCTATTGTGGTCATAATTTTTTTTTGAAAGTAAACGTTATTCTTCAACATCTATAAAACTTACGTGTCTCTCAGCTCTATCTAGTAAAGAAATATTTTAAAAGTTAAAAATGTATATTCTTAACCACATATTACAAATGTGTGTTTTTTAGAGGAGACACAATTTATCTTTTCAATGGATCACTTGAAACTGGTGATGGGATATAAAAACTGATATTTACTCTCATTTCTTGTTACAGTCAATATTATAAAAAGCCAGCATAACATATACTATATTAATGGTTGGAAAATTTTCTTCCTAAAAAAAAAAAGTACACTTTTTCTACAAAAAATAGTTTTTTTTACTATTTCAAGAAAATGTAGGTAAATGTTATGCCATGATTCTGAATAATACTTTGCCTAGAAGAGTGTGTGTTGATACATAATTTGAACACCCTAACATAATTTTTTGTCTTTATGATCATTTGTGCAATATAGATTGGAAATTAATTTTATAGCACTTTCCAAGAAGAAGTAACAGTAACTGAACCTTTAAATGCTTCTGGAAGTGGTACAAATTTGACACTCATTTTGATCTTGATATATTTATAATTTGAGAGTGAGAATTGCAGGGCAGGGTTAAAAGAGATCCATTGGCAAGTGATAACAGTGACAAAGAAGGAGGAAATCAGTTCCACAAAGGATGGTTTCCACAAAGAAACTCTTGTTCATATGACTGACTTTGGAAATTTCTACGAATAAAACAAAACAAATGAATGACAAGTAAAGAGTACCTGCCATGTTGTTTTATCTCTATGTTCTATTATTGTTATGAAGACTTTCAATGAAACAAATATCTGCCAGCTTAACAATGTTTAAGCTAATCTCATTTCCTGAAATTCAACTACCTTAAGTCACTTGGAATAGTAAATAAGATATAATATACTTATCTATCCCAAAGGAGTCAAGCAAAACATTTTGATCTTTGTTTTCTCTCCTCTCTTTTGAAATTTAATTGCCTATCACATTCCTGATAATTAATATTGCATTAGGACTTTCTTTTTCATTACTTATTTGAAGCAATTTTTCAGTAACCTATATAAAGTCAAATCTTGTGCACTTACAATATTTAGGGCAGCATGAATTTTGTAGGTTTTTTCTAAAGTTTTGTTCTTTTGATCATGGTGCACAGGTGACTTTTTTTTTTGGCATAAAAATATTTACATGTTGATTAAGAGATGTTGCCAAAGTGTAATGCTATTCTCAAAACCTTATTTTAAGTGTTATTTTTTATTTCTAACTTAGTCTAGATTATATTATTGGAAGAGAAACAAAAGTAGGATTTGCATTTCTTTTTGAAATTTTAATGTGGTCCTTTTAATGTTTAGGTAGTACACTAGTGATTGATAATTTCAAGTAGCAAATATGAAAATACATGTCATGGTTTTTCTCATATTGAATTCAATTTTAAAAGAATAAGGATTTTTTCCCCCTCAGAATAGATGATGACAAACACTGATTGGAAAATCACTGAATATTAGTCAAATAAAACAAAGGCTGGTACAGGGTGACAAGTGTTATACAAATGTTTATATGCTCTCCAAACAGGACCAGATAGTGAAAAAGTAAAAGTATACATATATATGCACATACATAATGTGTATGTATGTATGTAGATTTATATATGAAAGAGTAGGTGTATATACACACAAACATATATAACATAAATTTACATTATATGTTGAGAGTGCTGAACTAACAAAGCATAGAAAGAATGTATTATAAAATAAGCCTGTTTATTGCCTCATGGATAATGACTTAAAGTAAAAGTATTTTATTAAAGTTGGTAAGTTAAGAAGTGAAAACTTAAGCATATTTATCAATGCAAAGATACACATCAGAAAAAGATAACATTATCTACTAAATTAGGATAATGGAGAATATAAAGAGAAGAACCAGAAATTTTATTTTTGTTCATAAAGTAGAGAAGAGAATAAAGATATTAATATAAAAGTCAAAGCAAAAGCATGCAAATTTTCAAAATAATAGAATAATAGCAGCCAAAAGAACACACAAAATACCAGATATTGAAAAAGTATATATGAATAAATACATGAATATATGTCACATACGGTAAATATATATACGAAAGATTAGATAATATGTACATACCTACACATATAAATAAACATAATACACATGTATGCATGTATATATAACTTAGGTAGTTTTCTCTTTGCATTTTTAAAGTAATTTAATCATTTGGATTGACAAGTGCAAAACTGCAGATGGAGAAACCATTTATATGAAATGAAGTATCAAGGTAGTTTTGTTACTTAAAAAAAAAAAATCCAGTTCAAATTTTTCTTCAGCATGTTAAAATGGCAAATGTCTTTTCCAGGAAGGTATCCAAGTTTTCATGGATTTCATTTCTTTGACCAATAATTTCCTCCTTTTATGATGCAGAGTCGAAATAGAGATTTTGGTGACATTTCAGAAAATTCTAAGCAGTTTAGTTTTTGAAAATTTGTAATATTCTCTTAGTAACCCCCTCTACCTAGAAGAGGATGTTAGGTAGAAACTTGTTTTTTTTTTTTTCTTTTTCAGAACTTCATAATATTCACCTGAGGCTTTAGGATCTGTTAAAACCCCTAACATTGAAATCATCTCACCCTTAACTATTCCCATCCAATTATGCTTTGTGATGTTCTTTTTTTTTTTCTTTTCTTCTGTGATGGCACCATGTATTTCCAAGTCCATCAATTTCAAAACTGCCCAACTTCCTTTTACTGCATGCATTTCTCACCACTCTTCCCATGGTATCAATTGGCTGCCATGCCATAGTCGTTTTTATCACAGTGTGTCCTCATATTTTAACACTGGTTTTCCATTTCCCATCATTGCCAACTCATTTTCACAATAGTGAGAGCTTCCTAACTTGAAATATTTCTCTAACACGCTGTGTACGCTGGTGCCAGATGAATTGTTTGAAACTCAGTGTGGGAAATTTCCATAGTTCTCATGTTTTACCAAATCCAGACTCCTTGACCTAGCACCTAATGCCACACAAACTCTAATTCTGATCATCATCTGACATTTTCTATAATTGCATCAAATTGATCTACATGTTGCTTCCCAAACCAAATGACATAGGTTGAAAGGCTCTAGAGTAATACAGGGGAACTGGAATTCCTGGCTTCAAATCCTGACTCTGCCACTTGGGAGCTGGGTGAGCTTAAGCATTTCTTAACTTCCTTGTCTTTGTGTTATCCGTGTAAATGGCATAATGACAGTGCCTATCTCTTTGAATTGTTGTGAGAACTTAAGGAACCATAAACATAAAGCACTTAGAATGGTATCTGTAGCAGATTAAGTAAGTGCTTATCTAATGTTCACTGATATAAAGCATTTCTGTATTTCCTGATGTTTTTTATTTCTATTTGTTTTTATTTTGTACTTGGTTTGTTTTGCTATACAGAATCATCCTGTGAATAAATACATTTTAATTGATTAGTTTTGAGTTGTGATGATAAAAAAAGAGAAATTGCTGATTTAAACATGGTAATAGACAAGCTTAAAGGACCCTATTTATTTAAGTTAAATGTCCCTGCTACTTAAAAAAAGGGAAGGGGGCTGTTTGCTTGGTGGCCAGGTTTAAGAATTTGCCCTATATATGAGTTTGATTGCCAATATTTGTTTAAATAATCATGTGTTTTTATGAAAACTGGCTAGCATTGACTGTTAGCCTAAAAACTGAATAATTTGAACATTTGAAAGTGTTTTGAAACATTAAGAATATACAACATTAATTTTTACAATGTATTTGATACCTTTTTCTTTATAATCTGTTAAGTAAGCCATGTGTTTTAATTTGTAACATAAGGAAAAATGGAGTTCATGTAGGATTCAGAGATTTTTCGTTTGAAGAGAGCTGGAAGATAATTTCCCAGTTTTATTATTTTTTAAGTGAGAATACTTTCCTGGTATTACAGAGTTCACATACTATATCCAAGATGCAAACCCAGATTTGACAACTCCATGTCTTTTGCTGATCTCCATGTATATAAGCATTGTTAACATGTACAATACAAATTCAAAGATTCAGGATTCTTATTTTTCAATTTCATCAGTATTATATTGTGTGTATTTTGAATACTAGTTCAATATATTTTGTGTTTTCCTTAAGCACTAGTAGACTAGTATATGTCAAAATGTTAGGTCTCTTCTAAACATCTTATTATTTCAAGAATTTGAGACAGAATAGACGTGGTGGTGATTCACTACATTTCAAATGGTTTCCAATAGCATCTAGCTTATAGAACTATCTGGATATATGTCTAGACTTAGTCATAAAGTGAGGCAGTATGTAATTGCTATGATTTGAATGTGCCCTCCCGAAAAAGCATGTGCTGGAAACTTAATGCAACACTGTTGGGAGCTGGGGCCTAACGAGAGGTGATTAGCCCATGAGGCTGGAGTGGATGGATTAATGCTGTTGTCAAGAGAGTGGGTGCATTATTACAGGGATGAATTCATCATAAAAGGGGAACCCTTTTGACCCCCTTTGACTTTTTCTCTTGCCTTTTCTTGCCCTTCCACTTTCTGCCATGGAATGATACAGCAAAAAGTTCCTTGACAGATGCCGGCCCTTCTGTCTTGGACTTCCCAGCCTCTGGAACCATGTTGCAATAAATTTCCGCTCATTATAATTACCCAGTCTCGGGTATTCCGTGATTTACTGTATATTCCAGGCCTTCCTACTATAATTAAGCTATAATTCTATTTGTTTACACTAATGTAATTTTTCATTCTATTGTGTTTTTCAAAATCTTTAAAAATGATAATGGAATTTACGCTAACATTATAATTCTAATTAGTGTTTTTATTGTATTTTCAAAAAGCATGCATCCTTAATACATCATTTTTAATCAGTGCATTTCGACATAAAGCATTGTTTCATGTGATATGTGACTGAGTTGAACACCATCTGTATCAGGATTTCCAGCAAAGAAAGGTGTTGGTTTTTTTATCCTTTGGGAAGAATTATCTTCTACTCAAGTGTGTTTGGTTAATACAGATATCTTCATTTCTCTGTGGAAGAGTAGATGCTTACCTTTTATTCTGTATCACGGTGGGAACAGCAAGCTAGTGAATAGTAGTGAGTCCATGGAGAACGCAACACCATTCAGTGCTAATCATCAACTTCCTAGTCTCAGAGTGGAGAGTAGTTGAATTTTTGTTGCTCCTTTTGGAAACCATTAAATAAAAAAATATCATTTCTGAGCATATTTATAATGCATTTGAACTACTAAGTAACTTTCACTTATTTATTTTAAAATATATTTCCTGGAGCAGCAATGAGCAGATTAGAGACTCCCCTAATTAATTCTCATATCATCCCTGTTAAGCAGATACCAGTGGTGTAACAGAAGAACTCATTACACACATGAGCAATTTGAGGCAGTGGGAAGTTTGATGTTAATGCCAAACAGCATGTCAGCAATAAAGCCAGGAGCATAATCAAAACTTTCTAATTCCCAGTAGTCCTCTTGCCTCTAAAACACATGATTTTCTCTCTGAGAATGCAAAACCATTTTGCAAGTTTAACTGTGATATCATATTTATCCTATCAAGGAGTAAGGCGTTGCTTTGCTAATCAAAACAGCATTTCAATCACAAACATCTTTGTATAAAACAGTGAAATCTGGTATTAGATCATAGAGTTGGAACCCAGATAAAAGTCTATGAGCAGCCACAGTTTCAAACTTCTGAACAGTTTAATAATTTGGTGACCAAGGAAGCATTAGAAGGCATTTCATAGATAACATGTGACTGATGACATTCATATAATTGTGATTGTGGCCTTGTGTATAAATTGCAGAAATGCAGACTTTCACCTAAATAATCCTACCTAGTTTTCAACTCATCATATATAAATGCTGCTTTTAAAACTTCCTCTTCCTTTTTACTTATTGGCGCACAAATCCAGGTGGTACTGTGGAGTATATAGAAAACAATGAATTCCAACTTATTTGAGGAACAAGGAACATGCTTTAAATCCCAAGTGACAATTGTTTTCAGGTTTACTTTGTAGGTTAAAGGTCAATAGCTAGCTATGTATTGTCACAACCCAGTCAATTTTCTTTTCTATGTGTTTTTTACCCTTGTACAAAAGTGACCAATTGTTTGTGATGGAAGAAGAGAAGGCAGTATCTTGCCATATATAACTAATTTCAGGCTTTATGTCTCAGTAGCATTGAGAGTCAATTTTCAAATGATTTCTCCAAAGTGATACAAGTGGTTCGTGACATAGTTGTAAAAAGAAACCAGATGCATGTATTCCCATGCCAGTATTTGGCTCAAAACACTATGTGGCAACATTGCAGAGAATGAGAAACACTTTAAATAAATCAGTTGCCTGAATTAGATGATTACAAGATACAAGATATATGATTTCTAACACTGTTTGGCTCAGTTAGCATTCAATACAGATTTGTTATATTAAGAATGTCTTTTCATTTAGGACTTTTTGGCTGGAAAACATGAAGCCAGGAGTCCAAGATCAGCCAGGGTAACATAGTGAGACCTCACCTCTAAAAATATTTTAAAAATCAGCTCAGTGTGGTGATACCAGCCTCTTTAGTTCCACTTACATGGGGGGGCCGAGGTGGGAGGATCACTTGATCCCAGGAATTTAAGGTTAAAGTGAGCTATGATTTTGTAGAGATCTAATCTCTACAAAAGCAAAACAAACAAACTTTTAATTCACCCCATCATTGATGATCTATTATTATTGATGATGAATATTAAGTATTTGATCATCAATGGTGGGGTGAATACTTAATGTTCAGTAGCATCAGTAGCAAATATATATTCATTTTACCAAAAGGTCTTTAAATCAATCTTTGAACATCTCTATTTTTTCTGTAGTTTGCTTTTCATGCAATTAATCAAACACTACTCATAAGAATTACTGTGTTACTTGTTCTAAGATTGTGCTGTCCAATACAGGAGCCACTAGCTCCAAGCAGCTATTGAACACTGGAAGTGTAGCTAGTGTGATCAAAGAACTGAATTTTAAATAGTAAGTTTTAATTAATTTTCATTTAAAACTCAAAGCAGTGTAAAATGTTTTTCTACTGAAAACAACTGTATTGTTTTGTAGGAATATTTTTTACTTTAGCCATTGCATTGTTAGCTATTGTTCCATTGTTAGTGCTTAGGCGTGTGCATTGTTTCTGTCATTACACATAAATTCATCACTAACATAGTCAGAAACAACATATTTGTTAGACTAGGAGACTAGAAGACAGGGCTGAGACCAGATGCAGGGACTTGCAGAGTGGGTGCAGGTATTAAAGTCTAACTAAGGGGGGTTGATAACCACAGACAAGACCCAGGTTCAACTTGCTTGTCAGCTTTCTAGGTCACTTTACGTGAACTTTTGCTAATTATAATATCATTTGCATTGTGGTTTTAAAATTTCTCTGCCCTTGAAATTGACATGACAGTTCCAAAATAACTGCATAAAATATGAATATGAGAGGAAACACAATTCTAGGTATTACTACCCAAATTCGTAAAACCAACCCCTTAGCCTTGAATATTCCTCATCTCAATTGGTGAGACTTCATAAAAGCAAAACCTCTGTTCTTTTCAAGGCTGCCTGTACTTTCACTTTCAATAAAAGCCACTGCTTTTGGCTTACATGGTTTGTTCTGAAATTCTTTTCTCTAGTGATCACCAAGAACCTGAAAATACCTCCACTAGAAGAATGATAACAGATTGAATCATTTAAAATATTTTTCTTTTCTACATACTGATGTAACACTTCAGTGTGTTTATTTCAATATTATATATGCAGAGTGAGTTAGTCATAGGTTAGTAAATCGTCAGGGCAATTGAATTGAACTATGTGTTATTTTAATTATAATATAATTGAAATATTTATTTTTGAGTCTTTACAAAGTTTCTCACGTGGTAGAGTACTCTCAGTTCTTTATTTTCAAGAAAAAGTATTTTGGGGGGCAAAATAGAGTAGCCTAAAATTATCTTAGTCTATAAGAGTTTTAAATAGTCGGACAGTCTACCTGAGAAAATAAGCAAGGTAAGGATTGTGGGACAATCATAATCCTACTGGGAATATCTACTGAGACTAGTAGTTCTTTCACCTTCCTTTTTCACTCTACAAAGTATCTGAATAGATTCTTAGAGAATGTTAAAATTCCGGGGGAATCATGGGCTCTTTTATGTAAAAGGTGAAAGATTTTGAAACTGTATTTAAAATTTAGCTTCATGAATCAATTTTGACGAAAGGATGTAAAAAATGCAAATTTCAGTAACCGTTGCAAATTGCTGTTTTACGTATTGCTAAACATAAACTGGGAGATTTAAGTAACATAATAAACTTAAGCAACTTTGAATTCACTGATGATTCCGTGTTGATTATCTCTGGTGCCTGTCTTTATTTCATTTTTCAATAAAGAATGAGGAGAAACATCTCAGACTTTGGTAAAGCTATTGGGGTTTTATGTTTACAGTGCTTTGAAAGACTGAATAAAACACTGCCTGAAAAAAAAATTCTTTTATCTCCACTATAACTGGATGCCACTACATGAAGCTTGCAAGTAGGCCATAAAGGCTTTGAAATACAAATCTTTTAAAAGAATATAAAAACTTGAACTTATGTCTGCTAATTATATCACAGATTATAGCATTAAACCATGCCTGTGTAAGTATTGGGTGACACTATTATTGTTATAGCTCTAGTCCCCAGCCCTCATGAATCTCAGAGACTGAATATTTCTCACTCTAAACCCTCAACTGGTACAAAGGTTTTTGAATAGTCAGAGAAGATTTGGAGTTGCATCTTTTTTTTTTTCACTTGAATGTTTCTTTTAAGCTTTCCCCAGATATTCATGGTTGCCAAACCTATTAAGCAAAGTACTTAGCATTCGTGGGCTCATGGTGAACAAGGAGAGCCTCACTCCCTATAATCATATAAAATAGACGCTTTCATTTGCTGAACAGCATGATATAGGATTCTATCAACCATTGTGCTTCTCAGAGACAAGGTAAATGTGGTTGCTGCTAAATTAACCTTTCCTTAAAACAACTAAATTGTGTTTTCTCCTGGCTCATCACAAAACGTGCAAATTCTACGGCTCAGGATAAATACCACCTGCTGATAATAGTTATTTCCTTATTCTCAATTTTAATTAATTATATTGTCGAAAGCTTTTAGCAAACTCTTTGAACACTGTATCATAAATAATACTTTATAAGTTAAGTAAATGAAAGAGCTTCCATTTCAACATTAACACCCCAAGGCTATAATCACACCACAGTATTTACTGGCTGATAAAATGTGTGACATCAATAAATGGGTAGAATTTGTCAAAATATAAATTTTTGTTGAAATATGCTTTCTTCACATCTCAAATTGCTGATATGATTAAAGAGTCACAAAGAGGAATTTTAATCAAATTTTATAATATGCTGTTTTTATGAGTAGGAAGAAGTATTGAACATCTCTAGCTAGAAATAATAATTAGTATTCTGCTTAATAGCCTACTGCTTATGCATGCCAAGTAGATTGCTTAAATTAAAGACATTCATATAGAAATAATCATGTTTGGCAAAAGTCCATGACCATCTCTGGAGAGGAAAAGATATATGTTTTATGATGCAAAGTGTATAATTATAATAAAATAATATTAACTTTGTTTCTTCAGACTTCTATTGTAAAATACTAGTAATTAACTTTGGATGTTAAATATTTTATCGTCTCTCATTACTATTTATAAGAAATTTGTCAACATTGTTATGATATGCCCTTGCTCAAATTGTAAAGAATTATTTGACCAGTATAATAAGACTATAAAGAAATTTTTCAAGAAGGAGAAAAATCAAAATGATTATAATTGAAATCTCACTTGGAAGATGTGATTGTTTAAAAGTACTCTTGGGTTGTATACATTGAAACATGTAAGAGGAATCAAAACTTTGAAAAACCTATTTTGAAAGCTAATGTTCGAAATAAACCCTGGAAAATCCAATACTTTAGAGACATGGAGAAAAACCCAGAATGATATCCTCTTATGCCAAGAAGTAAGAGCATCTCCGACTCTAGGATCCATGATTCCCTACTATGCATTGGTTGGGTGCCATATTCTTATCTTTCTATAGAGAAATAACTAGTTTATATTGTATGTGGTTGTAACAAAAGATTATAATAGAGCAAAATAAGTAAGTACAGTTCTTTTTTTAAAAATCAAGCTAGTTTCTGTCCTTCATCATTGTTGCTGAAAAATGGAGTGTACCCACCAACCTAGATCTTCCCCTGACATATGTTATGGCAGGATAAGAAACTAAGCTGTCATGACATAGGCATTCAATGAATAAGTTTTGAATTAAGTAACTTTATTGTCAGTATCCTCCCATAGCTAAACCGTCATCTGTTGTGCATACTGAGTTTCAATGAAATTAAAAAATACTTTCTTTTCTTGTGATTTTTGAGATCACTTTTATGAAATTGTTATTGGTTTTTATCGAATATCTGTCTTACCTGTGGATTGCCAAAAACACACAGTGAATTTGAGGACATAGGAACATGAAAAACAACAAAAGCAAAGAAAAAAAAAAAGGATGAAAGAGATTTTTTCTTTTTGTTGCTGAATTTTTTCCCCAGGCATTTTTAGATATTTCCTCTGCCTCAGAGCTATTAGAGCATGGCAGGAAGCCTTTTTATTATTTTTTTTTTTTCTTACCTCTGATGCTATATTATTAAACTTGGCATTATTAATGAGACAACTTTAGTTACTAGGTATTTCTCTCAGAATGGGGAATTCCATTCAAAAAGCAATTATGAGAACTTTATAATTTTGTAAGTAACATTTTTACTGAGTAATGTGGTATTTGACTTAGAATGAGGTGACAAAGAACATGGATTTGAAGTTGAGAGTGTTAGTTTTGGGTCTCACAGTTGAAGATTTGGCAATTAACTCCATTCTTCTATGTGTCTGATCCTCACTTATAAGTGGAAATGTTGGGCTCATACAATTTTGAATGTTATAATGAATTCTAAGAACTTAGTATGGGACAAATAATAAATACATGACAAATATTAGCCTGTTAATAGTATTGCACTTATCAAATTTAGTGAAGACAAAATGTCCATAATTGAAAGGCATGAGTCAATAACAGATCATATATAAAGAGTCATCTGTCACCCTGTTAATTACCATGGTGAATTCAATGGTTTGGGCTTTTTCTCATCCACAGTTCCATGGGCATCACTGCTCCAACATTGGAAAGCAAAAATCTTTCCCAAATAGAGAAAGAGACATTCCTGCTTCAGTAATTTACCAGGTAGCCACGATATTCTGCTGGAACTATTAATTAAGATCTAAAGATTCATTTATGGAAAATAATATTGTCACCTGTCTCCTGCTTCAGTGGAATGTAAAGGATGCTCTTCATGGACGTGGGTGACTCTGGGACTATGTTGAGGAGGAGGAATTCCTGAAGGTCTCTTACCTGCATGCAGTACAAATTTTGCCTCAGGAATAGAGCTAAAATCAGGCCCAGGAAATCAGTCCTGGCAGGAGAAGCTTCTGGTAACGAGAGTGGAATAACAAAGAATGATCTGAGAAGGCATTTCACCAATTTTTTTGTACTAAAATCTTTTTATTCACAGCCTACATGACTTGAGGAAGATCTAGTGAAATCTCAAAGGGCCAGAATGAAAAATTCTCATTCAGGCACACACTGTGATTTTGGATGAAATGCAAAATAATTCTCTGGAGCTCCAGGTTCAAATGAGGTCACATAGGACAACTGTAATTTGCCAGTTTGAGTCAGCAGGATGCAACTGGGGTCAGGAGGGGATTCCTACTATTTTGGATTAAATTCTTTCAAAGTAGTGTTACTTTTTCCCCCAAAAATTTAGAAATAGCTTTTTTGAAATTTTTCTTATAGGCCTTTACATGCAGACAGGGGCAAGAGCAAAATCAAGTTAAAGTAACAGAAACTATGAACTACAAAGAGCCTCTATCTCCCTTACAATTACTAAGGATTCATTTCCGAATTAATGTTATTTTGTCGGGAGACTTTTCCCAAAATTTCCTCCCAGGAGATTTGCAATAGTCTATATAGACGTTAGTCAGGTCATCCCATTAGTTTTCTGACACAAAAATCCCAGGCTTCTAGACCCCAATAATAGATGCAGATCCAAGATGGTCCTTACCTCCATATGAATTGAATTCTCTGTTTGGTGCCATAAGATTTCCAAACGTGCAGATATACCTACAATGCTATACATGTACAGATAAAACTAAGTTCAAAGCAAGATTCCTGTTCCATTCAAAGTTGTGGTTATGACCCATTTTAAATTATCCCATTTATCAAAGTCATTCTGTTACTTTCTCATGTTCTTCTATTTTGGGGCCAGGATGGAACAGCTATGCTTAAGTTCACTTCGTCTCCAAAAAAATGATCACAGTCTCTGGTACAGTATATGTCACAACCACCTGTGTTTGAAATGAAGTTGTAAAGTATTAAAACAAGGCTTTCAAAGTAGTAAAAGTGCCATGCACATCATCAGTCAGTTAAGAATAATATATTCCAAATATGAGATTTTTTAATTTGTGTCATTTTCTCCCACAAGTCAAATAGATTTAGTTGTCTTAAGTCCATTTTAGATTGAATTATTTTTTCAGGGTTTACGTGAACTAACTAAAGTAGGAAAAGAAGGCAGATGCTTTGGATGATGGTGAGAATGGGGAACAATGAACTTCTCTGGGAATAAAGTTAGTCTGGATGTGAGCTGCAGACGACATAAGAGTCTTAAATACTTCGGAAA
The DNA here is from genome assembly GCF_020740605.2 of Lemur catta. Classification (NCBI taxonomy): domain Eukaryota; kingdom Metazoa; phylum Chordata; class Mammalia; order Primates; family Lemuridae; genus Lemur; species Lemur catta. Next base: position 18,512,946 of record NC_059149.1, on the reverse strand, counting down.
TCGCTACAAGAGGGTTGCAATGAAAGCACTGTTCAAAAATGTTCAATCCCTGTTCTAACCTACTATATGAAATAATAACATCTAGAATTATTTGTTAGAGCTAACTCAAGATTCCAGGTCGTGACATTCTGAACTTATCTTTAAAACCTCATTCCTCTGACTCATAGCCATATCTGACTATTCTACTTATTTTCCTTAGAAAAATGTTCTGTTTGCTTCTATGAATGTGCCTACAACATTTTTTTTAGTTCTTAAATTCTCACTTGTGTCTGTGCAGCTCCAACAAAATTCCAGCACAATTCTTACCAGCTCCTTAAAGACTATTCATAAACATATCTTTAAGATTTTACCACCCATCCACTGACTAGACCAGTGCTTCAATAATGAATCGTGTTCTTCCTTTAGAATTTTGTATGCTATTCTTCAACATTTTATAACTTTTAAAATACTCTGTTTATATCACGCCTATAATTATAAAATCCAGGAAGGTAGAAACCTCAGTATGTTTTCTAATGTTATATACAACACTTTTGATCACAAAAAGCCTAAGAAGTCATTTATTTTTAAATGAATATGATCCTAGTTGACCAAGATATACATGCCATCTTCCAAAGCTAACCATACAACCACAAAATGTTGCACTTTATAAAGGTTTTTTTATCTAAAATAATTGAGATGTATAATGTCTCTTATTTAAATATTGAAATAATCTAATAAGTATTTTGTATGAGTAAGGGGTTTATAGATCTAAAAAGTAAAACTCAACTCCAGGTGCTTCTAAGTTTCAAAAAAGGTGTTTAATAGAAGTGTATTGCCCAACAATTCTGCTCCTAGGTACTAACTCAAAAGAAATAAAAACATACGCCCACAAAACGACATAGGTATGAATCTTCTCTACAGATTAATTCATAATAGCCCCAGACTAGAAACAAATAAAATGTATATTACAGGAGAATGAAGAAACAAATTGTAACTTATCCATACAAAAAATACTTCTAAGCAATAATATGGGTGAATCTCAAAAGTATTAGGTTGAGCAAAAGAAGTCAGATGCAAAAAGTTATATACTATGTTGCTCCATTCATATAAAGCTTAAATCACCAAAATTCCTTTGTAGGGCTTCGTTCAAGGGGGACAGTACTGCTGAGAAAGGGTCATGGGAAACATTCAGCATTATGAAAATATATGTTAATGGAAGGAGGTTACGTTTTTTAAAACAGATGTATACATTTTTCAAAACTATATCTCTACATTTAAGTTCTGTATATTTTCATCTATGCAAGATCTCAAGTAATAAAAAAAAGGATATGGAGTAGCTTAAAAAAAATCACTGGGACCAAACCATTCCATAAATCTTTTATAATGAGAATACTGGAAACTTTGAGTGTCACCTCTGAGATTCAGATCCCAAAGTCTGTAACTCTGGCACATACATATATGTGTATGCATGCCTGTATGTGGTATACACACATGCACACAGTTTCATGTGCTCAGTACATTTGCTGACCTCACTTTAACTTGATCGCTTTTGTAACAACTCTATATCCAAATGAGGCCACTTTCTAAGGCACTGGAGGTTAGGACTTCAACATATGAATTCGGGGGGACAAAATTCAGCCCATAGTATGTAGCTAGCAGGAGACATAATGTATAGTATAGCTTATAATATCTCTCACCAGCAAATTAAAATATTTACCTCTCAAGTCATTGTCCAGAACTTGTCACGTGGCTCTATCTTACTTCAATGAGTGTGGGAAGGAACAGTCCTACTCAGCATCAGGAATGCGGGAAGCCAGAAGTATTTGGTGAATAGCACTAATGATCACTTGCCCTGTGAATTGATTCTTTTAATAAATTTACCAATATTTTTACAGTAAAAAGAGGAATTAACAATCAAAACAAGATAATAGTGATCATGCTCTTTTTCTACACAACATTCATTTTTCTTATACATTAAATTTCCTATTATTTCTTTTTAGTTTCCTGTTGTAGAAAATGTAAAGGCATGATAATGATATTCTGATGATTCTGTTCATGGAATTGACATTGCTGAAAGATTACAAGAATTTCTAGATGTAGGAAAATGTTTTATATATTATACCACATGAATTTCCTTTGATGAAAAAGTTTGATGAAAGCATAATAAAACTAAATCTTATTAGGGCTTAGAGGAGCATTACATAAAAGATTGGCTTTCTGGAAAATGGGGCATTCCGTATTATATCTTTTGCTATTTAATTTCTAATTAAAATTAAAACTTTTTTTCTCTATGATATGAGTAATACATTCTGAAAAACATGTTTTAAAATCTAACAATACTGTTTGGGCAATGTTCTGTGGAAACTTAGCTCTCGTAATATTAAATTTTATTATCTTGTATATTTAATATTTAATTTCAGGACAGAGTTTTATGTATTTGGTTTTTCTTATGTTCGCTACTACCATAAAATTCAGTGACTCAAAGCAATCCTCTGTTATTTTCCTTTTCTTTAATATTGTAAGCTACAAATGTGTCCCTGTTTATATATTAATATCATCTATCACAAAGGTTATTTTCTACAGGTGTATTTGTTCTTTTGTTTGATGACCTTAGCTTAGTGTTGCCAAAAACTTATTAAATGGGATTCCTTGTCTAAATAAACATTCATTTTTTTCCATTTAATAGTGAGAGTCACAATGCAAGGACACTTTCTCACGTTCCTGAGGATATTCACAAACAACTATAAAGAATGTTCTGTGAAATGAATACACATTTGGAGTGGAGTAAGGGAAATAGAAAATATTTCTGAAAGTACAAAAAATTTAAAAGAATTATAGAGTCTATGATTTTGCTCCTTATTTCAGGCCTAGATTTATAGAAAACCTATTATTGAAAGCTCATATAATTTTGTAAAATTTTTCTTTCAATATTTTAAAACTGAAACCATTCAGTCATAGAGTGAGGTAGGGTGGGGACAATATTTAGTACTAAGTTTAGGAGGAAGAGACATCTATGTTGTTTTCTAACAAGCCAAAAACCATATAGAAAAAATATAGAAATGTATTATATAAACAAAAATATGCACATATATTCAAAAATATATAGAAGATTGCTTTATACAATATCTGAGACATAGACAAGTTGGTACCCAATAATTATGATATTAAAGGTCAAAATGATAAAACTGTAAAGAGAATGACTTTTACTGAGTTAAAACATTTTAATGTTGGTGGTGTCATCTGGCTAGTTTTTTGATTCACTTTATTGTTAAATCAATCCACTAAACAACACCCAGTATGTTGTTTATTCAACTCTAACTTAGTTGTCTGTCAAGACCCCCTTGAGAAGCAGCAGAGAGGGAGTGGGCCAGTGAGGAAATGTCAACCACTGCGATCACATGGCCACCAAACCACTTGGGAATGAAAGTCAATGACAGTTGGGGAAGGACTTGGGAATTGCTAGGACAGGTACAAGAAATAATGGAGTAAGCCCTCCGCACAAGCAGATGGGAGAAAGTCGAATTGTGTGTTTCCTTCTCAAGGTAATTGCGCCATCAAGCCCCAATTCCTCTGGCTAAACTGCCTTATTTCTGGAATATGGCTGTCTTCCACTACCTGCCTGCTGCTAGACCACAGTAGATTTCCAAAATTCTACTGTCAGTGAATTGTGAATGGGTAAAAAGTTAAAGGCTGTGTTCAACCTATTTATTAGGCTTTTTATAAAAGTTACTTTATGTAGTACTAGGAAGAAGTCTCCCTTTGGCTCATGCTTTGGTTTATTTGACTTTCTGAATTTTTGATTATCTATTTCTTCTTTCATTGGTAGCTAGAACTAAATGAAAGAAGAGCAAATTAAAAAAAAATCAAGTATGCAATCAATGGTATTTGAGGACAAATTGAAAGGATTTTAAGTCATAATTTGGACAATAAGGAGAAATCACTTTGCAGGTTTGCAATGTATTTTATCGATATATAATTGTTATAACATTGACATAAATCATCCTGATCAGTATGGAACCTTAAAAATTTAAGCAAACATATAAAAGACTATTACAACCAGGAAAATATTTGAGAGAAATTCTAAACAAAATCTGGTGTATAAAAATGCAGATATTAAAGGAATTTGTTTATAATAGAGTTGGATACCGTAATTGAAATTTGCTCTTATTTTCTGATCAGGTGATTTTAAAATAATTTAAATCAGTAAACCCTGTTGAAAATGCACAGTGAGCTTTAATCTGTTTTTTCAAATTGACTAGCAAAATATGTATCTATTAGCATGGTTAATGAACCATGAGACACATTATTCGTTGTTTTATTCAAAGATGCTTCCGCTAAATATCCGGTTATCTATACCTGCAGCTAGAACTAAAGAGACAAACATAAAACTGACTTTGCTTTTTGAATCATACCAATCACATAAAAATAATCCTGCAAATTGAAGAAAATCAAACCTGTGGGACATTGCACTTTTATTTTACATGAGTATCACACCATCTCAACTGTTACATACAGGTTTAGTATTGTGATGTTGTTAAAATAACCAATTACCTAGAACTTGTTGATGTAATTCAATGTAATTTTGCTGTCCCTCAGTGTTTCATCATACAGTGAACAGCTAATTAAGATCTTATTATTTATTCCTGAATTTCAGTCTCGATCAGGATTTCTGGGATCTGCTTTCATTAGCACCCCCTGACGTAACATTTCTACATATTCACTACTTTCCAAAGCGTTTTCTTGGCTACAAATATATTTGTATTCTGCATGAAGCTTTTGTCTTTGCCTCTGGGCCTTTGTTTATATTTTATTAATAGATATTATTCTAAGATAATTACATAATGGGCCTAGCATAGTGACTAGTGTACATAGGGTGACCAATGGCCCTGGTTTGCCCGAGACTGAAGAGTTTCCTAGGACACAGAATTTTTAGTACTAGAACCAGAAAAAAATAGATAAAACCCAGGCAAATTAGGAAGATTTGGTCGCTCCAAACATACCATGTTTTCAACAAAAGTAAAATTCTTTTACGCATATCTTTTTTAATATTTCTTAATTCTAATGAACAGAAGATATCTTCCTATCCTTCAAGCACTTGGAAGACTTTTGTTTATGAAATTCCCTTCATCTAAATGCCACAGTGTCCCTTCATGTAAACCATTGTATTGGCCCTGAGCATTTATACCTAGCTGTAAGTGGTTGTTCTGCCTAAGTACTGTTGCTTGTGTTACCAGAGTATAGATAAAAAATAGCTCAAATGTGTATATCTGAATATTTTAACATATACATACCTGTAAAATGACACCTACCCATAACTAAGCTGTGGGGATCAAGTGAGGTAAATGCCTAAAAGTCAAAAAGCATTCTACCCAATTTTTGTGGTTGGATAACTTAGGTTAATTCATTTTGTTTTGGTTTTTATTTTTGCTATTTCTTTTTTTCCAACCCGCTACCCAAGAATTTTGCCTGGATGTTTTGTTCTTCCTTGGCTCAACCAAAGATTGCAAAGGTCAAAGGCAATTTTTGTTTCTGCAGGTGGTTTCTGAAGCCATGCTAGAAAGATGGGGCTAGAAAGAGCAGAGAGAGAAAGCAGACATGCAGTGGTTGAAGGCAAGGTCTGCTACATAATTGTGGGGCCCAGTGCAAAATCAAAATGCATGGCCCCTTGTTCCAAAAGCAAGAAAAATGCTTCTTTCTTTCATGATCTATTAACCAGTCATGATGTTTTTTAATTTTCTCTTGAAGTTGGGCTCCTTTATGGAATACTCATGAAGGAATGCAGACCCTCACAAGTGCCTGGGGTTCCACTTTGTGACTAGGGTCATGGGTCACATAACCAACCCTGACCCTCTTCACACCCATGCCAATGTCCTCTTTGAGGGTAGAGGGTGTCTGCAGTCACTGGATGGAGGATGGGAAGCCAGCTGCCAAGAACATGTCCGGGGGAGGCAAGGAGGCCTCAAAGCAAGACCACAAGCATGTCCATGCTCCCAGGCCCTGGTGCATGTATTATTCTCCCAATAGACATTGCTTACCAAATACAATTGCAAAGATAAAATTATTAAGAATATTGAGAAAGAAACCAAAGAGCATTAAATTTCTAAGCCTCTGAGCATAGAGTCCTGTCCAGCTGCATTGGTTACACAGCCGTGGAGCTCCCCTGGATAAGGGAGATTCCCTGTGCCTAGGATAGTGGAGAAGAATCCATGAGTCCTGTAGCTGACAGGAGAATAAAAGGCATCCAAGCTCCACTCTTGGCAATAATCCTCTAAGGGAAAGAAATTCCAGGGAGATAGATACAGGGTACATCTATCTAGAGGGCCAGCTAACTAGTTTTTTCCTGAATCACAAAACTGAAAAAAAAATTATCTTGCTTAAAATTGATTTTAAAGGGTCATGTGGTCTTAGACAATATAGATATCAATGACAGTGGCAACCTGAACATGAACGGCTGTTTCCCACGTTTTGAACAGTATGTGATGATCTCAGATTCTTGCCGGATACTAAGATGAGAGGAAATACCGGTGCAAAAGGACAACTATTTTTATTTCCAGGCATTCAAACAGGATGGAGAGTGCAGATTTAAGGTGATTTATTGAAAATAATGTTGAGTGAACAGGATTTGGAAGTAAAACTCAAGAAATTGCTGCTTTTTCACCAATTTTAATATCTTAATTATATAAATAATCACTAATATTAATAGCTAAGAGTTAGTGTGTAATTGCTATGCTTCAGATGCTGTCCTGTTACTTTCATATGCATTAATTTATGTAATCCTTATAGCAACTGTGTAAAGGATCCAACACTATTAACCCCCTTTTACGCAGGAGAAAATGAATGCAGACGAGGTTAATGAATTGCCTAAAGTCACACAGCTAGCAATCTTAGACTCAGGATTTGCCAGCAAGTAAACAGGCTCCAGACCCTGTCATACGAATGATTAATTTGCTTCTATTTAAAATATACTGAAGTTGTTTAGTAAATGTATTTAATATTTAGGCTAAATCAAGAATCGATGGCAGAAATAGAATATGAAATTGTTTTTGCTGTTCTGACAATAATAGAAAATATAGAATTTATTAGTATAAGCATATAATAGTTGTTTTGAATTTAATGTCTCACTTTATAAGCTAAAACTGACCTATTTGGATAAATATATTTTATAATGGTTTACACAATTTGCTCAATCAGAATGTGTGTATGCATGAGTATGCTTTATATAGACAGTATGATCTATTTAGCCTTGTGAGATTGGAAGAGGAGAAAGTTGAAAAATATTTAAGCTCAATAACTTCCATTTCAGTAGAGATTGTTTGTAAACTAATATGCTAAATGAGATAGAAATAAATAATGATTGTGTATAGGTCACTCTAATAACATAAATAAAGACAGAATTAATTTGGTATTTCTTCTGTAATTCTTTCTGAATATTAGATCACAGAACTTAAGAATGTAGTAAAAGGGGATTTATGGACATTCTAATCCACCCCAAAAAGTGGATAAATCTGAGGCCCTATTTAGTGAATATTCACTGTTTGGCTGCCTTGAACCTTTGCTAATGGCACACCAAATGCATTTTTTGGAACCAGCTTCCTTTAATCTGTCTGTCTGGTTTAAGGGTATCTCCGTCTTTGGCTCTAGAAGTAAGTCATGTGACCCAATAGCCTGAGCAACATCACAGGCCCTCAGTCACATAGGTAGTTCCGAATGATGAGCACGTGATAGAATTGCTCTAATTAGAGTAAATCTTAAATACTGCAGTGCTATGGGGAAGCTCTCTCTTACCTTCAGGGACTGTGAAAGTTGGAGGATATGCGTATAATTTTCTGTTACTGCACAACAAATTGTTACAAATTTAGTGGCTTGAAATATCATTCCTTTATTAGCTCACAGTTTCCATGGGTTAGTATTTCAGGCACAGGTTAACTGTATCGTCTGCTCAAGCCACACATAGATGCAATCAAGGTTTCAGCCAGGGCTGTGATCCCATCAAAGGCTTCACGTCCTCTTCCAAGTTCCTCCTGGTTGTTGGCAGAACTCAGTTCCTTGCAGATGTAGAACCCAAGGTGGCTTCTATCTTCATTGAGACCAACAGGAGAGTATCTCTCTGATGCTTCCTTATTTAAAGGGTTCATCTGATTCGGTCAGTGTGTTAATTTTTTGTGTCAACTTGGCTGGGCCATAATGACCAGATATGCAGTCAAATGTTACTCTAGATATTTCAGTGAGTGTGTTTTTGGATGAGATTAGCATTCAAATCAGTGGACGAGCAAAGTAGATTGCCCTCCATAATGTGAGTGGACCCCATCCAATCAGACTGGAAGTCAGGACCATAGCCAACTCTTGTGCAGTCCTTTAATTTTTTGCATTTTCTGAAGTCAAATATGATTTCCATTATCAGTGGAAAGATGGCTTGACCTCATTCCTATGACTGAAATTCCTTTCTTTTTTTGCGGGGGAGGAGATGGGAAGATGATCAGAATGGTATTCTTGAATGAACTCCCATATGCTAATTTCAATGCCAACATTTGGAGATCCCCTATGGATTCTTGCAAAAACCCTAGAATTAATCTCAACCTCATTTAGGTCTGTGGTATTTTGCCACCAAATGGCTACCTAAAGGCCACTCAGTAACATAAAAGCTGGCAATGGCATAATAATGTGTTCTAAATTATCTGGAAAATTTCACTTTGTCTACAAGGCTGTCCAGTTAATTCAGACAAAGACAAATTTAATTATTTCACCAGGAGATTTTTTGATAAAGTTACAGTTTTTGAATTTGATTTTAAGCAACTCCAAATCCATAGGTTTATATGGCTAATACCTCTCTTTTGTTTCAGATTTGTTTTTGCAGCAATATGTTTGCAATGGTAAAAAGATAATTTTTGGTCAAGTGTGCAAACATGTTTTAGGAACCTCAATGTAAAGCAAATGAAACATCAAGCAGAGTTGAGCAAATTGCACAATTAATTTTGTGCAATACCAGATATTTAGTTCATCAATGTAGACAGTTCTGAATAAAGTAATAACTACATCTAAATCTTCCTTTGATAAAATCATTTGATCATTTAGATTATCCCTTTACTGACCGAAGTATTTTTTGTCTTCCTCCTTCAATTGTGATTAAGATTAAAATTGAATTATATTTTAACCAGTTGTTAGCAAATTCATTATATACCTCTGTCTTTTTATTTTTTATTTTATTTATTTATTTATTTATTTTTTTACTTTCTCCTTTGTGTTGTTTTACACTTTAAAAATAATGGATATTTACTAATTTCACAGTTAACTAGTTCATAGTTAACTAATAGATAATAATTTCATAGTTAACATGTAAATTTTCTGATTCTATTACCCTCTATTCCTTCTGGGCAAGTAAGCCAAGAGTAAGATGAAGGATGGTGAGATTTTTTTCTTTCTTTCTTCTTTTTTTTTTTTTTTAGATGGGTTTAAATCATACTATGCTGCATGGTAGCTTAATAAGATAATTATTAAATAAATGATAAAATCTATTGTTTAGCAACAAAAAATGCAGCATTCCTTTAAATTGAAGCACTCTCTTTTCCCCACTTTTTTGTATAAAATCATCTTTCTTGGAAACTATTTTAAGAAAAAGAGAAACAGAGTCCGCATTGCCATAGAATTATAAAATATTCTTTGTATTTCATGGAATCATATGAACTTATTAAATTTATAATACTTGTTCTTGAATCTATTATATTACTAGTCAAGAGTTAAAATAAAAAATATATGTTCACATAACATAAATGTATGAGTAGACATGCATATTTATATATACATATGTGTATATATAAATATGCATACATGCATAAGAAGTCCCTAACATTCAAAAAGATTTTCAGAGATGATTGGCAAATCCATTATTAATTATTCAAAATACATTTTTGCATAGAAAAAAAAGCTCTGAAGCCAGATCTCAAAAGAGCAATCAATCGTTTAATATATAGTTCAAATGGCACCATGTCAATGCACTAAATAATCAGTCAGATATTGTTATTACTGTTGAGCTATACATTAATTTCTAACTTGAAAGGTGAAGAACAAACTTAGCTTCTACACTGGAGGATATGTTAGCAAACATACAACTTCAGAATTCTGGTAGTAGTAGCAAACACAGTTTCAAGCACTCATGCAATAAGAAATTCAAGTAAGGCAACTCTGGGAGCAATATGGCCAACCTCTAGACAAGAGCACTGCATTAAATATGCAAGGGTTTTAAATTGGAGAACACAGGTGTAAATTTTTCTACAAAGTTGAATGGTAACAATTATAAATGCCTATCTATGCAGGTATCCATGTATGCAGACAGCCATATCATAGACAGTAAGGTGCCAGAAAATACCAACTTATGTTTCATTTAAGCATAGAGAGGTAATGACTGATTTCCACTTGATGTCAGAGTGACAGTTAAAATCATGGCTCTATGGTTTGCTATCTCTGTAACCTTAGGCAAGTTAACTAAATTCTGTATTTCATGATCCTCATCTGTAAGTTGACGGTAAATATAATTCCTATTTAAAGACTGGAGTGAAAATAATAATTAGACAACCTATGTTATATGCATGAACTAATATCTTCCACGTGGTAAAAGCTCTGTGTTAATTACCATATTGGTTATTTATTGCAGTGTAATGAACTGCCTGAAAACCTAGTGGCTAAAAACAAGCAACATTTCTTTAGTTTACAATTTTGTGAGTTGACAATTTGGGCTGGGTTCACCTGAGTAGTTTGTGTCTCACCTGGGCCCAGGCATGCAGCTGAAGATTGCATCCAGGGTTGGCTGGCTGTCTCTTAAAATCTAGTAGATCAACCTGGGTCTGTTTGCCAGAGCACTTGAGGGTTTCAAGAGAGTAAGAGAGAAAACTGCAAGACTTCTGGAGGCCTCATTGCAGAACTGGCACGATGTTACCACTGTAATGATAGCTCAAAGCATGTCGTAAAGCCAGCCCAGATTATAGCTGTGGAGAGATTTTATCACTTGATATAGAATTGGTTGCAAAGTATTGTGGCCAGTTTTGCAACTTTTCACATCCAGAATAATTATCTTTCTGTGTATGTAATCAATTAATGAATGTTGAGTGGATACATTTGTTTTGAATTTATGTATGTTTATGCATAAAATTTAAAAGTGAAAAAATAGGGAAATTGTTTGACCATTAAATGTAATAAATTTACAGCATTGTGGAAGCCTTGAACTTAAATTGGCTTTTGAAATGGATACTTTAGTTACCTTTTTTGATAAACCAATAAAGAGAGGTCCATTGAAACTGGATATCTTCTTCATGGTAAGTGATAGAGTAACTTAATTGACCCAGGATTGGGACATCAGGTCCCTTGCGCACTTGTACAATGTTCTTTACACTCTAATGAAGTCATTATGGACTCGACTATTTAGCAATTTCAAGTTCTGCAAAAATAACACATTAATGGAAGACACTAACCGTCAGTAATAGATTATTTGCACAGTGTATGAAAATATATTAATTTAAGTATAATAGTATTCTCTAACTCTCCATCTTACCCATCCCTCTGTCACCTAATTTACATGAAGACTAAACAAGCCTTAGTCATTTTTCAAAGGAATATTATGGATCTTTTGATGAAATTTGTAATAAAAATGTAGAATGTGATTTAATAGGGAAATAACTGTCTCTTTAGAAAAACTGAAAATGAAATCAAAATTACTATACAGGCAACATCAAAATACCTCAAGATGATGGATAAAGATGACATTTACAAGGTTTGGTAATGCAGAATAGTAAAGTTTACAGGAAATTAATCTAATATTGGAGACATATCATTTTTCACAGGAGCTGAATCATAATTCAGCTGTCTCCCACTGACAAGGTCAAAATTTACCACTATGCACACTCAAATGCTGTAGCTGGAGAAGTTTCATCACATCCTAAATCAGTTTCTGTATAATTTCCTACATAAAATCAAATTCTGTATCTGTCCTTAATATATTAAAAAACAAAACAAGGGAAAAAAACCTTAGAAACTTTATGTTCAAGTATTACAGAAAAAAATAAAACTGTAGTTTGATATATAATTAATCAGAATTATCAGCAACTGGGTTTCATCTATATTACTGGGAATTATACCACAAAACAAAGCCAGCTGTTTCTTTCAGCATATCAACTCCGTTACTGTTTCGAGAGCTATTCTGATTAAGGCTAACATGATGTGATCACTTTCATCACTTTGCAGCTGTTCTTACAGTGTTTAGATTTCAAAATCAGCATATGCTGGGTATTCAGAAACCTAAGGATACTAAATTCACATCTGTGTTATTTAAATGGTTCCAAAAGTAATTGGCATGCATTCACCAAGATGGTAGGTATTTTTATCCCCCCCCCAAGTTTATATATGCTCTTTAATGAAGTAGATATATTTTGAGTAGGACTTAGGTTCATTCCTTCGAGGTTTTGGAAACATTGTAGAGCACCTTATAAAGTGTATGGCACTTACAAAATAAGAAAATGAGTCCAAGACCTGTTATGTACTGGGCATGAGAAGGTAACCAAATGAAAAAACAATGCTAGTTGTTGACATTCTTTATTTGGAAATGGCATTAAATGTTGCTGACAAATTTAGAATTTGTTCACTGGGTTTATTACAACATTTAATTTCTTGAAGCAATATTTAAATAAGAAAAAAAATTAGCCAAGCATGATGGCTTGCACCTGTAGTTCCAGTTACTTGGGAGGCTGAGGCAGGAGGATCTCTCAGGAGTTTAAGGTTGCAGTGAACTGTGATGACGTCACTGTACTCTAACCCAGGTAACAGAGAGCAGAGACTCTGTCTTAAAAAAAAAAAAAAAGAAGAAGAAGAAATAAGGATTTGTCACTGATTATGGTATTCTTCTGTGTAGCAATTTGTGGACTGAAGAACTACCAGTGAAATTTGTACTTTGTGTAATTATTCACAGTTAATATACAATGGTGACTAAAATTTGAACCCTGTTGTTGACATGTTATATAACTGAACCACGAATACTTAAATTTATGTACGTCAGATCCCTGCAAAGCAAGGGATGCCAATAAATTAAAATGTTTAAAAAGTAATTATAACATCCATTATTATCTTGGGATATTATTATTACTCAATGACACCATAAAACAGATAACAGTTACGTATATAACAGAAAAAAAACTCGTTTCAGAAAACACAAATTCTGTAAAACTATTGAGCATTATCTCATGAATGTTGAATTTTTGCATAGTTGACTTTTGTCTGTTATAAATTAAATGTCATTGTCCCTTTGAAAGACATTTCACTGGGTCAAAAATTCTACGTTGACACTGACAGTTTTTTTCTTTTCAGTATGGTAAGATAGTTTTCCATTTTCTTCTAGCACTCATTGTTTTGGATAAGAAAACTGAAGCTACTCTTATCCTTTTTCTTCTGTACGAAACTTGACTTTTTTTCGTATTGTTTTTAAGATTTTCTCTTTATCACTAGCTTTAAGTATTTGACTATACTGTGCCTTGGTGTAGTTTCCTTTGTGTTTCTTCTGTTTGGTGTTCATGGAGCCCCTTGGAACTGTGGGTTTATACTTGTCATCAAATTTAGCAAACTTTGAGCCATTAATTTTGGATTTTTTATCCTACCTCTTTCTGCTCTCCTTTGGGGATTCCAATTACACATATATTTAGCCACTTTAAATTGTTCCCCATCTTACTGATGTTTCAGTTTCTTGTTGTTCATTTATTTATTGATATGTTTTCCTCACTGTGCTTTGTTTTAGATAGTTTCTGTTGCTATGTGTTCAAGTACACTAGTCTTTTCTTCTGCATTGTTCAATCTACCATTAAACACATCCAGTATTTTTTTTTAAATCTTAGATATTGTAGTTTTTACCTCCACAGTTAGATTTGGGTGTTTTTTTTATATACATAATCCATGACTGTACAAACATGCTCAATTTTTGCTTTAGCTTCTTAAACTAATGGGTTGCAGACATAACTGTTTTAATGTCATTAACTATTAATTCTATTTCATGTGCCATTTCTGAGTCAGTTTCTAATAATTCTTTTTCTTATTATAGGTTGTATTTTCTGATGTTTTTCATACCTGTTAATTTTTTTATTAGATGCCAGATGGTGATGAATATATTGGTTTTCCTAAAAATATTTTTGAGCTTTGCTGTGAGATGCAGTTATGTGAATACAGTTTGATTCTTTTATGTCCTGCTTTTAAGCTTTGTTAGGGAAGACCAGCATAGTATTTATTCCAGGGCTGAATTTTAACATCTACTAAGGCAAGACCCTTGTTAATACTTTGATTCCCCATTAATTATAAGGTTTTCCACTCTGAGTTGAAAATGAGCATTTTCCCTTGACCCTGTGTGATCTGTGAGCACCGTTCCCTTTAATCTCTTGGTTAGTTTTTACGTCAGCCTCAGATTGCTACCTCACATATATCTATTGATACATCAGTACTTAACTGAATCCTTGAGAGGGTCTCTGCACATGTAACAATTATTTTTCAGCATATTTCTCTTCTCCCCAGTGTTCTCCTCTGTGCACAACAGTAGCTTTGGCTTCTCCAAATTCCTGGCTCTACCTCCTCTAGGTTATTCTTAGGTGTCGCCTCCCTGAGCCATGGTATGAACAGTCCTTCCAACACATAAGAGGGGTATGCATGGGTATCACTTAATTATTTTATGTTCCTTAGGAATCCCTGTTTTTTGCTGCCCAATGACCAGTGTTCTCAATGCCAACATTTCATGGAAAATGGCTTGCTATATAACTCAAAATATCCTGCCATGTCTTAGCAGTCGGGCAGTTTGCAGAACATACATAGCACTGCAGGTTGAATAGCTATGTACCTTTCTTGTGCCAGAGAAAATATGTGCAAAACTGTCAGCTTTGATAACTTGAACACCAGACCATGTGCCTACTAAGCTTTTAGTTTGAGGGGAAACATTTGCATAGAGCCAGAATGTCAGTGTGTATCAGTGGTTTCTCAAGGCTTACAGCAAGGTGCTATAAAAATAGAGATGAGCTTAGGCAAAATTGGATGTTTTACAAGCAATAGAAAGAGTTTATAAATTCAAAGCCTTTAGGGTTAGAAAGCTAACTGCAACTGAATTTCCTCCCCAAACTAGTATTTCAAATAGCCTCAAGAGATACACCATTAAGAGAGAGAGAGAAACAAAAGTAAATAAATACAGCAAGAATAAGTACAAAATCCTAAATAGATTTTGATGTGTTTACTACCATATAGATCTGACTGTAATTAAATTTTCCAGAAATCTATTCTATTTTTGAGAGAATTATATTCCTGATAGACCTCAAACTTGGCCCAAAAAGACTGCAACCAATTAACACTTAATATGACTCTACAGATCCCAAACATACACTATTCCAAAGTAGGTTGCACAAAGTTCTCATTCCCCAGAAAGGGTACACTCTCCTTGGTCCACAATGGTGATAGAGATTCATGGCCGAGGAAGAACATCTCAGAAGGCAAATTCAATGCCAGTAAGAGTAAGGACAATGCACTTCCAGTGTTCAAGGTACTTTCTCTATGAATAGGGAAAAATGTCCTCCCATACCTGTCCAAGAGTATTCTATCATTGTTATGGTTCAATTTCTATTGTGTTCTTCCCATTTTCCCTTTGATTGTCATTGCCATGTTGTTCTTTGTCACCACTGTATATTGGTAGAATCTTGTCTTTAATTCATTAGATTTCTAGATCATGAAGATGCACTTTGAGACTTGGTGTAGAAGACTGAATATCACCCTGAGATCTTGGACTTTGAACTGAATGTGGTGTCTTTATTGGACTTTGGATTGGCTTTTTTGGGAGGAAGGGAGTATGCTCTAAATGTGGGGATGATGCTGATGGCCGTTTGATGGCCAGGGACGGATAAGGGCAAAGACTGGTGGCTGACCACAAAATGCATCCCCTTCGTCCTGAGCACACAGATGGGCTACTTTTCCCAGCCTCTCTTGCACTTTTTCAGTGATGAATTTAAACACTAGGCAATGTCATGTGAGTACAAGTGCTATAAGCCAATCTGGGTTGTGGCTTTTAGGCAGAAGCATATCTCTCCACAAACTTTCTCCTTCTGAAAGTGCATGTACATAACAGACAGACATTACGGGTTGGAGGAGCCACAAAACAGTAGCAGGATGGGTTCTTGAATCACCATGTGGAGCAGATTCATTTGCTTGCTAAATTTGTGCTCGCAGTTGTCTTTGAAAAAAGAAAACATTCTATTGTCTTTGACCTTTTATATCTTCTTACCCCTTTGTTGTAATGATTTAGACAGTTACATTTAATGTACTCTAACATCTTTTGGGAGGAAAGAATGGTGTCTCCAGATTGAGAGGGTATTCTTAGAGCAAAGGATGGATGGAAAATGCAAAAGCCAAATGGCAGTCAAACTCGAAAATTCCAAAGATAAAAAGACCTAAACTTTTTCGGAGAGTAGAACAGCAGAAATAAATGGGCTCCCTTAAAAAAGGGAAAGAAAAAAATAATAATTAGACTTCTCAATGACAAAATGAAAATCTCCAAGCATAAAGCAATGTCTTCATGGTTGGGAAAGAAAATATTCAAAAGTTACAAAATCTTCTCTTCTGTTAAACAAGCATTATAGCATAAGGGAAAACAAAAATGTGATCAAGTTATTAAAGGGGAAAAAAATCAGAAAAAAGAAAAATCAATCAAAAGTGATTAGGACAGAACTAAAAAAGGTATGCTTAGGTTCAATTATATCAGCAATCTCATATGCATATACTGTTATATTTAATCACATCAAATCTCATAATTACTTAAAATTATATATTAAAATTAGCAAAATTTAAAATCCAGAGAAACAGAGCTGGTTGATGCTAGAGTCAAATATATGTCTACTTCACTGTTAGACGTTCTACTTTTCTTCTTATTGCTGTCTGCTATGGTCTGAATGTGTTCCCCTAAAATTCATATGTTGGAACTAATCCTAATTGCCAATGTTATAGTATTAAGAGGTGAGGGCTTTAGGAGGGTAATTAAGTCATGAGGTCAGAACCCTCATAAATGGGATTAGAGCCCTGACAAAAGAAGTTTGAGGGAGCTGTTCGTCTCTCTGCTGCCCTTCCTCGGTGTGACACAGCGTTCATCCCGTCTGGAGGACACAGAGTTCAAGGTGCTGTCTTGAAAGCAGAGACGGGCCCTCACCAGCCACCAAACCTGCTGTCCCCTTGATCTTGGACTTCCCAGCCTTCATAACTGTGAGCAATACATTTATTCTGTTTATAAATTGCCCAGTCTCAGATATCTTGTAATAGCAGCATGAACAGACTAAAACATTATTCTTACAAACAGCGAAGTTGTTTAATATCTCTCTTATTAGAAGTGCAGAAGGTGTTCCTTAGAAACCCTCCCTTTGACCTCTTCATTTTAAAGGGGAGAAAACTGATTTCACAGAGATTGCATGGCTGGCAGGAAGCCCATTCGCCTGATTCTCTCCAAGGTCTCCTGCAATGGCATCACAGGTTCTGCTTATTGCATAGAGGGTCCCCTTAAAAAATTATGTACCCCAACTATTCCAAGAAATTTGCCTCTAATGGGGATGTAATCTGAATTCAATCTATAGTAAATTTGGAAGAGAAGCTTCTGATGTTTATGAACTCATTCTAGAAACAAACTCAACTTGGAAAACATCCCAAATTATTCAGGCAGCCCCTTTTGTGGGGTTCAGGGGAATGAGGTAATAAGAAATAGATCTTATTTTCACATAGATCAGGGCATGTTGAATGTAATGATTTCATACGTGGTGGGTTCCTCCTGAGCACACAGCAAGCAGAGAACCTATATCTCATGTATTAAATAAGATGTCAAGATGAATTTCAGGAATTCTTCTATACCACACACAATCACTGCCATTTGGTGTGATGGTTGGCGTATTTGAAATCCTCTAATGGGCTATGTTGAAGAGACTGAATAAATACAACAATTGCTGCAACTTACATTTACAATGTCTCAAAAGGCTTCTTTATTTTGTTGCAGAATGTCTTGACACAATAGTCTGAACAGTCAGTGGTGGCAATTGTTAGGATCATGCCCCTTCAATTGGCATTACTGCTCCCCTCATTCATAAGTTGGCCTAATCAGTGAGCGGGACAACTATAAAATCACATCAGTGTCCTCAAATCCATTATTTGTTTCAAAACCACACACAGTGATTTAAAAATATAAGAATTTAGTTGTAATAAACAAAGTAAATAATAGCTATTGCAACTTTTATATTATTGTTTTAACAAATGTGTTATACAAAATAGCAAAGAGGAAGTCATTTCCCTCCTTTCTGTTATATTTAGTCTTTTAAAACTATATAACTGTTTTCAAAATAATTTTTTTTTAAAAAATCAATGCAAAAATCCTTTTGGTAAATTGTGTTTTGAGAACCTCTACAAAAGCTGTTCTGGGCATCCTGCACTACTTGCCTGTGTGCATTATCTGTAATTGTCTTTTAATAGACTGAGACTCAATTATTAGAAAAAAATAGCATCACCAGGGAGTAAGGGTTGTCAGATACTACTGAGATGTAATACATCAAATGCTCAGGTGTTCAGCTTTATCTCATGGGCTGTTTATTTTCAGGACATACATTTTTAGAAAAAGTTTTCAACCTTTCTAACCTGTTCTGATTTCAAATGAGCAAAGTAACGAGCACTAACAACAAGGAGAACAATAGAATTAATGAGTCCTGGACAACAGCAACATATTAGATAAAGGATTTGTGACTAAAAAAGAAGATAATTTAAGCCTTTTTTTTTTTTCTTTAAGCCAAGGAGCAAACATTTTGCTTTCAGAATTAATTAAAAGTTCTCAAGAAAAAAGTTTTCTTTAATAGTTAGGACTCTTACAATGGCTTCAAATTTTCAAGAAAATGACAGAATTTTGCAAATGGAATATTTTGTGACAATCACAAACCAATTTTTTGTCTCGCTCATAATCTCATGAATGCAGTACAGTTGTGGAAATGCAACCTGTGTCTAAAGCAGCTCTGCATGGTAAAAACAATCTAATTTAAAAGTTTGATTTAATAACAAATAATTATAGGTCAAGAATTTTAAAAACTATTTTTAATTCCAGATTAATTTCCTTTCAGTTGAACTCCATCCACCTTGGCCATTTTTAGATCTTTCTGGATGTTTTCTGTCACCCATGTCAGGTACAAATGCTCTTCCTTGACTGTTTTCTCCTCATCATATGAGAGTTTCTTCCATATTTTCCCATTAAATTTGTTCTTTTGTGATCTTGCTCTATTATTTACTTCCATGACCAAAATTGTTTCTTTATTTGCATTTATCAAATGACAACCTTCTTGTCCTTTAAAATGCAAATCATTATTCAGCTTCTCAATCTTAAAATTTTCTGAGTAGAAACAAAATAACAAGATCTTGTTTCTAATCTAAATTTAAGCAATCTATTCGGTGCACAATGAGACTTTCTCTCACCTCTGCTTTTAAAAATGCTAAAGATGACTAATATAAAAACCTTCAATATTTATGTTCTCCTTGAGCCAGTAATTCTATTTTTGGGGGTTTTCCCTATGAAACTGTGTGCAAAGATTTTATTACCATGATGGTGTCGCTAAAATGGAATCATGGGGAACCAAATGTCCCACAAATTAGAGTGGGCTAAATAAATTATGATGGGCTAAATCACTAATTTACAAAATGAAAAAAATTATTGAGTTAAAAATATATTTTAAGTGAACAAAACTAAATGAAAATCTGGCATTATCCTAATTTTGTTTAAAACACAAGATTCCAATATGTATATGCTCTTGGAAAGACACTGAAAAATATTTCATCATACTCTATACATCATCTTCAGTGGAAAGAAATAATTTTTTCTCTTTTTGTTTCCTAAAATTTCTAAATTATAAGCGCTAAACATATTTATATAAAAAGAAAATTATTTAAAATACTTCTATTCTAGCTTGGTTTCTTTTTTCTCCTTATAACAAGAGCTTTTATTTTTAAATAAGGCTCCTACTACTTAAAGAACTACTGATGGCTCTTGCAAAGGACATGATCAGTGTCATGGATGAACAATTCTGTGCATATTAATAATCCTAGATCTACATTTGGATTCAAAACTTGAAAGGGAGAAACTGCAACGCTCTTAAATTTTTACAGTCATGTGTCATATAACAAGATTTTGGTCAATGACATACCAGACATAGAATGGTGGTCCCATAAGAATGCAATATCATATTTTTGCTGCATCTTTTTTATGTTTAGATACAGACATGCTTACCATTGTGTTGCAGTTGTCTACAGTGTTCAGCACAGTAATATGCTATACAGGTTTGTAGACTAGGAGTGATAGGCTATAGCCCAGGTGTGTAGCAGCCTATAACATCTAGGTTTGTGTAGGTACACTTTGTGCTGTTTGCACGACAGTGAGATCTCAGAACATATATCCATCCTTAAGTGATGCATGACTATATTTTAATCATGTTTCCATCAAAATGAACAAAACTTTATCCTGAAGGGTAAAAACTGTATAACTTAGGGGAATTAAGGTGTTTTCATCCCTAGTTCATCAAAAGAATTTTCTCTCAGTTTAATACCATGTAAAAAACTTGTAGGGCAAATTCCTTACAACAACAACAGTGAAAGAAATGAAACTTGCCTAAGTGTCTTTCATAGACTGAGGCACCTCTGTATTTCCTCCTCCAATAATCCCTTTGATTCCTTCTAAACAATGATACTTCATAAAATAAGTAATAAAAGAGTCTTTATATCTTGTAAATGTTGGGGAGAAGACATCAACTTTTATGAAAATTATGCTTTAATGGACTATTTAAGCAGATCAAACAAGTAGTTAAAACACATATCACGCACACACACACACACACACACACACACAGAAAGAGGACAGACCTCTTTCCCCACTAATAATCTTTCTGTTTTTAGCTGTTTAAAATTTTCTTTCTTCTCATATTGCATAAGTACTTCAATTTTTTCTCAGTAAATATTTAATATAGTAACTTATTGATAACTTTTTTTTTTTACCCTGGCCCTTCCAGCAGTCAAAATAGACCTTTAGGTTGAAAAATTTTTGAGGATGAATCATATTCTTGTCTTTGAGTACGAAAATAGATTATTGAAATTCATAGAAGAGGAAATAATCTTGAAATCAGAAGATAGTAACGTTCAAGCGTACATTAAATCACAACAGGCTAACCCTTGAAGAAGGCAGGAAATAACATTTGTCTCATAATAAATAGATTGAGAAGAGGATAAAGATATAGGAAAAACAGTACTAATTAAATTCTAATAACTGATTGCTTGCACATTTACTTAAAAAGGACTCCCACAATAAATAACAGGATGGCAAAGGATGTTTGAAAGCTATGAAAGGTCAAGAAAGAGAACTGAATGAGAATGGATGTATTGAGTTTCATATTTTCTCAATGAAACCAATGCAAAAGCAATTCTTATTTTCTTTGTAAAAGCCAATTTCACCTGTTTACAATGTGAATATCAAATAGTTGTATTTATAATGTCCCATTTACATGCTGTATAATTCAATTGTGTCGAAATCTGATTTGACACATTATAGCTTTTAGGTAAACCTACCAATACAATTATTTTGTGCAGTTGGTACCTCTTGCAATTGCTTGTCAAAAGAACAAGTGTTGGATTTTATTTTTTAATATCTCACTTGAAATATTTAAAAATGATTTCATTATAAATGTTAGAAGAATATTGAAAATAAATGAAAGAACAACTGAATGTATGAAACTGTACAAAATAATTTTCAATGATTTCAGCTTTGTGATTCCCAGAAGCTGGAGATTTTGTGTGAAATTAGGATGTGAACACATGCTCAGAAGATTACATATTCCATCAAATTCCTTGCTCTCTCTCTCTGAACAGTTGTGAAGCACAGGCAACCTATTATTGACCAGATACTTAAATTCTTTCACAGGGTAATATCCTAGTCACCATGAACCATTTGGAGCGTTCTCAATATTATGAAATTATAAATACTATTCATCATTAGGTTGAACATTCAGTTAATCAAATGCTATTCTCATTTTCCTTAGAAGCATTATGCTAGAGAACACATTTAATTCTGCCAGTGGTCTTCCAAGTGTATAAAAGTAATCAAACTTATAAAGTGCACTTAGGGTGTTATAATCTATACCACTTCAGAAATAACAGCTTGGAAATGAAGTGTTAGAATCCATTTTTATGTTATGCAGTAGTTGAACTATAGATATGTAAGCCTCTGTCTCACAGAAAACATATGAAATATTTGAAAACCACTAAAATAATTTTTACTAAACAATAGGTACATACTTGAAAAATTAGACTCAACTTGCCTCAAAATACTTTCCAAATTAATAATCAAGCTTGATTTTTCAAGCATGTAATTGTCACTTAATAAATTGCACCAGTGCACTCATGGTGCTCTGACTTTCTGAAAGAGTTAAAAGAGCTTCCAAAACTGACTCATTTACTCCCCAGTTGTAGCTTGTGCCTTGGGAAAAACATGGATCGTGATGCAACCCATTGACTAAGTTATATGTTGTTAGAGCCAATAATGGGTAGTTAAGTTCTCTACTTTTTCCCAGGAAGGCTATATAGAAAGCAAGGCTATATTAGAATAAATAGCAATAAATTGGTAATTGTTTTTTATAAATAAGCTAAAATGTTTATTGACCTATTTTCCATTTCCAATATAATGAAACCAAAGTGTATTATTCTTACATTTTACAGATCTTTGTAATTTAATTGTATATGAATATCTATTTTGTTGAGATTTTATATTATGCTTGATACAATGGTGAAAACAGTGTGTAAAATAACTTCATACTGCTACACATTTTATTGTAAACAGCGCCTTAGTAAATTACAGCTTATGTTATAATGCCAAGGATATAGTTGTCATCTGCTATTGCATTTTTATGGTGGTAATTGATAATGATGTGAGGCATTTTATCAAATATTGTCTTAACTTAAAAGATTTAAGTTAGCAAATTGTCCCCTAATTTAAGTGCATATTAATTATCTTATAATATTTAATAGAATATAATACTCAAGTAAATAAAGTCTTTATCCCTTGAATAAAATGTTTGCAACTAATTAGGAGAGTTCAATTTCAAAACATATTTTACATGATAAATTCTCAGAAGATGGAAAAGGGTATTAGAGAGCTATACTTCTAATTTTTCATTAAAACACATATTTACTGGAAACCAAGAACATACATATATATGTACATATAATATCTAAATTACCTTCTCTATATAAATATTTATGTAAATTTTCAGAGTGCCATTTACAAGAGTAATCAGAAGATCTAGATACCTAGAAATAAATTTAACCCAATATATGCAATTTTGTAATATATACATAAGAGGGGAGAAAGAGAATTATTTATTTTACTTTACCATGAAATATGATAAAATGATTATAAATATGTTAAATATTCTATGCAGGACCTAGAGCAACATTGTGTTTTTCTGAGATGTTCTTACCCTTCCTCAATCATTGTTTTCTATTCTCAGCAAGAAAAGAACAATTGCCCATCCAGTGACCAGTGTCAAGCAGTGGCTTCTTTGGACTATGATGCCAGAGAGGTTTGGATCACATCCAGGCCCTCCAATAGTGTAGCTATGTGACATTGAACAAATTACGTCCTTTCTGTGATCATTAAGCTTCATCTCTACAGTGGGAACACCCCTACCTCTCCTCCATGCTACTGGTAAAACAGAACTGATCTAGCACACACCAGTGCCTACTGACAGTATTTGGGAGTTGGTAAATACTGAATTATAATTCGTATCAACCCTCTTCCTTTTTGCCTTCATATGACTAATGTGAGTTTGCTATGTTATTTGAGAAAATGCACTTCTGCCAGAGAAAACAGGAAAACAAACCAGAATGGATATAACATATTAAGTATAGATGGTAAGTAAATAACCAGCATGTGAATGCAGACAGGTTTCATGAGAAATGTTATATATATATAGAGAGAGAGTAATTTAATAGCTTACAAAATATCCTAAAGATAAAATACATGGACTACTAGTAGAACAAGCAAAACATTTTATTCTAGATAAGAAGGATTAAAAGACTAAGTCATAAATATGGCAGCTCTGCCTCTCTAAATCAGCCTACTATTGGTAACAAACAGTGTGGTTCCTTTCTGGCTCCATAAACCTGTTCTTCAGGTCAGTTAGCAGCTCCAGCTGTGATTAGGTATTAATTGCCCCTCCAGCTCTCTCTAATAGAGCAACAGTGTGTTGGCCACAAGCGTGTTCCTTCTCTTGGTCCCTCATACTCAGTTCTGGTTCCTTTGGACCATTTCCCTCAGTGTGTTAGAGGTGGAAGAATGCAGGAACAGACCAGCTTCCTGCTCCAAGCCCCTAGAGCCATACAGCCAATCTGCACAGGGGAAATGGTAGAGTTTTAAATATGATATGAGATTTCTAAAATTCAAGCTAAGAAACTTAAAACATTGGAATAATTATGGCATTAAAACTATACGCTGTTAAGGGACCAACTACCCAGCAATGAAAGGACTTTCAACATTACACATTTGAAAGCAGTGACTGAAAAATAATAAAACCTTTTCGTCTTTATACATAAGGAATTGAGAATCCTCTAATCACCAGTTATGCAAGTAATAAAACCATGGCTAACCAAATAATTAACAATAACTACAAATGTTCTGGCAGCTTTCAGATTAAAGCCAAAAAAGCTATGCACTCTAAATTCAGACAAAATCATCCGAACTTTTGTTGAAAATAAAGCAGCTATTTTTTTTTTTTAATATTGCTCTTTCCATTCAGTTAGGAAGAAATTGGTGGAATTTTAGTGTTGATTTCTCTTCCTGTATATATAAAACCAGTTTTTATCACCTTTTAACAAAGTAACTTTAGAAGTATTTATGAAAGTGGCAAGGAATAATGGTGCTTGAAGGCAACATATCTTATTTTCTTAGATGCCTCTGTAAGGCTCTTACTAACCCTCAAAGCTGACTATTTCTGGGAAATTTACTCTCTGAGCATCTCAGTTTCCCTGTTCTTTTCTTTCTGTATACCAATTTCATCATCTCTAGAGGAGAGAGGAACCCTTATTGGTAGAGAGGATTTTCAGAAGATACAATGGGCACAACTGTTTTTGATTTGTTTTGTTTTGTAAATACCAAATAGCTCAACAGTATTTTGAAAATCCTGGGATTTATAAAAGAAAGTATTGATATGTGAAATATATGACATCGTGAAAGAAATATTTTTAAGTCTATGTCCTGAGCTCACTTGTTATTTGCAAAAGGAAGAGATAAGACTTTTGGATGGACTTAAAACTCTAATTTCAGTAATAATCGATAGAATTATCTAATATTTAAGAAAATTTATTTTGGATGACCCAGGTAAGATAATGAACTGGTTAGTCAGCTATAATACCATTTATAAGTCATTTCTTCTTTTTCCCATTGATTTTACACATCACCAAATTCTTCCTCAAATAGTTTCCAGACTTCCTATTGTAATACATTGTATTTTTTGTCTATTTCTGAGCAAATAATATCAAGGAAGAAAAGTCTTCCCTCATTATTTTTCATTTTAAAAGTATTTTTGAGTATTTTATAGTTCTTCTCCAGATAACTTTATGATTACATCATGAATGTTTAATAAAAACAAAACACAGAAACAAAACATTCCATTTTAATCTGATTAGAAAAGCATCACAAGTGCTGGCATCTTTGCAATATTTAATTTCTTTATCTAAGTACATGGGATACATTTCTCATACATTAAATCTCTCTGAAGAAGCTTTGGGTCTTTTTGTATTTTTTTCCAGAATATTTCTTGCAATTTTAACTTTAATGCTTTTAATTGTTTAATTCTTTCACTATTCTGAGTGGAATCATTTGCCATATCATTTCTGACTCATCACTTTTAGTAATGTATTTGGCTTTATTTTGAAAAAAAATGAAAAGAATATTAGCACAGGGTGTTTTTTTGTATAACTCGAGAAAGATGTGATAATTTAATTGAAATACTCATCTCAAAAATGAATTAAATTATAGAAAGCTATTTGCCCATGGTCACATAGTGTGTTCACTGCCCAAAATCAGTATATCATCACCATTTGGCCCTGTAACTTTTGTAAAAATAAATAAAATATAACTTTAGAATTCTATCTGAATGTGTTAGTTATTAATCCATAACTACTTCCTAACTTTTAAACAATGCTTTAATAATGTATACCTCCCTTCACATGTATTGCATATTTTTTAAGCAGTCCTTGGTAATCAAGAAAATCTTAGGATACTTACTTTTTAGTTTTCTTAGTGTGAGGCTCTTACAAAATGTGAAGATTTATTACTCTATCAATTTTGGTAAAAGACAGATGCATGACCAGAGGGAGGAGAACCAAAAAGCCAGCAAGGCACCAAATTCCTCTGGCTTGCTGGGAGGCCACCACTTCCTCAGTGCAAGAGATGAGCTGCCAGCGATGTCATAATGAAACATGCCGATGCCTCCCAGGGCCTTAGATTACAAACATCTTTTTCATCTGGCTTTCCATGGAATTTTGAACAGACCATTGCAAGACAGATGATTAGTCTTTCTGTTTCCTTTTTATTGTTAATGTGATTGTTACATTTACAGAGAAAAAAGACCTTTTATTATATAACATAAAGCACTTTTTGTGTTCCTTTCAACTAATGTTTTATTGGTTTTGAAGACAGTTCATCCTAAATTGATAGAAAGAGCCTAGAGTGCAATTGAAAGTATAATTTTGTCCAGTTGCCAGTTAATCAGGAGTTAAAAGCACTTGAGCAGAGAATTGGCCAAACCCTCTAGTCAGAGGAAAAAGGGGACCTTCTTTGTCATATAAATGAAGACATTTCCCGCTGCAGAAAAAAAGGTCATAAAAAATGAATAGGCATTATTATCACATTACCCACATCATTTAATTTTGTTTTCTCCTCTCTTATAAAATTTGTCACTGAACAAATAGATGACATTGGATGTATGTGCGCTACTCCTGGTGACTTAACTATCGGCATGATTTAGGGATTCTTCTATAGCCAGGCCTATCTGTTCCTTTGATGCTTTGAAATTAAAACAGATTCTATCACCTCTCCTCAGTCATATTCATTTGCATTTTAGTCTTCTCTCTTTAGTTATGGGGCCTTAAATTTAGCAGGGATGTTATTTGCCAGTTCAAGAAGAAACAGTCTCTGTCAGAATGTGATTTTTGCATTTGCATAGAAATAAGTTGATTTTAACAATTGTTCACGAGCACCACAAAAACTTTAGATGTCATCTTTTGCTCCAGTATGAATGTGGCTATAGTCTTATTATAGTTCCAAATATAATTCATATTCTGCCTTAAGCAGTTAGCTCTCCTGTCTGCCATTACACTCTGTTCTCATACAATCAAGAAGAGCATACATTTCCAGGGGCATACAGGCCACAGTGGCTTCACTCATCTCTTTGGGCACTTGAAGAATATTGTTGAATTTGATAATGTTTTTGGAAAAAGTACTAAGCACAATGGGATAAAGGTGGAAGTATTGATATGCATACTGCTGTCCTTTGTTTTCAGATAATACTGTAGATAATGTTGCTATCAGAATGTGCAGGTAGGATTAAAAAGGCTAACAAAGGATGACAGGAAGTTGTTTCCAGTTGCATAAAAATGAAGACTGACTTTGCTTTGTTCCTAAAGTAATACTTAAAGTCACGCTTCTTTTTCTTCCTCCCCAAGATTTACCCACAGTGAGCTGCCAAGCTCTCTCCTGGTTATGGGCTTTATTGTTGTGCCTGTTACTATTCTGCCCAAGCTTCTCTGCATCCATTAAATTTGTGTTCTTATGAAAGCTGACAATGAGTCTTGCCTTGTAGCCTTCTAGGGCTTCTTTTGCCCACTCTGTCTAAAGTAATTTCATTTTACCTGCAGTACAGCAGCTGTTTACGTATCCTTTGCTCATCCATCCTTCACTATTAGCACACGTTCTATATTTCAAGGGAATAAAAAAGTGACTTACTGCTAAATGCAAGGCTGTACTCCAGGAATTCATTTGTAGGGAATCTATCTGAAGCTTAGAAAATAGTAGAGTATTGCTTGGAGCTTATAAAATGCTTCTATGTTATCCTGATTTTGCCATTATCATCCTTATCATCAGCAACATCACAGGTATACAACAGTTACTTTTTTTTTTTTTTAGAAGGCACTGAGCTAAGGGCTTTATCACAATCATCTCATGCAATATTCTTGATCATGAAAAAATATATAAGGTAAGGGAGGTTGCATGAAAAAATTCATGATTAGAGCACATATGTATCTATCCAGGAGTCATAAAAATTGATAAGCTTGTGAGACAAAACTGTGGAAGAGTAGTAAGTGACCTTTCTGGATTGTTAGAGACACAAATAAAATTACTAATGAAACTAAATGTTTCACTTTACTATACCTCAGTTTTCTCCCCTCTAAAATGGATATAATAGTAATATTTTCTTTATAGGCTTGTTGAAGATTCAAATTAGTATGTTTAATATGCTTAAAATATTTCCTGGCACATAGTAAACATTTAATAAATGTTGACTCTTGTTGATTTAGTTTCAAGTTAAACGCTACAATGATAGTTACCTTTCATATATCTAAGGAAGAACACTACTCATCATAATTTGCTCTAAGTAATATAGCTTAAGTGTTATTAATTACTTTTCATTCATTAATTCATTAGACATTTTGAGTCCCTATGATAAAGAAAGTTTAGATAAAGAATTTTCTTATAAACATATTTGCTCTGTGTTTCTCCTTATAGCCAGGCTTATTTTCACTGTAATTAACTCAATTGTACCTATAGAATTGTGCATAATCTTGGTAATTCCTCATTAAATAAATGTTACACTGCTCCCGTAAGCAACAGCTGCCATCTTGTAGAAGAGGTTAAAAGACTATTGAAAACTTTGCTTGGTCAAGGTCATCATCAGGACAGAAATTATTTAACATCTAAAGTATCATTATTTTGGTGAAGCGCTCAGATAATTTGACTTTACACTATTCTGATTTATCGTGTTGGAAACAAAGAAGGAACCAGATGAGAGTGAATGTTAATGGAGAGAAGCGTTAAGATGTATTAGAATGTAGAGGAGTTTCTAAGTTTGCTTATAAATCTCAGTTCTGCTGACAGCATCAAACACTTTGGTAAATAATATCGAATTAATGTGGATATTTATGTAGAAAACAAGGTATAATATAACAAAAAGAGTATAAAAATAGAGAACATTAAGAATAACATAAATGCTCTCTAATGGACAAAGAAATCATTCCAACAATTTTACTGTGATTTATGCTTTTTCTTTGTAAAATGGAATGCTTGATAGTAATTTCTACAGAATCCTTTCTATTAAGAATAATATGGAAATATTACTTAAAACATTCACACTAATCTTGCTAACCATCACTTATTCTTTTAAAAACTACTTACATACTAATCTTCATACTTTGGACAAACGATTGTTTCAGATAATAAAAATACTGCCATCCTTAGATTGATGAATAATTTTTCAATTTTCTTCTTTTGTTTCACCCAATAGATTCACATTTTAGATTTCAAAATGAAATTAGTTGAAACAATGTGAAGAGAAATGTCAGTGGTTTTGAAAAATTCTTTAGCATTTTCTCTTAAAATATTGCCTCTTTCTTCTGAAATTCCCCCAAGGAAGATATTAGACATTTTATTTCCAAAGTTTCTTGACACAGTTTGCGCTTCCTCCCCCCACCCCTGTACTGCATTCTCCTTGATTTCTTCAGATAAATCTTTAGGTTCAATAAGTCTCTCTTCAGTTGCATTTCATCTTCTGTTTAATCCACTGCTAACTGACTCTTTCTTAAAAAGATTTCAACAATTATACTTTTCCTTACTGGAAGTCCTATTTTTTTTTTTTTTTCATATCTGTCTGGTCTGTTCTTTATTGATAATTTCCAGTAAGTACCTCACATGTCTTTAATCATTTTATACATAATTATTATAATTATTCTACATAGCAATTCTACAGTCTCTGACAGTTTCATCCTAAAAATTCCTTTATGGGCCCAATCAGTTGCTTATCATTTGCATTGATGTTCACTCTTGTGACTTGCCTCCCTGTGTTTTTGGTGATACTTCTGAACTCATAATTGCTTGTTCCAAATCTGTGTGGTAATGAGTTGCTATATTTAGAATTTTCATTTCCAGAAAAGTTTTATGCCCACTTTTGCTGGAAGTTGAGGCACTTCAGGTCAGCATGTTTGAAGGAGAAAAATGGCAGCACTTCCTCCTCCTCCAAGTGCCTTTTAGCATAACATGGACTCTCTGGTTTAGTTCCCACGGCTTGCTGCAGGCCCAAGGCTCAGTGTTTGGATTGGAGCATGTTCAGCAGCATTTGCTCTTAGGCAAACTTTGTTCTCTAGCTTCCTTTTTTCTAACTGCTACCAAATCCAGTTTGGGCTTAGAGTTTGTTTTATTTATCTTCTGGGGGGAGGCAGGGAGAGATCATTGGAGATTTTCCTAATAACTATGTGTCTCTAAAAATGAAGCCAAATAAAGGATATTCTGTTTTCATTCATTAAGCAGCAAAATTATTTTGTAATACCATACTCATTGGTTTAGACCCATAAGATTATGATGAGCCCTGTGGACTATTGAACCCTTGATGAATGACTATATTAAAAAGGCAGGACCTTCTGCAGGGCTGATTATGCCTTTTCTTCCTTTCCTGATTATGCCTTTCTCTCCTTCACTTTGCCCCATCCACCCATGTTGCAGGTGGCTGAGACTATGTAAGTCATAACAATACACTGTGGGGTAATAGAAGCCGGTTCTTACAATGATCATGATAAAGCAACATTTCTATATTGGCCCTTTTCCATTGGTCCATCTTTCCTTGGAATTAAGTTTCCTTAAGGTTCTAAGCTAGATGTGCTGACAATTGGCACAATACCACAATGTCACCTGATAGCTCACACAAACCACAGTATCTCCCCAGGGAACTGCAGGCTGTCTATTTGTTTTTGGAGTAGAGAAATACTTGTACTTTTGTTTAGATTATGCTCTGCCTTAATCAGGATAGAAGAAAGAGCATCTATAAGGCATGAATGAAGGGATGTGTCTAGATTTCTGAAGTACCCATTTGGGAAAATTGAATTCAAATAAGAATATCATATTGATTTTATGTTCAATAATACACACACTGATTTTATTTTATTTTTTTCTGTTTTCCCATTTATTTGTAGCCCCATGGCAGAAAAAAAAACAAAACAAAACAACCAATAAAAGAAAAGGCAGCCTCACTGAAGATTACCTAAGAGAAAAGCAATTATTTATAAGCCTCTGTAGAGATATTCAGAATTCTCTTTCCTCTTTTTAATTTTCCAAAGTTCTGAAGACATTAGTTTTACAACAGATATCACATCTTGGTAAAATAAAAAGCTTAATAAAAAGATACATGATATATATCTCTAAGGAATAAAAGTAAATGGAATGTAAGTTCGATATATCCAAGGGTAAAATAAGTAATGAAATGCCTCTTAGAATATGAAGGAAATGAAAAGTGTGTATTTTTTGTAGTCATTCATAACATAGTATTGAGTTAGTGAAAAAGTAGAGAATTATCTTTGAATACATTTCTGCTCTTTTAAAACAACATCTATGATACAGAACAAGTACATAAAACTTGTTTCAAATAGTCTTCCAGTGTTAAAACTATACAGAGACATCTTTTCAGATGTATATTCAATTCATATTCCTATTGGAAATTTTTCATATTGTCTTTTAATTCAACACACATTTCTTGTTATTCCCTGTAGGACTGAAAGGTACACCTGAAAAAATAATATAGCTTAATTTTTTTCCATAGGAAATTTGGTACCTCCAACTGAGTTCTTCCAATCACCATTTTGCAGAATAATGGTAACTACCATGGGATGACTGAAATAAATATGGTGCCATCAAAATCAGGAAAGCCTAAGTGTATTTTTGTCCTTGTCATCTCTGAAAAGTTTATGACCTGCAGATGTAAGTGTACATTTTGTCCTATGGATGGAATTTAGTGCTATTGAAATTTATGATAAATCACACACACAGGGTTTATAAAAAGAAACTCATGAAACACAGGGCTTAAGAAATTTGAAAGTTGAGACACCATATAAAGAATGAACTGGCAAAGGAGACTAAGAAAAGAAGGACAGAATTATTGTTAATCGAACTTAGAGAATATAGTATCATAGAAGCCAAGGGAAAGTGTTAAAAGTGATAAACTGTGAAATATTCCAAAATTGTAAATATCATAATGACTGGAACTCTTTTTTTTTTTTTTTTTTTTAAAAAAGAAACAACTTCTCACTGTGTTGCCCAGGCTAGATTCAAATTCCTGGGCTCAAAGCAAACCTCCCACCTCAGCATCTTGTGTAGCTGGAATAATTACAGGTATGCACCACCATGCCCAGCTATTAATTGGAACTCTTGAATAGGGACTGGCTGTATGTAGTTCATTGGTGACCTTGACCAGAAGCATTTGGAGAATGGTGTGAATAGAAGCCAGGTTGCTACAGAGTAAACTGTCAATGAGAAAGTAGGAAGTGTGTCTGTACATACAATTCATTTAAGAAACTTGACTTTCAATTGATGCAGAGAAATAGGAACATGACAATACATAATGAAGTGTCAAGAGGAGGTTTTAATTTTATAAAGACATTCAACAAATTTAATTAGGTATCTTCTATATTTCAGGCCTTCTTCTAGGTAATGAGGATATAGTATTAAACAAGACTGAGAAAACCTGTCTTCTCATGGAGCTTACATTCTAGTGGTGGGAGACAGAAAATAAACTAGAGGAATAAGTAAAATATATAACAAGTTATCTGGTGATAAGTGTTATGAAAAAATAAAGAATCAAAGAAAGGTAATACAAAAATCCCAACTGAGATTGGGGAAATGCCTCTCTGAGAAAGGGGTTTTTGAGTAAAAACCTACAGGAAATGAGATAGATATCTTGTAGATGTTGGAGAAGAACATCTTAGAAGAAAATTCACTTACGAAGTCCCTGAAGAGAGAGTGTGTCTAGGGTGTCCAACCAACAGAAAGCTACTGTGGCCGAATGGAAGGGAAAGTAGAAAGAAATAAGATCAGGTAGATAATGAGAACATGCACATTCTAGTGGGCCAGAGAGGAGAATTTGCCTTATGCTCTGAGACAGGAAGAGACTGGAGGATTTCAAGCAGAGAAGTGATATGCTAAGACTTACCTTCTAACACAATCACTTTTACCGAGGTGTTATATGAGGCGAGGGCCAAAGCAGGGACCCTATTTCAAACTTGAAGAGAGAGATCATGGTATTGAGATCAGAGCAGGGCCTGTTGGGTTAGGGAGATGTGCTATTCAGAGAATTCTGGATCTATTTTTACAGTAGAGCTGGCAGGATTTGCTCATGGAATGGGTGAGCCTTTTGAGGGAAGAGGAGAAGTCAAAGATGGCTACAAAAGTTTCTAGCATCAGAAATGGAAAGAATTGAGTTGCCATTAAATAAGATGTGGGATGGTTGAGAGGAAGCACTTTCTAGAATGAGCATATCAGGAGCTCAAATGATGTTAAAATGAAGACGCCCGTTAGACACTCAAGTGGACACATCGATGAGATGTTATTGGATAAATGGGACTGAAGTTCAGGGGGACATATGGGCTGAAGATTGACATGCAGGAACTATCAGGTTCTAGATGATATTTAAAGCAGTGAGATTAGGTGAAATCGCCTAGGGAGTAAGTGTAGTAGAAAAGGAAAGAGGTCAATAATTGAGATCAGGGTTACACAGAATTTAAAAGTTAGCACATGAAAATAAAATAGCAAAGGGATCTGAATATGAATAACTAGAAAGGTAGGAAGGAAGCCAAGTGAGATGGTGTCTTGTGAAGGAAGTATGCCAAAAAGCATGAAAACGATCAATTATGTCAAATGCCACTACATTTAATAAGATAGGAAATGTGAAATGACAATGGCTTTAGTGACTTGGACTTGAGTAACTCTCAGGAAAATGCGAATTAAAACCATCTAGTGTTTTTAACAAAGAAGTGGCCTTTTAAAAACAAAAAAATTTCATCATCAAACATTCACAAACATAAAAAATGGATAGAATTGTATAGTACTTATAGGAATAAACATGATAAACTCTTAGGAAAGAAATTTCACATTATTTTGCAAATATGCAGATAAGCAAACACTATCATTCTGAAATCCCTCTCTAGTTATCTACCTAAGGAAAAGTTTGTACATCATATGCAAGAACCCTTGTAGCTGACTCTACCCATAAGGGCCCCAAACTGAAAACAATCTGAATACTCATTAAAAGTAGAATGGATAAATAAATTGGGAGTAAATTTATACAATGAAATAATCATCAGCACAGATGAATGAAGTACATTGATAAGAAACAACATAGATGATCCTTAAGAAGACAATATTGAGGGAAAAAAAGCAAATCTTACAGAATGCATAGAATAGTTTCTATTTAGATATGATTAATAAACGAAACAACATAAACTTTAAGGACAGAAACGTACATTATAAAATTACAAATAAAACAGTGAAATTGTAAACACCAAATTCATGATAGGAGTTCCATCAAGGGAAAAAAGTTATTAGTACTGTGAGGCACACATGCAATAATTGAAAGATAATGGTAAACTCTATTTCTGACCCTGAATAATAAACATATACATATTTATTACTATACTTCACATCCTCCGCATGTTACAAATATCAGTGTGTATCTACTCAATATTTAATAAAAACAAAAGTCTTTACCAATCTATTGTCATTGTTCATAAAATAGATATAACATGTATGTTAATGTCCTATATTATATAATCTCATAGTATCAGGTAACTCTTTTTTGTCACATTTATAAAGTCATAATTTTACATGTATCTTTGCAAATATTTTATTTCTATTTTCCACCCCATTAGATAATACACTCCACAAAATGAGAAGCTATACTTTTAACACCCTTATGTATTAAATGGCTAGCATTTTAGTAGGTTTTTAATACATATCATTGTGTGCATATATATATGTATGTATAAGTGAATGAATGAATGAATAAATGAATGAAAATGCTAACTTGTACAATGCACTCATCTTAAAATTCCTCATAATTTACGACTCCAGTATTTTAGAACTTAAAAATTAAATCATTTGCCACGTTTGAATATGACCTTCATTTTCCCATAACCACATTGTAGTTCAAGTTCAAGTATGTGCAGAGGATTTTATAGATCCTGTCAAGCAAATATAATATCCATCCAGCAACTCATTTGTTCAGCAATTCTTTGGCAAGTAACCATGACATGGTGGGCCAGGCTAGGGGTGCCTGTGATTCAGCAGCATACCATTCAGATCATGGCCCTCTCTTCATAAAACTAATTTTAGCAGAGATTCAAATCTAAACAAGTAAATTTATATGAAAAGTTCATTTTGGTGTTGTGTGATGGAAAAACACTAAACAAAGCAATGAAATAACAAGAGCCTGAGAACTAAGGAGTTGGAAGTCTTTTTGGGGTTGGGTGGTCAAAGAGGCCCCATATTTGAGGTGAGATTGGAAAAAGGAAAAAGAACAAGCCATACAACATTCTAGAGAACTGCAGTTCCCACAGAAAGAATACGAGGAACCACGGCAAGAGCTAGCTTGCAAATTCAGGGAACAGAAAAAGGCCAGAATGGCTAGAACAGTCTTAGTAACAATAGTCAGGGGAAGGGAGGTACAAACAGAATGGATCATGTAGGTTTTATAGACATGGTTAAACATTAGGGATGAATTCCAATTGCGATGGGATGCCATTGAAGAATTAAAGAGGAAAATGATATGTACAGAAAGAAGTATGAAGACATAAGAGAGGAAAAAGTGTGGAAATGAATATCAGTAAAGGTGACAACTCTTGTTTTGTTTGGGTTTGTCATGATTTATCATGTTGTCCCCCCAAAATTATTTCCAACATTGGATAATACATTTTCTGGTCTTTCTAGTATCCATTCACATATTGGCAAAACTTTTCAAAATATTTGTTAAATCATTACACACAAAATATTTTCTTTTAATTTTGTTTTGTAAAAAATAGAGAATAATTTTGTTTAGAATGATTTAGGCATCATCACTCCACCTAGATCTAACACGATACTTTTATACTATACCTCTATCTCAATTCCACTCCAGTGTTAGGGTATTATGAATTATATTATTTCACATTAGGTTGAGACTTATGAGACAGTTCTAAACCTGCTTTGGAGAAATTATCCAAATGGATTATAAATCATCTTTTTATTATCCTCGCAGTTGCTGCTGAATTGTTTAGATAGGAAAGAAGCATCATACTCTTTTATTAGCTTGGACAAAAGTGGAAAAGCAATAAAATGCCCAGAAAAGTGTCACACAGGGGCAATAAAGTTGTGATAAAAATGACTTGGATTTTGTTATTCATATTTGCTGTTTGGCACCCAGTGCCTAGAAAACAGGCAAGGGGGCCTTTATATTATAGGTAATAAATTATTCATAATCATTGGGTTGTAAAAGATAAGCACTGAAATCCTAAGTATTCTTTCTTTCCTCTCTCTCTCTCCCTTTTCTCCTTTCCTTCTCTACTCTGTAACTGGGGCTTAAACTGTGTAAAATAGAATCTGAAAAGGAAAAGCAAAAGTATGGAGAAGCTTCCTTCCACCAGAGCAGTGTAAGGCAACAAACTGCAGTCATTAAAATCGAGGAGTATTTAAAAATCTCAGAAACCCAATCCGATGGAAATTTTCTAGGAATCAAGCCACATACTTGCTCCTGGCAATTTTAGATGCTTTACAATTTACATATCTACTGCAGTCACCATAATGTAACTTTTCTTACGAGTTTTTGATATTTTATTTTTATTGTTGGAAAGAGTCTAAAATATGAAACATTGATATTGGGTTTAAAACACAAGTTCTATGGAAATGAACTGTGCACATAATGGTAAACAAAAGGCACAAATGCAACTATCACAGTCAGCCTCTTCAATTTTACCCGGACATAATTATTCCATTTCTACTTTCAACCCATTGGCACCATTATTTTTCTCCCAGGAAGGCACCTTCTCTGGGTACTCATTTTGGTTCTCTGACAGTTTTACCATTAGGAGAACTGATTGACTCACACCATTATTTTTGGA
Organism: Lemur catta; assembly: GCF_020740605.2. NCBI lineage: Eukaryota > Metazoa > Chordata > Mammalia > Primates > Lemuridae > Lemur > Lemur catta. The sequence continues at coordinate 18,475,737 of NC_059149.1, read as the reverse complement.
CAGGTCAACTTGAGGTGGAAATTATCTTTCTAAAACAATTTCCCAAGTAGGTCATTACTATCATTAAAAAAAAAAGTTTAATAATATCCAGTTACTCCCAAGGTAAAATCTTAATAAGTTTTATGTTATTAAAAAATGTCATTTCTCTGGCCAACCATTCTAACTTCCACCAGTAGCCCCATGATCAACCCTGACTTCCGTTACGTGTGCTTGCATGCTTAACATTTTTGCTCATTTTATTTCTCTTCTAATGCTTGAATTTTAAGAGCATATTAAATGTCCTCCTTTCTTTGAAGACTTCTATGACTTTGAACCCCAGCAAAGAATGAGCCTCTCCCCCTGCCATTTTCCATACCATTGACTAATGTCATTGGTCAATTGGTGACATACTAATGGGCACTGAGCACAGTATCTGATCAGTAGGACAGGATTTTATTCATTTTTTCACAGCCCCTGCAAAAATTAGGGGCTGAATGATTGTTCTTTATTTTTGACTAAGTTAATTTCAAAAGAGTTGTCCTCCAGCTCTGAGATTCTTTCTTCTGCCTGCTTTAGTCTATTCTTAAAACTTTCCACTGTGTTTTGTATTTCCTTAAATGAATTTTTCATTTCCAGAAGTCTTTTTTTTTTTTTTTAACATGTCTATCTCTTTAGTAAATTTTTCATTCATTTCCTGAATCCTTTTTCTGGTTTCTTTGAGTTGGTTTTCTATTTTCTCTTGTATTTCATTGAGATTCCTTACAATTCATTTTTGGAATTCTTTATCTGTCATTTCAGTATTTTCATTTTGATTGGTATCTATTGCTAGAGAGCTGGTGGTCCCTTTGGGGGGGGGGGTGTCCTTTCTCTCTGCTTTTTCATACTTCCGGAGTTCCTTTGCTGATTCCTTCTCATCTGGAGCAGGTGTTACTTATTTTTGGATTTTCTTTTGTTTAGATGGGACTTCCCTTGACACTCATACAGGTGTGTCTGTAGCTATGTTGGATAAGAACCTTTGGCTTTGCTTGTGGGTGCTGTGATGGCGGTCGAGGTTCCGGATGGATGCCTTGGTTAGAGATATCCTTAGTGTGGTGGTATTCTCAGTTGCTAGCTATTTGTAGGCTGTAGCAACGGTGAGCTACGTGTGTGGGCAGATTCCCTGTCTCTTGTCGATGAGAGAGGATGGAGGTCTTTGAAATCCTTTCTCTTTCCCTAGCCCTGTAGTCTTCCTAACAGTGTGAACTGTGTTGGCACACCCAGTTTAATCTCTGAGACAATTGGTGCTTGTGGCTGAGAATAAATCACACCCTGTATGATTGATTGAGTCAGTGAGTGCTATAAAGGGCTGTGCAATTTGACCTCCCTGCCAGTAGGTGGCACTTGCCAGAAGGAACCAGCTGCAGTGTTGATTTGGGGAACTGTGACCAGCTCTGGCCCCTAAGGAGAAGCACTTGAATGCCCCAGGTGGTGGATGGTGCCCTGGAACATCTAGGTAAGTCCTTATTCTCCACCACAGCCGAGGCGGTGATGAAGTGAGCCTGTCCTCGGGCTCCACAAAAGCTGGCAAGGTAGCTGTCTCAGCAAGAGTCAAAGGTCCTTCCCAAATTGCTGGGGAAAGCCACCAGGGAGGGGCTTAAGCAGCCTGACCCAGGCAGAAAGTCAGCTTGTGGGGGGGGGGGGTTAGGGGGCTGTCTGACATTCACAATCTGGCCGTCAGGAGCAGGATGGCTCTTCTCCCCGCACCCCTGCTCTGCAGTCTCCTTCCAGCGTCTGTCAGCAGGCAGTAGCTCTCACTGGCTGAGCTCCCCAGCAGTGGCACTGGGGGCTGGGGGCTTCCCTGTCCAGGATCCCACCCTGGGCTGAGAGTGCGTCCTTCCTGTGGGAGGAGGGGTGCTCCACAAATACGCCACAGCTGGGACCCACACTACTCTCCTTTCAGTTCTGCCCACGAGGGCTCCTTCACCTCCCAAGATTAGTTCACAAATCTTCTCTCCTTGCCCCCAAGCAGGAAAATCAGATCTTAGGGGTCTGGATCTGGCCTGTGGGTCTGTCCTTGGGCCCCCAAAGATCAATCCCTGACTGTGCCAGGGAGAAGCGTGCTGGTCCCAAGTTGCTTATGGGGTATTCAAGCAGGTTTGATGTCCCTCCCCTTCGGGGTGTGCCCTGCTCTTATGGAGCAGCCAGGCAAGCAGCCCTAGGGAGGACTAGCTCAGAGTCCAAGCACCCTTAGTCCACTGCAGGTCTTGAAGAGGAAAAGTTTGAGCCCCACTCTCTGTAGAGGCCTCAGTGTGGTGGGTGCACCGACAGGAGGGGAAGCAGCTGCTCTTAAGATCTCTGGCTCAATCATCTCTCAGCAGCTGAGGGCAGGGGAAGGGGAATGGCAGGAACAGAGTCTGAATGGAGAAAAGCTAGCACTCTGGTCACCTCTGTCCCTCTCCAGAAGGCAGCCTGCCGGAATGTTCAGGCTCTGGGGTCACACAGATCCCCCAGGACCCACCGGCCCCCTGTGGCTCCCACAGTCTGGGCCAGAGTTGGGAAATGTTTGTGTGGGAATGAGCGAGATGAAAACTAAGGGGTGCACAGTGGGTGGAGAAGCAACATGGCACCTGCCATCTTGGCTCGGGTCTGTGGTTATGGGAGGTGCCCCAAGGGGCTGGTGGCCTCGTGCTTTGTCCTCAAGAAGCCCCCAGTTCACTGGCGGCAGCAGCTTTTGGGCTTGTGAGGGTAGAAAGGCTCTCCAGCAGCTCAGGAGACTGCTGAATGCCAGAGATGTGAGAGACAGAGAAACAACCCCCCACCCCACCTACCCTTTTTGCCAGACTGCAAGCCTCTCAGGGTTTGGGCTCTGCCAATACCTGGCTCCTTGTTCTGCTTTGCAACTTCTTCCATTGGCATCTCTGGTAGGTTCTGGCACTTTTCCCTCAGAATTTTACCCAATCCATGATAATTTTTTTTTCTTTTTTCATTTAAAACTTTTTCTTCTTTGTGAGGCAGTCTGGCAGCTAATGTCTTTGGTCAGCCATCTTGTCTCTGTTTCCACTATTCATTCTTTTTTTCTTTTTTCCTATATGTTTTTAGTTGTCCAGCTAATTTCTTTCTTTCTTTTTTTTTTTTTTTTTAGTAGAGACGGGGTCTCATTCTTGCTCAGGCTGGTCTCGAACTCCTGAGCTGAGCTCAAAGGATCCGCCCGCCTCGGCCTCCCAGAGTGCTAGGAGCCCCTGCCCCCGTCCCCACTATTAATTCTTAAACATACAATTCCACAAACTCCTCACACATATGACTTGCAATCCAGGAATTATTCAGTCATTTATTAAATAACAAATACTGAGCACCTGTTTTGTGCTAACCACTGAAAGAACATCAGTGAATAAGCCAGTGTTCCCACTGATCTCCAACATTACATTTTTTTCTCCTTACAATGCATTCTTCTCAGAGCATCCAAGATGATATTTTAGAAACATGCATCAGGAAATGCCAGTCCCATATTTAAGCCCTGCAATGGCTTTGTAAGGCAAGACTGTAGCCTTTTGCCCAGCGTTTTCTAGGCGCTTCCTGATCTCTGATCCTTTTAAATCTCTGTAGCATGTTATCATTTGCTCATCGCTTTCCAGACACCCTGGTTTTCCTGCCCTTTAATATACCAAGCTTATTCCTACCTCGGTACCTTTGTATGTGAAGTTGCTCAGTCTGCAGACTCTTCTCCCAAACTGTCAGAGAACCCTAGGTCTCAACTAGTCAACACCTCAGAGATGCAACACTTGAACTACCTTTCAAAAATTGCTCTCCACCCACACTCGAGCACCCTCAGTCACTTGGTAATGGGCTTTATGTTCTACATAGCAATCGTGTATGTGAAAGTCTCTTACTTACTCAAACATGATTTTTATATGAGCACCTTGTAGCTGCTTCTATGCTGGCCTCATTTCTAACTCCAAACAAAGGAATCTATGGCAGTGGAGGTCTAGAGTTTAGCAAATTGCATCTGTTGGATAAATAAATGTTGATTGGAAGTCATCACACTGAAATGAGATGAAGGATACCTTCTACAAAATGACTCCACTTCCGTAATTTCAGGAAATGGCAGTTTATATAGTTAAATGAGTTCAGCTCTGTTTTTCCCATTTAAGTGTTTCTGAATATCAGGGGTTTTTTTTTTTCCTTTTAGTTCTCAGTGTTTTCTTCTCTGTATCTTGAGGTATTAAATGCTTTCTTTAGTTATTACTTGAGGACGTATATGTGTGTCTGTGAATAGACATTTTAAAAAATTATTTAGTATGCAACTCAACGTATATTTGAAATATCATTTTCTAACTTTAACAATGCAAAGCAATCTGCTGAAGATCTCTAATATACATTTAATGTTATCTATTATGGTTTATTAAGGAGATACATCCTGAGGGGAGGCAGCGGAAATATTCAAAGGCACATAATGTGCTAAGATTGTAAAAGAGAAAATATTTTTACTAGTTTCCTCAGGAGGATATTACATTTTGGATTTAGTTGCCCTTGGTTATGTACTTTTTTTCCTTTATGTTGCTAATCTCCAACTTTTAGAACACTGTGTTTTATTTTTTCTGCAAATACTTTGCCTATTTCTTAGGCATTAGTTGTAGATGATCCATAGCTTTTCATCTAATCATATTTCTGAACTTCTTTTTGCATGGTGGGCTTCCTATTTTAGAGAATTACATAAAAAGTAAAATATTTCTCAAAAATATAAAAATACTTGCTAGCTTCATTTCTGAAAACTCTTTATGCCTGGGAACTAGTAGAAAAGTTGTTTTTTGTTGTTTTTTTTTTAAAAAAAAAAACTGTAATCATCTAAAAGCTGAAGGCAAATTTTATATTGCCTATAACAGTTTGGTAGGGCTGCTACAACAAAGTATCGCAAACTGGGTAGCTTAAATAACAGAAGTGTATTTTCTCCTAGTGGTAGAGGTTAGAAGTCCAAAATCAAGATGTTGTCAGGGTTGGGTCCTTCTGAGGGCTGTGAGGGAAGGAAGGACAGATCTGTTCCAGGTCTTTCTCCTTGGCTTGCAGATGGCAGTCTTCTCCTTGTGCCTTGTCACATTGTCTTGTCGCTAGGTTTGTCTTCAAATTTTCCCTTTTCATAAGGACACTGGTTATATGAGTATATTGGATTAAGGCTCACCCTACTGACCTCACGTAAACTTGACAACCTCTATAAAAACACTATCTCCATATAAGGTCACATTCTGAATTACTGGGGGTCAATATAATTCAACCCATAATTTTGGTTTATTACACAGTTCTATTTTTTAACATCAACTGACTTTTAATTATTAGTATGCTATTATAAATATATTTTAAATTAATTCATATTGTATTTCCTACATAGTCTCCATATGGAAATGGAAACAAAATTCCTGCTAACAACTGACTTTTTCAATAGTTCTATATAGGGAGAACGTTCTTTGCAATAAGGAGCAACTCAACATGAATGGTTGAGTCAGGGAGAAATTCTTTCCATTGCTCAAATTGTTTCGCTCCATTGCCTTTATCTGTTCCTGCAGTTCCTGCAGTTATCTTGTTTGTTTTAATATAATGTTTTTCCTATCTCTGTGAATTATGAAAATTAATTTACTAACTAAATCTCATGAAAATTCTCTTATCAGTGACATAGACATATGAAGATTGGTTATCAAATTCCTTTAAAAATCAATTCCCAGTGTTTTGTTTAATCACAAAACAAAAAAGTTCCTTATTTTTATCTTAATTATTTCTTATTAAGTAATACTGTTTAATAGAATTCATCCTTACCAGTTCAGTAACTTCATTTTTTAATACTTTTAAAAATATTTCTTTCTTTCCATAATCTCAGTCACTCACTTTTCCTAAGTCTCAATGTTGATCTCCAAATTAACATGGAATATATTCCAGCAGGCTTCTCTGGACATGCACGTCTGGATTTCATTCACTAAGTCATGCCAGGATGCTTGCCCTCTGTCTTGCAGGAGGGAGAGAGCCACAGTGTTACATTTCCCTGCCCATGGGATCCAGCAACACTGCAGCTGCTTCCCTCAGTAAATACAGGATCCAGGATTCCATGACACAGGTCAACTTTCCCTTGTAAAAATTGCATTTTAGAGCCGTGCGTCTTTTCTCCTATGACTGCAAGTGCTTTTGTTCTTAATACCTTATCATGAAATATTCTTAAAGTCTGAGACTGCACTGGCTTTACCTGTAAACTCACTTCTACCCATCTGTCAGCTTTCTGTCAAGAGCACTTCTTTCCTTGCCAGTGGGCCCAGGTCTTTGACTCTTGGTTTCCCTCTGTAACTCATTCATTCAGGTTGTCCCTTGGTACCACCATCAATACAAAGTGTCATGCACACATCTGGATCTTCATGGGCATGAGTGGTGGGTCTTTCTCTAGTGCCCTGAAGGGACACTGAGGTCCAAGTAAGTTTTCAATCAGAATTACTAAGATCAAACTTCCTGGAAAACTAGTTAAGTGTTCAATTACCATTGAAAAGTAGCCCCTATTCTTTCAAATGTTGCTGTATCTTCTGTTGAATTCAATGAGAGTTAATTCCCATTTCTTCTATGATAATATAACCTAAAATAGTCCCTGCTTCTGATTTAATATCTGTTGGAATGCAGCATTGTTTAGACAGGAAATGTGGATCAATTGTCTGGCTTCATTTAATGTTAGAAACATATCGATTTACTGAGATTTTCTAATTTATTCTTACACATAAACTATATTTTCTTAAAGCTAAGAAATGATTGAACATCCAATTTTGAATCAATTGAAAAAATAACACAGTAAAGTGATGCTGCAAATTTCCATTTTAATAAAGGTATGAAAGAGAACATCTAGATTCCTCTACCTCCTGGGATCAGTTTATTCTCCCAGATCATTTCTCTCAATCACCAATTATTTGTTTTGATGATAGTGGGAAGGGACTGTCTAAAGTATACAGTCCCATACAAGGTTGTCATTTTCTATGAACATAAAATAAGATTACATTATTACTCACTTTTATTTGATTCTTTATACCATCCACACTAATGGCTTTTATTCAGGATCAATCAAACAGGCAATAGGCAGTATAGTCTAGTAACTGTGTTTAGGTATCCTTTGGTCTTAGTATTAACAATAGGTTACTGAAATTTTTGAATGCTTTTTCTAGATTTTTCGGTAAAGAAACTTTTACAGAAAATGTTAAAAGCACATGCACAATAGGGAAGGGCACCACTTAACCAAAGTTGAAGGCAGGATTGTGCAGTTCCAGGACAAGGAAATTTTCAGAGAAGGCATTTTTTAGTGGGTCAAAGACTTGGCATGAAAGAGCAGTTCTCAAGTATAATATCTGAATACAGAACAAAGAATAAGCAACAATAACTGCCTGCCCTCCCCATCACACCCCAATTCCTGCCACTGTCTGCTGAGTTATTTACAGGTTGCAAAATATTAATAGTCTTTGCTTTGGGTTAGGGTTTGAGGCCATCCATGCTTCTCCCCACACTCTAGTCTGAAAACTCTTCAGACAATAAGCCAATAAGACATGGGGCTCATCTTGTAATAGTTTCCCCTCTCTGAGGAATCTCTATCTTGTGCTACCTTGTGTCAAATGCCTGAAAATCATTTTCATGTATTTTAGCTAGTTACACAGTTGTTTCAGGAAGGAGGGTAAATCTAGTCCCTGTTACTCCATCATGAACGAAAGCAGAAGTTTTATTTGTTTTTCTTTTTATCATCTTATCAAAAAACAGAGATGATTAAAATTTACATGTATACTTTATATTCAGATGGAAACTGGAAGTCTCAATGGCTCCTTGTATCACATGTTGCATCGGGAGTTATCTTGTGTTAAAGGTCTAAGTTTCTTAATGCTGAGGGCGTTGGCAATGGTGTCATTTATTTCCCTTTCAGTGGTTTGAAATGAACATAATATTTCTAGGTAAGCAGGCCTGGAGTTTAAAGCACTTTCAGTATTTTATAGTTTAATAAAGAATAAAAATAATCAGAGGTAACACCAATGCTATTCTTAAATGCAAAATCACTCCCTGAACATTTTTATCCTAAAAATTAGGTGAAATAGTTATTCATTTTAATAATTCAGAAAATAAAAGAGAAAACCAAAAAAGAGGAGAGAGGAGAAAAGTAATAAAGAGCAGGTATCGATATATATAAATAAAATAGTATTTTATTTTTGAAAAGTGGGCATCTTGCATTTTGCCACATAAAAGTCTTTCTTACTTAGAGGCAAAATTTTATTTTGCATTTTCTCTCATTCCATGAAATCTTCATACAATTTGTCAATCAAATTGCCATGTCATTTTCTAACCAACTATTGAGCATTTTATTTCTATTTTTGGTTGCTTTAAAATATGTTCACAAATTCTCTACTGTGTGTCCCTTCAAGAGGTCAAGCCTGAGACTCTTCCTCTTGATTGTGGACTATGTCTAGAGACTCACTTCTAATAAACAGAATAAAACATAAGTAATGGTATGGATTTTGGAAACTAGGACATAAAAAGCACTGTGATGTCAAAGTCAAATAAAATATACAGATGAATCTCTGAAATTAAAATAATTTATTTGAGAAGAAAGGATCTGTTGTGTGTTTTACTCAACACCTTCCTAAATATCAGCAATAACCCAGTTAGAAGATCTAACACGTAACTTACATTCAAAATCAATATGTTAGAAGAGGAAAACGAAGAAGCCCCTTTCCAAATAGAATTATAATCTTTACAAAGATTATAATATTTTACTCATTTGTTATTTAACTAGGGTTTAGTATAATGCTCAGTATGTACTACAGTCAATATTCAATAAATAATTAATAAATGAAAAGATGGATTGCAAGTATATCAAAATTAATGCACAGGTTTAGCATGATTCCAAAAAAAAATTTCAATGAAATATTATTTGAAAATTGACAAAATGATTCTAAAGCTCATCATCAATAAGAATAGCTATATTTTAAAGTGACTAAACAGTCATCTTAATAGTTTAAGAATAATATAAAACCATAATTAAAATCATTTGGTGTCAGCACACGAACTGGTAAATAAATTAATGGGGAAGAATTTTTATTATTATTAATACTTAGTATTATTATACTATTTAATACAAGACATCACCTTCATAGAACCAATGCAGCTGAAAATGCTTTTGATAAATTGTCTCTGACAAAAACTTCATACAGAATAATCATGGTAGGACACAAAATTAGTTTCTAATATGTTTAACACATTTTCTTCTTAAAAAAAATTATATGGGAGATGGTAGGATATATGTACACAATGCACAACCGTTGAATCAAGCTGATTAAAATATCCATCACTTCAAATACTTATCATTCATTCCTTCTGTCTAACTTGTCATTTGTGACAACATGAATAAACCCAGAGGACGTTATGCTAAGTGAAAAAAGCCAGGCACAGAAAGACAGATATGGCCTGTGCTTGCTTATATATGGAAACTAAAATAATTGAACACATAGAACCTATATAGGTAAAAAGAGGAAATTGCTTTTTAAAACCCAGAAATACACACAACTAATCTTAGAAGAGGTGAGGCTTTCTTAAGTGTAAAATCATAATAGAAATCACAATGGAAAATGTCAATATATTTATAAACATAAAATTGTTTAAATTTTCTGAACATCAAGAAATGGCAAGTGGTAGCAAGGAATGTGATCTCAGAAGCATTGTGCAGTTAAGATTTATTATAGCTAATATAAAAAGGAAAATATTGGAAGAACACTAGCATTAACGTTAATAAGCAACATAAAAGTACTGAAAGTTCACATAGTGAAATTTCAAGTTAAATATGTGAAATATGAGGCACCTCACTATTAAATAAACAAAACAAATAGATTTTCTAGGTCACCTACGAAACTGGAAATATTATTTTAAAATAATTATGCTAACAACTGCTACAGGAAAACAGGCAAACCATATCTTTCTAGTCAAAATGGAAATTAACACAAATTAATTTTTTATGCTTTAACCAAGAGTCCACCTTTGGGATTCTGTCCTAGAAAAGGAATTAAAGATCTGTATGTGAATTTATATGTGATAATTTTTATCAAACAGCTAGTTACAATGTTTAAACTGCAAATGATCTTCATAAAAAAATACAGGAACATTACATAAGTCAATAAAAATCATGGCATAATAAGCAGCCAATAAAAATGTTTTATCTAAGACTATTTAGAGACATGAAAAAATGTTCAGTACAAGATGAAACTTAAAAGGCAATAAAACATGCACACAAATTATAATTTTAAATAATAAATATTGTATAAATTGAAAAACAATGCCTGACAGGAAATATTCCAACGTATTAATAAAATTTATTTCTAAGAAAATTCAAGTTAATTTTTAATTTATAAATTTTCAAATTATCTTTATTACTTTCAGAACATAAAATTGCATGATAATTTTCAAATTAACAAATGCTGCAAATTGGATTATATATCTCATTTGCTCTTATAAACATGGAGACTTTTCATACTTCAATTACAGTGTTACTAGTTTTCATATAATTTGAGTAAACTTATTACTTATAATATATGTAGCCTGTTCTAGATGTCATGGCAATAATATTTTTTTCTATAATTATCATTTTTTAATTATATGCCTTGAATATTTTATGCTTGCTATCATTTTCAAGAATAAAACCGTTAGTCATTTTTGATATCTGAACAACAAGGTTTGGGAGTCTATTTCTTCACTTATTTTGAAGCAGAAATTTTCAAATCAGTTGTTTGAAAAATAGCGTAAGTATGAGCCACACAGAAAGGTCCTACGTCTCACTGGTTGGGAACATCTGCCAAGCTAGCTTTTGGGCAACACTGGCAAATGGCCTTTGGAATCAGAGTTATCGGTCTTGTTACAGGAAATTATGGCCATGCTACTCCAGAAAGAAAGCAAAGTAGCTTAAGTAACTAAGTAGGTTATTTAGTAAAAGTTGCAGGAGAACATCTGAATCTTGCTAAAGCTTTTCTAAATAATTACCAGTCGACACTCCCCACAAATGTTCTGGAACACGAGAACAGATCAGAGGAGTCTTGTTATTCTGCTCTTTCATTACTAAGAAAGCCTGGCTTAACTGCTGATTGCAGATCTACACTGAGTTTTCTATGCCTGAACAGTGTCATGATGCTATTTCTCATAAATAAAATACATTGTTCTGTAAGAAAAATGTCTACTAGAAATATTATCAAGGGAGAAATTTCTTTATTTCTGTCTTTTTAAAAGAGATGAATAAAAGTTAAGGAATAAAAATGTAAGGGGTAAAATTTAAGCTGTTGTTTACAAGGAAAGGAATGTGTGTTGAACAAAATGTAAAATAATCTGCAATGAAAACTATACATGTAAAAAGACAAAATGCACCTATAAATTATAAAACAATTCAGAAGGAAACCAATGTGCCTTTAGGTGGTATTTTCAAAATATATTAGATCTAAATTAAAATAAAAACTAGTGTAATTTTTGAAATGTTGTTAGAGGTGGAAGGTTTAGAAACAGGAATTAAGAAACCTAAAGGAACAAATAGGAGTGTTTAACATTATATTTGTTGATTAAGGAAATTTAGAAGGAATTGAGTACAGGAGTGCTATAAACATATGACTGCTATAATAAGAAAAGATGCCGTTCTTATATAGTATTACCTCAAATTAATTTGTTTTCTGCAAATAAAATTCTACATTTTAGAGTAAGAAGGGAAAAGAAAAGTATCTTAAAATTTCCATGTGTTTTAAATGAATTAAAAAGAGGAATAACTTGAAAGAGAGCAGACTGAGAGCTATTTCAGAGTTACAGGAGGAGCAGTGGTTAAGGTGACTATGTAAGAGTCAAGAGAGGAGAAAAGTTGAAGGAAGAGGATAGGTGCAACTGAATTAAATGCTGTTGCAGTTCTTGGTAGGATAAGAATTTAAAACACGCCCATTGGATTTTGCACAATGAGTGTCTGACTTTAACAGCCAGATTGGAGTGGAATATGAACAATGAGAAACTGGAGACACTGTGTGTAGATTACACTTTTAAGAAATTACTAATAAAGGACAGTATAGGATAGAGTAGAGATGTGTGGGGGTAAAGGATTTCTCTTTAAGTTGGAAATAATAAAGTACATTGGAGTACTGATGGGAATGACTGAGCTGAAAGAGAGGGAAAATATTAAATGAGTGGACAAATGACCCAAAACCTGAGAGACTTGTTCTCCAGCTGCCATCATTTGAAGGAAGCTCAGAACCAACTTCCAGGTTGCTGGATAGAGCTAAGAGGTAGAATTTCCCCAGGTGGGGCCTAAAGGGTCCCCTGTAACCACTTATTTACTCATGGTCCCTAATGTCACCTGAGATAGCAGATGACACAGGGACCACTCAACCAACAAGAAAAGCGTTTGCAATCACAGTGCTAGGAGAGTGATTAAGGAACACTTTCTCCCATGCTTCACATCTCCTGTTAACCTCAGGGAAGAATCCAGTCATCCATTATGAACCAAACTATTGAGAAATTCTCTTTCAATACTTGTCTCTCAGGTCTTAGATGAGATGAAAATCTATTTTTGCATATTTTCTCTGGAGTGGAAGAGCCTACAGATGAAGTACTGTGTTTTGTTCTTCCATGTATCCAACATTGATTCCATAAATATTTCTTAAACACATCTTTAAATCAGTAGGACACTTTGTAATGCCTAAACAACAGTAGGTGCTATAAGAAAAATCATCAAATAAATAAATTAATAAATGAATGAAGTAGTAGAAGGAGTAATCAGGGTTGGGTTTCATAGTAATTATTTTTCTGGAGCACATTTTTTTTTACTCTTGAACTTTGATATTAATATTCTTTGAACAATGTTTTATCATATTTACTTTTCAAAAAATTACATTCTTTACAAAACATTGAACCTGTTGTACCATTATATGAATATTAAAACACCATCTTTATTAAGAAAATCTTCATGTATTTTAAATGTATTGTCTTACACAAGCTAATTTTTCCCTAAGCCCACAGGATTTGCCAACATAAGCAGCAGATAAGAATAATTCTATGAAACTTTTAATTTTGTAATATCCATTCAGAAAGAAAATGCAATGGCCAACTAGGGCTTTAGTAAAACATGTTCTAGAATGAAGAAACTCTGATTGCCTCAACCAAAGATCCGATGAGAATTGCTCAAAAACTTACACTTGTATCTGCAGATCATTCAAGAATTCAAGATGCTCACAAAATAAGCAAAGTAAGCACCTACAAAGTGTATTTTCTATTTCCTGGCTATAAGGTATGTTGCATGACAAATAAATCCAAAGGTAGATATCAGGAGGCTTACTTCATAAACAACACATAAATATAATGAAGCTCCACTGTATTCACCATCATTGGGGGGAAAAAAGAGTAATAAAGAAAAAAGAAGAAAGGAAGAAAAAAGTGGAGAGACTCTAGAATTCAAAAGTTTAAAAGGTTGTTTTGAATTCATTTGTTTTTAGACAGCCACAGAAGCTGTAAGGACATTCTCTTTGAATGTACTACTTAAAGAAGCAATAAAATTTAGGATCAAATTCACTTCCTGTTAATATGGACCAGATCACATAAGACTTTACAAATAAGTCAGAGCCTAGGAAAAACTCTAAAGTGAAATTTGCCTTCACTATCTATATTTGGCCTTTTAAACTACTTCTCCCTTCTTCTATCAGGTCCCTAATGTCCTCTTGCTGTCACACCTATCTAACCAGTCTTCACAGAAGCCATGTGGGGGGAGAGTTAGGGACACTCTGACCCAAGGTCCTGAATTTGCTGCTACTGCCTTGATACTGACTGCTGCTGCCTTATCCAATCACCCTGTAGCTTGCCCCAAGGACCCTCCTCAACCCCACCTTACTGATGATGGAGAATCATTTATGGGGCATCTAGCGTTTGTAGCAAGACTCTGCTGAATGTCTTCTGGGCTCTGATTTTTCACTCAGGAATCAAACTCTGTTTTCTAGTGTTCAAGGTATCCTCTCAGTTTTTCCATCTGTTTTAAGTTCCTACCTGCTTTTTGACAGTGGTTATGGATTTTGTTCCTCTGTTTTGGGTTATTTGTATTTAATATTTGGTGTAGGAAGAGGAAACTTCAACATATGATCAGTTGTGCCATCTTGAATTGAAAATATTGCCCACACTCCTTGAAAAAGACACAAGTAAAACAACATGGTAAGATGTGATGGCCATGAGAACCCACCTCTCAGATCTCCAACTACGAGGAGCAGATTGATTGATGTTCAACTTCTCTGAAATCCAGTATTCACACAGCATCCTATGCTGCTCCCAGCCAATGACAGTGATACCAAGTCATGCTGCTCCTGAGAGATGCAGGACATCTCTGACATGTGACTTTGGCTTGATGCTTTCCCCTAGTGGCCTTGCTCAACTTTCTTTAGAACATATGACCTTCCTTCTCTGTCTCCTTCTCTCAGGTCCCTCTCTACCCTCTCTGGCTCCCTTCCCATTTTTTCTCAGCAGCATTTTCCTAATACATTTCTTGCATAATTTATCTTGTCTGATATCTGCATCTGCTCAAGAACTTGAACTAACATATGAGGACACAAATAAATACATACATAGGGTGTATATGAAATATATGAGCTGAATCTAGGGTGGCAGTCTGCTGGACTGTTACCCAGAAATAGACTGAAGTGTCTGGCAGTGAGTAGCAGAGACCAAAAGTTCACATAAGTAGTGAAACAGACAGAAAGAACTCCACTTACGTGAAAGAAACCTCGAAAGTCCTGGAACCACTGTCCAATGTTGGCTCCATAGAGCTGCTTAGCTACCGTGGTTGAGGGAGCAACAACAGAAAAACCTCACACAGGAACTGAGTCAAATCCCACCTGGCTAAAGGAATGAATCCATTGTCGTTGCGGTTTGGAGCCCATGAATACCAATAGAAGATCTGATTTTAAACTATGCTTCATGATGGCTTGGATTTCTAGACAAAAGGGATGGGTAGAAAAAGAGAGAGGAATAATGTTCCAGTCAAAATAAGCTTTCAAGCTAAAGTTACAAATATGTGAGGAAAACTAACACCAAATCGGCAATAAGAAGGTAAATTAATTCAAAATAAAATTTTTTTAAAAGTACAATGCTTCAAATCTTTAGAAGGATAAAAGGAAAAGGAAAATAAAAATAAAGAAAATATTTAAAATAATACTAAATATAGCTCATGTATTTTTTTATTTACTCCATACTTAAGGAGGTAAATAATTATGAAAAAGAAAGCATTAAGGTTATATGGAACATAGATTTAGCAACTCCAGTATGACTAAGAACCAGTACCAGGAATAAAGAGCAGTAATTAAAGTGCTAAAGTTGGAGATTTCCATAAAGAAAAATGTGAATGTTTCAGGAACACATCTAATAAGGAGAAGGATGAAAAAAAAATCACACCCAGACACATATCATAGACTACAAAACACCAAGAAAAAGGAGAAAATGTCAAAAGCTATCAAGGACAAGTGAGAGTACCAAGAAAAAAAAACAGCTGATTGTTCAAGACAGCCTATTACTAACAGCCACCAAAGCTACAAGAAAATAGATTAACTTACTCCATAAATTAACAGAAAATGTATTTTAAGTTAGAATTTTCCCATATAAACTATCATTCAAGAGTGATTGTAAACAAGGGATTTATAGATTTAAGGAAAACTAAAATATTTTACCAGAGCATTTAGAGTATATGCTTTTAGCAGTAAGAAAAGTAAATATAGAGGGAAGAAATACAATGGAAAAAGCAAGTATAAGGAATAATAGTATATAAAATATAAATTAGATCACATAAATATAAATCACATAAAATATAAATCATATAAAATTCATCTTATTCATTTTTTATATTAAAAATAGTCTGACTTCAAATTCTGTACAAACATTACAAGAAGGCAGTGGTAAATAGGTAATTAAAGAATACCAATACCTTTGTTTTGTGTAGCAGTATGATGACACTAAAAATATAAAATCTTATAGAAAAATATACATTACAGTATTAACTTAAACATTAATAGTTACCACCAAAATAAGCAAAATACAATACAAAACTTCTAAATCAAGAGAAGGTAACAAGGAACAACTAAGGAAACATTTCTGACGTTTCTTCTTCCCCTTTTTACACCTTCCCTTAAGTCAAACTCTTCACTTCCCATCACTTCAAGACTCCCAGAATGTGGGAGTGAGAAGACGAATGGTCTGAATCTTGGTGCAGCCCCAATTTGTAAGTTAAAAATCTAACTTCCAAGGTGATGGTGTTAAGAGGTGGGGCCCTTGGGGGTGATTAGGTCTTGAGGGTGGAGCCCTCAAGAATGGGATTAGTGCCCTTGTAAAGCAGACCTGAAACTCAAATTCACTTTTGCCACGTGAGAACACAACTACAAGGTTCTATGAAGCAGAAAGCCCTCACCAGACACTGAATCTGCTTGCACCTTAATCTTGGACTTCCCAACCTCTAAAATTAAGGGCAAGAAATTTCCACTGATTATAAATTACCCAGTCTAAGGTATTTTGTTATGGCAGGTGAAATGAACTAAGATTGAGAAGAGGTGGGAGCAGAATCCATTTCTTAGTTGCATTTTTCCTAATATTTGAGTTTTAAAACAAGCAATGAAAATTAAATAAATTTTAAATAGTTGATGTGAACTTCCCGAGTTCACCTTAAATGTTTACATAACAAGGGGATTGATTTTATAAAGGGGTAGGCACTATGTGTAAAGAATCCTCAGATAGGAACTGAGGATAAGTATTGAGAACATAAATATCTGAGCAGAAATCAGAGCTTGACAATTGTATGACATCAAGGTAGGCTGAGGGCAGAGCAACCTCTGAAGCTAGGGAATTAAAACCTGACTTTTGTCATTTAATCTCTGTGCACACGTCTACAAAATGTTGAGCAAATGCTATAGTGGTACCATGGGAAACTGTCAATATTGATATTGCCTATAGATAAAGGGAACTCGCAAAGAAAAAACAGACTAAGCAAACCAACTTAAACTATGTCAAAGAATCCCAATTATTATAATTTTTGAGAACTGCCCCATGTGAATACGTATTTGCCAGGCCTTTTGCTAAGATTCTCATTAAATCTGCATCATTTTAATTTAATTATAATTTGATTTTAGAAAATGATTTTTTAAAAAACTTCTTTATCATGCTGAGATCACAACTTATAAAATGACACCATCTTGCTGGCAGAGTTTAATCAAACAGAGCAATGTGTTTAAATAGAATTTTCTTTCTAACATTCTGTCTTATGTTTTATTTGGAAATTATCTATAAACAACATTTTTTTTCCTCTTGTAAATTGTCACTATTTTATCTTAATCACCGTTATGTTTTCACAGTATGTGAAGACTGCCAATTGGATAGGAAAGCATTTCTTTGCAGAAACACCCACTTTAAATATAGGCAGTCCTCACTTTGCATGGTAGTATAGAACAATAAAAATAACCATGCAAGTTAAAAATGTGATAAACAAACTTGGTCAAAGAAAAAAATTGCAATTGTCCCATTAACTTTAAAATATTTTGTCCAAACATTAAAAATCCTTTTACTGTTAGTTGTAAATGTATAGAAAAATGAAAAATAGTAGTTTAATACACTGTAGTTTAAAATATTAGAAACAGAGAGAATTTAAGTGTTTTACTTATTTGTAAAAAATAATATCAGGAGTAGTTTGAACAGTGCTTGTCTTCTTTTCCTTATATAATTTATAATATAGGGAAATGCTTTTTTATCATGCCTTAGCAATGTGTCATATTCTTTTCTAAGTCGACTTTATACATTTTATCCTTTTGCTTTCAAGTTGTGAAATATCCCCAAGATATCCTTTAATGTGAAATTTTTGCTAGCATCAACACCTCTGGAATATCTTAATTCTTTTTGTCACAACCATTTTGCCAATTTGTGTTAAGTTTGTCTTCACTGTGTTCCTCTAGCTGCATAGCTACAGTCTCGTGAGTAGTGGCAGTTTCAATATTCCCGCAGTCAGTTATTTCTCCTATAACTCCATTTACATTTGATTTGAATTTCCCTATAACATTATCACTCTTCGTTTCCTGGTTGCACTTTCATCTTTCATCTTGGACAGGTTACTCCTTTGATATCTATTTTTGTGAAATGATGTGTGAGTTTATTACTGGGAGAAAAGAAGGCAATATAAGTACATGCTTTGCTGTCTGTGCATGAAATTAAAAACAGATGTGCAATGGCCAATCAATGAAAAACTTTGAAAAAAGGGTACATCTGTTATTTAATGTAGTGATTTGTGGCTAGTGTCAACGTTAGATTTTATGAAATTACTCTCGGTGAATATGCCATGGTAACTGGAATTTGAACTCCTGCCGTTAAAGGAGTAGTATTATTCAGCTACACTGTGGTAACTGAAAGCCATTCATATCAGACTCATTCAAAGTGAAGATTGCCTGCAAGGAACAATATTAGATTAAAAGTTAAAGGATAGAAAACAAGTTTCCATGTCAGTACATACACATATGCCCACATGCACACTGGCTAATATCAGAAAAAGTAGATTTCAATAAATAGTAACACAAATAAGAGAGCTCTTTCATAATAATGTGGTACATTCAGGCCATAAAATCATAAATACATAAAATCTAAAAACAGATACAGAGTATAGGAACCAAACCCGTTACATTTGGAAGAAGAAATAGGCAAACATAGATGGAGATTTCAATAGCCTCCTTTGAATGATTAAAAAAAAGAAATAGAAAATTAGTAGGAATGCTAAAATTAGCGAGCAGCTGGACATAGTTGAAATCTATAGAACGATTCACTCAATGACAGCAAACTACACATTCTTTTAAAATGCACACAGCTTATGTACCAAGATAGATCATACTAGGGGCCTTAAAACATGTCTCAAAAAAATTTGAAAGTATTGGATGCCCTATAGGATTGCTCTTCTCATAGTTCATTACCATCACCAGTGTATGTCTTGACGTTCATTTCTTATTCAATATTTCCTCTAAAAAAATGTACATTTATAGACTATAGATTTTTATTTTTAATTTCAGAAAATAATCTGAATATCTGGGCCATTTGATCTATTCCATTATTTTACTTTTTCTTGGGTACTAATGATCTCCATGTTGTATGAATTTTAACTATGCTCTTTACTTATTCATTTTGACCAAATTCTTCTCACTGCGCTTAACTGTGCTTTCTGTGGAATATTTTGTCACATGTCTCTTCTTTTCTGAAATATCCTTAATTTTTTAGATCATTTTCTCACTGATTTTTGGCAGATAGCTACTTGTTGGTTTAACTCTGTTCTTTGAGTCCTTGTATCTCTTGTGTGAGCTTTTGTTTCAGAAAACAGGTTTTCTTTAGTTTCTTTGATTTGTTGGAGTAATGTTTATTCATAGTATTCATCTATTCTCTCATGAATATTTTTTCCTATTCTTCTGCTATTCGTTTCCATGGTTCTATTCACACACTTTCCTGCAAAGTTTTTATATGCATACCATATTGAACCCCTTCCAGTTATAAATTATCATTGAATGGGGAATTTATATATCAAATATTTGTTAAAAGATGGGATGAAAAGGGGCCAGGAGTGAAGTGCCCTACATACCTCACATGCTTCAGTCTGTGTTCTCTGAATTTTATTTCAGCAATCTGCTTTGGGTATCACTTTACAATAGTGTAGTTTTTCTAAACCTCCTTGGCTTTAATGAAAGCTCTGTCTTTCCATGTGTCTTAGGCCATTGTCTTCTCTATAACAGAATACTATAGACTGGATAATTTATAAACAATGAAAGTTTATCTGGCTCACGGTTCTGGAGGCAGGGAAGTCCAAAAGCATGGTACTGCATCTGGCAAAGGTCATCCCATGGCAAGACACTATGTGAGAGACAGAGAGAAAGGGGGCTGAACTTCTGTGATAATGGCATTAATCCATTCATGGGGGCAGAGCCCTCCTGACTGATCACCTACCTCTTAAAGGCCCCACCTCTTAATACTGTTACAGTGATAATTAAATTTCAACAGAATTTTGGAGGGAGACATTGAAACCACAGAACTATGTTTGTTATTTTTATTCTTTACAAGCTCAGAAGTGACTGTATTGCTTATATTCCAGCTTTTCTCCCATAGGCTCCACCGTACCATACAAATAGCCTCCTTTATATAAAGATTTTGTGCCTCTTTGTTTCTTACTTTCCTGTCTAGTAATGCAAAATCATGTACAGTATCACAAGTTCTCCGGCAGATTCTATTTTCCAAGTAAAGGGACAATGATGAAGTTCATGATATGAAATCTATTTTTGGACAACTTTCTGAGATAATATCTGTGTGTGGATTCTCTCCAAGGACACATTTTACTAAAATTCATAATTCTGACTTTAGAGATTGGTAGTTAGTAGCTATGACTGATTTCTTATTATGTCAAAGATGTACTTATATATTTTTTTAAAAAGTTTTATTTTAAATTGATTTTAGAAAGGAGAGAGATTACTTTATACCAATATTGTATACTTGAAATACTTAAACTTAGTTTTATAAATGTTAAATTTAAAATTATTTTCAGAGGTTGGAAGGTGAAAATATCCACAAAAAAAATGTGTGGATATATGAATTTTGACTTAGTACTGTGTGGACTCCAGATGTAGAGATATGGTATTAGGGCTATTTTTATATAAATGCTCCTAAAAATTATGTAATCACTGAACTTGCCTAGACAGAGTGCATTTCATGAGAAGTAAAACAAACAATGAACCAAAAAATAGTAAAACTTACTGAGAAGGAATGTTCCATGGTATAAAAGCAGAAATAGAAGTTAAGGGAGGAGAAATTTTTAATGAACAACCAAAAGCTCCTTGGTGACTTTAGAGCAATGTCTCTGATGAAGGCACATTGCTATTGGTTGAGGAATCAAATGGTGATCAGAATGAAAAGGAAAAAAGAGAGAGCGCCATAGATTGTTAAGATGTCAGCTAAACAGAAATTTTATTTTTAAATATTTATTTGTTGGTTTGTTTGCTTTTATTAAGACATGTTTGTAAACCAAGGAGAAGGTGCTGCAAGAACATAAAACATTGAGAATAAAACAGAAAAGAAGGAGGGCACTTGATTGGGGAGGATTCTGAGGCTGGAGGAAGGGGTAGCATTCAGCACAGAAGTGTGGAGGTCATTAAATATGAAATGTCTGATTTCAAATCAAAAGTGTAGATTATATCTCAAACAAGAAGCAGTATCAACAATCAAAGTGTGCATCTAGACCATCTACACAGTTTTTCCATCTTAACGGTAGCTTGTTTATGCCAGCAGTGAAGAAGCCTGGAGAACAAGTGGCGAGGAAATCACAAAAGGCGTTTTCCACATTTTGTTGAAAATTGAATATTTTTCCTTGCAAGAAGTGGTCCAAAGCTTGGAAGGAAGTGGTAGTCAGTTGGTGCAAGGTCTGGTGAATACCATGAATGACAGACAGTTTCCAAGTCCAGCTTCTGTGGTTTGAGCAGCATTGTTTGTGCAGCATGTGGTCGAGTGTTGTCTTGCAAGAAGATTGGCCTGTCTCTGTTGACCAGTCTCAGCTGCTTCATCGCAAGCATCCTCATCATTCATCCAACTGGTGGCAGTGGACATCCGCTGTAATCTACTGATGAGGTTTTATGAAGCCATAGTGAATAATACCAGTGCTGAACCACCAAATACACACCATTAGCTTTTTTGGATGAATATTGAGTTTTGGACTGTGTTTCCACACTTCATCTTTATCCAACCATTGTGCTGAATGCTTGCGATTGTCAAACAGAATCCATTTTTCATTACATGTAACAATACTGCTTGGAAATGATTCACTTTTATGTCATGACAGCAAAGAAAGACAAGCTTTGAGACAATTTCTCTTCTGACATTTGTTTCATTCATGTGGAACCCATCTATCCCGCTTCTTTACCTTGCCGATCTGTTTTGAATGGTCCAATATTGTTGGAATAGTAATGTCAAAACTTGCTGCTGATTCGCACATAGGTTGAGATGGATTCGCTTCTACTGCAGCTTTCAGCTCATCATTATCGACTTGGTCTCAGGTCACCCACGTGGCTCATTTTCAAGATTAAAATCACCAGAATGGAACTTCTCAAACCACCGAGATACTGTGCATTCATTAGCTACATCCCTCCCAAATACTTAGTGAGTATTTCAAGTTGTCTGCACTGCATTGGTTCTACAACAGAACTCATATTTGAAAATAACACAAATTTTTGACTCATCCATGGTTTCCAAAAATTGCTCTTAAAAAAAAAGTGAAAGATAATCCCAAGCCAAAACATGCATTTGAAAGACAGAGGATATACGTTCACAATAAAAATAAAACAAGAAGTGTCAAACTGAAATGTCAGGGATATCAGCTGTCAAACTTAGTACTTAAGAAAATCGGACATTTCATACTTCATAACCTAACCTATTATTTTTGAACAGCAGGGACTGTAGGGAGAAAGTCTCTGATTCTAGGAGCAAGCCTGATGAAAACACATCTAGGTAAATGTGCATGTTGAAGTCAGTAACCGGAAGAAGGTCAAGCTTTTTAATCTCATTTTTCTCAGGGAGGCATGAAATTAGATATTTTGCTGAATGTAAAAAGAAAGTGAAGTCTGATTGGAGCCTGAAGAGACTACCAAAAGCTTAGATTAGATACTGACAGGATAAAATGGTGATAGGTAAAAAGATTGGCATGTTACGAGGGCTCAGTCAAATTGGAAATAATGAATTTGTAGTGCAGCTCTCTGCGACATCTTGTGTGTCCTTCGCTGGCCCTGGAATAGGAGCCCAGAAGTTACATCAAAGGTTTGAATAAAATTGGAGATTTGAAGGGCAGGCACTCGAAAGATAAAGGAAAATTGGTTGAAATTGTGAGTGATCAAGTAGTTCTAACCGTTAAACTTTGTTTCCTGGATGGTCAGGAATGGCAGAGACTAATTAAATAAACTGGAGAAAATTAAAAGACCAAGGGCTTCTATAAATGTAAAAGAACTTGTGATTGGTCTTGAGTAAACTTTTGACTCACTCATTCATTTTCAATTCCAACTACCCAGTACTAAGGTATGCCCCATGTTGTCTGTCAAACATTTTTAAATGAAGATCCATCCTCTGAAATATTATAGAATTATATTTTAAAACTTTACTCATTCATATCTAGAATGAAGACACATGAATTGTGATATTTTTAATCACAGCACTAAAATTATTTATAGACGTTATTACCAAATTAGAGTAAATCACATGCAAATGTTGTTAAGTTGCACATGGGTGTCCCAAATATTTGAAAGGCATTAGTGAAATGTGAAAGAAGGAATTTAAAGTCTTCAACACTTTAAGAATTAAATGAAAACATGAAATATGATATTGTAGTAAGAGGACAGATGGATTATTTGTGTTTAAGAGTAGTTGCAGGTACAGATAACTAATCTTGAGTTAACCTATTTATTTTATGTTCAATTATGAAAAAGTATTCACTTTTCTCTTTATTCCAAAATTGAAGTTTCTATAGCTTTTTTTTTTTTTTTTGAGACAGAGTCTCACTCTGTTGCCCAGGCAAGAGTGCTGTGGCATCAGCCTAGCTCACAGCAACCTCAAACTCCTGGGCTCAAGCGATCCTCCTGCCTCAGCCTCCCGAGTAGCTGAAACTACAGACATGTGCCACCATGCCTGGCTAATTTTTGTGTATATATTTTTAGCTGTGCATATAATTTCTTTCTATTTTTAGTAGAGATGGGATCTCGCTCTTGCTCAGGCTGGTGTCGAACTCCTGAGCTCAAATGATCTACCCGCCTCGGCCTTCCAGAGTGCTAGGATTACAGGTGTGAGCCACCGTGCCCAGCCAAGTTTCTCTATCTTAAACAATGTTGATTGTCCTGCTATTAAATTTAGAATTATTGCAAAACATTTCTTTGTCCCACTTGGATGAAAAGAAAATTTGTATAATTTAATGTCAGTATTACATAGATGTTTTACTTATGAATCTTTCAATTGTGTTCCTCAGCTACTCATGCATATGCTTAGATTGGTGTGCATGCCAAATCTAGTTATAATACACATTCTGACTTAAGACACTTTATGTTTATTTCTGATAGTGACGCACGTCATTATATCAACTGTAAAATACACAGCTATTAACTTTAGTCATGTTATTACTCCCAAGTTCAAAGTCAGCAGTTTTTCAGTTTGTTAGATTTACAATCAATTCTATTAAGATTCGAGATTACTACATTCATCAGGGAACAAATAGAAGGAATCAATATTGTTAAAAAATGGATTGTAGGAAAAAATTAAATTAGCTGTTAAAATACTTTTCTTCACATATTTTATTTCTTTATTTTAAAATCAAACAAGAATACAAAATATATTCTCATATTTCGAAGCTCTACTCATGGCTTATGATATAACATAAAATTTAATATGGTTTGATTCAATTTGCATTCAACATAGGGAAGTGCTCAAAAATATTTACCTAACAGCTTTATGAATATTAAAATATGCTACTTGCTGTTCAGTAGAAATTTAAAATAGTAAGAATATTCTGTTTTGTAGAAAGACTAATGGTTCACTAGCTTCAATCCTGAGATACTATCTCATCATAATGATAACCCTTTTTCTTACCTCCTGATTTATTAACATTGAAATTCTCCAACTTGAAGACTCACTAGCTCTAGCTGATATTTTATTCTCAGCATCAGAATTTAGTATTTTAGTATTAAAATATTACCAAGTAATTAATCAAAATTTATTTTAAAATTGTATAATTTTAAATAAGATATTTAATTCATTCTTTTTCTTCATTGAGAATGTGTTTTTTCAAATATACTATATATTCTACAGTAATAAAATATTAACTGGTGATATTTTTGTGTGTCTAGAAAATGTTTTTGGTGAATAACAAAGAATCATGATTACCTAGCTTGCTACAGAATCAATGTCAGACGTCTTCACAGCAAGCACTGTATCTCTGAAAACTTTTATTTTCCTCCTCATATTTTGATGATTTCTTCCCTGATTCCCCATACCAGCATTTTCAAACTTAATTATTGCATTGTTTATTGCAGCTTCATTTTAAATCAAATGTCCTCTAACTCACTATCTTTATATGCTTACTTTTCTGCTTTCATTCTGTGGTCATTAATTATAGAAATTCTACCTGTTATGTAAGAGTCAATAATTGGTCATCTTTTGCTCTGACCAGATTGTCAATGACATCTTCATAATGTTCCCTGTGTCAGTTTAACCTGGCAATAACCATTATATGTATTAGTTACATAGAAATAGTTAAAATAACAACATGCATATTTGTGTACTATTTAAGCTTACAAAGGGCCTTTATATCTTTTCTGATTTGATCAGATCTCGCTAGTACAAGCAGCAAAGAAATTTGCCGGAAGACTATTTGGCCTCTCCTAGAATCAGTGCGAAGCCTGGAGTCTCTGGCTCGAGGAAAGGGCACACATGAAACAAAGAAAACTAAGCGCGTAAGCCCAGAGCCTCCTTCAGTTAAGGATGCTGCTAATCGCACCATCAACACAGGATGCTTCATAATAAATCTTCTAAATCTTCTGCTGGCCTTCCATTCTGGCCATCACTATGACTAGTTTCCTAAAATTCTAAGAAACATTTAAGATGTTTCTAACATCTTTGTATTATTTTTTCAGGATCAAAAACCCAGGCAGAATTGAGTCATTGGCTTGGCCTAGGTCCCAGCCTACCCTGCAGTTACCAAGGGACAGGGAAAGAGAGTTTGTAGTGCTTCCTGCCCTGTAATGGGAAAATGGACCCTGCCTTCCCAAAAGGCACCAACAATGAGGTATTCACCAAAATTTGAAAGGGTCTCTAATGGCATTTAGTCAAAAGACAACAGCCCACTTGAATCATCCTTATCATAGCCACAGATAATAGAGTGTTGGAAAAAATAATCAATTTAAGTCAGGTGTTAGCTAGAAGAAATAATAAATTCTGTTGTCAGCCCAGAGCTTTTCCAGACAGGACCTCAAAAGGGAGGTGAGTTGTCCCAGGGATGTGGCCTGAGGCTACTAGAAGCCATGTTAAAGTTTGGTGAAGTCTCTTAGAGTAGGGTTTGAATGGAGGGTGCCTGTCCATAGTTATCACAGTTCCTTACATGGCTCTTGGTTAGAATTTGCTAATGAGTGGTGCTCTCAAAAGATTAGGGGGTAAAAGAGAAAGGGACATCTATTCTCTGATTCCAGGCAGATCAGACAGCAAATGACAGATTTGAGCTTTGGAGGGACTCCTGGAGATCATCAGTAGTAGCTTCTGGAGGTACTAATATTATGGAGGAAAATGGAGATATATAAAATAAGCAATTATAATATGTTCATGAAGACTAAGTGACCCATGTGGCTTAGTGGAAAGAACATCATAGAACATACATTCTAGTACTATGATGCTCTGTTGCTGGCTGGGTGACCCCAGATGATTTATTGAAGAACCTTTAAATTGTCCCATTGCAAAATAAAGAGGTTTTACTGTGAGAATAAAAGACTATAGAGCATGTGAAATTGTTATAAAGTAAATGGTATCCACTTTGCAACAATTCATTTGGCTATAGTATAAGTCCTACCTCTTCTCTTTTTTGAGCTCTTATGCTGACATTCCATAATGATTTCATAAACTTGTGGGTAAGAATTTGCTTAAATGTATTTTGCTCAAGGCTTAAATTAACTGACACTTTCACAACTTTTAAACTTATTTAATCTGCATGGGTCTTTCACTATAATTCTGAAGCCATACTTCCCTAAACTCAATACAATGTGAGTTAAAATTTTTAAAATAGCATGTAAAAATGAGATCACATTCACTTTTTTATTGCATTTTTGTGTCTTTTTAGCAAGACATGATCACGAGGAAAGGGCAAGTTGTTAATGTTGCCTTTGGGAGATAGCTGAGCTTGCAAGGAAATTAGTCACTAGTATTTTGAGTACACTTTATTCTACTTCCCTGTCTAAGGACAGTGGGTCTTTTATGGTGTGGGATATACTTACTGGCCTTTTAGGATGAGGTTTTGTATTAATCTGGTTAGGAGTTGGGTTGTGTTTACCATTTGCTGTAGATACAGCTCCAAGGAGCTAAATTTTTCTCTAGTGTCTTTGTTTTTTTTGTCTCCTCTATTGTCTTTGGGTTTCCCTAGAAACATTGCTTAAGAAAGAACCTTTCAGCTGTAATCCGCTGGTATCATACTGGAGCCCTGCTGATGGAGGGATAAGGTGTGTTGAAAGGAAAGAGTTCTATAGTCTTACAATTAAATCTCAGCCTTTTAGTGGGCCCACGTCCCTGCATTGTGACCTTCACAAGTGTTTCTTGGCTTTTGTTTTGTTTTGTTTTTCTTTTTCCCTATTAAGTTGGACTGGAAGGCAAAAGGAGCAAGATGGCCTTTACCTTAGACATATATATCCCAGCAACAAAAATGAAGTCATCAGGATCTAATCACATTAACTGTTAGCAAGGTGATTATTCAGATGATCTAGAATGTGCCCATGTTTGTTGTTTGTTTTATATATAACATTTCTGAGAGAAAATTCATAGATCCCTGATAATACATACACTTACCTCAGATTGAGAAAATATAGATACATATTTAGCCAAATTTTGAAATCAGAATGAGTTTGCATAACATCTCTGATGACTCATAACTCTGTGATTTTGAGAAATTTACTTAATATTTCTAAGAAGTAATTGCTTAATCAGGAAAATGACCTGGGAAAGCTGCTGTGAAATAAATGAAATGACAACTGTAAAGCCCCAATCCCTTAGACTTTCCTTCTGTTCTTTCAATTAATCGTTGGCTTGAACTAAACATTTTCCGTGTGGTTCCTTGGTAAGGTGCTCTTACACAGAGTAAGGCCTAATAGGTAATGTCATATTGTACAATGCATTTTCATACATATAAAACCATACATGTATGGTATGTATATGATAAATATATATAGTATATATTAGATTAGATGAAGAATGTGGCAGTCACCAAGAAGGGAAGTGGTTAGCATAGTGGAAGTACAGATATACACAGAACAATATTATAGAGACATACTAGAAAGAGAGCTCACAATGACAAAAAGAAAATTCATTAGGATAGAATTTTGGAAAGTTAGTATCTTAGCTTGTTATTCCTAGAGTCTGACTTTTCTAATCACATAGTTTTGACAGGAGTATCCGAATTTAACAATATATGAAGGGATTCTTAAATGCCAGATTTTGTAAAAACCCCAAAAAGATCGTATTCTAAAATGACATGTAGATACAAGTAATTCTAAAGGAAATGGGGTGAGTTCTGTTCTTAGTCTCCAGTTCTTCTTCACTAAGAACTTGAGGACATTCAAAACCACTTAAACTACTGTAGCTAAGAAATGGCCAGTAGCCTTCATGTTGGTCCAGCCTGCATCAACTTGTAATTCTTTGTTTTAAAGCTGCGTAGTTAGAATGTGTGCGGCTTGCATTACTATTACTATCATAGTAGCCTTTTTAGTGGTTACCTTAAGAAGGGCTGTGAGATACGGTTACTTGGTTACCTTGTCTCTCTCAGACACAGTGCACCATTCTGCATTCTTTCTTCTAGGCCTATTGTCTTCTAAGAGATGGTGCATGTGGCAATTTTGGCCAGCTTTTGGTAGGAACTATGACCCTTTCTATTTACAGCACCAAAAAGCACCTATGGGATATAAACTAAACACCTTCTCCCAGAAGTATCAGTTGTTACATTAATGTTAGCTCATTAATGTAATGTTGAATTTTTTTTTTATGTGAGTCATTGTTCCTTTGACCCCATGCCTGAGACTCCTTCCCTCCACTACACTTTCTGGGGAGATAAACAACTTCTTAGGTGCCCAAAAGACAAATAATGCTAATATCAGTAGAGACCTGACGTGTGCATTATTAGATCATTACTTTTACTAACTAGACATTATATCCTTTCCTTGTGTGTTTTGTGTTTGAGGCTACAGATAAAGGTATAAGGGAAAATGATGAAGAAATACAAATCACTGAACATGGAGTTTTCCCCCAACATTATATAATACGAAAGAAGAGATAATGGGAATTAATGAATGTTAGACAAGGCATACATAAGTCCCAAAAAAGAAAAGATCAATCTGCCATAAATTCTGTGCCTTGTTTCAACAACCCTTGTTTCTTTTCCTTTTCACTTCTCCTTTTCTTTTTTAGTGGCCTAGATAGGAAGAGGAATGAATTATCCAACAGATTTAGATTTTGCAAGCCTCTGCGTTGATGAGCATGGTATTGAAACACATTGCTAAGAAAGGTTTTCAACACACAAATGTGTCATTTCCTTTCTTCATGTGGTAGACGCTGAAATACTATGAGATAAAGGTTTTAGGTTTCATTTGTAAAGGAGGGAAGTGGATATAAATCAGTGCTGCCTTCTTTAGGACCAAAGGTAAAAAAAAGGTTACTTTGAATGTTTTTGTTCCAAAATTGCTTCTAATGATTATATGTGTCTACTCTGTGTGTATGTGATATGTGAGATATATATATGTATATAATCAATAATTTCTAGTAGCATATTTTATTCAAACATCAATTATTTGGTTTGGTTGTTTTCAACTATAAAAATTAGGGATTTTGGCTAAGTTTTCCATGAGTGAAAAATGTTATGTATATGCATAAACACAGAAAATACATGAAATACTTTGTAGTTTAAACTAATAGGAAATTCTGTCATATAATTATGCATCTTTTGTTAAAAATATTGGCTTTATTCAAAGTATAATTTAACATATTTTGGTTATTTTGTTTTCGTTACTTTTCAGTAACATTTTTGGCTTTAACCTAATGCCTTTTATTATCTTTACTTGCTCATATAGTAAATATTGGCTGGGTAGCAACTATATGTGCTTCATTGAACTATGTGTGGGGAAGGAATACAAAGAATAAAATACATTTACTGTCTTCCGGAAGGTCATGATCGAAAGCATATACCTAAATAGGCATAATGTAATTTGAGCATCTTAAGTACCCTGAAAGTGCTGTAGATAACTACTATGGAAATACAAGAAAGGCCAAAATTACTACAATGGGAGAAATGATTATCCAAAAAAATCTTCATAGGAGATGCTAGAAGTGAGGTTGACCTTGAAGAATGGGTAGGATTTATATAGCATAGCATGGGGGCTTGGCATTCTCATTGGCCATGAGAAAATCATGATAAAAAAAAAGTCATAGAAATAAGATTATGAATATTTTATATAGAGATTAGGAATTTTATGCGCTAGTTAGGAGCCGATATTCTGGAAGGACACTGTCTGCCTGTGTTCAAATCCCTGCTGCCCTCCTCCCTTGCTATGTAACACTGACTAGGTGTTTAGATATTTTAAGTCTTGGTTTCCTAAGCTGTACAATGGAGAAAATACTACTGTATCCCTCATGGTCCTGCTGTGAGGGTAAAATAAGAAAAATGCATATTTTTTAAAAATTGGCATTTTAAAATAAAAAACATTTATTGATGGTTTTCTTGTGTATTGGGAATTTTACAAAAAATTATTTTTAATCCTCACAATACTTATTTGAATTTATATTGTAATCATATTTGAGATATAAAGAAACTGCACTTCAAAGAAGTTACAATATTTGCCCCTGATAATGGCATAGCTACTATTCAAATCCAGATTTCAAATTCAGCAATTGATCTCTTTCTTATCTGCTACCAAGGCTGAGTGTCAGTGATATCAGGCACAACATGGATGTCCCTGTTTCTTACAAGAATCCTTCTGACGGACAGATTCTTAAGCACAGAGCTACTGGTTTCACAAATCATGTTAATTTTCATTTTCTGTACATTTGCAACTGTTCTTACAAAAATCAGAGTGTTCATTTTCAAATATTGAAGAATATTACAAGGTTATTACCTACTCCAAATCTTAAAGATGAGATTGACTGTAAGAATATGATGACAAATTTAAGTAGGGGGCAGTCTTAGAAGAAAGAATATACATCAAATATGAACAGATGGATGGTAAATAATATATATTATGTATAAAGGGTTTATTCACACACACACATACACACACACACACACACACACACACACACACACAAAAGAAAGCCACCCTGGAGATTTATAAGCAATGAATATGAATAGACAATAACCCAAGAAGAAAAATAAATGGCAAAAAATTACATGGAAATACCTCTTCTACATTAATAATAAAAAAATGAAAATGAAAGCCACCTTGAGGTATCATTTAACTCTTATCAAAATCTAAAAAAATTCTAAAATAAACTTTATTACCCAATGGTGGTGAATTTGGTTCAAAATCGCCATATGCATATATGACTGGAGTATTTACAAATGTGTGTGATCTTTCAAAAAAGCACTAAGGCAGTAGATACCAAGAAGTTCCAAATAGCTTTCCTTTCACCTGGTAGTTCAATATATGGTGAATAATCCTAAAGAAATGTTTCAAAAGAGTAAAGCTAAATTATGAAAATATTTCTAACATCATTATTTATATTAGTGAATCATTGCCCTCCAAAAAAAGAGAGGAGAAATGAAAAAGAAAAAATTCTATTATAAGAAAATGGCTATATAAATAACAAACATATACTTGATGAATTATTATATAGCTCATCATTTTAAATTTTAAAAAATCATTTGAAGTAAAAAAAATACTGAGATGATTTTAAGGGAAATGTGTTAAGACCAAATGATAGGCACACAATTAAATCAATTATGCAACCTGGGTACCTATGTACAAAAACTCAAGTTTCATAGGAAAAATAAAGTATTTTTTCCCTATTTTAGAGTGATAGGATGACAGAGTTTTTTTCCCTAAATTACCTTTAATATTGTTACAATGTTTTTATAATAGAAACAAAAAGAGTATGGTTGCAAACAAGTCAACCTTAAAATAATCTTTTATCATTATTTTCTTATTGTAGCTTCTGTAAACTTTTCACCCACTATATAAAAAGCTGATATTACAGAAATGTGTTTCACTTCTCATGAGAACGTGCCTTTAATAGATTATACAAACACAAAAGATTTCACAATCCTTTAATAGTACATTGACATTTGGTAGGAAAAGTAACTTTGTATGAAGTTACTTTTTCTCCTAACTTTGAAACTGATATTTAAAGGCACACTTAAATGATGTAAATTGTTCACTGGCTGTTACCAAAGCCTGACCTGTGCAGATACACTAACATTGCTAAATAATTACGGTGATTATAACCAGAGTAAAGAGCTGAAAAAATTTGGAAATTCTAATAATAAATGCCTCTGAGGCAAAGTGGAGGAATTGAGGGTAATATTTTTTGTTTCACTTTGCTAGTTACAAACAGAGAGAAACATTTTAGTTTCCAATGTGTAACAGAATTTTTTAAATTCCCACGTTCATGAAATACAAACTTTTCTTGAGGCATAACCCAAGATATAAAATCCAGTCAGCTTGAAAAAATATTTTGCCTTTCCTTTATTTATGTAATTTTAAATACTGTATTATGTGTGTAATGAACAACTTCAGGAACTCTCTAGTCGCTGAACCAAAGAGGTAAAAACTCCATATCATGGATCTAACCAGTGTGAAAGAAGACAGACAATTGAAAAGATCAATAAGGAGAGTGGATTTTGTGTTAGAAGGTGATATGTTTTCAGGGGGAAAAAAATCAAGCCAGGAATGGGAACAGGAAGTCAAAGAGGCAGGTTGTCAGTTGAAATCTGATACTCAGGAAAGGTCTCCTTTCTTGAGCATGAGATTTTAGTGAGAAACTACGTGAGATGGGAAGTCACTTAGGGGTTTCAAACAGGGAAGTGACATGACCTCACTTACTTTTTAAGAGGATCCCTGTGGAAGCTGTGTGGAGAATGAAATGGAGGGGATAAGAGTGAAGTTGGCAGGGATAGGTAGGGAGCAATTAATATAATCAAGGTGAGAAAGGTGATGGGATTAGACAAGACAGTCCCAGGGAAGGTGATGGGAAGTTGTCACTTCTGCATAGGGTTTGAGAACAAACCAACAGGATCTCATAGGGGATTATATGTGGAAGATGAGAAAAGTTGGGGAAAAATGAAGACCCCCTGCCTTGGGCCATATTAGAAACCTAAGTAGAGATGTTGTCAGGCAGTTGCATGTATGGGCTTGAGTTGAGAGAAGAGGTCTGGGCGAGAAATAAAGATGCGAGAGTCATCAGCCTTTTAGGCTGATGTATTTAAAGCAATAAAACTAGTGAGATCACCAAAAGAGTGAATATAGAAAGAGAAAAATGAGGATGAGGGCTGAGCCCTGGCTCACTCCCGTGTTGAGAGGTTGGGGAGATGAGGAGGAATAGATAGGAACAAATAGAGCCCCCTCAATGTACTATCTCAGTGCAATCATCAGTACCTCTCTTCTCAACAGAAAAGCATGAACATGACCAGATTTCAGGTATACACTCAGGGTCTTTCATTTTTATACATTGACTACCTGTTTGTTGATCTCTCAAGAACACGCTTCTGATTCTACCACATAAGAAAAACAGCTCAAATTCTGTGTCCCAGGTTATGACTGTCCTTGCGTGTGTACAAATTCTTTTTTCTTTTCCATGACCACTTCTTGTTTTTCTCCCGCAGTGTTAACAGAGTTCTTCCTTGTTTTTTGTACTGGGTCTTCTTCTTTTGCTCGCCCAATAAATATGTTCGTTTTCAAGTTTATGTCCTTTGTCTTTTTTTTTTCCCCTGAAAAAATATTTTCCACTGTTTGATTTTTTTTTTTCTCCTACTCTTTGTGAAAGTGCTATGTTTTCATTCGTTCTTTTAATTGCCTCTTCTTTCTTAACATCCTTGGATTTACTCCTTAATTGCTTACCCCATTGGTACTACTGTAGATGCTTGGCTGGGGTAGGTAAAAATGAGCTGAAATCCAAAAATTGGGATAGACTGAAACAAATGGATTCAAGAAAGTCAGGATTTGTGCTGCCATTGGATATAGGTCTTATAGGTGAATGTAGTCTAGAATAAAGGCCTGGCTTCTGGTTTGTGTAACTGTGCCTTATTAGCATATACCTGACTATATTATGTATTCTCCTATGCAATAAGTAGATGATAATAACAAATTATTACAATAATAAATACCTGCTATAAATGGATGATCTAACAACATTGAAAATCCTGGAAAAAGAAAAATTAGGTTGATGTAGAAAATGCACCATTGGAGCTAGCTGTATTATTTAAAAAAAAAACCACAAACTAATTTTGTGTCTGAGATCTGAGTGGTATATATCAGTTTGGTCAGCCAACAGGTAGTTCAAGCCATGGAAGTAGATGGGATTCCCAGAGGAAGAATGAAGACTAAGAAAAAAGACAGTAACAACAGAAAATGCCAGCCATCATATGACAGCACTATGTATGATTAACCTAATATTTTTTGTTCCTGGAAAAAAATATATCAATATCTCATGCACTTCAGGATTAACTACCCCCTGCTGTACATTGCCCCAGAAAGCAAACAGAACTTCCCATGGTGTGCCTGTGTAGCTAGAGGGCAATATTTTTCATTCATCATTCGATTCAGTATATTTTAGTTGTCATCTGCCTTCCAGCCCCCTACACCTGTCAGCGAAGTCATATAGACCAGATATGGTCAGTTAGACTAAGCCACTTGTAGACATTTACTAGAGGGTTTTCTTTTTCAAAGTTTAGATACATCTGCCCAAAGAAACAAGGGTTTAAAATATAGTAATCTACAGACTATTTATTATCACCCCTATAAGCTAAATAAACACAGATCAAGGATTAGAGGGTTAAACAAAAACAAGACTGAGCCTCATCTCTATTTCAGGGTGAAAGGGAGAAAAGCAAAATGTTTAATAAACAATAGGTATTGTGTCACTGATAATATTAATCCAGGTTGCTACTGCTAAAGCAAAGAATAATTCTTTACTGATTTGTATAGATAAAGACTTCAGTATTGTATTTTGAATAGGTTGTGAAAGCCAGATCAGGTTTATCCATCAGAAAAATGAAAGAAGAAATTGATGAATATGATGCTACCAGCTATATGTCACTCCAGCCTCCTTTGCTGTGTCCTTTGCCCAGAGCTCCTGTTTCCATGATGGTGATCCAGTCTAAGTTTCTTGCCTTTTAACATGGTATTTTCCATCATGGAATAATCCTCTTACTCCAAATTTCTGCTCTTTTCTTTTTCTTTTTATTTTTTCTTTCTTTCTTTCTTTCTTTTTTTTTTTTTTTGAGATGGGTCTTGCTATGTTGCCCAGGCTGGTCTCCAACTCCTGGGGCTCAAGTGATCCTCCCACCTCAGCTTCC
This sequence comes from Lemur catta, assembly GCF_020740605.2. Lineage (NCBI taxonomy): Eukaryota > Metazoa > Chordata > Mammalia > Primates > Lemuridae > Lemur > Lemur catta. Next base: position 18,440,465 of record NC_059149.1, on the reverse strand, counting down.
CAAGTAGCTGGGACTATAAGTGCACACCATTGTGCCCTCTGCTCAAAGCCCTGATAAAGTGTCATCTTCTTTGTGTTCCTGCCTTGACTACCCACTTTCCCAAAAGAGTTAATCACTCTCTTTTGTACTATGCCTGTAAATTTATATATATATATGTATATATACAGATGTCACACTCTCAGTTAATTATTTATAAAGCTGTCAGACTTATGTATTAGTGGATAAGATCTTTGGTGGTTTGGTGGTTGAGAATATTCCATACACATTGATCTTGACATCCTGGTAACTTGCACAGTGCTTGATATAATAACTCAATAAAATGACTTGATATAATGACCGAGCGAGTATGTGAATAAAAATAACATTTATAGTGCTTTATTGAGGCCAAGATTAGATCATTGGATTACCATTCTGGAATCGTCATTTTCTCTTCTCTATAAGATAATAAAATGCTTAAGTTTTGTTGTAAGAAGCATTCATGTAGACCTTAATAGAGACTTATAACATATATATTTAAAGGGCTAAAAACACAGGGAGTGATTTGAGAGATATTTCCTCAAACAATTTGAGAAATCTGCATTGTTGCTGAAGCTCATGAAGATATTTTTTTTTCCATGAAAACAAATGTTCATTAAAAGCATGTTGTCATTCAGATGGCTCAAGGCAAATAGCACACAGAGAGTGATAGTTTCTGTTTCTCCAACCACATTTCAGAACCATGTTGAACAGTGGACCTCAAAGAGGGCTGGGTGTTTGAAAATATATGGGGATGGGGTTTTGGATAGTGAGGTTTGCAGGAGGAGGAGTGATATGATAATTAAGAGACACTATTGACATTTAGAGGGTGACAACCTGGGTTGTTAAATGTTCAACACCACCAAGACATCCCAGATGAAAAAAGTATTGTCCTAATCAAAAGTCTAGTAATGTTTCCTTGACAACTGCAATGGGATGTAGCCAAAACTGGTTGCCAAGTGGGCCCAACAAAATGAAAACAAATGCAGATTAGAAACACGCTAGAGTGTTTCTATGTCTCAACAGCATAAACAGTCACCCAGGCCTAAGATTTGGTTCAGGTCCAAAGAAGCTATTAAAAGAATAAGAATGTAGAATGGCAAAGAAGAAATCTGAATTATGGATAAAACTTATTTTTCTAAGAATTTCTCTATCAGAATCAGCATACCTTTTGGACTATTCTCCAAACATTCATCTTACGTAAAAAACAAAAACAAAACTAATATAGGAGACTAATGTCTTACAAAAACCAAATGTGATTATTCATTCAACAAATATTTATTAAGTATATTCTGTGTTCTAGGTTGCTTTAGACTCTAGTGATATTATGTGAACAAAAACAGGCATGGTCCCTGCCCCCTCATAATTTAGTCTAGAGATATTTATCAGATTCAAAAGGTTTCACTTTTTTGCATAAACATTTCTACCCAGTAGAGAGAGTAATCTGAGATGTTGTCTTTGCATTTACATGAAAATGGAGTCATAATATCTCAAATATGAGGACCAAAGTCATAGTCAAACATATGGAGAAGGGACCATTAGGCCACCAGAAAGAAAAAGATTTCTAGTTCCAGTCATGCACTGCATAAAGATATTTCCCCTTAACAGCAGACTGCACATACAACAGTGATCCCATAATATTATAATGGAGCTGAAAAATTCCTACGGCCCAGTGACATTGTAGCTCTTGTAAGATCATAGTACATCGCATTACTCGTTTTTGGTAATGCTGGTATTATATAAACCTATTGCTCTGCTACTCATATGGCAGTCTAGAACATACAATTATGGACAGTACATAATACTTGATAATGATAATAAAGGACTATGTTATTGTTGTTATGTATTTACTATACTATATATTTTTTGTAGCATGTACTCCTTGTACTTATTAAAAAAAAGTTAACTATAAACCAGCCTCAGGCAAGTTTTTTAGGAGGTGTTCCTTAAGACAGTATTGTTATCACAGGGGGTGACAGCTCCATGTGTTTTATTGCCCCTGAAGACCTTCCAGTGGGAGAAGATGTGGAGTTAGCAGACAGTTTTATTGATGATCCTGACCCTGTGTTTGCTAAGGCTAATGTGTGTGTTTGCATCTTCATTTTTAACAAAAAAAAAGTTTATAAAACAAAAAATTAAAAATTTTATAGAATAAAGATACAAAAAGAGAAAATATTTTTGTATAGCTGTATAATTTGCTGTTTAACCTAAGTGTTATTATAAAAGTCAAAACTTTTTTAAAAGTTTACAAAGTAAAAAAGTTACAGTAAACTAAGGCTAATTTTTTGTTGAAGAAAGAAAACTAGGGGATGGGCAAATTCATACCTAAGAGATGCTGTCTGGGGAATGGACATACTTGTAGCTCTGACTTGGGTGGTACAAAGGTAATTTATGTAACCAAAGCATTTGTACCCTTGTAATACTCTGAAATAAAATATATACATATATATTTTTTAAAAGAGAAACAAAACTAGGTTTTTAAAATAAATTTAGTGTAGCCTAAGTGTACAGTGTTTATAACGTCTACAGTAGTGTACAGTGATGTCCTAGGCCTTGACGTTCACTCAACATTCACTCACTGACTCAGCCAGAGCAACTTCTAGCCCTGCAAGCTTCATGCCTGGGAAGTGCCCTATACAGATGTACCATTTTTTAATCTTTTATACCATACTTTTTACCATACCTTTTCTATGTTTAGATACGTTTAAATACACAAATACTTACCATTGTGTTGCGGTATATTCTGTACAGTAACATGCTGTATACGTTTGTAGCCTAGGAGCAATAGGCTATACCATACAGCCTAGGTATGCCGTAGGCGTCTAGATTTGCGTAAATGCACTCTATGATGTTTGCAAAATAATGAAATGATGCAGTTCTCAGAACATATCCCTGTCATTAAGTGACACATGACTGAACATACCGGGTCTATATGAACACATTCTCCATGGGCTCATCTTTTACAAACTGAATTTAAAGCTAAAAAGCTTTACTACATAGTCCCAATTACTTTACACTATAGTTTTAAGATGAATTTAGCCTAAGTTTTATTGTCATCTCAGTTCTTTGAATTATTTGCTTGTTTTTTCATTTATTTTGCTTGGTGAGTAAAACTGTTATACAAATCTAAAAATAGAGAAAATTAAAGGGGAAGAAATGGAAGGAGAGTCTAGATCTGAATGATCCAATTTGGCTTCTTACAATAGTCAATTTTCTCAGATAATGGTTTATTTTTTATGGTTTGCCTCTACCTGAGAAAACAGAAGATTTAGGTCCTGTACCTATCTCACTTCATTTCCTTCCTCCACAACGGTCAAATCCTTTAAAGAAAACAGTCTTTGGACAGATCGACATAAGATTCACGGAAGCCAATTCTCAGAAATGATGCATGTACAAAGATTGGCATTGCAAACTGCCAAAAAGACTCTCCTTAGTAATATTTTAAAAAACATATTGGCAAAAGTTCAGTCACATGCCATTGAGCCTTACATATCATTGCTTCTCCCCAAAGCAGAATGAACACGTTTGCATGAGAGTGATTGCTCTTCATTTCCTGGGCGGAACTTGAGTTTGGTGTCCTGGAGCTACCAGTGCACTCAGTTAAAACCCTGCTGTGCTAAATCCATAACTCAGCATTAGAGAAAATAAGAAATGATCAGAACATGCTGGCTTCATGCTAAATTTATCAATCAAATGGACTGAACTGTGTCCAGCAAAAAAAATCATGTCATTTCTTTTTATAGAAAATATTCTTAAGATATAGTCCTCAGACCAGATGCCTCATCTCTTGAGAACTTGTTGGAATTGCAAATTCTTGACCTCCATCTCAAATATCAGAAACTCTTGGGGTGAGGCCCATCCATCTCTTTTGATCAAGCCTTTCAAATGATTCTGATGCATGTTATAGAGACATAAGCAAAGATTAAGTCATATATTATAAATTGTGCTTAAAAAGGTACAAGGACATATTTGTGTTGCTGCCAGTGTATAATGAGAATGAGAAAAGCCCTGGAAAGAGAGAGACAATTGAAGAGAGAGAGAGAAGAAGAAGAAGAAAACTTTTCCTTCCTGATGTAGTGACTAGACTAGACATTTTTTATCTTTCCAAAGTGATAAACAGGTGTTTTGGCAAGGAAAAACTGGCTCATGAAGCTATGTTTAAAATATTCAATCCAAAACCATGAGAAAAGATCACAGGAAATATTTATTTCAAATGTGCAAAACTATTTGTTCTAGGGAAATTACTTTTTGTCTTTTCAGTGAAATAGTTATTTTCTGTCAGTTGCACAATATTTTCTTTTTTAGCTGTCTTCCCACATTCAAAAAAAAAAATACACATCTACAAACACAGATATACATTTGTACCTAGAAAGATCCATGAGTAGGTTCCACATAAATTTGTGTTTTGATATTAAAATTTAAAACCTATAGGTAAGTTTAGTATGTTGCTCTATATGGCAGATATGTAAGTTTAATTATACTTGTTTCTTTTTTCAAATTAACTTTCATTTATAAATTTCAATTTGAAACATTATTCCAAAGGGCCCTGGCCATTCCATATGGAATTAATATGTTTTTCCATGTGCTTGACAGAACTATGGATCAACAGGAAGACAACGACAGCTGCTCGGAATCTGTGAAATTTGATGCTCACTCAATGACAGCTTTGCTTCCTCTGAGTAAGTAGAAGGAGGACAGGGTGCCCATGGAGATTCTTCTTAGAGTTATTGGCAATATATGTATTATAGTCGTGAGACTTACCTTAAATGTGTATGGATGTTAAAATAAAACTTATCTGATAAATAGGTCTACTTCTCTCTTGAGACAGAATAGAAAATAAGCTTAAATTGCATGAAATTAACTAAGCCTACAGTATTGATTTGGTCCTCTGATTTCCCAGCCACAGGTCCTGGAGATAACTATGATCTTAGCCTATGAACTAATAATTGAAAATCATGGGCAGTAGGTGCCTCTGTTAGTTTTCTACGGATGTTGTAACACATTATCACAAGTTGGGTAGCTTAAAACAACAACAATGTATTCTCTAACAGTTCTGAAGTCTCACTGTCTGAAATCAAGGTGTCAGGAGGGACATGTGCCCTTTTCAGGGCTCTAGAAAAAAATCCTTTCATGTATCTTCCCAGCTTCTAGTGACTCCTGGTAATTCTTAATGTTTCTGGGCTTGTAGCTGCATCTCTGTAACCTCTGCCATCTTTTTCATATGGTCTTCTTCTCTTTGTAACTATGTGTTCTTTTCTCTTATAAGGATGCCAGTTACTGGATTAGGGTCACCCTCATCCAGTATAACCTCATTTTAACTTGATTACGTGTGCAAAGATCCTATTTCCAAATAAGGTCACCTTCACAGGTATCTGAGGTTAGAACTTCACCATATCTTGTTAGGGCACATAATTCAATCCATACCTGCTGGAACAGATGTTTGTGTAGGTTACAACAAGAGCTCAAATGAAACCATACTCAGCAGTATCCAAACAGGCTCATTTAAGGTGGCAGGACACAAATGCTTGTGATTCTGCTAAAACCTTGAAGTAGATATACACATCACCGAGGGGATGGGTGGAGAGAAAGGAGTCAGAAAGATATTTCAGTTAGAACAAACAGCGTACACAAAATTGAAGGGTCCTACATGAGTTCTTGCATAGGAAAACCTGGATATAGATCTCAACCCCAGGGCATGGTGGATCTCATGTACTCTGCAAAGGAGGGATGGGGCCATGTACCATCAGTGAGACCCACATAAAAGAGATAATAGTTAAAGCTGAAACAGAAATGGTAAGAGATTGAGGAAGGAGGACCAAGGCATTGGGAGCAAACAAAAGGCAACAGAAACATTTGAAAGCAATGAGAACATTTGAAATTTATTTAAAAGATAAAATACAAAAAATTCATTATTATAAATTAGAATGAGGGAGAAGATGAGTCATAGTTTTTTGACTTAGTCAACCTGATGATAGAATATCCTATCTTAGTTGTATTATAGGATGTTCTTTTTCTTTTTCCTTTCATCTTTTCTTTCCTTTTCTTTCTTTTCCTTTCCTTTTCTTTACATTTTAAACATTTTCTCTTCTTTTCCTTTTAATCAAGAACATTATTGGAAAATGGTGTAAATTTTGTTTTTAATTTAGGAGTTTGCAACCGGAAAGCAAAATTTACTTCTTTTTTATTGAGCAATGAAAGCAATGGCCATAGAAAAGAAATTTTTAATGGACTTTTAAGTTTTAAAGTTTGAGTCACCGAATCAGAGAAAGTCCTTCCTCATCTACTACATTTCCTGCCTGCATTGATATATCTCTACAACTAGCATCCCATTATATGAATCACTGTTCTATAGAAATGCATAAGACTAAAAGGTTATTGTTATTAGTGTTGTGAAACACCCAGAGGATGGGCTTCATTGATCCATTTTAAAATTTAGTGAAAATGTGAATCAATTTTTGGTATGTTTTTTTCACACCGTGTTCAAATCATAAGAGATATCCAAATGCAAAATTACTGAGATGGACTTGGAAAAGAACAATATTTTTGCATAATAGTTATTGAAAATAAATATTTCTTACCTGATTTAAAAATATGAACATTATACAATTACCTGAGAAATTTTACTTTCACTCATAATATATTCTCATGTAAAATACATAGAAAAATAAAATTTATATTTGCATATGTCAGTATCAATATTAAAATTACCAATTGACCCCCCAAAATGAGACAAGCACAATTTTGTAGAGGATAGTACCTTTCTCATGGATGTTTAGTGAATGGATAAGTAAATCAAATGTCCGTAGTCAGACCCGTATTGGCTTTTCCTGTAACTTTCCCTTTGCTTCCTACTGGATAAATGAGAACCTATATATTTTTTTTGTCCCCTTTTTATTCTAATAGGTTTGGTAGTAACAGTATAATTAGAGATTACAAAAAAATTTAAATAAGAAGAGTAAGTTTTCTAATAGTAGGCCGGGCTTTTGCTTTTTTAGATCCTAAAAATGGCCCTACCCTTCAAGAGAAATTGAAGTCCTTCAAAGCTGCACTGATTGTCCTTTATCTCCTTGTGTTTGCAGTTCTCATACCTATCATTGGAATAGTGGCAGGTAAAGTATTCTAGCGTTTTGAAACTTAGCAATTCACCCCATGAATTATTTATTGCAAAAGTGAAAAAAAAGCATGGAATCTTTTATATATGGTAGATTAATAAAGAAAACTTTCTATTACAAAGTGTAATATAAATTTATTAAATTAAAAAATAGATTCTGCAAAGTTGATTAGAAACTAATAGAGTTTTTTAAATTAGAAAAACAGACATATAATGCAAAGAAGAATAAGATAAACTTCCTCTGCTAAGAGACAGTCTAAGGGAATATTCCAAGGGAGGGCCAAAATCCGACTAAGAAAGGAATGGTAATAAAGACAACAACAATTATAAGAGTACCTGTCATTTTTGAGCATTTACAATGTTCAGGCACCAGACTATAAGATTTCAATAATTATCTTAATACACCCTTACGATTACTCTCTGAACAAACACTATAATTATCCTCATTGTCCACACAAGAAATTGGAGACTGCCCAGTAATGGAGCTGGAGTTCCCATCTGTGACTTCTAAATCCTAACCTCTGTGGTTCACTGTCTCCCAAAGTAATTGAGTTTTTATACAAAAAATATGGTTGGCCAATAAAAACAAGCAAACAAACAAAACAAAGTCACCACAGAAAAAGATTTTCCACAGGTAAAAATTAACTCCTATTTTGGCCATTAAAAACAAACAGAAATAAAATTCTAACCATACAACCAAATCAACCAACCAAACTATAGCCATCTAAGTAAAAGCTGATGTGTCTGGTGTTAATCAACTTCCTGATGACCAAAGTTTTCTGTATGTTGTTTATGTATATGCTTATCTGTAGTTTGTAGTTTGAAATGCATAACTGAAAGATGCTTCATTATTGGTTATAAGCTAGTTAGAATTTAGGTAAATTTCATCACTTTTGTACAAACCACAGCCTGCAGAGGCAACCCCAGGGAGTGTAGTTTCTCACAGGCCCATGTAGTAATAGAATACAGACGGAAGTCTAAAAAGAATTCAAAATTCTAATCAGGTTCAAAATCTCTAGGCTATTAGAAAACAGTAAGTCAACGCATTTGTTCTAGAATTGACAATGGTTGATCTGAACTAATTTGTTTACTAAAATCACAATAGGTACCTACGAAGATTGACAAGAAGCTAAAAACGTTCCCATCTTACAAGTTCACATTCTATTCAATAGAATTTGGAAACAGACCTTACCATATCTATCATGCCTTCATAATAAACAATTGACACCATGTACACCTTTAAGTTGAAGATCAGAATATTTTCAATAAGAAAGGAAAACACAAAATATATACCTCCACTTGACATAAAAAATTATAAATGTAGGCAAAATATAGCCCTAAAATGGTAGAATGTGAATTGATGGGTGAAGTAAACTGCTGTGCATTAAAATCCTATTTAACTATGAAGGGTGTTAGCTATTGAGAGATATTTTCTTAATTATAAAGTTTACTCTATATGCTACCTTTTCTTAAAGAAGCTGCTGAAACACTGAGTGTAACAACATAATATTGTGTCAGAACAATAGGATACAATCTAGGGTTCATGTATATAAATTGTTACTAAAATACTAACAATTATTTAGCTAACAACAATGTAAATTTGGAGTAGGAAATAAATACTACCAACATAAAATAGTAAATATGATCCATGGAATCAAGTATAACCCTCTCCTATGTGTTGACAGGCCATGAAAATTTGTCTCCTTTTATATGTGAAATAGAAAAGTCACAAAATGACATCTCTTCAATAAAAACAAATGAACTTTTAAATAGAAACTCTGGTATTCTTTACTTGGATATAGGATAAAGAGTTAAACATTTTTAAAGAAAAATTAGTTTTCATTTAGAGTTTGATGAAACTAGCAATTGTGTTTTTAAATCTATTAGCAAAATGTAGATTTTACTGTCAGCTGATGTTTAACTTGTCAAATTAAAAATTGTTGATCACATGACTTTGGTCAAATCAGGTCTTTTCTTTACATAGTGTGAAAAAAATTTGCTTTACTCATACAAAATAAAATTTGTTTCTAATGAAGGTAAAATTACATTGTTGAGTAATTACAGCCTTATGCCTAGTAAAATAAAGCATAGAACACTACTGTGTTCATGGAAACATCCAATGCCAGAAAAATTTTTATGTCACACAATGTTAACTCCCCCTAGTTAATCAATATTGGGTGTATAGGTGCTTGAATCACAGATATTGAATCCAAAATATTAATAATAAAAAAAACTGGAAATTTACCAAAAATGGAATATTAACAATAACAAAAACCAGAAACTTACCAAAAACAGAAACTTCCAATGTACCAGGAAATGGTCTAAGCATTTCACATAGAGTTCATTTAATTATTTAAACACTGCCTATTAGCATCCCATTTATACAGTCGGTAAAACAGAAGAGTAGCTTGTTCAATGTCACTGCTTATTAAGGATAGAGCCAGAATTCTAACCCAGACATTTCTATTCCAGAAGCTGGATTCTTAACTGCTACCTCAAAAGAAATAATAATCAAGAAAGAAAAATTTTTAAGGCACAATTTTGAAATAATTTGTAAAATTGTTCATTTGGGTTTCTGACTGCTAAGGTCAAAATCCATTCCCAATCATTTTTTCATTCCTGGAGTTACTCAAACAATGCTTTAAACGTAGTAAATGCTTAATAAATAAATCATAGAATTGATGAATGCATGAATGAGGCTATTAACCCAAAACTTGCTCCCCACACTGAATTTAATAAATGTGATGAGATGTTACCAAGAAATATGCTCTTTCTGTGGACTTCTGAATGCACTGTGGAGGGATTCAATTAAAATTTGCTTCTATTGGATGCTAACCTATCTTAAGAAAATCAATTTTTGATCTTACACTTAGAGTAGTAACTATGAAATGCTATAACTTGTCTCATTTAATGTACTTATTTAATGTACATGATTAAAGTACAACAAACCAAATTGAAACAAAAAAAGAAATATGCTTTTATGTCTAATTTATTGATAAATTAAGAAGTATAAAATAACATACATTCAATGCAATCTCTGTTGTAGACCACATCAAAATCTTGTAACACATTTTATTATTTCAATAAGCAAACATTACAGGAATGCAACCAGGAAAAATGACAATATCATACGCTTTTTAAAATTGGGATTTAATTGCATATATTATATAATATTTATTCTCAATATAATAATAACTGCAATAGTAAGCATCATCTATTAAGTAAAAGTAGTGAATAGATTCTACAGCTAAGATAACATCTTTCATGTATAAGGCACTTTAGAGTTAATAGTTTTCATATGTGCCTATTTGTATGCTATGTGATTTCTATATCCACATCATGCTCAGCATCACTGTTGAGGTAATTATTACTTTTACAAATGGAGAAAACCTAAGCAAAGAGAGAGAGATAAGTAACTTGCACAGAGTAAAACTGAGGAGTGGAACTAGAGTCTAGAATCAGGCAGCTTGGTCACGTGTGAATGGAGGAGACACCCTGAGTAGGTACCCTGAGGGGTAAAACTAAATGGTTTTCATGTGTTATCTCATTTAATCCTCAAAACTTTATAAAGCTGGTACCATTACCATATCACTTTTATTAAGAAAACTAAAAAATTCAGGTATAGCTGTATATATAGACATATTTTTTAACCATATGAAGTTACTCTTTTTATTGCTCTATAATTATCAAGTATGAAAACCTTATGCATTTTGATAAAGGTATAATATATTCAGATATATAGAGATATGGCAAAACAATAATCTTAACCATTACTGAAGAGTGATAAAATCATGCTTAACATTTTCTTCATTGTGTATTAGTATGTATTATTTTTATCTGAAAAGTTAATGTTTATGTTTTTTATTTTTTGAAACTATAAAACATATTCCTCTCGATTGTTTCAGGAGGATAATTGGCTTATTGAGAGAACATATGCTCATTTGGAAATATGTACCAGTAGCTCAGTATGTTCCCAGAATACCATTTAATAGAATTTTTTCTTCAGGAAAAAATTAATCACAAGATTATTCATCAAAACATTGAATGTGTTACTGAAAACAGAAGTAAACTAAGCATAGGGGCTTTGTTAAATAAATCTGGTAGACCAATATTTAGAACACAATGTAGTTATCAGATTATTTTTGTATAATAATATTAAATCATATGAAAAAGTATGATGTAGCATAAGATTAAAAGGTAATTTTCAGATTGTGTATAAAATAAAACTTTTAAAATAATTATATGATAGCAGAAACATCATCAGATTTGAGAAACATACACTAAAATGTTAGAGTTTAACCCAGGATGGTGAGATTCATGATATATTATTTTTTCTTATTATCTACATTTTCTAAATTTTCAGCTATAAATATATATTTTATAATAGGTAACAAGGAGTCTTATAAAAGCAATATACTTTTAAAGTGAAAAGTATTTATTTGCCCAATTGCCTGATCTCACAACTGCGAATTATGCTTGTATGAAATAAATGACAATTGTATGAATTGTATGACAACTCTCTGGTAGCTTAAGTGAAAGGATGAAGAAGATAAACTAATAATTCATCCGTAGTGTGGATGACACCACTATCTTACTACATATTATTTTTGTCATCATCGTTATAACTAACATATTCAACATGCATACTTCAGAAACTGGATTAAGCATTAGCTCATTTTATTCTAACAACAATCCTGTGGAGTAAGATACAATGCCTTTCATAATCTATAGAATTTTCCCTAACTGGCAAAGCCAAATTCAATGGCCAAAGAGATTCAAATAAGCAGAAATTCAGAAACCATGATGTAATCCTGGTATAAATTTTACTGTAAAGCAGGAAAGGGATTCTGTATGCTTCTCAGCAATACACTCAGTGAGGGTTACACATTGTATATTTAAAATAAATACTTGATTTAGCCTAGCATTCAAAGTGTTGGAATGGAATGGAACGAAATGAATGGAATGGAATGATATGGAATGGAATGGTGTACGCATTTGAGGACACAAGCCATGACTTGGTTTATTTTTACTTAAATATACAGCTCAACTCCTGAAGTGGGAAGTGAAAAATTGCACAGTTGGTTCAGTTTATGAAAATGGTATATCTCAAAGTCTCACGGAAAAAGGAAATGGCAGTGAAGAAGCAACGAGATTTCAAGAAGTTGTTATGGAACACATGAGCAACATGGAGAAGAGAATCCAGCATATTTCAGATACAGAAGCCAATCTCATAGATTCAGAGCGTTTCCAAAATTTCAGTGTGACAACTGATCAAAGATTTAGTGACGTTCTTCTCCAGCTAAGTACCTTGGTTTCCTCAGTCCAGGAACATGGGAATGCAATAGATGAAATCTCCAAGTCCTTAATAAGTCTGAATACCACATTGCTTGATTTGCAGCTCAATATAGAAACGTTGAATGGGAAAATCCAAGAGAATACGATTAAACAACAAAAGGTAAGAGTTTTTGCATTGGAAGGTCACGTGCTGGAATTGAATACATCCAGATCCTGCCTCCTCAGGCAGTCAAGGAAAGCGAAAATTGCAAACTCTATTTCAACATCATCCTGTTTATCCTGATTTCTCTGGCAATCTTACCAACAGATTTCAAATGGATTTACTTAGTGCCTTCTCCAGACTCCCAGAAAAATGGGAAATTTTTTCCCAGTGGATGTAGACACTCTAAAGGTATTTTTATTTTATAAATCCTGTTGAGGTGTCTTATTAGACTGTCTAAACCAATTATAATTTTTAGATTATCTTAACAGATCTGGAGAGGTAGGCACTCTGTATTTGTGAATTTTACAACAGGTTCAATATTTCTTCACCATCAAAAACATGGAAACCTTACATATATGGATATTCTACAAAATATAAATTTTATACATGGGTATTCTACAAAATATAAATTTTAAAATAATTTATTTTGCCGCTTCCAAGAGGTATACATAAGGTGTTATGTATATAAATAACTATTATATAAAGAATTTTGAACAGTGTACACATATTACCATCATGGTATCATCATAGAATAATAAAGTACACTCATTATCATCATACAATCAAATCCACATTAAGTTTTCTACTTCTGTGTAAGCACATAAGTGAAGAATTAAAACCAAACTGGAAACCATCTGGAAGGTGGTGGGAATTTTGAACTTGTTTGAAGAGATACTTAATGGAAAGAATCAAAATCTGGTGATCAGTGAGCTGTTTGAGTTTGAATAGATTGCGCTTACGTTTTGAAGGGAATTCCAGCATTAGAAAAGGAGATATAAGGGGATGGTGGAATTTTCAAAGCTATTTATTTTTCTTTAAGACAATAATCACTTGCAGCAATTTAGAAACTATTTAATAGGTCAGTGCCAGGGTATATACGGGTGTTTGTGTGTGTGCATACATGTGCACACTGAAAAACAACATTGTGACTCTCATCCCCATTGCTTGAACAAGTGTATTAATCTTTGCATCTTTAGCCCAATGCAGAAACTAGTCAATTAATTGAATGCCTGAATTTGTAAGTGCTACTTGAGGAAAAGGCTTATAAGTAATACTAGCACAATACTTATAAAAAACATGCCAGACATTAATTTGAACCAAAAAGAAGAATATTGGCACTAAATGGGAGATGGGGGTGGAATTTACTATCTCCATTGTTCATAGAAGAACTGTATGACTGCAAACTTACACAGCAATTTCCAAGAGGGCCACTAGTGGTAGTGCGTGGTGGATGTGCATGAATCCTCTATAGGATTTTTTAAAATCAAATGCACTTTCCCTCCTCCTAGTGAAAATAATTCCAAGTGAAATTTGACAAATGTGAGTGTGGTTTTCAAAGAAGGAAACAATAAGTCATCCTCAGCTTTAGGTATAAAAAACACGGGTGATTCCTGGTTTCTAGGTAGCAAAATCACTTTCTAGCCATCTAAATTCTGCTCTGTGGCTATCTGGACGTAGCTGATAATTGCAGCAATTTGTCGCCATCTAAATTAAGTCCAGTACATTTATCATAGTGCTATGTCCTATAAATTATCCATGCTCACTATTCCACCTTTATTGTAATTGTATGGAAAATGCTAAATGGTCGGGGAAGGAGGAGGTGGAGTGTAGAGATACTCTAATCTAGAACAAGGTTTTGGATGAGGGAAGGCACAAAGCAGTGGAAACTGATAAGCTTTTCTGCTTAAGTATAGTATCATTGAAGGGGCAAACCTGGATACACGTTCATTTCTTTTCAAAGCTCTTACAGCTTAACTGTCTTAATCCTCTCATCTCAACTAGTCTAGTTCAGTCCAGTCCCAAAGAGTGTAATTTTCTCTTCACATCTCCATCAAGGAGTAATATACCACCAGCTTATTTCCATGTGCAAATGGGAAATGAGAATCTATCACAGAAATACCTAGAAGTATAAACCATACCGTGAAGACAGAGGATGGGATTAAAGTAGAACAGAGAGACAAAATCATTACCAGAATAGATGAGAAGGTTTCATGCATCAAAAAGAGGAAACCCAACACCCAAAGAGAAAAACCAAGCAAAGGACTCAAAAAGAAAAGAAACAAAAATACTAATTGTTAGAAACTTGATGACTGGATACTTTAACATCATTATATTGAAAAAACAAGTTAAGTAACAATGATTTATTACATCAACTCTTAGTCTGCAAACTTAAATATATTAATGGTACCCAGTATTTGGGTGTAAAAAGTAGACACTAATACACAGTACATAAGGGAAAAAAATATTAGCATGTATTTGGAAAGCAGTGTGGCAAGGTTGAACAAAAATTTTAATATTTAATCCCTATGGCCAAATCCACTTCCAGGAAGCTGTCCTATAGAAGCACTTGTACAATATATAAATATATATAAAATGGTGTTCATTGCTGCATTGTTTAAAGTTGTAAAAAAGTACATATCTCAAAACTCTATCAATAGGATTTAAATAAATTATGAAAAATTCATACAATTCAATTCCACTAAATTATTGGAAATAAATCATTCTCTAAGTAATTTAGTAGGTAAATATCCTTAGTATATCATTGAGTAAATATACAAGCATATTCCAGAACACAGTATGATCTTTCTTGTTCACACTCTATATGTATATATGCATACATATGTATAAACACACACAAAATATGTTCATATTTGAAAACAAAAAACACTAAGCCTCAAATACAGAGGCAATAAAAATTGAAAATAAGGTAGTATTAGTATGCTAGTTTGAGGTTTCATTGAATATGAAAATCTACCTTTAATGTTCATTACCGGCCAGGCACAGTGGCTCACGCCTATAATCCTAGCACTCTGGGAGGCTGAGGCGGAAGGATCACTCAAGGTCAGGAGTTCAAGACAAGCCTGAGCAAGAGCAAGATCCTGTCTCTACTAAAAAAATAGAAAGAAATTAACTGGACAACTAAAAATATATAGAAAACATTAGCCGGGCATGGTGGCGCATGCCTATAATCCCAGCTACTCAGAAGGCTGAGGCAGGAGGATCGCTTGAGCCCAGGAGTATGAGGTTGCTGTGAGCTAGGCTGACGCCACAGCACTCTAGCTTGGGCAACAGAGTAAGACTCTGTCTCAAAAAAAAAGAAGAAGAAGAAAAAAAAATGTTCATTACCACTGACAATTATAACATTAAACTTTAGTTATTGCTATAAAACAATTTTGTTTATAAACCTATTGGATTCACAAAATTGAAATATGTTGTCACTCTATAGTATAAGGAAATTTCACTTCAGATAAATTAAAAATCTGAATTTTAATTAAAAATTGGTTTTAATTTTATTTTATTTCTAGCATCTGGCATCTACATATTTAGGAATAGAAGCATATCTTATATTTATTTAACTGATTTTGGTGAGGGGCTCAGGGTATAAAAATTTAGCAATTCAGTCAAAAAAGGAAATATTTCACAACAAAAGAATTACCATTTTAAAACTGTTTTCTAATTTCCATATTCTTGTTCCATAAAACTCCTGTAATGTATGTTTTTAAAAACTTGAACTTCCAAGACCTCTTGAACTTACATATTTGATAATTACATATATAACAAAAGTTGTGGATACTCACTTATGTTTTACAGGAAATCAGAACATTAGAGGAGCGTGTGTACAATGCATCAGCAGAAATGATGTCTATGAAAGAAGAACAAGTGCATTTGGAACAGGAAATAAAAGGAGAAGTGAAAATATTGAATAACATCACCAATGATCTCAGACTGAAAGATTGGGAACATTCTCAGACATTAAGAAATATTAGTTTACTTCAAGGTAAAATGTCTTGTCATTCCTCCAGAAAATGATATATGTTAAGATGTACTGATAAAAGCAAGATTTGGTATTTGAAATTCTATGGTTTAAAATAAGTAGTTTTTGAGCATACATTTATTACAGATAACCAGAGGAAGGAACATTAAAATCAGATCAAGACAGGGTAAGATAACCAATAGGCTGATATCCTTTAAATAGAAAGGGAGGGACAAATAAAATATCTCTTAAGGCCTAATGAGTTTCTCATTGCTAAAAATATTTCATACGTACTGAAGACGAATATAAGTTTTCTGTAAGTACAAAGTTCTCTACTTGTCCATAAATCAAGCTTGTTAGTACTGTTTTTCAAAGCTTCCGGAGTCTTTCTTACTTCTTACTAAACTGTATTATTAATTTAAAAGGCCTTTTGAAGTCTCTGTAATAATGATAGATTTGTCAATTTTTTCTTCAGTTCCTGTTAACAAAACAAGGTGAATTGAATCTTATTTTGTAATTAAAATATATAAAACATACATATTTTTATACTAGTTTTATTTTTACATTGTAGATATTTTTCTATATTTTGCTTTCAACCATTTGCCTTTTGATATCCATTGTTTTACATTTGTCTCTTGTAATGAACACTTACCTATTTTTCTAAGACAATCTGACAATCTCTTTTCACTGTATTTATTTTCACCATATTATTATGTGCTCTGTTTTCCCCCAGCTTGTTTGTTTCTTTTGCTTTCCTTTCTTGACACTTTTGGATTGATCAAGATTTTTCTCTTATTAAATTCTCTCCACCAGAGTTACCAAAAAGATTTTGGAAAATTTATAGTATATTTCTATTTTATTGATTGTTGCCGTTAAAATTTATCTGTAAGTCTAAAGTTGATCAGTATCTTAAACTTCATCCTGAAATAAACAAGGAACTTCAGTTATTCTAACTGATCACCCTCTCCCCTAGCTTCCTGCTGTATTTTAGAGTAGTTCATTTCTATTTTATCCATTTTTGCCAAGAATTTAGTCAATATTATTTTTATTATTTTATACAGACATATTTACTTTGATTTGCCAATGAATTTACCAATTGTTCTCCCTTCTAAATTCATCCAAGTCATTCCTTCTGGGATTATTGTTTTTATGACTGAAGTATATCTTTTGCAAGTTCATTCTGTGAAAGTCCATTGGTGGTGAGACACTTTGATTTCATTTTTTCCATTTTGTTTTGATCTTTAAACTTGTTTTACTATATACACATTTCTTAGATTGACAGTTATTTTGACTATTTCTATCAGTGTTTCAAAGAAATTATTTCCTGGCTTCAGGATTTTCTTTTTGCCTTTAAAATGACTGCTACCAATCTGCTAGTCAGTCTCTTTGTCTTTAATATCTGCAGTTTTACTAATAATCTATGTTTGTGTATTGAGAATTTGTTCATTTGACATTGACAAATGGAAAGAAAAAAAAATGAAGCATGTTTAAGAAGAAGTAGCCTAGAAGATTTGGCAGATTTTTATGATGATCTGAATATGAGGCAAGATTGAAAACAAAGTAGAAAATTAATGATCATAATGAATAGGAAATGGAGAAGCACGAAGCATAGCTTTGGAAACTTAGGCAGATATTATTAGGGCTGTTATCACCTGAGGAATTTAAATGATATAATATGCCTGGATTTGCTTTTCCAGTTACTGAGTAATTCTGATCTATAATAATATCATTACTAAGTATTATAAGTGAATACATTTCTTATGGCTATGTTGAAATTTTAGGGTTTTTTAAAATAATCATGAGGGGAAGCTAAATGGTAGATTTTGTTCATGTGTTTTACAGAGGCAATTGTTCGTGACAGATTATTACTACAGCATTTATAAATTATTCCTGTAACTTTGTAATTAGGAAATATTAAGGATGAAGAAAAGTACTGTGAATGCTTATGGCTTCTTGAACTGTGGCCAATCATACACTTTGGCCAATATTAACCTAGTTTCCCTTGACATAAGTCAGCAAAGAACCTGACAGGTAGCATTTTGTCCATTTATTGATATACAGAGGCAGTTATTAATGTGATTATGAAACAGAATTAAGAGGCTAAATAGTGACTAAGAACAATGAAAGTGATTACAATAGATTCTAACTACTGAATCACATTTCTTCATTCTTTTTTCCATAACACAGCAGAATAGATTACTACATTTCTTTATAGTTGATCGAAACTTTATAAAACAGATTCTTTTTTAAAAGTACCAATATTGAATGAAAAGGAGGGTGAAATAGACAAAATACATTCAAACTGATAAAGAAAAAAAAAAAAACTCTAGCAATAGTCTAGTTGCAGGATGATTAGGATGTGAACTCTAATAGGGACAGAGAGGAGGCCAGTTTGGGAAGGTAGCAGGATAGGACTATGTTGCTAATGTTCTCGAAACTTCTGCACCAGAAGCTAAGAGTAAAGTGGTATGTAATTTGTTTAATTCCATTTCCCAAAAGTATCTAGAAGACACTTAAATCATTTATTGAGATCCTTCCCACACATCGTTGGAGGCAGTGAAAGAGATATAACAATGTATAAAAAATAAAACACAGTAGATAAGATTAATATTACATGCAGAATAGAATAAGAATAAAAATGTGAAGTTCAACACACCAAATTAGAACTATACGAGAAAACCCTTTGCCTGGTTTTTATACCAGGGTTCTGATACCAGGTATCAGTATTTTTATTTAAAAATACACAGAGAGGTATCTTTAACTCCACATTTTATAAAATAACAGATATATTTGTTATAACTGAACTAAAACTCCAAAATGAGAGTTGTATACAGTTCCCATAGTTATATGCAAAACAATTGAAAGGATAGTTAGCAATTAGAAAAGAGTTCTATTTCTTACCAAAGTAATGGTGAAAATTCTACCTTAGCAGCTAGGATCCTAGATGTAGTCTGTGTGTTCCTTGTTTCTGTCTCACACATTCTAGTTTTTCCTAGAATGTCTGTGCGTTGCTTTAGAACCCTGATTACCAAATCAAAGTCTTTGCTTGCACCCTTTTTTTCAAAACACCATTCTTGAGTACTGTGGGTTTGCTTGTCCTCAATTTTCTGAACAAAATTCAGGCTGTAAAATTGAGTCTGTCTGTCCTGCGTGCTTCCTGATTCCTTGCTGGGTAGTGATGACTGGATGCATCTGTATTCTTGGTTATGGACGTTAAATCCCCTTTCTTGGGAAGAACTACCTTTTTCTGCATAGAATAGATGATGTATATAGATTTCCACTGATATAGAATGATCACATTTCTTGGGCAACACCTAAATATATGTCTCCCAACAATTAATCCATGGCTTAGAATTCTCTAGTTAATTACTTAATGCCCAATAGTACATGTTTTGCATGATGATTATGCAAAAAAAATATGCAGCCAAAAAAAAAATATATAGACAGACACACACTTGGAAAAGAAATGTTAATGGTATTAATTTAAAGGATACAATTATGAATTATATTTTTCCTTACACTTTGTCTAGGTTTTGTATTTCTTATAATAAGTAGAGTTGCTTTTATAAGAAAAATACAATAAAATATTAGTGGCCAATGTTGCATATGGAGAGAAAGGGACAATGTGCCATTGAGAAGAACAATGACATCTTGAGCTTCTAAAACTCAAGTTAGACCTTGAGAAATGGAACAGATCAGAGAAATAAAGAGAAGTAGGAGCAAGGACATCAAGAGAAGCAAAGAAAATGGACAGAATAGGCTTATTCATGAGACAATCTTTATGTGGCTCCCTCTTCAGGATATTAATGTCTCTCCACTTGATAAAAATTTGTAAACAATTTGGAAACAAGCATTCTAACCAGGGATGCCAAATATAGTTGTGTGTTGTCCTTGGGTTGTGTACGTGGCCAAACCATAGCAATTGAAAATGGCTCCTTTGAAACTCCACTATTTCATTATTCTATGGTACATCCGCAGAATAGTGTTTCTTCCTTCCTGTTTCTTTCTTTTGATACTAAAAAGAAAATCAAGCATTCTGCTTTAAAGGAAGGGAAGAAAACTTGCCCTGTTCCCTCCACCTGGAAGAGGGAATGATGGTAGAATTATCTTTAAGTTCTAAAGACATAGTCAGTACAATCATTCTAAAGAGGAGATTGCCAGATATCTCTGTTTTGCTGGACACAGAAAATTCAAATGACTAAATTAATGTTCAAACTCAGCACTCAGGAGTTGCCTGGGAAATTGTGAAGGCAAGCAGTCAAAGTTTTCCCTGCAACCTCTCTGCCTTGTTGATAATATCTATATCAAGAGAGTATCTATATCTAAGAGTTCTATCTAATATTTTGCTTGAAAAAGAACTCTTCTACTCATTTTCACCTTTCTTTCCTCATCTCTCTCTCACTTTCTCAGAATTCTCTTCCTTCTCATTCTACCCATTTTTTCAAGTACTTCTCAAATCCTGCTCCCTTAACAAAGAATTCTTCAACCATTACCACTCACACTGATCTCTATCTCTCTGACAAATATCTGAGTTTATGGTCAGTTTCCACAATATGCTTTTTGGTTGACTACTGTGTATGAATTTTTGTTTCCCTTGAGGGTATCCAGAATGTCTTATAAGTTCTTATTTATACAACTTCACACAGTATCTAACTCAATATCTAACTGCCTAGTATGTGCACAACACCAATGTGGCTTTGTGCCATCATGGTGTTTTTCTCTGCCCCCAGGTTCTTAGAACCTAGAAAAGTGTTAGGCATACATAAATATTTAATACACAATTAGATGGTTTAATTTGGGGTTGTATCTTTTTTATCATTATAGGGCATCACATTACTCAATAGTAGAACATTCCTCCATTCAGGAAGGTCAGTCTCATTCATTCTATGTTATTGAACAACACATAAAAGACTTTGGATCTCCTTATATAACTATATTGACAGATGACACATCCATTTAACCTGTGCTTAACAACCATGGTCAGTAATTGTAATTTTTTTTAAGGTCCTCCTGGCCCCCCAGGTGAAAAAGGAGATAGAGGTCCCCCAGGAGAACATGGTCCACAAGGCATTCCAGGTCCAATGGGTATGGTAATTATAACTACTTAATAATATACTATGACACTAAGTAATATACATCCATGAATGTGTGTAGGGGAGAATAGTTATTTTATTTTTAGTTATTTATGTGTGTGTGTATGTGTGTGTGTGTTAGAGGGATATTAAGTATTCTAGTAGCCTAATCATAAAATATACTGAATGCAAAGCATTGACATGATTTTTGAAGAAAAGCAAATGCTTTAACCAGAGTCACCACATGGAGTTGTTCATAAGTCTAGGGAGTGTCATCTATACCATAGACTGCAAACAGTACATGGCAGACCCAACTTAAGATCACATGTGAAGGAGAACAGGAAAATCATCTTTGCATTGAAAAATTGCAAGTTATCTGGTTTTTAAGACATAAAAACCTCATATTAGTGAGTTATGAGTCCAAGGAAAATTGGATTATATTTCCTATATAGTCTTTGACTGGAATCTATCTGCTTAAACTCATGAAATCTGAATATAAATATTGGCTAAATTATAGATGACTTTTACCTTTGCTGTCAGCTGCTCTCTGTATTTTACTGAGAGCAAAATTGTTTCAAATTATTTTCCTCTGTCTATATTTAATCTTGAAAGCAATATTTTGAAAGAAGACAAGAAGAGAAGAAGAGAGAGCAGGAACTTTCTTGGCTCTTAAAAAAAATTGAAAAAGCCAATAACAATAACATGATTGTCATGTTACTCTTGGCTGGAAATCAAATACTCTGCATGCTGTTTGAAAGTAGGAAGTATATTGCATGGTCTAATTATAACTAGAATGGTTTGTGCTGCCAAAAAGTGTCTCAATAGCATGTTCTTAATCTTATTTTTCTGTCCTTTGATTATATGAAATGTTCTTTCTGATCAATGGGTTGATTAGCCTAGGTTACATCAGAAAAACAATTTTTAAAATGAAACACATGAATGATACCTGCCTGACCTCTATTTACATCCTTATGCTTAAGAAGCAATATATAAAATTTACATTAAAAAAAGATTTTAAAAATATTTTAAAGAAAAAATATGTATATGTGTTGGATGGGTTGGTGTTGATGTGCCTTTGAAAGTACTATCAGGTAAGAATTTTTATTCAGAAAAGTCTTTCTACTTGACTAGCACTCAGTAGATATTAACAATGGTGTATTAATGTCATAAGCATGGTAAATAACCAGTATTAAATCAGCTGCCAGAACTGCTATTGTCAAGAGTCTGTCATCTCCTCCATTACAAACTGCAATTGTCAAAGCTTTATAACTCAGCCATAAAAATTCAGTCTGGGCCACCACTTGCCATACAAAAGCTTCATCTTGGGAGCATCTTTTGCAGCAGTTTCTGAATTATGAATATAAGAAATAAAAAGGATTTAAAAGTTTCAGCTTTTGTTAATGCCATAAACAGATTCTATTACAAAGATTCTTTTTCCTTTTTTTAAGCTTTTAAAGTTTTGATTGTAAATTGATAATGTATAATTGTTTACATTTATAGGACACAAAGTGATGTCATATTGTGTTGTTCTTGGTACTGCTCATTTACACAAATAGGAATTATCCAGTCCTTCATAAAAGAGAGGTATATAATATATGGTTGTTGAGGTGATGCATTGACTCTTCTAGTTTTTCAGGTTACCATTTTGTTTGGTTCATTGCAACAAAAGCTAACACAAAAATGTTCAGGGACTTTTCTAAGTGTTTTACATTTATCAGCTCTTTCAATCATCACATCAAACTGATGATGTAGGAACAAATAATATACCCATTTTACAGATGCACAGGGAGGTTAAATGTCTTGCTCAAGTTCAATCAGCAGCTGGTGAGTGGCAGGGCTGGTATCTAAACCCAGATTGGCAAGATTGCAGAGTCCATGCTCTTAACCAGTCTGCTAGACCACAGAAGGAAGACTGAACAAAGAGCTAGGGACCTAGGATATGTGAGTATTTATCAGACCAGGCTTAATACAAGTGATTTTATCTCTCTAGTCTTATGCTCCTGCCTCTATAAAATGATGGATTTGGACCAGATAACGTAAGGTCCCTTGGAACTCAAACATCCCATGGCTGAGATTCTGTGTCGTTGTACCTAAATTGCCTATGAGTTAGAAGCAGGTGCCAGACCCTTTCCACTTGTCACATATTATTGTAGAAAACTAGCTAATTGCCACCTGAAAGGCTCAGAAAATCTGGTCTCCTGGAATAAAATTCAATAACAATGCTTATATTTAGAGGCCACAGTTTCAAACATCATTGAACAAACAAGTTACATAACTTTATAGGCCATACAAAGTCTGCTTAAACATCTCCCATAACAGGGGACTAATAATGGACTGATTTCTATGAAAGTGTCCCATGTGCTTCATTTGTGGATTTATTTGCTCACCTATTGGAAATGTACATATTATAATTCATAGCAGAACAACTGTGTTCTGAGCGTCACTGTAATGTACCTAACAAATTATCATCAGAAAGGCCCTTTCTGTCCCCGCTGTCGAAAACAGATCTTAAGAAATTTTCTATTATATTTCCCAGTTTTTTCTAAAGTTATAACCTCTAAAATTATCTTCCTAATTTATTTGTTACCTTTCTCAACATGTCTCTCTCCTGTTTTTCCACACTGGAATATCTGTTTGAATAAGGACATTTTTAGTTCCAGGAATGAATAGAGACTGGCACAATATGTGTGCTCAATATATATTTCTTGAATTAATGGAGAAAATAGTAAAAATGGGAGTTATTTATGAGTAGCATTCTATAAAAAGTGGGGCAATGTTTTAATTTTTTTAAAAATGAGAGAATTTAGTGTCAATGTTTTTATTTGTAAATTTGAGTGACAGGTCTCAACTACAAGAACAGAGGTCTGACTACCTTGCTTATATAATGAAGGAAGGTATAAATAGTAATTGATCAGCTTGTCCTGAAAACAGATGTTAGGTTTTTTTTTTTAGGCTGTGAAATCCAGCCAATATATACTACAAAGTATAAATTGAGTTGAAATGTCTTGCCTTTACTAATATTTCTAAACATAATTTATCATTTTTTCTTTGGATATCTGCTTAATTTCTGTTGGAATCAAAGTTTTACATTGGGTTGAATAATATTTCTTAACTATTTAGAATAATACACTTCTTAAATTGAGCATTTCTTAGGGGATAATCAGCCCATTTTTAGGTATCTATATGAATGAACCTCAGAAAGTGATTTTTTAATGAATTAATTATGCATAAGCCTTGCCTCCTGGAACTTGCAAACTAAAGGCAACATTCTAAAAAATTGATATCAAAAAAAGGTATATAATCAATTTCTCATAATGTGCCTCCCCAAGGAGTCAACCAGAAATTGGATTAATAGGATCTCTGTGAATTGATAATGACATTTAAAATAACATACAAACTATTTTACGGTAGTTTATCTCAAACCACTGAACTCTAGGATAAAATATTTTATTCCATAGGAATAGAACATTTGCTTTTATGTGTGGTTTTTATGGTTACCATAGAAATATGGAAGAAAAAAAATGGCCATCTTCAGTTTTCATTTAAGCATTATAAAACCTAGATTTGTATAAGTATATAATGTATACTCATAAGTAAATCGGTAGTGAGTGTGTGTGTGTGTGTGTGTGTATTTACATTGTTTGGGATTACAAAGGGATTTGTAAAAACAGGTCCATGAAAGATAAAGTAATATATTCCAGAACTAGGACCTCAATTGTTTTATAAATACTCTTTGGTACTTTTCACTGAGTTATGTTTTTCTAAGGTAAACCTTAAGAATTCGATTTCCAGCTATGCACTTTTAAAGTTACCATTTCAACTACAGCAAATCCTGCCATTTGATGATTCCTGGTTGACTACATAAGCCCTCCAGTTAAAACTTGGAGATTTATTTTTTTCTCATATGCTTTTGGTTCTACAAACAATGTTATTTACTGAATATCTACAAGGTGCTAAATGCACAAATGTTTATGCTTATTGCTTATATGACCTTCCAGTGTCACACATGAAATTTTAGAAAAGATACTATTCCTCTGATTGGAGATTCACCTATTTCATATTCATTTATAAAACTAGATGGTTTCATTAAACTCTAAAATCTGTATAAAAAATGAATTATTACCCACTTTTTTTTTCTTTATTAACTATGTAGGTCCTCCAGGTCTTAAAGGTGATCGGGGAGCAATTGGCTTTCCTGGAAGTCGAGGATTCCCGGGATCAGCAGGCAGGCCAGGTATTATGATAATGAGTATTTTTTTTTTCTTTATAGAATATGTAAAAGTGACACCAGTTCATATACATATATATATATATAATTAATTCTTGGATAACAAAAAATGGTCATCATTGTATGAATAGTAGCATTCACATGCAGTTTATCTTGTGGTCTAAAACATTTTGAAACTGATTTCTGCTCACCCAAGGAAAGTTTCCATGTCCCAAAGGAAAATAGTTTTTTTTTAAAAAAAACACAGGATTTATAAATTCTATACAATCATAAATCATCATGAAGAATGCCGCCGTCTATCTTAGAAAAAATAGAGTGGAAAGACAGGCAAAGAAAAACAAACAAGCAAAATATAAATACCCCTTTAACCACCACTGGCCAAACCCTGCAAAGTTACAGTTTAGCAAAATACAGAGAAGTCTGAAATCTTAGCCCATGCAAAATAAACTGCCTGCTATTATCTATTAGTGCTTAATAATCAACCTCGTTGTAGCACTTTAGAAGTACACACATGATGATATAATTTCTACTGGCTATGCAAGTAGCCTAAGCTTGAATCGAGAACTTTGAGCAGTAATTCTAGAAGGCGTTAGGCTGGTTGTTTCCTAATTTCAAAGTAAATTATCATTAAGAGAATAGCAGTGGTGCTGGCCTGTCATTCCAGCGACTCAGGAGGCTGAGGTGGGAAGATTACTTGAGCTCAGGAGTTGGAGAGGCTGTAATGAATTTTCTCCCTGTAGCCCAGTGAGAAAATAACCTCTCTTCTCAAGTTTAATCAAAAGGATGATTCTGTAAAGTTTATGTCAAGTATATAATCTTAGGTTGTTCATTTTGGGCAATTAAATATTTGTCAAAGTGGTTTGAACTTGAAATTCATGGTAACATGTAGTTATTCCATTTATATTATTTTGTTTTCCTTCTTAGGGAACATAAGAGAGTGAGTATAGTACATATTTGAATCCTAGATTTGAATCCTACTTCCCCGCTCAGTCCCTCTCTGCCTCAGTTTGCTTATCTACAAAACAAGGCTAATAACAGAACCCACGATTTAGATTTTCTGTAAAAAGTAAAGAAATGAATAGATGTGTTAAATTGCTTCCAGAAGTTCCTGTCCCATAGCACGCTCTCTATATATGTTAGTTATTAGCTACAGCCTGCACAAGCTCGAGGTTTCTTTCCACTCTCAAACTCCTAGAGTTCAACAAATACTCACTGGTCAAATTACTTGGGAGAGCGTTCTTTGATGCATTCTCCCAGTCAACACAATTGGATGCAGGTTCGCTGTGTGCTGGGGATAAACACACGACAGCCGCTGCCCTCAAGGAGCAAGAGGCAGAAATATGTGTTAGCAATTAGCTATAATGTAATGTGGCAAATAATCAACATTTGTGAAGTTGGAGAAAATGCTACGGGAGAGTTTGGACTGATTAATTCTATACCGCAAGAACATGTATTACAGAGGAAGTAGTGTTAGTGCTGGCCTAAAAGATGCTTAGAATTTCCTTAGGATTGTATTTCTCAGACTTTAGCAGACATCAGAATCACCTGGAGGGCCTGATAAAACAGCTGACCGAACTCTGCCCCCAGAGTTTCTGATGCATCTGGGATTGCTCCTGCTTCCTGGCCCGTTCAGGGTGATTCTGCAGATCCAGGGACCACACTTTGAGAACCACATCTTTAGGTGAAGCAAAGAAAGGGGTGGAGAAAGAGAAACTTCGCAATAAATAAAAGCAAGAAAAAAAGGTAATAAATCCAAAAGATATCCTTAGGATATCACTTCCTTATTGAAATACTCAAATTTGGGCCGGGCGAGGTGGCTCACGCCTGTAATCCTAGCACTCTGGGAGGCTGAGGTGGGTGGATAGTTTGAGCTCAGGAGTTCGAGACCAGCCTGAGCAAGAGCCAGACCCCCGTCTCTACTAAAAATAGAAAGAAATTATATAGAAAACTAAAAATATATACAGAAAAAATTAGCTGGGCATGGTGGTGCATGCCCAGCTACTTGGGAGGCCGAGGCAGGAGGATTGCTTGAGCCCAGGAGTTTGAGGTTGCTGTGAGCTAGGCTGACGCCACGGCACTCACTCGACCCCGGGCAACAGAGTGAGACTCTGTCTCAAAAAAAAAAAAAAAAATACTTGAATTTGGTAAAAATGTGAGCAAAATGCCTGGTGCTAC
This sequence comes from Lemur catta, assembly GCF_020740605.2. Taxonomy (NCBI): domain Eukaryota; kingdom Metazoa; phylum Chordata; class Mammalia; order Primates; family Lemuridae; genus Lemur; species Lemur catta. The sequence goes on along the minus strand of NC_059149.1, from coordinate 18,412,613 downwards.
TTTAGTTATATTGCAGATTAAAAGAAGGGATGATACAAAGTCCCTCCTCTACGAGAGTCTAAAGAAGGTGGTAAAGTTAGAAATAAATCCAATAATTGACATAGTGTTACTGATGATGATAGCCTAGCCTATAATGAAAACATTATCAGATTTTGAAGAAAGTTAAGAAAGAGCACCTCCTATTTATTTTCTCCTATTTGCTCTCTTCTCCTTTTCTTCCCCACCCTGCTCCCCTCCTTCTACATGTACTGAGTGCACACGATCTATACAGGATACAATGCTAGATACAGGGAAATGAAAGGTGAATAAGACAGTCTATAATAAGATACAAAAACATGAGAAAAAGAGACTTCACGATTTCTCCATGCACAGCAGATCTATTGAGTAGAAATTTTTGTTTTCTTGAACATAAAATTTCAATTGGGAATAATTTACACTGTTTAAGTGCCTCTAGTCTCATGCTACTCATCACACATTGAATTTCTTTAATTTCCTAAATTAGGGGCCAAAAATCTTCTCTAAAAGTTGAATAAAGATACATATTCAAAATGAAGCATAGATCAAAATAAACTAGAGAAAGAAACCAAAAAAATAAGTAAATATTAACACTAAAATTAAGTATACTCATACCATAAAAATGAACTGAGATGAAAAATCCCTTCTCATAAACTGAAAATAAATCACAGACAGCAGATTCTAGCTACGCTTTGGGAGATGAAAAGCTGAAAAATAATAAGAGCTACCATTTCGTGCATGCATCTCGTATGGACAAGATATTTTATGAACATTGTTGCTAATTGTCAAGGTGGCTCTGCAATGGAAGGTATCATTTTTCATTTTATATAGACGAATAAACTTTAGCTCAAAAAGATTTAAAGACTTGTCCTGAGCCACATACCCTAGAAAATGGCAGAGCAAAATAATTCAAGACAAGGGTTTTTAAATTATTGTTATTATTTCAAAGTTCATGAGTTTTAAACTACATCCTCTGAGCTCTTGGATGGAAAGATAGGTGTCCTTGATTTTGTTGGAGGGTGTCAAAAACAAAATTTTGATTTAGAGGCTGACAACACTAGGATCGGCTCTACATTTATGCCAAGATGATAATTACTTGCAAAGTAGATATCTGATGGCTGTTGGGAAAAAAAATCAATAAACAAGTACAGCACCACTTTCATGAAATGAAATTGTCACCATTAAAATCTCTTGTTGGTACTAAAGAAAGATCTCCTGCAGAACCCTTTAAAAATAGAACTGTGGGTCAAGTGGCAATTCATTATTAGCAAAATGTCTAGCAATGTCTCCACATGCATTTGAAGCTTGATCTTTGTACAAAATGATGATATTTGTCCCATACCCCTGCATAAATGGATGAGGTTTCTCAAAACCAAAAGTGCCTAGCCTGTAGATTTGGATGCCCCAGGGTTCTTCCTACCTTCCCCATGACTGAGGTCATCAGAACTCAGCACTCCCAGAAATTCATTGACAGTCTAGTCTTTGGGATGCTCTACTCTCAAGAAATGGAAAATAAGATAAACTGTAATGGGAATAGGAGAACTAGGTGTGGAATGTGTTGGAAGGCTCTGGGCTTCCTGGGGGTGGGAGGAAGACACAGTCAAAGGAAGAGGAGAAAAGGAGAATGAGTACAAAACAAACTGCTTATGTTTCAGCTTTGCCTCTTTTAAGAAAATTGGATATTTAGTGTCTTTGGAAATAATTTGAAATAGCACATAGCAGGTTCATGACAGAGCTTCGAAAGTAATATCTATTATTATTATTAACATCACCATTATTATTACATTTCAAAACCTGTAGGCTGTTATACATTGATATTTTAGATTACCTTGTCATGCTCTATCCATTTAAACCAAGCATTGTGAATTGCCCTGATTAAAAACAATTTTTTTTTTGCTTTTTTTTTTTTTTCAAGGAAGTCCTGGACAAAAAGGCCAGAAAGGGGAAAGGGGGAGTGGAAACACATCAAGTAAGTTTATAGTTTTTTATTTTCTGTGTGCGTTTCTGTAATAAATACGCTTGGGATATTAGTGATCCTGGCTTGAGACAAATGTTGAGAACTTTGGTATTGATCCGTAGGGAGTCTCTGGAAGCCAACCACTGTTTTCTACAAATAAAGCATGCTAACTGGAGTCAAACAAATAGATTATATTATGCAACTCTTTCAATCTCATTATCCATTTGTGTTTTGTTTTTGTGATGAGCACTATTTTCTAAAAAATCCCACATAGAAAATTGTTCAGTTTTCAAGTCAATTTCCATCTACAGAGAGGAAAATCAAGCTAATGAAAAGAAACAATGACAGCTCCTTACTTAACTAACTGAGCTAACTGAAACCTCCTATGTAAGAACCTTGAAAGATTAACTCTGTAATGGCTGGGATTTTTTTGTTTCATTTTATTAAAAACTTTAAAAAGTGGTGTTCCATGCCTTAGACCTTTAAACCTGCAGCTGAATCGATTTTATAGCAGGAATCATGATCAGTGGAATGCTGGCCTCATGTTGCAGTATAGAGAATCTTTAAATTGGACAGTAACAGCTAAATATTAGATGTCTTCGATTTGCCATGCCATGAGTCAATCGGTGTGCCTAGGCTGAATGTACAATGATATAATGAAATGGTTATGAAGAGGAATGAAGAATCCCCACTTGATTTCTCAGAGTCAAACACAGGCTTCTCCTTCTGTATTCCCAGTAGGAGTTACACGTGGTAGGTGTGTCTATGGGAATAGCTGATACACACATAGTGATCATAATCTTTACTCATTGGGGGTCTGTTTTAGAGAGACTATAGCAAATCCCTTCGTGTACCAAAATCTAGCAGTTTTTAGTTATAATCATTGCCTAAAAATGTACAGTTGCCAATTTCTCTGCCTGAGCAAAAATAATTTTAACCTAATACTGTGTATTAATGTCACATTTAGACAACTTTGGGTGTAGTTGTGAATATCAGCCATCAAAGTCAGCATTAGGGTGACCATGACACTTTCAAAATTGAACACAGGATATTGTGTGCCTTTTGAGTGCTTTAGTGTTAATGACTATTACTGTTCTCATTATATTAAAATAATATAAACATTAGTATATCTTTTCTCATCTGTGTCCATTTAGTCCTTAATATGGTCACTTTTGTATACTTTTTCCTCCACTTACATCCCTTTCTTTCTCTTTTTCACTCGATTTATTTTTGGTTAAGGTCCTCTGATAACTTTCTCTTCCCTGTCTTTATCTCTACCCTTATTTTATCTTTTGTTTTCATTGTCTCCTTTTCCTGAGGCTTCCTCTGAGCTTCTAAACCTTGACTATAGCCAAATAAAATACTCTTCTATTTTTAGTCTGTAAACGGAGTACTCACACTGTCTTTTGTGACCTAAGGGTATCACATGCTTTGAACATTTTTTGCAATATATTCAGAAATGTTTCTGGTTAGATATTTTCAAGGCTATTTTGGCATTTAAGAGCATACTTTCTTTGAGAAAGCAAAAAGAGATGTTTCTATGTAACAGTGTGTTTAGCCTCTGAATTCCCCTTCATGCCTTCTCCGTGTAGAATGTAAAACTCCATGTTTTAAAAAGAGAGAATCATATATGTAAATATCAAATATAGTATGTTCTGCTTTTTGCTTAAGTTAATATGCCAGTCATCTGTCCACATCATTGCTTATGCTCTACCTCTTTTCTCTCAATGGCTCACATTATTCCAGTTATACAGCTTTACCATAATTACCATGATATAGCCATTCACTCCTGAACACTTAATGATTTTTGTTTGCTTTGGTTTGGCTTTAATAAACAATGCTACATTCAGCATTTTCACATGTGATCTTGTGGGAATACTACTTAATAGAGAATCTGCTAGAAGTAGAATCCATGGTTCAAAGGTTATATACATTTGACAATTTGATGAATTCTTGTAAATGGCTCCAACAAAGTCATACCAACTTACTCTGCAGGAAAGTGACTAATTTCCCATATTTTAGTTAATTCTGATATATGAAAATTTGTACTGAATTACTTTAATATACTTTTAAAAATATTTCTCAGGCGTGATTTATATATACTAAAAATATTCATTGATTTCCTCTTTTACATATGTGTCAGGACCAGTACATCGCCCTGGGCCCTTTTAAAATCAGGTGGGTGGGCGAGACACCCTCTGCTACCATCTCATTCGAGGGCCCTTCACCTCTGGACAAGTCATCAACACAGCTGACTTTCAAGATCCCTTTGTGGCTCCTCCAAATGACCTTGGTCCCCGTGTCATGCCCGACTTCCACATGACTTCCTCTCCTGGTCCTTGGTGCTATTTGGGCCTCTGCTCCCGTGTTCATACCTCTCTGTACTCCAATTGCCCCACTGTCACCCCGATCCCCTAGCACCCCCAGCCTGGACACCTTCCATGTGCTGACTGGTGGGCTGCTCCAACCAGTCCTCACGTGCCAGCCAGGAGTTCTCTGCTGCCCACTCACCTAGAGTCTTGCTGAACCCAATTTAATCCATTGGGTTCTAGGATAAATCTCATAGGTCCTGATGAGATGTGGGTTCTTTATATTGAAAACATTATTCACAACCAGGGGTAGGGATCACATAGAAGAAAATCCATTCATTCAATCATTTATTCACTCATTCATTTAGCATATTTCCGTTGTGTACCTCCATGAGCTGGATGTAACAGCTAATAAGACAGATATTGTCCCTGGCTTCTAGAGTGATTTTCCCTGAGAGACATACACAAATAAACAGGCAATTACAGTACATCAAAGTTACATTGGGGTTATCACAGGGCCGGATGGGTTTTCAGAGGAGGTAAAGATTGTTGAATTCCTTAGAATATTTAAAAAAATTGATTTTGATTCACTTAGTTTACCTTCTCATCTTATTCTCCAAATTACAGCATTATTTTTAAGTTTTAAAGTGAGGTAAAGTGGAGTTTGGACAATTTATTCAATACATTTAAACCAAAACCAAAACTTATTTTCTTATGTTACCTGGCCATTTCAAACAAAAACATTTTGATCATTAAAAAATACTGCTGATTTTTTTTATTCCAAAAAGTTCTTTACATGTTATGCTTTAAGTATCTAGTATATATCCTGGAGAAAAAGAAATACTTCAGTAGAACTGAAGATATTTTATGTAGGTGAAGAAAGGGCAGAAAATGAACAAAAAGAAAAAGAACAAAAAGGCAACAAAAAAGGAATAGGGAGAATGTAGGATTCCACGTTATTTTGAGTTTTTATTTACTGATTAAAAGACCACAGATTCACAACTCTCCTCTCCTTGAACTTTTAACACATAACACCAGGGTTTGCACCAACCATTAGGGCTCTAGCAGAATTCTAAGTAGTATGCCTGTGTGTGTCTCACTTTTCCCCTTTCCTCCCCTGTGAAATGGACATGTTAACACCTACCTCACAGGGTTGTTGTGAGGATGAAATAAGATATTGTGTGTGTGACGATGCTCTGTAAAATCATAAAGTACTTTAAAGATGTAAGAGATGGTTCACAGTGGTCTTTCTGAACTGGAACTGCTGTTCCTTGCTGGCGTAATGCAGACATTTCAAATCTGTAATCAGAACATGAGTGACAGAGAAATGAAATTGTAAGAAGCCAAATAAATGTCATGGACAAAAAGAGAGATGCTAGAGAAAAGGAGAAGATTTTATATTAGATAGAGCAACGCAAGTGTGCCCAGATCACAAATCAATGAATTTGTCTGAGCTGAGCAGAACAGCATTAGTTATAAATAAAAGAAGCTACTAAACAGCGTGCACGCCAGAGGCCAGAAGCTGTCAACAGAGGTCAGAACAAAATGTCAGACTAATAAAACAAGAGTCCAGTCTCTGAAGGACAAAGCATGAGCCCAAGACACTGTTGATGAGAAAGTTCCAAGGAGGGTTGCAACAAATTAGAATTGTCAGTGGTAGTCTGGGTTTATGTCTGCATGACACTAAAATCTCCAGTGGTAAAAAAGGGTGGGGAGAGGAGGAATTAGCCAGTCTTCCAGACAGTCTTGAATATTAGCAAGCTATCAACACCGATTAGCTGGTTAATGTAAACATCTAGAGATAAGTTGGATCTCTTTGCCTATGGTTTACTTTGATGCAACTTCCTATCCCACTCTGCCCTGGAGACCAGGTAGAATAATGGGAAACTCTATTCAGTAGACCTTGGTCCACTCTGGGCACAGAAAAGCCCTGATCCCAGAGATTCTGGGAGATAACTCCAGGGGATTTAGCTCAGTAGATTGTTAAGTGTGAAATACTAACCCAAACTTTCCAAATTAGGGGAGAAAGGCTTCTCTTCTCTCATTAGGCAAAAATAGATGCTGAATGCCCAGCTCAAATGCATAGTTACACCGACATTAATCATGTGTTAATATAATGAAGAGAAAAGAAGTCTGCACCAAGCTTTAATGCTAGTCACAAGGGGTTGTCTGCTCTGTTCTCACCCAAACTTGAAAGAGTACATGTTTCACTCAAGCAGAAGAATTCCTGCCATTCAGTGAAACACGTGTGTGAGCCTCTGTCCTAAATATCCCAATTACCAAGGTGTGGTTTGGTAGTGTTTCTTACCAGGATTTGCTCATGCCCACTGAGACTACAACTGAAATGTGAATTTCGAATTATTTTCTTATTTTGAACCTCATACAATGATAAAAATAATCCATTTTTCTTTTCATTTGATTTCCACTGAGGACTCAGCTCAATCTTAAAATGAAAATTGGTCTTTCTCAAAGTATTCAGTTGATCAGGGTCAAACCTTCTTCTCCAATCACTGAATAACTCTGATGATAAACATTTAGAGAACCCTTGCTATAAACCAGCTGCTTTTGATGCTTCATCACACCTAATCCTCAGAAGAGACTCTGGGTTAAGTGCTATTATTATACTCATTTTATGAATTAGATATTGAGGCTTACTGCTAGTAAGTGGAAAAGCAGAAACTCAAAGCCGGGTCTATCAGTAGCCAAAGTCCCTATGACTCCATTCAATACTCCCATGCTAGTTTGATGTATTTTTATGTATAAATACCACAGAAGTGTAGTGTGGAGGGTGTGGAAGGAGAGAGAGAGGGAAAGAGAGAGGGAAAGAGACATAGGTAGGGAGAGAGGAAAGAGAAAAAGAAAGAGATTTGTAATGAACAGTTTGATTTTCTAGGATGGGCCCAATAATTTGATGATCTAAGGAGATAAAAATTGTTACAGCAGATCAAATTCCAAAGAAGCATTCTCAATTAGTCTTTATTTGCTTATGTTTCCACCTTGATAACTACTCCAGTGACTGCCTCCAGTCTCTCTCCAAAGCATATTACTCAGAAACATAGACCTCCTGGAGCACTCACAAAGCTTCCATTATCACTAATGAGAGTTACTTATGTGCACCTGGGGAAGAGCCACATGTTAATATTCAATCTTTATTTTCATAACTGGCTCAGCTTTAACATTTTTCACTATCATTTGACTGCTACAATGTCTTTCTCTTTTTTATTATATCTCTTTTGTAACTCCACCATGTGCTTTCCCAGTAGCACTAGTTATGAGTTAACAAAGCCGAGACTACCTGAGCAGTGATGGCTCCAGGTAACTTAGATAAATGCTGCCCATTCTTGACAGTTAGGTGGTGTTTCAAGCTTCTGTGATTCCACAAATTGTTGCTTGATAAAACACACCACATTCCATTAACACAGTAGCTTGTCCCTTAATGGTGTGTATCACTAACACAGGCATACTTTGGAAATATTGTGGGTTTGGTTCCAGACCACTGCAATCAAATAAATATCACAATAAAGAAAGTTACACAAATGTTTTGGTTCCCCAGTGCATACAAAAGTTATGTTTGCACTACAGTGGAGTCTATTAAGTGTGAAATGGCATTGTGTCTTTAAAAACATGTATATACCTTAATTCTAAAAGATTTTATCGCTAAATATACTCACAGTCATTTGAGCCTTTAGCAAACTGTAGACTTTTTGCTGGTGGAGGATGTTGAAGGCTGTGACTGATCAGGGTGGGCGTTTCTGAAGTTTGGGGGTGGCTGTGGCAATTTCCTTAAATAAGACAATAATAAAGTTTGCCATATTGATTGGCTCTTCCATTCACAACAGATTTCTCTGTAGCAGGCAGTGCTGTTTGATAGCATTTTACTCACACTAGAACTTCTTTCAAAATTGGAATCAATCCTCTCAAGCCCTGCTGCTGCTTTATCATCTAAGTTCATGGAATATTCTGAATCCCTTGTTGTCACTTCAACAATGTTCCGGCATTTACACCAGGAGTAGATCCCATCTCAAGAAACCACTTTCTTTGCTCATCCATAAGAAGCAACTCCTCATCCATTCAAGTTTTGTCATGAGATTGCAGCAATTTGGTTATATCTTCAGACTCCTCTTCTAATTCTAGTCTTTTGCTATTTCCGCTACATCTGCAGTAACTGCCTCCACTGAAATCTTGAACCCCTCAAAGTCATCCATGAGGGTTGGTATCAACTTATTCCAAATTATGGTTAATGTTGATATTTTTACCTCTCCCCATGAATCAGAAATACTTATAATGATATTTACAATGGTGAATCCTTTCCAGAAGGTTTTCAATCGACTTTTCCCAGATCCATCAGAGGAATCACTGTATCTGTGGCAGCTTTAGCCTTACAAAATGAAGTTCATAGTTAATAAGACTTGAAAGTTGAAATGACTCTTTGATCCATGGACTGCAGAATGGTTGTGTTAGCAGACATCAAAACGACATTCATATCTTCACACATCTCCATCAGAGTTCTTGAGTTACCAGGTACATTGTCAATGAGCAGTAATATTTTGAAAGTAATCTTTTTTTCTGAGCAGTAGGTATCAACAGTGGGCTTAAAACATTCAGTAAACTATGCTGTCAAGAGATAAGCTGTCAGGCAGGCTTTCCTTTTCCATTTACGGAGCACGGGCAGAGTACATTTAGCACCATTCTTAAGGTCCCTAGGATTTCCAGAATGACAAAGGAGCACTTGCTTCAACTTAAAGTCATCAGCTGCATTACTCCCTAACAAGAGAGTCCACCTGTCCTTTGAAACTTTGCAGTTAGGCATTGACTTCTCCTCTCAACAGTTATGAGCACAAAATATAGTACACAATGCCGTGCAGAATGTCTGTTGTCTTTTGATTACCTCCAACTCCAAGTCAAGGTTAAAACACTCAGTTATCTTGGAAAATTATATTATCTTCATAAAAAGTCAGAGAATTCTGTACTGAGTTGTTGGTCCTGCCAATAACTGGACAGATTAAACTTTAGTGGGTCAAATTTGGGACACTTCTCTCTAAGACTCACATCTCAAATCCCCTATAATCTATGATTTCACAGGCTCCCAGAATAGCTTTTAGAATAAAATATAATTAATAATTCTATTATTACTGTTGATCTACTACTTCACGGTTTAAAATGCATTTTTTCACATGTCACATTTGAAACCTCAGTCCTAAGAGGTAGGTGTTATGCTTATTTTATAAATGGGCAAATGAAGACACAAAAAGGTTAAATCATTTATCAATGTCTCAACAGCTTATAAGGAGAGACACGAGGTCTTTTACAAGGTCTGGCTAAGGCCTATATTTTCAGAAATCAGAAGAACAGTAAAATAATTTATGCTATTTTACAATGGGAGCTTTCTAAATAAGCTCTGTTCAGTATCTTAATGGATGACTTGATTATTTTTGCTCCTTCGGGTTTTAAGTGGGAGGCAAAATTTTAAATGTCCTACAAATATGTAAATAAAATTCTTCTTTTATAAAGTTTTAAAAGTTCTTTCTAAGTAACTCTAGAAATTAAGACTCAGTAAGGAAATATTAAATAATAACAAGATTGCTCTAAAACGACGGCAAATCTCCCAAAATATGAACACTATCATCGAAGACAACAGTATGCTCCTTGAAATGCAGGTGTTTTTCTTTAATTGGCAATTTGAAAAATCCAGAGGTAGTCACAGCATTATAGCTCATGATACTCTGAAGAGAACTTGTGCTAATATGCACTGCTTTTGGCTCCCTTGACTTTTGAGTTTTGTTTTTTTCTCCCACAGAGACTTATTCTTAACAATCACATCGCTGTGGTGATCCATACAACTAGGGAGCTTTATTCTTTTCAAATGCTAAGTTCTTTTTTCATCTTAAATATTTACCATTTCTTGTAACAAGATTATTTTGAAGTCCTATCTTATGGTTCAATTCAAAAACTGACCAATTAAATATAAGAAATAATGGCCTACTTTTTCATTTTTATACATCAAAGTAATTTACTCATAATTAGGTTAGACTTACAGAATATCATCTGAGTTTAGTGTAGTTCATTTTGAAGCAACAAATTCTTAATCTTTATTTTAGTTGTTCAGTAGTTGAACTATAAGTGTTTAGTATCATGGTTGACTTTGCTAACTAATCAATTTCCAGCATGACCAAAATATCTACTGCCCAGCTATTCTGTTATATTCAAATGTTGGGTGTCATTTTGTTCTTCAGTATTGAAATAAAATTGTTTCAATACAGCACCAATGCCACATTCTGAGGCAATTCTGGTGCCTCCTGTCTACAACATTTTGATGAAAATAGAGAAAAATTATTTTCTTCCATGTCTTATTCAAATATCAGCCACCTCTATGGTCATGGGTTTTACAGTGTTTCCAAAAATTCATGCTCACCCCAAACCTCTAAATGTGGCCTAATTCGGAAGTAGGGTCATTGTAGAGGTAATTAAGCTAAGATGGTGTCACACTGGATTAGGGTGGGCCTTAGTGTCTATAAAAAGAGAAAGACACAGATAGAGACACAAGAAGGAAAACCATGTCAAGATGGAGGCAGAAATTGAAGTGACGTGGCTACAAGTCAAGGAATGCCAAGAATTGCTGGGAGCCACTGGGATCTAGGAAGAGGCAAGGAAGGATTCTTCCCTTGAGCCTTCAGAGGAAGCATGGCCTTGTGGACACCTTGCTGCCTCTGGGACTGTGAGAGAATAAACATCTTTTGTAAGCCACATGGTTTGTGATCATTGCTATGGTGACATCAGGAAACCATGATATCTTGTCATCTTTGGCTGCTACCTTCCCTCCACACCACCTCAACTTCAACAATGAGCACCACATACATCATCTCTTCCCTCTTCTGAGGAATTTTCCCACCTCTACTTGTGGATCAAAGAGAATTTTACTGAAGATTTAGGCATAACAGTAAAGTTAAGCCTAAGAGTCTAAAACTTAAAGCTGAATCTTAGACTGCACTGTCTTGAAATTCCCCAACTAACATAGACACTGTATTTTCCTCACTGGTCATTCTCCTAGCCTCTCCCCTGCTATCCTAAGATTTTCACACCCTCCCTCTCCAATAAGACCCTCTCCCTCTTGTTTTCTCTTCTGAACTCTGCCTCAGAATCTCCAAAATCCTTGTCTCCCCTAATTTCTGGGGAAGACTCAAAATCTGTTATATTTCCAGAGAAATTTAACTCTGTTTCTCTAGACATCTGATCTCTTGGTTATACATTTCGTTGCTAAGTACATTATGAAGGTAATTATTTTAAATAAAGATTCAGTTTCCTTCCAAAAGGAGTTTTGCCATGTCATAAGGACTTCCAAGTCAAACTGCAACCAGATATTTTAAAAACGTCTGTGTTACATTTGGATCTCAAATATCATAATTACTGTTGTAATACATTTAACCCTAAGTCCTAATTCCAATAAATTATACAAAAAATGACCATGAAGTAAACAATAGGATAATAATTGAAATAAAAGTGGTACTTCTCAAAAATCACTTTGAATTTTACTTCTTTATTTCTACACAGTAGTGATTTACACATGCAAACAAGTCCTTAGATATCACATTTTCCCTGATTTTTCTTTTCAAATTAGAATTTTGTCTGTCTAATAAAGGTTAGTAGATTCATAATATCTTTTTTCTACCTTGTAAAGAAACACCTGTATATGAAGCCCTTTCAAAATTTATTTAGGGTTCAGGTACGGCTCTATCAACATTGCTGTGACTCTACTTGTTCCTTCTTTAAATAAAATAAATTTCCAACATAAAGGAAAGAAGAAAGAATATTTATAGGAAATGGCTAATATACAGTCATGTGTACACTACCTGGATTTTCAAGATGTTGACATTTCCCATGTTGACTACAGGTATTTGAAGCCCCATTATGTTCACCTCACCTGCTTTCCAGGGTAAACCTTTATCCTGGAGCTTTTATGGTTCTTTCCATTCATGCTTTTATGCATCTACTACATATGTATGTAGGTATGCATAAATAATACATGGTATTATTTTGTCTGTTATTTTACATAAATGACATTATACTATATCTCTCATTTTGAGCTTGTTCTTTCCCTTCAGTTTTATGAATTTCAGCTTTATTTGAGTCAAAGATCCTTTATAACAGTAAAGACATTACTGAATAGTCAGCCCACCCTTTAATTTAATTAATCTTAGTTTTAAAAATGATATAATCATGAAAAACAGAAAAAAGATTGAAAATTCAATTTCAGTCCCATTTACAAAATTACTGTCAATATGCCTGGGAACTTCCTTCCAGTCTTGTAACATAGCAATATTTTTGGTGTAATTATAATCAAGTTTTTAATCTGAGTGTAGTCACTTAATGTTATATTATCATCTTTTTCTACCCATTTTCTACATGGTCACTTTAACAGTTTAAGCTTCTAAAACGATCCATCAAATTCATATATTATAATTTATTTAACTCTCTATTCTGAGATATTTAATATATATCTGTTTAAAAATAAGCCTTCAGTAAGCAAGATAGAAATGACCACTGAAATTGTTCACTTTTACTCTATTTGGAGTTATTTCCTCAGATTAGATTACAAAATTGTTCCTTCCTTTGGAAATTATCTTCTCTATTACTTTTTTTTTGGTGTCTTATGGTCATATAAATATGAATGAGCTATCTGTGTAATAACCTTTATATACATTTTTAATTTTATATACAGACTTTAGAAACTATAAAGGACTTCTCAGCATGATACTCTGCCCTCCAGAAATAGGAAAAAAGAATCAGGGGACTGCGTTTAGAAAGTTAAACTATAGAATGAACATACCATGAATCAGAGCAGAGATATGTCAACTCATCTAACCTGACTGAATGGATTAACATATAGAAAGAAAAATGTGCTAACCAAAGAGCACTGGGCAGTCCCAGAGGCAAAATCTCACTGCTGTGTCTCATTGTAAATTAATAAATTAATTAAACTAATGATTCACTGGTTGTGAGTTGGCTTCCCATGCAGATTGCCCATGGGAAGAAAATGGCCTTGTCAAGCGATTCAAACATTCAGTTTTTGAGGCAATTACATTTCTCATTGTAAATTGGATTGACATTTAGTCCCAAGATTCTGTTTAACATTAGTCTGCCTGTAAGAGATAGATCCTTTCTAGGAGCTGACAAAATCAGGTTTTGTGATGTCTAAGGCTTCCACCCTCCCACCAAATCCTCTCACCTTGGGAGGCTCTCAGTAGCCAGCCATGTAGGTTTTCCCCATAATAGGACTCGTGTTTGTGCCAGTTAAATCAATCTTTCCTTCATGATTCTTCTTGCTGTTTCTACACAAAGAAACTATATTCCTTCTAAAGACTTATAAAATATTAAATTATATTTCTTCTATTATTTGGTATACTAAGCATTTGTTAATTTAATCTCACTAGGTAATGCAGTCCACATATCAAGAGACGTTCACCACTCATGTCTTCACTCACACCCTAACTCTTCAAGTGACTACTAAGTGACAACCTACATTCTGTCAGGTGCTGAAAAGATAACCATAAGGGTTTCAGTCTAGTGGGGGATTAAACAAAATTACAGGGCTTTAATGTAGTATTTGTAATGGTGCTATAGGAGTTGAAAGGAGTAATCTATCCAAACATGGGGATTGAGCATGGAAAAACAAAAAGGGTGGAGGGGAAGGAAGAAGGAAACATTGCAGACAGTCCAAAGCCCTGGAAATAAAGAAGAATGAGGCTTATTCAGAAAATGTGAGTAGTTATATAACTGGAAGGAAAAGGTAAAAGGATGCATAGGTGGAGAATTTCTCAAAGGGTTAGATTGGAGAGGTGAGCAGAGATAAATCATGACTCTATGTGTTCCAGGAGTCAATTGGCAGGAGAATCCCCACTGAAATCCGCTATCATTCTAGTCTATTGTGTTTGTAACTCTACCAGGGGTTGCCAAAGTTTTTCTGTAAAGGACCAGATAACAAATATTTGGTTTGCATGCCATTTGTTCTCTGTCACAACTATTCAACTCTCCTGTCATAGCCTGAAAGCAGCCATAGACAATACATAAACCAATGAGCATGGCTGTATTCCAATAAAACTTTATTTACAAAACAGACAGCAGCCTGGAATTGGCCCACAGGCCACAGTTGGCCTCACCCCTCCAAAAAAATAGAAAATCATATTTGGAAATAATAAAGACAAACTAAACTCACATCATATCTGCAATCACAGGGCAGGTTTTATCTGTCTGCAGAAGCTCATTTTCATAGGTTAATAATTCCTCTTTGAGGAAGATGGCATTAAATGGAAAATTATTAATAGTAAATATATATATGCATGTGTATAAAGGTGATTAATATCACAGATAATACATCAATTCTATTGCTTTCATCGCAAAATAGAAACCTCAAAATTTTCAAAACATGTAAAAATAAAAACTTTATATTTGTAAACAATTTTAAAGAATGCATTATATCTTCTAATAATGCCCCAGAAAACTTAAAAACAAGGATATATGTTTTAGCCAAATTATTCCTAGAAACCAGGGAAGTGCCTGGCCTGGCACAGAGAAATTGTGTTTAAATGCATTTAACTTAAAGCGGATATTACCTTCTCTCTTAACAATTAAAAAATTTGGTCCCACAGAGATTAAATGGTTTACCAATGTCACAGTAACAGTGTCAGAGGCAGAACTAAAATCCAGATTATCTGACTTCTAGATTTTTAATTTCAATTATACTCTAGAGTCACAGATATAAAAAAGAGTATAGGACTAAACATATAGTATAATTGATATTACACAAATACACCAAAATTATGAAAATTTTTTTTATAGAGTGGACTTAAGATTTTTTTTCGCAAATCTCTGCTTCATCAAAGAAATGGCTCCCTATTCTCACTCCAAAAATGCTGTGTTCATACAAGAGACCTTGCCTGTTGGCCTAGGATGTTTAGTGCATAGATGGGCCTCTGGCCCAAACTAGGCCATAGAAGGGCTTCCCTGGATATTTTAGAATCTATCACTGAGAAAGAGACTGTAAAATATAAACTCAGGTGGCTGTCAGAGCTGTCAGTCTGTCACTGAGAAAAAGACTATAAAATATAAGCTTAGGAACTGTTAGCAGACATGTTTTATCATGTGAACTGGACGGCAATGATATCCAGCTTCCAACAAAAAAGAATCATGAAGCTTGGATAAAAGCTGGAGTTCTGAGCTAATTCAAGTCTTGGTTCAGCTGTTCTAGATATCTAACTATAACCTTATCCCTGGGTTCCACGGAAAATCCCATGATCCTTAAAATATATTATTATTTCTGTTTTGGTTTAAGTTACTTTGGTTTTTGTTTCTATTTTTTGTGGGGGTTTTGCCAATTTAAAAGTAATAATTAATATATAGAAACATTCAGAAGGCATATAATCAATGCTTATGTGTGTTGATTTGAATCAGGAAAAAGTCTACACTAATAAAGTTAAAAGGAGAATTAAGGCAGCTATGCAGAAGAAAATATATAAAAATTACTCTCTTCTGAAATCTTTAGATGCAATACAAAATTTCCCAAATGGAAAATCTGTCTGAATAAATATGTTAGCTTGATGCCAAAGGAACCATAGACATTGTTAACATCCATGTAACGATGAGTTAACTAGATTCAGAGAAAATTCTCAACTGCAGTCTTAAAGACAAAATGCTGCGATGGAGGCTGATGACAAAATGAACTTTTCACCATTGCCAAGATAGAGCAATTGAGTGGTGTGTGAAGCCAACTCTCAAATGAGTCCGTTGACCTATCTAGAGACCTTTCCTCTGTATTAGTTCAGAGGTGGTCAAGGATCAGTGAAATGTGATCGCCCTTCAATAGCTGATTTATAAATGAAAAATATTCCAGGTGACAGGTATGGATTGGCATACCCAGTTATAGTTGGTCCTAAAGCATGCAAATAGAGAGACTTCCTCCCCCTCAGAATCCCATTAGGATAGGGGATTTGTAAGAAAATTTCAGCCATTCTCTTTGCAATAAAGGAGACCAATAATAATGTAAGCATCACCATCTGTTTCTCATATAACATGCCTCCTCTTTTAAATATATAATGCAATCATCTAGGTCAGTGGATCTTAAAGTTTGGTCCTGGACCAACAGTATCAACATAATAATTTCCCAATACCTGGGAAATTGTTAAAAATGCAAATTATTTAGGCCCCACTCAAGGCCTGCTAAATCAGAATCTCCAGGTGTGGGGTCAGCAATCCAAAGTTTGAGAACCACTGCCCCAGGACAAGCAAGGCTTATTAATATTTTGGGGGGAGTAAGGGAGTAAGAGGTCAAGAATGCACAGTGAGAATGCTTACATACACTTGTTTGGGCAATAAGATCGCCAGGTTCATGCAAACAAATGTTTGACTATGCCTGTTTTTTTTCATAATATGCAAGGTAAATATATTATGCTTGGATATATCTGACTTATGTAATAATAAACATTTGGGCATGACACTAGTTAATACAACATCACTCTATTATGTAAAGACTATACACAATCCATTCTTGGATTATACTTTCTCATTTTCTTAGACAATTGCAGGGAATGATTGGGTCACCCAGGTATTTTGCTAGATAATTGAAAGTTTGGATACTGTAACAACAAATTGTTTTCATTTTTTAAAATATTTTAACTTATGCTTTAATAAGCATGGTGAGGAATGGCTGTGCACTTGGGTGTGATTACACTAATTCAGTATTTAGCACTGAATTATATTTTGGAAGATTCAATAAAATAATTATGTTATAATAACATATATTAACGTGCTATCTTTTTATGTCTCTGAATAGCTCAGTCAGTTTTTGTTACAGTAAATTGTCAATTTTCGTTAAGTGTCATTGGATTACTGTTTCAACAAAATTTACTTGAATTGGGGGGAAAATGTTATTGAATATTTCTTCAATTAATTGAGCTCTGAAGACCTACCCTAAAACCCTATTTTTACATTAGATGTTCTTGTTGTGGCAATTACATCTTGCTATTTTATAATATAGTGTTCCTCAAACATACATTTGAAAAGATTATTTAAATAAAACTGTATTAAATGGTTTTTATGAACATTACAGAATATTGTTATTTTTATTTATCACTAATTAAATTTTTAAAAATATTTTCTGTCTCTACCTTTCATTCTGTTTTTCAGATAAATGATTTTTTTTTTAACAAATTCTTACTGGAATAGTTCAGGCTGTTTAAATAATTTTGATACTCCAAGTAAATTTCTCTTATAATATTAATTGCACACTTTTATTTAGCTCTTCCTAGGTTCTAAATATATGTATTAGTTTTTAAAAATATAGGCCGGGCGCGGTGGCTCACGCCTGTAATCCTAGCACTCTGGGAGGCTGAGGCGGGTAGATCGCTCGAGGTCAGGAGTTCGAGACCTGCCTGAGCAAGAGCGAGACCCCGTCTCTACTAAAAAGAGAAAGAAATTATCTGGCCAACTAAGAATATATATACAGAAAAAATTAGCCTGGCATGGTGGTGCACGCCTGTAGTCCCAGCTACTTGGGAGGCTGAGGCAGGAGGATCGCTTGAGCCCAGGAGTTTGAGGTTGCTGTGAGCTAGGCTGACGCCATGGCACTCACTCTAGCCTGGGCAATAGAGCGAGACTCGGTCTCAAAAAAGAAAAGAAAAGAAAAGAAAAATATAAAAGCCATTTTGTAGTTATGTAAATCTCTCTACAGCATGATCAAGACTTTATAAAACTTTATGACACATAGGGTCATTTTGATTAGTTAGGCATTACAGAAAAAAAAGACTTTTCTAATTATAAACAAAGCGTTTTTTCTTTGTGGTTTATTGTTTTAGTCATTTCTCAAAATACACAAAAAACGTCTTGATTTTTTTCACACAAAAAAAATTTGGAACAAACTTCAGGTGTTTCACAGCAAGGAATATTCTCGCTATTTCTAAATGAATGTTGTCACTATAGTTACCTTGTTTCTCTTAGTAAAAGACATGAAATTTGGTCACCTATTTTTACATTTACTATATTAGGAAATATCTGCTCCTCAGCCTTCTGTACCACTGAAATTTGCTGAATTGTGTATTCCAGTTTGTGTGTTATAGTGTCAAGAAAACGAGGAATCACTGTTATAAATTTCTATAAATAGTATGAAAAATCTATGGCATTAATAAACTTGTAGCTGTTAAATTTTAAAGTCATTGGAATATAAACTTTGAATTGTCTCATATATATATAACTTGCATAAATGTTAGACTGGATTTTGCTTTTCCGCTTTTACAAATGCAATGTTTGCAGTTAATCTCTTTGCCAATAGGTGGTGCTAGAAAGTTTACTATTTATTTCAGTAGTTGAACTTATTTTAAAAAATGTGCTAAAATGCTTTTTAAAAAAGAAAAAAGTGTTATAAAACAATATATACATAAATAACTCTCATTTGTTTTTTTTTTGGTTTTTTTTTTTTTACAGCTCTATCTAGGACAGTTCGACTGGTTGATGGTGGAGGCCCTCATGAGGGTAGAGTAGAGATATTCCATGACGGCCAGTGGGGTACAATTTGTGATGACCGCTGGGAAGTGCGTGTTGGACAGGTCATCTGCAGAAGTTTGGGATACCAAGGCGTTCAAAGTGTGCACAAAGGAGCTTATTTTGGACAAGGTAATTTAGAGAAAATTTTATTTTTTAAAAAATGAAACATGGGCATTCTCTAACAACGTAGCACCAAGTACAGAAAGGAACATATAGGATAAGAGGAAAGAATTCTGTGTAGGATTTTTTAAATGGCCTTACCTAGGAAATGCAAATTTTAAAACGGCAATATTATAAACAAATGGCATGCTCTAAGACGACCTGTACTGTTTCAATTTCATGTAGATTCAGTTGGTTAGTTGGAGAATATTGACAGAGAGGAAAATAGAGTCATTGGTAAGGCAGATCAAGAACAACAGGGACAAGTGAATTATTGACAAGGCATGACACAACCTGGGTAGCTCAGTTTGCACAACTGGGTCCGGTGGGCACCTGAGCACTGAATGCCACGTGCTCGCTTGTGCTCGCCCTTCTGTGGAACTGGAGGGGAGAGTGCCATCCTCCTCTTCTACCTCCCTGTGAGGTCCTGCAGGAACGAGATACAGTACTCATCTCTGATGGAGTACCTGTATTCTCAACGGACAGTGAAAAGCCATCAAAGAGAAAGGGGCAATTGCAATTGCTTCTGGCTTACCCTCCTTTAAGGAACATGGCAAGAAATAAGGAAAGAGAAAGGTTACTTTCCCCTCCATTTGAATTTGCTAAAACATTGAATAGTTCTTTGGCTGCATATACATTTGTGTATTTTCACCCAGATGACTCAGTAACCTCTTCTATGAATGTATTAAAAGGGCTAGGAAGAGAATTTGCAGGGCACACACTACTTGAACATATACCTATGAAATTTTGACTGTCTCGTTGTTTTTCTAAACTGACATCTTATAATAAGTTTTATATGTAATTAAATATATACAAATTAAACATATACCAATGCTTCAACTCTGAATGACAAAGAGATGACAGTTATATGTGTACATATATATATATATATATATACACACATAGGTGCACAGACTCTCTCTAGGATTTTAGTCAATATTTACTACTTGTTTATCCTATTATTCAAATCTGATAAGTAATTGGTTCCTCTGAAGTTAATGTTGACCAAAAAAAAAAAAAAAAAAAGATTTGACCTTCTTGATTTCATAGGTTTTATTATTCTAGATACATATGGGCAAGCTGGCAAAAATGGAGAGGAAGCTATTATGCATATAAAATTATAGAGATAAAATAGCAGCCTTTCCAGATAATCTTATCTATAGTGATAAAATAGTGGAGTGTGTCAAATCATCACATCAGAAGACTGGAACAAGATAAGATGGATTTCTCAAATACCTAAAAGATATTGTTAGTGATATTATGCTATGGTCTATTGAGTAATAACTATATGCCAGGCATTGTGCTAAACAAACCTGAATAGGGTGACAGTAAGGTCACAATTATTTCCTTTATTCCTTTACCTAAACAAATTCCCATATTAGATTTAAGAGATGGGTTAAAACAGGGGCCCCAGGTTCTAAGGTCTTCAGAGGCCAGAAAGACACTTGAATTTCATAGAGTAGACAGAGAGACTAGAGACTGGTGATACGCCAGAGTTTCTGCACCCAGGTTCAGCCCCTGGCCACCAGTTTTGAACTTGTACCTTAAAAGGAAATAAATAGCTCCAAATAGATATTTGGAGTTTCCAAATTTCCCATCTCTACCACATCTTCAGAACTTTCTTTCCAGGTTGAAAAGTGTGGAACTGAAATCATTCTGGTACCTCAAAATTGATATCCCAAAGTAAAATTTTTTAAAGTCAAAAGCTAGATTTTTTTTTCTTATTTATTTATTATTTTTAGAGAAGAGGAAAAAGACCAAAAAAAAAAAAAATCCCCAACTCTTGGTCACTAGAGAATGCAATGATGTGGTTAATCGTTGAGCAAGATTGAGCTGCCAATTTGAGTGTCCACAATATTTTATGGGGAGAGAATCCATTTCTGTGATAATGAAGGTCCACAGAATGAAAGGCTATGTATTTTAAATATATAATTGTATAAAACAGTTCAAGTAACTATTGACGTCTATGAAGAGGACAGTTGTAGGTCTAATAGGGGACATAACAATTCTTCTCCATGCTGTCTTACTCATCTGGTAAATACCTGAAAATTCTTCAGTTTTAGAAATAACAGCTTGTGGATGCTTTGGGTTCTCAGGATGTGCATTTGTTGACAAAATGAAATACAGAGTTTTCCAGTGATTTGGGTAATTTAATCAACGTGGGCTAGCTCAGTTCAAAAAAATATATATATCTTCAAATGCCTTTAATCAGGATGAATTCTTTGGTTGCTTACATTATCCAGAGAGTTGACAACTCTGTGTTTAGCTTGTTTCCTTAAGAAACTAGCCCAATAGTACAGTTTAATAACCTCATGTCTTGAGGTAAACCTTTTGCATCTACTACAAAGAAAAAACCAAATTCAGGGCAACAACTGTAGCGCATGTACTTTAATTCAGAGAAAACTAATAAGCTTTGGCAAAATACAGCCTGTGGTATGGATGTGAACAGGACATTGCCCCTAGCTTTATTTCTTCTCTGAACATGAAGCTTTGCCATGGACTTCAAAGATATTTTTCCACTGGAGTTCCAAACACGGGTGAGAAACACACAGTTGGAGACTATTGTCTTAAGACTGCATTAACTTCAAGGCCTAGTCTCACAAGTGAAATATTCTTTTCCTGAAAGTTTTTCCTCATTCCTGCTTATATCACTAGAAATCTGTGGTCTAAGGAACTGATAAGAAAGGAAGGATACTGGCAAAAGAATTTTCTATTAAAATAAGGAATAAAACAGTAAAGTTTAGTCTCAGGTGAAATTATTTACTAGCTACGCAGAGAGAAATCTCTTGGGTTTTCTTAACATAATTGACTACATGTCTAATGTGAGTGTTTACTTTTAATGAGGCTGTGTGTTTATGGTAGCTGATGATTCTGCACATTGTCCCACAGTTTTATTATAATAAAACAAGAAAGTATGTCAGGATTTTGGTTTTCCTTTCACATAGCACCTAGTGAAGCAAACTGGAAAGATTAGGAGTTTTATAACTAAGAAGATATGAGTTGAAACCTTAGCTCTGGTACTTAACGTCTCAGAGTTTCAATTTCCTTTGTAAGAAAATGAAAATAATACCACCAACCTGGCAGATTTGTTTTGAATCTTAAGTGAACTAGCACAATGAAAGTGCCCACTACAAAACATGACTCACAGTGTTACTCAACAGTGACAGAGATCACTGCTAGCAGTAATACAAACTATATCATGACAAGTTTATATACCATTCTCTTTGAAAGAGTCAGATCAGTCTCGTATTATATAGTGATAATAGTGATGTTCCAAGGCTCAGAAAGTTAAATGTGACTTCCCGTTGTACAAAGGTATTCGGGGAGAAGACGACTGCAGAGAATTTCTCATAATCTCCCCACTCTACTCAATATTGACCAAGCTCTTTGTTCAGCTCTCTGCCTAGAGTTCAGTACCAAACTGAAGAATGATTGTAAGAATTTTAAAATAATAAAGCAAGATGAGCTGGGAGGAAAAATAAAACCAGAACTAAAGTGATTTGTTTGAAAGAAGAAAAATGTGAAAAATAAAGTTTATGATCTGCTTCGCTGGATGTTGTATTTTAAGAGACAGGCTTACACTGTGAACTGATTGGGGATTAGACATGGCGAACAACCTTTTTATGCAAAGCTGTTTAAACTCTTTTGCATTTTTTTCACTCCTCCACCTTAAATTTACAGTTTCACTCAGAAGGAAAAGAGAAAGCAATTTTGAATGCAGAATAGAGACAGGAAAGGAAACTTAGAAATGCGAGCGGATGTCTAGGGGAGTGAAAAAGAGACATGCATTAGAGTTTTAATTATTTGTTATTCTCTCAGGAGGGTAAGAAGAATCAGACTGGTATTGTACATCATTACCAAAATTGAAACAAAAAAGAAAAAAATTAAATGTATCCCCTGTATGGTTCCCCCATTATAGAAAGAATATACTTTTCTAGACACAACACCTCCCTCCTACCCCTGCTATTTCTTTTCTGATTTTAAAATAGCAAACCTGGCTTACCAGATAGAATCCTTGTTAGTTTTAAGAACAATTAGCTTTGCAGCTGCAAGCAAAATGATTTATGGCAATAAAGCTTAAAGCATGCTCCTTTAAATAGGTTCTTTCATTTGGATGCACCTTGTGCATAAAGTGGAATGTTCTTTCTTTTTCCTGAATAGACAAAACAAGTTAAATTAAGGAGGCACTGAGAGGTATCTGGTGCTTGTCATTGCTCGGGGTAGGGAAGGGAGAGTGAGTCACTTTTCTCTCCCTGTCCAGAATTTTCAACCTCTTGTCCCAGTGGTCTCCCTGTAGCAAACTTGAATGAACTTTATCAGAAAATGGTGGTACCTAAGGAAATTTGTTCCAGGTATATCTGAGCCTATATGGATGCTGATGCAGGACATCAGAGCTGGATCTCGGAGCAGCTATTTCATCTTCTCCCAAGTTCATAGTGCTGAAGCTCCTAACCTGAAAACAGAAACAAAAGAAAATTCTAAACAAAAATGTCGTGGAGGTTTTTAAATCTTAGCTTATTTAATCAGCTTAATTCTTAGCTGCCTATTCTTTGCTTCTGTATTACCACTTTGACATTCAATGGGTATTATTTTCTAAGTGGAATTCTCAAAAAAATGCAAGGACAAACAGAAGGCAGTCAAAAAATATAACTCTGCACCTCCGAACTATCCTTTAGTTAATGGAAGTAAAAATAATCTCAAAGATAAATAAAATATATCAATGGGTCAGAACTCAAATTCTTGTATACTGCTCTCTGCAGTATATAGTTGAAAGTTTTTAAATGTAAATTTTTGAATAATGAATATTATGGAAAATAATGTAGAGCCCATAGAATTTATAACATATCTGTTTTGTTACTTATAATAACAAAGACAATACTGAGTATGGGAAAGCATTATTTGTCAAGTGCATACTATATGATCTCATGTAGTAGTCACAATGTCTGGGAGAAATAGGTATTATAACCCCAATTTTTCATAAAGAACGTAAATATGGGTAGCAGAAGTCACCAAACTTGCTCAAATTTTCAAATTTTCATAGCCCTTGTGGTGCTGATGGAGGATAGTGGAGGAATATCAAGATTCATGACTTAACCTGACCTCATATCACACTCTTTCCACTAGACAGAACATCCTTCTAAGTTCTTTATCCTTAAGAATTTCATTTCTCAAAAGATTGCTTCTCCTAAATCTTAGAATGTTAAAGGTAGATGAAATCTTGGAACTATTTTAGCCCCATCCTTTTATTCTGCATAGGATAAAATTGCAAGAAACTAAGTGGTTTCTCCAGAATCACAAAACCGGAATCCAAGCTATAGTTGACGTTGACCTATTCTCTATTCTGATTCCCATGGCAGTTTCAACTTTAATCCAGAAACTCAATGTTTTTCTCAAAGGAAACACTGTTCACAAAGCACTTCCCACATAAAAGTCTTAAAAGTGATACTGATTCATGTCACCCAGCCATGACTAAGTATAATTAAAATACATTCAGACACTTTTAACCATTAGTGACTTTTGCTTACCCTCTTATCTATTCAACAGCTAATCTCAAATCTTACCACTGTTTATCTGAGTAATATATGAAAACTGATTACTTTTTTTCCCCATAAATGTGTTGGTAATATTGAAGATACTCAAATCTCCCAAAGAAATATCAATATCTGTCTTTTCTATAAAGAGGTTAAGAGACAAATAGTATCCTCTGTGAGGTATACTCTCAAGCATCATAAACCGAGATCATGAAACCCAGAAGCCATGGACAACACTCCTATTGTTGTCTGCTCTTAGAAACACAAAATCAATCAATTTTTCCTCCCTATATCCCTTAAATTGTAAAGGAAATCATAGATGCATGGATGCATAGGAAAATAGGTAGATAAGAGAGAGAGAGAAGAGAGAGAGGATGAGAGACTAAAAGCCTATCTAAGATAAACACATCAATTTTGCATAGCTTTCTACTATGTAGAAAGAATAGTTCAGAGGCAAAAAAAAAAAAATGACAGCAGCAACAACAAAAATCGTTGAGTAACAGTTATTATCTAAAGAAATAAAACCAAATTTGTTTTTTATCTTTTAGGTTTACACGAGGATAAAATTTTATGAATTTTATGCTATCTTTGCATTAATTTTTTAATGCAGAAAACAATTTGGAATGAGATAGGAAAGATGTATTATATAAATGTTTCCCTGAGGCCCAATTGTCCTGAATGTATTAATGTAGAAGTAAAACAACAAATCTTTGGAAAATATTTCTGTAACTCTATTTGGGCATCTATGTAGCCAATGAATATCACTAAGTTTTAAGTGTCATCATGTTCTGTTGGTTGGCTCTATTCTCTGTCATTTTGGGAAAGTCATACACCCTTTCTGAGTCCCAGTTAATTTATCCATAAAATGTAGATAACGGCTATAATTTTTCAAGGTTATTATAATAAGTAAATGTAAAGTTAGACGTGAAAACTTAGCAATAGTGTCTTATACCCAAGAACCCAAAATACGTTCACTGTGTCTGAATCTTTTCCACATAGCAAAAGACAGAATTAACCGAATGGTACCATAAATTTATCACATTCATGTGTCCTCAGTGAAAAAGAACTGGAATAAGAATTCAAGGTTCTAGATACAAGGATCGGCTGTGTCACTAATTGTATATGTGACCTCAGTTACTTCGTCTACCTAGAACATAAGCCCTCACTAAGAGGTCAGTCCAAGAGAGAAGGATTTTGGTTTTGTTCACTCATTGGACATCCAAGGCAGGTTTGTTGAATGACTGAATCTAACCATGCAAGGGATTGCAGTAAGTCATTGATTTAAGGTACTGGCTCAGGGCAGACACAGGGTGGGAATGCTCTGTAACCTACGATAGATCCTTATTCTCTTGGATTTTCAGTTTCCTCAATAGTAAATGGCACAATAATGGCACTTAATATTTTAAGGTTGTTTGAGGATTCAGTGGGATAACACATCAAAAATGCTTTGAATGTTTCCTGCCACATAGTAAATTCTTAAATGAGTGAGTTTAAATTTTTATTATTATTACCACAGCCTTGGTCTTCTAACATGCATGAATTCCTTTCCTGCAGTTTTTAAAAATGTGTGCTCACTTGTCCACACATTAATCAACTAAATAATTTCTTTTTTGTGCTTACCCTGTTGGAATGGCCTTCCTGCTGCTGTAGCCATTGGAAGGATTCTCACTCTTAATTCTCTTTTCCTGGGTGGTAAAAATTCTGCACTGCGGAAATCTAAATCTACTAACTAGATCTATAAAATATACAGCAAAAGTATCACAGTCCCCTGGGTCCGGAAACCATGAAGTCACTCCATTCTTGTGTTCCCAAAATTATGACAGAGCCATGGCTTTCACCAAAAATTAACTTCTGTTTATTTATATGTTAATAATTCATAAATGTCAATAAATATAAGAAATGCAACTTATAAATTTCCCACTGCTTTGGTCCCCTTCTATGTTAACATGGGAATAGTTTTATTATTTGTGCAATTGTTTTTATTTGTCTGTATTTTTAAGTAGCCTTTGGGAGCTTTCAAAAAGTTTTCATAGACTTTAAAACTTAAAAGGAAATATAAATACACAAACACACCTACACATACAGACATGCTCACACATATAAGCAATCACAAACACAAAAGGGAATGTGCCATACTTAGGAAGAATAATTTGGGAACCAAAAATTGTCTCTCGAAAGGTTTTCTGATTTTGAGATCATATTCCCTTATTCTTTCCTTTTTGTCTGCCTTAAAATTCCAAGTTGAAAAGTGTCAATTCTTTATAAACATTTCAAAAAATACTTGACCTGTCCAGCTTACCATTACTACTCTTTTAATTGGTCAGCCCAGGAAAACCTTTGCTTTTTTGTAATGGAAGCATTTGTTTGAATTCAAATAATTTAATTATGAGTATAGTAAATAAAAAATATATTTTTCATGATTAATTTGATAATGCAAACTAAAATATAATTTGTTTCATGTTTGAATATTTCTGTTGATTGCACAAATTATTCAAAAATTAAATGAATGCACCAATTTATTTTACATGTAGAAATCAAAAAGTGTGTCTAATTCTAAGAGCAAATAAAAACATGAGTCTTCAAAAAAAATGTCTGTATAGACATCCATGAACTGTCCTGATTTACAGATTCTTTCTCTTCAATCCAACTTCCACATTTCTGTAGACATACTCTTCTAAATTATAGATCTGATGATGTTATTTATTTTGGTGACTCACAATAAAAAATTTAAGTATTTTTATAATATGGCCCCAGATTTCTACCTAACCTTCCCAATGAGTCTTCCTCCTCTCATTAATATATTTTGAGTTTTACATGCCAGGAGACTGTTAACTGTTCTAATACATCAAGCATTTTCATGCTGTACCTACATAAGGAATGATTTTTTTTTATACATGTGAAAAGCCTCTATCAATTTTGTAAGGTTAGCTCAAGTGTTATCCAAACTGTAACTTACAAAATCACTAATATCTGCTAATTTATTTATATTTACACATACTGTTATATACTTATGTACATTATTAACCATGTACATATTGTTATATTTTATTCATTGAGCTCACAGAATATTATATTGTTATTTATAGGCCTCTGAAAAACAAGGCTTCATTTAATACTGTATCATGTAACTACACAGAGGTCTGTTTCTAAGTTGAAGTATTTTTTTTTTTTTTTAATTTTTAAGATGGAGTCTCCTTATGTTGCACAGGTTGGTCTCAAACTCCTTGGCTCAAGTGATCTCATGCCCAGCTACTGAAATTATTTCTAAATATGTTTTATATATCTCTTGTGACTGAAAGAGAACTAGTCAACATCTTATTGATCAAAATTTAAGAACTGTGTTATTATGCTTACAGTATTAAGATGTTTATTTACCATCCACCAATTTTACAAATGTGTTTGTTGAAATTTAACTACTAACTTATTGATTTCTTGATGGCACGAAATGTTCTTGAAAGCTCATCAGGGGGTTTGCAATTTTACATATTTAACAAAATCTGATGAAACAATTCATTTAGAAGTTTTTCAAAGATTCTGTTTCCAAAAGTCTTAAGGGTAAAAGAAACGAGAACTAGAGAATATTGGAAAGACATTTCCAAATATTTATTTTCAAAATTATCTTTTCATAGCATGGACTCCTGTCAAAAAACAGTTGTTTTCTTATTCATTGATAAAATAGTGTCCTTATCAAATAAGTGATGGTGAAATTTGTTTATTTATTTAGTTAAATATCTGCTAAGTTAGCCTAGTGCTGACAGCTATTGATTTTCCTTATAATGTATCTGAGTTGAGCTCAAAGAGAGTATTAGCTCAGTCACTTTCTTGTTGTTAGCTTGTGCAATTAGTAATATTCTTAATCCATAGTTTCCTTACCTGGATAGTTTGTGAGCCCTTTGCTGATTGGATTCGTGTCCGTTTAATTAAAAATAGATAATATATTTGGTAAAACAGGCTCATGTAAATTGAAATACAATGGAAGCTAAGGAAGGGAGGAAGATGCTGCTATTGGATCGTCCTTTCTCCCATATATCTTATGCTTCAATACACCCTAAGACCCTTTGAGATCCAGATACACTTAGATCATCAGATTATTATTAATACATATACCCATAATCATCAAGGCTAATTTCCTCCCTTATTTTTAGATTAATAATAAAATTAATTTAAGTCCTTTAAAAAAATCAGTCACTCTTTAATCTGCGCTTCCATAGAACTGTATACATGCCTTTGTTATACCTCTGATGGCTTTGTATTTTAGTAATATACATGTTGAGTATAACGTTTTCTGAGACAGGGAATTAATTTTTGAATTCTAACAGAGAGTATAGAACTTAGATCTAGATAATGATCAACACTGTCTTGTTTAATGAGTGAATGAATCAATGGCTTTATCCCACACAAACACTCAACTGTGCTTACCAATGCATTTGTATCTGATTATTGCAGGTACTGGCCCAATATGGCTGAATGAAGTATTTTGTTTTGGGAGAGAATCATCCATCGAACAATGTAAAATCAGACAGTGGGGTGTGAGAGCCTGTACACATGCTGAAGATGCTGGAGTCACTTGCACTTTATAATGCACCATATTTTCAGTCACTTTTATGAAATCATTGCTCAGAAAATTTATTTTTATTATTTTTTCCCATAAAATCAGTTTAATGAATATTTAAGAGATTAGGAATATTTTCTAAAGAATAAGAATTGTTTAAATTACTGAATAAATATATTGAATATCTTCTTACTATATATCTATATTTAAACCATTACAACTTCCACAGGTTTTTAAGTGTAATTTTCTCATATAATGATTTATATATTGAATGGAATATATTGAAATTTAGGAAGAAAGGGAGGGAGGGAAGAAGGAGGGAAGCAAAGAAAGAAAGGGAGCTCCAAGGAATAGAAAATTTGCTAATCATCTCTTGATTATGGGCCCCAAATTTTGAATTAGAAGGTAGGTTGGTTTGTGATATTCCATCTTATGCTCAAGAACTGAGTAACAAATTAATTGAAAGAAAAGGCCCTGGAGACTATAATAATACTAGATAATTATTTCTATGTTAATATTCCTATCCTCAAGTTTACGTCCTACTTAAAAACAGTCTCATTCCATGTTGCAT
Source organism: Lemur catta (assembly GCF_020740605.2). Taxonomy (NCBI): domain Eukaryota; kingdom Metazoa; phylum Chordata; class Mammalia; order Primates; family Lemuridae; genus Lemur; species Lemur catta. The sequence continues at coordinate 18,382,990 of NC_059149.1, read as the reverse complement.
GTAGTAAGAAAGTCAAGGAATCACAGAGAAACAAATTTATCCTAAAAAATTTCCCACCAGTGTCTGTGTACCCAGATTATATTATATTTGGGGAAGATCTCTGCCCTGAAATGTAACTTGTGTTCACATATGGACTACATAACAAGCATTTCCTATGCTAGAGCACCATTTGTTTTATTTTTGATTTTGAAATAAAACTGACAAAATTAGTTACCTTTTAATCATCAACATTGAGTAAAATTATAGCACACTGAGATAAAGCACAAATGCACAATACCCTCTATCTGCGGATGATGCTATTCTTGCAGAGAATAAATACTTAAACAGTTCATTACTACTTGCCAAATGCCTTCTCCATGAACAAGGCAAGCAGTGTGTGGTCAGGGAAAAGGGCTGGCTAGAATCTGTCAGGAAACGACGTGATGTGGTTGGCATATCAGGCAGTACTGGGTCTGCCCCTTGCTGACAGCACATTCTATAGAGTCATTTAACTTCTAATCCTCAGCCTCCTAGCAGGTAAAGTAGGAATGATTATCTGTGACCTACCTAATTCAGGCTGTGATTGTGAGGACCAGAGGTGAACGTGTATTACTGATAAGATAAAAGTTCATAATTTTCAAGTGCCTGTAATATCTACTGGCCCTCCCACATTTGACGGTGTTAATGAAAGTAAAAAAAATTGAATTACTTTGAAGTTGCTTTTGTTTTTCCAGACTGTGTCCTTTTCATTTTGACATGACTCCGAGACTCCCACATGTCATAGTTTTATTAGGGTTCAAAATGTGATAGTGCTCTGTAAATTATAGAAAGTTTATTGTGTTAGTTAGAACTTTTAATTTTCCCAGATCTCTAGGGAGGGAAAAAGGCTATGTGAATCAGCTTCCTCTAATTTAGTGAAGGAAGTGTCCTGTAAACTGAAAAACATTTTTTTTCTTTTTTAAAAAATATATACATGTGTGTATATATATATATATATATATATTTTTTTTTTTTTTTTTTTTTTTGGGACAGAGTCTCACTCTTTTGCCTGGGCTAGAGTGCCATGGTGTCAGCATAGCTCACAGCAACCTCAAACTCCTGGGCTTAAGCGATCCTCCTGCCTCAGCCTCCCGAGTAGTTGGGACTACAGGCATGTGCCAGCATGCCTGGCTATTTTTTTTCTATATATATTTGTAGCTGTCCAAATCATTTCTTTCTATTTTTAGTAGAGACAGGGTCTTGCTCTTGCTCAGGCTGGTCTCGAACTCCTGACCTCAAGTGATCCTCCCAGGTCAGCCTCCCAGAGTGCTAGGATTACAGGCGTGAGCCACCGTGCTTGGCCTGAAAAACATTAAAAAAAAAAAACAAAACATTAAGGGGGACATTTCCAAGACTGCCTGGGAAAACTTGGCCTGTCTGGTGTAGAAAGCCAGTTCTAGGCTTCCACAGGAGTTCAGATAGAGAAAGAGGAATTTTCTCTGATGCCACATGAAGCCTGATGCTACATGAAGCCACAGCAGAAATCTCAGATCAGGATGCACTGGCAAAAACACTCCCTAAGTAAATCTACTTCCTCCTGCCTTCCAAAGTTGCAGCCCTTTTAGTTCTCTTTTCCTCTGTGCTCTCCTACTTTCATTGTGTTTTTACTCTCTTCTTACTCCAGAAGGGCCTGGGGTTTCATTTGAAAGTTGCTAAACTAAATCTGGCCAGCCCTGCAGAATGCCTGGTGCCAACTTCTTCCTGCAAACCACTTGCTCACGATGTCAGTCCTCCAGCCTCTGACACAGCTCACCGTCCTCCAAGTCAGGCTGCGGAAAGTTCCCGAGAGGTAGGCAACAAGAAAGAACAAAAGGGAGAGACTTGGACCCCTTCGGACTCCTTTATGATCTGAAGGAGAAGAATGAGGTTTGGCACGGAGGAGATTTTTATAAGTCGTGCCGTGACAGGATGGAGTTTTAACAACCAGCGTGCAAACTAAAAGCTGAAACCAAACAAACCAGTTGCTAGAAGAAGGAAAGGCTTCAACTCAGGAGTTTTCAGTTGGATTTAAGAGGCATCTGGTCACCCCTGTAAAGTCATGGAAAGGAAAGTACTATCTAATGATGATGGGACTACAAGGAAAGCGGGTGATCTGGAGGCTTGAGGCCCTGGTTAGACGAAATACAGGAGTGGTAACGAGGCTTGTTTGAGCTGAAAGTGTGCTCCTTAGTGTTGCTGCACAGTAAATCAGAAATGGTCACAAAATCGGGATTGAAGCCTCAACAATGCCCCTGATGAGGACGTTATCTCTGCTTAGCATTTTTTTCACCTTTAAAATAAGGTATTTGCACCGTGACTCTCGACCTTGCAGTGTCACTGGTGTGATAAAATTCAATGCTGGTATGAAAATTTGTGTTAGCTGTGCAGTCTAATAACATTGAAATTAGCATTATTATTATTATTATTAGTGCTGTCTAGGAAGAGATGGCAAGAGAGAGGCAATTACCCCTTTGTTTCTCAGATACCTCTTTCCTCAACTCCTTCTCTTTCTTCTCAGGCTATAATCTATCACGCAAATGCCTATTAATTACTTGTGCATCACAGATCTTCATTTTATTTTTTTAACTATGTCCCTGACTAAGGAGTCTTACTTTCCTTTTGTAAATCTACCAGCAAACTTTTAACTAATACACTTAGCATTCTGTCTAAGAGATCTATTTTGAGCTGCTAAAACAATATGCTCCCCCATCCCATAGGTTAGTTTTAAAGAGAGAATATCATCATACATTTACTACAAACTGAAAACAGGCAAGCGTTTATCTAGATATTGTGGGAGGAAACAAAAGTCAATAAGATGTCCTGGTCAATAAGAGGTGAATAGTCAGAGTCACCAAGGTTTCAGGTATAATGAGCTTATTATTCAGATTTAGCAGAAGCCTTTAGCAAACAAATAGACTCTGTTACTTAATGACTCCATCTGGCTAGTTCTTGAAATAAGACTGAAAACATGTTAGAAGCCCAATCCCAACCCAAGCAGATGCAATCTCAAACCACTGACACAGCTATACTCCTGGTATCTATTCTATTTCCAGAGAGTCCTGAGTATCCTTTTACCTCCAAAAACTGCCTTCTCAGTATCCTTCCTATGTTAGCTGGCCAAATTATTGGATGTTTGCTTCAGGGCCTGGTTATCACAGGGGTTCCCTGCCAGCCTGGAGGACCCCTTGGCACCCTGGCCGGGTTGATGGGGTCTTATGGTCCTATTTTGTCCTTGCCAATACTCTCTCCCATTTGGTCCAGCCAGGTCCTCTGGTCTAGTAAACCCTAATTGTATCCCTGCTCATACCAAGAGAGAACCATGAAAACTGCAATCCTCTCTATCCTGATTTCTGGTATTGTCACTTATTACTTGGACTCACCTAAAGGATCCATCCATTGAATGTATCCCATTCAGCGTTTAGAAGAGGTGGAGCTCACTTAGGCCACTTCCTAACCATCTCTTGCACCAGACTCATTGATCTTGTAGTTATCTCTCCAGTTATCATTTCAAACTAGTTGAACTCTTTTATCACTTTATTCTACCAGTAATGTAATACTTAACTTTACAGCCTGGTACTTTTTAACAATGGTCAATTTCAAAGATAATGTGAATCACTACTAGTACAAGCACAGAATTATTAATAGACCATAAAAAGGTATTTGTTCATATAAAGTATCACTCATTGCCTTCCTACCATACCCTTTATCTAAGCACGGTGTTGATGTCTGTGTGCAGCAATAATTTCATTCTTGAACTTTAAAGTAAGCCTTGAAATGACTTAAGCATCTGCTCCACCAAGGAGGCATAACCTTCCCTGGGTGTTGGTACCAGGGCCTATTGACTGGGCTCTCTGAACATTTTCTGACTTCTCATAGCACATTTTAATAAATTAAAGCTAATGTAAAACAATTTATACCCAAAATAGCAGATGGGTTGAAAATATAATAAATTAGTTTTCAAACTTTTTCTATAGCTGAGTATTCTCTGACATGAAAGTGGTGGACTGTCAGAATCAGCAGCTTTTAGACAATGGAAACAGGCAGAGAAGGAAGCTGAAATAAGAAGAAAGGTTGTAGAATGAAGAGAACTCTTGGTTTCTCAGCATTTGTAATATCTGAGGGTTCATCCATAAGGCCTAGTGCTGGGGGAGGGTGGAGGATGGCATCCCGTCTGCCCCAAGCCAGAACAGAATGGGATACAGGGTGGGCCTGGGTGAGAGATTTGTCAAAGTTTCATCATACACTCTGCACTGAGGCACTGATGTGATGCAATGAGATTATCCAAGCTGTGGGTTGACTATAGAAATGGGGACTTGAAGTGCGTATCATGGTAGGTGAAAAAGCGCAATGGAAAGGAAACAATCTGAAGTCCGGGAGCTCTGAGGCCAAATCCTGACTCTGCATTTTGCTAGTTTCCTAGTTATATAACCTTAGTCAAATTATTTTACTTTCCTTAGACTCACTGGCCTTATCTATTATATTACATGAATGTAATAATAATTATCACAAAGCAGCATGGTAATCTGGAGGCCTTGTTTAGTGGAAGCCTTACTGAACCTTGTACACTGTATTCTGACACTGTTCTTGGATGATCCCACCAGTGATGAGCATTAGGGATATTTGTTCACGGATAACAGGGTGATACTTCTGGACCAATGAGGAAGCAAGAAGTGACTAGAGAGAGGATAGAACCTGTTGAAAACTCACACTAGTGTTTAAATATGGAAAAAAGACAGATGACTCTGGGCCATCTAGGAGCCTGTAGAATTGGGGCAGAATCCAAGGGCGGTTGGAATTTGGGTTCCAGCATTCAGCATTAGCACATTATGAGCTGCTGAGCTCTGCAGTAGGGAGGGTGTGAGCACAGCACCACATAGGAGCCAAAGAGCTGGCACGGCTACCCTGTCCCAGCCTAACCCAACTGAGGCAGCAACTGTTTCTATTCTTCTCTATTCTTCTGCTTGTTCTTCCAGAACATCCTCCCTCAAGGTTAGATCAGTATTTATAAGGCCGTTTTGTCTACAAGAAGAGGAAATTACTCATTCTTGACTTCCCTCATAGATCTATGAATATGCTCATTGAATATTTCTCCACCAAGCCCTTAAAAAATGGTCTTTGTTATTTAGGGGTTAATGATTAGTACTTTGTTGCCCTGCAGTGATTTCTCTCAGAGGCATCTGGGTATCATATCACTGAAGCACCACCTCTAAAATCTCAGAGATACGATCCACAGGCTCTGTCTCACTATGATAAAATCTGAAAACAAATGCCACTGTATTGAGGAGCTAAGAGATGGGTACTAGAAGTCTAGTTTTCAACTGTATTTATAATGTTTTAACTCTCCAGATAGGCAGTGGCCTCTTTGGTGTTTATCCTATTATTTATTCAAACCTTTTTGTCATTTTAATAATTTCATTAAAATTTTTAAAGAAAAAAATATTGTAAAGGTATGCTATTTGAAGGTGACTTTTTTTTTCCAGAAAGAGGGAATGGGAATAGTGTCACATGCTGCAGAAAGTTCAAATGTAAGAAGTAAAAAGTGTCCCTTGGATTTAAGGACCTAGAATATTCTTGTTGACTTAGTGGCAATAGTTTGAGTGGCATCGTAGGAGTGGAGGTTGAGGAGAAATTGGAAATTGTAAAGTAGAGACAGGGACAATATACATTAAAGATATATTTACTCCACCTGAATTGTGTTGTAAGCCAGCCTGGCACAGTTTAAAGCAAACCTAGTCTGAAGAGGTTTATCAACAGATACTGTAATCAGTATATCTCTTGAGAAGGCCTAATGACAAAGCAGGTGCTTGTAGTTATGCATTGTGTATTTTTAGAGACCTTCGTTGCTTTGGATATAGGCTATTTTACGTACATGAGAAGTAGCCAAAAAGGCCTACAGTCTGAGTACTGTTGGGTACTAAATTTACCTCAGAATGAACTGGGCTTGGGGGTGGGGAGAGAGTTTCCAACTATCCTCTCAGTTTAAGGGTGTAAAAGTAAAATGAGAGGTGGGGAGGGATAGATCCAGGAATCAGGAAGACACAAAAGAGAAACAAGAAGAAATAAAATAGTGTGAGAAATGAGGATTAGGAAAAGCCTTCCTCAATTTGCAATTACTAACCCGTGAGAACGCGTTTAATACTTCCTTTGCCTTCAATAAATACATTCACAATTAAAAACACATTATCTGCGCATAACACATTGTAAAACTACGTGCTGTCTTCTTGAAGCAGCCAAGCTCAAGTATTTAACTAAATGCTTACAAAAATGTTAATCCCGTGGCAACCACGTCTGGGAAATTCTGTGTACCAAGTAAAGTCAGAAATAAACGATCTCCAATGAGGGCAAAACCAGAACATCATACTAAACTATAAAGATGGGAGATAAGAATTTAATAGTAGTAATCAAAATGAGATACAGTCAATAATCTGTTTTTACTAGGGTTGCCAGACTTAGCAAATGGTAACACAGGATGGCCGTTTAAATTTGAATTGAAAATAAACAACAAATAATTTTATGGTTGTGAACTAAAAATAAAATCCTTGCCCCCTGGTAACTGAACGGGGGCCTCTTGGCTAAGAAACTCCTTAAAACTGAGTTAGTTCCCAGCCATGGTGGGATGGGAGAGATAAAAAACAATTAGGTGCATCTGATTTCCCTTTAAAAATATTCACGACTCCTCCTATAGCTTGTGGAATATGTGTATTTGATTACCCTGCTTAGTGTACAATCCTGTTCCCTTTTGTCTCTTCTTTGAAGCATGCGTGCCTGGCTTCTGGCCAAGGTTCTGCTTCCCAGCCTCTTGGAATGGCAGCCCAACAGGTTGCTGCCCTTTATGAGAAATAAACCTCCTTAATTAATAGTTAACAAGTGGTAAAAAAGAAAAAAAAAGTGGTGGTAAAAAAGAAAAACAAAGTGGTAACCACTAAGGGATCTAGAGACCTGCAGCTTCCCTCAGCATGATGGGAGGTCAAGGCATTGACCTCTGCATGAGCCCATTGATACAGCTCAGCTGTCTCCCTCACCTTGCCGGGAGAAGCTGCCCTGGATCCTGGATCTCGCGTTTTTTAGAACTCAGGTCTCGGAGGCTTTATTTATCTCCACCCCTTTCCTCCATTCCTCTCTAGTCCCGGTTCCCTCCATTCCAGAACTCCGAGGGAATGTGTTTGTAGGCCTCCTGGTTTGGGGGGCCCTAGCTGGATTCGCCGGTCCATAAGGTTTTATGAGGACACCCATGTTTCAGCTCTTGGGGAGGACGCTCTCAGAAAGGTAAGTCCAGCTATAAAAATAATGTTATTGTGGTTATAGTTTTAAAGAGTCCTTATCTTCTCTAACTAGCTGTTTAAGTATTTACAGATAAAATGATATAATGCTTCAAAATGATGGGGAAAGAAAATGATATATAAGTGAAACAAGATTGGCTGTGAGTTGATAATCAGTGATCTGAGTAATGGGTACACCAGAGTTTGTTTTATTATGTCTGCCTCTATAAATATTTGAATGTTTTCCTACTAAAAGGTTTAAAGAGTGAAGTTGTGGATGTACATTTATTGAGGTTGTAAAAGATGTTCATAATTTTTTGCTAACTAAAAAAGTAAGCAGTATATGCAGAATGGTTGTTTTTGGTTAAAAACCACACATAGATGTGAATAAATAGGAAATTGTTGGGAATAAAAGGTAGGCTAGGTTAAGCTATGATGTTTGATAGTTTAGGTGTATTAAATGCATTTTTGACTTGTGATATTTTCATTGTGTGATGGATTTGTAGGGACAGAACCTCCTTCTAAGTCAAGGAACGTGTGTGGATTTTTGCAAATGAAAATTTTAAGTAAAAAGTCATTTACTATATAGTGTAAGTTCATCTCTGTAAAATTTCTAAGATGATGCCAAAGGAAAGAATTCAATAAAGTGATTACAGGTAAGATTCGGGCTGAAACAGTGACAAGAGACAAAATTATATTTAATACTATGTTAGAACCGTTTGTCATGGTGTGAGACTCAGAGTATTGAGAAGGTGAGTAGAAAACTCCAAGAGATTGGGAAGGAGGGTGGTCTGACAGCTGGGACTGATAGACCAGGTGTCTAGCAATCATGTTATTTGTTACAGCTGCCTTTAAATGAATGGTTAGACCTTTAATCAAGACCTAAGGTAAAGCAGCCTCTTAGACCACTGTTGTCTTAATATTTCCTGAGGAGACCTCATAGTATCTTTCACCTGACTACAAGTCAGAAAATGCTTGGCCCCAGCCTCCAGTCCAGATAGATGCACGAAGTCTGTGAACCAAGAGCAATCAAAAAGCCTTTTCTTTCCCTCTTTCTCCACCCCTTTCCATCACCTTTTGCTTCTCTAGGTCAACATTGGTGGGGTAATTGGGAAGGAGGGAGAATGATAACTTTGTAGAAGGCTTCTGCCTTTGTTTTAGGATCATTGCTAAGAAAATGTTAGCACAAAATTATCTATTTTTGACAGAACATGTAATAGGTGATTCCAAAAATCAAACTTAGGATAAATATCAACAAAAAGAGGATAATTTTTGAGTTCTGGTGTAGATTAAAAGGAAGACACAGTACAAAGCCCAGACTTTGTACTATCAAAAGTATGGAAATATGAAGGGTGATGAAGGATCCTTCTCTGCCAATTCTATCTTCTGGGCAGACAGGTGGTACTCCCTCAGGCTGCCTCCCAGGTGTTTATAAGCCCCAGGAAGAAAGCTGAGTGGGGGTGGCTTCGGTAGGAGTGACTACTTGAGGACTGTAATCTTTGCTGACTTGGCTTGATAGAGTGAGACTTGGAATACTTGTTAAATGGCGCTAAGAGATTGTTTCAGGGGGAGAGAAGCAGCCACTCCTATTTAACAGAAGGTACAGAAAGAACAGCTATTTGAAGCTGCCATGGTTGCAACTTTCTTCCAAGGTACAAGTTATGGTTAAAAACTTTGAAATTAAAAAAATAAAAATAAAAAAACTTTGAAATTGTTGGTGTTTCCCATTGATTCTTCTCTATAGATTATATTTTTAATTTAGAAATTACTCTGCAGGTGCAGAATCTGCTAGATGGAATACATTTCCAATTCTGTTTTGTATTAGAACATATAAATATTTCAGCTAAAATATTTTCAAAATTACTGTTTTTTGCCTACTTTCGGCATACCTTTCTTCCGTAAACATTTTTACAAGAGAAAAATACGTTTCTATTATTGGTACTCTTAATGTGTCGTGAAATTTTGATATGGCATAATCAGGCCCTCTCAATTCTTTCTGGTACAGAACTGAATGTAAATGTACCCAATTATGAAAACAAGCACCATCAAAAGATTCTTCCCACATGTAGAGATATTCCAAGCCATACATATAATTTCAAAATTGTATCTTTTTACAGTGAGCTTTCATCAATTAATTTGCTCAATTTCACCCTTGTTCTCACCGGGATAACTCTCAACATTTTCCTGTTTATAACTGTATTTTTTATTTTTTTTATTTTTATTTTTTTTTTTTTTTTGAGACAGAGTCTCACTTTCTTGCCCGGGCTAGAGTGAGTGCCGTGGCATCAGCCTAGCTCACAGCAACCTCAGACTCCTGGGCTTAAGCGATCCTACTGCCTCAGCCTCCCGAGTAGCTGGGACTACAGGCATGAGCCACCATGCCCGGCTAATTTTTTTTTTTTTTTTGTATATATATTTTTAGTTGGCCAGATAATTTCTTTCTATTTTTAGTAGAGACGGGGTCTCACTCTTGCTCAGGCTGGTCTCGAACTCCTGACCTCGAGCGATCCACCCGCCTCGGCCTCCCAGAGCTGGGATTACAGGCGTGAGCCACCGCGCCCGGCCTATAACTGTATTTTTTAAAGACATGTTGCCACTTGTTGATATTTTTATCTAATTTTTATAACAGCATTCACAATGATGTCAGATATTTACATTTGAAAAGGAAAGCCCTGAGTTACTGACATAAATGGATATGAGAAACACATTTTGAGAATGCATGAACATTCAAAATTATGAGGAAACGGCCTAAAAGAATCTGTAAAACCTTCCCAGAGATCAGAATCAGGAAGACCATTTCCTTCCCACCTATTTTCCATAATAACTTAAAATGGATGCAGGAGAGAATAATTGACTGATCCATTAACATGCAAATCGTCTTCCACATTTCACCTGGTGGTTTGACTATAAACCCCTACATTAGATGAGAATGTTCCTAAAAGCCCTGGTTATCAAGAAATTTAGCCTCAGGTTTCAAGCTTTGGACAAAAGCAGAAAAATGGCATGGATTTTTAATGGGAAAAATATGTAAACATATCCCTCATTGACATTGCATGGGGAAACTTTTGTTCTTATGAACTCATGGAAATACACTAATGAAGGGGATATTAGTTTGGATTCATGACTGTATGAAAAACTTTAATTGATACAAGTGGATATGAGTGGGTATAAATTAGGAAAAGGGAAAAAGATTGGGTGCCCTACATTTATTTGGGCCATGAGTACTCTTTATAAGTTCATTTTTATTTTTTTAAATTTTAAATGTTTTTGTTACATGGATCACTTTTATAATGCTTGAGTCATGGCTGTAAGTGCACCCATCACCCAGATAGTGTTCATTGTACCTGTTAGGTAGGTTTTTCCCAATCCTCTCCTCCTCCCTCCCCCCTGCTTTTCACTGAGTTTTACTTCTCTCTGCACATGTGTGCTCATCAGTTAGGTCCAATTTAATAGCAAATACATTTGGTGCTTGTCCATTCTTTAGATATTTCACTTAGAATAATGGTTAATGGTCTCCAGTTCTATCCAAATTGTTGCAAAAGGCATTAATTCATCTTTATTCATCTTTTTTTTAATGGCTGAATAATAGTACTCCACGATATACATACACCACATTTTTGTTAATCTGTTCATAAATTGATGGGCACTTGGGTTGATTCCATGTCTTGGCAATAGTGAATTGTGTTGCAATAAACATTCGAGTGCAGGTGTCTTTTTGATAAAATGATTTTTTCCTTTGGGTAGACACCCAGTAGTGGGATTGCTGGATAAAATGGTAGCTCTACTTGTATTAATAATTCTTTGAGGAACCTCCATACTGTTTTCCATAAAGGTTATACTCATAGCAGTCCCACCAGCAGTATATAAGTGTTCCTTTCTCTCTGCATCCACACCAGCCTTTATTGTTTTTGAAATTTTTAATAAAAGCCATTCTAACAGGGGTAAGGCAATATCTCATTGAGGTTTTAATTTGCATTTCCCTGATGATTAGTAACACTGAGCATTTTTTCATACAGTTATTGGCCATTTGTCTTTTGAAAAAATTCTGTTCATGTCTTTTGGCCACTTTATAATGGGTTTTTTTTTTCTTGCTGACTTGTTTGAGTTCTTTGTAGATTCTGGATATTAGCCCATTATTGGATGTATAGTTTGCAAATATTTTCTCCCATTCTGTAGGTTGTCTATTTGCTCTGTTATTTCCTTAGCTGTGCACAAGCTTTAATCAAGTTGTTTATTTATATTGTTGTTGCTGTAATTGCCATTAGGGTCAGTTGGCTATATGTAGATGGTTTTACATCTGGATTCTCTGGTCTGTTCCATTGGTCTATGTCCCTATTTTCGTGCCAATACCATGCTGTTTTGGTTACTATGGTCTTGTAATATAGTTTGAAGGCTGGTAATGTGATGCCTCTAGACTTGTTCTTTTTGCTTAAGATTGTTTGGCTAGTCAGGTTCTTTTCTGGTTCCAAACGAAGCATAGAATTATTTTTTCTAGATCTGTGATATATGTTGTTGGTATTTTGATGGAGATTGGGCAATTGTGTGGGAATGAGCAAGACAAAAAGTGAGGGTCTGAAGCTCACTGAGGAGGAAAAAAGGGCGTGGTAGGTGGAGAAGCAACATGGCCCCTGCCATCGCAGCTCCAGTCTGTGATGATAAGAACTGAGTCCAAGGGGGCTGGCAGCCTGGTGCTTTGTCCTCAAGAAGCTCCCAGTTCACTGGCAGCAGCAGCAGCTTTTGGGCTTGTGAGGGTAGAAAGGCTCTCCAGCAGCTCAGGAGACTGCTGAATGCCAGAGATGTGAGGGAGGGAGATACAAACCCTCCCCCTCTTGGTCGGGTTCCAAGCCTCTTAGGGGTTGATCTCTGCTGATATCTTTCTCTTTGTCCTTCTGTTCTGCAGCTTCTTCCTGTGAATCTCTGCTAGGTTCTGCCACTTTTCCCTAGGATTTACACCCAATCCATGTTTGCTTTCTTTTTCTTTTTCATCTAAAACTATTCCTCTTGGACGGGTGCGGTGGCTCACGCCTGTAATCCTAGCACTCTGGGAGGCCGAGGCGGGAGGATCACCCAAGGTCAGGAGTTCGAGACCAGCCTGAGCAAGAGTGAGACCCCATCTCCACTAAAAAATAGAAAGAAATTATACGTACAACTAAAAATACATATAGAAAAAGTTAGCCGGGCATAGTGGCACATGCCTGTAGTCCCAGCTACTCGGGAGGCTGAGGCAGAAGGATCGCTTAAGCCCAGGAGTCTGAGGTTGTCATGAGCTAGGCTGATGCCACGCACTCTAGCCAGGGCAAAAGAGCGAGACTCTGTCTCAAAAAGAAAATAACAATAAAAAAAATAAATAAATAAAAGTTTTCCTCTCTTCTGAGACTATGTGGCAGCTGATGTCTCTGGTCAGCCATCTTGTCTCCTCCATGAGTACTCTCTGTAAGTTTGATGAAAGAAAAAACGTTAGCGTGAAGGAGGCATCCCGCTTACATGCACCATCCCATCAGGAAAACCAGCTATTTCTTTTGGTCAGAGTTCCCTGAGAGCAACACTGTATCAAAGATTCTATCATGTTTGTGTGTGTTTAATATTAACCAAACTATTAAAGTCTCCAGCTCCAACCCCGACTTCTGACAGCTTAGGGCTAAATAGGTTCTACCTAAGTATCTCTAAGGACAATATAAACAGTACTTCCTCATTACTTAGGAAGAATATTAAACTCCACATTTTTAATGGAATATTTTTAAAGTATCACATTGCCACATTCCCTTGATATGTAAGTCTGCTAGTGACAATATTGGCTGCTGCCGCATGTGCAAAACACAACGGAGAGGTCCAACATTGGATTTCTAGGCAGCCTTGCCAACGTATAAATCGCTTTGTCTACTTGGCACATTGGTTTGTACATGGAAAGAACTCAATAAATGTTTGACAATCGAATGGAAAACATGAGTGTGAATTACTTCTGGAAATCAGTTTTTAATACTTCAATTTATGTGAGTATATATCATGAATAACAATGCGGTATCTTTATTTTGCTGACTATTTCTGAAACTTTCAAAGCCTATTGCATCCCTAAATCTATTTTTTAATCTTGAACAACTTCATTTTCTTTCCCTGTATGTATGCTATTATTTTATTTTTTCATTTGCAGTGAAGGACTAGTACTATTTTTTAGATGGGAATAGGTTCCGGAGCAATGAACTACATTCTGCAGATTTTGTAACGTTTGAGAATACTGTTTTTTCTCCAAAGAGGTGTTTGAAAAAGCTGAAGTTAACCTGATTGCTTTAAATGGTATTGAATCCCCTTCCTCCTCCTTCTGTATATTGAAAAAGACGTTTTCTTCACTCATATAATTGAAAAATGTTGCCATTATTTAGAATTATCTTTTTTAAAGATTTTTTGCTCAGTTATATCAGCTCCTTTTCAATGTATATACTTTTTAATCTATTTTCTAGAGCATAAGTTTGGTTTCCTATTTCTCTAGCATCCTTCACTGATTTATAAGGTTTATTTATAGCTTAGACATTGTAGCTTTTTAGTTCTAGGGTTAAGGAGGTGATTTTTTTTCTTACTATGATGAGTTCCTTTAGGAAGAACATTTTTATTGTCTTCTACCCTCTAAATGATCACAGCTCACTTTTATATTTCCTATAATTTGTTTCTAAATTTACTCCTATAAAAGTCAATTTCTGATCTTTTTCAAATTCCTTGCCAGAATGAATTGGATTCTTTTATGTCTCTTTCCTTCTGTCTCTTTCTAGGCTGCTGTGCTCAGTTGTTATACTAGCATTCATATCCCCTCTCATTTATCTGTTTTTCTACCTGCTTTCCTGCGTTACATTACAGGAATTATGTAAAATATGTGTTATGGGCACCTCTTTGGGCCAGATCATTGCCCTTCATATATTTGAAAATATAATTTATCTCCCAACCCACCTTTCCATTGTTGGAGAAAGCACTTTACCACTTCCTCTATTACACAAAGTTAAAATGTCTACAAGGTAGCAACAGTCTGAATTTAAGAATTTTGGAAATCCACACACGGGAGTAAAGATAAGTGGTAATTTGGAATAATGACAGAATGAAAGCTTATAGCAAGTGAGAATATGAACTTTAAAAGAAAGAAAATAAGATAAACAGATAAGATTCTAAGCCATGTTAGGCAAATCTGCTTTCCTGAGTTGTATGTTAAACATCTTGAAGTGGAGGAAGCAAGTTTCTCATCAAAATATTTAATTGCAAGGGAATATTTTTAATATCAAATATGCAAAGCAAAATGTATGGTTCTATAGGGGGTTTCAGGAGCTTGAAAAGAATGGCATGCACATCATGCTTTCTGGGAGTTTACAGTTTACTTGTGGTGAGAAAATCTATAACACAAATAATTGCCCAGGAAAATAAGTAATACAAGATTCTATTTGATTAGGTGACAAATAAGTGGAATAAACCATCAACTCCAAATTCAAGTTTTCAAAGAGGAGAAAGAAGTTTTATTACTGAGATCAATGCCTTGATCCTATTGCATTATTATTTTAAAATATTTCTCTACTAAATAACATATATCTTTCTATACATTTTTTATTTTTTGTATATAATTTATGAAGCCAATAGCTTACTGATTATTAGAAACCAAACATCTGTGGTTAATTAAAAAGGGAGTTTGAAGTGACTGCAACAAAAAGTTTGAGATGTTTGCAGTTTAATTGAAGACAAAATAATCTGTGCAGAAAATGGCAGTATTTAATAAATGTTCATCACCACGTAGAGCTGTAGACCTGAATGTGTAAACTGCCCAAGTGCTTGCTAATTAGGAATCAGTAAAAGTCTCTGCTGCGGTGCTGGATGCAGGGGGCCAGGAAGTCTTAACACAAGGAAGAAAATCAAAAGTGAAACTTAAGCTAGTAGCTAAAATCATGGATTACATTAAATAAATGATAAAATAGCAGGGTTCGAGAGAGAGGTTGGCAGTAACTGTAAACCATTTTAACTGTGTGTTTTTTTACAATCTTCTGCAATTTTCCACTTTTTCTGCTGAAGCTATCAAAGATCACTGCAATTTTGTATGAAATGTTCCAGTTTTTCCATTGATTAAAACTCAATGGCAAAATAACTGGAGCTGTCCCCAGATCCCCTTGAAAATGGCTGACAATCACAACAAATAACTGAAATCTTTCTCAAGAAGCCATGTGCTGCCATTAGGCATTTTGGGTGAGAGGAAGAATGCACTGAATAGATACTGTTATTCTGATATTATTGTGGATCCCCTCCCTCCTGCCATTTTAGAATGTTATAACATGTATTGGATGCTCTCAAAATATACTCGGAATGGACTTGAGCTTTGAGAAATTTGAGACAGGCTCAGGAATAGCTGGGAGTGAATGTGCAGTCTGCATCTCCTCTTTCAGCAGTGTGGGGCACAGACAGCCTGAGGTTTGAGGCAAGTAATGTGTTCAGCACGTCCCAGCTGTTCCTGGGAACACTGTGTAAGGCTATTTGCTTATAAAATTATTTGGGAGGGAATCATAAATAAAAGGGTTTTTGTATGTTTGTTTGTTTGTCAATTTCCTTGGAATGTCTTTCCTCAAGTTATATTAGAAATTATTTTTTTAAATCAGAATAAGTCACTCTGGTATTTTTGAAAATCCTTGAAGGGGAGCATTGCCTAGAAGATAAAACACTGGGTGCCTGTCATGGAATGGAAGACCCTGTAAAATTGTCCCCACCCCGTCTCCCACCTCTGAACATGGTGGAGTGTGCCTGTAGTCCCAGCTACTCAGGAGGATGAGGCAGGAGGATGGCTTGAGCCCAGGAGTTTCAGGTTGCAGGGAGCTGTGATCGGGCCTCTGCATGCCAGCCTGGGCCACAGAGTAAGACTCTGTCACCAAAAAAGAAAAAAAAATGTTCCCCACACCTAATGCTTCTCCTGCCTCAAATCCCCTCACTTCTGCATGAGCTAGAACTGGCTACTCACAATTCTACCAACACCTGTGCATTTTCATACCTCTACACGGGCTTTATTTTTCCCTCTGCTTAAGATGTCCTTGTTTCTCTGATAGACTCTTCAGTAATTAAGAAATGAAAACTTGCCCAATTCTTCCATGCTACCCTTGACCCTTCCAAGAAACTGCCCCTTCCTTGCTCTGGCATTTCCCACAGTACCATGTAAATATTCTATTGTCCCTTATCATATTATTAATAACACTATTTTAGTTTGATCTCCTCGATGGTGGAAATTGTGCTTATATTGCTGGAACTAAGCATCGTGACTAGCATAGATTAGAAACTCATCAAATAGTTACAGAAAGAAATAACCGAAAAAGAATGGAGGATGGGGGAGATGGGAAAGAGAGAAAGAAGAGATGGAGAAATGAAAAAAATCAAGGAGGAAAGAAAGAGGAAAGAAAGGGAATGAGAGGTAGGAGGGGAAGGGAAGGGAAGAAAGGAAGAATTACATAATAAGAAAATAAATGTTTCCAACCATCTGAGTAAATAAAACTGTCACTGTTCATCAAAAACAAAAAAAAATCAAAATTCAACATGTGCTCATTTGGGAAATACAGAAATCAGAAATATTAATAGTTAGTAAATACCATGAACTAAAAATAAAATTCTAAGCCTCCCTGCCCAGGATGGACCCCATAAAGTGGTATCAACCATGACAGCACAGGCACATGTTTTTCTTTTCATAAATACTCATGACTCTTCTGTAGTTTATTAAATATGTATATTTGGCCACCCCGCTCAGTATAAATTCCTGGTCCCACTGTCTCTGCCTGGAAGCTCTGGTTCCTGCCTTGTGACTGACTGTAGGCTCTGCTTTCCAGCCTGCCAGAACGGCCACCTGCAGGCTGCAACCTTTTATGACAACTAAAGCTCTCCTTTTCAAATTATGAACCTCATTTTGCCTAATCTATCAAATTATGAACCTCATTTTGCCTAATCTATCAAGGTGACATACTTCTTAGAACTTGATTATCCAGTATGTGCACACGTATATGTAACTTTCTGTTCATGGTTCATGGGGCATCTCAGTTCAGCCCACTGTAATGGGTTTGCTCATGTTTGCCTATGACATCAAAGCATAATGACATTTTGCTGAACTTGGGTTGCCCTTTTTTCGCACCTGTTTCCATTGTCCCTCTCTTTCTTCATTCTTGCAGTAGATTGGGTTGTGAACAAGAAAGACTGAGCCACCTGCAAAAAAGAAGCTTGACAGGCAATCAAAATTATAGGAGGGAATTACTCTTAAAACATCTCACTGCAATTTTCTGCCTGGCCAACACAAACTCCATTAAGGAGCATATTTAAGGCACAACATTTTCTTTCCAACAATTTCAGGCAGCTACGTTTTTCTTTTAAAGAAGCCAATAATTAACCACTGGTTCCAGAAACTGTAATAGGTTATGACTGTCATTGGAATCACTGTTAGTGAAGTATTGATGGCAGGTTTCAGACAATTCCCAGAGAACAAGCAGAGCATTACCTGAAATACTTTTTATATAGCTTCTGTGGATGTCTCTAAATTCAATTTTGTATTCTGTGTGACAGGGGTTCCCAAACATTTCTAGAAAAGCGTACTGTGAAAATCTTGTTCCATACTGCAAGGTCTCCTTGGGAATTGATTATTTCAGCAACAAACTTATTATGAAAGTTATGGCCTAGAATGAACTTGGATGCTTCCACTGGAAGCCAGTAGTATGCGGTGTGCACTTGGAATCGATTTAGTTTGAGTTTTTCCTTCATTTATAATAAAATCTGTTCACTTAATCCTGATGATATTTTCTCTGTTCTTTTCCCATTTTAAAGCAAAAATATGGGTTACTAGGGCTCAGTCCTCAGATTGGCTGCAGGTCTGTCATTTTCTCGGAACCTGCACTTAGTCTGTGCGATTCCCTGCCCCTTTTAACTGAAAGCAAAACAAACAAGCAAAAATGATTTAACGTGAAAACAATTCAGTGTATTTGGGAAGGCATTTATAATTTTTAACATAATAAATTAAGATGCAAGGCAAATGACTGTATGCCTGTAATTAAGCTTCAATTATATTATCTGTAGGGTGGGGGAGGGCTTAGGCTTAAATAATTGATATCCTCAAATAATCCTCATTTTGTAAACCGTCTCAACCTACCTCCTTACTATTCTCATTCAGAAGCTGTTAATAAACAGAAAAGTTGATGGGCTTGAATTTCACTTTTTAAAATTTCGCTATCTCTCTCTGATGGTATTGCTAATATTCAGTAAAATGATCCTAACTAACATTTTGGGGGTGAGGGGGCTCCTATCAAACTAAAAATATAGATAATTAGACCCCCACAAAGGTATTCTCATTGGTGAGTGGTTGTCAGATTCCATTCACTATGGGGAGAAGATATTAGAAAACTTCTATTGTGCCATCTTGCTGATGTCACTCTCCATTTTTCTTTATTTAAATCAAATATGCTTTAGGGTAGACCGTTTTTGATACTTACAATATTTCTGAAACTTCTCAATCACACCATCCCTCCTGTTATAGTTTGGATGTTTGTCCTCTCCAAATGTACAAACCTGGGAATCTCTTTTTCAGCCAGTGAGTTTAATATACCTTCATTTAATGTGATCACTCACATTTTTGGAGTTTTACAATAAAATTTACTTTTCCATTAACTTTTTCCTTTTTTTATTATGGTTTTAAAATGATGTAGTCTGCTTTTTGGGGTTGTTACCAATATTTTGATAAGATTCATACAATCATAAATGTACAATTATTAGATCTTAAAACCATTTACTATATTTCTTTAGTTGATTCACTTTCATGTTCTCAGCTGTTACACTTAGAAAACTTTCTGTAATTTCCTCCAACTTCTCTTGCCAGCACTAAAGCCTCCTAAGTAGTCCCCCCAATTCAATTTTTGCTCCTCCCGGATAAACTCTTCAAGAACAGCTAAAGTGACCTTTATTTTTTCTTTAAGTTTTTATTAAAGTATAGCATATACACACAAAAATCCAAATATCATACGGGTACCCCTTCATGAATTTTCACAAACTGAAAATATCCATGTATTTTCATTGCTAGTCAAGAAACAAAACATTGTTGGCATGCAGCTTGTTTGGTTTTGTCTGTTTTTATGGTTTATATGAATGGATTGGTAGAGAATGTGTTCTTTGTTGACTGGCTTTTTTGCTAAGAATTATTAATATGGTTATAAAATTAATCCATGTTCGTGTATATATAGTTGTTGTATAGTATTTTATTTGAATATGCTAATCTATTTATTATGTAGTATTACATATTTTTATTGTGTATATATACTAATATATAATCCACCCTTAGATGCCATTTATATAGTGGGCATTTGGTTTACAATTAAGTCTATCATGCAGTAACACTGCCATCAGCTGTGCTGTTGGTATCTTTTGGTGAGCCTATGTATGCCTTGTTATTGCACGTGTACCTAAAAGTATGCTAGATAATGCATTTATTCCATTTTATTATATAATTTTAGTTTACCAAAGTTTAGTACCAATGTATACTAACAACAGCATGAAATTATAGTTTTATTTACAGCTGTAAATAAATGAGAGTGGCAGTTGCTTTAAATATTTGTCAGCACTTGATAAAGCCAGTCTATTTTTTTTCCTTTTAAAAATTCTGGAGGATGTGTAGTTGTCTCGTTGTGGTTTCAATTTGCATTTCCCTGATAACTAATGAAGTTGAACACATTTTCATATTTATTGGATATGTGGATATCTTTTGTGAAGTTCCCATTTATCTGCTGGGTCCGCTGGCTTTCCTTATTTGGAGGAGTTCTTTATACATTACGAATATGAGTTCTTTGTGAGGCATATATATTGCAAATATCTGCTCCCATTCCATTCATTGCCTTTTCATTCTCTCAATGATGATGTTTTAAGAACATAATTTCTTAATTTTACTATAGTCAATTGTACCATCTTTTTCTTTCTGGTAAACATTTTATTTATCCTTTAAAAGGATCTTGGCCTGCTCCAAAACCACATTTTCTGTAAGTGCTTTATTGTTTTATCTATTACATCCAGATCTATAAATTTTCTAGGATTGATTTTTATTTTTGGTATGAGATAGGGGTCAAGATAAATTTGCTTTCTATGTGATATCAAATTATTCCACTACATTTAATGAAAAGACAAGTCTTCCCCTCAGTGCACTGTGGTGTCACATTTATCCTAAATCAGATGACCGTGTATGTGTGGGTCTGTTTCTTTTCTGTCAGCTTATCTGTCTTTGATCCAATATTACATTGTCTTAATTGTTATGCTTTGTATTAGGTCTGATTCTTGATACCTGGGATGGTAAGTCCTATACTTATTAATCCTCCTTCATGATTTCTTGACCTATTTTTGGCCTTTTGCATCTCTATGTAAATTTTAGAATCAGCTTATCAATTTGCTTAGGGAAAAAAATATTGAATCTCTCAAGCACTTTTGGGGGTGTCAATATTGAATCTTACTGGAACATGGTATATTTTCACATTTATTGCAGTCTGCTTTAATTTCTCTCAATGATGTTTTACAGTTCTAAGTAAAAATGTCTTGCACATCATTTGTTAAATTTATTCCTAAATATTTGATTTTTTTATTTTATCATAAATTGTTTCATTTTATAGTTTCCATTCCTCTTTATTGCTAACATATAGAAATACAATTGATTCATGTATATTAATTTATACTCTATTATCTTGTTAAATTCATTTATTCTAATATTGGGTCTATAATTCTTTAGTATTTTCTATGTCCTCTGTCATGTCATCCATGAGTAGCTACTGTCTTATTTCTTCCTTCCTAATTCTAATGCCTATAATTTAATTTTCTTGCCATATTTTGCTAAGTTTCTAGTATAATGTGAAATAGAAGTTGCAGCAGTGAGCATTTATTCTCATTTCTGATCTCAGTGGAAATTTTTCAATATTTTATAATTATGTTCATTTAAGATTTTTTTATGGGTAGTTCTATTAAATTAAGGAAGTTCATTTCTATTTCAGGTGTATTAAAATTTTATAAATGGGTGGTGAATTTTGTCAAATTTGTTTTCTACATCAATCTAAATACTCAATTTTTCTCCTTATTGTATAAGTCTGATTAATTACATTGTTTGATTTTCTAATCTTTAATGGTGCATACTCGAAACAAATCCCACTTGGTCCTAATGCATTCTCCTTTTGATATTACTAGATTTAGTTGGCTAATAATTTGTTAAGGATTTAATGGGATAGACTGGTCAGTAATTTGCCTTTGCTAAGATAGATAACTTTGTTTCTTGAATTAATGTTATGCTGGCCTCATATAAAATTTTTCAATATGGCAAAGCATTAAGCACTGCCTCTGTAAGACAAACAAAACTGTGCTAATTTATGGTTTCCCTCAATTTCTGTCTTATTTTTGATATACTGTATATGCTTTCTATTTTATCTCATGCTGTCCCTCATACAAAACTTATTCCTGTTGATTAGTACACACACACCTCACTTACACACTCAAACCCACACACCCCTAAACGTAGCATTTTGTAGACTTAATAACTTTACAACAGATTTGGGGGGGTGGAGGCCAGGGAGTCATATGACACAGTGGAGTATTCTTTTTCTCACGCTGCTCCTTCTCTGAATCTTCACATCTCTAACATCCCGATACCAAGTCATGTCCATGCCCTGCAGAGACTCATTTTCCCAAGTGGTCTAATCAAGGCATTTTCCAAACAAAGGCAGCTTGATCCCTAAGTCGCTTTTTCCTACCAGCTATGAGAACTCAATTTTCTCCCTCATTACATTCTCCTGTGAGCAAAACAGTTATAGCTCCTTGCAAATTTATTTTATTAATTCTCTCCTTGGACCCGACTGTGAATAAAAGAAAAGCACAGTGACAAACAGGCCCACTCAGTCGGCCCAGACTCTGTCCTTTCTAATCTGCAGTTGGAAAGGACTCTTCTTAGAGGCCCCAGAAAGGTAGTGTTTCCTGAATTATCCGTGTTGTTTGTCCCTTTCCTCTTTGGCAGGATTCATTACCTACCGTGGTCCTCTTCTGCGTTTGAGACCAGCAAGCAGCTCCCCTTCCCTCTGCCACAGCACAAATGCTCTATGGGCCATGATGGTGGCCAAGAAATGTTCAGATGTATTTAAGTACTTAATACAAATAAAAGAGCAAGTTTCAAGAAGAAAAAGAGTAAAAAACAATTCCCACTCAGTCCCTTGGCACACTGTCTCCATTCACAAAGCAAGGCCCAAACCCCTTGTTTGCAACCCTCACATGTGACAAAAGTACCAGGAACATCAGCCTCCTGCACAAGAGGCCAGCAAAGCTCACCTCTCCATAAACACACCTTCCAGTTTCCAACCTTGTTATCCAGTAGAGACCACTTCCCACAGGAACCCCATTCTCTCTGTGATCAGAGCTCCTGAAAATATTGTGCTCTTTCCTGCCCCTCCCCCGTATAGACTATAGCCTGCTGGATACCAGGATGTGTAAGTCCATTGTTCCCAAAGATCCTGTTTCTCACAATATTTTGCATGTGACAAGCAAATTGATGGGCATAATCTTAGCTCAGGTCACAGGGCTTACTCTAGGGATTCATCAGATTGGAAGTAGAGATCTTATTTCTACTGCCTGGGCCCTTGTTTGTTGTATATTTAACTTCAGGAGGCTGATTGTACCATCACATCCAGCTCCCAAGTTGGAATGAGTCTGCAGTCTCAACTCCGTTCTGATCGTCCCCAGGTGGAAGTTAATGTTGCTTCCTTTTCGTCTGCCTCCTAAGTTATCTTCACTGACACTGAGTCTGTATGTGTCTTGGTGTAAAAATATAATTTAACAATATGCAGAAATCTTTTCTCCTACTTGTAAAAAGACTGTGGTTAGAATATAGACATCAAGTCCCTGAGATTTTCTGTATTACTGATACCAGTGGGAGTGTGCTCAGATATTCTGCTCAGAAAGAGCTAGATTTGTCACCACATACGACTCTCTCAGGATAGTTCATAAAAACTTTTTTACCAGCAGTGATTTCTTCTCCACCTTTGAGGCCTGACAATCCTATAACATTCTGGTAGTATATTCTTCCCAACTGGAAATCCTGTGCTCCAAGCTTTAGCACAGCACTACTTGGGAATGTCTTTGGTTTCTCATGGAGAAATGCCCTAAAGAATGCTGAATAAACAGAACCATGATAGCTATACATTTTCCAGGGCATTATGTCTTACCTGCAGGGCAGGGACCATTTGGGAGTCATGTATATAATCCATAACCTTCTTCACTGATGAAAAACTCAGTTTTAAAAGACATCATTATGTATCTCTTGATGCATGATACTTCTCCTTTGCCGCTTCATGGGGAAACTTCATGGATTTTGTCACTCTTGTAAGCTTGCATAATACTTTATCTATAACAAGCTGTCCTAAAAGCTATGTCCATTACCAGTAGCTGCCATTTGCAGTAGTATTCCCAGAACTATAATGACCCATGCAGGGCTGTTCTCTGTTCCCTTAATTCCATATACCTAACAGTTTTCGAGTCACTTTGACATTGCACTTTTGCCAGGTTAGTGTATGGATTTCATCTTACACAAAGCGGGGAAATGTACTTTCAGTTCATATATCCTGGAAGAGGTCCCAAAATGTAGTTTGGTAATGGCTGAGGCTCTTCCAACCTTATTGGGATTTCCTCATTCTGTCTTTAAACCCAAACACTATTCCTTTCTTACCCTTCCTCCTCTCAAGCAAGCAAACAAATGTCTCTCATGTTCTCAAACCAAGTAGTTTTTTCTCTCTTGTATGACATCCATGCTCAGCAAGTATTCTAAACACAGCATTTTCCAAAGTCAGTTTTCTCCTTACATTAAAAAAAAATTCCCTCTAATTATGGGTGGAAAACACATTTAACTATTATCTGCAGAAAAGCACAATGAAGTCAATAACTATTCATTAAAATCCCACCAACATTAATTTTTTGGTGAATCTAATTTTGGTCTTTTTGAAAAATACATCATTTCACACATAAATGGCATCACATCAGGAATTACAAAAATTTTTCATTCTTTTTATTATTAAACATCATGCCTTTGGATATTTTTACATAAATGAATGTTACTAAGCATGTAGCATTCCATTATTTATTTAAGCAATACTCCACAATTGTTGAGCATTTAGGTTTTTGTAAAATTGTGTTGCTATAAGTAATGCTATGAAAAATAACCATTCCATAATTATAAATTTTCATGTCATATGTTGATGATACTCTTTCAGATTTAAGCCCAAAATCAGTGTATTTGGTCCACTACATAAAAGAACAATTAAAAAGTTAAATAAAAAAATATTTACAAATTGAGTAGTTTTAATACAGACCTAGGTAATGCCTATATATTTTTAAGAAACTCTTTCTTTGAAGAGATTGTCACAGAGCCTTTTTTTGTTGTTGTTAAGCAGAGAAGAGTATCAGATAACGTGGTAAATTCACTGGCAGATTTTATTTGAAGTATGACAGCTAAACCATCTATAGATATCCACTACAAATGAGTGGCAGAATTTTGTGATACTTGTTTTAATAAAACAGGAGATCAGATTCCTAGAAGCAATTCTTTCCTGGTCTCATAGAAGAATCAAGGGAAAATGATCTTAAAGTGATCTTTCCAAACCTACAGTCAACAGGGAATTCCTCTTTTTAGTAAGCATTGCGGTCTTGGAGAATCTAAGCATTGAAAGAATAGACCACCCATGGTCTGTGTCTTTGGATTAAAAAAAAAAGCCATAAACACCTATATAAAGCCACTGAAGAATAGTTCACCAGTTCAGTAATTTTCCTTTATCCTTTATGGAGGCTAACACATCTAAATGTTATTGTAGGAAAAATTATACATAGATACACACATTGATGGATATATAACATATAATGAATCTCTTACTATCATTGACAGATAAAAAACTACTTTCTTCCAAGTTAGGAAGACAATATATAATGTAATGTTTGTGTGCACTAAAATATTAATACTTTATTTTTCTGTATTAAAGATAATAAAGACTATATACTAAAGTTTTGAAATATTTCATTTTCACTAGGGCAAAGATAACTTTTAAAAATAATTTTATGGCCGGGCATGCTGAATCACACGCCTGTAATCCTAGCACTCTGGGAGGCTGAGGCAGGAGGATCACTTGAACTCAGGAGTTTGAGACCTGCCTGAGGAAGAGTGAGATCCCATCTGTACTAACAATAGAAAAAAAAATTTAGCCAGGCAACTAAAAAATAGAAAAAATTAGCTGAGCATGATGGCACAGACTTGTGGTCCCCAGCTACTGGGGAGGCTGAGGCAGGAGGATCACTTGAGCCCAGGAGTTTGAGGTTGCTGTGAGCTAGGCTGATGCCACAGTACTTTAGCCTGGGCAATAGAGTGATAAGAGACTCTGTCTCAAAAAATAATAATAATAATAATTTTATCCCAGGGAAGTTTTCTGTTTCCCTAAGGATTTGATTTGCTTTTTCTCTTTCAAAATTGAGATCTCTGTAACAAATCAGGTTTCCCTTTTTGTAATAATTTTGAGGAAGCTCAGAGAAAAATTTTTAAATAATATTGAATGTTATGGCTGGTGTTTGTGTCTCCATCTTGTTTGGTTCTGATTTTCTATTTCTATTACATAATTACTTGTATATATCTTTTATTATAAGCCATATTAGAAAACTTTGTAAAAAAGATCGGGAAAAAGGACAGATTTCATATTTAACAACACTAAAGGTGAAATAGTTGGAATAGCTGTTTCTTTTTTATCACATATTTCTCCTGACTAGAAAATAATATTAAATGTTCCAGGAGAAATTAGAACCAAAGTTTATATGCTCACTCTTGGCCAACTCTGGCTGGTACTGTAATCTAAAGAAATATTATTTGGTTGTTTGTGATGTAATTTCAGTGGTTTGTTATTATGTTTTTCCCTAAAAGGGAAAGAAAATCAAATTGTACATCATTAAATACTGCCAAATTTTAAAGTTTTGATTCAGTTTTGCTTTCAATTATCCTCTCCAACAAAAAACATTATATTAAAAAACACATTTATTAATAGTGAGCTTTGAATGGTGCTCTTCTTAACAAATTATCTTTTTTTTCTCCCAGTATATTTAAGACAAAATCCAAAGTTGCAAAGACAGAGAAAAATAAACAGGAGAGTTAAAATTATAACCCCCACAATTCCACTGCCCGAAAAAACCACCTGGACATTTTATGAGAGGGTATTGTTTGGCCTGATTCTTCAATGTAATGAGTTAGTGAATAATGATTATCTTCTGTCTATTGTATTCAAAGATAATTATAATAGCAGCCCAATCACAAATATAAAACATACGTACATTGATGTATGAGAAGAGGGTTTTAGAGTCAAGAACTTATGATAGCTGAATGTGCTTAAAGAGTGAAAGCTTCTTATAATACTTCCCTACTGAGTGTGTTTTGGAAGGAGAGGAAAGAAATCAATGGCCCAAGAGCCTAGGAAAAGCCATTTCAGGCAAGACACAGTAGATAATGGATGCATGGTAGAACAAGCCTTAATTCTCCACTAAACTTTGCTAACTTAGGCCTAGCCTAAATAAAAAAGTATTAAATGAATACCTCAGAGTCATTTAGCTTTTAAAAGTAAGAGTAATTTGTTCTCAGACACAGATTTCCAGTAGCTTGCCTAGAAGTAGTTTCCACTGCTCCTCACACAGACTGTAGCAGGCTATTGATTTCTGTAAGTTTTGCAGTTGTTATTTTCTCTGTCTACCATCTCTTTTGTGGTCTGGTTCAGAATGTATCTCACCTGCTGGGCATACTGCTGGTGGGAACATTTAATCTGAACTTTAGCCATTCTCCATCTAGGACTTAAAGAAGAATAGGTTTTTTGGTTTTTTTTGTTTGTTTGTTTGTTTGTTTTAAATCTGTTTGTTTACTGAGAAAAAATGTTATCACCATTTCAGAAAAAAATTAACCCAAATTATGTTGCGATAGTAAAACAGACTTCGATGAGATACCTGCCACACTGCTGGCCTTGTATGCTGTATGTTTTATGTGCACAAATTGGCTCCTTTGCAAAGTGGCATGTTAGACTTACCAACTAAAGGAAAGAACATTTTTGAAACTAAAACAACATTTAATTTGAAAGAGAAACTTTATAGAATTAGGAAATAATTGTGGTAAACACTCAAAAGAAAATCACAAAATAAACTTCAATATTGAGCTATTATCTGAATGCTGGAGTGGGAAGCAGTACTGGAAAAAAAAAAAAAAACTCCTAAAACTTTTGCATATGAAAGAAAGCCTTAGAAATACCTTTGTGGACAGTAGAAGAGTGAATGCATTTATCATATTCTATAGAGAGGTCTCTGTAAAGAGACAGAAACATAGTAAGTAGCTAAAGTATAAATAAAAAAAGAGAAAACATAAAATGTACAGAAGGCTTAATAGAACTTGATAGTGAATATAAGGCCACATTTTAACACTTGTAAACCAAGAACAAAGATTGCCATGTGGCTTCTTTTGGTCAAATTCATCAGTTCGTTTTATGAGCACTCCCTAATGTTGGTGAAAGGGCAGTGAAGCTGGTTGAGACTGAACTTTGCTGGGGCACAAACCTTTTGAAAAGAAGAAAAATATATTTGGTAGTATCTGTCAATAGAAAAAATGTTGACACTTTTGATGTCATCCTCTTCTGGCTCCCCATGCTGGGGAAATAAGCTAATGGAAAAAAGTACACATCCAAAGATCTCTATAGCATTTTAAATAGAAAGCTATAGGGAACCTCAATTTTAGTAATGATGGTATATTCAGACATTTAAAATAGCAATTGAGAATGCTATATATTGCAATAAAAATGCTGCTCGTAATATTAAAAGTCTGGATGCAAAATTATATATGCATGATTATACATTGTGTGTAGGGGCAGGAACAAGGGCAATTTAAAAAAATTTTCATTTTATTCAATGATTAAAAAATATAATTAGAATTTTAAACCTGAATTAAGATTAATGCCAGAAGTAGAGCAATTTTCAATATAATTAATAAAAAGCCTCTACAAAATAAAGTTATTCAATAACTTTTTCTTGGACTTACATTTTTAAAAGTTAGAAAAAGAAGCATTTTCTGTAATAGCATAATTGCTTTCAGTCCAGAAAGTTGTCTTTTCAGTTGGCATATCTAGCAAATTGTAAATAAACCCAGTTTCTGCTTTGAGGTGATGACAACATAAGAAATGTATTTTAGCGAAATTAAAACCCCACATTTTCCATCCCCAAAATGACCTTGGTGACTTTTTGAAGAAGGCTAGGTTGTACAAATATGGAATATATGAGAACATTTAATAAACGTGTGACATTGGCCTATTTATTTAATCTAGCACCTTAGGTTCCTAATTTATAAAATGGGAATAATATTTTCTATTTTTCAAGATTCTTATAAGCCTTAAATGAAATACGTCTAGCTCCATGAAGATACATTTATGTCTTTTCCAATTTTAAGTAGTAAAGTAAAAAAATCAGGAAAGGATATGATAAAATTCCCTGCCCTAAGTGATAAGAGACCTGGCTCTTACTTCATGCCTGCTAAAATTTTCTAAATTTATGCCTCCTAGATGTTTATCCTGCTTCAGTGTCAGTTGTCTGATCTTCAAAATGGAGTTGTTCTGGATGATTTATTGAGGCTTACCTTCATTGTTACCAAAATGTGAGAGTTGTGTAATCACATGCATAATTCTAAATTTTTTCCCACATCTCATCTTTATAGATTCTTTACATAAAAGTTTTAGTCACTAGGACTATTTGTCTCTAATCATGATATTCCCAAACCTTGCATTTATAACTAGAGTATAATCCTTAAAACACCAGATATCTAGTTAAAACTGAAAAACAACCACCGCCTAGATAGAGTTTAGCTTTCGTTTGATTATGGAACATGAGTCTACACAAACTAGGTGGAGTTCGGCATAGACCACAGTGCGTCTGCATGAATTCAAAGGTAGACATTGTTGGTCACTATTCACTATTTACAAAACTCAATCAAAATAGTGTTTCATATTTAAAACTGTTAATGAGCCATCTGTTACAAACAGTCTATTTCATAATTATTCTGATTACAGGAGAAAAATCTCTCCACATGATTGTGTTAGTGCCTTGGAAGTCTCAGTAAGTTTAACTATTTTGTACTGGGATTTGAAGACAGGCTGTTTTATCCAGCTATAAACACAGGGTTGGCCTGAACTGAAAACAGAGGAGAAAATTGAAAGAATAGCAAAATCCATTTTTATAAGAGAGTCATCAACCTTGAGTAGTAAATACCCAGGCTCCACTTGAAAGTCATGCTTTCTCTCCTAAGTGGAAAAAAGTGAAGATATGAAGAGGGAACGAAATGTAAAGGGAATGCAGAAAGGAGAATCAAGTTCCTCTAAGGAGAATAGCAGATTTTATTCACAGCCAAAGAACGTGGAGTCAATGAGATGCCAACGTCACAGACATAAAGAGCACGGTACCCATCAGAGTTGACCTGGTGACGTGAGTGACCAGTGAATGTACACTTAAGCCAGAGCCCCACAAAGGAAGTTGTGTGTTATAAAACAGGGTCTAGATTAAAAACCCACAGACATTTTAAGAACTCTCTCCATGGTGAGAATGTGATTAAAAAATAGGACTGAAAAAAATGTGCAGACTGGAATGAAAAAAGGGAAGATTTTGTGCAATTTTTTTTTTAACATGCCCAAGCCTGTTTGAGTGTCCATATTACTGGTATCAGCATCCTTGTAGCAGACATATCATTGGCAAGGTCTTCCAGAGTGCACAATATTACCTTTTTATGGTTTCCTTTTTATAGCAGATATTACCTAATTAGGAAAATAGATCTTATTGCAGCTTTTATTTTACTGTAAAAGTCAAAGTACTTTCAGGAAATGAACGTAGCATTTTCCCAAGGCGCTTAGCTAAATGAGAATTTTAAAAAGTGGCAACAGGCAAAATGCTCCCCTTTCCTGTGAATAATTGGAGAAAAGAAAAATAATGTGGAATAATCCTCTGCTTGAAAAAAAAATTTGTGTTAATGCAGATTAAATCTGTAGTACTAGAAGATGTAAAATTGTTCAATGCATTTTTATGCAAGTATCAACCTACTTGGGAATGGCAGGTTTGCTTCTATGTTCATTCCATTTTCATTACCTACTTTGCACCAGCGCTGGGCTGGGTGTTAACAGATTCAAGATGGCTCTACTAATACCGTTCTATTCATTTCCCCATTTCAGTTCTGAAACCATTAAGAAATCAGACAAAAACAGAAAGGCAGATGGAGACCAAAATTTCAGCTTAATTATTAATAAAGCTGGTTCAGCAGAATGTAGCCTTATGTTTGCAGGCAAGCACTCTTCCTAATAAATGAACCCAAGAATTAAACAGACTTACCCACCCAGTTGCAGGCAATGCCAAAATGCTACAAGCCTCCCTGGTAAGGCTTTGGGTGGGAGTTTACCCTCTAAGACACATGGTATGGAAAAGACACACAGACCATGGGCTTCCTGTGAGCAGTCGGATCCCTAAGGGAAGAAAAGAAAAGGGGCTATGTAACACGTGTCCTTTGTCTCTATCTAAAACCACCCATCAGCTGCTGTCCTTCCTGCCCAGAGAAAGAGTGCTTGGGAGAGTTTAGAAAGGCCATGAGTGTAACACCACGGGGGGTCCCTCCTGTGGAAGCAAACATCGGAAGTTGGGGAAACAGCCTTCCCCACTACATGGAGCTACTTCCTTTATCTACGGATGCTCTGGGCTCTGGAGGAAATAGCTCTTCCCCACCAGTTCCCCACTGCTTGGGTCTGTATTCTCCCCATTATTTTGCCCATACAGTGGCCACTAGTCCATCACGGGCAAACCCAGGACACCTACCCCTTAAGAAATGCCCCCATGCTGCCTGCTCACTTCATAAACCCCCATCCCCATGGAGACGGCCAATTAGTAGTTCTCCTAAGACACCAAGTATGGACCAGAAGTTTTTCACAAAGATACTGATAAAGTCACACTAGTAAAATAGAAAGGATTACAGAGAGGAGGAAGGAAGAAGGATTTGGAAGGAAGAGTCTGGGACTATTGTGCAGCTGTTAAGGAAGTTCCCCCCACCACCACCCCAGTCTTATGGGAAGTCGTTTCTGCCCTTGAGAAGTCAAAGGAATGGGCTGTACTAGAACACCCGCCGTGCTTGGTTGTTTGCTGGGATCAACCTGGGGTAGCAAGGCCCCAAGGCAAACATGGTGTCATGCAGAAGGCAGCAGTGGGGGCTGACAATCAACTATGACCCAGGGTGCTGCTTTTTTATGGCTACCATACATAATATGGTAATTATGATAACTTTCCCCTTTCTTGTGGAAGTCCAGTCAGTATAGTTACATATGGGTAGGAAACTAACTCAGCCTTTTCATCTACAAATGTCTTTGATTCACCTTCATGCTTTAAATATATTCACTGTGCAACAATACTGTGCTGACAGATATTATTTCTCAGTACTTTGAAAATATTGCATGGTTTTTTAGCTTTTATTTTGTAGTGAGAAGTCAGCTTTCAGCCTAATTCTCTATTTTAAAGTAAATTATTTTCTGGTTGCTGCTAAGATTCTTTTTGATGTTCTGTAAATTTCACTACATTGTGCCTAGGTATGAATTTGATTTATTTATAGTCAGATTTGCTGGTGCTATGGAATCTGGGCATTCATTTTTCCTACAAATCCTGGAGAATATTTTTCCTACACCCACCTCTATTATCTCTTGATGGAATTCAAATTAGACTTACATTCAACCTTCTTCCTCCAGTTGTTAGGTGGTTCCTGGGGATAGTTTTGCTCAGCCTCAGGAAGAGAGGATTAAAAATTAGATATTTCTAAAGATACCCTACATTGTCTAAGGAAGTATGAGGGTTTTATTTTTAGTGCTAAAAATGTTTGAGAAGAGTTTGGGCATACTTGCAGAATATCTCCTTGCTAATATTCAAGCACAATAAAGGTGAATTTATAAGATGACATTTAAGCTCCTTTGAATCTTGGAATTCTATTGTCATGTTAATAAAATAATGTTTGAATAATTTTATTTCTAAAGCCACAAGTGTTGTTAAATATAGTACTTTGGCCTAAATCCCCTAGCAATATATGCCAAAAGGGCCTACCTCCCCCTTCTTCCAAGAATGCTAAAATTAGTTTAAAATGTTATAGACAGCTGACTTGATGTTAACTTAGCATGGATTAATGTTGATGTGACTAGTACAGTAACCTGTCAACATTATTGTAGATTTGCTCAGTGTTCTTGTGAAGCTTTAATCAACCTGAAAGAGTGTTTTAAAAAAGCAAATCTTTCCTTGTTGGCTACAGTTCCCATTTATTGTTCTGTGATTTTTGTTTTAAAGAAATTCTTGCCTATAAGGATTTTTGTTGTCTTTGGAAAAAAAAAAGACAAAGAACAGGGAAGAAGAAGAGATAATTGTAATGATTGAAATAAACTATTTAATTAGTTAGTAAGAAGAACAAATATTTCTCTGTTTGTCCAAATGGTTGTCTTCTGAGAGTGTTCTACCACCACGACCCCATACTTTCTGTACTCCTTAGGTCAATAATGTAATTAATATCAGCCTACAATTCCCTACACTACTAAGCTGTCGTTATTACTGTTTTCTTCTAAATCAAACCAAAAAAATAAGTAAATAAGTATTTGAAAAAGCCTGAAGCATAATCAGTGTTCACTAAATACTATTATTTCACATTAACAGAGCTATAATATTGTCATCAGAGTCCATGTGAATGGTTATGTAATATATAGGGTGTGTGGCCAAAGGTAGGGTTCTGCACTTTAATGTACCTGGCAGAAAGTTATCATATTTTCTTAATGAGATGAGAAAAATGTCCTCATTGCATTGGTGGTAAAGAAACCTAATAACTATTACGACCACTCTGCATCATTTCCCAGTAACATTAATTATTAATATGCATCCCTTCAAATGAAATATGTTTATTGATATGTGTGCAGTAATTTAAAATTTTTGAAATATTAAAGCTGTGAATCTCACCCAAATACAAAATAAACACTTCAGTTATTTTATTCAACTTGGGAATTAACAAGTGAACAGGTAAAACGTACAGACTGACTGAAAAGAGAATGTGAAGAACCTATATATATATATGTGTATACACATATGCACACATATTTGCTAAAACAAATATTTGATACTAACTTGGTTAATATCCCTTAAGGCAATAACATGTGATGTTTGTTGTTATCTTTTTTATATGGAGGAAATTACTTGTATTGACACCAGTCAAAATTTATGTGCATCACTATGGGCAAATATTATTCACATACTAACGATTCTCTACAAATTCATTTCTAACCCACAACATTATAAAATAGCCTACAGATAGAAAATCACTTAAATATGTACCCCCATAAAGAGTGAGATCGTCCCTGGGAGAGTTTATTAGACAATACTCATTGAAATCCTTAGCTCATTTCTAAGTCTCAACTCAGAGACCTACAGAGTATATTAGAGATATGAAAAATGAGTATGGTTGAAGACACATGAATTATATTGTCCTGGAGCTGTTTTCTCTGAACATATAAATGAAGTCTGAGTCTGTTTTGTTACTGATTAAATAGATATATTTATCTGGGAGCTAAGTATAGTAATTCTTGAGGAAGATTTTTTTTTTCCTTACATAGTCTTTAACTTTCTGGGCTAATACTTCCTCTGTGTGTGTGTGTGTGTGTCTATGTCTATGTGGGAATATATGCATCTTTAACATATTGCATGGAAAAAAAAAAGAGATGTAAGTTAAAATTAAATAAATAAAAAGTCTTTAAGACCAAGCCCAGTGAGACTCCAAATGCATTTATTATCTGCTAATACCGTTTACTGTGATAGTTTATATGATTCCAGTGAATATAGTCTCATACTTAGGGAATTTTTCATTCAGATAGCTAAAGAGTACATTTATTTCTAAAATTTCCCCATAGTTTTAAACATGATCTGTGCTGGCATATTTTCTTCCTGCCAATTAAGTTTGAATTTGTTTTAAGCTGTTTTTAAATGTTGATCTTTTTGTAGGGTAAAAATGCTCTCTGTTCCTTCTTTCTATCGCTTTCTCCATTCCTTGATGATATTCCAAGTCACTGATTGACCCATGTTTGTTTATTCATTTTTATTTTATCCTATTTTTAGTTTTAGTTTAAGTTTTTTGAGGTAGGATCTCACTCTGTGGCCCAGGCTGGAGTACAGTGGTGTGATCAGTTTCCTACAACCTCCGGCTCCCGGGCTCAAGCGATCCTCCCTCCTCAGCCTTCTGAGTAGCTAGGACTACAGGGGTATGCCACAATGCCCCAACTATTTTTTTTTATATTTTGTATAGACAGGGTCTCACTATGTTGTCCAGGCTGGTCTCAAACTGCTGGCCCCAAGCGATCCTCCCACCTTGGCCTCCCAAGATGCTGGGACTACTGGTGTGAGCCACTGTGCCCAGCCAACCCATATTTATGAATGGGCAGAGTCACTGCAGTGTGAAGTGCACCCCTGTGCTTACCTCTCTCCAGCTTCCCCTTAACTCCAGGCGGCATCAGTAAGTCAACTGTTTCAGGCCATTCAGGCCACTATAACAAAAAGCCTTAGACTGGATAATTTATAAACAATAGAAATTTCTGGAGGCTGGGAAATCAGAGATCAAGGTGCTGGCAGATTTAATGTTTCCTGAGGGCCTTCTTCTTTATAGATGGTGCTTTCTGTGTCCTCCCATGGTAGAGAGGAAGGGAGTGACAGCTCCCTTGGGCACTAATCCCTCATGGCCTAATCACCTCCCAAAGGCCCCACTGTCTAATAGTGTTAAATGGTGATTAGGTTTCAGAATATGACCTTGTGGGGGGACATAAAGAGTTACACCATAGCACCAACTAATTTTCCTGCCATTCACTCTTTTCCTTGTATACACACCTAGAGTAGACTGGTCATCACTTTAGATTATGCTTCCAGGTAGGAGAAAGGAAAATTAACAAGATTAGGATTTAGGCTGATGGAAAGACGTCCTATTTAGTTCCAACAAGCTGCATGCTCCAACGGTGTTTCACCAGGACTCTGAACTTGAGGTATCAGGCCCTAGTCCAGCTACTAATACAGTGGTGGGTTTTGGCCCCAGCTTCTTTGTGTACCCAGTTCCCTTGGGAAGCCTGGATAGAGAAGAAATGATTGCTAACTTCATTTAGACACCTAACAGTTGTCACTAATGATCTTCTCTACAAAATATAAATACTGGCTAATATTTGCTATACTGATTGGACTTTTCCATTAAAGCTGTTTTCATGACATTAAAAAAAGATAATCTTGTTTTTCATTAAAAAGAATAAGAATAGAAAAGAGGTTTTACAGTACGAATCTTTCTTTCCTAAATTCATAACTTTCCATCACTTGCCAGATGGCTAACCTTGGACAAATTATATAGCCTCTCTGCTCCTCGGTTTTCTCATCTGAAAAATGGAAATACTAATGATCCTAGGTAACCTATATATAAAGCACGGAGTAAACGACATGATTTTATAATCTCACCTTTACTATTCAGTTACCCTGCGAGATGCACTTAGCATTTCAGTGAGGAAAAAGTGATCAGCAAGAAAGACCACATCTAAATTATTAACACTTTTGCTTCTTACTGGACACAAGTTGTAAATCTGTGTCTGTATCTCAGATTTGTTACAAACAAAAGGTTTGGCCTGATAGGAACATGATCAAGAGTTAGCAGACATTAGTCTCTAACCATTTAGCATATCTGTTTTTCTCATCAAGATAGCCCTAGCAGCATAACAAAGAGAAGAAACACACTGAAATGACCTTCCCTGTTTTTAAGGAAGACTGACAAGAAGAGGCATTTCATTTGAAGGAAAGTTAAATTCCATTTACTAAGTCCTCCTCTGTGCTGTGGCCACTCCTTATCTTTTTCAAATTACTATCATTATTTCTGACATAGCTCCATTGTCCAGGGAAATAGTACTACTTGCTTTTTCCCACACACGCCCTATTATTTCTTGTCTCTGTGACAGATATGAAGGTATTGCGTCAACTCTAGAAAACATTTATTCTGTCCCTGAATTATCATAAATCATTCTTTTATTCCAGGCAGAATGCAAACATTTCCAAGAAGTTGACTGAGTCTCCCAAACAAATGCTATTTCTCTCTCTGTCTGCTAAACAGATTCAGACTTGATCCGCATGCCTGTTTTGACACCTTTCCCGTTACATTTTTATGGTCAAAAGAAGGAATTGCCAGTCGGAAGCTATGCTGTGTCTGAGTGTATCATTTAGTACATGGGGATACGTCTGGGGAATTGTTGAGTCCATTAAGCTCGACAACTACTTAAATCTCAGACTACACAGCCTGCAAGCAGAGTGTTTTTTCTAAGAGAAAAGGATGCTGGACATAAGCTTTGTTTTGCAGGGAAGTGGTGAGTCGTACTTGATGTCTTTCACTTGAATTTGGTATTGGATATGCCTGTGCTTAGGATGTTTCTGACAAAAGAGTGGAGGAAAAGTTGTAGGTTAAAGCAGAAAGATGTTTTACTAAAGCTCTGTAAGAAGTTGGAACACAAAGGATGTGCTTTGGCGTCCTATCACAGTGCATTGTACAGGGAGAAAAGTGGCCTTTTCCCCTCATTATGCTTTACGGCTTTAATGTCTTGAGAGCTCTAGTGCATCTTTGGTGGTGTCTGGCAGAAAGCTAAGAATCGGCAGCAATGTCCCTTTGACATTGACAGCGGTGACAGTAGAATATAGAGATGCCCCCTGGAGAAGCTGCGGAGCTTCGGCACAGCTCTGAGCCAAGAGAATGAGGCAGAATCAGATGAAACGGGCAGAGATGCCCCCAACACCCCCATTACCTGGAGGAAGCAAAAGTGCCAACAAAGTAGACAACAGAGCAAATGGCAGGGCCCAGCGTCTACTGGATATGGGGGAAAACTGGTCAATCCTGAAAATATTTGATGGTGAATGATTCTACAGGAGGCTGAGGGACTAACTTAGAAGACGTAAGGGAAATGCTAGCAAAATATGACTTATTCCTATAGCATTAGTAAGTTCTGTACAACTCTCGTCTCTCCTGCTGGAACTGCTAAGAAGGAAGCTACACGGAGAATTAATTCCCATAAAGGGCAGTCTAGTATCATGTGTGTATTAATAGGAATGTAAAAAAGAATTTGATAAGTAAATGAATGAAAATGGACCACTATGTAATTCACAGGATTAGTGATTTTTAGATCCCTACTGTATCTCTGGCAAAAAAGGTGCCTCATGTATTTTTTTATTAGTATTATGTACACATGACATATGAGGAACTATCTTAGGCACTGGCAATACGTGATTACAGTTGACTATGCGAGAACAATGCAATGAACTTGTAGGGGGACACAAACATTCAGACCATAGCACAAACTAACTTGCCATTCAGTCTTTTCCTTGTATACACACCTAGAGTAGACTGGTTATCTACCTAACAAGACAACAGACCTAAGAGGAGATTAGGGACCAGGCAAACTAGATTTCTAACACTATTTTTACATCAATAGCTTTGTTCTTGGCCCTAAATTTCATCCAGTTTTTCAGTATATCAGAAATTGAGGAAATACATATGTTTCATATTTTGACAAGAAATAAAGCAGAAATAATTTGAAAACTTTGATGTTTTTTCTTATTAATAAAAATAAGGAATGATGAATGTTTTGTATTACTGTTCACAAAGTATGAAACATTCATGACATGTGGCTACTTTTGAGAAAGGATTCTACAGCCAAATGCTGAAAATATTGGCCTCATACTCCATTTTCTTGAAGAGTCACAAAGCATGAGCATATTAAAGACCCTAATATTAGTCACAGTAAATAATCCTGATGAATTTAACCAACGCTTTCAAAGTTTGTTGAGTAAAGCCTTTCTTTTTTATTGTACATTCTGCTGAAATGAATTTGGAAAAATGTCAATTTTTTAAAATAATAGGATTAATTAAATTCAAAATAAATTATTAAAATACAGATTATTTTATTTCCTATTTCTTTAACTGTCAACCAAAATTTATGATAATACTGATAAATTTCCACTTCCTTAAAAAGTTTAACTGTGTATGATTAATTATCCCAAGTAATAACAAATTCTACCTTATGACGCTGAAAAAAAATCAAGCATTTATATCTTGATACAGACTTGATAAGTCAAGAATTACAAATGAATGTGGACAAATTGAGTTGTTCCATAAATTAATTAAGAAAATTAAATAATTTGAAAAGAAGTTTAAGTTCTTACCTTATATATAAATGTATTCAATGTGTATTTTAGTTACATTGTAAAGAAGCTATTGAACTTTAAAGAAAATAGTAGAAAATATTTAGCTGACATGTAATTATAAAGTAATTTATAGACATATGAACAATATATTTTTTAATATCAGTGTGTCTGAGTATAATTACTGGTGTAAATATATCCATGCATTGGAAACATCGTAAGTAAGATTAAAAAGCAAACATCAAGTTGACAACGGTGCCCCGTGAGGAAGGACTCAACCCATTGTTGCTGATTCTGAAGGTGTAGGAAGCGGGCAGGAGCCAGGGAATGAAGGAGGCCTTCATTCACTTGAGGGTCAGGAGTTTGAGACCAGCCTGAGCCAAGAGCAAGACCCTGTCTCTACTAAAAATAGAAAAAAGTAGCCGGGCATGGTGGTGTGCACTTGTAGTCCTAGCTACTCCGGAGGCTGAGGCAGGAGGATCACCTTAGCCCAGGAGTCTGAGGTTTCTGTGAGCTAGGCTGATGGCACAGCACTCTAGGCAGGGCAACAGAGTAAAACTCTGTCTCAAAAAACAAAAACAAACAAACAAAGAAAACTGTAAGATCATAAATGTGTGTTGTTTTAAACCACTAAATTTGGGGTAATTTGTCATAGCACCAAAAGAAAACTGATAAATCAAGCATAACTAAATGTATTTTACTACTTACATCTCATCCTAATACTTCAAAGGTGGAAAGCATTTATTCTAAAGGAAAAGGAGGAAAGAAAAGTTAAAGCCCTTTCTTCTCATCTCTAATATAAAGTTTGTGCTCCTCTGAATCCTGCGTTCAGCCAGAGACCATGTCATTCCATATGAAGGGTATCTCTCATTAATGATGATATAGTTCAAAGAAGGTCTTACTCACAGGACAGATGACTATGAGGAAGAATTGAGAAACAAATCTACTTTTTGGATACTCAAAATCATTATATTTCTATTTAATATTGAATTAAGCCATTATTTTCTGTATAGTTATCTTTTAATTGCACCTTTAGGGATACCTCAGCAGGAGAGACATAATTACAAGGTGTGATATGAGCAATTTTGTTTTCCTTTCTA
Organism: Lemur catta; assembly: GCF_020740605.2. Lineage (NCBI taxonomy): Eukaryota > Metazoa > Chordata > Mammalia > Primates > Lemuridae > Lemur > Lemur catta. Next base: position 18,343,353 of record NC_059149.1, on the reverse strand, counting down.
TTTGTTCAGTGACGAAGAATGGTTGAAAATTGTTCTCTTAATTTGCTGGTATAGTATTCAGATATTTAGTCTGATTTGAATAAGACTGCAAAAAAGTTTCTGAGCAATTACTTTGCTCACATATTGAAACCACAGCCCTCATTAAAATATAATCATCAGTTCTGTTTTATACAAGAATGGAAACACACAATGCATGTATTGTTGCTTTACTCTATAAGAAAAAGAGATTTATGGGGGAAAAAAAAAACCCCTTGATCTTGAGAAGCAAATTACTGATGCCTTCTAAATCTATGAATGTTAATGCTCTAACAAATATCCAAGTCTATGAAAAAGTTTAAATTGACAAGCTCGAGAACGACTCAGACTTACTTTCAAAGCAATGTAACTATTAGCCTGCATAATATAAATAGGCATATAAATTCTTAGAAAAGAAAACCATGTTTGTTGAGCATCATTGACAAAGGTAATATATAATAAATGGGACCCATTATATTTGCGGAAGTTCACCAATATAGCTCATTGCTTTCCTACTTCACATGAAAAGCTAGATGATCCTACAGAACTTGTTGAACCATGACGAAAGATGCCAAAGAGACACCTGAGCATTCCCACATTCTTGCTGTCAAAATAATAGGTTCTCATTTTTCCCCTCAGTTGCTTAAAATAATAGATGACTTCGTAAACTTGTAATTAACTATTCTTACTCAAATTTAACATTTGAAGTGAGGACTTGACTTCAGTAAACACCAACAAATATGCACATTTGTGTGTGGATATACATGCACACATGTACATATGTATATGGATATATGCTCACAAACCACCACACCACATATACACACAAATTCCACAACTAGGGTTAAGTGTAATCAGAATTTTTTTTGAGCCAAAATCCATTCTAGTCATTAAAATTCTGTGATTGGATAGTAAGAAGATCATGTAGTCAAACATCCTCATCCCAGAAAAGGAAATTTAAGACCCCAAAATGATAAGAAAACAAACTGTAGATAAATCAGGGCTAAAGCTCAGGTATTTATTATATGTGCTTACACCTATTGTTTTTTTCCTTTGCTTTATTCTCATTCTACAAATAATATAATATGCATGAATTTTATAAGAATGTGCAAATTCTAGTTTTTTTAATAGGAATAAATCTGGCTCAAAATCTTTCATTTTTGAAAGGATACCTACATAGTCCCTATCATATATAACATATATATGAAGATATATAAAAATAAACATCTACAAACTTATGTTTAACATACCTGGCTTAGCTGAAGAATGCATTCGCTCAATCTTTCCTAGCTATTTCTAGCACAGTGTATTCACCTACTGAATTAGTTTGAAAATATGTTACTTTTCTTTTTGTCTAGTTTTTTCCTCCAGCCACACATAAGTAGAAGTTAAATAAACTCACAATGAAATAAATTGTAAATTTTATGCAAATGATTTAGAAAACTAAACATTTTCTATTCTTCTATCTGTTTAAAGCCTTCAAAACTAATCTTATCTAAGGAAGATAAAAATTGAATATATATTCTAGTGTACTTTAATGATATTTAATAATTTCATTAATTTTTTTCTGATGTGCTAAATAATAATATAGTAAGTTAGGCTCTGTGACTGGAAACAGACAACAGTATGGTTTTTTTGTACCTCTTCCAAGATTTTTCTTTTAGCTTCTGCTCTTTTTTCTTTAGTTTCTATGCATGTGGCACCGAATCTCTAGAAGCATGTTCCTCCCCCTCAAACACCACAGTAGGTGTGTATAAGTGCATATGGGTATCTTGCTAAATTGATTATTCGCTGAGATTGTCTACTCCCAAATGGTTTAAAATCAAATCTCTGATTGAATAATATCATTACATAGAAGTTTCTCCTTAGCATTAATTAATTATACATATAAATTCAATATATTCTGAATTTTACACTTAATCATATACAAGTCATATAAAGACAGTTAGTCAACTTAGTCATCATATCCATAGCCCTGCTGAAACCATAGTCTGCAGAGGAATTTTATGGAAAGTAAAAGACAAATGACATCAAGAAATCTCAACATTGTTCACATTCTTTCTGACATTTCTTCAGCACAAATATTCCACAGCAACATTCTTTGATTGCTCTTTGCACTTCTATCCATTTCCTTCACTCTCCCACAGCTGCTCTGGTCTTCCCAAACTCTCCCCATTCCTTAACTCATTAAACTTTCCAAAATGTTTATGGAGTCCGTACTATACATGTGCCAAGCACTGGAGAAAGATCCATGAGCCAAAGAGAGCCTTGGCCCCCCATGTGGAGTTTTTATTCCAGTTAGAGAGTAAGATAATGTACACGTAAATAAATGATCTAATAAAAATCAAGATAAAGGATCACAGAGCAACTAGTGAGTCAAATGATTTCTGAGGCCCGAAGGTACTGGGGCCAAGAGAGGCCTAAAACTTTTAGAGTCTGTACAAAGAGAACTAGTGAGAAACTCTGTCTTTTGCAGATCTCCTTGGTCTTAATGCCAAGAATGAGCTGGAGAGGTGAATTGCTAAACAGGTTACTCCTAAAGCTGGGAGATACAAGGAAATCCACACTGCTAGTGACTGACCCCAGGGCCTTTGCGCATCTGTTCCTATACTATCAGTCTGTAGGGTGGCGACAGCTTTGACTTCCACTACTCCTGAGATTGAGCCATTTGTAGGCTAAACTTCAACATTCTAAGAAAGACAATAACAGCCTGTTTAAAAGATACCAACATTCAAAGAAAGCGTGACCAGAACTATCAGAATGCATACCCAGAGATGGAAAACCACTGAGGGATCTATAGATGACAACTCAGTTAAAAATAATAAACATTTTTAAAGAGAATCAAGTATAGCATATGCCCAGAAAAAGAATATTTGGAGATTAACAACCAAACAATTCAGTAGATGTGTTGAAGGACAGTATGTTTACTACTGGAATGTGTGTCTTGGTAGATCAAGTGCAAAAACTATCCCAAAGTACAGAAAAAAAAAATATATATATATTAGAAGGAAATCAAAACCATGAGGGGAAAGAAATGAATCTTGGAGGATATCACAGAATACTTAATATGAGAGTAAAAGAAATCAGCAAGAGAAAAAAAGATTTCAATAAAGAGAAACAATATGAAAAAAAAATTTTTTTCTCAGCTGTAATAAAAACCTGGTATCACCCATTAAATGGTTTCTCTAAGATCGAGGCCAGGTTGATGAGAAATGACATAGACACCTTAGACATCCTGTAAAGTTCCTGACCTCTACGAATTCCAAGGGAGAAAAAAAAAAAAAAAGTTACAAGATTCAGGGTAGAAAAAGCAAAGGCAACAAAAGTCAGAATCCTCATCTGTAACAGTGGAAGCAGGAAGACAGTGAAAGAACAGCTACCAGCTACTGCGAGGAAAATGGTACAGTTCAAGAGTCCTAGACCAGATTTTATTTTATTTCAGGGTTAAAGAAAACTGTAAGAGAAACTATCATCCAAGTACTCTCTCTGAAAGAAAAAGTACCAGTGTCTTAACTAAACAAACCACAATAGAAGCCTAAAGGTAGCAGAAAAGGATGAAAAAAGCCAGTGGAGATTAATCAATAAGTCTTTACATGTCAGTATAGATATAGATACATTTGTGTGTCTGTGTCTCTGTGTGAATACTAGGTCAAATGTGTAATATAGTTTTTAAATTCTTTAATACTGTCTTGACCCAGTTTTGAGACCCTGGCTAGAGGCCAGTCTGTTCCCCTTCTTGAGCAGCTGATTAAATCCATACCCCACCACTTGCCATATCTGGCTCTCATGCTTTGGGCCAGCATGCACCTGCCCTAATTTTCCTGGGGCCACTTACTAGACACCTAGGGACAGCCTCTATACCCCAGAGCCCTAGAAATTATACGAATTAGCCTGTCTCCAGGGATGTCAAGAAACCTAGGTAACCCCATCGCACCTGCCATACATGACCTGCCCCCTACAGCTCCAGGTTGCTGTTACCCTGTCCCCTGGTGCAGCCCCCTCTGTGGCCTTGAGGAGTAGCATTCTCTCATTTGAAGATTAAAAGTGACAGAGTTCTGCCTTTCTTAGTGTTGTCGTGTTGTATCCCACCATCAAAAGAATCTTTAAATCATATCAAAGTGTGAAAGTACAAAATATTTCTGAATAGGAAATCATTAAAGAGAAAAGATCTACTCTATAGAAAATACTAATAATAAATTCGAGTTACAAATACTGAACTGCTTCCAAAATACCACAGAGTTAAGCATGGTGAAGCAGGCTGAAGACTTTGAAAAGCAGTCATTTGCAAGGGTAAGGGGAAATCATGAGCTCTTTTTTAGGTACATCAAATTTAAGCTACCTCTTGGACTTCGTACTAGAGATACCAAATATGTGGTTGGAGCTCCTAGCCTGGAGCTCGAGCATTATAAATTTGGGAGTCATCAGTGTAACATTACATGTTAAGGAGCTGTAAAATCTGAGGAGATTACCTAAAGTGTCATGGAGAAGAACAAGCCCTAGGCATGCCAACATTGAAAAGTCAGAAAGGAGGGAGTTGTGCTTAAAGAGACTAATAGAATCTTTCATTCTATTACAAGAATCCAGAGAGGTAGGAGCAAAACATGGGGAGTGTGGTATCCCTGGAGCCAGATAAAGAAAGCATTTAGAGAGAGAGAGAGAAATTACATTAAATATTGCAGAAAGTTGAGTGTCATGTATATTAAGATTTGGGCATTGCATTTGGAAAGATGGAGGTCTTTAATTTCAGCCTGGTATGGACAAGATCTAATTGGGAAAGTTTCTAGAGAGGATGGAAAGGGAAAGTGTAGAGACAGCAAATAGAGATGTAATGTTTTCCAAGGATGTTCCTGTAAGGGGGGAGCAATGAAAACAGGCAGCAGCTACTTGCAAATATCAGCTCATTTGGGCAGATGTTTTGTTGCAAGATGGCAGACAGTCTATCTCACTCTGATTTAAATGATTCCAGAGTGGGGGAAAACTTGTAGAAGGGGAAGAGAAAAAGAAGGGGGCAGGGAGGGAGGGGGGTAGAGAGATTTTGTAAGAACAAAACCCTTGAGTAGAAAATAATAAATGGTATTTTATACATAAATGGAGGGACTCATGTAGACAGAAGCAGAACAGTTCATTCCTATAATCCAAGGAAAGACAGGGTCCAGATGCAAGTAGGCAAGTTTGGTAGAGGAAGTCCATTCTTTCATGATTGTTACACTTTTCAGATAAAAATCATATTCATCAGCTGAGCATGAGAATATGAAGGGGGATGTTGATGGTTTAAGAAAGAGGAAAGGTTCTAAGAGTGGAAATGTTTAATGACCAGGGAAATAAATGATGGAAGGGGCAGTGCTGAGGCCCAACTGGAGATTTGTTATAAATGCTTAAGGTAGGTAAACATGACTGTATTTTCTCTTTATCCATTGTCACCTGCTGGAAGGTACTGGCACAGGTTATATTAGTTAGAATTGGGTTTGTCCAGACCAGAACAATGGAGAGATTTTAGGGGCTTGAGGGGGTAAAGGGAGAGAGGCGTCAGAAGGAGACATTGGTTTGGTGGCTTATTTCTGGGGCCTTTCAGTTTCCTTTAATTCAAAGCAAGGAGTATGTCAAAGACATACATTTTGGAGTATCATTTTCTGAGCCCCAAGAAAGCTTAAATAAGGAGAAAAAAAAAAAACAAATCAATTGGAGCAATTACTAAGATACAGACAGTTCCAGGCATTCTCCTCATTCTGCCTGCTCAAATGGTTTCTGGCTTTGCCTAGCACTATTTCTTATTATTTTCTACCTCTCATGGAAAATTTTGTCAGTTTTTCAAGCTCTTGCAAGATAGAATTTGTAGAAGTTAGGAGAAAGGGAGGAACAATATAAAAATAAACATTTCTGAGGACAGGATTGGGAAACACCATCAATTCCCACCATTTTTATTATTAGTTTAGATTCCTTGATGCACCATGATGTCCCCATGCCCAGAAAGAATTTTTATCTCTTCTTCTGAAGGAAACTCCTAGAGATTACCTGGGAGACTATCTGCATAATAGGACAACCTTTGTTGACAGTGAAGTTCCCGCCCCTCACCTTCCTGCCATTTGCTGCCACCTGCCCCACAGCTCAGAGGAACTTTGTCCCAGGCCAATAGTCTATTCTTTGAGCTCATGCAATTCCACTAAAAATGATTCACAACCCCTCAAGTCGCCTATATTTCCCCCATTTCCCTCTGCTCTGTGAAGAGGATATGTAAGCCTCAACCATCTAGCCCTTCTTTGAGTCTCATATTTTATGTGTGTGCTTTCACACATTAATAAATTTTTCTTCTATTAATCTGTGTGTTGTCAATCAATTCAGTAAACTTTCACAGAGAGTAGGAGGGAGGCTTGCCCTCCACCTCTACAGCTCTGTAATTCCTAGTGCATTTTACTAGTGTGGGAATGGAAGTAAAACTCAATAGTCAACATTAGCAAGCTGAGTATTATTGGTGAATATAACTAACTGCAAAGTATGAAACTTAAATATTTCCTAGATTTATGACCTAGGCACCTGTACACAATCACCTGTTTTCAGAACAAGGTTAGTATAATAAAATGAACTGTATTAATCAAGCAGAAGAAGTTGCATATAAAACCATTGACTTGGCCATAAGAACACATATACAGAAAGAAAACTTACTTGTGAATGGAAGTTTATTATAAAATATAGCCTGGAGGGCCTATATAGTTAAACTCAGTAAGTTCAATGTTAACTCTCTAATGTATACATCTACCCCCTATTTGTTGTAAAACGCTATTTATCATTTAGGAGTCTACTGGAGAGACTTAATTGTTACTTTCTTAACCTCTAAAATGGGGAGGATTTTAATAATTTTCACTACAGGGTTCTGAGAGCCCTTTAACTTAATAACTCAAAAGATGATACATGAAGGGAATCTTACTGGCAGTGCACTTCATTATTTTTTTTTTTAAATCCAGTGTAAAGTACTAAGAAGAAATAATATACAGATTTTTTTATGTACATAGAAGATAAAACAAGAGATGAAAACTCAAAGAACTTGCCAAAGCTATTTGTAGCAGTCAAGTTAGGAATGTAAGAAACGAAGGCTTTATATGCAAGCAACTAGTCCAACTCTTTCATTTCAGTTAACCTACCTTTTCTACCTTAAGGATAGAAAATCTCTTCTACAAATCTTTATTAATATAGGAAACTGGATTATTGGGCTGGGTCATGTTTCAGTTCATTGATTGCTTTGTGTGATCTGGCCAACCTCACTGCCTGGCAAGGTGGTTTGTACCTTCTTCCTTCTGCTTCATGCTTTGTCTAAGAAAATGAGTTTCCCAGAAAGATGAATACAGCTTTTCTTTACAGTGACATAATAGAGATAATCATTTTTTTCCAGCCATAGTCTCCAAACACCCCAAAGTAGCCAACAAACAGTCCATTGCAGTGCAATGAGGTTTAAACATAGGGAGAATACTTGCCAGAGAATGCAACTCAAAATTAAATCATATCAAACAAAATGGGATATTTTTTTGTAATAAGAGGTAAAGATATATTGAAATATTCTGGTTTTGGTTAATTTAAATTGTTCTTGAGAGGAGAAAGGAAAATAAGAACCTGTCCAAATTCACAGCTAGATGCCATATTTGTGGCCATAAACACAGTATGACAAATGTTCTACCTTGGAGAAAATATCTCGTGCTGAGCTTTTCACAGAAACAGAAGTTAGCTTGCATATTTGTGTTCATGCTCATTTGCAGTATTGTTTATCCATAGACAGTATCACACTGTGTTTTGATTGATGCTTCCATTAAGATGGCATGGGCTATCATTTTGTGTTCCCATTCTTACCTAGAGAAACAATTGATTTCTTTTCGGTACAGAAAAACAAAGAGACTATAGCATGTAAATGACATAATCTTCTTTAAACTAAAATCATAATTTAATAGATATGCTGGATACTTTTACAAAGATGTCTCTATTTTAGTATACTTGGGGGAAAAAGAGAGGGAGAAAAATAAAGCCTAACAGCAATATTGAGAACTAGATGGCAGGCACTGTGCTTTGCAGACACATTTTTCAGTATTTAGGGTCTTTGCCTTGCTTATGCTCTCTGCCTAGAAAACTTTCCCTAGGAATAAGCATGGCTTTTTCCCTCCTTTTCTCTAAGCGCCCCCAACACACACGCTACATGCCAGTTTTATGAGAGTTAGAATTTTGTCTTTCTTATTGCCTACTGCGTCTCCAGTGCCTAGAACAGAGCCTGGCCCACATTTGTTGTATAAATAAATTGTTCATTCTTCCCTAAGTTCTTCCTTCTTTGGAGTATTTACTAAACTATCTGATTAGCTGATTAAAATGCATTGTTACCCAAAACTTGAATCCCACAGACTATGGTTAATTCTGATGTCACTACCACGACATCTACTTAGAAGTCACAGGAAGAGAAAGGAGAAAGTATATTTATAAAACACTCTGCAATACAAACACTGGGAATAGTAGTATCCCACATGGACTGTGATTGTTCATACAACTAAGATGTTTATTCATTTCTTCTTGAATCAACCCATCTTTATTTGTGATTCTTAATAGGCATGCAAGTAAAGATACTGAGAAGGCAGTTGGATTTCAGGCCTTGAATTCAGGGCAGAGGCCCAGACTGAAGATAAAACTGGGAGTCATGTGCATTTTGATGGTACTGAAAACCATGATACTGCATGATAGCACCAAGGAAGCAAGTGCAGGTAGAAATAAGAAAAGGACCCAAAACTGAAACCTGAGCACTCCAACATTTAGAGTCTGGGAGGTGAAAAAGCCGCAAGAGAGAATGAATAGGAGTTTCAGAGCAGCAAGAGAAAAACCACCAAGGTCTGGAAGCCAAACGATGGTTGTGTGGCCAAGTGCAGGGAGAGACTATTCACATTAGATGCTGGTGATGGTCAAAAAACACAGGAACAGGGAACTGGTAATTTGATTTAGGGATAAAGGAAATTCATGGTCTTGATCAAGAGCAGTTTTGGATGCAGTGATGTGGGCTTGGGAGTTTGGAAGAGACAAGGATGATAGAAAATTCTCTTGAGTAGTTTTTGCATACAGGGAAGGAGGAAAAAGAAGAATCTAGATAAGGAAGATAAGATTGTTGTTGTTTTTAAAATAAGACACGTAATAGCATGCTATATATATTCTGCTATAGTCTACTTCCCACAGACCAACTGCCGAAAAAAATTTACCTTTTTTGCTTTTATGCCATTGTAGTATCTGGATAAGTGAAGCATTAATACATTCACTTCAAATGCCAGAATTCACATTATAAGAATTTCTTAACAGAAAAGCACACTAATACTCATGAGTACAAATGCACTGCATTCTACCAGGCAATATTGGTTTTCCAACATATCAAAGGAAAAGGAGCTTAACATTGATGAGAGAGCAATTTATTTGGCCTGCTTTATTATGAAATGAAAATGAATGTATTGAGCCAGATACCTCTGGAGCACTGAGAATATTTTGGTTGGATTAATCTGCTTTAAAACTATTGTATAACGGAAAAGGATTGCTCCAATGCACTTGCATTACAGATGATGTCATTTTTTTAAATACTTTGCTGAAGTTTGCAGACACCATGGTTGGTGGAATTCTCAATACTAAAGAGTTCCCAAAGCTCTTTTACTACTCCTGGAACCTGCACCATATTTTAAAACATCCTGAGAAATAGGACAGGTTTTGGTTGCCGTTGTTGGGATCCCTGTTTGGGCCCATGTGGTCCTGCCAATGCCAGCAACAATACTGGAAAGTTTTTTCCACTGGGCTCCTGCCCAAGGCTGCAGAGTTTAGTGTTCAGTATTCACAGGCCACTAAGCAGACACCTCCTTCCAGAATTCACCCTCCTCAGAGGAGTAATGTTTGGGCAGGTACAACTCTCTGTGACATTGGCAAATCCCTTATCCTTCTTCCCAGTTACAGAGGCTCCAAGGCCACCCCCTGACAGTCTCCCCAACCATCAAACCTCTGCATTTAGATAAGCTCAGCTTAATCACTTACATAAGTCTAAGGGCTTCACAAAAGCCTCTTTAGAGATTTTCTTCTGGGCACTCTGTCTACCCTGAAATTTTCCTTTTCTGCCAACAAATGCACAAAAAGACTTTACTGTTGGAACGCAGAGACTTTAAGAATGAGGGGCCACCCGGGAAATGGCCAGGCTTTGGGACACAGCTTTCTCAAATGAATCACCCAGCTGCACCAGCATTCTAAAGCATAATCACAGGGTAAATCATTAGTCAGGGGTTAAAACTATTATACCCTTTTCAGTTATTATTTATTGCTTTTTTTGTAGGCCTAAAATTCAGATGTTCTATAGATTATAGAAGTTGTCCTTCCTACTGCTAGTTGAATGTGAGTCCCACTGTGCAGAGCAGTGGTCGGATACTGACTAGTTAGCTCTGCTGTCTGCAAGAATGAAGCTGCTGGGTGTTGAGGTAATGTTGTTCCCCACTCAGTGCTGTAAAATCCATCCTCCAATTCAACTCAATTCCACGCATATTTGGAGACCAACTGTGTTCTGTGCAATATGGAAGATAATCATTTCATTTACCATGACAGAACTTACAGGGAAGCAGCTGGATAAGCAAAGTAAATGGACATCATTATTAAAGAGATTTGTTCTGTGAAATTTCCATTCAGTCAAAAGCCCACACTCAAGGATCCAGAAGGCCACATGTGGCCCCAAGACTGCAGGTTCCACACCCCTGCATGTATTTCTCAGGGAGAAGCTTGGGAGGAGCGGGGCAAGGTCGTATTTGACATTAGTCTTAAATTAGTGAATTTCAAAGTGTAGGTCATGATCCATTAATGATGGGGAGATCAATTTATCAGATATGTGAAGTATCCTAAAGAATTAAATCAAATTGAATAGAAAATAAAATGTCAGAAGGCATCACAGGCAGAGTAAGCATACTATTGCTTCGTAAAATTCTAGTTTAAAGTACATGCATGTATATGCCTTGGTCATGACGTAAAATATACTTGGTCAATTGGCTTTGGCTGAAGTATAAAGCAATGTTTATAGATGTTGCATGGAGTATAATCAGATAAGAATGAGGGCTGGTGTTTCAAGCAGAGGTAACATCATAAAGCACAGATAGGAAAAAGATGTAGAATGTGCTATAGAGGTAATGAGTTGTCTAACTTATCAAAATCATTGAAAGACTGAATTGCAAGAGGTAGAAACATACAGACGTCTTGAGAATATAAAAGGAAGCATCTCAAACTTGTTAATAAAATGTTCCAAAAAGAGGCATTTCTTCCTGCCCCAAATATTTTCTACCTTAGTCTTACCGTCTTTAATAATTGGCACCTCCCACTCATTTGCTCAAGTCAGAATACGGGAAGCACCTTTGGATTGTCCCTTGCATCCGCTCCTCCCCACACTCATCCAGCGACAAGTCCTGTTAGCTACATACAAAATATCTTCCAACTGTCTGCCTCGCTAGGATGCTGCTTCCGCCATGGTTCATGTATTGGCAAGTTTTTCGTATCTGTCTTGGCGTCCTTGAAGAAAAAAATAAAAAGCTGAGACAAGCCAGCTGCCAACTCAGGGCATGCTGTGAACGCCAGAGGCCTCCATGACAGCATTTAAAGAGACTCATCTTTCACAGCATTGGGTTATACCGTGCTGAATACATGGCCCAGGGTTTAACTGAAGGAGTGGCAGAGATGCAATGGATAAATATGCCCCTTAACAGGCCTCCTGTTCTATAGTCAGAGAAGGTGCAGGAGGCTGAGATCTGGTAGATTTCTGTGGCTGTGCCCGAACACCGTGAGACCCCATATTACCTAAACCACTAGGCTAGCAGAAGCACTCCCCTCTGCCTTGCTACAGATCGGCTTAGCCATGTCTGCACACCCGCAAAAACCTTGTCTAAGGTCCTTACAGGACGATGCCTGTCCTTTTCCAGATGTACCCCACCTACCCTCGTTGTATGCAGACCAATAAATAGGGTCAAGTCTCAGCGTAGGCCAAAATCAGAAACACTGTCTCTGCTCTGGCATGTAGTAGCTCATTCGCCGAAAGAGTTGGGGACCCGGCCAGTATGTACTGGCGGGAACCAGGGCAACATGTGTGGGAATGGATCTCCAGAGCGCTGGACTGGAGAAGAGGTGGCATATAGGGTTAGACAGGAGAGAGCTTACCAATGTGGGGCACTTGCCCATGACTTGGGATTTTCATCAACATTTAAAAAATGCTCTTAAGGATAGACCAGTAAATTTGCGTAGTTCAGACACTCTCTCCCTTTTGCCTGACTAGAGATTCTGATTCATATCCCCTAATTTTTTCTAAGCCCTACCTCTTTTCTTTTCCAGTGATGTTTGTGTTTAAAACATACTTCTAGAATGTTTTGGAAGAAGCTGAGGCACCTCAAGTAATGTCTCATCGAGTATTTTATAGGATCATCAAATACCTGCATTTCTCTGTGGCAACTTTGATAATAAAGTAATTCTGTGCCATGGAAAAATAAAATGATCAACCTGTACCCATCTTTAAAAAATATTATATTTTTTTCTCAGTTAAATCATAAGGCTTCTTTCAAGATTTTTATGGTTAGTTTTGTGTCAACTGGACTGGCTATGGGGTGCCCACATTAAACACTATTTCCTGATATGTCTATGGGAGTGTTCCCAGATGAGATTAACATTTGAATTAGTGGACTCAGTAAAGTAGATTGCTGTCCCCAGTGTCACCAGGCATTATCAAATCCTTTGAGGTCCTGAATAGAATAAGACAGAGGAAGAAGGAATTCACCCCTTTTGCTGCCTGCCCGCTTGAGCTTGGGCATTTTACCTCATCTTCTCAGGTTTTCAGACTTGGATTTATACCATCAGCTCTGCCGGTTCTCAGGTCTTCAGACTCAGATTGAATTATACCTCTGGCTTTCCTGGGTTTCCAGTTTGCAGATAGTAGATCGTGGGACTTCTCAGCCTCCATAATTATGGAAACCAGTTCTTTATAATATATCTCCTTTCTTTCTCTCTCTCTCTCTCTCTTTAATATAAGCCCTATAATTCTGTAATCTAATTATAGGATTATAAATTGCATTTACATATGCCTTTGGCCATCTCAAATTGGCTCTAAAAATAAGGAAATGCATGCCTCATAGCAAGAGGTCTACAGCTAGGGTGGCTCCAGGCGAGTTACAATCATCAAGAACAAAATCATCAAAGCACCAGATTATTCTCTTTCTTTGCTTTATCATCCTCAGTGTTTTTGTCTTTGCTCTAAGACCTTCTTCCTTCATTGTTGTAGGAGGATTGAAGAAGTTGCTTTTGTTAGGTCTAGACTTCATATACTTGGAGGAAAGGGCGATTGGCAAAAAGCACATCTTCTCATTGTTGCCTTATCAAGAGCTAAAAAAACATTCTTGGAATCCTCTCCAAAAGACTGTTGGTCTCATATGCATCACTTGCCCAACCCAAAGCAATCAAAGGCAATCAAAGTGTTCCATTCCCAACACTAATTGGAATTTACCTCAAGCTGTGGTGAGATCATCTGTCCTGTAGTCTCATGATAACTAAACAAAGCCAGGATTTTGTTAGGAAGAGAGGGAAATTAATATACAGCCAGATTAGAAGACACGTGTGTCTGTTTAGTGTAAACAATTACATTCCTACAGATTGCAACAGCCTTAAACCAACCTTTACTATAAGAAGAATTAGTTTGCAATTGCTTTAGTCAACAATTTTCAAGTCAAACATCAGCAAGGTAAATAGTTTTAAATTAGGTTCAAAGAGAAAAAGATTCATCTCAATCGACCTGCTCCATATTTTAATTAAATATGAATGGAACCACTAGCCCTCCTAACCACGACAGAAAAAACTATGGTGAATGTGAAGGAAGTCAAAGAACAAAGTCATTAGAATATAGCCATAATCTAATTCCTCTCTCCATTGGTTCAGTTTCTTTGGTACTGGGAAAGAATTTAAAATACGGGACTTTGTTTTCTCTGTGTGTGTATGTAAATAAATATAAATATATGTATATATTCATTCCAGTTGAGCCCAGTGCTTCACTATTCCCAGTTTTCTGTGCAGTCTCAAAAGTGATATTTCCTAAAATGTTTCCAAGTATTAAGACCCTGGTTCTATAAGAAATTAACAAATGTTTCACAAGAAAGGAATCTATGCACAGCTAATTAATGCTGGTCAAATTTAACCAGCATTCTCTTCTGTGGCAATTCTATAGCCTTTAATTTGCTTCCATACACTGTGGGTATTCACATTGGCCATGTGTGTATGAGATTGAATTGTTTAACAAACTTAATTTATCTCCACAGTTCTTATTTTGTTGTTTATGTGTTTGCTTAGTGGTGGGTTTTTGTTGTTTGGTTGGATGATTGGTTGGAAGATCAAAAACCACTCAGCGTAATAGTACAATATTTCATGAAATAACAGAAAATTTTTTTTGTATCTCTTAGAATTTGGTATGTTCCATGTTACAGAAAAATATAAATAAATAGAAAAAAAAATAAAACAAAGTTTATTTTTCTCCCAGGCAAAAGGAATGTGGAGTATGCTGTCAAAACTCTGGAAGTTCCAGAGTCATCAGAGCTTCTGCTCTTTCCATCTCTCTGTTCTACCTCCCAGCCTGGGGCTTCTCTCCTCAAGTTCAACTCATAGTCCAAGGTGGCTACCAAAAGTTCTGTCATTTTATTCACACTCCAGGAAGAAGTTGATTCTCCTGCTTTTTAGCAGCATTCCCAGAAAGCCCACATAACACACTTGTTAACATCTCATTGTCCAGAACAACAGGAAAAAAATACTTTAGATGGGTACATTACATCCCCAAATAAAATTTGGATTCTGCAACTAAGGATGAGAGCAAAGCTATATGGGCATTTAGCACACAGTCTTTTCCATTCACTTTAGAGCAAAGAGGACAAAGAAAGAGGAGGAGGAAGGGGAGGAGGAGAGGGATGAAGAAGCTTCGAATGCATTTTTAAATGTATTTTATTAGCGTAAAAAGTATCTGGAGGTAAATAAATGATTTATTTCCTGCAGAGATGGTTAATGGGTTATCATTCCTGTCAAATTCCAGCTGTCTGCTTGAACAGATCTCAGATTTTGACTGACACCTCCCAAGTGCTTAAATCCATGGATATCAAATTGGCTTCGTAACAAGCCCAAACCTTACTTTCTACACTTTGTGTACATTTACCAACTGCATCCATTACCATAATACATAAAACAAGTAGGTGACAGTTCAATTATCAGATGTAATACAGCCAGAGAGGGGAAACTCGTAATCACATTAGAGAGTTCATTTTTTGACAGTTTGTAACATCCTGACCCAAAGTGCTTCCTGCTGACAAGGAGTTCTCTGACTTAAACCAGATTTTGCTCAATAAATAGCAGAGAAAATGAAAATATCCTGAGAGAATTAAACTCTGGTTATAGCAAAGTTTTCTGTCATTTCTCATAAGCATCCAAATAGGGAAGCAAAATTAAGCCAATCTCTAGTTTTCTTGGAAATAATATAGCTGCTGTTCAGAAGTGCTTTAAATAGATCTCTTTGGAACAGGTGCTCATATATAATACTTTTAAATGTATGCATGTTTTTTCTTTGATAAAATCGGAGAGATTGACCTAATCGGGGACAGAAATCATGGCAGTCATCACCAGAATATACTGGAAAGAAGGTGACTAACATTAACACCAGTGTGGTTCCATAGTATTTGATCAGACGTGAAGGCTTTCTTTTGTCAGTTGTGTTAAAATTATTTGTACATTTTCTCTTCTGAGCTAGACTCAGTTGGCCTGAGGGTGGTTGGGAAGAGAGACAAGAAAAGAAGGAAATGAAACATTCACCAAGTACCACTTTGTGCCAGGCACCATATTAAGTGTTCCGTGTGTGTTTTCGTGTTTATCTACCATAGTGAATTTATGAGCATGTTTTTTAGTACCACTTTATAGGTGAGGAAAATAAAATGCAGACATAATAAGGTCTTTCTTACCAGGCTTTCCACGTGGAGAAGCAGTCTGTGTTGTCCCAATTTGCCTGGTGGTCAAGACTTTTCCCTTTTTGGGACATGGCACTTAGCACGTTTGTTTTGGATGTCACTTCTTCAGGCGTTATGCATTTATTTAAAAGCTCCTCAAAGACAAACAAAATAGGGACTTCAGGAAAGAAGAGGAAATTCACTCCCAAGTAAGCGTTTAGGGATCCAATTTACTCTTTCTGGAAAGCGAGGTGAAAAACCCAAAACTTGATGGTTTTGGAGCCAGTGTGATGAAAATTGACTCTGTTGCATCTAAAAGGCAGGGCTGCTTGGACTCCAAGGCCTTCCTGGAGTATGTTCTAAAGATCAAGTTTCTCCAGTCTGAGAAAATAAATAAATGGTTGACTGGAACAGAACAAAAGAGAAATCTGGTAGACAGGCTTTTCAAAGATGGCAATGGTGATTAGGGACGTCAGGAATTCAGACAGTGGCAGAAAGTGTGACATACACTAAGAGTAACATAAACAGCAAAAACAACTGGGTCCTATAGACAAAAGCAAGAAAAAAGTGTTTTGTCGCAGGGATGAACTTGCCAGGAAGCCATTGTAAATGGGCACAACCACAGAGTATAGCTTCTCTGGGCATCGCTGAACCTTTGCTCCAGCGTTAAGTATATACACTTTAGAAGTAGTCTAAGGACTATGTCAATATTTACGATCCAGGAGGCACGTGAAGGGGAAGAAAGTTGTATGTCACTGCAGGAATCTCCCTACCCAGTTAAAGTATTTAGATGAGTTTCAAATTCTAGCAAACCTGAAGAGGGCCACATCTAAGAAACTCTGCCTCATTAGTGAAGACACGGGCACATGCATCACTTTCTACCTTCTAAAAGGATTTAGTCTTTAACTTCCATTGTCCTAGGGACAAAATGAATGAATGAGGAAGTGAACCAATCTCTGTGGAAGACAAAGCATTGTTTATCTCCATTTTGTTCTTGATTTCTGATTGGGCTGTTTGTGAGGAGGTAGGAAGAAAGCGAATGTGGGCCAAAAATGGTCAAGTCACTTTCTCTGATATATATTTTCATCGTTACGGCTTGTACGTTCTAATTTTTCAAGAAGCCACCATATTACTGAATGTACTTAGTTATTTTGATATATCCTGTGCCAAGCAATTTGAAGTGATCCAATCATTCTTCATTATTTCTTTGAGGATTTCACATATTTCCCCTGTTTATGCAGTTTTCATTTGACACAGGAAACCCATAAAGAAATAACTGAAATTTTTATGGAAACATTTAAGGGTAATTTTTCTATGACTGTATATAGAAATCGTTTCTCCATCTAAAATAGATGAGGGCAGCAACAACGCTTTCTGCACTTGGCTCACAATTTCACATGAATTAATAACTAATAAAAGGAAGCAGAAAAGAATATAATCAGTAGTCACATTTCCTGAATCCTGTTTCCTTCCACTGTATTGAGCCCAGTGCATGCTGTGCATGGAACTGTAATACATATTGCAACCAAGTGCAACAGAACATTAAAGTTGAATATTTTAATCCATAGGAATAAATACTTTTTATTTCCAGAGTAAGCAAACTAAATGTAATATTTAGGCAGTTTTCTTCAAGATACAGTAATCACTCTTACTGTGGGTAGGAAGAAAATTTGCTCCCAGTAAATCATAAAACCTCAAATATGAGCCCGGAGCAGTGGTACATGCCTGCAGTACCAGCTACTTGGGAGACTGAGGCAGGAGGATTGCTTGAGTCCAAGCGTTCCAGGCCAGTCTGGGCAATATAGTAAGACCCCATTTCTGAATGATTGAATGAATGCATGAATGAATAAATAAATCAATCAAGCAATGTCAAACATGATCTGGGAAAATGAATGGAATAACCACACTTTATAACACAGCTAGCTCCCTCTTAGTACTGCAGTTCTTCAGTCACAACCACTTTCAGATCTATTGTTTGAAAGGATGTAAAGTAAAAGACAACACAAGCCATGTTTCCATTTCCTCGTAACAAAGGAAAGTTGAGTGGCTGATTCAGAAAATAGAAAACTTACGGTGGATCTAGAGCTTACATAGGTGTGAATCACCAGAAAGTACTATACATTTCCATCAGTCATGTAAGAATTTTTTTCAAAGTGTTATGGATAAAGTGGTCACATAGTTCACTTGCTACAGAATCAGTGACAAATAAATCTTGGTAAGCCAAAAAATGACTTATTATAGAACACAGAAACAGGCAGGGTATTCTGTATCACTCGAAGTCTGGAATTAACACACAGATGTCATAAGGCCATTGTCTGTTGATTAAGAAAAGGAATTTGCTAAATATCCACTAGTTTGTTCTTAGTTGATGCCCTTAGTTCCCAACCCAGTTCTCTGAAGTTAAGGTTCTCTGAGGTTCTTAGAAAAACCTGGAAAAAGATCTTGGATAATGGTGTACCATAACCTATGACTCTCAGATTTTTCTTCCCCTAAAGAAAATTTAAGCTTCAAAGTCCTGATCATTGTAAGAGGAGAATAATCACCTGATAGACTTTGAGAATTTCAAGAAGGAAACATTATTTGGTCACTAATAAATTAGCAGTTAGTGGAATATGTCTGGATCTGTACTATCAGCCTTGCCTTTGTAGGTTTTGCATGCTCTCATCTTCATAAGACTTTGGGCAGATGATCCACTGAATGCAGTATAATGTACTGGGTGCAACACAGATGTAAACAGACCCCTAGGAAAACACAGAAGAGGGAACAACTTCCCTATGTATGAGAGGGAGTAACTATTTCTGTGTACAAGATTTAAGAAACACTAGAATCTGAAAAGGTGGCATTTGAATTCTCAGTAGGAACTTGCCAAGTAGGAATTGGATGGAGTGTACAGATGGGAAGTTATTCCAGAAAGACAAATCAGCATTTGCAGATAAATGGAAGTATGTTTGGGAACTGGTGAGCAGTTCAGTATGGCTACAATATAGCATATTTAGACAGGAATGGCAGAAAATTAGGCTGGAGATGCATGTAAGAACCACGATATGAAGGAACTTCACAGCCATTCCACACAGCACAGTGGCTGCTGTCAATGAGGACAAAGTCATGTACTCTCCCTTAGTGCTCACACTTTATTTCTTCTACTGTTTTCTGTGTCCACTCAGATACTTCATTTTCTTTATTCAATAGAGCCAGGTTTAGTACGAAATGAGCAGAGATGTGCAGCAAGTCTGGAGATAGAAATCTCCATTGTTGAAGTGCTAAGGGCATGAACAAAAACAGAAGCATTCTGGAAGCTATCTATGCTATGAATTATTGTTTATAAACAGACTGTATTTTGTTGAATTACTATAAACAGAGTCTCAGAGATGAAGACAGACAAATGCTTAACTTTGTGTACAAAGAACTGGAGTTTTGCTTCCAATTTAGTATGTAAAAACCTGCGAAGAAGGTCACTGCAATCAAATATGAGGAAAAGTCAAAGAAAATACAAAATCCTAAGTATTTAAGAGACCATTAGAGAGCTGAGGTCACAAGGCAATATAGTAATCTGAATTTCAGAGGGTCAAGGCTTTTCAAAGAAAAAGCATGTATGTCTCAACTGTGGCAGATTATGAGGAAAAGAACTACCCACCATAAACCTGGATAAGAAGAAATCAGCAAAATTTTAACAAATCACTAAAGGCTGAGTGTATACTAGTATGTCCATCTGGAATAGCTGGAGGGCCCACACACAAGAGCAGTTCACATTCACAAGCTCTTTTTCCCAGGTTTCCCTTGGACGTCCATGAGGAAGATTGGGGAATGGATAGGAAACTAAAGAGAAAACCCCTCTCTAGGGAGGGGTTGATCAGTCCAGGTGACTGTTACCTGTTATGGGCTTAATTGTGTCTCCCCAAAATTCATATGTCGAAATCTTAACCCCCAGTATCTCATCTGACTACATTTGGAAATAGGGTCTTTAAAGAGGTAATTAAGGTTAAATGAGGTCATTGGGATGGGTCCTAATACAATTTCACTTTTGCACTATTGTTTTCTTAGAACTGTGAGCTTTAACTTTCAGGTGTTTTTATGATGGTGGGTAGCTATTGTGCTGTTCCATGTACAATGCAGTTTTGAGTATTTCCTGTAGGACAGGTCTAGTAGTGACAACTTCCCTTAGTGTTTGCTTGTCTGGAAAGGGCTTTATTTCTTCATCATTTATGAAACTTAGTTTTGCAGGATACAAAATTCTTGGCTGGCAGTTGTTCTGCTTAAGAAGACTAAAAATGGACCCCAATCCCTTCTGTAAGGTCTCCGCTGAGAACGCTGCTCTTAGTCTGATGGGTTTTCCTTTATAGGTTACTTGTTGCTTTCATCTTGCAGCTTGTAGAATTTTCTCCTTCATTTTGACTTTGTCCAGGTTGGTGACTGTGTGCTTTGGAGATGTCCTGTTTGCTGTGAACCTTCCCAGTGTTCAATGCCCATCTTGTACCTGAATATCTGAATCTCTGGCAATACCAGGGAAATTTTCCTCAATAATTCTCTTGAATAGGTTTTCCATGCTTTTTGCTTTTTCTTCTTCTTTCTCAGGGATACCTTGATTTGTATATTGGCCGCTTTGCATAGTCCTATACTTCTCTGAGTGATTGTTCATTCTTCTTCATTCTTTTTTCTGCATCTTTGACTGATTGGGTTAATTTCAAAGCCTATCTTCAAGCTCTGAAATTCTTTCTTCTACTTGATCTAGCCTATTGTTGAAGCTTTCTGCTGTATTTTGAAATTCCCTAAAAGACTCCTTCATTTCATGTGTAATTGAAGGGACCCCAAATCTGTAAGGATCCAAGCAGTATGTGGAGAGTGCCAAGAATAAAGTGTTTGAGTATGGAAAGGTAGAGCTATTGCCAACTTGATTTACTGTTACAAATTCTAAAATGGCAGCCAACTCTGAGTTTTACTAGAAAAGGTTACAAGATCTAAAAAAATATGATTAAATATCTGGTTAATGATTCAGAAATCCATGAATTTTTTTCTCAAATATAAAAGGAGTTTGCATCATTTACATTCCACCAATTATCACCACAGCACACTTGAGAAATGATTTGATATTAAAAAAAATTTTTTTAATGCTATTTAGAAAGCGAGAAAAGTGGAAAAATTATCCTTACATGACAAATTTTCAACTAGGACTTTTCTAAGGTAAACACGTGATATTCTTTGTTATATGTAGCTTTATGCTTTAGATATTTCCATGATAACAGCAAATTTTACAGAGTGATTTAACAAACTGCCTCCATTTAAATAGCTATGTTTTCTTTTCCCTGGAAGACATCCCTCTTTTGTGTTTAATGCTTACAGAACAGTAAAACAATTTCTGTACTAATTTACCGAGTGCTAGGAACCAGTAACCAAGAAAATGTGATGCAAATTTTTAAATTAATCCAAAGTTCAATTCTCTCAGGAACTTGCAGGCAATCAACAGGAGATTGTTAAGAAACAAAATCAAGAAAATCTCATAAAATCTTCTTTTGAAAGATCTATTAATGCACTGTGGTGTTAGTACAACTTTACAACACAGCATATCACATCACTGGGAAAAGGGGAGCAATTCCATAGGGCTATGAAATACTGAGTCTTCATTAAAGGATTATTAGCTCATTAAAACTATCACACCTGATTCTTGAGTAATTGACATGACTGAGTTACTGCTCTGAAATAAAATGATGTAGCTGCCCAGTGGCAGTAATAAAGTCACAAAGCGACATACCAAAGGATAACAGAATGCTTAGCAGCACTGGCATTCATAAGAAGGGACATTTTTGTTTGAAAAAAATAACAACTCTTCCATTCAAAACTATGACCTAAGTAACCTAGCATACTTTCTTTGGCTGATGGATTTTTTCTGAAATACAGAAATGACAAATGGAGCATTTGTCCTGAGTATCTGTGATTAAACTGACAAGTTAATTGACTTTTCAGACTTTCTTCTCATTCTCTTACTCTGTTTTGTCTTTTTAACTGAATAAATTTTAGTGTTCATGAAAGTTCATGGACTGACAGCCTTGGAGACAGAAATTCCTTATGAATCCACAGGTGCTGATTAGTAATTGGCAATATGTACTCTGCCCAGGAGACGGTTCAGTCTGTGTGCTCCACGAGCTCTGGGTTTGCCATTAAAGTTGATGAGGATGGCAATTAGCATCATCAGACAGACAGATCAATACAACAAAATCCAAGAATAGCTGAATGTGTTTAACGTGTCTAAATATAATGTCAGGAATATAAATCCTGAGATCATTGTATTGTATTCAGGTAATGTATTGGCAGATACCATGTGGCACGTTGCCTTTGTGATTTTTAAAATTTATTTCAGTACTGGCAGAAAAAAGGTAAATTCAGAAAAAAACAACAACAATGTTTTATTCTCCCAATTAAACCAGCAGTTGAACTTCTGCATCTCCTTTCTCTAGGTTCCTCAAAATATTAGGAAAAAATTAACAGGCACCAAGCGATTAGAATCAAAAGATACCATAATCATCAATCTGAAAAGATGCTGACTGTAAACAAGAAATATAATATACTACAAAGTCCTGACATCAACCTATATTTTTTCTATATACCTTCATTTTCTTCATTTATTTTTGCCAACTTCTCCTCTACCCATATCTATTTAGCATTTCTCAAAATTTCAACTTACTCAAAATTTTAAGAAGTCAATAGCTGAGAGCCAGGAGTCAGTCACCAGGTTAGTGAATTGAAAAGACCAAAAACTAAAATCAGTAAGACATGGGTTTGCTAAACCAGATCTATCATTCTAAATTAATGACATCGAGCAAAGTAGACCACCTCCCTGAACATCTCTTTTCCTAAATGTAAAATAAGAATAAAATAATAAAGAGTTGTTGAAAACTACGATGGCTATAGAAAGTGTTGCCATCCAATAGAGTTGTTTGTATATGTTAAAAACATGATATGTAATCTAATCAAAGTCCTCTGTAGATAAAATAGACTGACACTAATTTTTTTGTGTTTAATCAAGTAGTGATTTCAAATTTCAAGACATTAAAATGAGCAGAAGGGGAGTAAAAAGACTAGCGAAAAAAACAAATAGGCTAACATTGTGTCCCTTCAGCCCTTCAAACCACCACTTATCATACCTATTCAAAGAATCTGTTGATTATTAAATCTTGCTGAATTTTTTTTAGGAAATTTTGGGCTGTTATCAGATAATGTATGACATTTGTCAGTCGGCTAACTGTAGGAGCGTCTATGATGAATGCATGTGAAATAGGAAATGGTTTCAATAGCTTCAGCTTTACTGGTATGGCACAGTTAATCAAACGATAAATAATCCCTTCCTTGCCTCACCTCATACTGTGAGTTCTATTCTTGCTCTCATCAAAGAAGACTATACTCCTCTTTTCTCCCACGTTATCTTGTTGAACAAGTATTTCTATAGTCGGCATATAAGCTTTGCATAGTGACTGTCAGAGATGGCTGATTGGCTCAAACTGAGACAGATAGGTAGCACAGGAACTAATGCTTTAAAAACACTTTATAAGCAATGCTGCATTAGTGAAAATCATACTACCCTTTATGTAGAATTTGTACTGGGTGCTTTATCTCTAATACAAATATCTAATTTTGTATTCTTTTACTAGAATTTCAGAAAATGAATGAAATTGAATAATACATAAAGAGAGAAGTCCCTCGTGGTAACTCTAAAATAATATTATGGAACCTGGGCTCCATTTCTCTCTATCAAATTATCCTGGTTAATTACGTCTACTTAATGACACTGAGCCCTTATTACACTGAAATTAACCACCTCTTCTTTTGGCTTTTGAGCAATATTGAAAGCAATTTTGCAGCATTATGAGTGAAAATACTCATAATCATTGACACTGTTGTTAATACTTCTAAACATATACACAAAGGGAAAACTCAGAAAAGAGGTTCATTATGCCAAAATATTTATTAAAATGCTATTTATGTTTCTAAAAATATTGGAAGCAACATACATGGCCAGCAATAGATAAATAATAATATAAATTTAGATTTATTCATAATATGGGAAACTGTACAGCCATTAGATGGTTTATAAAACTGTACCAGAGATGATGCTGGTATTAAAATACTAAGTGGAAAGGTCTCAAATAAAATGTTTATATACACTGTAATTTCAACTGTGGGAAAAATATTCAGAGGCAAAAGATTGAAAGTAATACATCAAAATATTAATTTTTATTTGTGTAAAGAGAAATTATTTTCTTCTTTGGACTTTTATGAACTTATTACTATAGTACATGTTCCCTTCGTAATCAGAAACAACTTACAAAAGATAAAATAATTATGAGTATCTTTTAGCTCCAGAAGAGTTGACAGTTTAGGGAAATTTAAAAATTGTGTAGGTATTTATAGATCAGATCTCAGAGGAAATTGAACTTTTTAAATAATACTGAAACTAGAGTCTTGGCAAAAAAATGTTTTTGATTCACTGCTCAGTTATTTCTCCTGTGTACCCGCAGATCTGATAAGACTCTGAAAGTCTTTAAAACTTCTATATCAAAAGCATCTTTTCACCTCCTAAATCAACCTGAAATTTGAAGAAAAACATGTTGGTGATTTTTTAAAATGCACCAGTTTATGTACCACCTTTAGAATGCTTGCTCTGGTATCTGACATTCCAGTAATATATCATCGTGCTCTGTCATCCAATGAAGACATCCAGATGAGAGATCACTTGCAAGACATAGAGTAGTTTCTCTAATAATATGCTGCTTGAATGTATCCTTGACACAACTGATAGCTGGAGAAGAAATTTTCTGAAAAACCAAAAACAACCCAAGACTTTCATGAGAAAAATTGCGTGGTTTCATTTAAATTATATATTATCTTAAGAAGGAGAAACATTAGTGTGAGTGTATATAGCACATAGAGGATTCTCGATAAAATAAATAAAGCATGTCCACCATGAAGCATGGCTCTAAAAAGGAAACTTAGGTTTTAACCATCAACTGAGGACAAACTATTCCAAGTAGATGAGAAATAATTATGAATACGAAGGAATTCCATAGTATTGCTACCTAGCCTATTTTATTCTGAATATACCCCATAGAAAATAAGTTATTATTTAAATAAAGGCAGCAGGTTTTGCATATTGATTTAAACTGTGTCTCATGTAGGACAATAAAAATACCTTAGTGACCGAGAAACAATATATTCCTCTAAGTGGATAGGATGTGGGGAAAAATAGCTTTCAAAATTAATATAGATAATATTTATAAGGTCATATATAATAAATGAGGAATGAATTTTACTATATGAGTTATGTTTAGAGGCAGCAAACAAATTAGTACAGTTTTTAATATGAGACCTGATATGCAGGTAGATGATAAATTAGATAGACGATTGATAGATATCCCCTCCTGGAAATAAGACTCTTATGTCCCGAGAAGTGACAATCTAGAATAATTCGTGCAATCACTACTAGCGCCGCATTTATAAGAAT
The DNA here is from genome assembly GCF_020740605.2 of Lemur catta. Lineage (NCBI taxonomy): Eukaryota > Metazoa > Chordata > Mammalia > Primates > Lemuridae > Lemur > Lemur catta. The sequence continues at coordinate 18,317,874 of NC_059149.1, read as the reverse complement.
GCAATGGGGAGTAAAGGAGGAGGTTTTCCCCAGAGATAACTGGGGAATGACCTCCATCATTGCCAAGACTTGCTCAGACTGCTGTCTCTGCTTCTTTCTTGTGCTTTCTTCTGCTTTCTTTCCTTTATTGACAACTGGCTTCCTCACACAGAGGACAGCATGGGTTCCAACAGTCCACAAGCCTCCCTTCTGAATGTCCCACTACCACGCTAACTCCTTCTTCGTTTTAATGTGCAAATTCCTGGGATGGATTCTAATGGGCCCAAATTTTGTCAGTTACCTGTCCCTGGATTCATCACCTATGACCAGGCAAGTTAGGATCACTCCTATCGCCATGTTTTCTGTGGATTGGAGCTCTGCAAGAGAAAGTTTTCTATTTGATTGTTTTTGGTCCTTTAGGAGATAGGACGGTAGATGTCTTTACAGTTGAGCATGACCAGGAAACAGATCACATGATGCAACATGCAACTGCCGTTTTTTCTGCTTCAGAAATTCAAGGATTTATATAATTCATTCTTTGCTAGTGCACCTACCTTACCATAGTGCCAGTCTCAAAATATTGATGCCAATTGTATACCTTAATAGGTACTGACATATCAATCTACATATGAATAATTATCCCATAATCCTCTTAGTTCTGGGAGGAAGGGAGATAAAATTATATAGGAGGGCTGGAGTCCAGATATGTACACTCAAGCTGTCACCTTGAAACTTGCCTTGTACGCCTCCCACCCTCTTTGTACCACCCTCCCACCAGCATCCCAACATACACATCTGAACCCTGAAGTTCATTATGAACCCCGTATTATTTTTGTTCCTTTCTTCAGTCTTCTTGCTATCAGAATTAAGTTTTTAGAACTAGATACATTTGCCTCATATGCACAATTACTCTGCCCTCTTCTATATAGTAAACATATTAGCCCCATGATTAAACCTTGAAGTTTTCAGTAATGCAAGTCCTTTTTTTGTTCCCTACTCCTTATCCAGAAATCCATGGAATCAGCATTTACCAGCCTTTTCACCTTATGGCACAAATAGAAAGTGACGGTATTTGCATGGTACAATGGGGTAATCAGACAAGCATGTTAGCAAGCTGAAGTTATCAAGTGTAAGTGTTGCAGCAACCAAAGTTGAGGAGGTCAACACCCAGCACCTCTGTGCTATCTAGCAAACCACTATGCATCACCTGGAATGTGGTTAGAAATGCAAATTATTGGGCCCCATTGTAGACCAAGTGAATCAGAAACTAGAGGTGGGTCCCAGCACTCTGCATTTAAACAAGCTTCCCAAGTGATTGTAACACACACTCATATTTGAGAATCACTCTACTGTGGGATACTAACTGGGAAGCTCTGTACTACATTGCCCTCCAGTCATTCCATAACGTAAGATTGAAAGGGTTAACAGGTAAAGAAGGAGGCAGAAGTAAAATATCTGGACTCTCAGAGCTTTAGAACTAGGGATAGTGTTCAAAATTCCTAAGACCTAATAAGGCTTGCATACCAACCAATCAGAACCATGCCACCATATACCAGGCAGGTGTGTACTGCCTGAAAAGTCAGCCTTCATTAAGATTACAGAGCAATTGTGCTCTCTTTTTCCATGATCCTTGCATATACATTCTAGAATTGGTTGAATTGGTCCTCGATTGCCCAAGTCCTCTTTACTAACTGCCCCATTCAATCATGAGAATTTGATAACTAAGATAGCACAGATAATCTTACCAAAATCAAATCTTCATGGGGATAAGGGAAATATCCAAAGGCCCAAAACACTAGGTTTTCCATAAAAAAATTCCATGTGCTTAACTTGAAACAGTAATAATCCACAAGAGGAGATATATTAATATTGGAATTTGTGAAACCTTATCCTACATTTTCTCTAACAGTGTGATTTTGCTAAGAATAAAAAACCATATAAACCTAGAGCAATTCATGGCCCATTGCTTTTGCAAATGAGTAAATAGTTGAGAGAGTTCCTTGGAGATATTGCATGTATACATGGATTAATGTCTTGCCTAATTCCAAATTTATTCACAGAATGTAGGTATATACGATACGCTTTATCTAAATTTACTTTCTTTGCACCCTGCTTTTCTTTTTCCTAAAATTACACATAAACTTATGCCATCTAATTTGTAAGGTTTGAAATATTTGATAAATAAACCATATTAAATATTAAAAACACCCAAGGAAATACAACAAGCACTTCCATTGAGAGTTTTTGCCCATCAGTCTTAGTCCATTTTCCTTTACTATAACAGAATATCTCAGATGGGGTAATTTATAAAGAGAGAAATGTATTTCTTACAGTTCTGGAGCCCAGGAAGTCCAAGGCAAGGTGCCCACATCTGCTGAGGACTCTGCAGAGTCCTGAGGCAGTGCAGGGCATCACATGGTGAGGGGTGCACTGAGAACCAAACTGGCTATTACAGTAGACCCACTCTCATGATAACCAACCCACTCCCATGACAGTCCACTAATCCACTAATACATGAATCCACGAACAGATTAATCCATACATGAGGGTAGAGCTTTCATGACCCACTCATCTCCTTAAGTCTCCACCTCTTAATGCTGTTACTTTAGGGATTAAATTTCAACATGAATTTAGGGGAGGATAAACATTCAAGCCATAGCACCATCCCATTCAAGAATTATGATTTTTATGAGCCTGTGTATTCTTTAAAATAAAAATCCTCTTCACCTCTAAGAGCCAGATCATTAAGTTAGGGCCTGCTGTGGTTTGGATGTGGTTTGCCCCCACCAAAATCTATATTGAAGTTTAATTGCCAGTGTAGCAGTGTTGGGAAGTGGGGCCTAGTGGGAGATGTTGGGTGCTCAGGGCAGACCCCTCATGAATAGATTAATGTCCTCTCACAATAATAAGTTCTCATTCTCCTAAGAGTGGATTGGTTCACATGAGAACAGGTTATTACAAAGTGAGTTTCCTCCTCCTGTTTGGTCCCTGTTGTCATGTGTCTGCTTCCCCTTTGACCATCTGCTGTGTTATGCAGCACAAAAGCCTTCACCAGAAGCCAAACAGACACTACCACCATGCTCTTGGACTTTCCAGTCACAAGACTCATGAGCCACAGAAACCTCTTTTTTTATAAAAATACCCAACTGTAGGTATTCTGTTATTGCAACATGAAATGGACTAACAGCCCAAATAGAACGAGAATTTCTCTAAACATTAAGACTCTCTTGAATGTCATTATTGGGCTTTCCCCTGTATTCATCTTACATTTAATATAATTATTATTTTAAGATTATTATAGATTCATACGCATTTTAAAAAATAATACAGAAAGATCAAATGTACCCTTTACCCTGTTGCCCCAATGAAAATATCTTGCAGCAATATGGTACGATATCACAACCAGGATATTGACATTGATACACTGAAGCTACAGAACAGTTTTCATCGCCATGGGGATCCCTCCTGCTTCTGCTGCTCTTGCATAGCCATGTTCTCTCCCTCAGTGCCGCCTGGAAGCTACTGACCTATTCTCCATTTCTATACCTTTATCATTGCAAGATTGCTATATAAGTAGAATCATACACTATGTAACTTTTTGGTATTGGCTTTTTTCACTCAGTATAATTTACTTGAGATTCATCCAAGTTGTTGCATTTATCAAAACTTTGTTCCTTTTCACTACCAAGTAGTGTTCCATGGTATGGATGCACCAGAGTTTAGCCATATACCCAATGAAAGATACCTGGGTTGTTTCCACTTTGCGTAGATTACAAATAAAGGTGCTTATAGACATTTGTGTAGATGGTTTTTTTAATGTAAACACTGTTTTTATTTCTCTTAGATAAATGCCTAAGTGTGCAATAGCTGGGTCATATGGTACTTGCATGTTTAGTTGTATAAGAAACTGTCAAACTGTTTCCCAAAGTGGCTGTACCATTTTACATTCCCACCAGCCATGTATTAATATAAAGTGATCCAATTTCTCTGTATCCTTATCAGCACTTGATGTTATCACTTTTTTTAAATTTTAGGCATTCTGATCGATACTCAACAATGAGGAGTATCTCATTGTCATCTCAATTTGCGTTTCCCTAATGGTTGATGATGTTGAACACCTTTTCATTTGCTTATGTGCCATCTGTATATTCTCTTCAGTGAGATGTTTCCTCATGTCTTTTACCCAATTTGTAGTTGGGTTATTTTTTCAACTGTTGAGTTTTGAGAGTTCTTTACATAGTCTAAATACTAGTCCTTTGTCAGATACATGGTTTGCAAATATTCTCACCCAATCTGTAACTTGTCCTTTCATCCTCTTAACAGTGTCTGTCTTTCACAGAGTAAAAGTTTTTAACTTTGATGAGGTCTCATTTATCAATTTTCCCTGCAAAAGAGTCATGCTTTTGGTGTCAGGTGTTAGAACTCTTTGACTAGACCAGAAGTCTTTTTCCTATTCCTTTCCTAAGGTTTAGAGCTGTATGCTTAACATTTAACTCCATAATCGATTTGAATTAATTTTTGTATATAATGTGAGGTTTAGGTTGAGGTTTTTTTTTTTTTTTTGCCTTAGATGTTTAATTGCTATAGCACCATTTGTTGCAAAGGCTATTATTCCTCCATTAAATTGCTTTTGCACATTTGTGGGAAAAAAATCAATTGAGTGTATTTGTGTGGATTTATCTGTTCTGTTCCACTGAGCTCTATCTGTCCCTCTGCCGATACTATATTGTCTTGATTACTATAGTTACATTGTAAGCCTTAATATCAGGTAGAGTGAATTCCTCTCATTTTTTTTCTTCCTTTTCAAGATGTAGTTTTTCTCTGCAAAAAATAATTTTAGCTATTCTATGACCTCTTTATTTCCATATAAATTTTAGGATAAGCTCTTTTACAAAATGCCTTGCTGGGATTTTGATCGTGTAGAATTTTTCAACCACACTTGGATAAAAAGCCAGAATCTTTCCAAAAGAAACAAAAGTAGAACACAGTTTTTGAAAAATGGGAATGTATTAACATTCTGTGCAATCTCAGTGCCCACTATTTTAATTGCTTTTGTGGGTACAGTATTTCTTGCTTGACTCTCCAAATTTATGTTGTATATATGAGTTGGGCACACTGGTCCCTGCAGCCTCTTTTGAATAAGATCTGTGAGCTAGAGTGTAATTTTTAATTTTTTAAGGGTTGTAAAAACAAAGAATATGTGACAGAGGCCAAGTGTAGGCCACAAAACCACATATCCGAAAAATCTTGCTGACCCCTGTCCTATAGTGTCACACATTTGAATTATGGACGATAAAAAGATCTAAATTGTTACAATCTAAAAACATATAAAAGTCCCTCAATAATAGCTGAATTTCCAATATATAAACTTCTCTTCTGCCAACTTAAGATTGTTAAGTAAATGAATCTCTAAGCTGCCGAATGTAGTGCATGAAAATTATGTTAATTTAAATTTCCAATTTAATGTGGTTTTGTAAACGGAAAAGCACAATGCTATTCGCAGACAAGGTATTATTATCATTCACATTATTAAAGCAGGGACCATTTTATGGAGACACAATAGGGCGCTTTTAAGAACATGGATTCCTGAGCCAACTGCTTTGAGTTTGAATCCCAGCTTTGCCACTAACTAGCTGTGTTCCTGGCCAAGTGTCTTAACCTCTCTGAACTCCAATTTCCTCATCCTTAAAATGAGGATAAATAGTATATCATAGTGTCATAGTACTATTGTACTTTATTATGTAATAGTACTATGTACTATTACATATAAAGAGCATTACAGTGGTTAAAATAGCATTTTATGGAACTATGTAACAGGTGTGTCCTAGCAATAATGTTATCATTTATATGCCCTCCTATTCATTGTTAGCACAGTCCAAAAATCAACAAATTATTCATGTTACCAAAATCTTAAGGAGCTGATTCTTTTCATGGTAGTTTCTATTTATAATATTTAAATAAAAGGCTGTGCTATCATTATTTATTCAGCAGATACGAGTTAATAAGCACAGTAGTAGGCATGGTGAGGGGAAACTATGGTAAAAGACATAGGTCCTACCTTCATAAGAACTTCACAAAGGGTATCCTTGGAATTAGCACAATGATAGAGGTTCATATATTACTCAGTATAAATGCAGGTAAATAACACTTCTGTAAATATAACTGCCAACATGTAAGTTACAATACAGTTAAATAGATCCATGTCAACAAAATGGATTTTTGTTAGCTATAAAGCAGAAATCATAACAATATAAACAAAAAATTAAAAGTATTCTATGAATACAGAAATATCAAAAGGTTATACTTTTCTTTGCAATATGAAGCAATTACTCCAAGCTCTGTGCTGCAGAGATAAATCATAACCTTTCTAATTCTGGCACAAAGTTATTATATATAATTTTTATGTAATAATAGTGAAGTGGGCATAAGAAAGAATGCCTTGTTTGTCATCAAGTTTATAAATTGTGTTCATAAAGAAAAACAGATTTATGACTGTCAGGGGCAAAGTTACACCAAGCTGATACATCAGAGTAGGCAGGCAAATGAAATCTTTTCAGTGCAGGTTGCATTCTCAAGGCTTACCCACCTGCAGGCTAAAATGCAGTTAAACGCAAGAATAAGGTTTACTTTCTCTAGTCTTATTTTTTGATACAGTTTGTTGCCTCTCAAACTCAGATCTGATAACTATTTTAAGCGTTGGGCCATTATTTTTAAAAGCCGAAATGTTGTGTATGCTTTATATATGTGAAAGGGAACCCTTTCTCATTCTCCCTTCTTAACCTATGTCTGCTATCATCATCCAATATGGTCAATGTCTTTATACCAAACAGCTAAAAAATCTTTCCAGAGAAAATATCTTTTAAGTACTAAAATGTAGAAAATGTAAACATATACTTGTAAAAGACAATTTCAAGTGACTATCCCTAAAAGTTCCTACAAGAGATGAATCTGTTTGTAAACCAATGAATGAAAGGATATACTAGGTTGTGATTCTATAAAATTCCTTCCGTTTTGGATAAGATATTCCACATATGAAATACTAGGAAGATTTAAACAAAGTTCCCAAAGTGTTATTTCCTATTAATTCCATATCTTTTGTCATTAAAATCTTTAACGTATAGAATATCTTTTCTGGCCAGAAGCTATGAGGCTGTTGACACTAGATACAGTAAGAGATAAACCAGATCAAGAGAGGTTTTAGATTTTCTCATATAATCAAAATTATATAATAAGTAATACACCACTTGAGCTATCCTTTGCCTTTGTGCTTCAAAAATACTTCCTTAGGGTATAACAGGGATTCTAAATTCTCTGTATAATGGAAAATACCCCCTAACCTATTAAGTCTCTGGATAAGTCTTCCCATCTGGCTTTTGCTTAACTACAATATATTTAATCCTACACTAGAGTCATATGATGTTCACTTTGAAGACCTCAAGGAGAATAACACATTGACGAATAGTAATAAAAAATTTAATGATTTATTAAACATCAAATTTTACTTTGCTTTAGAAATACCATTTCAAGTTTTTAAATGTGACAGATGATTTTCATAATAAAGTAATTAAATGTCTTCATTAGACATAGAATCATTAGTGAACTGAATTTCCATGGTTTGTCGGACATTTAATGATCAAATTTCATTTGATCTTAAATGGATTAATGATGGGCATACAATAGCTGAACATTCTGATGATGTCCTTTTATTTGTAGAGGCATCCTATTAAGCCCTGAATCCCTAAAAGTTGCTTTTCCTTCACCAAATTGAAAGTGGAATAACTATGCAGTAATTTGTTGAAATATTTGTATATACTTGGCACCATAAATGCAGAGAAGCATAACAGAAAGTAATTACAGGCCTGTATTTACATTTGATTGTGTTAAGACAAAGCATATTGTTGGAAGCAAGGGGTAACTGCGTAGTTTCCATTTAACAAGTTATCACTCAGGCAGCTGTCATTCTGGTTAAGATAAGGGAGCCACACATCAAATGTAAATTGCTTTTCACCTCATTGATCAGAGTGAAGAAATAGTGCTTAAAAGTAAACAAAACCAGTATGAGACTTAACTCTCCATATGATTAAAGTCAACAGTTGGCATGAATGCTGAAGAGGGGTAAAGAATTAAAAACATAGGCAACTAAATCTTGATCCCTAGACAAATACCTCTCAGAAAGGTAATTCCATTAACCAAATATTTATAAAGTACCTAGTATGGGAAAAACAGGGGAGGCCCCTCCCCATTCAAAAGTCTACAGTCCTATAAGTGGGGAGGAAACTGAGCTAAAGAGTAGAGAAAAAGAAAGGAGAGAAATGGTACAAAAAACTACATAATATATGCACAATGCCATAAAAATTCAAAGGAAGTGATCTTGTCTAATATTGAACAGCAGTGGCCAGGTATAAATAGCTAAATCAAGGTTTAAGAAAATAAAGGCTGTGTGGTATAGAAGACTTGGCTTTTCATCGGAAGGTGCAATTATGCCATAGGTAAGTCTTGAACTTCAAGCAAGATTCTAGTATGGAAACACTAAAGACACCAAATACCCAAAGCAACAGTGAGGGGGGAAAAAATAATGCTGGAGGCATCATACTACCTGACTTCAAAATATACTACTAAACTATAGTAACAAAAACAGTGTGGTATTAGTATAAAAGCAGACACACAGAAATAAATCCACATGTTTACAGCCAACCACTTTTTGACAAAGGCACCAAGAGCACACATTGGGGGCAGGACATCATCTTCAATAAATGGTGCTGGGAAACTTTATATCCATATGCAGAAGAATGAACCTAGATCCCTTTCTCTCACTGTATGAAAAACATCAACTCAATGTGGATTAAGGACTTAAAACATAAGACCTGAAACTATAAAACTACTGGAAGAAAACATAGGGGAAATGCTTCAGGACATTGGACTGGGCAAAGATTTTATAGCTAAGACCATGAAAGCACAAACAATAAGAACAAAAATAGAGAAATATTCATGGGACTATTAAAGAGCTTCTGCACAGCAAATCAAACAAAAGAATGAAGAGATAAGCTGCAGAATGGGAGAACATATTTTCAAACTATTCATCTGACAAGGGACTAATATGCAGAAAATACAAGTAACTCACACAACTCAATGGGAATAAAATAATCTCACTGAAGAGTGGGCAAAGGATCTGAATAGATATTTATCAAAGAAGACCTACAAATGGCCAATAGGTATGTGAAAAAGTGCTCAACATCACTAACCATCAGGGAAATACCACAAGGAGATGCCGTCTTATACCAGTTAGAATGGCTAGTACGAAAAAGACAAAAAAATAACAAATGCTGGTGATGTAAAGGGAGCTCTTACTCACCATTGGTGGGAATGTAAACAACCATTATGGAAAATAGTATGGAGATTGCTCAAAAAACTTAAAAATAGAACTACCATAGGATTTAGCAGTCCCCCTACTGGATATTTATCCAAAGGAAAGGAAATCAGTAGATCAAAGGAATACCTACATCCCCATGTTTATTTCAGCACTGTTCACAATAGCCATGATACGGAATCAACATGTGTCCATCAACAGATGAGTGGGGATAACTAAAATGTAGCATATATACACCATGGAATACTATTCGGCCTTAAAAAAGAATGAAATTTTGTCATTTGCTGCAATATAGATGGAACCTGGAGGACATTATGTTAAGTGAAATAAGCCAAACCCAGAAAGACAAATATCACATGTTCTCATTCATATGTGGGAGCTAAAAAAGTGGATCTCGTGAAGATACAGAGTGTGCAATGGTGGTCACCAGAGGCTGAAAAGGATAAGTGTGTGGAAGGCAGGTCAAGGGATGAAGAAAGGTTGGTTAATGAGTACAAACATACAGTCAGAAGGAATAAATTCTATTGTTGAGTAACACAGTAGGGTGACTATAGGTAATAACAATATATTGTATATTTCAAAATAGCTAGAAGAAGGTTTGAAATCTTCCCAGCACAAAGAAATAATAAATGTTCAAGGTCATGAATATCCTAAATACATCGATTTGATCATTATACATTGTATGCATGTTTCAAAATATTACATATACCTCATGAATATTTACAAATATGTATCAATAAATGTTTTTATAAAATAAAAACATTAAAAACATGGAATATGATAAATATACCTCATGAATATGCTAAATAATAAATTTTGCTAGATGATATTTACCAGCTATTTAAAATTCATGCCAACCACTCATGGGAATATTATTGCTTTTTAGTTACCATGTATTATTCAGTATCAGCGGCCATCATTTATTGGGTTTATGGGGAGAAGATGTCGGTAGCCAAAGTAAATCCAGGAAGTGATAGGAACTACTTAAATAATTTAAGCTAAGTGACCATTTCACAGTTGATTCTGGACAGCCCTTCCATAGGCTATACGGATATCAAAATGTGTCCTTCAAAAATAAGGGAAACAAAATGACTCATCTTTCCCAAATGGCTGGCCAACAAAGGGCACTGAAAATAACACGATATAAGCTATCAACCGCTATTTAACTTCAGTGATAATAATGTGCTTGTACTTTATCATTTGGGAATAATAGCACAAAAAGGGCAAGTTTTATATAAATTAGGAGAACGATAGAAACAAAAATGACTCAGCTCCAGACTGAGTCTTTTCTTTCCAAAAGAGGCTAGGCAAATTTCTGTGATTCCAAAGAATTCACATATAAGAGCTTTGTTCTCTGCAAAAGAATTCAGGCACCCTGAAGACAACTCATAATGTCCTCAACTACCTACAGAATTTGACCACAAATATTTAAATGGAGAGAGACAGGTTTGACAGAAGAGCAGAGACTAAGGAGGAACAAGAGAACCTGTATTAAAACAAGGATATGGGCTCACATACAATATTATATACTTGAGTCACAGACTCAAACATAAATAACTTATCTCTATTAAATATAACTTCAAAAACATTACAAACTTAGGAAAAATATTCTACATAGTAAGAGTCACTTAACTGATGTGTAGACTTCTTGCAATTGTGTAAATGATCTCTTGCAAGAGAATTTTTATATCCTATTGTTAAGACCCAGGAGAAAGTTGTTTAGCCTTGTCACAGGCATCAGTATGCTGACATGTGTAAGCAGAGTGCCCTCTGCCCACTCACAGGGCTTCCTGTCTGATTAGTTAGTTAGTCTCCTCATACCACGAAGAGCTTCCTTTTTGGGACATATCCTGTCATTATTAATATACTGCAACACTGTACCAATTTCCAATGTTCATTTTATATTCGCTCGAATTTTCAACTGTGCTTTTTATTGCCAGACTGCTTAAAAGATTCAAGCAGGTGCATAAATGAAAGGTAAGATTATTTTGGATTGACAGCTTTGCCAAAGGAAGAAAATTTGTAACTACCAGGGAAATACGTTCAAAAGTGATACAGTAGGTAAATTAAAAAGACAGGCTGCTATAAGCAGAAGGGTGATTATTGGGATTATAGTTAATGGGCAGGGCGGAAATGTAAGGAACATAATGATACCAGGAAAGTATGAGAACTGGCTTGTTAGTACTTAATGAGGAAAATGGTTATATTTCCCCAAAGACCTATCATGCTCCTTTCGGTGACTCTAATTGATTGGCTGGGTTAGTTAATGAGGTACTGTGTGCTAGTCATTCTAAGCAAAGACCTCTATTTTTATTTTATAATAGCACAGATTGATTACAGAGTATTCACTGGAGACTGGCAGATGTTTCTGGATGTCTCATATATTTTATTTTCTATCTGTTGTACTGAGATATTGTTGTATGCTTGGAAAATTGACATTGAATACTAACTTTAATAGAAAATGCAGAGACTTCTTAAAATTTTTAACTTTATGATAGTAACACAACTTCATATTCAGTCTAAAGAGAAAACCTTTTTAGTAAACATATATTTAACAGAAATCAGAAACACACATTGTGGCTAAAAGAATACGGCACATAGCATCTAAGAAAACTTGGCCATAAACTATTTCCCACCTCAAAAATTATTTATCTTATCCAAGTATTTTCATACCCAGACATAACATGTGTACTGTTAGGTAATGTAAATATATGTATTTTCCATTGAAATAGAAACATCCATAAAAAACTTCAAATAATGTATTTCTTAGGCAAAGGAAAAATGAAACAGAAATATGATTCCAAGTCTTCTCAAGAATTGGCAGCTTGTTCAAAGCAAAAGCTAATTACTTATTATTGACTTGAATAACCGTGCAAAAATTTCCTAATGCTAAGAAACCTACTCAATCCTTGCTGAATATTTTCTCATTTTAATTCACTGGGGTTCCAATAAAATCCATATATTTTAAGAAAAGTGATTTCATGGCAATTTACGGGTTAGGTTATATACTTGACTCTGAGTTCTAGCCCCATGGTTTGTGCTTGGTACAATACCTGACATATATAAAGTACTCAAAATATATTTGCTATTTTAAATATATTATTAATATGAACTACAAATTTTAGAAAAGAGGAAAGTGTAAAATTATTTGTGCTATACCTAGAGATAACAAAGATCATACCTAATGAATAGATTTGATATAAACTTTATTCAGCCTCAGTAAAAACAGCTTCTGTAGAGGCAAGGAATGTAAAGGATAATAACTTATATACTCAGATATATTTTAAATACTCAAATTGAATGGCTAACTTTCTAGCAATTCATCATGTCCAAGTATAATATATATTTGTGTATGATACAATTTAGCCCTGCAAATAGAAATAATAATTCTGTTCCCTTTCAAAATCGCTTCAAAAAAATTGTGTCAATGTAAACATACATTCAGTAGAAATCTACTCTTACTACAGTTAATAATTGATGCATTTAATAATTCATTTTTCTTCATTTCTTGAAGTCACTTGCTGTGTTTATTCTTAGCTTTATAAATCTGCTTAGAATGAGGCATGATATTGCAGTACTTAAATATATTACCAACCATTGTAGCATTTCAAAAACACATGGGGAGATACTTCTAGAAGTCACAAAATGAATCTTAAAATGTTGAATTATCTCAGCACCTGATGGAGCAGAGCCTTCACATATGGGTAAGCAAGTGTGAAGGTCACAGTGCAGCCTCACTGCTCCAGCGAACCCTGCTTTGGGGATCTATATAAAAGTTCTGCTTGGTTTGACAGGCTGTAGCCGGGCAGTGTGAGTGTTTCCTCAGTTTAATGCTTTTGGGTGAGGATGCTGCTCTAGAGTTTGTCATCAATCAATCCTCAAGGTGCTAAAATCCACCTTTTCCCAAGAACACTGTTCTAGGTAGAATTTTCTGCCAAATTATTAAATTCTCTAAGTCCAGTAGATTGGCACTTGTCTCATACATTGGCTTCCCTGGGAAAGAGATTCTGAGAGAGATCCTTTTCCATATATTGGTGAGTGCTCTTAGAAACCCTCAAGAGAGATGAGGGCAGCAGGATTTAGCAGAGAGAAGGTGAGAGTGGTGCAGCTCAATAGAGGCCAAAGCTTCTCACTTGGGGTTGCTCTTGCAATGTTCTGGATTGCAGCAAAAGAAACTCTCAGGGACCAGTCAGTGGCTATAAGATGCTCCCAAAGAAAGGGTTATGCATAGCCTTGAGAGCAAGAGCTTTCTTCAGCTTAAGGCAATGCCTGGGGAGGGACACAGTTGGGAGCTGTCAGCAGGTAATAGCCCTAGGTGCTGGGAGAATGTGGTTGTCTTGAGAAGATGGAGAAATGAGATTCTTGTGTTTCAGTATCAAGTAAATGGTTGGATGCCACTAGCCAGGATGGGAATTTCAGGAAATGAAACAGGGTTATAGGTGAGGGGTAGGGATGACTTTGAGGTCAGGAAATTTCCAGAAGGCACTTGTAAATATAGGTCTGGGGTTCCGGGGGGAAGTCAGAACTGCAGATCCTAATCTGAGAAAAGGTGAAGGGATTACTCAGGGAGAAATGGAGGAAGAATAGAGTCAAGCAGAAGTTTGGGAGAGTGATGGCCAACTGAAAGGGATGAACAGGAGTCACCAGAAATGTACGAAGAGACTCAAGAGGGAATGAGGCTGCAGACATCTAGGGAGATTCTACATCAGAGTGGTAAATGGGGTAAAAATGTTGCAGTCTTGGAAACAACAAGATTGGCACATGTTTATTTGAACTGGAAATGAAAAAGAAATCGTGACCTCACTGAAGACATTTTGATAAAATCATAGTGAATGGGAACAGGATTGTTTGGAACAGAAAACGAAGCCATGGAGCAGCAAAAACTTACTTTCATGAAATTTGGTGCAAGGCAGGAAAAATATCTATACCTTAGCAGATAGACAATGAGTGTTTGTTGAAACAAATAGTATATAGGCATAAAAACAAAATATAAAAGAAAAAGAAGAAAGAGCTTTCTGAAGTTGGAAAAAAAAGAATATCCCTTTTAATACTGGGTAATCAATAGTTTAGTTTTTCTTTTCCTCAAGAGGCTAGGAAACTAGAATGCATTTGACTGTGTTTCATTTTTGGCTATCCGGGCTGTTCATTTTCTGTTTAACATACAAAGATAGAAAAAGAATCTTAAAAAAAAATGCTGGTTGGAACACACTGGTGTCTCCTTTTTTTTTTTTTTTATGATACGTGCTGAGAAGAACATAAAACCTTCTGTGGCTTTTCTGTTAAAAATGCATCACCTGAATCTTATTAACATCACCAGGAAATATCAGACAAACCCAAATTGAGGGACATTCTATGAAATAACTGGCCTGGACTCTTCAAAAATGTCAAGGTCAAGAAAAATAAAGGCTGAAGATGAAGGAAAATTAAAGCAATATGACAAATTCACAAAACACCTGACATGGAATTGCATCCTTCATGGGAGAAAATAGCTACAAAAGACATTGATAAGGCAATTGATGATTATTTGAATATGGGCTGTGAATTAGATGTTGTACCAATGCTCAAATTTCTGATTTTGAGAACTTTAGTGTGGTTATATGAAAGTAAGTTCTTGTTTTTAAGAAACATACAGTTATTTCAGGGCAAACAGGCACAACACCTCCAATTTATGCTCAGTTAATTCAGAAAAAAAATTACACATAGAGTAAGAGAATGATAAAGCAATTTGGACAAAATGTAAATTGGTCGATCTGGTTAAAGGATATATGGGAATTTCTCATGGAACTCTTGCGAACTTTCTGTGAATTAGAAATTATACCAAAACCAAGAGTTACACAAAATAATCCTGGAAAATATAACACAATATTTTATTTCCAAAGGTAAATCTCCATGCTGGGAATGAGTATGGCATGGAAAATGCAAAAATGATTCTCAGGAGAATAGAAAAGAGCTATTTAAAGTTGTAATAAGCAAAGGGAATGTAGGCATGAGTACATTTCAGGTGAATCATGCCTGTGCAGCCTATTGAAACTGTCAAAAAGTAAGTTCATGAAACACGTTGTTGGAAAATTCATTCACATAAAAACTGTTCAAACTAAAAAATGAAATAAAATAAGCTCACTGAGCTTTATGAGCTCTAAAATTTATATTGATGCCATTTGCAAAGGAGGGACAGTCAGGTATGTTTTTGTTTCCTTTGACTTTGTGGGATTTGGAAATGGGTGCTGTTCAACAGTACATTAACATATCCTAGTGGTTTAAAAAGAGCTAATGTAAGAAAAGACATTCAGGGAATTATTAAACACCAGTTATTGAACAAGACAAGAATGGCTGTGTAAAAATGAGAAATGGACAACTTTTCCAAAGATGAGTCTGGAAGGTGACATTGACAGGTACAAGGCATTTAATAGGCATTGCTACTATTCACTAAATGTTCACCTTTATCACCTATTTTTATTCTCAAAGACCACATTACAAAAAGGCTGACTTCACCTTGTCAACTAGTAGCTTCAAGGACTAAGTTTATTATATTTTGAATATATAAGTTCCTTTTTAAGCATCCAAGGTCTGCATGGCTATTTGACAAAAGGTGAAGCTTTTGTGAATGTTTGGCTAAGCCAAGTTCAGCGTTGACCTTCGCACATTGTTGCCAAAATCCCCACTCTACCTTTTGTGAGACATTTGCATAAACATGCTCACACAACTTTCTAGTTGCCCTCTAATATCTTGTAGACATCACTCCCATAGAATCAAATACTATTTATATTGTCTTAAAATGAAACGCCCCTGTTTGTATAAAAATTTTCAAGAACTAAGAAACAACAGGTATTTTACATTACTATTATAGACTACATGCAAAGTCATAACCATAGATGTCCTCATATTTTTCTTACGATGCTTCAAATTTATAACCAAAAGACATTTTTTTCAAAATAGCCTGGCAGAGGCAATATCTGACTTATATCAAGAGTATAACATTGACTGTGTCCATATTAAGGCAAAATAATGAATGTGATTAAGTTTGTTTTCCCTGGAAACTGGTGTGAGTGCCATGAAAAACAGACTCTGTGACAAGTAAACCTTAAAAATATTTCATTTTTTGAGAACATATAATAGAATCAGCATTAATGACCGTAGTATGTAGTATGTCAAAAGAGACTCAATTTGAAAAAGAAAACCTTGTAGCGCTGGTGGGAATGTAAATTAGTACAGGCACTATGGAAAACTGTATGGAGGTTCCTCAAAAAAGTAAAAATAGAATTACCATATGATCTATTAATAACAGTTCCACTACTGGGTATATAGCCAAGAAAGGATGTCAATGTGTAGAAGAGATACCTGCATCCCCATGTTTATTGCAGCACTAGTCACAATAACCAAGATAGAGAATCAACCCAAGTGCCCATCAATGGATGAGTGGATAAAGAAAATGTGAGATATATATATATATGTATATATATATGTGTATATATATATATATATATAATGGGATATTATTCAGTCATAAAAAAGAATGAAATCCTGTCATTTGCAGCAACATGGATGGAACTGGAGGACATTATGTTGCAAGAAATAAGCCAAGTATAGAAAGGCAAATCTTGCATGTTCTCACTCATATATGTAGGAGCTAAAAAAGTGGATCTCATGATGATAGAGAGTAGAATGATGGTTACCAGAGGCTGGGAAGGATAGGGGGAAGAGAGGGATGAAGAGAAGTTAATGAATAGGTACAAATATACAGTTACATAGAAGAAAAAAGACAGATAGACAGATCAATACATCAGTAAGGTGACTACAGTGAACAATAATCTATTGTACATTTCAAAACAGTTGGAAAAGAATAATTGGAATGATCCTAGCATAAAGAAAAGTCAAATATTTAAGGTGATAGGTGTCCCAATTATCCTGATTTAATCTTTACACATTATGTGAATATATCAAATTATCACATGTACTCCCAAAATATGTACCTTTACTATGCATCAATAAGCTATAATAAACTCAATTCAGTAAATGAAAATGTTGGAGATGTCAGTCCTCTTTGCTTGAATACTTTAATAAAATATAAAGCCCATATTAAAATGATTTGATAGGTTTGAGAAGAAATTAGGATTTTAAATTTCTTATCTAAAATACACTTACTTAGCTGAAAAATTTGAAGAATTGTATTTATGCACTACTAAATTTTCTCCCTCCTCACAATTCTATGACTATCTGATTCATTTAATATCCTCACTGCCTTTTAAAACTTAAAGGATTTTTTTTTTAATTCCCAATTGTGGGAAGGGTTGCTTTATATATTATGAGGTTATGTTTATTCTCTGGCACTAGGTTCTCCAGTCATGTCCTCAAAAAAGAGGTAATGGATATAAATGATAATTATCACTCAGGTTGAGCATATTTCAAAATCATCTTCTTTCACTTGTATAAAATACAACTATTTAATGAGAGTATTACTTTTACATGTTATTTACTAAAATCACCTCAGGAAATTTTTTTATGTAGAAGTGTTGGCTCCTAGGTCATTCAGGCTGCACTGTGATTTTGTGACATAAGAAAAAGAAATGTATGTAAAGGTGCCTTAGGCTTGTTCCTTACTAGCTCTCTCTATTACTTTCTCTAGGGAAGGCTGGCAGAATGACATAGATTTTCTTATGCTCAATTTATGCTGTTGACTCACCCTTGTTTTTCAAAAGCTGTCTCTACCTTTAGTTTTTGGAGAAAGAAGTTATCTGTATACTATCTTGTTACAAAAAAAGAATTTTATTTTTCTGAGCATTTAAAAATGGGATCACTCAAGATTCATGTCTCAATTCAGTGTTCACATTTTGCATTGTTTATATTTTTCATCCAAATTTCAATTTATTATTGATTTTACTACTGATAGAAAAAAAACAAAAGAGTATCAGCTATGAGTGAAGAAACAGAATTTTGGGGAGCATATGATCAAAAAGAAGTTTATCTTCAAGTGGCTGTTTTGGTTGATCCTATTGAAAAATAAGTAATGGAGTAAGAAAGGATGTTACTTTATGATACTATTACCACACTATTATTTTCACATGTTTGCTAACTGAAAATTAGTAGCAAGCAATGCTTCCTTATTGTTATATTACATTTTTCATGAAATTGCTGGATTCTGGACTGAATATTAGTACTCTTTTACTCATAGAGCATATAGACCAGAAACTATGTTAAATTGTGTACCAAAACATCCATCATTTTGGAAGGTGTTTTGCAGGATTACGAACATAAATCACTTGCAGTGAACTAGAGGTATAGGAATTCCTGTTCCCAAGACTGCCACCAACTTAGTTGCCATGAACCCAAGACCTAGGCATTGGATGATACCCTGCGATATGTTTTTCAGAGGCCATTCACCATCTTGTGTTCTCTGATTTTATTTTTATGCCAGTTTGCTTGCATGGATATTTCATTTCTGACCTGATTTGACATGCTATATCATAGCCTTCTTTGGGGAAAAGAGCGTAATTTATGAATGTTTTGGATGAGGATTGAAAATGCAGAAATAATGAGTGCCCATGGCAAAATTCTAAAGTAGCTGAAGTTTGTTTTTACAATCCACTCCTCCCTCCTCTTTTTAGCACACGTTTCATACTTTTTCATCTCTCCTGTCCCAGATTAGATCACATCATACTCTTCTCCCGTGGCTGACTCACATCAAATACACACGCACTTCTGCAATACCCTATTCTCACATATTTCCCTTCACTCACATCTTAATTTTCCTGTTCTATATACCTCTACTTCTCAGCCAGCTGCCATTTGGAAACCATTGTGATTAAATTGCCCTACTGAAAATATTAATGGCTAATAACACCTCAGTCTTCCAATGACATTTGCATTTTACAAATTTCTTTTGCAAAAAGTAACTTTGAATCTTAAGAAATGAATCACAAATGATCAAATCGCTTGCAGAACTAAGGGCAACTGTATCTGGGCCACCAAACATATTTTCATGTCTCCAGTTATATAACTCTCAGGCCTCACGAATCGTGCCTGAGCAGTGCCTGAATTATTTTTTTCTAATCGCTTTCTTATTAATTGAACCTGTCCCTGGTTATATAGCTTTACCTGACTTTGGGACAACTGATACATTACGTATGCATGTATACATAACCCTGTGCTATATTAAATTAATTCATAAATATTTTATTGAGCAGTATTCAGAAAATAAAAGGTTTAGAGAAGTGAATAGAGCATATAATCCTTGAAATCCCAACAAAAGACTACTCCACAGGAATTGGCCATGTAATTAAGGACAGGCTGCATTAATCTGCGGATGTTACCTGTGACTGCACGTTGGTGCTGAAATAGACTACACCTGCCGCACAGATTGCAAAGCTCAAACGCGCATGACCCCCTCCTGACTGTCCTCTTATTTTTCTGGCAACTTATTTCTGACTTCTTTCACAGCTCTTCACCTACTCACCACCTATATAGTTGAGGTCACCTCTTGTTGTGCGTGCTCTCATCCTGTTCTCAAAGGTTCAATTACCGCAAGGGCAAATTTGTATCTCTATTCTGACCTCTCTTGTGAGCTCAATTCAGATATTCAACTGCCTACTGTATACGTTTAATGGAAAGTTTCATGTGCAATTCAAATTCAGCATGAACCAACTGAGGACTTCTGATCTCTTTTTCAACACGTCTACAAACTTGCTGTTATACACATAAGGTTTATTTCACTTAGCAAAGTGAAGCGTCCCAATTATATCTCCACCCTTTTTCTCCAACCTTTCTCTTTTTACTCTTAAAGGCTCCTCCCTATCAACCCCGCTTTCATTTAGACGATTGCAGAGGCGTTCCTACAGCTCACCCTTTCTGTGAATCTCTTCCCTCTCTATCTTGAACCATCTGATACACAAATCCCCTGCAGAAACATCCTTGATGCTTTTTATGTTTCTACAGATAGAGACCAAAGCAGGAGCTGTGATTGTTCAGGCCCTTTATAACTGGGTCCAGCTGTGCCTCTGACTGCCCTTTGTCATTGTCACCAGGCCCCTGCAAGCACCTGTGTGCTTCTGTGCTTGTACTCGGGGTTTGTTCTCTGCCCGTGGTATTTTTGTCCTTAATTCTACACGTGATGAACTCCTTCAATCGCAATTCCAACCTGAAGTTACCACCTCTGTAAAGCCACACTTCCATGACTGCCTAGTTATTGACACATTCCGAGCCATGATGCCGTACCATTTTGTATTTATGTGTCTTACAGCACTTATCATAGTGTAATATAATTATGTTCATGTCTCCCTTTCTCAAAAACGTATTGGAAGGACAAAGATCATATCTTATCTGTCTTTGCATCTGCTGTCTTTAACATGCTGCCTGGGTTATACTGCGCCTTCTTTATGTGCATTGAATGCCTAAATGTAATTTTTCATATCTAAACAATAGAGCCATTTTGACTCTATATTTTTTAGTTAACATCATACTGTTCAGCCACAGGTAAAGACCTTTCCAATTTTTTAAATCGATGATCTATTTTGAACGCTTTTTTTTAAAATCAGACCCTGGCTCTGTGAGCTCTTAGAGGACCCAGACTTTTCCAATATTCTATTATTAGCCAATGTCGTTTATCTCCTTATTCCATGCTGTCCCCAATGTTCTTGATCCTACTTTCTCACCATATAGTCAGTTCCCACCCTCATTATATGCTACTTCCAAATGCATTTCAAATACGGTTTACTATTTGTGGTGCTTAATACCAGATGAAAAGAAATTTTAATTCCTTCATATTTACATTTATATAGACAGATTCTTTGGTTAATGTGTATTTTGTGTTAAATGTATTTATTAAAAATTTAAAAACCTGAAAAAAAATCATGTAAATGTTGATTTGCGTGCACATAATAGAAAATTATAATAGAATTCAACATTTGTATTTTCTAATTTCTGTAAAGTTAAGTTGTCTTGCCATCATGTTCCTCTTTTGATTATAGGCTTATTCTAAAAACTTATATCCTTTGAAAGTAATCACATCATTTTTAGTGGTGATCTATTCATTTATGCCCAATGTCTTTGTTTTTAGATTCTTAAAGGAACAGTTTTTCTTTGTTTGCTCTCGTATTTTTTTCTCCAATGAAATTGGTTTATTTCATAGTTCTATTTAAAGTTTAGCATTACATAAGTTCATGGAATTCATATTGGTCACAATTAAGGAAATTAAAATTTAAATCTCTACCAGAAATAATATGGTATTCAAAATAAGTCAGCATTCTTTGAACTTCTTAAATTATAAATATCTTAAACTTAATGCACTTTATAATGTTCAATTTTCTGTTTAATATGATTGTGAAAGTACATTGTCATTTATTAATCTATCTCATATGTGTATTTTAACAATGAAAATCCCTAAATACATTTAGCTAGAAATAATTCCAAAATTTAGTAGAAATATTATAACAGCTTATGACAAATATCATTTCAAATAATACATAAATGCCATATTCTTACAAGAATATTAAATAGTAATATGTAACTCAGAATCATAGCTATTCTTATATAGATAATGATAAATTAATAATATTAAGATTACCGAGCCAAAAAGTCTCATTTTACAGTGTAATGATTCAAATGTAAATAAATATAAAACATTAATTCTTATAAAATATGCAAGTGTTTCTAACTAGGACCAATGAATGTCTCAAAGTAATTGCTCGTTTTAAATCATTATATAAGCACGTATGAATACATGCATAATTTGAGTTTTATAATTACCTTTTAATGGAAATAGTAGCTATAACATCTTCGTATTTTATTTCTTTTTTAATCTGTATATGCCTAAGGATAGCAGAATGCATTTAAAGAAATTCTACCTAGGGGAGTAGAGCTTCAACTTAGTAACAACATAAGAAAAGGTTAATGTGGTACACTGTGGTTAATTAAAGCAGAGTCCCCAATAGTCTACTTTTTAATTAAGGGAATGTTCTAAATAGGACACTCATTTTATTTTCTTTTCAGTAATACCCCGTGGTCCTGGTTTGCCAGCCTAATGGTTACAGAATAGATTCTCATCATTCTGCACACCACGTCCCTTTCATGGTCAAGGAAAATGTGTTCTTCCTCTGCAATCAATACCCTTCCTCTGAAATCAAATGCTTGTCCATCCCCACTAACTCATATGGACCTAGACCACATTTAGAACTCAAAGTAGACATTATTCATAAAAACATCTATTGAAATTTAGCTGGAAGCTTCTTGAAATCACAGTGGTGTTCTTCCTCATTACCTGACCCATGGAAGCTACTATTACAATATTTATTTTCACTGATTAGATAATAGTCTGGTAATATAGCACAACTCATTTACTTTGGCGCCCAGATAGTCTCCCCCTCCTACACACATACCCACACCCCCCTAATTTTAGATCCTTCTGCTAAGTCTTAGTGTCATAAATAGTTGACCATGTGTCCTGGTTTAATCCTGTTGTCATGGCATAATTATTAATAGTGCTCCAATTTATTCTCAAAGATGACCTTGTTCCGACATTGTGGCAGGCAGACTAATGTCTCCAAGGACGCCTGTGCTCTACTTCCTGGAACCTGTGAATATATTACCTTATATAGCAAAGAGACTTTGAGGATGTGATTAAGAGCATGGACCTTGAACTGTGGAGACAATCCTAGATAAACACAATCTAGTCATATGAGTTCTTAAAAGCAGAGAATCTTCCCTGGGTAGGTCAGAAAGATGGGCAGAAAGGGAAAGAGGAAAGATTTCAAGTGTGACAGAGATTGAACCTGTTCTGGCTGGCCTTGAAGATGGAGAACAAGAGTCCAAGGATGTGGGTGACCTCAAGAGGCTAGAAACAGTCCTCTCTTCACAGCCAGCAAGGAAATGGGGCTCTCACTCTTACAGCCTCAAGGAACTGAATTGTGCTGACCCACCAAACAAGGAAATTAATCTTCACTCAGAGCCTCCAAATAGAAACAATACCTTTGATTTTAGCCTGATGAGACTTGTACTGGATATGATAATCCTGCAAAACTGTAAGGTGATAAATTTGTTTAAGCTGCCAATTTCGTGTTAATTTGTTATGGTAGCAATAGAAAATTAATACAGACATCAATTTTATTTACAAAATTTTATTTATAGATTTTAAATTAAATTATACATTTTATTTATAAAATTAATGTCTGTATAAATTTTCCTGTCGCCCTAGTCAAGAAGCCATGGCCTCTGCACAGCAGGAGCCCAAATCATAAACCCACTTCAAATGTCAGTCTGAGTGCAGAGTGCAGAGAAAGGCTGTCCCTCCATCTTTAAAATCTGTCACCACGCCCTCCAGCTCTTGAAGAAGACAAGGAGAGTCTATCTTATATCCAGCAAGATATCAAGTGGTGCTGGTTTATGTCATTAGAGGTTGAAAATTTAATTTCATCTCTTTGGAAGAACTAGTTTACAGATATATGCAGAAATGACAATGTTGGCATTTTTGAGAGCATCATAATGCCGTTGAATGAATATGAGTTATATGAAAGAAGAAAGCACTTAAGTGTTTGGAAAAAAGCTACATCAGCTGGTTTGGATTTGCCTTGATTTGAGTGCTGACTTCGGCAACTGCCTTTGCAGCTGTTTGCAGGCTCGAGTGCTACTTTGTCTTTTAATTTGACATTCTAGAAATTAGTTACTTTAGTTTTAACCAGCTCACTTATTGTTAAGCAATAAAATCCATCTTTTCAGGAAATCATTTTTTCTCCTCAGGAAAAGAAAGTGCAGAAGCAACATAAACATACAACTTTGCCAATGGACAGGCGAATTCTTTTCTGTTGCAAAGTCTGTATGGTCCTAAAGAAAGGTCCTTTCTTCTCCTGCGAGGTAGATGACATAGGAATAGATTTGAGGATAGATGAGTAGTGGTCTGGGTGGAGATGAGGAAAATGATGAGGATTGGGTAAAATTGAGCAAAAAGTGAGGAAAGCTGGATCCCATCTCCCAACACCATGGTTCTCACAGTGTGGTTCCTAGACCACACCATCCTCTGGAAACTTGTTAGAAATGCAGTGTCTTGGGCCCTACTCCAGACGTACTGAATCAAAAACTGAGTGGAGCCCAACAATCTAACTTTAACACAAGCCCTGCAGGTGATATTGACATGTGCTAATATTTGGGAAACAGTGCCCTACAAAAATCTCAGGAAACCCCAACCAATCACTTCCTAAATTGTTGTTTTAGTTTTCTCTGAAGTTACCTTATGCCTTTAGGAACACAAATAGAGGCTCCTCCTATGAGGTTGAAAGGTTTTTCTTTTGAAGAACTAGGTACTAATGATAGAGTTCTTACCATACGTCTAGTGAGATTCTTAATGTAGCAGGTGTCTAATAAGTGAAAAACAGTAATTTGATGATAGAATAAGAACATTTTTAATGGGTTAGAGTTCAAAAGAGAATACAAAGAATTGGATATATTTGGTCTCAAGTTTGTGTGATTTGCTTCCTGCATTTTACTTTTCAAACTGATTTATTTGCTTGTATAGTAACAAAATATGGTAGCAAAGCATAATTTGTAAATGTAAAGGCTGGCAGATTCATAAGCCTGTTTCCTTTCCTTCATATTGACATAATTTTGTTCAATATTTATTTATTTTCCTGATAAAGGTTTGATCTTCATCACTTTTACCTAAAACTATAACAGTCTCCTAAGGAGCTAGAAGAGTATCTTGAAAATAAATGCCCAAATAATAAAAGGTTAATAAAGCCAGAGCTAAGAAATTTAGCAGTTGAAAATAATCTTTTTATAGAAGTCATAGTTATGACATGCTATCTTTTAGGGAGCAAAGTTTATCAGGTAAATGTTAATGGGTAAAACCTTAATAATTCAGATAGCATGGTACTCTTAAAGCCTATATGCAATTAAAAGAGAATTTGGGGAAAGAACAGCAGCAAATAGGGCCTACACAATTGTAGATTATAAATACAGTTAAGCATGTAGCATGTTTGTCAGTTTAAACGCACTTTAGGTTGAGATATTGTGTATATATGCCCTGTAAAAGCGTTAACTTTTGCTTCACTGCATACTTACAAAATGATTACCACCAATTCTCTTCACTGTGTGATGTATTTCACTATTTTAATTTTTATGGCTAACCAGTGCTCCTAGGAAATCCTAGAAATATTATATGTAACTGAAAACAATGCCAATTGCAAACAGAAAAAAAATTATGGAAAGATCTGAGTACTGAAATTCACTTCCCAGTGCTCACAAGTTGGAAAAGACAAGGAGAAGTGGTTTTTAGTGTGTTAATGAAAAGCTGGTTAATTTAGACTTACCACATGCACCAATAGTACTACAATGCTTGGATTAGTATGCATCAATATTCACCATCTTCAAAATGGTGATTATTAAAGGCTCAAGTGTCAACTTTCAGGAAGCTCTTCTCAAAATCAAGTCCTATTTAGATAGCATTTGCATATTCTCATAGCACTCTCTGTTACATAGCAGGGTATATAATAATACTCATGCCTTATTGCAAGCACCTGGTGACTTCTCTGCTTTTAACACTAGAGCACATTGTTCCATAATTTGCTCTTCTATTTCCAATGTCTAGAAAAGTACTAGTGTATGTTCTCAATAAAATAAATATGAAGTGGATAAATGAACAAAATGCTCATACCTAATATATGCAAATAGGATTAATAGTTAAAGTCAGATATGGCTGATAAATCAGACTTAACCTTATGCTAGTTTTTGAAATTTGTTTTAAGTCTTTGTCAAAACTTTGTGGTTTGAAGACATAGCAGTAAAAACTGATCTACTAATCTTGCTATAATTATTCACAGAATAGTGGATTCACTTCTAATTACATTGAATTATACTTTCTCTTTAAAAAGAGAAAGATTGCAAATGGGTGCATTTAACATAGGTAAAAATAACAGCATCTCTCTACCTGCTATGCATCTTTGTTTGCTTTTTTCCCCTCAATCTTGTTTTAACTGAAAAAGATGACGCTGTGCTCTTTAGCTAAATTTCTCTGTTTTAATGTAATCTGTAAAGAGAAATTCTGAAGTAAAAATTAAACTGCTGTTTCTAACACTGAAATCCTGTTGAAGACAGTCGTCAAAAAACACAACTTGTGACTTTTTTTTTTTTACTGGTTTCTAAAACTTTCCCATATGTTTTCTGTCATTTTATAATGACATTGGTCATTGAAGTACTTCTAAGTCATTTCTCTCTTTTGCTTAGTTTTGTCTAAAATATACACATGGATATGAAGATAATTCAATGCTGGAAATTATTCTTCTACAAAGACTTTCTGCTGTTCCTCAACTAGTGCAGGGAAACCAGTTTGCTCCTCAGTTCTCTGAGATGCTGGGTGCTCATTAACTGAGGAAAAGGAGTGAGGTAACATGGTGTGACCCAAGGGCAAAGAAACTTAATCTCTCTGAGTTTCTGTTTCCACATCTGAAAAACAAGAGATTTGCACTGAGACTTGTGTGGAAGAACCCTTCCTCCTTTACATTTCTGTGCATATATTTCTGACTACATTAAAGATCTGCCTACTCTTGTTCGCTGATACCTACAGTTTTCAGAGCCAGTTCTACCCCAGGTCACTGGTCCCTCCCAGAGAGTATAATGGTGTCTACCAGTTTGTCCCTGGGACCCCCGGGGGACTCTTGAATGACCCAAAGTCACAAATTGATATACTGCTGACTCCTAGCTGTAACATCAAAACAATCATTCTTGTTCTCATCCTTAAATGTTGAGAGTATTTTCAGAAAAATTTCAACACCACTTCCTTGGGAGTTGGGATTGCAGATGTATATATGAAAGATGAGGAAATTTTCAACATATAAAAATTGTAGGAGACACCTGTACAGAAGCTGAATGGAGGAGAAATTCTTGTGAGAACAGTTTTGATGCATCTCAACCTAAGGTCTGCATGCATTTTATATGAGACTTTTACACATGCTGTGTACAGAACCAAATAAGTTTCTCCAACACTGAAAGAAATAGTGAGATATACTTCCTTTTAAAAAATATGTTGGCAAAACCTAGAAATATTTGCTTCTCTTTTTTTATGTCCTGAAAGCTATACACAAAGAAACTTGAATTCAAGTAAATCCGTGCTATTCCTTCTTTAAGGGCAAAGTCACTTTTAGAACCTCTTTTAAATATTTTGTATTAGATACACAGGAAAAGCTCTGTTAATCCACTTAGGTATTGGGAGAGTTGGTCTTTGCCAAAGGCCTTAGAAAGGCTAAATTTCTGCTCCGCTCTGTTCTGTTCTTTGTCTCTGCTGCTCACCAGAGAACACCTAACAAGTATTCTTTCCTGGGGAAATCAGTCTCAGACACCTCCCTAAGGCTCCATCAACGTGCTCATTTTTGTTCCTACACAGAAAGAGTGAGAAAGAAAAGGAGATTGGGAATATGTGTGTTTCAGCCTCCATTCTCCATAAAAGCTCCCTCCCTCTACCAAAAAAAAAAAAAGTCATCTTCATATGGGGACCCAGAATATAAAACAAGTGCACAGCTTCACGGTCAGAGGTGGATTCAAGTCCCACTTCTACCACCAGAAATCTGTGTGATCTTAGGTAAAACATCTAAGCTCTCTAAACCTTCCAAAGTGATATCAGAATGCTTCCCTCTGTGGGTTGATACGAAGTTTGAATGAAATCCTGAAATTGTCTCCCTCTGGGGAAATATGTATAGTTGAAGACAGCTACCGTCCCTTCCAACACAAATGAGAACATGGCTTTAATGGGATTTCAAAAGAGATAAAGCCATTCAAAACTACCCTGAGGATGACAGGTTATCTAAAAAATAACTGGACGTGGATTACTCCCCAAGCCCAATTCTCCTACTTGAGGAGAAGCCGATGAATACAGTCTCGGGAGATTGCAGCACATGAACAGGGGGCCAAATTGGAAGCATCTGGCTGTATGGAAACTGAATATGAGACATACACGTTAATAATATTCTGGAGTATAAAATAAGACAATAAAGTATACAATTTTTTTTTACTATGTCAGCCCTAGCTTTTCATATTTCCTCAATCTCCCTCTTCCTTCTCCTGTCTCCAGGCCCTTTGTAACGATCTCTCCTTGCACCATGCCTTCTTTGCACTAGTAATGACATATTCTGCCAGTAGACTTAGTAAAGGTTAACCCTCATTAAAAAAATACACATATATATAGCACTTCCAAAAACTAATTCATCTATTTATCTTTGTGTATTGATTTTTGCCAGAAATAGCCTTGTCATACCACAGAGAAGCTTTTTATAAGCAGAAGTCAAAATGATTTCTACTTAAATCTTTGACTGTCACCTTGGGTTTTTAAATGCTGACACTTCTAGCATGTTTTTCAAATCCTTAAAAACAGTTTTTAGTTTATTTAATATATGTCTTAATGCTAAGACCTCACTTTGACAAGATAAGCATTTCCATCTAACTCTGTTTGGTTCAAAGGAGTTTTCCAGTCTGCATTTCCCATGTACACGAAAAGATCAGGAGAAAAGGCTTTAGATTGTTTCTAATGCCCTTAGGAGACTCTCTTTAACTCTGTGTTATCAGGAATTAACAGTGCCAGTTATGGAAATCATTAGAATTTATTTTTCCTGACAGGTAATTGACCCATAGCTCTCAAGAGTGGAGTAACGGGGAGAGAAAAATGAGCTCTCAAGCAAAAATAAATTTTCAATAATTAATTGCAGCAGAATAAGTTCTGCTGCTGGCATCTCATTTTCCCCCACTGACCAAGAGAATTCAGTATTCCGATGTATATTCAAGCTCAAACACTGCATGTAATTATCCTCTTCTGACCACTGAATGAGTCAGACAAGGATGGACCTAATCACTATCACTTTCACTATTTTCTAAACCATGTGTTCTTCAGAACTTTAATATATTAAGATACTAATGAGTAGTAAGCAAAACGTTTTATTGTCAGATTCTTTTGAGAAAAACCTATTATTACCACATATGTCCCATGTTGAACAAAATTAAAGAGATGTCTTTATCATAAAACTTCTCAGAATTTGTGTAATGTGGATCTCCAAAAGAGAGATGCAGAAATGTAGTGCACACTTTATATATTTCCAAGGAATACTTCATTGTTTCTCATGGTATACACTATAGAGTATATTGGCAGGAAATCTATGTCAGTATCAGCAATACATCAACTCAAGAATACTTTTAAACAAGAATCTGTACTAGAAATAATTTCACCAGGAAGTCCACTGTCATTTGTCCAATGAGCACCAATTCATTCTTCCCAAAATATTCATTTATTATGGATTCAGAGTCAAGAAACGATGGCTGTATAGCTAGCTTGTTAAAAAATAAGATTTAATTAATTTAAATAAGATCGAATTTAATAAGTTTTTTATTGTTTTTCAACCACGGGTTCAGATAAATCAATCTCCAAATCAGATTCGGAATTACTATCTTATTGATGGAATTTAAATTATATAAGACAATTGACTAGTTCAAAGAATGGTATGATTTTATTAATCAACTCCTTCCTGGTCATCCTAGAAACCACAGGATTACTCTGTAAAAGCAAAAAATAACATTCCTACGGGAACCATCTCTTTGGAAATTTTTATAAACATACAAAAATATTATTCAGTAAATATCAAATAGTATCTTCATTCAGCAAAAATATTGTTATTTGAGTTGTAATATTTTATAAACAACAATCTATAAATACTGAAGCTTTAGATAGTATATTTAAATTAAATATTTTGTAGAGAATTACGCAAATCATTATCAAAATATTTAGGTAGTTAGTACCGAATGTGAAAAGCTCAGACATGACAATACATTACACTTTGTCAATAAAAGCCAAAATACTATTCTAGTTTATTTAGTAGATAGTTTATAATGAAATTTATTTCTGTCACTTGTTTACATTTTTTTTCTCACCAATACTTTTTTCCTCTCTCCAAATGCTAAATAGTCCATAATTTTTTTAATGGAAAAAATGTAAATATTCTACTGCCTTGTATAAGTTACATCATGTATGAATTTCAGATTTTTCCTTTATTAAAGATAATACCAAGATTGCTGTAAAAATTAAAGTACATAAGGTATATATACTTTTTAAATATTTGTACACTGAACAAGCAAAAGGCGTGAATATAAGCATTACAATTTTTAGATTTTACTTAGAATGGAGTGTTAGAAAATACCAATAGTGGAATTGAATCAATACTAATTTACATGTATTCTGATTTTAGAATCTAAAACCCATGTGATATAAAATTTATTTTCTTTATTCCTCAGAACAACAAAAAGTGTTTTATAAACTAGTTTTAAGGCTACAGAAACTCTTAACACTTCTCATTATATTTGAAGTTCAGCCAGTACAATGATACATGAAAAAGAAATAAAAGGCATACAGATTGGAAGTAAATTACCATCTATTCACAGACAAGATGAATGTGTAGAAAATGCCAAGGAATCTACAAAAACTAAAATTGCTACAAATAATAGGAGAATTTAGCAAATTCATAAGATGCAAAGTTAGTATACCTAATCCTGTATATTTTTATATATTAACAACAAACCTTTAAAAATGATTTTTTAAAAAAATACCACTTAAAGTTACATCTAAAAGCATGAAATACTTGGAGATAAATTTACTAAGGTATGAGCAAAGAACTGTCAAACATTGCTGTGAGAAATTATAGAAGTTAAATAAATGGAGATATATCAATTTCATGGATTACAAGACTAAATGTTATGAAAGTCTCAATTTTCCCCAAATATATCTGTAAACTCAATGCAATATCAGTTAAAATCTCAGCAAACAGTAATGTAGAATTTAATAAACAGATTCTGAAATTTACTTGAAAATGTAAATGACTTAGAAAAAAGAAAAAAATTTTAAGGCTTAATATAAATCTTTAAAAAATATGTTTAAGAGGGTGTACTATTTGCATAAAA
The DNA here is from genome assembly GCF_020740605.2 of Lemur catta. Lineage (NCBI taxonomy): Eukaryota > Metazoa > Chordata > Mammalia > Primates > Lemuridae > Lemur > Lemur catta. Next base: position 18,286,619 of record NC_059149.1, on the reverse strand, counting down.
ATAAATTAAAAATCAATAGAGAGTCCAGAAATAACCCACACATACACCATTAATTGATGCTCAAAAAAGATTCAAGATATTTCAATGGGGAAATGATAATCTTTTCAGTAAAATGATTCAATAAATGATGCTGAAATAATTAGATATCTATATGAAAAAAACTTTCAAATCGTACACAAAAAATTCAAAATGGGGCATAGATGAGGTATATCATAAAAATTATAAATATTTTAGAAGAAGACAGAAGATCTTTACATATTTGGCGTAGGCACTCATTTCTTAGGCAGGACACAAATCATAAAAGAAAAACATAATAAATTTGACCTCAGTAAGATCAAAACCTTTTTCTCTTTGAAAGACACTGTTAATAAAAAGGCGAGTAATGGATGGGGAGAACATGTTTAAAATACATGGATCTGACAAAAGACTTGTATCTAAAATACCTAAGGAACTGTTACAACTGAATAACAAGACAAAAATCCTTTTACAAAATCGGCAAAGTATTTGAACAGATACTTCACAAAGGAAAATACGCAGATGTTGTCTTTGAGATGGTATTTAAAAAATAAGGAAAAAGGATTTAAAAAGAAAATATATAAATGGTTAACAAGACCATGGGGGGATGCTCATTATCAATTTTCATCAGGGAAATGCAAATTAATATCAAACTGAGAAACCATTACAGACCCATTAGCATGGCTAAAATGAAATGCCTGGCCAGGATGTGGAGGAACTGGAATTCTCCATACATTGCTGAAGGGAATGTAAAATGATAGAACCCCTTTGGAAAACAATTTGACATTTTCCTATAATCAAAGACCACTTTACCCAGCAAATGCACTCCTAGCTATCTAATCAGGAGACATCAAACCATGTATGTAAACAATACTTGTATTTGAATGCTTCAACAGTGATAGCCCCAAACTGAAAACAACACAAATTGTCCACCATCAAATGAATGGATAAGCAAATATTAGTATATTCCTGTAACAGAATTACATGAGCAATAACAAGCAAGAAAGTACTGCTACCCTAAACAACATGTGGGAATTTCAAAATCATTATGAGAATGAAATGTTAAGAACAAAAGAGTACATATTACAAGATTTCATTTACATGAAATTCTAGAATAGATTAAATTAATCAGTAGGAACAAAAAAGCAGATCTATGATTGCCTGGTTCTGGGATGAGAGATGTTGATTTCAAAGGGCAGCGGGGAGGGTGATGGAAATAGTCGATATCCTGGTTGTGGTGATGACTATATGGGTATGAGCATTGGTCAAAATGCATTGAACTGAGTACTTAAGAGTGGTGCATTTTATTGTCCACAAATTATATCACAATGAAGTATGATTAAAAGGAGAAGGAGGAGGAGGAAGAGAAAAATAAAAGAAAAAGGAGAAGCAGCCCATGCCAAACTGAGCCCCACAATAGAAGCTATTTTTCTAATATACTGAGAAGAGTAAATCTATTATTCCTTGTTTGAGCTCTATAGAGACAAGGTCCCCAACGTAAAGGTTTGTGGAGTATATTGAGGGCCCTCACATTCACAGAAGTTTATGTGCCCAGCATGGCTTGCAAGCGGCAAAATTGTCCCCTGCCTCGAGGGTGATGAGGGATTAGAAGAAGGGCTGCACAGACAATTATGGAACTCGGCATGGCGCAGAAGTAGCAGATAAATCCCTTGCTGAGAAGAGGACAACAAGATCTCTTTGACAGGAATGAGTGGTGACACAGCCACAACCTGCACACACTGACCCGACCGAGAGCCACGTGTGATTCCCGTGATGCGAAAACCTGCCACCATGTTCAGAGGTTAACTGGGATCAAGTCTTCTCAGTGCCAAAGCCTTGGACAACTGAAGTCTCTTAGACTTTTGACACAACTCTAGGAAAACAGAGTGGAGACCCCAAATTGCTACCTCACACAACGGGTGGGTGTACATCTTAGTTATTGAGATGGGTTATAGAAAAACAAATTGCATCTCAATATGTTTAATCTGAGATTTATACTTCACGTATTTATGACGTTCAGATCAATTTTTATTTGTAGATAGGTTTGTCCTTTTTCTTTTTACAAGCAGCACAACAGAAATCACCAATATTTAAAGAGTAACCTGCTTACCTTAGTACAATCATTTAAAAAATACAATAAATAAACTATGCGAAGACCCTTAACATTTATTTTTATAAAAATTAGAAATCATCAACCCCAGTGTGGGTGCATAGATACCTCTCACAAAAAGATGATATGGGCACCTTGTGCCAGCAAATCTGGAGTTCTCAGGCTGCTCTGGAAGACGTCCTGCCACTCCTGCATAGCCAAGATGGAAGGTGGTCAGTCTGTTGCCTTTAAAGCCCCTTGTCTAAGAAAAGGTGAAGCAGTTGAGAAGGAGGTAGGGGGAGCATGAAGGAAAAGAGGGGAGAAACAGAAGAGATTTTGCAGGAATTTTTGGAAGAATCAAATCTTTCATATCTTGATTATCAGCCTCTGAAAGGAAAACCAAAAATCTATGTTAATACAGTTCCTACTTCACAAAAACCAGGGAAAATGCACAGAGTAGGTTACAAGACTTCCTTAAGATAATTCAAATGAAAAATATCCAAGGTAGAAGATCGCTCAGTGGAAGCTATTACCCACAGACCATGGAGACGTCAGACAGGAGGCAGAATTAACTCTGGTAAATTTGATTAATTGTGCATTAAGGGTCATTAACTTCTGCTCCTCCCCATTTTAAGCTATTTATGTATATAAGACTATAGTAGCACCATTGCATTTACATGTAAAGCCTATTTCTCTGCTCATGACAATTTCTGGTTTCTTGTTCCTTATTCTGTGAAGTGTTGGCTAGTTCATAATGGATAAACTCTTTTCTTCCCGTCTGCTGTATTTCTGTTTGAGTTATTTCATATCCAAACTGTAACTATGCTGCTTTTTAGGGAAATATTCCTTGAACTGGCTGCAACCATTCCACTTTATTTTTCTAATAATTGTAACAATATTAAACATAAGGATAATTCTTTCTGAAAAAGACAATAAAATTTTCTTAACATTTGTGGCATAAAATAGAAGTTTTGTTTATTAATAATAGAAAGCAGTAGAACACATTTGTTGCGACTTTAAAATTTACTTTTAAATTTGGTATGCTTAAGTGATATATAGAATTACAGATTTTGTGAGTTGCATGATGAGTTAGACCAGAATAGCAGTATTTTCAAATTCTCTCATTTAATATTCTGAGACTCATTTTGTTAGAGCAGTGGTTCTCAACCAGGGGTTTTAGTGGGATGCGGGGGACAGGAATAGGGGTGTCACCAGAAAGATGACATGTTAGAATTGTTTGGGGAGCTTTTTCAGATTTCATTTCTCAGGTCTTTTTTTCTTCTGTCCATGGTGCTGACGTTTATTCATTTTTCAACCCGCTTTTAGTAACAGGTGAAGGTCTAGCCTAAAATTTAATGCTTGGGGTGGGAGAGATAGGGAAGCCATAACTAAACCACTTTATCTGCATTTAGCATAAAATATTGAGAAGCGTTGACAGGAAGCTATAGCTCGAATAGGGTGCTCATCACAACTCAACTTGATGGCAATGAGATGAGGCAAAGAATTCTGATTCACCTACAGGGAGAGGGTTTAGACACTGAAAAGTACCCTCCAGGTAAGTTTAATATGTGTCCTCTACCCCCATCCTTAATGCCCCATCACCATACTGAAAATCACTGTGCTAGATTCTGTTTATCCACTAGACAGACTTCAGTGAGCAATGGGCAGGGTAGAGGGAAAGAAACCAGTATTTATTGAACACTTTGTAAGTTGCTGCAGACCATCCTGAGCCACTTTGCATGCAATGAGGCTCAGGAGGACTGCAGCAATGATATGTCCAAAATCTCTAAGTTTAATTCCTTCAGGTAGGATTTAAGGAATTCAAATTCAGTGATCCTAGCAATGAATGATCTAAGAAATCCCCAGGGACCCTGGAGGATGTCCCCAGGGCCACTGGAGGATGGTTGCCAAATGGTGTCATTTTGCAAAGTTTTATATAATGGCAGCAAGTGCTCTGAATATGTCATGTGCTATGATTGGCAGCCCTGGGATGGTTTGCTTAGAAATATCCTTTGGAGCAGAAATGACCCGTAAGCCACTTGCTAACTTAAATTTGTTGTTACTCCGAAGCATTGTATTAACTGTTGCAAAATTGAAAATATGAGGAAACATTCAAGTAGTCTGACTATTAGAAATACATTTCTAGAGTTTAAATATTAAACCAGTGGGTGAAAGAGTGGTGATTTCATCCTTTAAGGTTTGATTTATATGTCTCTTATTCTCCACGTGAAAACAATGGCTGATACATCTTTATATCTCAAGTATAATTAAAATATTCAGTTTTTGATGTGAATCAGAAATAAGAATTGTAAATTAGTTGCACATACAGTGGACAAGGGTCAACTTGGGGGTTACGAGCACCAGCCTTACCCCCATGCAGTAAAAAACGTGTGCATAATTTTTGACTCCTCCCCAAACTTAAGTACTAATAGCCTACTGTTATTAAGAAAATCATAAGGAAGAGAAAATATATTTACTATTCATTAAGTGGAAGTAGATCATCATTAAGGTCTTCATATTCCTTGCCTTCACATTGAGTAGGCTGAAGAGGAAGAGGAAGAGGAGGGGTTGGTCTTGGTGTTTCAGGTGTGGCAGAGGCAAAAGAAAATTCATGTATAAATGGATCCTGACAATTCAAACCCATAGTTTCAACTGTAGTCTCAAGCATCAGAAGTTGCAGACTGGCAGAACACAAACCACATGTGGCTCACAGACACATGACATATTCGTCCAGCATTTTGTTTTTCAAAATGTGAATGCATTTTCAAAATGTCATTTATAAGTATTTTATTATGTATCTCTGAAGATGAGGATATTTTAATATAACCACATTAACTTTATCACATTTTTAAAAATCAACAATTTCTTGATATCAAGTGCCCAGTCAGTATCTCATACATGTTATAATTTTTAAGATCTATCTATATAGATCTACACATTGTAATCAGTTAATGTATCTTTTAAACATCTTTTGAGCTGTACATTTCCCCTTCATCTCTTTTTTTTTTCCTTGCAATTATTTGTTGAAACTGTGTTGTTGGTCCTGTAGTTCCCTACAGTCTGGATTTTGCTGATTGCATCCCTGTGGTGTACTTTAACGAGTTCCTGTGTTCTCTGCATCCTTGTAAATTGGGAGTTGGATCTAGAGGTTACATTGTGTTCACATTCAATTTTTCTCTTTTATAGGACCGCTTCACAGGCAGTGATATGTTATTTCTTCAGCCCTCTTATTGTGCTGTTAAAAGTCATTGATGCTCAATGTCTAGATATGGCAGCTTTTTTCAAATAAAGATTTCACAGAAATATCGGGATGCATGACTTGTTTGGGAAAAGAATCAAATAATCCATTAAAATTAAGCAAGAGCTAAGTAGCAGCTTCCCACTTTAGATGGGATATGTGTTCTCTGAACCCAAATCTTCCAAAAACCCACTCCCCAATGGCCTACAGTTGGCTCATTCCATCCTTTATATGACCTGCGGACCTCCCGTAGGGCTTTAAGTTTGCAACATCTCAAGCAGAACTTTCTGCCTAAAAGGAAAACAGAGAGAGCTGAAGTTGTTTGTTTGTTTTAATTAAAGCAAGTAAACAAAAACTAGAGTACAGACAGGAAGAAATGCAATATGGGGGGAATATTTGTATAGAAAAATAAAAGTGTTTTTTGGCAGTAGGAAATAAAAAGTAGTACATATGAATAGCTAGTAAACTAAACATATCATACATAGTTAAAGGATTTGTAGTTTGAATATGTACTTGGTTAGCATGACAACTCAAGGGGAACTTAGCAATCTCTCAAACATTTCCCTAGCAAGGACTAAAATACTTTCTTCATATCCAATCTAAAAACCATGATAGGTTTAATTTACTACAATCCAGTAGTATCATTTTCTGAGTACAGTTTTAATATGCCAAAATTTAAATTATTTTAGTCTAATTAAATTGCTGCTTCTTCTGTTTTCATTCTTTAGTTACCAATCCTTTATAGTAGGATGCCTTTGAGATTTCGCAGTAAGTTCTCTGATCATCTGAGTCTGGCTTATTCGTCTATAAACACAAAGAGTTTTTAAAACCATAGACAATAACCCAGATAAGAAAATAACCAGCAAATATTGAAGTAAATCCTAGTTAGAAAGCTCACTGAATCCCATAGAAAAAAGATAAATATTCTCCAATCTGGTTAACCACAATGGTAAAACAGTAAAATCATTTTTAAATGGTAAAATCACTTTGCTCCTAGACGGTCTTATTCATCATTATCTTGGTTTTTAGTCTCCAAGTCCCCTATGAATAATGGATATCATTTATCAAGCCTAACAGATGTTAAAAGAGTATGTCTTCATTTGAAGAAAACTATATTTCCACTATCAGAATTTTGGGGAAAGAATAGCATTTTGAGGAAAGAAAAGATATAACACTGAAGTATTATTAACAGTAACATTTTATGTAGTATTCTAGAAACAGCTCTACACAATTCTACAAGTGATCTCTGGGGAGGTTTTGGAAGGAATTATTTGTACTGAAAAGTAACCATAGGAGCTCTGTGTACATTTATTTGTCAAAGAGACTAAACAAAACATAGAAAAAGAGAGCCACAGAAAAAAAATAATAATAATACTTTTTGTATTTGGACATGACAGCCAGGCTCACAAGGTATAGATTAATTCATTAAATAAGTGTTTATTAAACACTGATTTTGTGATAAAATACAGAGAAACATTTGTTTTTCAAGAGCAATCTGATGAGAGTGACAGACTCAAAAAATGAGTTACAATAAAGTGTGGCAAATGTTAATACAAACATGGATATATTGTTCATGGAGCACAAGTGAAAGGATAGATTGTTTCCAAGAATTCTTTTTTTTTTTTTTGAGACAGAGAGTTTCACTCCATTGCCCAGGCTAGAGTGCGGTGGCGTCAACCTAGCTCACAGCAACCTCAAACTCCTGGGCGCAAGCAATCCTCCTGCCTCAGTCTCGTAAGTGGCTGGGACTGCAGGCATGTGCCACCGACTAATTTTTTCTATATATATTTTTAGTTGTCCAGATAATTTATTTCTATTTTTAGTAGAGACGGGGTCTCGCTCTTACTCAGGCTGGTCTCGAACTCCTGAGCTCAAACGATCCACCCACCTCGGCCTCCCAGAGTGCTAGGATTACAGGCATGAGCCACCGTGCCCAGCGTGTTTCCAAGAATCCTTGAGGGATTCAAAGAAATATTGGCAAAAGGAGTTAAGTTTTTAAATCAGACTTAAAGAATGAATGACAGGAAACATGCACGGCAGGGAGTAGCAGAGAGAGAAGAGCCATTACAGAATTTCAAAGACAATAATGTACTTGGGGTGTCATATTTAACACTGTGCAAAATATAAGATTTTTTTTATTTCAGCTCATTATGGGGGTACAAAAGTTTAGATTATATATATTGCCCATGCCCCCCCTTCTCCCCAAGTCTGAGCTTCAAGCGTGTCCATTCCCCAGACAGTGTGCATTGTACTCATCAAGTAGGTATACACCCATCCCTTCCCCCCAGCCACCCCTCTGCCTGATACCCAATTGGTGTTATTCCCAAATATGCACTTAGGTGATAATCAGGGAAATCAGCTTGCTGGTGAGTACATGTGGTGCTTATTTTTCCATTTTGGGGATACTTCACTTAATAGAATGGGTTCCACCTCTCTCCAGGAGAACCAAAGAGATGCCATATCACCATTATTTCTTATAGCTGAGTAATATTCCATGGTATACATATACCACATTTTGCTAATCCATTCATGAATTGATGGGCATTTGGGTTGTTTCCACATCTTTGCAATTGTGAATTGTGCTGCTATAAACATTCGGGTGCAGGTGTCTTTTTTATAGAAGTCCTTTTGTTCTTCTGGGTAGATGCCCAATAATGGGATTGCTGGATCAAATGGTAGGTCTACTTGAATCTGTTTAAGGTATCTCCATATTGTTTTCCATAGAGGTTGCACTAGTTTACAGTCCCAAATATAAGATTTTTAATGTAAAACCAGATGGGTGGTTGCTGGCATTGATTAAGCAGCTCAGCAATGGCAGAGTTGCATCCTCAAACTGTTATTGATTCCTCATGCTTGTACTTTCAGAGTCACTAGAAGGCTGCTGCAGCTACAGAAGCCATATAACCTCGAGGTAGGAAGAATAAAGGAGTTCGGCAGCAATATCTGCCGTCCTTTGTTATGAAAATAAAATCTTTCACAGAAATGACCAGTAAAATTTCACTTACATCTTACAAGCAAGAATTATGTTAATGACCATCACCCCTGGCAGCAATGAAGTCTGGGAATGGAGATATTTTAGCAAGCCTCATCTCATTGCCATCAAGTTGAGTTGTGATGAGCACCCTATTCGAGCTGTAGCTTCCTGTCAACATTTCTCAATATTTTATGTTAAATGTAGATAAAGTGGTTTAGTTATGGCTTCCCTATCTCTCCCACCCCAAGCATTAAATTTTAGACTAGACCCTCAGCTGTTACTAAAAGCAGGTTGAAAAAATAATTTTCTTTCATGTTTATACCTTTGTCATACCCTTAGGTACAGAATAGAACATAAAGCACCCATCCGTCCATCCAACTCCATCTACACAAATAGGCTTCTAATGCCCTTCTCACATGTGAATTGGGAGGGACCAGTCTAATCCTGAGTTGTAAATATCATTAAGAGGGCACCTCGAACTTCAGTCTTTTGCTCCTGAGCCCAACGTGTAAAAATAATGGGATATTTTCTTAAGTAACTCAGAAATCTTATTTAAACCTTGTCAGATTTAAACCTTTGCCCTCCAAAATTGTTTTTTTAAAAAATTTCTGCACCACGTTGCTGATTGCTAGTCTGTACAGCTTGATAATTTGTCCTTTGTGAATCCTTCAAAGTTTTATAGGTTTAAGAAAAGCCAGAAAAAGCTATATATCCATCCAGATTAGCCCAGTGTGTAAATTACATCCTGGGAGGGAATTCAGTATGATGATCGGAGCATTAACTTCTTTTGGCCACGGGGGTAACATTGAGGAAATTACTGTTCCGGCATAGTATATAGCACCATGGGGGTCAAAAGAGTTAGCATGTCTCCCCAATTTATAAAATTAACTCTCTAGTAGTGATTTATATAGACAATGTTGCTAATTGGCTTTTTATAATGTTGTGTTAGATAGTAAGGGCTTGCTGGTTTTTTCTTTTGATTTACATGAAAGGTTAAGTTTTTAGTGTCTAAAAACTTTTTACAGTCTTTATAGAATACAGCAAATTGTGATTTTCCACATATGAAATGTAGCATTTCTCACATACAGATGTCCAAGTACTCTTTTTATTTAAATAAAATGCTCATTAACATATTATGGAATACTAGGACTTAGAAAATGGCTAGTTTTGTCTATCATAAAGTTTTTGTATTTTTGAATCATTTTCCATTTACAAAGCATAATGACAAAGTGTTACACCAGCCGTATAGGAAAGAGAGTGCCTATATTTTCATTTGCATTCGCAGATGGAGAAACTAACCTACACATGTTTAATGTCATGACTAAATCCACAAGGCAAGCATGGGAAAATAGAATGATGTACTCCTGATTCCTAATACCCTTAAGATACATTGGTAACATGTATTTTAAATACTCCCCTTATGCAACTTTTACTATTTTATAATTATACATTTAATTATAACTATAATGTATTTTAATTCCTGTTTAAAAGTACTTATATGTCCAATATCATGTCTTTAAAAGACTAAAAGACTAAAAAGCTATAAGACTAAAAGACATGACTTAAGACATGTTAGAACCTTTTCATACAGGAATTAAAATAGGATCTCAAGATAAACAAATGACCTTTTTAATACTTTGTATTTGTATATAATTATATTAATAACATAAATAAAAAATAATATACAGCAAGTATTTAAACCATAAATAGAGGAAAGTTGTTAAATACATCAAATTAAAAAATACAGCTGTAGCCAGGCCTGGTGGCATGTGCCTGTATTCCCAGCCACTCAGGAGGCTAAGATGGGAGGATTGCCTGAGCCCAGGAATTTGAGTCCAGCCTGGACAACATAGTGAGACCCCATCTGTTAAAAAAAAAAATTGAGCTGTAAAAACCTGAAAAGTATGCTGTTACCTTTCATCAGCAAATGGCCATTATATTATATTTATATTATATTATTTTACTAAATAAATGTTTATGTAATGCTTTCTTTACCCACTATACCAGATATTGAAGGGAGATATAAGATAGACTGGATACAGGTTCTCCCGGCTTCTGGGACCTTTTGTTTCATAGAGGAGATGACTCGTATATGTACCTGACTTATAAATATTAAAACTAAAATGTCACAAGAAATTTTAAGGAAAAAAAATGTGCTGTATGATTCTGGAAGTGGTGTAGACTCAGTTCAGCCACTGAAATAGAGTGGAAGTTGAACTTATGTAAGGCATTGTCATTGGCCAGACATGTAAAATGAATACAGGAAGTGATTTTATTGTCAAGGTGCTTATTTACTATCTGGAAGGCATATCTAGATCGTATGAAACTAGGATACCAACTAAGGCTGGGTTAAAAATCTCCAAATTAAAGTAATACATATAATGCATTTATGGTTAGAAGAAATGCATTATTCCCACATGCAGTGGTCAGAGAGGCTTTACAAATCAGTGTAGTATTGGAATTGAGCTTCAAGTAACTCATTAGCTCATGGTAATTGAAGAGCAGATAAGAAGACATTACAGATTGGTAAATAGCATTTATTCACTCAAGAGATAGTTCTGAGTACCTACGATGACCCTGTACTGTTTAGTCATAAAAATACTGAAATGTATAAGACATAGTTCCTGCCCTCAAAGAATTTATAGAATACCAGAATAAACAGAATCACAAATAGAGGAAGGTTGAGAAATATATTTTAGGGAGGATAAATAATTAAACTGGAAAGAATTCAAATAAAAGTGTACAGCTGTAAAAGACTAGAATAGTAAGTTTTGTCAGCTTCAAATTCTGTGCTAGAAAGTTTAGAATATAGGCTCTGAGAAGCCACTGAAAATTTCTGAGTAGAAAATTCTGGTAATCCTAGCAGAAATCCCCCCGTTTTCTTTCGTTCATGTATCAGGTTCAATAGATATATTTCAAGCAATTATTCTTTCCTAAACACTTCAGAGATAAGTAAAACATATTTTCTGTTATCAAAGAGCTTACTGTGCCGTAGGGAATTTGCTGTGTGTACGCAGAAAAGCATAAAAAAAGTCCTAAGGGGGTTGAGTATGGGGAGATTACACTTCATGTGAGATCAGAAAAGATTACATAAAGAAAGTAGAGCTGGAGAAAATCATTAGATTTCAAATCAGGAAAAAAAGTATCCCAAGCAGAATTTATTATGGAAGTAAGGACATAAGGAATAGAAAACCCAGAGTAGGTTCATGGAAGGAAACAGTAGGAGATGGGCCCACAAAGGGAAATTGAGTCATTGTAAAGGGCTTTGAATCTCAGTGTAACTATATTTCATTGAGAGCCACATTAGCCACTGAAGTTTTGTGATTAAAAAAGAGATACTATGTATATATATATATATATATATATATATATATATATATATATATATATTTAAGAAGATTAAAGCGATGAACAGAATGTTTGTGCCCCACTCCACTCCTCAATTCCTATGTTGAAACTACCCAATATGATGGTATTAGGAGATAAGGTCTTTGGGAGGTGATTAGGTCAGGAGGTTGGGGACCCCATGAATGGAATTAGTAAAAAGACAGGAGAGAGCTAGCTCTTTTTTCTCTATGTGAGAACACAAGGAGAAATTGAGAGTCTGCAACCTAGAAAAGAGCTTTTACCAGAACCCAACCATGCTGGTACCCTGATCTAAGATTTCCAGCCCCCAGAACAGTGAAAAATAAATTTCTGTTGGTCATAAGCTACCCAGTCCATGGTATTCTGTTAAAGCAGCCCAAACTAAGATAATTAATAACTACCTAAAAGGGTTGCTGTGAAGAATAATTAACTCAATACATGAAAAGAACTTAGAACACTGCTTGGTATTTCAAATGTGCTGTATAGTATTTTTAATTTTTAAATGACTCAGGGGGGTGGCCGGGATACAGACAATGTATGTAACCTGAGGTTTTGTACCCCCATGAAGAGCTGGAATAAAAAAAAAAAAAAAAAGATATTGAGCAGCAAGATTGAAGCAGTAATAAAAAAATTTCCCAACCCCAAAAGCCCTGGATCAGACAAATTCATAGCCAAATTCTACTAGAACTACAAAGAAGAACTGGTACCTATCCTACAGAAATTATTCCATAACATCAAGAAGGAAGAAATCCTCCCTACCTCATTCTACAAAGCAAGTATTACAATCACCTTGATACCAAAGCCAGGAAAGGACACAGTAAAAAAAGAAAACTACAGACCGATATCTCTTATGAACATAGATGCAAAAATCCTCAACAAAATACTAGCAAACTGAATTCAGTAACACATCAGAAAGATAACTCATCATGATCATATGAACACAGAAAATCAATAAACGTGATTCACCACATAAACAGAAGCAAAAACAAACATCATATGATCATCTCAAGACATGCAGAAAAAGCATTTGATAAAATCCACCACTCTTTCATGATAAAAACCCTCAACAAACTAGACATAGAAAGAACATATCTGAAAATTATAAAAGCCGTATATGACAACCCCTCAGCTAACATCATACTGAATGGAGAAAAGCTGAAACATTCTCCCGAGAACTGGAACAAGACAAGAGTACCCACTGTTACCACTTCTGTTCAACATAGTGTTGGAAGTTCCAGCCAGAGCAATCAGGCAAGAGAAATAAATAAAGACCATCCAAATCAGATGTACTATATAGCATTTTTAATTAAATATTTTTAGTTATAATTAAAATTTTAAAATAAACATTTTTCCACATTTGTTTTTCTGTTTACTTTTGCTTTATACAGACTTTATTTTTATCCATACAAACTTTAATTTCATTTGTATGTAGGAAAATTCTATTTGTTTAGCAAATATGGTGTCTCCATATGAACTTTACCTTTGATTTGTTTATAGTTATTTACCTTTTAGAGCTTCTGGATTTCTGACTTAGTTGAGAAGGATCTCCTGCCCTAGATTGTATAGAGTTCATAGTTTTTTTTTTTACTAAAGATATTATTGTTTTCTATTTTGCATATCTGCAAATGTGATAGGGAACTAGGTTTATTTTCTTTCAAATGGAGATTTAATTGTGCCGATATCATCATTACATATCCCATCTTTTCTCTTTGAATCAATGTAGTACTGTTCTTATATATTACATGCACACATAGAGAGGTTAAATTGTCCATTTTATTTTGTTTAGTATCTATTCTTATGCTAATAATGTATTGATTTTATTAAAGTAGATTATAGTTTTTTCAAATATGTAGTAATGTAAGTCTTTTTTAGGCCAGGCTCAATGGCTCATCCCTGTAATCCTAGCACTTTGGGAAGCCAAGGAGGGAGGATAGCTTGAGGCCAGGAGTTCAAGACCAGCCTGGGCAACATAGCAAGACCCCTTCTCTACAGAAAATTAAAAAATTAGCAGGGTGTGGTGGTGCATGCCTGTAGTCCCAGCTACTTTGGAGGCTGAGGTGGAGGGATTGCTTGATCCCAGTAGTTCAAGCCTGAAGTGAATTATAATCGCAATATTGTAGTTCAGCCTGGGCAACAGGGCAAGACCCCATCTCTAAAAAAAAAAAAAAAAAAAAAAAAGAAGAAAAGTATTTTTTTACTATTCTTTCATTTTACTCACTATGGTTGAGCATTTATCATTTTAGTATATGATACAAAATAATTTTGTCTAATTCCAAAAAAAAATCATTTTGGGGAATTCTAACTGGAATTGCATTAAATTATAGATTAATTTTGATCCTGGGTCAGGAATGCTTAGAACGTGTAGCAGTATCTTTTAGGGTCTTGATGGAGACATGTTCTCCTATGAATTGAAATACACAAGATGAGGGAGAGATGAATGACTGTCTCCCAGTACAACAGGGAAGAAATAATAGGTGAGGAAACCCCTTCCCTTGTTACTGTCAGGTAGAATAACAAGGAGTTCTCTAACCTCTAGGAAAATTAGAAGAGTGAAAACTACCTTCTCTTTTTAATTAACTTAGTTTTTGCCTGAGTTGTTTAAAAGGGCAGGAAAATTGGAAGAGTGGAAAACATCCTCTTTTTTAATTAACTCACCTTTAGTCTGAGTTAGTTAAAAGGGCAAGTGCTTCTTTTTTTCTTTTGGCAGTTTCAGCTTGTTTGGGAAGGGTTACAAACAGTGGCTATGTTGAGAATTTGACAGGCAAGGCCAGAAATAAGGCCCCTGCAAGGTTTGCATGGCTTGTGGGACGACGTATGAATAGAGCACAGGATCTCTTAAAAATACAGAAAATGCCCTTGAGATTTGACCAGACTTGGGACTCATATGTTAGGATTTTCGTCAAATCTATTTCTCTCCATGGATATTTCGCTTCTTTTATAACTAGAACAACCACCTTAAGAACCAGCTGGATGTGTATAGCCTAAAAATTAGTCATTATGGTTTGCTTGAAAAGCAGACACCAAAAGGATTTTTAAACAGTTAATTTCTGTAGGGAACGCTGCTTTAAACAAACATTCCTCTGTAGTGAAAAGCAAAAATTGAATCAACTTTAAGGAATTTGAATGTATTTTGATATATATTGAACTTCTTTTGGGCAACTCCTACATCCTTACTCTGACTATCCTTCAGATTGGAGGTATCCAATCATGGTTGTCTACCGTAGCAGTCACAGGGATGAGATCCAAGTGGGTCCATCCCAAGAGATCCTATTACCCATTCTTTTTGGCTAAGGGAAATGGTTCAAGGGAGTGACACATCCCAGGGAAAGAGAGTCTTCATCCTTGCCTTGTTAAGCTGTAAGAATGAGCCTATAGGTTTCAAGACCATGTCCTTCCGAGATTATATAAAGAACCCAATCCGTGACAATGAATCCAACTGGACAGAACCATTGGGTATAGGAGACACTTAGAAACCCTTCCATTGTTTGAGCCCTTGGATCTAGGGCTTCCCATATCCAGATCTGTCCCCGCCTTTACTGTGGCCTGGTTTCTGGTTACTATGGTAGTTATGACGTTAAATTCTCCTGTTTTGTTGAACTAGTTCAAGTTGCATCTGCTTTCATAGGTGACTGAATTACACTGAGTAATACAAGGTACATGCCAGTATGCTTTACACATGAAAAAAATGTATACATTTTTCCTTTCTGGAGGAGCAATTTACTGTCGTTAAATCTATTTCCCTTTACTTGGTATTTTTCCTTTCTAAATTGGGAAAAAACTCCTGCCCTTTATATTTCAAGGTCTGCAGGAGAGCTACATTGATGCAGGTCCCTGCTGCCTGCTAAAAATCGGCAGCAGATGAGGCTTTTTTATTCAATACTTGGTTTCAGAGATGCCTGTTTATTGCTAATTTATATGCCCTTGTGTAAGACTGAAAAAAAATGCAATATTGTCTCAGTGGGAGTTTACCCTTTTATGGGAATTAGTTTTATTGTATGGGAATTGGTCTCTGGGAGAATTTTTCCTCATCCAGATTTATTGGAAAATTAAGGAAGGTTGTAAATCTGCCAAAAGCTCAGTTTACAATTACTAAAGTTTTCGAAGAGACAGATGGGGAAACTCCTCAAATACTACGAACTAGGTCATTTCATTTGGCATATTATTTTTCAAACAAAATTTTATTAAATAAATGGCATGTTTGTATTGGGGAATTTAAATCTTCCCAGTTTTGAAAGTTTCTTACATGACATTATTAATTGTATCATTGGTGCATTAAGTTATATTTTGTGGCCAAAAAGCTAGATGGCTACATGTTTTATTTCTTTAATGGTTGTGAGAATATTATAATTGGTTTCCTATAGCATATATGTATAGCATACTTATTCCATTCAAAAATCAGTGCATTTTCACTAAAACTGAAATGGCTGCAATATTTTGTATTTTCTGTTAGTGTTTTATTTTAATAACTCTGGGGTTCTGATAAAAATAGCCAGAAAATAATTGTAATGACATTAGATGAATAATATTGTGCTTTGATTAGGTACTATAATCAGTAATAACCAACAGTCCACCTTTCTTTGAGCTGCTATGATTGATTTTTGGTTTTATGTGAATATTTCATGAACCTCTTATCATTGTCTCTTAGAACTTCCTGGATATGAGCTATTTGTAAATTTGGTAGTTTGATATGTATAAATTATTGTTTTTCATTACATTCTTAACTGGCTTTGGGGAAGTGGAAAAAATATTAAACTGAGGTAATAATAGGTATCGCCACACACCCAAAGTTCTCTGAGAAATTGCAATTATGTTAAAATGTTAATCAGGAAGTACTCAGGTATTAAAATAATTCATTTGTCACAGGCTTGGCCTATTATTTCCAGAAGTCTTTTTTCTTTAAATGTTGTTTTGTATCCCCAGGGAATAAGTATTTTATTTTGAACCTCTTTCGCAGAGAAGGCAAAAGACCTTTAAACCATTTCTTACAAAACAAGACCAAGATTTCCAGAAAGATAGATTGGGACAGATTTGGGGGCAGTGGAAAAGGATGTTGCCTGCATCATTCTGACACTACAATGTGCACTTTACCAATGGGATATTAGTTAGGGTTAATAGAAATTGCTGTGTATTATTAAGCAAAGGGGAAAGAATTATTAGCGCTAGCAGTGTCTGTGGCAAAGAACTAAATAGGGGCACAAGGAGAAAATGGATTCAAAGAGTAGGGCTCAAAGACACCTAAAGACCAGAAGGCATAAGGAGAAAAAAGGTGTGAGAAAAGATTGTACATCATGCCTCTAAGGCTGATATTTGTCTAGCTTTTCATTTTCAGTATTAGTCTCTAAGTGAAAAAATTTACTAGTGATGCTGGGAGATTGATGCCTTTGACTTCTTATTTGTTTTAGTAAGGGAGTGGATGAACATTTTTTTTTGGTCTTTTTTTATATTTATGTCAGAATATTATGCGGGTACAAATACTTTGGTTACATATATTACCTTTGCACTGCCCAAGTCAGAGCTACAAGCGTGCCCAAACCCCAAACATCACATACTGTACCTGTTAGCTGTGAATTTACCCATCCCCTCCTCCCGCCTCCCACCTGCCTGAAGCCTTAGGAATGTTACTTCCATATGTGCACATAAGTGATGATCAGTTAGTACCAATTTAATGATGAGTACATGTGGTGCTTTGTTTTCCATTCTTGTGATACTTCTCTTTGAAGAATGGGCTCCAGCTCCATCCAGGATACTGCAAGAGATATTATTTCATCATTTTTATGGCTGAGTAGTAAATTTATTAATACCACGGTATTAATTTATTTTATTAATCCACTCACATATTGATGGACACTTGTGTTGTTTCCACATCTTTGCAATTGTGAATTGTTCTGCTATGAACATCCAAGAGCGGATGTCTTTTTTATAAAATGTCTTTTTTTCCTTTGGGTAAATACCCAGTAGTGGGATTACTGGGTCAAATGAAAGTTCTCCTTTGAGTTCTTTGAGGTATCTCCATATTAACTTCCATAGAGGTTGTACTAGTTTGCAGTCCCATCAGCAGCATAAGAGTGTTCCCATCTCTCTGCACCCACACCAACACTTGTTTTGGGACTTTTTGGTAAAAGCCATTCTCACTGAAGTTAAGTGATACCTCATTGTGGTTTTGATTTGCATTTCCCTGATGATTAGAGATGTTGAGCATTTTTTCATATGTTTCTTGGCCATTAGTCTGTGTTCTTTTGAAAAGTTTCTGTTCATGTTCTTTGCCCACCTTTTAATGGTGATGTTTTCTTATTGATAGTCCTGAATTCTATGTAGATTGTAGTTATCAGCCCTTTATTGGATATATAGCATGCAAATGTTTTCTCTCATTCTGTAGGTTGTCTATTAGCACTGATGATAGTTTCCTTGGCTTTGCAGAAGCTTTTTAATTTGATCAGGTCCCATTTCTTTATTTTTGTTTTTTCTGTGATTGCCTTGGGGGTCTTCTTCATAAATTCTTTGCCTAGGTGGATGTCCATAAGTGTTTTTACAACATTTTCTTCTAGAATTCTTAAAATTTCACACCTTAGGTTTAAGTCCATTATCCACTGTGAGTTGATTTTTGTGAGAGGTGAGAGGTGTGGATCCTGTTTCAGTCTTTTACATGTGGCTATCTAGTTTTCCCACCACCATTTATTGAATAGGGCTTTTTTTCCCCAATGCCAAGAGAACAGCAGAGACATGGACTCTGATATCCTTAAATTGCTGAGCAAGCAGGACCCTCAGAAAAAGAGTAGAGAATTGGTTCCAATAAGTACCAGTCTGTATCATCTGAGACTGTACAAACTTCCTGAAGACACAGAGAATGTTCATTCAAAGATGTGTAGACCTGTACTTACTGGTCAGAGTCAATGTCTCTGCTATCCTCTTGGCATTGCCTCATGGTCATGGTATGACTGCTAAAGCTTCAGCCATCACTTCTGCATTAAAAGCTAGAAGAACTGGCATAGGCTTTCTAAGTGAGTACTCTTAGACAACTAGGATAATTGGGGAATTTTTAGATCCTGCAAACTAAAATAAAATCTTAAGCCCAGATAACTGAATGGGAACCCCCCTTGGCCAAAGAGACCACAGTAAAACCTTAAAGCTGAGTTGCTGGCCATGAGGAGAAGGGAGGTCAGACACACCTCATTATGCCTTCTCCCTTTTGAAGTTCCAAGCCTTTAGACAAAACTTTATTTTTTTAACCAACTACAAATCAAATAATCTTTAAGCCCACCTGTGACCTGAAAGCCTCCCTCCTTTGAGATGTCCCGCCTTTTTCGGGCCAAACAAATATACACCTTCCATGTGTTGACTTATGATCTTACTTGTAATTCCTCAATCCATGAATGTGTAAAACCAAACTGTAGCCTAGTTACTGTGGGCACATTTTCTCACAACCTCTTAAAAATATGCTCCAGGCTGTCACACACACACACGTGGCTCAGAATAATCCTCTTTAAATTATTTTACAGAGTTTGGATTTTTTTTCTATTAATAATCCAGTTACCGCTTGTTGGCCTTGTTCTTCAGATGGGCTGTGATCGCTGGATCACATTCCATGATGGTTAATTTTAGGTGTCAATTGACTGGGTTAAGGACTACCCAGATAGCTGGTAAAGCTTTATTTCTAGGTATGTGTGTGTGAGGGTGTTTCCAGAAGAGATTGACATTTGAATCAGTGGACTGACTAAGGAAGATCCGACCTTACCCAGTGTGGGCAGGTACCATCCAATCAGCTGAGGCCCTCATAGAACAGAGGAAAATTCTCTCTCTCTCTCTCCTGGAGCTGAGACACCCTTTTTCCCCTGCCCTCTGGGACATCATAACTCCAGGTTCTCTGCATTGTAGAATCTGGGACTAGCACCAGAGGCCACCCAGGTTCTCAAACCTTCAGCCTGGGACTGAAAGTTATATCATTGCCTTCCCTCGCTCTCAGGCCTTCAAACTCAGACTGAGCCCCACCAGCTTCCCCATTTCTCCAGCTTGTAGGTGGCATATTGTGAGACTTCTCAGTCTTCATAATCATGTGCACCAATTCCCCTAATAAATTCTCTTTTGTATGTCTATATATCTTTCTTAAATTGTCGTGTCAACTAAATTGCCACTGTATTGTCATGGATATATTCTTTTTCATATTTTGCATGTATGGATTCATTTAGGATAATCAATAATAATACATGTAGAGTTTTAAAACTTCAGTACTTTCTAATCATTCATGTGTTCTTGTTATTTAACTTAAAAGTATAAGCTCCATGTATTTTACAAATGGTTTTTCTTTCTCTTCCCATGCTGAGCTGTTTTCCATGAGAATTCTTAGTTTAAAAGCTAAGTTTACAGTAATTGGCTCATTATATTTTTGTACCACAGAGACAAAATGCAACTTTATTGCTTAAAACATAGTTCTTTTTCAGCTGTGCCTGAAGACAATGTTATAATCACTGTCGGTAGGCTCATCTTATAATAACCAACAATGTCAATAAGTATTCAATTTCAAGTTGTTTATGAAGTAATGAAATCAATGAGGTGATTTTAAGAAGCAAGGAGTTATTATGGCTACTGTTTCCAAAGTCAGATGATGGTAACCACACACTGGTATCTTTTTTCTATCCTTTTCATCTTGGCCATGTGGTCAGTGAAAACACAATGATTGAACAAGTATGAGGACATACATAGATGAAGATTGATTTAGACAGATTCCTGCTGCCTGCCAGATTGACTTGTGTTACTGGCCAAAGTGTAGGTAGCAGGGATATCCCAGGGGCTGTAAGTTTTCATCAAAAGAAACCTCCCACAGGAGAAGTGAGGTTGCTGAGACAAAGTAATATATAACATTAAAGGACACAAAATCCATTGCTTCTCACAGAAGCTCAACCAAAGGAGAGAAGACAGAACCAGAACACTTGTTACTGTTCCAGACTACCAATTAATATCAACTTCTGTATTAGGAGACAAAGGAGGGAAAAAAAGGATCTGATCGATTGCATGAAATACAAATTCCAGTTATTTTGAACAAATTTTAGGTAGACTTTTTAGGGAATGTTTACTTCTAATATTAATAAAAATTGTAAACAGAGCAGTGTTTATATAAAAGCACATTAAAAATAATACAGTAATATTACGTTGTTCTCTAATTAAGGCACAAGACACTTTTTTTAAGTAATGAAAAATCATGCTGCTTCATGTTTCTGTAGGTTGCTAGTTCCTTGCCTCCCCTAATTGTAAGAGTCCTTGACTCCATTCCAGAAACTCAAATTAATGGGCATATCCCAAGTCTAGTAATCCCCCAGGAAACACTCTCCAGACTCCAGTATCTCAGCCTCTGTTCTTTCCAGCCCACTACAGCTATTCTTCCACTTTAATTAGACTTGCAATTTCTTGGCCCTCCCATTTTCATTTCCCTGTTATTTATTTCCCTGTATCTTCCCTTCCTTCCTAAACCCTTTCATTCACCACCTCAACTACATGCTTCCCAATGTCTTCATTTCCCTTGTTTTCTGTTCTCATAAAACCTGGCCCCCAAAACACTCCAACCACAGACCAATCCCAACTACCTTCCATACACTTCTACCTGGTCTCTTGAGCACTGGAAAAAAAAAAAAGTACAATCACAAGATTTGGTAACTTCACTGCCCCTTGCAGCTACGTCAGGTGATATCATATGTTCTTTTATAGCATTCTGTACACATTTCTAACATCATATTTACTAAACTTTGCTATAATTCTCTATCTCCCAATAGACAGTTCCTTGAGCTAGAGGCTTTGATTTTGCAACTCAGTGTTCATGTCGTCAAATATAATGTTGGGTACCTAGAAAGTATTTTGTAAACACTTAATGAAAATAGACTTCCTCAAACCAGCAAATCTATTTAACTACCTATACTGTGTAGAATATGGGGAAAGAACAAGGATGCTAACATTTTCTCTGGGTATTTGTTCGCTTTTTCATGGAGAAATCTGAGATTCATATAAGGGAAGTGCCACTGGTGTATTTGTGATCATAGGGCTTTTCAGTACTCTTACGTGGGCCATTGATAGCTTGAAATGTAAACTATACATGATCAGTGGGGGATGTAGAGGGAGCAGGAAAGAAATAGTGAGCAGAAAGGCTGTACAATCCTTCCAACCCAAATTCTTTGTCATTCCTTATGGATATATTAATTCATTCATTATTTATTCATTATTGAGCACCAACAGTATGCCAACCTTGTGGTGGGTGCCAGGCTAAGATGAGGATGACACGGCCTTTTTCATGGAGAAACTCATCCTAGGGAAGAATGCACTTGCAAATTAAGTATTAAAACAAGATATGAGCTAACAGAGACATATCCCCATTTTTACAAAAGTGCAGAAATGGAAGTATTCAGTGAGATGAGCAAGATCGATTAGCAATCACTCATCAAGGAAGTTACCACAAGTGAAATGATATTTGATCATCAAAATGAGGTTGCCTGAAACATCGTCACTCCATTACTTTCCCTCAAACCATGACCCTCCCTTTCTCCTAGTTGATGTTACAGACACAGAGAAAACACCCCTTTCTGACTCCTTACCTTCAGCCCACTTTTATAATCATTTTTTGTACACTGCAATTCTGATTTTGTGTTTCCTTAGTTAGATTTTTAAAATCCTCAAATACAGAATCATATTCTCAAAATCCTAATACTAAATTATGTCCCTGTGGGTGCTCCATAAGTACTTACTAAAACATCAGCTGAATGTTCCTACCATGATTAAATTGGAAGAATCAGGTTCTACATTTGGTGATTTTCACTTTTTTATTTACTTCTAAAAGAAATGTATTATATTGTTTCAAACAGGTTTCCTAATCAATATTCATTGTTTTGCTTTTTGATACATAATTATTCACTATACATAAATTATTTCTCTTTCTTTATAATTTCAATCGTTTAAGGTTATACTATGTAAATAGTACCACAAAGCACAGTTTTCTATTTGCTTCACATATCAAGGTGATAGTAAATTGAATAATGATTTGTTAAATCCTGACAGAATGACTACAAAGAATAGACTGATATATTGCAAAGCTCTTTATTTATAATCTCTCACAGTCTAGTAGGAATGATAAAAGCCAAAATTAGACATAGCACAATAATACCTAGGAACTGAGCAATGAAAGTCAGAAAGAACCAATCCAGGCTCTACCACTTGCTTCCACATGGGCTTGCAAAAGTTGTATAAATTTTCTGAATCTGTCATCTTATCTGTAAAACGAGATGGATATGAGGATCAAATAAGCTAATGAATGTAAAGCGCTTAGCAAACTGCCGAAACATACCCATAGTAAGGGCTCAGTAACTACTATTGATGATGTTGTTTCTAAGCTAAAATTTCAAGATAGTATAGCAATTTTTGTGAAAGAAAATATGGTATTAAGGAGCTTGCATAGCTAATCACACATATACTGCTTATTTCATCACGTAACACTAGCTTCACAACTATAACCAGATTATTTTCATTCTGCAAAAAGAAACTTTCGTTGCCAAATCAATTGCACAACTTTTCAGAAGAAACTACTTTTACCAGGGGCAAGTGAAACTGTTCTGAAATATTTTACTCATTATACCGATTTCTTCTCTAATGAAATTGAAAAGTGTGTGTGTGTTATAGATTACAGTCAATAGAATTTCAGCAAGCATAGATCTTTCAGATTGACATATCGTTACTTCTGAGGGAGTTACATCAGTTAAAAATATGAATTAGAAATATATGGGAGATTACAAAAACAAAACATTTGTAAAGATACTTTTTCACGATGAGGTCAAATTATTAAGTCATTAAACAATATGTGACTGAATCTCCTAGCCTGCTTTGATAGCACAACATTTGGCACAAATCAGACTGAAAAAAATAGATACTATTTCCCAGATCAGTGCTATAATTTTAATACATTTACAGTAATAATAGCTTTATGGATTGGATCATTTTATTTGTAAGGAGAAAATATGGGAAATCAATTTTAATTTTTTTAAAAAAATCAGTTTGTGTATTGGAGTATATCCCAATGCTGTGGTTATCTGTTTAGAGAGCTAATTTGAAATGAGATGTAGGTTTGCAGCCTCAGACAGAGAGATCGTGGTTCCTATTAATCTTTCTAAGGTTAAAATTAGATTGTCTAGACTTGTCCTTGTATATTTTCCCTGGGGAAATTATCCTTTAAGTTCTTAAAACTATAGTTTCTTTTTATATTATACTTTTAAACTTTAAAAAATATTTTTATTACCTTAATTAAAGGTTTGGTCTATTGACTCACAAGATCTTCAGCCATCTCACAAATCTAGATTATCTTATACCTAGCAACTAAAGTCTACCTCCTTCTCAGAGGTCATTGAACCATTTATGTAACAAAGTATTATTTATCTGTTAGGTTGAAAGTTTTCTCAGAGGTGACAATTTTCTCATATACTTCCAAGGAAAACAAAACATGAATTATGTAATCATGTCAGTATCTTCCCTCTTTTTGTAAACTATTTTAACCATATATTACCTAACCTTTTAGTTAATTAATGCAGGGGAAAAGATAAACAATTTCACTTCAATAAAAGGTCATTTTCAATTTAATTAAATCTTTGCTGTTCAGGGAAAACACATTTTATTCCAAATGAGCATTTGCATGATTATTAAGGGGATAACAACATTCTACATTCTCAAGTCTTTACCAAAAAATTCCCCAATACTTCATCCCCCAATTCCAAAATTATTATTTATTGCCAGTAATTATTATGATCAGGGTTACTGCCTTCATTTGGTGAGTATGAACGTACAGTTCTTCTGTAGAAGACAGGTCATCTTTAAATATTTCTTTAGCATATCTGTAGAAGGGAAGCCAAGGCCTGGAGGCTTGGAAGCTGAGGGGGAAGAGGAAGAGGAAGGAGTAAGAGAAGAAGGAGCACTACTGGCAGCTATACCCATCCTCTCCTCTAGAATCCCAGCCACTCTGATTTTGTACCCAAACTTGAACCTGCTGCTTGTTAGTTTGTTGTTATTTTACTCACTTTCATATTCCCAGTCTAAAGAAAGCTGGAAAAAGATAAAAATGTATATTACATTTCTACTATGTATTGTATTAGGTAAAGTGAGATATTTTGTCTCTGCTGTTTTTAACTGCCAAATCATTTTAATACAATATTTTAATGACAATTATATTGATACAGATAAATGTTCATCCAGAAGGCATTTTTTTTAGAAACAAGCTCTGTTAAGCCAATTTGTTTTTTTATTAATTGATACAGACTTGTCACATAATTTTTTGTTTTTATTAACTTACTAAAATTATTTATATCAGTTTCAATACTTTCCACTTAAGATTTCCAAGTAAGGTTTGATTCTTACTCAATTTTTTTTTTCAGTCCATGTCAAATTTTAAAATTAGTTTCTGCTATTATACATGTTCTTTTATGGCTATTTCCCCCTCCCAGTGTAAATCCTCCAGGTCAGATTTGGCAATTTAAAGGCAGTCTAGGTTATTTTCTTCCTGTACTATTTTTATCAATGTGAAATTTTAACACTTGCAGCTTCTGCCATTTTCAATTTTTCTGGTGATTATTGCTACTAGTGATATTTATTATAGATTGGGAATTACTGATAATTTTACTAATTTATTAGGTAGTCCATAAGAAAATTGCGATTGATTTTGTGAGGAAGAGAGTAAGAAAAAGAGGGGGAATAAGGAGAGAAGATTCTGGGGACATTGACAAGCTGACTCGCTCCTCTAGACACAGAGGGAAGCCAGATGGCAACATTTAGGTCACTTGAACTCTCCTCTCCATCTCCTTGGCTCTGCAAAACCATTGTGCTTGATTTGATCTCCCCACCCTCTGTGCGTGTGCATGTGCGTGTGCGTGGTGTGTGTGTGTGTGTGTGTGTGTGTGTGTTCCTCCTGTATCTCAATCTCTCACCTGGGTTTTGTCCACCACACCACAACTGTCCTCCCTTCTCCCGAACTTGATCCCGTATAGCCTATCCACCACAGAATCATCTTTTGCAAACATTACTCTCTATGTATCTTAGATAAAATCTAAACTCTTGACCCAGCTGTGCAAATTTCCCTCTAGTCGTTTTGGCTTCTGCTCAACCCACCTGAGCTACCCTGGCATCCAACCTTCTCTCTCCCACAGGAGACTTACACTGGCTTCCGTGGCCTGAAATGTTCATCATCCAGCACTTCTCTCCCCTCATCCAGGTCTCTGCTCCAATCTTACCTGCTCAGAGAGGCTGCCCCTAATTTACCCATTCACTAATCACCCTCCTTCTTCCCCCACCCCACTACCACTAGCCCTGCCCCTTAATCCTGTTAATCCTCTTAATCCTTTTACTCCACTCCATTTTTCTTCATGACACTTAATATAACCTGAATGTACAACACTTATCTGTCTACCTTTTATTTTCTGTCTCCTTAACTAAAATGGAAGCTTCCTGAAGGCAGGAAAGATGTCTGTCTTATCACCCATGTATCCTCAAAATCCTTGCTGTGTAGAGATGGCTCACTAAATATCCATTTAGACAAGTGAATGAGTAATCTTTCCCTGAAATTTTGTAGCACACTGCCTTGATAATATAATTGTAGAATTACTTCTCCATCATTAGGCTAAATATGATGAATTAAAGACTTAGTCTCCATTTGAAGTGAATGTACTTTATACACAATCTGAAAAGATTAACATGAAGCTGCATGAGAAAATTACTGAAATTGTTCATTCTTATCTCTCATCCTAGAAATCTGTGGGCTTCAGTCGTTTGACAAGGTCTTTGACATAACAGTCACAAGCACTTCATAAGCCCCCCAGATGATTTTCTCTCATTACATTTTCATCTCTCAGAAAAGAATCTATTCCCGTGTTTAAGTAAAATTGAACCCAATTCTCTTTAAGGCATAAATCAAGCTTCTTATTTAACTAAAGAATTAGCCCAGTCTTATCTACATTGGCTGCCTGTATTATCCAAATTGTCAATCAGTCAAGTGATCCCTAAGGCAGAATATCATCGTGAAAAGACATGGAACTAGGAATCCAAATACTGTCTGGTTCACATCTGACCCATGCATGGTAAGCCATGCAAAACTAGGGCTCACAGAGCAGAGAATGATAGCCACAACTGTATGGCCTGTTTGCAGATGTGTGGGTGAACACATGTGAGCAGGTGTTATCACGTGTGTGGAAAATAACATACAACATATGGAAGTATTCGACACTTGATCCTTAAAATATCAACGTAAATGGTTGTTACAGAATAATAGCTAATATTTATTGAGAATGTGTCATATTCTAGGCACTACTCCAGATGTTTACATTCACTATCCCAGTTAATCCCACAGAAGCTTCATGTGATAAGTGTGTTCCTCGTCTTCATTATGTGTCTGAGCAAACTGAGACACCCAGGGGTTAAGTGACTTGCCCAAGGGCCCCCGGTTAGAAAGCAATGTCAGCCTTTCACAGGACAAGGACCTGACGTGCAGATAAAGAAATTACAGGTGATTACCCCTGTAATCACCCCGACAGTACTCTCTCCCTTCACCAAACAATCTTTATAATAAGCAAAGGATTAGTTTATCCTCAATTCTTACTAAAAAAAATACAAAAGTTTTTACTTCTTCGTGGACAAAAATAAGCATTTATTTATTTCTCCCTGTCTATACCTGAGGAAATGATTCACATGGGGTTAGATCATATTCAGTCAAAAAGCCCTTTGATCCCTTTGGTCATAGCTATTCCTAGGTAGAGAAAAAAAAATAATCTCTCTATACCTGAGGGGGTGAGGGTGTTGGGGAAGCCAGGTTTGATCTTTCTGAATATAGGCGACCTTCTGCAGATTACCTCTTCTCTTTAAAAGAAAAAAAGGCAGTAACTCTTTTAGATTTCCTATTTTTATGCTCAAAAAAGTAAAAAATTGAAGGAGAATAAAGCATTATCTCATAGAAAGTACATGATAGCCTACTATATGTACAGCAATTTGTTCCTTAATAAATCTGGAAGGGATTTTGGACTGACTGTAAAATTAGATATTAACTCTTTGGGCTGTGAATCTGGTTCCTACCTAAATTGCAATTGCCGGCCACATCCAGCACAGTGAATCTTTACCCAGGAGTGTTTCATCAGCAGTTACTGAGGGATAGCTTGCCAGGCAATCATAAGTAGCATTTTCTTTAAATTGTGCATTTAAAAGGACATCCAGAATCCTAGCAGTTTGTTCACTGCTTATCAGAAATCTAGAGAAAATGGACAAGTTTTGAACCAAATTCTTACCTACAGAATCCCTTTAGGAATACAAGGGTATGTTTGAGCATTAGCAACACATCCAAAGCTTCCATTTTATCAAAAACACAAAAGTAGCATTCATTTTTGACATAGTGACCAAATGTAAGTCGTATAAAGTAACATCTTGACCTGCAATGACTGCCGGGCATGTTGATGCCTCTATAACATAATATATATGTAGCTGCATAAAAGATAGAAGATATGAGGTTCTTATTATTTTTCTCTAGGCTGAACAATTTCTCTTCTTTTATGAAAAGAATAGATTGCATTTCTCCTTTGAATTGTCTGTTATTTTAATTAGATAACTGGGGAAATGTCTCCCTCACTAAATCTTCTCATCCCCGTTGAAACGTAACAGCTAGTTTCAAGCTGTCAGCACAGAAATAGTATTTGCAGCTGCCCCCGACACATGGACAGTTCTGTTCTCCATGTGAAAGCCAGGTCCTCTTCTCTTTTTTGCTCATAAGTGAGCAAATTAAGAGGAAGGTAAAATGAATAAATCTTCATTACATTCCAGAAAAGAAAACTGTAAACTGCTTACTTAAGCTATACGAGGCAAATTAAATGGAAAGGAGCTCTTTTATTACACCAGAAGGTAGGATGACTTTTGAGCAATTGGGAAGAGTCCCTGAGAGTGTAAATACTCTAATTCCACACCTGGCCCAAATCTGTCAGGAGTGATCTAACTTTTATACTTGAAACATCACTCCATCTTACCCTTGAATAGAGTAGGTTGTATTTGAAGTTGGGTTCTTAAATAAAACTTTTCAGGCTGCTTAAAATTCTGCTTTCTCATGATACATTTGAGCTTGCTCCCTTTTCTATAAACTTTTTTCTTCACCCACACTTCTTCTCGGTATATATTTTTAAAAATAGGCTCATTTTTCTAAGGGTACTTTTACCCCAGGTTTTAAATTTATAAGTATCAGGCCTGACTATTTTTATTGTGCCACATTTGGTGGGCTGAAAGCAATTGCATAATACAGAAAACAGTATTAGTAAGGTAGCAAAGGACTTGTTGCATCATCTTCCCACAAATTAGTGCAACACATGTTCAATCATTCATAGCTACAGAATATTAGGATAAAATTGTGTGTGGCTGTCATTGCACAAGTTATTTTTCAAGTCCTCCCTAGACTGGTGCAAGTATTATATACTCAGCTAAATTTAGGTTTTGCCAACCTTTTTTCCCCTAAAAGCTGAATAATATACAACCAGTCAGTGCCCGTGACATTAGCCCACATTCTCCCTATGTGTATCCACAACTATACCCAGATAAGAAGAGAATTCTGCTGAACTCAAATGTAATATAGCGTATTTTATTCTATGAGATTTTTTTCATATACAATTTTATGTAAATTAAAAAGAAATATATTAAGTTAACTTTGTGATTCTTTAAAATTCAAGTTTACCTGTGTTTTGTAAGCCTTTTATGTTTTGTTTTAAACTTTTCTCTCATGGGCATCATGATAGGTCATTTTAACTCGTGTATTATAATTGTGACAACAAATATTTAGAGGATAATGCTAGCTAAACTTTTAGCAGCATGTTAAATTCAAGAAATTGTAAAGAAAATTTAGTGATAACCCCCATTATGAAAAGAATACTTAGTAATTCTTATTACTTTGTGTATGATTTACTAGAGACAGAACCTAATTCTTCAAATTGTTAAATGCTCACATAGGATGATGGAAAAAATAAAACCATTTAATACCATTTCATTTAAAATTCCTATTTCTTAAGATCCTGAAATATTTATATATCCCAGTACTCCCTGCCCTAAGATATATGGACTATATTCTCTCTCAAAGACTAAACCAATAAGTCTGTGATGTTTATTAATATCTGGGAATTTCTGATATTGTAATATGTAGAAAAATCTTCAAACTTAAGAAACTTTTAGGAGCCTGATTTGGTGGCTCACACCTGTAATCACAGCTACTTGGGAGGCTGAGGCAGGAGGATCAGTTAAGCCTGGGAGTTTGAAGCTGCAGTGAGCTGTGATCCTGCTACTGCACTCCAGTCTGGGTGACAGAATAGATCTTATTTCTAAAGTTAAAAAAGAAAATTAATTTTTAAAAATAATCTTTTATACATTCAGGGCACATATAGACAATACAAGATTCCCTTAAGTTTCCTGGCTCCATTGATTAGGGTTCGTCCTTCTTTCTGTTTTCTAAGCTCCAAGACTACAATGAGAGGAGCCAGTGGTTCCTGAGTAGAGCACAGACGTGCGGCTCCTCTGCTGTGTGCAAGAGCGTCCAGGCCTGACTGCTTTCTCCCCACTCTCCCTTAATTCCCACTTCCCAACCCTTCACCTTGTTGCAAATACCTACCCTAGAAGCCCAGATGTTGAGGCTCTGGTTCCAACCAGCACTTCTAGAGTAGATGTTAGTCAAAACCAGAGTTGAGTTTTTGGTTTGCTTGTGTTTCCTTTTGTTTTGTTTTGTTTTGTTGGTAGAATGAAATTTCTTTTAGTTATCTTCTGTCTCATGCAACTCATGAACACGTTATTTGTGACATCCACACATTTTAGCAAAGGAGATAAATAATTCACAATAAATGTAACAAGTAAATTATATAACATTTTAGAAGGTGAAAAGTGCCATGGAAAAAGAGAAAAAGGAGGGCAACTGAGGGGAACCCAGACTACAGGGTAGAGAAATACAATTTTTAATAGGGTGATGAGAGAAGGCCTCCATGAAAAGCTAACTTTTGAGCAAAGACTTCAATAATAATTCATCAAAGTGTAAGGGTCATTACAAGATATGACACATATCTGCAAGAAAACTGAATTAGTCTATAATCATCAAATGTTTAGTATCATGTGAGAATAGAACTGATTTTTAATAGACTATTCAGGATAACATATACATACCATGGCCCATGTATGTACATTCTTATCTTTTAAAGATACTCTTAGTTGAACAGAGCTAGCCACAACACTTATTTTCAGGGAAGATTTCTCATCAAGAGAAAAGTTAATATGTTCATTCTAACTCATTTGAGAATTAACTACTTCTTTTGGTAAGCATATACTTTTGAAGGAAAGGTTATATCCAAGTAGTTTGTTTTGTTTTGTTTTTGTTTGTGTTTTTGTTTTTTTTTCCCCCAGGGCTTTTTTCGGGGAAGGAGTCCATCTGTCTATCTGAAAACTTTTTCCCTGTTTATTTAAAGATACGAATTAGCACCTTCATCTTCATCTCAAATCCACCAGATTTAATGATGGAAACTTAGAGAAGCTTTTCTGTGAAATTGTTTGGTTCCTCAAATTTTCTCCCAATTAAAGGTTCATATATCTGCTTACAGATTCCATTTTTAAGCAAATATATTCAGTTCACAGGAAAATGAAATAAACAGTGCATTTGTTAGAAATAGGTCAAGTGAAACTATTAGCAAATATATTTTTCTAGATACACATGCTGTTTTGGGATGAGTTATTGATTTCAGCTATAAACAGTCTATGGGGTGCATACTTGTACTGTTAATTTTAACAGACTCCTTTGATAAAACCAGCACACAACTTTGTTTAAACACATTTGGAAGTGACTTTTGAGCACACCACTTCCAGGTCTGTAAGGGTTTGAAACATTAACTACAGAACTCACCAATAACTTTTTATGGATTTTATCCTTCATAAAAGGAAGCCTTTATGGTCAACAACAAAATAATGACAGTTATTGTTATCCTGAGATGTGCAAAAATACAGGGAGGAGATGAAAAGAAGCTTCCTACTCATCAAACCAGCCTAAACTGTGCTACTTTTTCTTTAGTTGTTTCGGTCCTTTGCAATTCTTTTTACTGACTGATGTCCCCTGCCACAAAATCTAATAAAAGGGATTTGTACTCCATTTATTTATTACCCTGATTTAGGAAATACTGCAAATCAGTAGTATAATCAAGATTAGAGAGAGATTTTTCTACCTTTTGAAGTTTTCACTACCTGAAGTTTGGGGAAACATGTTTCTGCTATATCATTCTAGTGATTTACTGATCTATTCTATGAATAAGCTACGGTGCTTCTGGCTATAGAAAATAATCCAGCCTGCTGTGACAGTGTAGCCTGCATGAAAGAGAAAGTATATTTCTTGAGGACTCTGTTTGCATTACTCTACGTAGTGAAGGTTTCAGCCTTCCATCGTGTGTGTATATGGAAGTATGTGCATATATATATGCTTAAAGGTGTACTGTTTTTTGTAGATGGGCTTGGTTAAGTTTTCTGGCTCAAGTAGTCCATTCATTTTGTCCTTTAAACTACTGGTATTCTGCCTATCACTATTTGCTTTTCTTGCAATGTCTAAAAAAATCCACAGAAGTTTCTTGGTAGCCTTCCAGAAATGTGAATTGATGCCATTTCAGCAAGTTGATAAATTTAAGTAGGGTTTAGAGTACCTCTTAAAATAAATTAAGTACACTACACATTACGCATACTTTATGCCTACATTATAGGAGCCAAAAAAAAAAGTACCTCAATCCAGGTAGCATTTTTCTCTTTCTACAAATGTTTTTGCTTCTTTTGTTCTGTTTTGGAATGGAGTCCATGACTGGCTGTGGAAAAGTTATTTAAATTCACAACCCCAGTCAGCAGTATTGTTCTAAACTTGAAAGAAATCGTCTCTAAGGAGGTAAACTAAATATTGTGTGAAGAATTTATCTCTCGGACAAATATTTCCTATTTTCAGTTTCTTACAAGTCTGCCCTCTCCAAGGAAGTTTCCTAATACTTTCATTTATAATCTGCATGATATTTCTGATAGCATATCTGCCTCCTCTAACCGGCCATTCTTTCCTGCCTTTTCATACAAGGGGTCATAGATGACAACATGACCAGATAGAAAGCTTTCCCTGAATTTTGAGCATATTATTAACTGTGCAGTGCGCAGTAGGTAGGAAAAAATTAATTTCCACTTAGGTGTTTACTGGTCTCATAGCTCATTAACTTTTTTTTTTTTAGCTTTCTTCTGTGTGCTTAGTATTGCTACATCATGAGTTTTCATGGTATAGCTTTTGTGTATAACTGTAGAAAAATACGTATCTAAAGAGGTTACTCCTAATAATAAAACCCTACAGTTGCTTTAGAGTTTATAAAAGCACTGTCACATGTGTTTTTGGCCTTCATGGCAGCCCTGGAAAGCAGGAAAGGAAGCTGTTACTACCCCCATTTTATTTTTATTTTTTTACAGTTGTTGGAAGTGAGTATAAGAGAAACCTCCATACCAGGGATGGAGTCAGAATTCAAAGCCAGTCCTTTTCACTCCAACTCCAGAATGCTTTCTACTACTTAATACTATCTGTTCTGATAGCAAAGAGCTTGTTTCCTACATCCTAAAAACATGACATCATAGAATGCAATACAATTAATTTTCATGGCAAAAAGGTCTCGATTTGTAAATCTAATTCTGGTTGAGATTACTTTCCTGAAACTCTTAGTTACTCTGGAAAAAAGCCATGACTATGCCCAAGGTGCAATATATGATTGTTTATTTCCAATACCTGTCCAAAGTGTCTTGCCCATCACTGTGTCTAGTTACAGTCCTTAAGAGCCAAATCTAACAAATTCATACAAGGCTAAACGACATAGAATACTTGTATGCTTCTATATTAAATGTCTATACTCAGATACTTATCAATATTAAATATATATTTAGAAATTAGAATACTTTTTCATTCATTAAATCTATCATTCATGTACCCAATAAACTTTATTTAGTATCTTCCATATTCCTGTGTGGGAGGTTCCGGGCTACCATAGAGATATAAACTGACTGTCAGAGAACACAGAATCAGACACTGGTGCTTCCTGATGTCATAGCAGAAACACAGCGTTACTTCTGATTGCAAGTATCCAGGAGCTCTGGCATGGCCAGAAAAGAAATTATAAATTTGTATTCAATGGCTATTACTGTCAAAGGTTTTTTATAGTTATATAGATTAAAGTTTGTTATTTTCATTTACACTTGAATTTTTATTTTGAAGCTTACTCTTTTTCTGAACATACAAACTATCCTTTGCCTTTCCCATGAACTGATGAAAGTAAATCAGCTAAACTTACTTCCAAGGCTCCCGAAGAGACAGGGTATAATGTGTTTTGTACTATCCCAATGACTGATTTGGCAGGTGAAAGAAGAAATAATGTGAAAGCATTTCTTCAGGTTTAGGTTGCCAGCAAAACAGAGAAGTGACAATATTATTGGTAGTCCAGGTAAAAAAAAAAATAAATCCACTTTTCATCATGCGCTGCCTCACAAATCCCAGAAAGTAACATTTATTTTTAAAACCAGGAAGAATATGTTGGTTAAGAATTCTCAGGCAAGAAGCAATACATGAGAGGTGAGGCAACTATCTTATTCTGAAGTAAATGAAGCTGATGAAAACCACAAAGGAATTACATTGTGTAAACGATTAAGAAATGTTGAGACTTTGCAAATTATTAAATGTATTTGTTTATCCTGTTATACCTCACAACGTTGCAATATAGTAGCGACAAGATAGCAAATATGGAAATAAACTGCAATTAAAATTGAAAAATAGCAAATATAAAAAACAACTATTATCTTTCTTGAGACTTTTTAATGAACTTACAAAGAACTTGTAAGTTTAAGAGATTTAACACTAAAGAACAAAAGTCTATCAAGCAACGGTATCTATAAAAACTCTTTGAAACATTATCAAAGTAGATAATAAGAAATAGAATTTTTAATATGCCTTGAAGGTCTCAAATAGGGGACTTGACTGGAATAAGTCAAATAGGATGTCTCTGCCAAAGAACAGTGTGTGTAGGACCTGGTACAATTACGTGGCTGATAGACTCCAAAGGTGACCCCATTCACACCTTGTATAATTTCTGCCCATGCATGTGGACAGGACCTGGGACTTGTCTTTAACCAATAGATGATGGCAAAGAGGTTGGTAAAACAGGCAGGTAGTACCATCGGAGATGTTGAAATGAGCTGAGTACATTTTTAACATCTTCTAACTCTGGCTTCTCTCATCACTCCTGGACATCGATTTGTTCAAAGAAACTACAATTAGAATGGGTCAAACCATGAGTTTTAGTATCTCCATTTCAATTAGAGGCAGGAAAAATGGTCTCAGGAATGTAATCAGAAAAAGCATTCCTGATTTTCAGATATAACCAAGTTAGGCCATGGATTTATTTGGTCAAAGTTTTGTACCAAAAACTTTCTGACTAGAGGTGGATACATTATTTTATTGATTCAATTGTCCCAAAAAGTTTGGTATTGTGAATCATTTCCTTAAAGGTCATTATTACCATTGGTCACTGACAAACTTCTATTAAAAACCTAGCATTTTACAATATGTATATAGCATCACAGCCTGCAAGCATTTCTGATGATAGTGCTGTGTACTATCTCATGATATGTAATATATATTTAAATGTTTGGGATATATATATTACATGAAATCCTTAACAAACTTAAAATACGAGTATGCAAAGTAATTTTCAATACTGAGCAATTATGGTAAAATTATAGAGCTCATTTAAGAAAATTTTCTGATTTCACATCTCCTTTTAAATCTAATTTGCATTATTATAGAGATTAAAATTGTACCAAGTATTTTTCTTAGATTGTCATAGTGCATAGTATACATTTTTCCTTTAAAATCTATATTCTGTTTTCCTCATTTCAAAGACAAATATATTTAATACAAAACTAGGCTTTAAATAATAGCTTTATGCTAGAGTGCTAGCATATAAATACACTAGAAAGAATATTGATCAAAACTAATGAATACAATTCCCATAGCAATAAAAATGACAAGAAACTTGTGCTTTTGATAAATGCTCATGAAAGAAGAGGTCTCATTTTTTTTCTGAAACCAATAAAAAGGTGCAGTTTCTTCAGAGAAAAATACAGTTTTCACCAAGAACTCAGAGATAGTATTATTTTGTTTCTTATTTATTAAGTAATAACTGAAGATTTCAGAGTAGGCACAAAAGAAATGAAAATTTTAAACTAAAAAAAAAAAATCACAGGAAAAGGAGTTGACATGATACAAAGTAATCAAGTAATCAGGGGACCTAGTAGCGACTGTAGGCCCAGTTGTGACCAACAAGAAGTTGGTTTTTGAAGAACTTTCACAGCAACCACACAAAAAAGGCAATCATGCTATCTTCCATTTTGTAAAAGCAAGGAATGGTATCTGGCTATCTGTGAAACCTACGGTTTGGAGAGGTTGATCTCAAAATTTCAAAGAGAAAAGGACCATAAATCCTCTGATGTGAAAACTCAAAAAGATTTGAAAGTTTTCAAAAATTTAATTTGAACTGAAAATGCAAATAATCTTGATGAAGGAAGAAAAATAAAAATATCTAAAGTAAAGTGTGATTGAGTAAACACTCTCTGGCAGGGGTGGGGAAGCTGCAGCCTCAAGGCCACATGTGGCCCTCCAGATCCCCAAGGGAGGCCCCTCCACCAAATCCAAACTTTGGATTCAGTCTAAAGTCCACACTTGAGGATCCAGAAGGCCACATGTGGCCCCAAGGCCACAGGTTCCCCACTGAAACATTTTTGTGACAGAGAAAGGTGTTAGCCAATCCATTAAATTTCAGGATGATCTTGAGAAAACAGACTGGAAAAGTTGACTGCACTGTGCTTACAAGAATGAGACTCGATTATCTCGAGTTCATCTGATTGTGTCCATATGGGCTGCTTAGAACCTCCTCAAAGCTAGCTTGGCAATGGGACTTCTCATGCAGAGAGAAGAGTTAATAATGTGAGCTTGAGCAATGCACGTTCTAGTTAATTCCACTGTGTTAGAAAGTCAGTGGGGGAAAAGTTTGGGAGAAGTTTAAGACAAAAGATGACCTTGGGAATAGATTATAAAGGGTTCTAAATAAAATGAGTTCACTGAGCCTGTGCCTTCAGAAACATCTCAAGCGCTATTCTTCTATCCTGTCTAATGTCTGCCTGGTCATAGTCCCAGTAAGCTAAGAATATTGGTCTCTGTCACCTCTCCTTGTCCTTCTTGGTGAGTAGTGTTGTATAGGAAGTGGTAGAGCTCATATTCCTAAAAGTTATGGATAACAAGCTTAAGTTACTCACCATTGTGGCAGCGTGCTACCTTCATTTCCTTTCCTGTCTCTTGCTGCCACAAAGAAAGCTCAAAATCACCTAGAGGGATTTGGAAAATCAGTTGGAGTAACAGCATATAAGTGAGATCATGGAACCACTGTCAGTAATTTTTGAGAAATCATGGCAAATAAGTACTAGGAGGCTGCACACTAGCAAATTTGGGTTCAGTTTTACTAGGGAGCAAAAGTAGTAGATTTTACCAACCTGAGACTTCACCAATGACAACTGTTCAAAATCTGGAATGGAATAGGAAATGAAAGGTGGATTAGAAGTCTGGACTAGAAAGCATAGTGATAACAACAATTTGTGTCATACTCAGCTGTTTCTTTGTTTTATTAGTCTGGCAGATGAAGGAAGTATCTGGACTTCAGCAAGGTTATAATAATATTTCTCATTATTTTCTTAGAAGCAAGCTAGGTTAATATACTTTGTCCAGGAGCATTTAGAAGTACATTAAATAACTATATCATAGAATTCTGATCTTTGGAGTGACATGAAATTGTATAGGGATGTATAGGTGAAAATGCCAGGTCTCTGTTCTTACCCCCATAGCTTTACAATAGGATGAAGACATATAGAGTATGTTCATCAATGCAAGAATGGCAAGAAGGTAGGAAGAATATCAAATACGTTGAAAATCAAGATCTGAGAATAACATTTGTTTTAGTCCACTTTGTGTTGCTGTAACAGAATACCCGAGACCGTAATTTATAAAGAAAAGAGGTCTATTTAACTCACAATTCTACAGGCTGAGAAGTCCACTATTTGGCAGCCAATCTGGTGATGACCTCCTGCTGCTTCAACTCGTGGTGGAAAGCAGAAGGAAGGGGAGTTGTGCATGCAAAGAGACAAAACATGAGAGGCAATCTCACTTTATAACAACCCACTCTCATAGAAAATAATTCATTCCCACAAGGACTGACCTACTCTTGTGATAAATCCATCTTAACAACCTAATCACTTCTGTTAAAGGCTCCATCTCCTAACACTATTAGATTGGCAATTAAATTTCAACATGAATTTTGGCAGGAACAAACCATACCCCAAACATAGCACTATTAAAATTTGTTCTGATGGCTTAAATTCAACACGATATACTTTAGAGTACAAAAACTTAGCAATGAATCAAAAAAAATCATCACATTAATTAGATGGAAAAGATAAAACTTAGCATTAGCACATGTTAGGAAAACAGAATAATTTTAATTGAGAGCAAGAACTATAAGAATTAACAGTTAACAAGACGTGATTTTTTAGAGACAGGATCTCATTCTGTCACCCAGGCTGGAGTGCAGTGGCCCGATCATAGCTCACTGCAGCCTTGAAGTCCTGGCTGAAGTCCTGCCTCAGCCTCCTGAGTAGCTGGGACAACAGGTGCACACCACCATGCCCAGCTAACTTTTTAATTTTTTGTAGAGATGGAATCTCACTCTGTTGCCCAGTCTGGTCTCAAACTCCTGGCCTCAAGCGATCCTCTCACCTTGGCCTTTCAAAGTGTTAGGATTACAGGCATGAGCCACTGTACCTGACCCCATAGGTCTATTTTAAACTAATATAATTTTAGGAACTTCAGCCAACTATCATGTTTAAAGCATACCTCTCTTCATACCACCTAGAGAAACATACTTGAACATAGGCAGACAGATGAAAAAGTGTCTGGAGGAGAACCACCAAAGGGGAATAAAAGTTAAAAAATCATGAGAGACGAAATAAGCTTGAATTTGGATTGTTTATCCTGGAGGAGACTCTAGAAGACATCCAGGTCTTCTTCAAATATTCAAAGAAGTCATGTGGAACAAGAATGAGACTTGTGTTTGTCACAAATGGTAACTGAGATCAGAAGGTAAAAACAACAGAGAAGTAGATTTCATCCAATATAACAAAAACTATTGCAAACAGATATATCCAAAAAGAAAAATCACTGCTTGGAGAGAGAAAATTCTCTAGCACCCAAGGTGTTCAATAACACCAAATAACAATTTGGCAAAGATGTTATAGACAAGATTAAATTCTACAGTGGATAGTTGTCAAATGCGGTTTATCACCGGGATCATCTTAGGGCATTTTTAAAATGACAGATTCTTGGTTTTTCCCCTCAACTGCACAGTACCAGAATCTCCAGGCGTGGGAAAGTTTGGGTTTTTTATGAAAGCATCCTAGGTGATTCAGAAGACCATTCAGGTTTGAGAACTACTAGATGATTTCTAAAGTCCTTTCCCCCATCTAAGATTTTATGATCAAGGCAACCTATAATAGTAAATTGGCTGCCATCACTGTGTTAAAAAGGAAAGAAAACAACGAAACTTTTAATGAGAATGAAAATGGGGGACATAAACATTATCTTACATCCTAGTTTTCCTACATAATGTTTGTATAGTGCACAAGAGTGTTTCGAGAAACCTTTTTCAAATCTGTTTAGTGATAACGTTTGTCATTGTTGATTTTTGCTAGGTGGACATCTACATGAAAGCATGCATGTATTTTTCACAATAATTTTTAACTCTAAAGAATAGTTAAAATACTTAAAACTTTGACTAACATATCCAAAGTCTCTATTGACAGCTTTAAAATGGGGATTATGCCCTGTGTGTATTAATGCATTTAAACCAATGTTCATGAAGTGCAATGCTTTTCCAATGGAGTAATGTAAGTTTGCAGCTGAAATGTGTACTAAAGATTCTAAACAAATTTCTGTTCAGCATTTTGAAATAATTTTTTATGAAACTTAGATTTATATGATTAGTTTCACAGAATCCTATCCTTAATAAAAACACAAACTAAAAGTTCGAGTCAAGGAGACATTTTAAACTTATTTTAGGTTGTAATGTAATAGTTCTGTAAACTGGTTAAAAACATGACAATATGCATTCAGTTTACTTAAAAAATGTTACAGAATTTCGAAAATGATCAAAGTGCTTCCTCTGAAATTTGGATCTCCATAGAAATGCAAATGGGTCAAGAGATAGGACATGTTTACGGGAGGGAATTGTGATCATCATAAAAATAATTCACTTGAGAAAAGAAAAATGTTAAGACTCCAGTAGCAGAAAAGCCATGGTTTGGGTTAGGCAGCATTGTGGATAAGGAAATGTGGTTTATTGAAAGAGAGGACACTTTTGATTCACTATCAAAGCAATGTAATCTGGTTTCCCTTGTGAAAATTCAATTCACTTAGAATACTGAGGGCAAAGGAAGAATTTCAGACTGTATAGTCAAAGATGGTAGCTTCAGTTTTTAAAGTTTTGTGGTTGCTGCTCTCAGTTATAGTGAAAATTTTTATAGTAGAAAAACTTTTCTATTACCAAATCATTAACAGTTAAAGAAAGGAGAAGAAAAGGAAGTAATATTAAGTACCTACTATATCATGGGAGCTTTATAAAGTATCACATTTAATATTCGCAACTCTCCATAAAAGAGTTATTCCTATTTTACAAATGGGGAAACTGAGGCCTTTACAAAGACCTAGTTTTTAATTCAAACATGCTGTTATGGGATTCCAATGGATTACATTTTATCCGTCATATTGGGATGCTACACAGCTGGTGGCATGTTCTAGTCCACTCCAGATAATCCAATTCATACAAAATTGTGCAGTTAATTCTAATGTCAAAAATTGTGAACCTGGTCAGCTGTTAAACTGTTGCAGGTGCTTCCTTATCCTAAAGGAGAGATAGTAAATATACTCATTTATATCAATATGATTGTCACAACCTTAGGAAATGTGTATATTTATTGTCATCCTTATTTTAGGATGAGAAAACTCACACACAAGAATTAATAGCTACCCAAATTCACAGTTTATGTAATAGAGCCAGATTTTGATTCTGAAATTCTGACTTGAGAACCTGCACTGACAGCCACTCTCACACACTGCCTCCCTAACTCCGAACACATACACAGGTGATATGAATAAAGGCAGCTGTTCAGTTTCTTTTATAAAACAGAGCAGTTTTATAAAAGGCATCTATGAAGAAATTATTAAATTTAACTCAATTTATTATATTCTATTATACATTCCATACATATCTGCATATCATATACAGTGTATACAGGATTTTTAGTGATAAACTGATAATACAATGATCAAAAATTCATCTTCCTTGATATTTATGCTACTTTATCCTCTCTAGTTCCTACCTTGGTATACATCCTTTTCATTGGCATTCCCCTGCTCTGATATTTTTATTCTAAGCAAGTAGAAATGACAACCAAAAAGCCCTGATGTATATGAGGGTTCAGAAGGGATTTTGAAAGGTTACTGGTGCATAGAACAGGAGGATTTGCACCTAAGTCGGATCAGGGCTGATGACCTGGAAGTGCTCCAAAGCCCAGATGCACTGATGGTCGGTAAGTGTACACTTAGTCAAGATGTAAGACCACTGGGTCAGATAAATTATTCT
The DNA here is from genome assembly GCF_020740605.2 of Lemur catta. Taxonomy (NCBI): domain Eukaryota; kingdom Metazoa; phylum Chordata; class Mammalia; order Primates; family Lemuridae; genus Lemur; species Lemur catta. The sequence goes on along the minus strand of NC_059149.1, from coordinate 18,245,145 downwards.
GAGGTTTTATCAATAACAGAAATCACTGTAAACAGGTTGCCATTTTATCTCCCTTCGTTCTGCTCTGCTAGTCTTACTAGGTTAGAAGTTTGTGGTCTCATCTGAATGCAGGTCTGCTAGGAGAGAGTGGCCATCTATGCTATATGCTACTCTATGTGGTTTCTATTGTTCGAATGCACAGAAGGTTGAATGATTAATCAAAGCATCATTAATTACCAAAATTCAGGATCACATGTTTACCTGAAGTATGTACTCAATGTAGTGGGAATACTATTGAATAAATTAAAATTTTTTTCACAACTGAAATAATTTTTGTCTCTTCCTCTGAGACTAAAAGAAATATTGTTTACTGGCACCACTGCTGTCTTGGAGTGTGCAGCTGTCTACAAGGGGTCCCCCAGGCAAGAGGCAAGACCATGTCCTGTTTCTAGTTTGTACCCGGGAAGAAGGGCTCTGCCTTCTGGGCTGGGAGCAGCAGCAGAGATGCCCAGATGGAAGCAGGACTGCAGAGGGTACTAACATTTTGCAAAACTGTTTGACAATATCTATGAAAGCTGAACAAATACATAATTTATAATCTAGTAGTTCTGTTCCTAGGTACATACCCAACAAATTGTATGTGCCTGAAAGAGAATGGTGAAAAATTTTTTATGAAGGTATTATTTGTAAACAAGAAAAAGAAAACAGCCAAGATGTCCCTCAGTAGTAGAATAGATTAATATATTGTGTTATGTTTATCAACAGAATACTATAGAAGAAAATTATATATCAATGAACTACTCTACACAAGAACAGGAATAGATCTTACAATCACACTGTTGAGGAAAAGAAGCCTGCTATAAATGATCACATATTAAATAATTCCCCTTGGACTATAGTATTTAGGGATACATGCCTGGGAGATAAAGCTATAAAATACAGCAAGAAAAAACAGCATTGTGGTTACTTTGCTGGGGAAGAAGGTGAATAATGATTGAGAAGCCACAGGAAAGGAGTTTCTTTGATGCTGATAATATTCTCCTTTTGACCTATAGTTGCGTAACAAGTATTTGCTTTGTGGTAAACCAGTGAGCTATGAATTTTTGTTCTGTGAACTCTTCTCCATGCAAACTATATTAAGTACACATACATACACATGAATGGTTAATGGAAAAACTGCATAGTTGAATGGATGTTTATATTTTGATGGAGAATTTAGGAGTATGATATTAAGTGGGAATAATGAGGTGAAAATAATGGAATTATTTGTAGGAAAGTGTATAGCTGATTAGCTGAAATTTCAATAAGAACAAATCTTTACCATTGTGGAGTAAAATTGAGACTTGTTCAAGTATGGCTAAAGCAAATGTTAGATTTTATCCTGATGAAGTACCATGTATTAAAGGAATTAATGTTATAATAAAACTATGCATTGAATGAAAGGAACAGTTAGCATTTTAACTTGTAGAATAGACTCCATGCAGGCTTCTCACCTACAAGCAGATCTTTTAAGTAAGTGCCAACTGAGTCAGAAAGGATGGTTCCTGAATGCAAATGAAAATCTGATATATAAGCTGATTTCATTTGGCGGGAACGAAAGGAAAGGGAATACAGTAGTCATTGCAGACATTCAAAGAAAATAGAAATGTTAAATTGGATGGAGCTTGCCAGAAGACACTCTTGGTCACATCCAAGTTGAGATCATAAACTGTGGGCAATAACGAAAGAGAGATGAAAGGATAGAGCAATAAGGTATTAGTTTAAATAGAAGTTTATCAGACAAATCCAGAAAAACTTGTCAAGATAAACATATGTCAATCATGAAATTAAATATATATTAAGAGCCCCTAACTGGTCTCAACAAAGCACTATGCTAAATGCTAATGAATAGAGGAAGATACTTCACGTGTGGGTGCGTTTGTGTCCAAATGTAACCACTGTAGAAGCCAAAGTTTAATCATTGTATTCTAGCTGTGAAAGAAGTATTCCTTACCAGGACTTCCGTGAGATGAACAGAGAGAACTGGCGGAGGAAGTAAGATTTTTACTGGGCCTTTGAGGGAGATAGAAGTGCAACTATGTTGATAAGTATAAAAGTATATTTTTAAGTTTCTACAAAAGACTATTAACTGTTTGAAGAAAAAATAGCAATAATAAATGACAAGGTTTATAATATGTTTAGAAATTAAATACTAAATAGGATGAACAATAGAAGGGAGTAAATGGAATTATACTCTTGTAAAGTTTTTACAGTGGGTTATGATAAATTGAGCATATTTTAATCTCTAAAAAACCCCACCAAAATACATAAAACGTTAAAATAGAAGAGGAATAGTTAAAATTTCAATAGAGAAGAAAAAAATGAATACCAGAAAATACTTGTTCAATCTACAAGAAGTCAGGAAAGGAAGAACAAAGGGAGAAAAGAGCAGATGAGAAAAATAAAAAATGAATAGCAGCATGGTAGATTTGAACCCAACCATGGAACGCTTTGAAATAGAAAATTGATGCCAAGTTCACATTTCTATCAATACCGCGGTTTCTGCTATGAGTATAAGATCCGTAATAAGCAGTCACTGCTTTTACATCCACATTTTCACGAAAGTATTTTATTCTACGAGCACATCTGTAATTGTGTATCTCTCCTGCCAGCACCCCCTGCCCTCACTGTTACCATTGGAGTAGAAAGGCTGTCACTGATAAATGACCAAGAACAACCCATTGACTATGCTAGACAGCTTTCCAGATAAGTCACCTCTAATCCTTAAATTTGAGAGCATAGAAATGTAAGATTTTGACCTGTTCTAACAGTAAGTATGAGAAAATTTATTTTGACCATTGAAATGTTTCTACAAATCAGATTTTCACAGATCAGATGTTCATTTTCCAAATTGTAAGTTATATCCTCAAGAAAGAAACAAAAAATAGATGCTACATACATCTGTTGGAGGAACGCTAGCTACCATTCTCTTCTAATAGTAAAATAGCAGATGGAATAAATTTCAGTAAGGATACGTATAATTGTAATTTAGATATACTAACATTTATACAAACATTAATATGTTTTTATTATATTTAGTTAGGTTGAGCCTAATTATTCTACTGTAGCAAAAGCTGTGTAATTAACTATTAATCAAATGTCAAATAGAAAACAATCAAGCTTCCTTTTCTGGTTAAATATACTGTAGTCTAAAAACATCTTTACTTTTTCTATGCTTTAGATCTCTCCTGATCATGTTGGACTATCTGTGAACTAGAAATAAACTTTGTTGTTTTTAATCCACTGAGGTTTGGGGAGTTACTTGTTTGAACAGATAAATCACTTTAAGCTTAGAGTAGACAATTACACATTTTGAAATACTAATATACCATACCAACTTGATTAAGTATGAATTAATCATTTTAATTAAAATCAAATAGCTCTTAAAGTAGAGTGTCATCAATGCCCTTATGAAACTAATGAGTGAGAGTAACGAAGACGACATGTCCAGCTGTTGATGGGTGGTTTCTATTTCTCTACAAAGCAGTGATTGAAGTAATTGAAATATGGGGGTTCAAGAGTGGGGAAGGAGCAAAAAAAATCTAATTTAATAAGAGAACCATTTTCCATGATTAACAAAAGTGAAAGAAACACATTTAAGGCATATTGTTTAGACTTACTATGATAGTCTTTAAATACATGGATGATGGTCATTTGAAAAAAGCTCAAATCCCACTGCTTGGAAAAATTATTATTGTAGCCAGATGAATTACCAAAACTTTTTCCACTTCCATCCCTTTCTAACAACATGAATCAAAATAATGAAATCAGAAGCTGATCCCTATGAATACCTAGTGGGATCAGCTGGAATGGAAGACTTCTGAGGAGACAGGATGAAAATCAGGTTCTGTGCCACATAATAGGGGGAGATGGGGGATGGGAGGAGGATAGTAATTTTTTCCTAAAAAGCTGGGTCCAAGCCAGACTGATGGGAAGTATTTACTCAATCTGACTTTAGGCTGTTTGTTTCAAACCAGCAAAAAACCTACTTGTTTTGTGAGGTGTGTTCACTTCACCAGTAAACTAATGTGCCTGAGTTGCTACTCACACAAAAGAAACCTTGGGGACAAAATACACTCTTGTGGAAAGAGCTGAAGTTTGCCCACAAAAAGGAATAAAATAATTGACGAGGGGACTTGAAGAGGATGTTAGTTATGGGCAGGTTGTCACCTTGGATGTGAGGATGGAGACAAATGCAGGAGACACAGGCCAAAGTGACAGAGACAGTAAAACTAATTCCTGATGGCTCCTCAGGTAACAAAGACCACCTGCTGAGAAAGGAAGTGAGACCAGAAATACCCAAGTCCCATGAATTTAATCTCTTAGAAAATTTTGTTCTAAGAAATGGTATTTGATTGTATACTTTCTTTCTTCTTTTAATTCACAACTATCAATGTACTAAATGGTAAGAATTGTCTAAATAATGCCCCTCACGTTTACAGACTTTGTGATTATCCATCCATTCATTTTGTTTCAAAAATGTTTTATATGCTAGGCTGTCGGAGTACAGGAGTGAATAAGGCTCTGACCTCAAGTCGTTAACAGTCTACTGGCAGGGGTAGCAGGCATGCAAACAAAGTCAGCACAGTGTACAGTATGAGTATCACACACTGAGCAGGGTGCTGTAGATATGCAGGATATACAGGGAAATGGGGATTCATTCCTCCTGGGTTCAGGGTGAGAACACTGGAGAAAATTCTACCTTCACAACATTATGTTTTGTTCTTTAGTCTTTGGCATCTAATTCTAACTCTCTTCTAAAGTGAGCTCTTTCTGAAAGCCAAATTACTTGGTAGATATTCTAGATACAATAAATTATAAAATATCATGTTTGGTGGATAACGGTTAGATCTCTGGGGTGTTTTTAGATCACTTCTGCAGTTTCCCCCCAAATTCATATGCCTACAAACACTATTACTGGCCAATTCCTCAAGTTCTCTAGATTTGATTAGATGTCTTAATCATAAATGAGTAGGCAACTTTGCACAAAGCCACTCAATTTGGAGGGCTCAGACTATCTGTCAAAGGTGTTGCTCAGAAGTGTGCTAAAATGTGCCAATTGTAGCCAGAAGTGAGATTTTTTTTTTTAATGTACTAACTTTATCACAGATACAGCTTTCTCCTGGCCATGAAAAAACTGGAAAAGAAAGGGAGACATGACACAGAGACAGGTGTTACCGAAAGCTTGGTACTTTATCTCCGAGGCCAAATCAGTGAGAAAGAAGAACAAGGATAAGCAGTTTCAGAAACAGGAAAGAGAAGTTGATTAATTTGCCTGGAAGTGAGTCGGGCGGCAAAAGACCACCATCCTGTCTTTAAGTAGAAAAACAGGGCTTTTCGAAGAGGGATTTTTGGCTAGTGGGCTCCTGCCCAGTATCACATGTCACAACTTCAGGCTGTTGTTTAACTATAATTGGTGGTTTCTGTTGACCTTATCTTTGGTGACTACAGTCTGGTGACCCTGTCCAGACAATTCTGTTGAACCATTTCCCATGGTTTAAGATAATAGAAAACAAACAGCAAAGGACATTTTTCTGCCCCTTTGATTAGTGGCCTTAGGAAGGAACGCAGGTTTTAATTCCCAAAAAGGGTGGGAGGTTTGAAAAAGACAACTCATAAAACATTGCATTGCCCTTTTTCAGACATCCACCTCTGTTGCATGGGGACCACATATACATCGTCATTTTTAAACTCCACGGTGCCCATGTAAATTTGATATTGTTATCACCGTGCTACAGAGAGGAAAGCATCACTTAAGCAGTCAACTAATTTGCAAGTGACACAGGTTAAATAAATGGCAAGGGCAGGAAATCTGACAAAAAGCCTCCTCTCATGACCTTGGCACCACATTGTCTCCAAAGCATAGTAAATCCACCTAAAGAGACTAAGTCTGTGATGAATCTGCGAAATCTGATGATAAATAAACTGTCCTTTGTCGAACCCATCACCACCGTTCTAAGTATCCATGTACTTGTTTCAGGAAAAAGCTCTGCTGAACAGACTTTATTCCAATGACAATACATTCTTCATAGTAAAGTCAAAAGACCATCCATGAATATATTAAAATCAATATCATTTTGAGTGTCTGACGCCAATACACCTTTGTAGTCTAATGAAGAGTCATGTGTTCCTGGACTCTTTGAGGTGATTTAGATAAGGTTTGGAAAGATTAAGCACCTTGTTCAAGATTCTATAGCTACTTAATGACATAACCCACAAAATGTTAGATTCCTAAATCTCTTTTCTTTCCACTATATTACACTCCTTGATTTGTTACAGCAAAAATTCTGCAAATTAATACTTAAGCCAGTTATCACAAATAATAGAACTGCTGATGGTAAATAAATTTGTGTGTCATTTTGAATAATCCTTTAATTTTCCTTCTTTAACAGTGATGTTAAGCCTATCATGAAGGGAAAGTTGGTATTGTGTTGTTTTAATCAACAACCTAGATGGAAGCCACAGATTCAAAGCTCACAAGAGCACCTTCAAAAGTTAAAATCTGAGATTCAGAGACAGAGATGAAAGGGAAATTTTGATCCATGAAGCAGCTTATTCACATTCAAGGACATTTGGTAGGAACGATTGTTTTCTATGTTTACTGATGAAGTAGCCTGTCAAATAAAAGATTTTGAAGCTTCCCTAGCACCTGGCTATTTTCTGGCTGTCAGCCGGCTTGGAAGTCCTCTCCAAGTCGAAGCAGGGAAATAAATCTTTTACATAAATCAATCTATGGACCCTGCTGAACAATTTTTGCCTTTAGGTTCTCATATAACATCAGGGAAACTGATGCAGTTCAATAACTTCATTCCTTTTCAAATAATTTATATTTTAAGCTGATTCAGAAGGATTTTCTGAAATCAATTCACTGGGGTCCAAGAACCAAACATGAGAGTGTCAGGTACATTTTTTCCTCATGGACCTAAGACTGGTGGGGCAGACAGGGACTTTTTAAATCACAAATTCACCCTGCCACCCCATTAATACAGACTCTGTAGAGAATAAAGTTGTGGTAAATCCCAGATTGATTTTTCTTCAGATCAATCTAAAAATGCCACAAAAGTTTGCATTAGATTGCAAAACAAAGTAGGGAAGTGCATGAGCTATTCATATATTGAGGTTTAAAGCTATCTCATTTGTTCTAAGGTGATGTTTCTGCAACCCTTACACTATTATAATGGTGTGATTACTTTAAATGAAGATCATGTACAGCAATAAATGGAAAAATATGATTACATAGCTATTATATTGCCTTTTTTATTTATTGGGAAAATTTGTGCTAAATTTGTCCATGTCCATTTCTCTTTACAAAGGTAGCATTAATATGATCTATTAGTCTATTAATAAGGGACATTTTGTTCAGGAGTAGAACTACATTATACATCTTTTCCTTTGCTTATGCAAATTCTAAGAAGTAATTTGATGTTTTCTAACTCTCACTGCTATATTTATGAAAAAAGTAATAATTTATTCTGCCATGAATATGTATGAATAAAATTACTTTTTCCTCTCTGAAAACTAAGGGTGGGTATGCTATTGTTTGTTTCGAGGTCCTTCATCACACCTTCTTATTTTCTTACTGAAACATCTGTTGTTAGATGACAACTCAATTGCTTGTTAACTGCTTGAGAAAAAGGTCATGAAAATAGCTTAAATGAATTTATACTTTTATATCCTAAAATGTTGAAGTAAACAGTTAGAATTGCGCTACGAAGTCTTTATTTTACTTATTCCTTGTCTGCAGAAGAGAAGCCTTGGACATGGTAGGTACTACATGAAAGGAGGCCCCAATGGACTGACATGAGTGAAGCCTCAACAGTAAGGGGTGTTTTCTGTGTAGGAGCTCGAGGGAGAATACAAAATCTCAAATACATGGATTTATTGTTCATCTTTCTTGTGATGGTGAGGATAGCCTCTCTCTTGACCCCCTACTAACTGGTGGCATCTGTTTGTGAAATGGTGGTTGAGAAAAGTCACTAAATCAGCTATGTTTAGAGTCGTGCAAGGGGATGGGAGAAACGTAGGCATTGCTGACTTTATTGTTCAGAAGTTTGCTTTGAATACAAAGTGACTTTCCATAGTCTTGTAACACAACAATAAAGCTCGGTTTCCCCATAAATTACCTAAAATAAAGCGTGTACCCAGAAAGCACTAGGAACTCAACCTCTTAAGGGTAATAAACACATAGGAGCTTTTTTTTTTTTTTTTTTAAACACAGGAGGGAACTCTGCTCCCTCCTCAGGTCTGATAACTCCCATGGCCTGAGGCAAGGACTTCAGCAGGGTGACGGGCAGAGATAGATCCCTCAGAGGGTTGAAGGGTAAGAAGTTATACAAATGCTTGGGGATGTTGCTTGTCCTAGACAGCTCCCTGGACACACCATTTTTTTCCTCATAGGAACCTTTGCTTCCTCCCTTTCTGCTGGCAGTTGTAGCACATAGAGCCATAGCACAGATGATCAGAGGACTGGCTTGGGGGCCAGATTGTCTGATATTTTATCCTGTTGCTTTATAGATATTATATCTGTATAATTTGGGGCAAGTTTCTTAATCCCTCTGTGTGTCAGTTTTTGCATCTATAAAATTAGAATAATAACACGCACTTCATCAGATTCTAGTGATGACTGAGTCAATACCTATCAAGTGGGGCCAGGCGCGGTGGCTCACGCCTGTAATCCTAGCACTCTGGGAGGCCGAGGCCGGTGGTTTGCTCGAGGTCAGGAGTTCGAGACCAGCCTGAGCAAGAGCGAGACCCCCGTCTCTACTAAAAATAGAAAGAAATTATCTGGCCAACTTAAATATATATAGAAAAAATTAGCTGGGCATGGTGGCGCCTGCCTGTAGTCCCAGCTTCTCGGGAGGCTTAAGCCCAGGAGTGAGGTTGCTGTGAGCTAGGCTGATGCCAGGGCACTCACTCTAGCCCAGGCAACAAAGCGAGACTCTGTCTCAAAAGGAAAGAAAATAAAATAATAATAATAATTCATTTACTATTTAATTGCATAGTTTCAGAGCACGATACATCTTACTGAGAAAGGCAAGTTAAATTGGATATTTCAGAGATTTAATGTTTAAAAAATGAAGCTATGGCTGAAAAGAATAAACAAGATCTAGCAGTTTGATAAATCACTTTCACAGCCTCAACAGGACCCAGATAGCTGATGTGGAAATAGAAGCCCCAAGGAGACAGAGGAAGTTGAAGATGAATGGTATCAAAGGTTACTTTTAATGGAAAACAACTTGGACAGAATGTTCTAAACACTAAGGCTTCTTTATGGCGGCTTCCCTTGTCTTATTTTCCTTCACCACTTTGAAATTGATGCTCGGATCTCTTGGATCTTGGCACTGGGGTGAACCACACAAAGTCTCGTTTCAAGATGCTTTGCTTTCCTTGCGTAGGCGTGAACCCAAGAGACGGCCATCAAATCAGAACAGTTCATTGTGCCTGGGCAGGAAGCAGAGTCACTCAGTTGACTGGCACTACACTGGGCTCTGCAAAGCCCGGCTCTGTCACAGACATCCTTATTTTTATCCTACAGGCTCTCTAAAAGGATTTTCATGTGTGACAGGGAGGCTGAAAGATGTCGAAGACTGTGCCCAAGGATGGCCAGTTGAAATCGCACTTTGTTGCAGGGGAGATTGTACCTCCTGGTAGATTTCTTTGATTTAGGCTTTATATTTTTCTTTTACTTTATCTCCTACAGGTTTTACACGATACTTTTTCCCCAGAGCCAAGTATGTTTAATTTTCAGTTTCACCATATGAAAACTTTCTTGTTTGGAAACTGACAGATCTTTAGAAGAAAGGTATATCTTTCATAAAATGAATTCTGGGATGATCAAGTTTGTGCCAGTGCCAATCCCCTCTGTGAAATAAATGTTATTCTTAATGTATGATTTTAGGTATAAAGTGACATATATAATTACCCCTAAGTAGCAGTGGGTGAATACGTTATAATTTTTAAATGCCCCAAACTGAATGTTTGAATCTTGACCAAATGGAATATCTTTCATTTTTAAGCCTTGAAGTCTGTTATACAAATCTGAAAAATTCTTATTCATCTTGCTAACTAGAGAATAAGCATTTAAGCTCTTGTTTCATTAAAAGTACTCTAGGTATGCAAGGGATATAGAAATATGTCATACTTTCTGCCTGTAAAAGGTTTTCAGTTGAGATAAAGTAAGACTTGATATAAAGGCAAGTACTGCATAGTAGTCTATGAGGTTAAGAGCTAGATATGTTCTAGAACTTAAAACAGGAAGCATCTAGGAGATCAACTAATTCAACACCTTTGTTTTATGGAATGTAAAAGTCCCAAAGAAGTTATTTCCATATGAACACAGAAACCTACTCAAAAATGTATTGTAACTCCAAGTTGAAGGCTCTTGACTCCAGCCTCACTGTTGCACTGCTGTAGTAGGGTGTGAAGCAGGTTCGCCGTGTCACTGTGTGCTGGTTACCAGCTTGTCTGAGTCCAGTGAGATAGACCCCTGCACACCACAAGTTACATGAAGTTGGTTGATTATTATACATACAGAGAGGCAGCAAGGGACAACAGAAGCTGTTGCCCCAGGGCTCAGGAAAGCTACCCTGGGTGATTGGAGTCTGATCTGTGTGTGCTGCACTTGCACGGCCTCCGAGGGACCCCAAAATGTAGCCTGCTCTGACTTTTCTAGCACAGGGCGACAGGACAACCTCGGATAAAGCATTGGAGGACATCCTGTCTCTAAGAGGTCGCTGGAAAAGAGCCCAAGCTGTTCCAGCCAGCAACTCTCATATCGCAGGATGCCACATTCCCAGTCTATCCGACAGTTATTCTTGAGAAATACAGATGAGAAAGGGGGGAGAACTGGGTCAGTCCAAGGTCACCTAGAGAATTGTCCTGCACAGAGGAGGATGAATCCAGGTCCTCGATCCATGACAGCTCATGTATCAGGTCACTTACGCCCAGTCTTGTGGTTGACTACAGATAGATGACACATAATGACTTCACACGTTGCAAAGTCGAGGATGGCAGGACAGTAGGCCAGAATTGGCACTGGGAAGGAAGAGGAATGCTCCCAGCCCCCTCCTACAGTGAGCCATAGAAAGGAGAAAGAAAGGAAAAATCGAGTTAACATGTATCGTATGTCCACTGTGTCCCAGGCCTGCTGATTGGTGATTAATATGTAGCAGTTAATATTTGGTGAATGAATGAATAATTTTATTTCTCACAACAGCCTTGCAAGATATGATGACTTCTAGCTTCAATAAGGCTTCTTTGCTCAGTCAGCAGATGTTCACTGACAGCCTTTAGGGTCCCAGGTTTTGTGTTAGACACAGGAGTATGAAGATGTCCTCAGTTCTCACTCTGCTGGAAAGCAGACATATTGGAAATTGACTCCAAAATGTGTGCATGCGCCCTACCTCCGAGTTGAATTCCCACAAACTCAGAGTAGTCAGGTAACATTTTCAAGATCACAAAGCTTAAAAAAATGGAAAAGTTGGTGTTCCAAATCAGAGTTTTTTAAAGGTACTTTTAAATTCCTACTCTTTCCGTCACAACTCACAGCCTACCGTTTGAGAAGGCAGCAGGGGAAATGATGTCATCTAGAGAGAACCCATTTGGGTGGGAAAATACGGGTCAGAAAAACAGTAGTCAGTGAGGGTGGGAGCACAGAGGAAGAAGCTAAGCCTGTGCACACATTGTGTTCGGGGTAAGGACACAGGGACAGCTGTTTAAATGGGTGCAAACTCAAGCACCTGGTGTGAGAGATTTGTACCCAGAGAGCAGGTTGTGAAATTAGAAGAGCACACTAATAGGAATTAAAGAGAAATTTAACCAAGTGCAATCAAGATAATTTTTTCTTTACTGCAGAATTCATAGAAGAATGCATTCTCTTCTCTCTTCTCTCCTCTGTCTAACACATACCCTCACATATACGGCAGAACTCAGTGGTTCAAATTTCTTCCTCTGCCTCTTTCTCCTGCCTCCAATCCCTGCAAACCATGCATACCTGCCCAAAAGTCTCCTTGAAGTACATGAGATGGAATGGAAGAATGAGGATGTATCTAATTTCAAAAATTGTGGCCTCACTCTGTGCTTGGGTCTTGCACTGAGGTTGACCAGATTCCTCATGGGACCACAGTCTTTGCAAGTCTGGGAGTTGGCCATGCATATGGAGTATAAGGAACAGGAAGTCCTGTTAGGGAATCATTTTTTCTCTGGCTTAAATTGTGGTTTCCAGGCTCTCTGGTGGTGTTTGCCATTCTTAAGTGAGGTACCCTTTCAAAAAATTGAGGCAAGTGAACTTGCACAGGCTCTGTAAATGCAGGAATCTCGATCTTTCTATCTAAATGAATTGCAATGAAAAAATAGAATTGTCCTAAGAACAGTTTTGTAATTCTCTTATAGATAAGTACTAACACTTGCCTGTAATGTTGGAATATACATATAACTGTAAGTGAAAGAAGCAAAATGGAAATGAGTAAAGGGCTTGTGGCTATTGGGTTCACTTTTCCAGACACCTAGAGCAGAAAGAAATACTGCTCCCCCCTGAAAAAAATGAAAACTCAGGATTTCAACGGGTCAGTTGTTTCATGGGACCCAAATTCATTCCAAATACTTCCTATGCCCTCAGAAAATGTGACCAAAATATTAAGCTGTAAAAGTCACAGAACCTTAAAATGCTTGAGACTACAGGCAATGTCAGAGATCATCTGGTTTAGCAGTTATTAACCTTTCGGGGGACAGAGAATGTCTAATGTAATTTGAGGACTGTCTTCCTGAAAACAATGCACATATGCCTATTAATACAAGCGTGCATACAATTTTAGGGAGTTCAGGGATTTCTTGAGCCTATTGTTAGCAGATTAAGACTTCCAGAGCTAGTGGAACCCCCAATGAAATCAGAACTTCCCACTTTTCAGAGCTCAAGTGCCTTGCCCAGGGTCACATGTCTAACTGGTGTTGGAGCAGAACAAAGACCACATATCCCAATATTTCGCCCACATCTGATTAGACTTACCAACCAAATTGCAGCAACTCATTACCCCAGGGACTTAAAATCACCTACTAAAGTCAACCATGGGGTTTTCAGTTCCAATTCGTGATTATGCCTTACATACCCCCGTTAGGAACTTTCTAGATGGGCTTAAATTATTAATAAAAGGGACTTTTAATTAGGTTGTAACTATTTCCATTTGAATAACTGTATTTTCTGATCCGTTGTTTCCCTTGCATTTTTTTAAATGTCAGGGTAATATGTCTCTTTAAGGGGTCGTAGAGAAAATTTTAAGAGCACTTATGATCATCACAGGGATAGTTCTCAGAGCATCAGATTTTCATGCTGCAATATTAAATTGCTTTAAAGTAAAATGAGATTCTAGAATAAATAGGCTTTAAAATATCTTAGGCAGTATCATTTCTATTGAAAGTCACAGGATGGTAATCTAAAGTAGGTGTTGTCAGGTTTTCTGATGAGGTAGGCATGCTAATCTTAATCCCCAGATTTAAAGAATGACTTTCCTAGGACCAGTAGTCAACTGAAGGTTATAATGTTATGTACCACTGCAATACTGGAGATTATCTAGATACTAATATGCAGACATTATTTTTTCATTTTAGCTACATCAGTGGGCAGAAGAAAATGACATAGTTCTGAGTTATGGACCCATGACCTTTCTTTAATCTCATTTCTCTCTTTGCAGGCAGCAATTGGGTTCATCACTCCTCTTTTGTTCTCTCCTTGTACTTTGAAAATATTCCTGTGATTGATTTATTAAGCCATATTTGGTTGGTTTGTTTATTTTTCTGTCTTCTCAAATAGACACTTAGCTTGTTAAGGACCGAGGCTCTGTCCTGGTGTGCTATGAAAACACAGTAACTGGCACAGTGTGTGACACATACTAAATGCTCAGGAAATATCTGTCGAATTCATAAGTGACTAAAGGAAGTAAAGAAATCAGTGTTCTGCCTACTCCATGGACAGGGGACTTAAGTAAATAAAGAAAAAAATTTGCCATCTCTTCTATGAAACAGTTTGTTTCTATGGCGGATTCTGTAACACCAGCAAAAAATAAAATGCGGAGGGGGAGTCAGAAGTCATTGCTTCTTCAGAGATAGAAGAAATTGAGAAAGTAATAAACTTACAGAGTCACTGAAATTGATTAGGCTATTTGAGAAGGGATGTCTAAGGGATTTGACAGAAATTAGATTTTTATTCTATCCCCCAGTAAACCACAAAGATTGAGTTTCTAAACACAAATGCTATAAATGGGGTTTAAGGTAGAATTGTCCTGAGAATCTAGGCAGTATTTATAGAAGGTTTGATTAACAGCTCAGAGCAGATCTTGTTGATATATCAGATATTCAAGGGGAAAGCTATGTTTCATAAGACATCTTTGTATCCCCAGTACTAAGTATAAAGTCTGAGACATAGGAGATATATAGAGATATATCTTTATATATAAAACTTTGTTGGTGTATATTAATACATGTTAAATTTTGTTGAATTGGTGTTCACCTATCCAAGTGATTTTTGAGTGGTATTAAGAATGCCTGACTGTCAAATTTATCTCTTTTATCCAACTACCTAAGAATCTGAGACCCCCCCATTGCTATAGATTCATTCCTTTAAGTTTTTCTTCCTGTACTTGGAGTTTTTGAAAATAATGAGTTAAATAACATTCTGCAGAAATACTTAAAACATGTAGCTTGATTTTGTGTCTTGTGACTATGAATGTGAAGGGGCGGGGAGGAAAAAATCACGAGGATAAATGCCATCATTTTGCAAAGCATGGATCATTTCCCGAAAGCTCTTTCTCCTCCCTTCCTTGAGAACACAGAGCCTGAAACATATATTATGTTCTTATGCTGTGGCTGCCACAAAGAATGATAATAATAATCACCATGCATGATTATTGAGCATTGTCAAAAAACCAACATGAACATTTTCATATTTCTGCAGGATCGGGGCTTCCTGAGCAAAAATTACTGGTAACCTGGCTGTGAAAAGATCAGTGAATGGTAAAAGTCCTAAAAGCTAAAGATGGTGAAACATCCTGGGGAGATGTGCAGGTTTATCTCCCTTGGAGCCATTTGTTCACCTCCCAAAGAGTTGTAAACACCTAAAAACCTTCCCCTTCTTTTCCTAGAGAGGATTTGTTTACATCAGAGAGCAAAAGTTTTTCTGTCTTTCTTAGGAGGGAGGAGAAGGAGCTGTTGAGCTCCTATGTAAACGCTGAGATTCGTAATTTCAAGGCTTCTCCCAAATCCTGCTTTGCAGGCACAGGAAATAACTGCCCTCATGGTGTTGCCCCAGTGGAGGACTGGGGATGGGAACCCGATGCTAAGATCACCAGTATGTAAATAATCAGTCTGCTTCTGATCCAGAAATCTTTGATACCTGTCAGGATAAAATAATTAAATATAGTTATTATAAACTTATCAAGCCTTTATTACGCTCCAATTATTGTGCTAAGAGCTCTGGTTAGAATATCATATTTAATCTTCACATATTTTGCAATGTTGCCATATGAGGTAAGTATTAGGATTGATTTACAGAGGAAGAGAAGGAGGGTCAGAACTATGAGGTGATTAGCCTAAGGCCACACTGCTCTTAATTAGTTGGGATGCACTTCCTACCCTAAGTCAGATTGACTCGTAATCATTCTCTTAAGATGTAGCTTGTGGAGCACAGATATTTTGTTTGTTTTGTTCATTGATGTATCCTTAATGCCAAGAAGAGTACTTGGTACTCAGTAGGTGCTCAGTAAACGTGTGTTGAATGATTGCTGTACTATTGTGAGGAGTTAGGAATGCGAGTAACATTCTTGGGAACCAAATTTCAGTTAGCAAGTCACTAACAGAGCCATCTTAGAGAACAGATTTCATACAGCGTGTTCTTTTATAGTTTTTAAGGAATGTATTCATAGTTGGAAAAATTTAGAAGCTTAAAATAAGTCACAGGTAGAAAACACTGAGATTTGGTATAGATGGCTTGTGTGTAAACTGAATTCCTTCTAAATGGAGTGAAAGAAATGCGTTTGTTGTTATACACTAAACAAAGAACATTGTTGTCTCATAACACAGTAAAGATTAATTCTTTGTATCATGATCATGATTAGTGTAACAGATTCCTAACAAAGTAGTAAAATTTAGTTCAGTTTGGCCGATTATGTTAGAATAAAATTTCCATGAGAAAAATTAACATACAAATAGACAGAAGGGAGGATTTGACCTTAGGAAGTAAATGTATTTACTGCATAATTTCCATGAAACCTATTAATTACTACCATGAATTGTGTTAAAATGTATAATCCAATCCCCAGTCTCCCTGACCTATAGACTATAGAATTTGGAAACATTATCTCTGGACATACAGACACTAAAACAAACTGATTTTTTAAAAATATATATATATGAATAACAAGATATAGATATATACAATTATAAGATTTACAGCACCTGAAAAGCATATGAACAATAAATTTGGATACTGGCTACATGGCTGTGATAATTAATGCCAAACCAGGGAACAACTTCAGCTAATGGAAAATATAAACACAGGTTTTAATTGGGCTAAAGGGACTCCTAGTGCTGTTAATAATGGATTTTGAAATACACAAAATAAATGTCTTCTGTCAACCACTTTCAATAAAACAGTGGACCAAAAAGAAATTTTTGTTCCAACTTTAATCCGTATGCAAGCACTGCATTTGCCATTAAATTATTGACTTCTTATTTATTATTTCATTAGCTTAAGCTCAGGGACCTACATACATTGTTAATTCTCACTTTGGCATTGGCATCTAAGTGGATATATGATTAATTTTAGAAAGACAGAGCCATTATTGTTTCTTCCAAATCATAAAAATTATGAAGATGATGGAATTTCTTCTGGATAAACATGCCAAAATTATTATCGTTATTTATTCTGATTCTTTTTCAGTAGGAACTATCTTTTCATACCAGATTATAAGAAGCTACTGAGTGTTAATGAGAAATTAACTTTGAGACTTCAAAAATTAGAGACCTACCCACTTTTCTTCTCTTCCATGCCCTATTACCATCTTACATTTTCCCTCTTCTTACATTTTTTAAATAATTTCATTTATGGAATTCCCAAGCTCTTTACTCCTAGACTTAGAGTTTCTTTTCTGCCACATATCTCTAAGATTTTTCATTCTTTGCTTCTGCTCTCCTGAATTTTTTTTAAGTAAAGGTTTTTGTTGAAAGACAGGGCAACTTCCTGGATTTGAAAATGGGCCAAGATTTGGGTCTGAATACAGAGACTTTGTCTCTCAACAGTCTGGAAAGAGAGGTGATAGAAGGTTGTTCGTGGTCATGATATATAGGCAAGTCTGGAAATTGAACTATCTTGGCATTATAGTTGTGGCTTGATTAAAATAGAAATCATCTAAAACTCTAAACTCAAAACATTTGGAATGGCTTCCAAGCATTGATATTCTAACTTGGGTGCAAAATAAATCAGAAAAAGGGCATATTGGGTGTACGGTTCCATAAATGCATGAAAGTATAAGTCTCAGAGGTAAATGACACACCTTGAGGTACTAAACCAAAATCTCTTGTTTACAATAACAAAAGCTGTGCAAAGGCTGGTAAGATACTTTCAGAGCACAGACTGGCTTTCTGAAATTGCAGGAGGTGGTCAATTGGTGAGATAAGGCACAGAAATAGAGACTTTACATTATGAACAACTATAGAGTTGGCTATTGCCATCCATTGGGGAAGAAGTGAAGTATAAAAGAATAGTAGGTCATGATTAAAATTCCTGCTAGTCTAGACCACAACATTAGACTCTTCTTTTATACACAGTTCTGGTAAAGATTTAGTTGAAGAAAACCTGATTTTATTTAAAGATGAATGACATAAAATGGAGCCAAAATAAGATGTAAACCAAGATATTACAAAAAAAAAAAAAAAAGAGGAGGTTTGAAAAAGTAAAACCAAACAGCAGGCAAAGAAATACTCACCAGAAAATGAATCATATGGAAGGCCCCAAGGAACCCATGTAAACAAAAAGTCAGCCTTCCATATATGTGGGTTTCACATCCTGCCAATACTGTATTTTAGATCTGCCATTTGGTTGAAAACATCCACATATGAGTAGACCTTTGCTGTTAAAATTGAGAAATGATAGAAATATTCTCCCTGGAAGCAATAACAAGGCAAAGGTATACAACTATGGTCATGCTAGATTTGTCTGGCAGGACTATTCAACATAATAAGACAATAGAAAGAAATTAAAGGTATACTAACACAAAAGAAAGAGTTAACTTATTATGTTTATATACCTGGAAAACTTAGGAATAAACTGAATATGAAATAGGCAAGGTCAACATGAAGAAAACAAAAATTCTAATGAATAAAAATGAAGGCTTCAAAAAATGAAAACCTAGAGTATGTCCTGAGATAAATCAATATCATAAGGATTCCAACATAGAATTTTTGGAATTAGATAACCTGAAAAAGAAAGTAATGAGAGTTGGGGAGATTACTATAAGAAACAAAATACAAAACTATAAAAATTAATTCAATGTGGTACTATCTTATGAATAGTGAGGTAGACCAATTGAACTGAAAAGAAAGTACAGAAATAAATCCAAATGCCAATAGGTATATTTTGATAAGTATGACTTTTTAGACTAAAGTAGGAAAGACATACCAATCAATAAACATTGTTGTGATTAATGGTAGCCATATAGGAAAAAAAAATGTTGGATTTATACATCACATATTAAAATAACCTCCATATTAAATATTTAAATAGTTTTAAGAAAAAACTAGAGAAATATTGACAGAAATCACTGAAAAATATTTTCATAATCTCAGGCATTTTAAGTATGACATAAAACCCAGGAGTATGAAAGAAAAGATTGATAAATTAAAAAAAATTAAAATTTTTGCATAGCAAAATCCACTATAATCCAAGATAAGATAAATGAAAAACTGAGAAATACATTTGCAACTCATATTACAAAGGACTAAATTAAAGATAAATTTAATATTGCATATAATGAGAGAAATGCAATAAAACTGAGATAATTTTTTCTTATCAGATTGGGATAGATGAAAAATTTGATAATGTTTAAGTCTGAGTGAGAAAACAGCCCCTCGGCTTCTGTGTGCAAGGCAATTTGACAGTATGTTTCGAAACCCAAAGTACACATGACCATAATGTAGCGCTTCTACTTCAAAACTCTAACACACATGTATACTGAAACACATATAAAATGACATGAGTGAAGTTCATCCTTTGCCAACAGCATTTCTAACAGCAAATTATTAGAAAGTTAAATGCTACTTATTAGGGAACTGATTTAATCAGGTGCAGTACATACACAATGGAATTATAGTGCACACACAATAGAATACGATAATAAAATATGGAAACAAGAAAAGAGAAATAGTATGTATGAGAATAAAGCATAAGTGAAAATTTGGAAAAAATGGATAAAACGGCATGAGTTGGGACGTTGGCAGGAACTCTGCTATAATTAGAGGCTTTTTCCAAGTCGCGCTTTATGTCAACACAGGAAACTGCCATTTAAATATTTAGTGGATTCATGTATTTTCTTTCACTCCAACATTTGTTTGCTTGTCTTTCCTTCCTCCCCCAGTGACAAAACAAATGGCATAATAAGATTGAGCACACAAAGAAAGAAACATAAAGGCGACTGTTTGCAGCCTTGGTGAGTTTGTTAGGCAGCCAGCATCTAGCATGGTTTCTACCAAAATATAAATAAGTGGGAAACGATTGTTCCAGCCTTTTGTCTCTGGTGTCACAGTTTCACTGAAAAGTCCAATATTATATATTGTTTACACTGTGTTTTACTATATTTCCTGTTTTACTATTATTTCCTGTTTGCTAACATCTTATTCTTTCTTGATCCGAAAGCAATAGTAAATGCATGCCTTTGTATTCAGTTTCTCTAGTTAAGATGTGAAAAGCTATATAATTTTCATTTGTTCAGATTTACCGAAATGAAAGCTGGGTAGAACACTTTAGCTGTTAGAAAAGTTGCAAGAGTAGCTTGCAGAAAACAAAAAAGATCCAGTCAACATTTCTTAGAGTTAAATAATATTTTATTCAGCAGTAACAGAGACTAGGACATCAGTTAAAGAGTCTAATAGTTTATGGGCACCTACAGATACTGACAGAAAACCTAGTGACACAAACTGGAGATACAAAAATGATATCAAATTCTGTATTAGTTTCTAGGACTTCAGTATATTTTGGGGGGAGACATAATTCAACCTATAATAGTCCACCCTCTGGCCCCCCAAAATTCATGTCCTGCCCATGTGCAAAATATATTCACCGCATTCCAACACCCCAAAAAAGTCTTCAACATCCCAGCGTCAACTATCATCTGAATATCATCACCTTAAAGTTTCAAACTAATCATCTAAATTATCCAAATCAGTTATAGGTGAGACTCAGGGTCTGCTTCTTCCTGGGGCAAATGATTAAGTTTCCTGATACATTTTATTAAGGGCATTATGACTTACCAAAGATCTGAGTCCAAAGACCAAATGTATCAATTAGCAAAATCTGGGGGTAAAAGTTATTCTTAAATGCTACAATGATTGAGTCTATAGAAACAATTTCAAGCCTAAATTCTAGAGATGGAAGCCTATCATTTTATAGTTTTCAGAAGTAATTTTTACTTATATTAACAGAACCACAGGTTTTTATCTGTCTAATAATCAAAGAGAAATTTTCAGTCTGTCTCAGGATCACACAGCAAAGCCCAATTTAAACTCTGAACACTAGTAATTGAACCCCACTCAGTACAAGGTACAACACTTACCCCAACCTCTCGAAGCTGTTCCA
The DNA here is from genome assembly GCF_020740605.2 of Lemur catta. NCBI lineage: Eukaryota > Metazoa > Chordata > Mammalia > Primates > Lemuridae > Lemur > Lemur catta. Next base: position 18,224,291 of record NC_059149.1, on the reverse strand, counting down.
AACTTGTACCCAGTTGTCTTTGGGATTTGTTGTACAGAAAATCCCCCACTTTTTTACAGAATGTTCATGAATATTACATATAACACTAATGTTTGGTGGAACATATTTGGAGAAGGAAGTATTTTTAATATGTCTTAAGTATGAAATTATTCCTCCAGAAATGGTATCTTTTTTTTCAGCCGTACATGAGTTAAAATCTAAGAATGTCATTGCTACATAAGAGATCACATGCTCCTTTTACAAATGCTCATACTGAAGCCCACTGGCTCTCCATCAGTTTTGTAGGATCATAGAGAGGGATGTGCTCATAGTCTCTAAATTTCCTCTATATCAGTAAGAAAAGCTTCAGAGACAAGAGACAGTGGGATGCTAATGTCCGAAATCTGGGGGGAGGGGGGGTTTCAAAGGGAGAGATTGAATATACAAATGGACAATGGGCAGACCATTTATGACAAGAGAACTCTGACCCACAACCTCTGCAGCAAATCAACCTATAAGGGTCAGGATTTAGTTAAGGATTGAGAGCTTCCCTATTTTTATCTGTTTCCAACTCAGGACTAACCAGGGAAGGCCAAATATGCTGCTCAAACCAATCATGTAAGATGCTCCCTTCTAGATATTCCATCTCCAGCTTCTCCATACCAAAAAATTTCAATCTGTGGGTATCTGAAGGTTTCTTTTTTGTTTTTTTGACTGTAAAGCTTTCCCACTCCTCTGCCTGCCTTTGAACCTCTATGAAATGCAGGTGATTGTGGCTGATTCTTATGCTACAGCAAGCTCTAAATAAATAGCCTCTTCTGCTTCTCGTTTGAGTGCTATTCATTTATTTCCACAAAAGGTAGCAGCACTTTACCTTAAAAGCAGGAGAAAATAGCTCAGATAAAAATCCAAACCTGGGATCATTTACTCTTGAGTACAGCAGAACACAGGAGTGAGTAGTGTTTTCTTTAAACAGCTCTATTGGATTTATAGAATGTGCACCATTGCTAAGCCAGAGGAACATTATTTTTCTCCACATTCAGGAAAGAACTTCCTGAAAAAGCACTTATAACAATTAAAAGTACGGAAAGTGCTAATTAATCTTCACTCTTCACATATTTGCTGTTTGGAAGATGAAAGATGATTACCACTGAAGTATGGCAGGCCAAAGGCTGTTAGTGCTCAAATAATCCAAAATAACCCAGAGTAGTTCCATAAATTTCAGAATTCCCACTGCAGTCAAATATTCCATCTCCCGAAATGACATTCTTAAGTGATCCCCAAAATTTTACAAAGAATGTATGAACTCTATATTTAAACTAATCAGAGTCATGCATCATGTTTATACACTAGAGGTATGTTCAGAGGCAACATACCTCCACCTAGAAATACAAAGTGATGTGGAAAATGACGTGCTGATAGCATCTTATTAGGAGGTAAAATCTGGGTCACCTCAGCAAATTTTTATTTTAATGTATTCAAGTCTGTGCATGAATTTTCCTAGGCAAAGAAGTTCTTTAAGTGTGTTGCTTCTTGTTTGAAGAGTTTTTTGTAAAACCCTGTTAAATGATTCAGTAATTTATCCTTATCAATCATTTCACTGGACTTATCATACATTAAAGAGAATGAACTTGAGGTGAAATAGTGAAGGCCTTACCAGCAACATAATTGGGCAAAAGATACACAGGAGATTCTCTTTGCTTTGTAATCTCAGTGTGTATATCTCTCACAGTATCCCCGGTATTAACACTTCAAGGCACTTATTTGTATACAGGTCTGCCTTCCTCTGATGGACCTTCATTTCCTTAAGGATAAAAACAGTGCCTTTATTAGAGCCTTCACTTGAGTATTCCAGCACCTGTTGCCAGCCTAAAATATGAATAAATGTAGAATAAGTGAATAAATGTGTAAAATTGTCATTTTCCATTATTTCCCGCCACCTTTGGCACTGACTATAATTTCTGACAGCAGGTAGCAGGACTGTCTAAGAGGACATAAAAGCATGGTCAGAGAATTTAGTTAAAAGCTGAGTTACTAGGCTGATGTATATCAGCTTTGAACATTTAAATGAATTAACTACAAAGAGGTTGACTTCTGTCTCAAGGGATTTTTTTGTCTGTCTTATTTATTTATTTATTTATATAGTGTTTTTCTGCTTAGGTTCCATGTCTCAAGTTTTTAGTTGATATAGAACTAAAAACAAACTTATGGTCAAGCAGGGCAGGAATGGCATTGTAACTGAATTTCACTAACAGATACTAAAACTTTTCATTCCAACTCAAGAGAGGCAGGAAATGCCATACCTTGGGAGGAAAAACAGATTGGCTTAAATTCATTGTGGGAATTCCGTGATAAGTACATAAGAAAGATATAGAACAGTGAACATCTCCATAGATTTTAAAGAGCCCCAGCACAACGATTGCATATATTAAGCCTCTTGGTTGATAGTCATACGTTGCTTTTAGGAAAACATTGCTGAGTGTTAAGTCCATTTGTGCTCTATGTATGAACAGACATTTGAAAGTACGGGGGAGTCTGTTGGGTGATCCATGAGTCAATAATTGGACACTAATATAAATAACAAGCTATCTTCCTACTCTGTGACTAGTTTTATGAGATAACATAATGATTCTCAATTCAGCTCCGCCATGAGTTAGGTCCACCATGCACTTTGTGGACCTCATGTTCCTCCTCCTCTTAAAATACAGTGTAACTACTTGGTTTCTAAACACTTTCTCATTTGAAAATTTAAAATTATGTCTCTGAGAAGCAAAACCTTATTAAGATGATAGAAAACATTGCTTCTTGCTTTTACTTTTACTTAATGCTTTAGTCAATATAAGAAGGGCATCATATTCAGTTTTGGATCATATTGTCCCTTAATGGAAACCACAATAATAAATAATGCTTAAGAGATTTATAATAGAAAGATTCTTGTTTTTTACTGCTAATATACCAATCACACTGGTGGTAATATACCAATATACGGAGTGGTATTATTGAATTAGATGAACTTCCCAATTTCAGTTTGATTTGCCTACAGGGTTAGGAACTCGATTTCCACACTGATATTTTAGATACAATTGCTATTTCTCTCTAAATAATAGAGGTGTTTACATCAGGTCTGCAATTAAGTACAAACATTTTGTATGGAGAAAGCTTACTTTGTCAGACTTTTTTTATACTCTAGATACTTGCCTAAAAATTTGGTAAATTCAGATTTTAGTAAATATTTAAAGTATGCTATGGTATTTTTTATTTGGAATCATCTGTAATAATGAATAAACAAGACTCACCCCTAAATACTGAATCCAATATGAAAATATGGAACCTTGGGAAAAGAAATATTTATTGCCTGGTTTACCAAATATTATCTTAATGTAAATCATCGAATCATAGCATTTTAAAGATGAGTGTGACTTTTTAAATTACCCAGTCCAAAATTCTTACTTCATATAAAATAAAACTTAGGTTATGGCTGCTTTAAGAAAAAGAAAGAAATATATAAATTTGGACTTCACACGAAGAACAAGGCGTTGTTAGAGCTGCCACTGTTGACTCTGACTTTTAGGGAGAGCGCCAGAAAACCCACTCTGTTGACAGAGCTAGAATTAAGCAGGATCCAAGAACTGGCAACGGTTAAACTAACTTTTAAAAGACTAATGCCTTAAGCAAAAAGTCAATATATTAATTTGAAATTTTTAACTATAAAAGGATACAGGAAAATCACATTGATTGATTTGTTTATCCTCTTTTCTAAAGAGCATCTACAATGAACAGTATTGTTGAGCATAACACCAGACCAAAGGATTTTAATGGCTGGTATCATTGAGTTACTAGGACAATGAACGTATGTTATAACGATGTAACTTCATCACAAACAGGCTTTTGCCCTAAATCTCACACAAAACTGACACACAGTGTAAAGGTCATCAATATTTTCCATATTGGTATAGGCAATGATCAATTTTCTGTCTTATTTTACTTAACCTATCTCTGCTACCTACCTATCACTGCAAATGACAGTGATAATCTCTCCTCCTTGAAACAGTCTTTTCCAGAACACCTTCTTGCTGGTATTCCTACCTCACAGGATGCTCCTTCTCTATCTCCTTTGCTGGTTCCCTGTCTTTTCCCTGACCTCTTAACACAAATTCCCCGGAGTTCAGTCCCTGAAAGTCTTCTCTCTTGTGTCTGCTTTCACACCCTAGGGCAGTGATTCTCAAAGTGTGGTCCTCAGACCTGCAGCATCAGCACGAAACTTGCAAGAAATTCAAATTTTCACATCCCTCCAAAGACCTAATTAATCAGAAACTCTGGAATTAGGGTCCAGCAATCTGAGTTTTAACAAGCACTGCACATGATTCTCTTGAATACTAAAGTTTGAAAAACATTTCCCTGGAGGATTTTTATAGCGTCTCAACTATTAATACCATCTGTAATGTGTGGACTAGAAAAATGTTTTTAATCTGTAGCCTTGTCTCCTCCCTCTGAAGTCCAGATTTATATATCGCTGCTAATTTGATCTCTCCACTTGGATGTGTAGTAAGCGTTTCAACCATTACATGTCAGAGCTAAACTTCTGAGAATTCCTCCTTTTTTTCCTACTTGTAGTGCTCACTGTTTCAGTTAATGATTAACCCTTCCTTCCAGTTGCTCAAGCCAAAATTTTTAGTGTTACCATTTATACCTCACTTTTTCCCATACTTAATATCTGATTTACAAAAAAATCCTGTTGGATTTTAAAATATAGCTAGAAAATGTCTCCATCTTAATACCTCCACTGCTACCAGCCTTGTCAAATCACCATCATCTTTCACCTGGATATGTGCAGGTAGCATCCCAACAGGTAATCTTTCTTATCTTTCTGTAGTCTAATTTCAACAAAGCAACCAGAATGATTCTTTAAAAACAGAATTTAGGAATTTAGTTCCACTTTGGTGGCATAAGCCCACAAAATCCAATTCTCCTGCTAATTACAGTAACAATTTCCTTTTTTATTTCAATGTATTAATATTAAGGGGGTACAATTGCTTTTGGTTACATGGATAGGTTTTGTAATGCTCAAGTCAGGGTTAAAAGTGTGCCCATCACCCAGATAGTGTTATTGTACCTGCTAGATAGGCTTTTGCCCATCGCCTTTGCCTCCCTCCCCCCTGCTTGATTTCCCTTGAGTTTTACTTCCCTCTATGCAGATGTGTGCTCTTCAGTTAGTTCCAGTTTAATAGTGAGTGCATGTGGTGTTTGTTTCTCCATTCTTTAGATACTTCACTTAGGATAATGGTCTCCAGTTCTATCCAGATTATTGCAAACGGCACAATAACAATTTATGAACGAAAGATAAAGATAAATAAAAGGAAAATAAAACTATCTGTGAACTCTTGAAAGGAAATAAAAAGGGAGAAGATTATGGAAGGGAGTCAAAATGTAAAGAGGCAACCTGGCTTAGGGTGTTTTGTTTTGTTTTCTTGTGTGGTTTTGACTCAAGGAGACGTTTTAGTCACAGAGAAGAGCATCATTCTAGGTAGATAAAATTCCCCCTCAAAAACTCACCTTTCTGGGAGGTTAACAGGAGAAATCTTGTAGGACAAAAATAACCCCAAAAAACCAAAAACAGAGAAGAGGCTAGCCAAATTCTGTGTATGAATCAACAAAAAGCTGAAATAGGGGATAAAATAATATCTTGAAGAAATAATAGCAGAAAGATTCCAAATTGTATAAAGGACATAAAATTAGAGCTCAGCAAACCACAAACAGGGTTAACTGAAAGGAAACTTGCCTAGACACATTATACTCTATCTGCTAAAATCCAAAGATAAAAAAAATAATCTCAAATGCTTCTAGCAAAAAAAGACACATTACAAACAGGAGCACAATCATTGAAATGACTGAAATTTCTCATGAAAGATAACAGAGCCCAGAAAATAATAAATACCTTTAAAACACTGAAAGAAAAGAATTATCAACCCAGAATTATATATTCATTGTAAATATTCTTCAGGGATGGAGGCAAAATAAGATATTTTCAGATGCGGAAAAACCAAGAGACTTTATCACCAGCACATGTGCTCTACAGAAAGAATGCTGAAGAAATTTTTCAGGTTGAAAAGAAATGATATCAGAGAGAAATCTGGAAACAGAAATCTGTTTTGTTAACAAAAGTAGTAAGTAGCTGGGTGCATCTAAAAGTCAATTTTCCCCTCTTTATGTTACAATTCTATTATCTATAACATCATATACATTGCATCCTCATAAGGTAATTTTACAATTTTGACTTTAAACAGGAATACATATTTTAAAGAACTTAAGAGGGAAAAATTGAAATTGTTAGCCTTCCTAAAAGAAAATTCCAGGTCAAATGGTTTCAATATTCAAGGAAGAAATGACACCGATCTCACAGAAGAGTTTTAAGAAATTAGAAAAGGAGAGATCACTGCTCAACTCCTTTTGGAAAAGGCCAACATAACCCGAATGCCAAAATCAGACAAAGATATTATAAAAAAAATTACAGACCAATGTCCTTCATGAATATACATGCAGAAATTCTTAACAAAATATTAGCAAATTGAATCCAGTAATGTACAAGAGGCATAATACAACATGAACAAGTAGTATGTGTATCCAAGGAATGCACGGTTTATTTATTATTTAAAAATCCATCAGTGTAACTTAACATATTAACAGAATAAAGGAGAAACACCATATGACTCAGTAAATGCAAAAAAAGCATTTGATAATATTTAACAGCAATTCATACAAAAACTCTCAGTAAGCTGGGAACAACAGAGAACTTCCTGAAACTGATAAAAGTCCCTCTAAAAGAAATATGTCGCCAACATCATATTTGGTGACAGATTGAATTGTTTTACCCCGAGATTGGAAACAGAGCAACAATTCATCTCCTATTCAATATTGTACTGGAGTCCTAACTATTAATATATCTGGGGCTAGAGTGGAAACTGGGGGATAATAAAGGGCATAAAGATGAGAAAAGGAAGAAGAAAACCTTTTTTATATATGTAGGTGATTTGATTATTTAAGCAGAAAATCCCAGGGGATTGACAAAATAACTAGATCTAATAAATTAACTGAGCCAAGGTCACAGGACATAAGATTATTATTTAAAAATCAATGGTAAGCTTTATACTAGGATACTCCATATTAGAAGACTGATTAGAAAGATAACTCCTCAAATTGATCTATGGATTCAATTCTAGAATGCTTTAGGAAATTGATTCACTGATCCTTAAAATTAATATATACAGAAATACAAAGGACGTAGAATAGCCAAAGCAATATTTAAAATAATGAATAAAGTTGGAGAACTACTTTACCTGATTTTGAGGTTTATAATAAAGCTACAGTCACTTAAAAGTTTCATACTGCTTAAAAGTTAAACATGTACTATAACAGAACAGAATAGAATGTGTAGAAATAGACCCACACATATTTGATCAGTTGATTTGCAACAAATACAGAAAGGTAATTCAATGGGAAAAGAAAAGTCTTCCCAACAAGTGCTGAGTCAACTGAATATGTATGTATATATAAAAAAAAGATTGACCCTTACCTAACACCATACGCAAAAATTAAATTTGAAAAAGATCATGGACCTAAATGTAAAACATAAACCTGTAACAAATTTTGGAAAAGAAATATTTAGAAAATATTTCCATACTTGGGATGGGCAAAGCTTTCTTGGGGAGAATACCACCACCACAGAATACATGAGAAAAAATTATAAATGGGTCTCTGTTAAAATTTCAAACTTCTGATCTACAAAAATACCATTAAGAAGATGAAAAGGCAAGCCACAGATTGGGAGAAAATAATTCACAAAACATATATCTGATAAAAGGCTGGTGTCCAGGATAAATAAAAGTCTTTTACAGCTCAACAATATGACAATGAATTTAAAAATGGACAAATGATTTGAATAGATTCTCTATAAAAAGAAGATACACAAATAGCTAATGACATCTAGCATGCTCTACAGAATTAGTCATAAGGTAAATGCAAGTTGAAACCACAATGAAGTACTATACACACACCCATTAGAAAAGCTAAAATTACAGAGATCAATCATACCTAGCGTTGATGAGTTTGAGAAACAAGAGGAATTTCTCCTGCACTGCTAGTGGGAAATCAAAATGGTAAAACCATTTTGAAAAACAGTTCGGCAGTTTCTTGAAAAGTTTAATATATGACTTCCATTTCCTCCAGCCTTTCTACTGCTAGGAAATAAAAACTTACATCCACAAAAGACTTAAATCTTTAAATATCAGTAAGATCTACTCTGGCCACCTCATTTAAATTGCAATCTTCCCCGCTTCCCTGAAGTTTTTGTATATTGCACCCACCCTACTTTATATTTTTATTCCCCAGTAAATTGTCACATTATAACATTTATTATGTATATTATCTGTCTAACTTTACTAGAACATAAACTTCATAAGTGCAGGTATTCTTGCCTGTTTTTATTCATTTCTGTTTTACCAGAACCTAGAATAGTGTCTGGCATCTAGAAAGTGCTAAATAGTATTTGTTGAATGAATGAGTTTGCATCAAGAAGTTGCCAAAGAATCATATGTCCTAAACCTGAGAGTAACAAACTGAAAATTTCTTTTTCTTTAGGCTTTTCATTTCCAGACTCTGTTTCCCCATCAAACTGTTATAAGCAATGTAATTAGTCAGATTCTAGCTTTCTTCCTTATAATCCTAGTCCATTGTGATTTCTTTGGACAACATCTTTAGTCATCTTGACTGAATTTGAGGTGCTGAAGGTGGTAGTGTCATTGGTGATAGCAGATAACATTTATTGAGGGCACATTCTATGTGAAAATTCCTACTAATGCTTTATATGCATTTCTCTTAATATTAATAGTTGATGTGCAGTCTACTGACATTGCATCTGGAAGAATGCTAAACTACATTTAAATGTAAACTTCCAGACACCCATCCATGAATTTTGATGATAGATGATAAGGAAATAAACACTGGAATTAAGAATGCAGTGAATTTTCACCAGGTAAAAGGAATGATTTTGTCCTTATTGACTTATCTTATTATGAAGTCCAAGGTGAACATGTTCCATATTTAAATAAAGCCTTCACCAATAAGTTAACAATGATACAAAAACCAGAATGGCAAGTATGTGATTGTATTAAGTTGGGGCAGCAACAACTTAATTTATATTTGTAACAGAAGCAAGTACAATGGTATTAATGTTTTGTTCTTAAAAGAATAAGTAGTTTGAAGCATGAATCCCAGTTGTAGGACTTAATTATGATTGCCCTTCATATTTAAAAACTTAGAAAGTGAAATAGTCTCATTGTACCATTATGCTTAAATTTCCTCTTCTGATCCTCAGTGTCGATCACAGAGGATTTGGGAAATGAAAGATATCTATACTCTTTAGAAGCTCATTTTTAATCACCTGTCAAATGCAATGGCTGAGTGTTAAGAATGAGAGAAATGATAAGATTCAAGCTGTACAATCAACAGATCTAAGAACATTCAATTTCGCCAATTTTGTGAAAATTAAAAATAGAGTACATTTGAAGGTATCTTAAAAAGGGAAATGAAAGCACAATAATAATTTATACAGGAAAGTCAGCTCTAAGGAAAAAGCTGAAAAGCTATTTGAAAAGGATTTCTATTGAAGCAGTACAATGGTAGGTGAAATCTCTATGTGGTGTTTGTCTCTGAATATGCGCTCTCTCAATCACTGAAAAAGAATAAGGACCATCACGTGTCAGGGTTTTCTTAGCACATCAACTGAGGAAAGAAAACTTTGTAAAAGTTTATTTGAACATCATCCGATGACAGAATCTCATAATGATCTCAATATTTCCACTACTGATTCAACTTCTCTAATCTTACCTCTGTTTTTCTCCGAAGTCTCGGAATTTAGACCTGAAATGTTATAACCACCTAGACCGCTATTTGTTCTTCCTTTCTTTCCTTCACAACAGTCTCCTGGTTTCCATTCCTGGCATCAACAGTGTGAGTTAGGGGCTTCTGACCTGATTCTAGGACCTCAGCATTCCATTGGGTTTCTCTTCCTCTCACCTTTCCCCAATTTTCATCAGCACCATAGGTTGAGTTCTCTGGAGACAAAGTATGGGGATAATATCTTTAGGAGGGATCAACACCTATGAAGAGGAAGGAAGCAGGACTGGAGAGGAAGAGGGCAAACTGATGCAGGTTCGACAAAGCTTAGTATAATGTTTAAATTAAAGCCCAAAAATAATGTGTGAAGTACCTATGATAACACCAAACACAAAAGCATGAGATTAATAATGTATACAATATGATTATGAAAATGCAGATGATCAGTCACATTGGGGCTAAAATGTTTAACAGTTGCCTTTTTCCTGATGATTCTCACATGACTGTCTCTAGCACAAGTTATTATGAGTTTGCATTCCATACCTTTCACTGCCTGTTGGACTTACATACCTGGCCCGGCATCAGCTGGCCCAAAGCTAATTCATAATTTTTCTCTCTGAGCCTGCTCTTTCTGTCAAAATCAACACGGTCCTCTCAGTGAGTAATCTTAGTAACTCACACCAATGGAAAGAAATATAGGAGTTGATAATCTAAAACAGTAAAGATGTACTTAAAATTTTTTTGTATTTATGCTTAAATATGAGGAATTCTAATGTTTAACACACTTGCATCAAATAAATTGATAAAGTCACAATATGAAGATTTCACTTACCCAAAAGGAACTGAGAAATCTCCCAGTTTTCTCCTAATTGTTCAGCTCTCCCTGCAATCATTTCTCTGTTTAAGTGTATATTTCCATTTTCCTGCTGAAGTAAAGTCTGAATCCACAGCTCCCATTTTTTGTACCTTTACTAGGAGAGCAACAGTAGTTAAATAATGATAGTTCAAAGAACTTAACTTTTATAATGAAACAATTTGAAAATTAAGTAAAAATGACAGAGCAACTGCTAAAATGCCAGTAAAGTAGAAAGTCTTCAAAAATGTATTAAAGGATATGAACTAATCAAGGAAACAGAAGGAAAAATAGAAACTAAAACCCAAGTATTGCTTCAAATAAATTATAATATGCTTTTTTTTTTTTTTTGAGACAGAGTCTCGCTCTATTGCCCTGGCTTGAGTGCCGTGGCGTCAGCCTAGCTCACAGCAACCTCAAACTCCTGGGCTCAAGCGATACTCCTGCCTCAGCCTCCCAAGTAGCTGGGACTACAGGCTTTCACCACCACGACCAGCTAATTTCTTTCTATATTTAGTAGAGATGGGGTCTTGCTCTTGCTCAGGCTGGTCTTGAACTCCTAAGCTCAAACAATCCACCCGCCTGGGCCTCTCAAGTGCTAGGATTACAGGTGTGAGCCACCGCGTCTGGCCTATAATATGCTCTTATCTAAAGTCAAGCTCAAGAAGGTCTTTTTACCCTCATGTTCTGCTTCTCCTGCCTCTTGAACTGCAAGGACATCTTGATTTGGGTCATTAGTTGTCATGTACGGGCTGAGTATTCTTTATCCAAAATAGCAGAGACCAGAATTGTTTTGGATTTCAGATTTTCTCAGATTTTGGAATATTCACATATATACAATGAGACATCTTGGGGATGGGACCCAAGTCTAAACATGAAGTTTATGTTTCATATACACCTTATTCACATAGCCTGAAGATAATTTTATGCAATATTTTTAATAATTTTGTGCATGAAACAAAGTTGGTGTACATTAACCAACAGAAAGTGAAGGTGTCACTCTCTCATCTACCCACATAGATAATCTGTGATTGTTTGGCTTCACTATCATTCCTGACTTTGAACTTATATGCTACTGAAAAGCAATGATTTTCTTACACTTATTTACACATAAGTACTTAGCAGTAAAAAAAAATTACGATATACCATTAATACAGTGAATAACTAATGACCTCAGGGTACCTTGTGGCATCATGTCGACACTCAAAAAGTTTCAGATTTTACGGCATTTCAGATTTTGGATTTTCAGATTTGGGATGCTCAGTGTGTATCACTATTTAAAAGATCAGACATTTTTTCCTAGGCTTCAAAATGATGCTCATGGATACGTTTCTAGGTTAACCACTCTGACCAGTCCATTTCTAGTGAACTTCTTGTGCATAAATATTGTCATCTTTATGCATTTTTATCCAAACTTACCCTTTCAAATTCTCCTATTAGTTAGCAACAATTGCCTAAATTTTTTAGAGTTAGGTCAGTCAACTGCTCTACAAGGGCAGAATTGTCATCCTGGATTCCAGATTCTGCTTCACTCTCAGCTCCCCGTGATAAGATCCTGACTGTCAACTTCCCTTGGCCTGTCAGCTTCCCTTACATTGGTTTCTCTGTCTCAGGTCACTACTAACAGACTCACATTCTTGCTTAGCCATTTCCAGCCTAGTGACCCTTTGTATATAACTATGTTTAACACCAAGAATTTCTCTGGCTTCCTGGTCCTATTCCTCCAGAAGTGTCCCATCTGGAAGCATTCAAATCAGGAAAGTTACAAACGTGACTCCGGCCAAGGACCCTAGTAGTTATCTCCTCGTTGTTCTTCATTTGTTCCTTCCTTTTTCCCAGCTTGAATCTCTCCTACACCTGCTGTTGGTTTGAACTTCAAGTGCAGAATATTCACCTTATACTGCCCCGCTCAAGAGTTCACAATAGGTCCTATCAGCCAATTGCTGTCAGTAAAACTGTAAAAATAGTTCTACCATCTTAAAAGTCTCTAAAATCTGACTCAGTGCTAACAAGTCAATATTGATTTTTTGTGATTTTTCCCATAAAATCCATAAATCTATCTAATTCAGATTGCTTGCTTTCTTACACTGTCTTTCCAGCCAACCTCCTCAAACCTGTGATCTTGACCGAAGTCTACTGTTCACCTTATTAGAATTCCCTTCCACCTTCTTTTCATTTATCAATTTTCACTCAACCTCGAGGACTCAGGGCCAGTTCTACCCCCTGTGTGATAATTTCCTTGATGGCTCAGCCTACAGAATGTCCTGGTGGGAATTTTTCTGTGTTAAACTTTTATTGACAATTTATCAGACAATTAATACCTTTTAATATACCACACTATTATGAAATAGTCTATATTGGTAATCTTTTTATAATAGTGGCATTTAATATAGTTACATATACTAAAGTGAGGTTTCATATATGCATTTTTATCAGCTAGCTTCTAAGTGTCTTATGGGTCACTAATATTTCTCATACTTATGTTAAGTAGTATTTAGTAAAGATGTCTATAACTTTATTATTAGCATTGAATATAGAGTAGGCATTGAAATACTTGAGTCCTAGGCCACTGGCTTTTCAGTATATCCCAAAATATTAATGAGTATTATTTTTATAATTATATGATACTAGGTCCCCTATGCTTTTAATTGTATGAGGGAATAACCTTTATTTTGTTCATTCTCTAACAATATATATATATATATATATATAGCTATGCCCATCATCCAAAACCTTTGGTTTGTGCTCTTGGGGATTAGCATAGTTTAAAATTTCTGTTTTGTAGATTCCTTATACTCTAGCCTTTGCTGTTCACCTAAGACAGTGGTTTTCATACCTTGGAATGTAAGGAATCACTTGGAAGGCTTGATTCAACACAGACTATTGGGCCCCTCCTGAGAACTTCTAATTCAGTAGGTCTTGGGTGGGGTCTGAGAATTCACAAGCCTACGATGTTCACAGATGATGCCATGGCTGTCACACTTAGACCCCTTAAACACACTTTAAGAACCACCTAACTAAGCAGTGAGAAAACCACACATAGGACCAAATTCTTTGTTGGCAAAGGATATGGCAAAAATTTTGGGAAAATGCCAAAACAAAAATTACAGAAGCAGAATATATTTTCAAGAAAGAAACTGCTCTTCTATATTACAAGTCTATGTCTATTACTTTTCAGATCCTCTCTTTGCAGCCTATCTGTCTTCAGCCAGTTGAAAGTTTGCTGTTCTCTTTGTTTGTTGCATATTGGGCTCTTTGAAAAAAGAGACTGATTTTATGCATTTTTTGTAGCTGATACTTTCAAAGAAATGAATCAATGGTTTCTTGTTATAATAGTTTAATGTAATAGTATTTTTGGTTAAAATATTTTTTCAACTTTACACATTATGATACACAATGTTAGAAGAAAATAGTATTATTTACTTGGCATCTATTCCTAATTCAAAATAGCAAATTTTCTTTTTGGGGGAGGTGGTATATACGGGTTCTATATGCAATTTCCTTATTATTTTAGCATGCACACACAACACACCCACACACGATCAGTGCGATCAACAAAAGAAAGCTCAGTGTCGGTGTTAGGAGCCAGGGCTTTGGTTTCTGAAAGATCTGAACCTGCAGCCCAGCATTGCAGCTCTTTCACTATGAAATGTAAAGTTACCTCACCTTTTTCAGCTTCCATTTCTTCATGTAGAAGGTGCAGATAATAATATCTCCTTCATAGAGAGTCTTATGAGGAATAGGTAAGATAATACATGTAAAGTGCTAAGACAGTGTCTGGAGTATAGGAAATATGTGAAAAATGATTGCTATTATTATTAACACATAGTACCTATAGAATGTGCTCAATAAATGTTTAGTTGGTGAATTGAATAATTCCTCTTACCAGGATATCAAAAAGTTTATCACATTCAGGTGAAATAGATAAGATTGTTTACTCCCAAAATATTAACTTATGTCTATAGCCTAAAAAATAAAGCATATGTTTTGATGGCAAAAACACAGACAAAATTTTTGTAATTTTTTCCCCATGGTTTAGTTCATATTTTATGTTTTTTATGTGTTTGTGTGTAGTCATGATTAGTACAGTGTTTTTCCATGTGGCAAAGGCTCAGTGGATGTAGACTCCCTGCAAGACATTGTGAACATAGTATGAGCAGCAAACATGTTCATTGTATCTCTCAGCTCATTTTATGGGTTTGCTAAGTGTCCCGTGTTGTTACCCTCTGAGCATGTACATTTCAAGTATTGATTTCTTTGTTCTCTATTGAGAAAGCGAAGTGCTAAGGTGGTGTTCAGAGGAGGCACAGCCACCAAGTTACAACCTAAACACTGACTAATAGTTTCACAGTTGTGCTTATTCTGGTCCCTCATGCTTCCAAATAACAAATGGAGAAAAGCCCACTTGAGTTTTTAAAAGAAAGAAATACCGTAAGTGCCTTGATTAATAGCAGGAGTCTGCAGTGACTGAGGGTCCCTTTTAGGTAGACAATGACAATATATATGGAAATTACTGCTGGACTTAATTTTTTTTTATAACAGCAAGTTCCAAATTACTAATCGGTAATTACAGTTTCTGACCTTCACATCTTGAATTTTATTCTCCAACAAAATAAAAGGAGAAAAATGTGGAGCAGCAAAAATAGGAGTAAGGAATTTACTTTTTCACTTTGATGTGTAACATTGGAGACCTGGTTCTGCTGGGCACCGTAAATCTCCAATTTCTACATCAGTTTACACTGATTGTCAGTTACTTACATCGTATCATTTAATGACACTGAATTATGTGCTGAGTGTCAAAAATGCAGCTACTTTGTGAGGGCCCCTAGTTATTGGGAAAGCTCTAAATTGGGAGTGTGGGAGTGTGTTATGTTCCAGGTGGTAGAGATAAAACCATGGTTAAAAGCTTTGCCCTGAACACTTGTACTAAATGCACTTGTTGTTTGGGGGAAATTATCATATGAGTTAAGTCTCCCAATAGGTGGAAACAGCAAACTCCACAAATCTGGGATAGAAGAGTCAACTTTTCCTCTGATCATCCAACACTGGTTGTTACCTATGCCATGGTACCTTGATCATCTTTCTTACCCCATTCTTAATTTATTGCCAGAATGTTCACTATTAGAATTATTAATATACCAGATGGCCTAAATCATGCATTCGTTCTCAGGAGAATAGTTAAAATGCATATATTGCTACCCCTTCATCATTTTCTTAGCATTCCAGTATTCTCAGCCTGCATTTGTGCAGAGGGTGGCCCAAATCAAAGCATGAGACTTTCCACCATCCCTCTTAAAACTCATCTTCAATTCTCTTCTGAATCTGTTGACATAATTTAGGAATCTGACTCATTAACCAGGGCACAGCCAAAGGTAGAGCCAACAGAAGCTCCTAAACCTCCCTCCAGGATACATTTGTCCAAAGACAGCTGCGAATGGGGAAAATACGGTCATTCATCTAACTGCCATTCATGCTGAAAGTTCACCCAATACTCTGGGTAAATTGCCTCACTGAAATCTGGACTGAATATATCCAGCACCTCTTCCTCCTACTTCTGACAATCCTGCCAGAAAAGGCAATTAGGTTTGTCCCATGACTTGCTATTTATGGGCCCATGATGGCACTTAAAAAGAATTTCTACCATATTAAGGGTTCTATATGATAATTTATTCTGGAATTTTCCCTGGAAACAATGCCAAGTTTGCTATTCTATAATTTGTAGCTCTCACCTTTAGAAAACATTTAGTGATACCGTCTGCAAGTTCTTTAATAAGGGACGGAGATGGAATTTATCTGAATCAAGAGATTTGAACTCATTGTTCAAAGGACAAGAAAATGAGAGGCAGAATGCCATAAGAGTTGGGATTTGCTGAGCATTAGAAAGGCACAGCTCAGTCTAACGTTTGTCCTGGGAATAGGTAAAATTACCCTGCAGAGATCACTGACAGATTCTGCTGTTTCTAGTTCTAATTGTGCTTCCTGTATTGCTCCTTTCCCTGCTTGAATTTCTGCCACATATTGCTGTAGGTTTGAGCTTTGTCACATTACTGGGCCATTCAAAAATTTACAATAGCTTCTAGTAGACTTCTGTATTCAGTGAAGGCACATTTACCTCTTAAGGGTCTCTAAAATCTGATTCAGTTTTTAATTTTTTCCCTTTATTTTTTTATTTGTATATATTCATGGGGTACAAGTGTGACTTTACTACATTGATATTAATATACTGCATGGTGGGGAAGTCAGGGCCTTCAGTGCATCCATCAACAGAGCAATGCACATTGTACCCACCGAGCACCTCCCATCATCTGCCCCCGCCTACCCTTAGTACTAATTACTTCCTGTTATATGCCCCAGAAACTCCATGGGATTCAGAGTGCTTACTTCCTTACTATCCCTCCTCACTCCATCCCCAAGAACCCTCCATGATTATGTCTATGGATTTGTTCCTGCTCTTCCCTCCTTAGAATTCCCTTCTACCACCCCTCTATTAATATTCTATTCATCCTTCAGAAACACATCCAGTGCGATTCCTTCCTGGAAGGCTCACAATCACTTTCAGCCCGACATTTTTATACCAAGTATTTACTAACAGTTTATTATTCAGTTAATACATTTGATAATACCACACTGTCTCATCACCTGTATCAGTGGTCCCTTAATTATACTAACACTTAATTTGTTTGTGTGTATGTCTTATATGTTTCATGATATATTCTCCTATCAACTAAACCTGAAACAATTCCTTGTAACCAACATGTCTAATATTTCTCTCATAGTCAGCAACACTGAGCACACACCTAACTTTACTAGTAAGTATACAGTAGGCACTCTATATATACTTGAATTCTGAACCAACTGGTTTTCAGCCTATGGCAAGGTATTCATGAATATTCTTAGGTAATTAGTTATTTGACAAGATTGCCCACTCTTAAAATATTTAATGTTTATAAATCTCTCAGTTCATAGGTCAGCTAGAATTTTTGGTTTCCTCAAGAGAAAAACTTTGGATAAGGTAACTTTTTAGATAATTGAAACAAACAAGGACTGATATTATACAGGTGTTTTTCTGTGAACATGATTGTACAGTTTTCATTCAACTTCTGAGCAAATAAATATCTGTGGACTTAAACTAATTCAATCACAAAAGTGTATTACTGCCCAAATCCCCAGAAAATCAACTAACTGTTGAATCAAATATATATTTATTAGCAATGCATTGTATGGGGGTGGTTAAAAGTCAGGCATCTTTGTTTACATCTTGGAAGACTGAAAACTGCGTTTCCCTCACTTTTCCTAATTTTCAACTCATATTCAAATGTGAATTTTTACTGTAAGGGGTCAGGTAGGACAAAAATACTAATTTATTTTGGTAGGCTCGTGTCTTCATCCTTCTAGAAAAAAAGATGTGGGTACAGTTGTATCATAGAACTTAGTAGGAACACCACACACACACACACACACACACACACACACACACACACACACAGAATCACAGAAAGACTAAACACAACTACAAGTAAGCCAAAAATTAAACTGAGTTCTTAATCTCTCAATTCTGGTAGGAGAAACATGCTGACGATGCTAAGACTAAATCACAACAATGAGTAAATCCCTTAAAAGAAGTCCCAAAGGTACAGATAAAATGTGCATAATTTTCTAATATAGGACTGGAATAATATAAAAGCCTATCTATACTTTATGGATATTAGCTTATTTTGTCCTCATAATCACCTAGTGAGGTAGATACTATTATTATGAGGAAACAGACACAGAGAAATTAAGTGACTTGCTCAGTGTCACAAAGCTAGTAATGGCAGAGCTAGATTGTAGACTCAAGTAGAATGGCTTCAGAGGATTCTGCGGTTCACTACTTCATTGTACTGCCTCAACATAATATTTTGATAGTTAGCACTAAGAGTGAATGATTGAAGAACAATATTGAATGGCCTAAGGAAAAGTCTCTCATATTAGGGTTAATAAGCTATTTTCATCTATCCCAGGAGTGTATAGATCGTAGGGGCTCATTACATACTTGTTGAGTTAAAATGATTTCATTTTCCCACACAGTATGTTTCATAGATTAAAATATACAAATGATACATTTCTTGGAATCATTTACATTCTTAAATTTTATATCACTTTAAAATAAAATGTGCCTTAAAATTTACAGCATCGCTTCATTACTGCCAGCCAGAGGGCCATTGTGAGGGAGTTATTATTATCATCTGATGCCTTCTGCTAAGCTTAAGAAGGAACCAGTATCAGAACTTGCAGGATGATTTTAAAAGCTCAGAAGAAAACCCCAGAGACAGGAGTGACTTGTGTTTAAAGAAATGCTACATCACCAATAATCTTCATGGCACAGAGGGCTCAGTTACCTTGAGTTGAAAGCTGTTGCGGATGAGTCAGACTTCAAAGTGGAAGAACTTTCAGGAACATTTTAACTAATCTAGTTCCATTATATTTTCCTTTGGCTGATTACATGTCAAATCTAAGCGAACTCTTCCAGTAAGTATAAATTATTAATTCCCAGTAATACAAGAGCATCGTGTCCTGGATTAGTGGCAGCATTTTTTTCTTTCTTAGTGTTCTATAAAATCATGGTACGTCTTACATTCCATGAACTTTTGGAATCAGTGGAATGAGGCGTAACGTGCTTATGTGAGATCACCAGTCATATACTATGAGTAGTGGGTTTCTGTTCATTTCCTACTGTTGGGACTTATTCCAACATCCACTGTCCTCTCACCCCCAATAAGCTGCCCTTTTGGGGACAAATGGAAGCCATTGAGTGCAGATGGCCAGGAGGACATGGATTTGCTCAGCAAGAAATTAATAGAGGCATGTGAAACCTGGGCCTAACTGGTTGCAACCATGGCCATATTTTTATAGTAGTCAGAAGTCTATATCTACCTATTGCTGTCTCTGAGACTATTTAACAGAAAATAGATATATTCGAATCAAAAACGATTTTTCAAAATTGTGCCACTAGTAGTTGTATCAATGTGTACACTCTCACTTTCTTCAGATTTTGATTATAGAAATAGAACATATATAGAAAGTCTCCTGAATGTTGTTACTTTCCCACAGCGCCTTCTAAATGTTTGCTTTTTGTTATTCTTTTGAACCTTTTAGTCTACGATCCTCTAGCTGAAAAAAACAGATAATTTTACATTGAGTACTTATTTGTTTATAAGCTTTATATTCATGGCAGCAAATACATTTCAACTTGAGATGCACTTTAATGCCTGCTGACAATACAATTAAAACTTCTCATCTAAGTTGGATGTCCCCAAAACCTTGACAAGAAAACCAATAAAAGTAGTCTTGCATCCTGCGTCCTATTTCTTTGGAGAATAAAGGGAATGCAAATTAAGTCAATGAGAAACCATGGGCAAAATATTTTAATGGATTATCATCAAAGAGAACATAAAACCCTCTGTTCTTCAAATACCTATTACTGTTTTTTTTTTTTCTTTTCTATTTTTAATCTTGAAGAAATCAGTAACTAGAGAACTGGCTTGGCCATTTTATGTAGGCTTTTGCTACATCAGACAAATGTGACAGTCCTCAATGAAACTTGAAAACATAATTTACCCCCAGATGGTTCTTTTAACCTTTGCAACATGATCAAAGAACTGTGTGCTTTAAAATTTAAAAAGTCCATTGATTGTGCCACCTCTTCATTTCCTTTACCCCTTTCCTCACTTGCCTTTTCCAAATTGAATTCAAAGGTCACTTTTCATATTGACCTGGTTGCTCACATCCTCTTCTTCCTTGTGTCTCCCACTTGGGTCTCTGTGCTTGTTCTGCAACCCTTCCAGTGCTGGTCAGCTCCTACTCTCTGCAAACACAGCTTGACTACATTTTTTAACCTCCTTCACAGCTGGCTGATGCCCTGGGACTGATTTCTGGTCAGTGACGTGTGCAGAAGTGATGTATACCACCTCCAGGCTTGACTTATTAAAATGACTGGACTTTTCCACATCCTCCTTCTTTCTCTGATGACTCCAGGAAGAAATTTTCGTGGAGAATTTTGAAGTTGGGAGTAGGGTGTGGAAGAGCTATGGTTGGACACACTTGATGGGAAGAGTGTAGATAAAAGTACCTCTTCCCCCTAAACCTCTTTGGAATGTAACAAAAAAGAGGATAACAAAGTCTCTGAGATTTGGAGGTTGTTTGTCAGAGTCATCTGCTTATCCTAGTTAATGCAATTACCACAGACAATTGGTTCTTAAATGCTGCAAGACAACCGTGCTGCATTTCCCAAGCCTACTGCACTTCTAGTCTCCTAAATGATTCTCACACACGTTTTCCTCTCTCTTCCCTCTCTGCTGATGATCTTGCTTCTTGTCTGGCTGAGAACCTGAGAGCAATCAAAGGAGATTGTCTAGAAGCTCACACTGTCACGCCTACCTACTCAGCTTCTGTATGCACCTGCCCAGCTTTCTCTGGTGTCACAGCCTCTAAGGCCACCGTCCAGGTGTACACTGGTCCCCTGGCCCTCTCCTCAGCTGAATCACATTGCTCCACCAATTCTTCCACCTCTCTTACAAAATCAGTCTCTCCATGAAATTACTGTCAACCCAATTAACATACTATTAGTTCCCTCAACAAGAAAACTCCTAAAAATAGGTACCTGTGTTTACCTATCTCCAATTCCCCTAGATTTTCTCAAAACGACTCAAGTCAGTATCTGCCCCCTTGGCTCCCACTGAAGCAGCTTTTCTCTCTGAGCCCTGCACTGCTAATCATGTGGGCAATGTCTCAGCTTAGCAGGAAAGGGAGCAGCCTGGGACAGGGTGGGTTGGTTCCTTCTCTGCAGAGAAAACCACTCCATGGTTTTCTCTCTGCCTCTCTGTCGTCTTTCCTGGTTGTTCCTCATCACCCTCATCTCACCCTGATCACCTTAATCTGTTATTGTGGGTCACCCAAGGGCTCGGTCTTTGGTGCTCTTCTCTGCCTACCTCTACTCCCTTGGGGGTCCAATACGGTCACATGGCTTTAAATACCATCTATATATTGACACTTCACAAGTTTACGTGCCATCCAGACTTCTATCCTGGGCTCTTTTTATCCAACTTCTTACATGGCATGTTTACTTGAATGCTTTGTAGACATTAAATCTGCACCACTAATCTCTCCCCCACACTGTTGCTGGCACCTTTGTCTGTTATACTCATTCAAGCCAAATTCTTTGTAGTCCTTGACTCCTCTCTGTCACCCGTCATGTTCAATCTGTCATTAAATCTTATTGACTCTACTGTCTCTGAATTGGACTGTAGCTCACACCTCCACCAATAGCACCCTGATTCCATCAAAGATCACATCTTGCTGGGATGAGCAGGTTTCCTTGCTACCATCCTTGCTTCCCTACCATTTATTCTCAAGATAACAGCCAGAGTGATCATTTTAATGTATACATAAAATTACCATGTTTCTTTGTTCAAAATCCTACAATGGCTTTCCATTTTCCTCAGAGTGAGAGACTGAATGTATAAAAGGACAATGACCCCATCAAATATGACAAAAGAACTCTAACCCCCAACCTCTGCAGAAGTGGACTGGGGAGGCCAAACCACAAATTCTGCAGTAACCAGGACAGGAAGCCAGACTTCATCCTCTGCAGCAGTTGGGCTGGAATGATCAGGGCTTGGGAAAGAGCTGAGACCTTCCCTATTTTTTATCCCCACTTCCAACTCATGCCAACCAGAGAAAGCCAAACCGCTCCATTCCTTGTTAACCCCGCCCAACTTCCCCGTGCCAACTCCCTCCCATCAGAGCCTATCTGAAGCTTCCTCTTCTCTTCCCCACTATAAAACCTTCCCACTTCTCTGCCTGACTTGAATCTCTGTGAAATGCAACAGATGGTGGCCAACTCCTTTGCTGTAGCAAGCTCTGAATATATAGCCTCTGCTTGTTCTCATTTGGGTGGTCTTTGTTTATTTGCACAAGAGTAGGACCCCAAATCCTTATGGCCCTGTAGACTCACATCAGTCAAGTGTCAGGCTACCTCATCTCTGATGCCTGTCCACCTGCCACCAGCCACACTGGGCTCCAACCTCCTCCTTGAGTTTATATGCCATGCTCCTGCCTAGGGCATTTGTACCGGCTTTCGTTTCATCCTAGAATGTTCCTTCCACCCCCTCATAGCTACATGGTTCACTCCTCACTTCCTTCAAGTCTTTGCCCAAAAGTGACTTTCTCACTGAGCCCTTCTTAACTGCCACTTCCCTCACTTTTACATATAAGGTATTATTCTCTGATTATCAATTTCCATTCTGATTTTTTTCCTGCCATGATCACCTTCTAATATACTATAATTTTTAAATATTGTTTATGTCTATTCCCCTTAGATTGGAATGGTCCTGAGATGAGGTATTTTTGTCTGTTTTTCTTATAATCCTACTCTAGTGGTTAGAACAATGGAAAAACCTGTTTATATTTTCTGGACACCATGTTTTTTAGGTATCTTACATAACCTATTTGTATCATGTGAGATATTGCAAAATACCTTGGCCTGTTTCCATGGTATACGGGTATAAAGTCAATATTGGCATATCAGCGCTCTGTAGGGAAAATGAAAATTGCAAATTACTTGTATCTACTCCACATTATAACCTACTGATTGCATACGAGGCATGTTTTGGTTTCTCACTGTGCAAAGTGATTTTCGACAGGATATTCAACATCTTGTTTATAGTAAATTGGTGTGGACAGAAATATTTTAACATAATATTTCAACGTATATTTTAACACAGGTTCTCAAGCTACAGAATGCATCAGAATCACCTGGAGGACCTATTAAAACACAGATTTCTAGGCCTCATCCCCAGAATTCCTGATGCAATAGGACCAGGATAGGACCTGAGAATGTGCATTTCCAGCAAGGTTCCAGGTGCTTCTGCAGCTGGTCCAAGGACACAACCACTGTTGAAGGCTTGCTGCCAAAAGTGTCAGCCCTGTACCAGCAGCAGAGGCATCACCTGGGAGCATGTAAGAGAATCAGATTCTTGGCCTTTACCCCAGAACTATTCAGTTGGAATTTGCATTTTAATTAGGTGATTTAACAAAGTGCATTCTCCCTGTAATTTATATGCACATTAGAGTTTTAAAAGCATTAGGGTTCTAAAAAATAGGAGGGATAGAGGGTTGAATGTTTTCCCTAAGGCTGGGAGAAGTCTTGCATTGCCAAGTGTAAAGAAAGCTACATGTTGAGAAGTGTCAGTGTACTTACAATGATCCCCCCTTATCCAGGGTTTTACTTTCTACGGTTTCAGTTACCCACGGTCAAGTGTGGTCTGAAAATAGGTGAGTATACACTACAGCAAGATATTCTGAGAGATAAAGAGAAAGATCACATTCACATAACTTTTATTACAGCACATTGTTATAATTGTTCTGTTTTATTGTTGTTAATCTCTTACTGTGCCTATTAATAATTTATAAATTAAACTTTATCATGGGTATATACATATAGGAAAAAACAGAGTATATATAGTTGGTACCATCTGCAGTTTCAGCATCCACTGGAGCTCCTGGAAGGTATCCTCAGCAGATAGCGGTGCTACTGTAGCAGTAGGCCAATGCTAACAGCAACCCATGCCTGAGATTGTTAGGTAGTTAGGGAGAGACTCTGGGTCTCCTAGGGATGAAAGCAGGTGCCTTGAGGTTCACCCTCCCTCAAAGTGGGCTTTCACAGATGCTCATGGGAGATCCGCATGTGTAGTAAGACTCAGGTTGTATTACTCCCAACTGTCCAGTCAAAGTGGTTCCATGGTGGTGTGTGAACCACCAGGGAGGTCCCAATCTAGATTCTATAAAACAAGACCCAGACCATCACCAAGCCTTTTTCTCTCTTTTTGCTGCAACAATGGGTCCCATCATCATCTGTGGTGTATGTTTCTCGCTCTGTAAACCTATATCCTGCTCTTGCTCTTGCTCTGTAATCCTAATCTTTCTCACCTCAATAAACCTCATTTTTGTGCTTGCTTTACTTTGGTGTATCTGGTCATTCTTCAGCCCTGAGTGCAGGGAGAACCAACATTTCAGACTGCGACCCAGCAAGACTAGAATTGTCAAAAATAGAGAAGCCATCAGGCAAATTCCCAACCACATCTGTGGTGTTCTAACTCTTGGAGAATATAATAGACTTATGCATGGACTGCTTCTATTTCCCATGCGCTTAGCTTCACAGAAGAAGTAATGATGGTAGGTCTGAGAATTGGAACAGATGTTAAGTCAAAGAATAATTCTAGACCATCTGATCAACTCAAAGGCTGGGGCAGAGATGGCCAAGGAAAAGTATATATAGAAAGAACTTTCCTGTCCCCTTAAGTTTTCTTTGTCCAATATCTAAAAACTCTCATTGATAGTAATAAAATGCAAAGGAATATTAATAAAGGCTTAAATATATAAGTGTACCCATTTTACCTCCTACTGTTCTTGATATAGTATTGTTTCAAATAATTATGCTTAATATTTTAAAGTAAATTTAGTAGTAGAGCAATAATGGACCAATATTTGTAACAAAAAGTCTGTGCAATGTTATTAAGTTCTTTGGGGAACATGTTTTAGCAGGTAGAGGAAGTTTGCATAAACGTGGTAGGTAATTGTTGTGCAATCATATCTTTTGTAATACCAGTCAGAAAATAAAATATCTCTAATCTCCACAAAAAATGATATGGGCTAGTACTTTAATAATATGTTCAAAAGCTAGTGTATGTAGACGGCTTTAAAATTATACTAGTGTAAACATTTTGAAAAATAACTAACCTTTTATGCTGCTGAAATTTCCTGCTCATTTGTATTTCAACCTGGTCTAAGAAAAATATATTTTGTTTTCATATTAAATTCTTCAGTTGTCATTGCCTAATGTGACTTTTCTTACCTTTAGTTAGAAATGTTTTGATTTCAGAAATTATAATGCATGTTGAAAGAAGTTATAGATTTTTTAATCATACATAGGCTTATGTGTCTAGTTGGGATGAAATGCTAGTACTAAGACATATAAGCATTTCAATTCAATATTTCTTATTAATCTTTACTTTTCTTTCCTGGAAAAGAATAATCAAATATTGCCACCAAAGTGTACTGCCTGATAGAGAAATCCTATTTTTTTTTAAAAGAAAAAAAAGAAGCTTTTTTTGAGCAATTTGAAAACAACCTGCTGCATTAATTATGATGGTCAAAGAAGGTAAACTTTCAGAAGAGAAGCGTGAACATCAACGCTGCCCTTGTATTTAATTCTTATCTTCTCCCAGCCCATATTACCATAGTTGTTTGTACGGATCACACATTTACCTAACGATAAAGTGAAAACTGTTTTTATCCAGCAATTATTGCAGGTGACATGGTATACACATACTAATTGCACATGCTTCTTGATTTTTTTTTTTTTAATTTAGTGCTGGAATGACCACTGTGCATGACTGCAGTTAGCAATTTTCTGCTACAGTTAGCCAAATACTGGGTACTTGATTACACAAATATCTTTTCTTTCGATAAGATATGCTTCATTTGAGTAACCTAAGAATTTTGTCTGTTGTCTGATCACCGTTTCTCAGACTGACCACAGATAGATTATGTGACCAGTAGGGATATATTTCTGGACCAAAAAAAAAAAAGTGATTAGCTCTGTGTTTATTGAACACATGCAATGATAGTCATGCCCCATATGAGGAAAAATTGAATCTTCCATGTCGGTCTACAGATAAAGGAAACACTGTTTACAAGATACTTTCTCACTCTCCTCATCCTGGGAGCTACACAAGCTTTAATCACTGTGGCTGCAGCAAAACCAGCGTGTTTCTTACTAGGCATCATTGTCTTCCTTTTTTACCTCCTCAATGTCCCTATAGTCCCACTTGTCTGCTTAAGGTTTCTGTTCTGTAAACTTCGCTGTTCCTTTAAACGTGTCAAGCACACTTAGGATTCCCTGTCTTTACTTGGGCTGTTTGCTCAGCCTGGTATGAGGCTTTGGGCTTGTTTCTACCACCCTCTTCTGAATTCTTCCAGCCCCTGCTCACTAGCCAATTTCAAAGCCACTTCCATAATTTTAGTCTTTGTTACAGCAACACCACACTTCCAGGTATCAAAATCTGAATTGCTTTCCAAAGCTGCTATAACAAATGACCCCAAACTTCATGGCTTAAGACAACATAAATCTATAATCTTACAGTTCTAGAGGTCAGAAGTCCAGAATTGGTTTCAGTGAGTTAAAAATCAAAGTGTCAGAATAGCTGTGTTCCTTCTGGAGCCTCTACGGAAGAATCCATCCTCTTGTCCTTTCCGGCTTCTAAAAGCCACCGAAAGTCCTTGGTTCAGGGTTCTAGATCACTGCAACCTCTGTTTCCATCGTTGCATCTCCTTCTCTGCTTTAACAGCACTGCAGTTTCCAGGTTCTAACGCCATCTCTCATGCAGGTGTTACCCAAGATTCAGTTCTGAGAACAGCTGGTCAGAGGTGAAGCCTTCAGAATTGCCAGATGCGAAGAGCTACAACACTAAAAGCAAATCTAATTGCAGCCATCAATGTCTTTTTTTCCAGGACTCCTGAGTCCTCTCTCCCATTTCAGAACCCCCACTACAACCTCCCTGGTCCCTGTTTATCCCATTTCTTGAACAGCTTGCCCATGTATAGCCTTGCTGCAAGAGCATCCAAACTCCTCCCAGAGTGTCAAGTGGCTCCTAGTGGCAAAGATCCCCCCTTGCATCAGGAGGTTCTCTTGTGGCTCTTGCCCCCCTCTGAAGCACAGCGAGGGTCCATCCTGCCACACCCAGCCTCCCCAACTCTCTCACAACCCTCCTGTGTTTTTAAGTCTTTATCTTTCTCTGGGTTTTTGATCAACTTACCTGCTATGTTCAGTCTCAAATTCACCCAGCCATCTGCAGATACCAAGCTGTCATATTTACTGAAAAGCCCAAGATACCAAAATGAACAAATCATTTTGGGTTTTTTTTCCCCCACTCATGGATACTAAAAGAATTTAACAAAAAATATCAGCAGAATGCAAGAATTTCTATGATGCAATTTGTGAAACTTGCATTACACAAATATGATTTCCTCAAGAAACATGCTCTCAGCAACCACATATATGTTACCATTTTTAAACTGTCCTTGTCACAGCCCCTGAACTCCATACCACTAGTCTCCCAAAATGCTCTGCAAAATAGTAAAAGTGTATCACTGAAATGTTTAGAAACACAACAGGTCTCAGACTGACTGAAGGATTTGAAAGAGAGGGAGGTTGATTCAGTAGCTTCACGCAATGTCTCTCTGTGGTAATCTGGGAGTTGATGACTGTCTTGTGAACTGTCAGGAATAATTATAGTTACAATTTTATTAGTCGCTGGGGGATATAGTTATATTTTCTCTGATCTTCATTTTTAGGTAACTTTGCTGTGGACTTCTCTGCATTTTAATTTAGCAAATTTGCTCATAGCCCACCCTTGCCGTTGTGCATTACTGAGTACACACCAGTCTGCTAGACATTATTTACAGGAAATGTATGCTTTGGGCATCTCACCCGCTAGACTTAACAGGACTTTTTTAGTCACACCCCTCAATGTGAGTATTTACATTTATTTAAGTATTTTATTCCCTTCACACAGGGAGTACAGATTGGAAAGACAGAAACACTTAAAATGAACCTTGCAAAATTGTGCATTTCAAACTTGCGAATTTGGTGAGTGTGTTTTGATGCTCCTAACTTCCCTTGTCTGGTCTCTTTTCTCACCTGTGGGTTTTCCTCCTCCATTCCAGGGCCCTCCGGGTTAGAATCAGAACATGTGAATGACATATCTTAAATATCTCTCAAGCACTGGGAATTTTAAAAGACACCAAACCCTCATGTAGGAGTGGAAGTCGTTTTTATCTAGGGAAAACCATTTTCTGGCAAAGCAGAAGCAAACTCTGTCCCCTCACTGACCTACTGAGGACATTCCTCCAGAAATTCTACCTCTCTCCCTGCGTTAGTTACACCTCTCATGTCATTTTTAACAGCAAAAATATGTAATAATAGGTATTTTTAAAAATCCTCTTGACCCCTTTGATCTTCTAGTTACTACTCCATTTCTTTGCATCGTTAACAAAAACATTTTTCAAAAGAGTTAAGTCCACCACTTCCAAATACTCTTGCACTGTCTCTTGGACTCACTTTAGCTAAGTCACTTTGAAGCACTTGCTCTAGGCCAGGTGACAGAGAATCTTCACACTGCCTGATCCAAGGAGCAGCACTTAGTCCTCATTTGACTGGACTCATCGGCAATATTCGATGTAGCTGATGATCCTCTTGTTACTTAAAAAAAAAAAAAGTGAGGTTTATATTTTTAAAAAGGGAGAGCTTTATTTCTTGTGAAGGGGTCTCAACCTGCAGTGGCCACTCTGACAGGCTGGGAAACACTACTCGTGGTAAGCCAGGAAGGAACACGTGTTTCAAGGGAGTGACAAAAAGGAACGGGATTTTATACTGAGCGGGGTGGTTAAATATACATATTGAACATGCTACAGGAGGGGTCATGAATATTTATGAGGAGAAAACGCGCATGTGCAGTGGTGCTTTACACCTCCCACCCCCTCAATGCTGGGAGCTCAGTTTTAAGGCTTTTCTTCTGGGGTCCCCTTGGCCGAGAGGGGGTTGGGGTTGGGGGGCTTAGGGTTTTATTTCTAGTTCACACTCTTCAAAACATTTCTTTCCCTTGGCTTGCAGAACACCATTGTCTTTCTGTTCTCCTGCTTCATGGCCCATCTCCTCTCTCAGTCTCAAAGCTGGTGGCTCCTCCGCTCCTGAAGACACAGCGTGAAATGCCCCCGGAGCTGTGTCTGCAAATATCTGTAACGACACAAGTGTCCTACGTGATCTCTTCCAAGTTCATGGCCTTCGGTACATGTATAAACTGACAGCTCCCAAATCTCCGTCTCCTGCCCGGACCTGGGCTCTCCAGAGTCACCCCCCCTGCCCACGGGATGCTCCCACTGGAACGTCAGCCAGACGGCTCAGAATCAGCGTGTGTAAAACCAAACCCCGTTTCCTCCTCCCGCCCCACCCCAATTCGGGCGCCATCCTGAGATGGATGCAAGTATATGAAAACTCTTTTCATGCAGTTGCTCAAAAAAAAAAAAAAAAAAAAAATACCTTGCAGTCATCCATGATTCTTTTTTTTTTTTTTTGTCTCACACCCCCACCATCTGCAAACCTTTACCTTTCCACCTGCCTCGAGCGTCTCCGTGGCCTCCTGCCTCATCAGCTCTCTCCCCTGGTTTAAGGAAAGGCCTCCACGATGGAGTCTCTGCTTCCAGATTTTCTCTCCTGTTTCTCCCCGACCTCCTGCACCTTGTCTGTCACCTTAGAACAGTCAGAATAATCCTTTTAAAATAGTAGCCTGATGGTGTGTCATTTCCCTGCTCCAAACCCTCTAGTGACTTTCCTTTTCGCTCAGTAAAATCTCGAAGTCTTGACAATGGCTGAGAGGAGCTCCCGCAGTTTGTCCCTCCCTGCTTGCGTTTCTTAGCACTTGACCCTGTCCTCCTGCTCTGGCCACAGAATCTCTCAGAAACACCAAGCAGGCTCCTCCAGCCTCAGGGCCTTTCACTTGCTGTTTTCCCAGGATGGGCAGTGACGGGGCTCACTCTGTTACCCTAGGTCTGCGGTCAAATGTCACCCTGTCCTAGATGGCTTCTCTGGCCATCTTGTAAAGTAAGCACCACAACCGCAGTTCAGGGCCTTCTCTTTTCCTTACCTTGTTTTGTTTTTCTCCATCACACTTAGCGCTCTCTCTCTCTCTCTCTCTCTCTCTCCCTCTCTCTCTCTCTCTCTCTCTCTCTCTCCTTTTGTCTTTCCTCCTGTGAAATGTATACTTCATGGGGATAAGAACTTTTCCAGTTTTCAGTTTTTTTCTCAGTGCCAGGCATGTAATAAGAGCTCAAGAAATATTTGTTGTATAGATGATTAAATGACTAGAGCAATCTCTAGCCGTATTGTTTGGAGTGTTTAGAACAAGCATGCTAAATCTTAGGATGTAGAAGGAGACTGATACAAACCGATGAAAACTGTAGCAAATGAAGGGCATTTTGCAAGTTTCTTGTGTTTGAGATAGAATGGTATGACTGTAGTTATGCCATGAATGTCTAAGTGTGCATAAACTCCTAACAAGGCAGCTTTCAAATTTCTGCGTTCTGCAGGGCATGCTGGCAAGGTAGCAGGTAGTACCGGCTAGGGATGGGTCATAAAATTAGCATTGCTCTGAAGTAGGCTCATCCCAGGAGGAAATCTTATCTGTGCAGTTTCAAAGTGGTGTCCTCAGGGATGAACTACAAAGAACTAATTTGCCAAGAGTCTCTTATGTTTCTGTAAGTTTTGTGAGCAAGGCACCGATTGTCCTGTGTTCTGGACTATCTACTCAAGGAGCAGCTTTGGATATAGAGGTGGTGTCTCTGTCTAAGGATAAGTTTGCTTACACCCTTGGAAAATAAAGGAGTATTTTCTCTGGCTGTGCTTACTGCCCATTATTAAAAATTGGGGTTCTCAGAGCTGTAGGATCCTCTACTGTTCTGCAACCTACTGAATGTTCAGGGGTCATCTGACCCTTTTGTGTTGTCCTGTGACACGTGGAGCTCAGGAAACTGGCATAAAAATGCAGATACTCTGGATATAGGTAATACTTGAAGTAATAAATTGACTTTTATGTCTGACCTGGAGTCTCATGGCATCTATCAACATCCATGAAACTGGGGCAGGCTACCTTGTTAGCTTGCAAGATGGGTAAGTACTTAGCAGTTATGGGAATAAGGGTGGGATGCTTTCAAAGACATGCTATTCTAGAAGAGAAAGAATGAAGATCTGTGGACTGATTAACAAGATTTGAGGAAAGTCCGTGGGGACTGGTAGTGAATGTGTTGACCAAATTGTACGGTTAACTGGACAATAAATGGTCCTTCACCATTGCCCATTGATGAGAAGAAACTGGGGAGGTGATCGCAGGCTGACAGTACCAGGAAGCAGGTCCAGAAACATCTAAATGGCATGTTCTTGTTAACTCTCCTCCAGGCAGAGGAACTTCTTTGGGAATCTTATGGTCAGCTCAGGTGCACTGAATTGTAGCAACTAGTACTAAGATTCATCCCAGGCTTGCAAAAATTTCCCACCCCTTTCAGACAATATTAAAGTTACAGAAGCGTGTGTCTATACTGAGTGTGAAAGGAGGAAAATTTGGGACCACTGTTAGCAGAACTAGGCTAATCATTAGAACTTTGTTGGTTCCCTTGGGACATGTGCTAAGGAAAGGAGAAGGGTCCCCGCTGGGCCATCTTAGGGTTCAATCCTCGTGTGGTTTTTCATGCCAATGGTAGATCCACTTGAACACATGAAGACAACTGTACAAGGACTCAGAGGTGATTGTTTTGTTTTTTGTTTATCCTGGCTTCTAAGAGGGAGCCTTAGATTTCTCAGATTTCCCTGAGATAGTTAAACTCCTGGAGAAACCACAGAAGAGACGTTAACTAGTATTCTGGCTCTTACTGCCCCTGACTGGATTTACAATGCTGATAAAAGAGACCCACTGGAGAGCGAAAAGCTGACCCAATAAAATCTGTATAAGTTCTTGTAGTCAGTACCGCCACCATGGAAAACGTCTCTAATTCTTACATTGAAAGAAGGCGAGAGCGTAAGAGATGTTAGCGTAGCAATAGGACCACAGGTGCCCCCTATTAAAATGAGCTTTAAAAAGTTGCCCCTGTGTTAGCCAAGTGTGAGTTGGTCAGAGGGTGCGAACTGAGAGGTCCCGGCTGGAAAGCAGTGAGCCCGTGCTGTTGATGCCAGGGAGTCTCACCACCGGGTTAGAGTACTGGGTGGGATGGAAGTATTTGAAGTTCGTTTGGTTGAGCCAAAGCTGGTGCCGCACTGCTCGAGAACGAAGGTAAATGTGAAGCCCTGTTTATGGCACAGAGCCTCTGTCCTCCTCTATGTCCCCAATCCTTCACTCTTTCTCTACCTTGGTCTCAGCCACTTCAACGAGAAAGAAGATTAGAGGTGGGGCTGAGGTCTCCCTCTCCCTAAGGTGGAACCAAAGGCTATATCCATCCACTGCAATAGGTTTGGGAATTTTGAAAAGGGGAGGGACTCAAACTTCTGTGGCTTTTTGGATATAGGCACCAGGCACTGTCCTATGCAGCTCCATGGGGGGAGAAGAAAGTGCCTGGATTCAGCTCATGGGATTTTAAAGGGTTCACAGTGGGGAAAGGAGGTTAATGTGACATCATGGGCCTAGTCAGTGTTCTGTTGTTGATGCTTCTGTGTCTGAATGTATGGTAGACGTTGATGTGTTATGATTACGCTTCTTTGTACCTTAGTGCCAGAGACAATTTTCTTGATTGGGAAGAGCCACACGTAGAGAACTCCGAGTGGGACATGGAAATCATTCCCCATCTTGTATCCCTGTTCTCCCGTAGGTGGTCTAACTGAAACAATATAGAATCTTAGAAGGAGAAGGGAAAATCATGACCTTGGTGAAGGACATACAGGTAGAAAGCACAGTAAGTAGGAGATACAATAGCTCAATCCAACAGCCTTGTTCAATCAGTGAAAAAAACTAACAGGAGCTGGAGATTCTCAGTGGGTTACTAGCGATTGAATTCAGTTACTACTCCCAAATCTTCAGCAGCTGCGGACATCGTAAGAGTCATCGACTCCATTACAGATTGATAGCACTTGGTGTGTTGTCTTAGCCCTTTCTGACACCTATTTTGCCTTAGCACTGGCTCCAAAAGATCTGGATCAGTTCTTACTCACTTTGTAGTCCTCTCCCCACAGTTACATGAACTTCTCAGCCATTTGCCACTGGTGAGTAGGTCAGGATTTAGCATAAGTGCTTCTCTCTTCTAATTTCCAAAGTTTTCACTGTATGTATAATGTTGTCAAGTCACAATACTCATCCTCAAAGGCCCTGACTGTGGTATTATCACACATCCTCCAGCAGAAGTGCCTGATAAATCCTGAAACAAGGCAAGAGGGCTGCCTACCACATGATGCCTCTTGGAAATACATGAGTGGATCCACACTGCTAACTCCCACTGGTAGTTCAGGAAAGACCCTGCCTCCAGAGCCTAATGCCAAAAGGAGGCCTAACAACTTACTGGGCTTTTTAGGGATTAGAGACAGAATGTACCTCTCTTGGGCATTCAACTAGTTCCTTATATCAGCTCATCCAAAAATCAGCATCTTTTGAATAGGGCCCAAGCCAACAGTCTCTACTGGAAACTGTTCAGCAAACTGAAATGAGCTCTCCATTTTGGCACCCAAATATCTGCCTTGTGTGACCAATGGTTTTGCTACTTTTTGTCTCTGGTAAAGAGAAGCTGCCTCCGTCCAGAGGTGCCCCCTGGGGTTCTGGACTTGACCTCTCCCTGGTAAGGCTGTAAGGTATAACCCCTTTATAAAGCAGCTGCTGGGCTCTTGTTGAAGTGAAAAACATGGCCCACAGAGGCCTGGTGACTTTGTGGTCTGACATTCCCATTTTGGAGTGGTT
Organism: Lemur catta; assembly: GCF_020740605.2. Taxonomy (NCBI): domain Eukaryota; kingdom Metazoa; phylum Chordata; class Mammalia; order Primates; family Lemuridae; genus Lemur; species Lemur catta. Next base: position 18,190,046 of record NC_059149.1, on the reverse strand, counting down.
CAATTCAGAATCAAAGACTGACAAGGTGGGAAGGGGCCCATAAACCTGGGTTGTCAAAAGGAAATAGTGTATTGAAGAACGCAGCCAGGCTGGCCTCCTTGGCATCTCAGCATCCTGGCAGCAATGTCACATAAAACAGAGGTGGATATCCTCTTGGTGGAAACTTTATCTCCCTTTCTGTCACCTGAGGCTCTGCTGCTACCTCAATGGAGCCCTCAATCCACAGTGGTCCCCTAAATGCCTAGACCTGGTTCACTGATGGTTTGAGCTGAATCCCAACAGTATCACCTAGGCAGCTGGGGCTGTTCCAGCTCAGGGGCAGCTCTGCAGAAAATGAATGTGGTTCCCTCTCGGCAGTGGGTATAACTGAAGGCCGTTCTCATAGATCTGGCCAGTACAACCCTTGGTGAACTCTATCACATTTTTACTGACTCCTCAGCTATTATTCCCAATGGCCTAGTTGTTTGTTATGTCACTTGGGAAAACACAGACTGGTAGATTAAAGATAGCCCTCTTTGGGACCAAGAACTGGGGAAATAATTCACAGATGCTCATCAGAACATCTCAGTCACTCATGTAGATACACCTTACGAGCCTGTTTTCTTATGAGAGCAACTAGCATTAATTAGCTGATTGAGCTTGCAACACACAGAGCATCACTCTTGCTGCTTGAATCCGTTGTACCAGGCCTGGCAACACATCCTCCCACATAGACTGGGTTCAGAGGAAGGGACTCTGCATTTCTGTTGCAAAGGCAGAGTCCTTTGCATCAAGCCAGACTTGTGACTCCTGCCAGAAGTTGAACAGCTTATTTCAAGGTGAGCAAGGCCAATTGCTTGGGGGTTTTGCCCTAATCCGATCCTGGGAAATCAATTGTACCAAACTGCTGGCCCCTTCTCAGGGCTGTTGGTGGTGCTCCAGCACTCTAAACACATTCTTAGTCTGCATTGCTGCTGTTGCAGTTTGATCATCTGACTCTGGGGCATTCGGCAGGGCAGACAAATGCCACTCAGCTGGTGACATGAACATAAAGGACAGATTGGATTGACTGACCTCATGCAATTCCTCCAAAACAAGGATTGACTAAATTATTCAAACTGAACTGGAAATGCTACAGCTCACCAGCCAGCTGGGCAATCCCACTGGAGGTCCTGGGAACCTTTGCACAAAAATTGGTGTAGATATTACTGAGGGTGCTATGACAGTTGTAAACGACACTTTCTTGGTGTCCTCCCAGGAACTGTGCTTCTTGTGTGAAGCCAAGCATTTCCTGCCTCTCTCCTGAACACATGGTGACTGACACCTTAGGGGTGGTCATAAGAGAGCTCTCAGATGACCTCAGAGATCCCTCCAAAATGGGGCTGTCCTTGATTTATCAAAAGAGCTTTCCTAGAGGGGTCACTGACACGTTACATGCAACCTGCAGGCAGTTATCTGCAGAATGGGGTTCCTCCAGTTAGAAAAGGTGGTACAAACTTTGTCCGTGACTTTAACTGAAGTGATCAATGGTGCAAACTTGGTCCCTGGAAGACAATCAGATCAGTTTCAGCTCACTGGCCAAGGTTGTTAGGGATGGTAGCATTGCCCTGTATTTTCTGCTTGCCGGCTAAGGCAGAGTCTGTGCAAATGCTAATACATCCTGCTGTCCTTGGATTAATGCCTTGGGCCAAATGAAAAGGTCAATACAGAAACTGATGGTTTATGGGGTTTGTGTAGCTGGTTAAGCCTGGGATCCCAGGGGCCACGATTGAAGTTACTGCTGCTTCTTGGAGTCCTGTTGGTAATAGCCTCAATTAAACGCTACATAAGACAAATTGAAAGGATGTGTCCCAGCCTCTTTCAGTCAGATTAATCAGAGGGGCCATTGGAGTGGTATATTCATGGGAAATTCCTCAGAAGCCAGGATGGTACAGAAACAAGGGGAAGATATTGTTAGGAGATAAGTCTTCACAGGACTCTCACATTTATACATTTCTTGTGAGTAGAGCACTGACTTCCCTTTGCTCTGGATTGGCTTTTAAAGAATGTATAGCCATGGAAGATAGAAGTAATTTTGCCCCTTCATAGCAAAGGACAGGCATGTTTACTGTCTAGTAAAATAAATGTAATTTTTCCCCTCTGGAGCAAGCGGCAAACATGCTTACTGCCCATTATAAAAAATCTGGGTTCCCAAAGCTTAGGGTTCCTCTCCTGCAGTGCAACCCCCTCAAGCGCAGATGTCATCTGGCCCTCTTTGTGTTGCTGTCTGGGAATTGACACTCAGGAAAGAAGAAAAATGCAGTAATTCTGGCTAGTGCTGTTGCTTCGAGTGAGAAACTCTCCTTTATCTCTGACAAGGAATCTGACACCTGTCTACATCTATGCAACTGTGGCAGGCTAACTTGTTAGCTTATGAGTAGGATAAAATCTCAAACTATTTATGGTTCTTGAGAATAAGTTCCAGTGAGTTCAAAATATATGTTAGACCTACCCCTCTATTTGGGAGGAATCAATTTTATACATAAAAATTCATCTGATTTTACAGTTACAGAGGGAAAGATAGAAGACCCAATGGTCACCTCTCTAGAGTTTATTAGAGAAAATAAGAGTGGCTGTGTCATTGTGGGAAGACTTACCCTCAGAAAAGGCTGAGTCTTCAGAAAAATAGGCAAAGAGAGAAAAACTAGAACCAATGAGAGAGTGGTTCTCAAGGGCCAAGGTCATGTTGGGGTCCTGTGCAGACTCTGTAAGGGCAGTAGAATATAAAGTGATCCAAAAGTGCTGTAACTGAAATGTGCAGTTCATTCAATAATCAATAACTGGAGGCGCCATCTAGCATACAGAGAAAACCATTAGGATATAACAGGCAATACTCAGGGACTAGGAAAGGCAGTTGTCAGTTTTCTGACTCTTCCTTAGAAGTATCTTGGACGCCTCTCCCCCTCTCCCATCTGCTTTAGCCACTCTGACCTTCTTCAGTTTCCTCAAACACACCAAGGTTTTTCCCTTTACAGGGGCCTTTTATGACCTATTCCTTCTGCCTGGAGTGTTCCTTCCTGTGATCTCTGCAAGACTGACTATGTTCTGCATGCATTCACTTCATTCCATAAACATTTAGAGACCCACATGTGCCAGGTTTGTTCTACATTCTGAGGATCAAACAATAATAAAACAAAATCAAACAATAAACCTTAAGAAACTGTGTTAATAAAAAGTCCCACTCTCATGGAACTTATATTCTAGTAGCATCCAGGAGCACAGACTGTACACTGTGGAAATAAATGATACAAATGGTATTTCAAATCATGGCAAATGCTGTGGAGAAAAGCAAGTTGCAAGGGAGATGGTGAATGGCAGGGCAATTGGGGGTTACTCAGAGTGTAGGGAGCATCTCACAGTAGCATTTGAACAAAGAACATGAGCGGTCAGGGTAAGTCAGGTACATACCTGGGGGAAGATAAGGCGGAGGAAATCAGCAGTGCAAAGGCCCTGGGGTGGAAGTGTGCTATGCCCTGTTCAAGGAACAGGAAGAGGCCAGTGTGGCTGGAGTATAGGGAAACAGGAGTTGGAGGAGCTAAGGTCAGACAAGTACTCAGGCTGAATCATCTTGAGCTTTGTGGTCCTTGTAGGGACCTTGGCCGTTGCTATGTGCAGTTTCCATACTCAGGCTGGAATGATGGATGATAGGATTGACTAAGGAGAGAAGGAAACATGGGAGATAACAGGAGAGACAGGGGGGTGGGGGCCAGAGCTCCATCTTAGGGTAAGTCAGAGAGCAAAAGATCTCGTGCAGAAGTGGAAGGAGTGGCCTTATGTAGGAGCACAGGAAGTTCATCCTCCAGAGCAGCAGGAGAAGGGAGGCACAGGTGGGTAGATTTCATCATGGGAGCTTAGGGAACCTTTCTTATCATTGCTTCTATTTTTTCAGTGAAATAGGAAGTAGGGGCTTCAACAGACGGAAAGAAAAGGAGGTGCATTGGAGCTTTAAACAAATAGTAGGTACGAAATGGACTGGAAAAATGTAATATGATTGCCAGCGGTGTCAAGAGTCCTCTAGAGGTCCCTGACCATGAATTTCATATGAGATTCCTCCTCACGCTTGTACGTTTTTCTCCAAACTAATTTCAACTGTCAGCGCAGGTGTGAAGTAAGCCAGTCATTGTTCCCAGCTCAGCGTCCACATTACCTCTTCTGAGAAATCTCTGCACTCTGAAGTGGCCATTCAGTAACATCAGCCTATTTTAATTCTCTGCATAGCAGGTCTTACGAGGCATTTTTTGTTTGTTTGTTTACCTAGTTGTCTTGATATTACCTGTTTCTCACATAGAAGCTGAGAGTGGGCATGTTTCCAGCTTATTCTCTGTGAAGTTTTAAACATTGCTTGGTACATGTTAGGTGTTCAATGTATATTAGATGGTCACTCCCTTTAAAGGTAGGCAGGGGTGTGTTTGTGTGTGTGGGTGTGTTTGTGTGTGTGGGTGGTTGGCTAACGAGGTTCACTTGTTTTCAGGATCATGAATCTGAAGCTGTCGGATGAACACCCAACCCATGAACCACCACACTTCCTGGTTCATCTGTAGCCTTTTGTGTTCTGGAAAGGAAAAGGCACGTCTTGAAGACCAGTGGACTTCCTCACTAGGTGAGTGTGCACACTGGGGAAGGGAGGAGGGGATGCAGGGTGGCCACACAGCTGATGTTGTGCAAAGCCCAGTTGATGAACTGGAATGGTGGAAGAGAGTGCACCGGGTCTGATCATGAAGATACAAAAATAGTCAGCAGGAGACCCATGGCCTTATCAAGAGGTCTGAGTAGTGCATTTTTTAAAACGTGAAAGAGCTTAAATGAGCTTTCTCAATTTTTCACCTTCAGTTATGTTTTCCTGTGTGTGAGATAAGAAAAAGAGTGGTCTTATAATTCAACATTAGCAATGGTGTAAAACTAATTGGGAGAAAATTAGGCCTAATGTTAGAGGAAAAAAATTTTAACAGCGTTGGCTAATAATGAAATAGTCTTTCTCACAATAGGGAATTCCCTGGTCCTATCATCCCAACAGGAACCGGATTAGATAATCTTTAGTCCAGTTTGCAATTGTATCTATGCCAGGCATTCAGATGGGAAGATTTGTGCATAAAAATTAATAAACTGTATGTTAATGAAAAGATTACCACTATTTATCATTACACAAAATTATATTTAAAGGCAGACAGAGGGAGAAGGGGGAAACTATATAGAATGGGTTAAGAAGGGGATGGTTACCCAGTTTGCATGTTATCTTTACCTTTTGCTTTTTTAAAAATTACATTTGCACCTATACAAGCAAATAGGCCAAGAATAATAGGGCAGACAAATTGGTGAAGGTGATTTAGCTGGTAATTTTCAAAATACTCGATTGAAGGAAGGTTGTGAATTTTTCTGTAAGACAAAAATCTCAATTCTGTCCATCCCCACTTGCATTACCTGGTTTGAATTCGCCATCACTTTTTGGTAACTTCCTCCACACCTGCCCCAATCCAATCCATTTTCCATATGGCCGTCAACTGTACACAGATTCTCCTCCAGTCTGGGTTTCTGCCAGGAGTTCTGGCATTTGTGTGCTTTGTGTGGCAAACTCCTACCATCCTTCAGGGATCACGAGGCATGTCCCCAGTACCGCTGCCCTTCAGATGTCCTGTAGTCACCGAGAACTGTGATACTCTTTTACACTGTGATTTGCTTTTCATTTCCTTCGTCATTTTTAAGCACACTGAAAGCAGGAACTGTATCTTTTTCCTCATTGCAGCCCCAATGCATTTCATAGTGCTAGGCTCATGGTAAACGTTCTATATGTCTTTTAACAAATTTTGGCTCATTGCAATAGATTTAGAAGTGATTGTGGTTTAATTATATATACACATATACAAATATGAAATTGACACATAGGCACAGGTTATCTTTGTTTTTGTTAGGATGAGCTGAATGTTCAGAATGCTTTCGATTCATAAAATGTCAGAGCTTCATTATGTTAATGGCCTTAATTAGGCATCTGTATGAGATCCTCCATCAAACTTGTGAGCTGTCTCTTAAGTCTGGCTGATAAATGAACCTATGATTCAAAGACAAACAGAATGTTACCGAAGTGGATCAGGTTGAGACGAAAGGAAACACTATTCTTGGAAACATTATGTTCTGTGATTTCACTCTGCAGAGACTGGCGGCGGGGCTGCTCTTGCTCCCGTGATGACATAGCATATCAGATCCGCAGTACGGTGCACTGAGCATTGCAAACAACCACTGGGATGTGCTCACTCTCCTCCCCTGAGCCAGTGACATGAGCCGCCTCGGTGGAATCTATTGTGGCAGGTTATGGGTGACACAGAGAAAACAGAAAGGTGTTTGCCTAACACCCTGGCAAGATGTGGATAATGCTATTTGTTCATCGTTAGGGGCATGCTTGAATCATGACACCGATTCTGTGTCTTTGAAATGGCAGGAGCTTTTAAACAAGCATATGCGAAGCTAAGCCTGAGGGTAAGAATTCCTGGCAGCTGAGGAAAGGGGAGGCAGAGTTTGCCAATGCCATCTGCTTAATTTTCCTAATAATCTAACACCTGCCAGTGAGACTCTCTCGTATCCCAAAATGGCTGGGAATTGTAGAAACACCAACAATAACTTCTCTCAGGCCCCTCACTCTCATTACTGAGAGAGTGGCTTTCTAACTTACCTAGTAACTCTAAAATGATGAGGATGTTAACATCTCTCCGCGCCATCATCATGGTCATTAAGGCCTGTTTCCTGAGAACCTACAGCGTTCTTGGCACACTGTTTAAAATAAGAGACCGATTAAATAACAGGGCTCTGAGAGAAATTAACAATAGACCTTTCACCTGCTAGTACCCTTCCCAGACGTGTCCATCAGCTCCCAGGTGGGTGGTCTGGAGGAAGACCTGATTTCCTTGAGTTTTCTTTTAACCAGCCTTAAAATTTAACTCTTAGGTAGATACCTACCTTTCCCACAAGAATGGAAGAAGGCCAATATTCTAATGTAAAATTATCATGATTTAGTTTAGTTAGTGACCAAGATCTAAACATGTCTTTCAAATCAGAATTTTTTCCCCGAATATTCTTGGCTGGTTTTCAAAGGCCCTCACAGCTATGGTCTGCCAAAGACCTGATCACCCCATGAAGGTGAGAGTACAGAGGGCAAAGGGGCAGTCCAGATGGTTCCAGGAGTTTGGAAAGAGTCCCCTGAAAATTACATACCCCTTCTGAATTTTCTTTATACATGAGAATGAATAGGAATATCTGAGGAACAGTAATTTACCTGTTATGACTGCATAACTCCATTCCTCTCTCTAAATGGTAAATGATGACATTTCTTAACAAATACCAGGGCTTGTGACTTAAGTTCAACCTGGCATACATTAATTCTTTGAAGAATAGGAAGGAATTACATGAACTGTGTTTTTAATATTAACTCTGGGGGAAGCAGGTTCTATTTTCAGGGACACCCTCCATCTAGGATAAAGTGGAATAAGTAGTCTAGCCTGTGGTCATGTTGATTTTGTTCCATATTAAGATCCAATATAGGAAACAGCTCCTAGGATGTGAAAGCATCAAATGCTGATCTTTTGGAGCTGCACATCACAGGGGTAAGAAGTGATTGGTCATAGTGAGAAAATACACAGCAGTTGCTGCTATTGGCCTCATTATTCTGAGAAAGGTTTTCATTGACGTCATAAAATCCTCCAAATAATATATTTTCTTGACAGTTTTTTACAAGACTTACCCAAACACTCCAGGCAATAGAATCAATGATAAGTATATAATCCGTTCACAGGATTTCACACAGAGCAAATCATCATCTACTTGGGATTCTCATTGCATTTCCTATTTCATGCCTAGTTTTATTAATATTATCGAGGATTGTTTGTAATCCATCATTAAGCATTGTATTAATTAATATTTTCATTATTCTATAAGTACTGTGTATGATGCTGATTGTAAAAACATCTTGCTTTTAAGAATTACCTGTGAAATCATGTTAAAAAAAATACCAGCATTTAACAATATATAAAATAATTTTTTTTCCATGATTTTTTTTTTCATTCTTATTTCAGCATATTGTAGGAGTACAAAAGTTTAGGTTACGTATATTGCCCTTGCCCCCCCACCCCACCGAGTCAGAGCTTCAAACGTGTCCATCCCCTGGGCAGTGCGCATCTCACTCATTATGTAGATATACACCCATCCCCTCCCCCCCCACATGTGCCCGACACCCGATCAATGTTATTCCTGAATGTGCTCTTAGGTGATGATTAGTGAAACCAATTTGATGGTGAGTACATGTGATGCTTATTTTTCCATTCCTGGGATACTTCACTTAGTAGAATGGGTTAGCTATGGAGAATTTTGAGACAAACCTGATTTTGCTTCATTTTTGACTAAATTAGCTTTTTCTTCCTTGGCTATAGGATTTTCTTTTCCAACTTAGTCATAAAATTTAATGATTTTTTTTTGAGAATATACTTTGGGATTAGCTTCTTATATTAGTTTAATCTGTAACATGGTAAGCCATTTTATCCTATGTAGATTGTTTAGTACAGGGAAGGTCTCTTTTATGATCTATTTGATTATTGCTTTAACTTCAGTTTCTGATAGTCTTAAGAATATCAATTTTTTATTGAATATTTGTTCCTTTTTATTTTCTTTGCTGTTTTATGTCTTTGTTTTCCCCTAGGAATTCTTAGACATTCTGTAGTTTTTCTCTACCATAGTGATTTAATTTCTTGAAGATGTGCTTCTATTGATTAATCTCTTTAATTCAGTTTATACTCCACATATTTTGTTTTGATTTTCTTTCTGCATTTCCTCACCACTGCCATCTCCCTTTCATCCTACCTGCTACCTTAAGCACGTCTCCTTTTATCACATTTTTCCCTTATTTTACACTGCTTCTTGCATGATGATTTTTTGTTCTCTACATTTTGTGGAAGACCCAGAGATTACCTTTCCAATTTTTATTCTTCACTTAACTAGCGAGCCTGTTGGATAGTACAGCATCACAATTTATAAATTGGTGAATATCAATTAATTTGGGGAATTTGTGCAGATCTTTGAGCAAATCCCTTAAGTATTTCAAGGTTCTTTTTAGTGACACAGGATCTCCAATGACATCATGGACTTTCATTACCAATTTTCAATTCCAGAAGATTCATTTATATCACTGGAATAATGGAGTCCCGTTGATCACAGTATTTCTCTCTGGATGATCTAAAGCAGTAAATAGTAACAGTTACTCTTTGGTTAGAAGAACTAGGAAAAAACATAATGTTAAAGGGTGGACTGTTCCTAGTGCTTTCCCAGTTGTGTAAACACAACTGAAATAGAACATTCCAGCTCGAGCACTAGTGCTGTGGTATTATGAAAGTAAATCTTATGTAGAGGTGATGTTATAGTGAATCAAAGAGCCTTTTGACTTTACTATTCAAATAGAATTAATATAAACCCAGAATGACAGAAAATTTGTAAATATCTCATCTGTATTCATTATTCTGACAACTCAAGTCAAAATGATTTGCATAGAGATTCTTTCTGTAACTTTAATTCCCAGCTGATCACGTTAGCCTATGTTAATTTTGGGGGACAACTACTTTTGTGGCCAGTTAAAGGGCCCTTTCTATCAGGAAAAGGTACATTTGGGGAAATGTAAATTTGGAAACATACGCTTTCCCCATTTGGTACAAAATCTAGCTAAATGATTCTAAATAATGGCATCAGGCATCATGAATTATGGCCATGCTTATTTGGAGCAGAAATGAAAGAGAAGTTATTGTATTACAAATTACTTCTGGCTCCTTTTATATTCTAAGTATGGTGAGGATAAAAGAGGAAAGATGCTTGTATTCATAAAATAATTAGTGTAGTTTTCTTCTCTGAGTCAGGCTTGAATTTAGTCCCCTGGCATAGCAGATGGTGATTAATCAAAAACATCTATTCAGAGCCCAAACATGTCTGCCTCGTCTCCTTGTCTGTTTTCCCCAGGACCCTAAAAGGACACCATTGTTAAGAAAATGGTTGCTGGTATTGGTATCACTCTTTCTCACTGCAGGTCAAGTTGCCTTAGTATGAGTTGTAGTTTTCAGAATGAATGCAGGGAAATCGGGTTCTTATGGAAATGAAGGGAGAGGCAGCTTTGGTACTTGAGCAGCAATGCCTAATTAGGCGGGAGCAAGGGTGGCGTTATCAGTTTTTCTGCCTATGAGTGTGGGCTCTTCATCTCTGATGTGAGGGCACACTGAAATTGGAGGGGGCAAGGAGAGGGAAACAAAGATGTTCATCAATGCTTTTTCTTTCAAAGATCTAGGCAGAGCTCTTTTGCCGATCATGTCTTAATCGGGTCCATATACACTGAAGTGAGGCTAATTCCTCCAAGAAGCCGATAAAGTCTACATTGGTAGTCTTAATTTTTAAGAAGTTTTATGAATTTATACCTTTTGTATGTGTTTGGGTATATATGTATGTGATATTTTAAAAGGGAATTTCAAGCAAAAAAAAGATTGAGGAAGTTGGCATTACAGTATGTCAACCTTTGAGCATTTCTTTTCTGCTCTCTGTGCCTTAGACATCTATGAAATGTAAAGTTGCACTGTCTTATCAACTGTTTGAAGTTGTAAGGATCAGGTGATAGTATTTATGTGCAAAAATCTCCAAAATTAGCGGTATCATATAAAAAAGGCATATTTATGTATTTATATGTTCTTGAACTCAGGGACTTTCTTTCCTGTTTATCTAGTAACATGTAGCATAGTGCAAACCTGAATTATATGTTGAAGTTTATATTTAAGCAGCACACATAGAGATGTATATCTTTTACCTAATAATTTTTGTACAGTGGCATTAGCATCTGATAAACTGAAATCTCCCTTTTTGGTAATAAGGACTATAGTTAAGAAAATGTGGAGTGTAGGAAGTTCATTGAGGCAAATTATGCTTTTTTCCTTCATCTTTGGAAATAACTTGGTAATACCTCCCACCTCCCAAGAAAGGTGGGGAAAATAATCATGATACCTTGAATTTTCTGGGATGTTGGTAAACTTTTCTTTGAAATGTTGTTCTTGATATCCCTGGAAGTTGGAGATTTTAAACAGCAGTTGACTTACATTTCAGTTACCCTATTCCAGATTCTAAGACAGGGCCAGAAAGTCTTCTGTTTGTGTCTTCTCCTCTTCAGAGAAAGACTCTAGCTGGGAAATAACTTTGTGAGAGTTAAAGAAACGTATACATAAATATATATGTATATTTTGCAATTCACAACCTGCCTCATTAGGTATAGCACCACTACTTTATTTTAAAGGCAGAGATAACAACACACGGAAGTTAGATGATTTTTTTCAATGAACATGTAACAGTTTTATACTTAACTAAAATTGCAGTCTACATTTTTTCCCATCATACTACCTTGCCTTTTTGATATAACAGTAAAAATTATAATCTCATAGAGATTTATACTCCTTTTGTAAGATACCAATTAAAATGATTACAATACTCAAAGAATTCTTTAAAATGATGTTTTGCAATGGTAGAGTGCAGGACAAATGACAATAAAAGTATTTAAGTGATAATATAGCTTATTGCCAATTATAGACTCTAGGGATGAGGCAAAGATATTACTATAAATCTCAAAAGAATGTAAAAATTGATTTGAATATCTAGCACAGTAAAACTAAATAATGGTAACTAAAATGAAGGTTTAAAAACCTACCTGTGTTGAAACTTACAAATATGAATGACTATACATGGGTAAATGAGAAGTATAAATCCTGTATTTTGAGATAGGGCTGAACTTTGAAAACAACATACTTAACACATCATGTCCTGCAAAGATGTTTCAAAAATAGTATTCTCTAGGTATTAAACAACAGCCTTTTCTCCCAGAGGAATGGTAAGCCATGTGTTTGGTTTTTTTAGGATATTCACCCCTTCATAAAGTAAACTAAAAATATATGTTAAAAATAGAAATGCTTTTCTCCCTGAGGGGTCATAGAAAAAAAAAAAGTACAGTTACATGATCATAGGTAAAATTGTGGCACCAGGAAATTTTTTAAAAAGATCTTTAGAATGAGGTTAAATCTTACTTACAATCACCTGAAAAGCTCTTGATATAAAAGTAATGACCAGTGAAGACATTCTTCAAGGCTACTACTATTTCCAAAGTGACAAGCTATAAGTGCCTTATCATAAAGAAACTGTTCTGCATTTGAAAAGCAGTGAGTTAGAGAAACCCATCTTTTCTATGTATCCAAATTATACAGTAAAACTTAACAGTTGAAACACTGTTAAGTAACTTCATCTGCATCATTTAATATCCTTTTCCTGCATTGGTTTGATTATCTTGTTTTCTGTGTATTTTCTTTTGCTTCTCACATTAATAAACTTCACTCCTACACAAAGGCATAGTGCTTTTAAATATTACTTTTTCACCACTATGGACACTGTATATATTTGCAAAATCTATATTTTTCAACCATGATGAACCTAATTTGGACCCTAAAATGCAGATAAGAGTACCATACCTTCTTGACCAGCATTGGCTAGGTTGTCAAAACACCTTTATATAGTTATATCCGTTATTTCTGTTGTGGTGGTGGTAAAATATACATAACATAAAAGTAACCATTTTAATATTCAGTGGCACTAAGTACATTCACAATATTGTGCCACACTCAATACTATTTAGCTCCAGAATATTTTAGTTATCCAAAAGAAAACCCTCAAACCACAAATCACTCCCCATCCTGCCTGTCCAAGCCCCTGGCAACCCCTAATCTGCTCTTTGTGGATTTTCCTACTCTGGGCATTTCATAAAAAAGGAACAATATACTGTGTGGCTTTTGAGTTTGACAACTGTCACGTGGCATGATGTTTTCAAGGTTCACTCATGCTGTGGGATATAGCAGTACTTCATTCCTCCTTTATGGCTGAATAATATTCTACTGTATAGATATATCCATTTTGTTTGTCCATTCATCAACATTTCAATGGACATTTGGGATTTTCCTACCTGTTGGCAACAGTGAGTAGTGCTGTTATGAACATCTGTGCACAAGTTTTGTTTAAATACCTATTTTCAAATCTTTTGGGTGCATACCTAACAGTGAAATTGCTGTGTTATATTAATATATAATCTGTTTAATTCATTGAAGAACCACTAAATTTGTTTCCAAAATGACGAATTCATTTTATGTTCCCACAGGCAATGTATGAGAGCTCCAATATCTTCACATGCTTATCAACATTTATTTTCCTTTTTTTTACAGTTTTGGACATTTTGGTGTGAAGTGATATCCTACTGTGATTTTGATTAACATTTCCGTTAATAACAGTCAGTGGGCAGGCACCTTTTCATGTGGTTGTTGACATTTGTGTATTTTACACCAATGTCTAGTCTACTCAAGTTCTTTGCTCATTGTCTTAGTTTCCTAGGGTTTCTGTAACAAAGTACCACAAAATGGATGGCTTAAAGCAACAGAAATCAGGGCCTTAATGTTTAGATTTCAAAAATTAAGGTGTTGGCAAGGCCATGCTCTCTCTGAAAACTTCATGAGAATCCTTCCTTGCCTCTCCCTAAATACTGGTGGTTTGCTGGCAGTCTGAGGCATTTGTTGGCTTAAGGATGCATCATGCCGATTATGTCTCCATATGATGGCCTCCCTAGGTCTGTACTCACGTGGCTGTTGTCTTATGAAAACACCAGTCACACTGGATTAGGAGCCCACCTTTTAACATTCTGACCTCATCTTAACTAATTATATCTGCAACAACTCTATTTCCAAATAAGGTCACATTCTGAAGTACTGGGGTTGGGACTTAAATGTATCTTTTTGGGAGAGACCCAATTTGATGCATAATCCCCATTTTTAATTAGGATTTTGTCTTTCGGCTGTTGTAAGTGTTCTTTATCCTTTCTGGATATTAGATCCTTATCAGATACATGATTTGCAGATATTTTCTCTCTTTCTGGGGGGGGGCGGTTTCACTCTCTTTATAGTCTTTCAGTGTACAAAGGTTTTTAATTTTGATGAAGTCTAATGTATCTATTTTTTTTTTCTTTTGTGGCTTATACTTTTGGTGTTATATCCAAGAAATCACTGCCAAATTGTAGGTCACAAAACACCCCTTTCCTTCCAGAATTTAATAGTTTTAGCTCTTATATTTAGGTCTTTAATCCATTTTGAGTTACTTTTATATACACGGTGTGAGGTAAGATCCAACTTTGTCCCTTTTTTGGTATGTGGAAATCCAGTTGTCTCAGCATTATTTATTGAAGAGACTACTCTTTCCCCATTGAATGGTCATGGCTCTCTTATTAAAAATCAATAGATGAGAGATGATAGGCATATTTTTGGATTCTCAATTCCATTCTATTCATCTATGTTTATCTTCATGCCAGTAGCTGTGTACCTGGTAGTCGTTAGTACCAGCGTTTCTATTAACATAGGACTGTAGTAAGTTTTGAAATAAAAAATATGTCATCCAACTTTGTTCTTCTTTTTTAGTATTGCTTTGGTCATTCAGGGCCCCATGCATTTCCATATGAATTGTAGGATTCTTTCCCATTTTTGCAGAAGGCCATTAGATTTTAATAGGCAATTGAATTTGTAGATCACATTAGGGGGTATTTCCCTCTTAACAATATTGTCTTTCAATGTATGAACTTGAGGATACTCTTCCATTTGTTTAGGTCTTCTTTAAGTTCTTCCAGGAGTGTTTTGTATTTTTAGATCCTGAGTTAAATTTATCCAAAAGTATTTTGTTTTTGATTCTATTATAAATGGGATTGATGTATTAATTTCCATTTTCAGATTGTTCACTGCTGGTGTATTTTTGCATGTGAATCATGTGTCCTTGTGTCCTACAACTTTGAATTTATTATTTCTAATAGTTTTTAAAAAATCTGTATGGTTTATTTTATATATATCATGTCATCTGTGAATGGAGATGAGTATTACGTCTTCCTTTCAAATTTGGTTGTCTCGCCCCCTTCCCTAATTGTCTGATCTAGAACATATATCAGAGTATGATGTTGAATAGAAGTGGTGAACGTGAGCATCCTTGCCATATTCTTGATTTTAGGGGAAGAGCTTTATGTCTTTCACCACTGAATATGTTAGCTGTGAGTTTTTCACAAACACTCTTTTATCAGGTTGAGGGAATTCTTTTTATTCCTAGTTTGTTCAGTGGTGGTTGTTATTGTTTTAAAATCATGGCTGCAGGCCGGGCGCAGTGGCTCACGCCTGTAATCCTAGCACTCTGGGAGGCCGAGGCGGGTGGATCGCTCGAGGTCAGGAGTTCGAGACCAGCCTGAGCGAGACACCGTCTCTACTAAAAATAGAAATAAAAATTATCTGGACAACTAAAAATATATATACAAAAAATTAGCCGGGCATGGTGGCGGCATGCCTGTAGTCCCAGCTACTCGGGAGGTTGAGGCAGTAGGATTGCTTAAGCCCAGGAGTTTGAGGTTGCTGTGAGCTAGGCTGACGCCATGGCACTCACTCTAGCCCGGGCAACAGAGCAAGACTCTGTCTCAAAAAAAAAAAAAAAAAAAAAAAAAATCATGGCTGGGTATTGGATTGGGTCAGATGCTTTTTCTCTATCAACTAATATCATTATGTAGCTTTTGTCCTTCATTCTATTAATGTGTTACATTGATTTTCATATGTTGAAGCACCCTTGCATTCCTAGAATAAATTCCACTTGGTCATGCTGTATAAAAATGTTAATGTCCTGCTGGATTAAGTTTGCTAGTATTTTTGTTGACAGTTTTTGCATGTATTATCATAAGAGATACTGATATGTAATTTTATCTTCTTACAGGGTCTTTGTCTGGCTTTGTTATTAGGGTAATACAGGCCTCAGAACTAGTTAAAAAGTGTTCCCTTCCCTTCTCTGGTTTTCAATTAGTTTGAGAACAATTGTGTTCATTTTCTTTAAATATTTGGCATAATTTAGCCGAGCGTGGTGGCTCACACCTGTAATCCTAGCACTCTGGGAGGCTGAGGCTGGCGGATTGTTTGAGCTCAGGAGTTCGAGACCAGCCTGAGCAAGAGCGAGACCCCGTCTCTACTAAAAATAGAAAGAAATTAGCTGGACAACTAAAAATATATAGAGAAAATTAGCCGGGCATGGTGGCACATGCCTGTAGCCCCAGCTACTCGGCTGGCTGAGGCAGTAGGATCGCTTGCGCCCAGGAGTTTGAGGTTGCTGTGAACTAGGCTGACGCATGGCACTCTAGCCCAGGCAACAGAGTGACACTCTTGTCTCTAAATAAATAAATAAATAAATAATTGGCATAATTCACCAATGAAGTCATCTGGTTTTGGGTTTATCTTTATTGGGAGGTTTTTTTGATAACTGATTCAATCTGTTTACTTGTTGTAAGTCTATTTAGATTTTTTATTTCTTCTGCAGTCAGTTTTGGTAGTTTTGGGGTGTGCAGGAAATTTTCCATATCATCTAAGTTATTTTAATTTTTGGTATATAATTCATAGTATTCTTTTATAATCCTTTTTATTTCTGTAAGGTGTTAATGTTCCCACCTTTACTTGATTTTGGTAACTTGTCTTTTTTTCTTAGTGAGTCTAGCTAAAAGCTGGCTACTCTTGTTGACCATCTCAAAGAGCCAACTTTGGGTTTAATTGACTTCGTTTTTCTATTTTCTATTGTGTACATCTATTCTTTGTTTCCAAACTTCTGCTAGCTTTGAGTTTAGTTCACTTGTCTTTTTCTAATTCTTTATCATGTACTTAGGATATTAGTTTAAGATCTTCTTAAAAGCAGGCATTTCCAGCTTTAACATCCCTCTGAACGCTGCTTTTACTGTATCTCGTAAGTTTCAGTATGTCATATTTCTATTTTCATTCATCCTGAAGTATTTTCCAATTTCCCATGTGACTTTTTCTGTGACCCATTTGTTGTTTGAGACTTAATTTCCACATATTTGTGCCTTTTCCAGTTTTTCTTCTGTTACTGATTTTTAGTTTTTTTCCATTGTGGTTGGAGAAATATTTTGTATGATTTCAATACTGTAAACATTGAGGATTGTCTAAAATAGGGTCCACCTTGCAGAACATTTCATATGAACTTGGGAACAATGTATATTCTGCTGTTGGTGCAGTGTTAAGTATATGTTGTTAGATCTTACTGACTTACAGCATTGTTTTTGTCCTCCTTTATCTTTTGGTTACCATTTGCATGAAATACCTTTTCCATTGATTCACTTCCAACTTTTGTCTTTGGATCTAAAGGAGTCTCTTGTAGACAGTATATATCTGAATCATATTTTTTAAATCTTTCGTTAGACTTCTGGCATTCTGTGCTTTGCTTTCTATATGTTCTATAAGTTTTTCTGTTACTCACTTCTTCCATTACTGCTTTCTTTGGTTTAATTAACTTTTTCTATGTACCATTTGATTCTCTTATTTCCTTTCCTGCATATTTTCCATTTATTTTCTTAATGATTACCCTGGGGATTATAATTAACATATTACATTTATAATAACCTAGTTTGCATTAATATCAACTTAGCTTCCATAGCACAGAAAATTTCTGCTCCTACATAGCCATATCCATTCCCCTTTACGTTGTTACTGTCATGAATTACACTTGCACATTGTGCACAGAGATTTTAATTTATAAATTATGATAACATTTATAATTATAGTACTATGCATTTGTCTTTTAAATCGTATATGAAATGAAGTTACACACCAAAATATAAAATGTCTTTATAATATAAAAATATAATCTGCAGTTTTCTTGACCAGTGTTCTCCATTTCCTCATGGCTCTGAGTTACTGTCCAGAATCCTTTCATTTCTGCTTGAAGGACTCTCTTCAGCATGCTTTATAGGGGAGGCTTATGAACAATGAACTCCTTTAATTTTTATTTGGGAAGGTATTACTGTATTCTTCATTTCTGAAGGATAACTTTGTCAGATATAAACTTCTTGGCTGATAATTTTTTTATTTCCGCATTTTAAAATGCCTTCCTGCCTTGATAGTCTGTGAAGAGCAATTGGCTGTTAATCTTACTGAGCATTCTTTATACATTTCAAGTCACTTCTCTCTCTCTCTCTGTTTTTTTTTTTTTTTTTTGATCACTTCTCTCTTGCTGCTCTCAAAATTTTCTCGATTTTTGGACAGTTTGATTATAATATAACTTGGTGGGATCGGAGTTTATACTACCTGGAGTTTGTTGAGTTTTTTGAATGTTTAGATTCATGTCTGTGTTCAAATTTGGGAAGTGTTTGGACATTATTGCTTCAAATGTTCTCCTGTCCTTTTTGGGAGCGCTCATTAATCATAGCTGGTATGCTTGACAGTGTCCCTGTTCATTTATCTTCATTCTTCTTGTCCTGTTGTTGACCCTCTAGTGTATTTTGCAATTATTACCACTATTGTATTTTTGTTATTGACTCAATATAAGATTTCTATTGATAATTATATTTCTCAACATCCGAATTTCTATTTGACTCCTTTTTATAGTTTTTTTTACAATCTCTTTTGGTGAGATGACATTCTATTTCCTTTAGTTCTTTGTCCATGGTTTCCTTTAGCTCTTTCAGTATATTAAAGTCCTTGTCTGGTAAGTCCAATGTCTATGCTACCTCAGTTTCTATTAATTTGTTTCTTGTGAAATGCTGTATTTCCTTGTCTCTTTGTATGACCCACACTTTTTTTTTTTGAGCGGGGGTGTGTAAACTGGATATTCTGACTATTATAATGTGGCAACTCTGGAAATCAAAATCTGTTTTCTCCCTAAGTTTTATTGTTGCTGTTTCTTGTGGATTATAGTTGTTTGTATAGTTGCTTGTTTGTGGTTTGTTTAATGACTTTTCTACTATTCTACAAACTACTTTTATAAAAATGTATATTCTTTGTCATGTGTTCTGTGAAGTTTCTATTCTAGTGGTCAGTTCGTGGCTTGACAGATCTTTTGTTAAATGCCTGGAGACAAAAAAGGAAAAAACAAAATACTCTCCCCACCTTTGCAGACAGGCTCTGTATTGGGGCATTCCTTCAACACTTAACCAGGCTGTTTACAAGTCTGCTTTAGCTTTTACTTCCTGTTTGGGCTGGGTATAAAGACCAGCAAAAAATGAAAGTTTATGATCTTCTTAGGACTCTTATGAGCCTTGATCGTGCCTTGGGTATGTGCATGTTCTTCCAGAGTCTCTGGTATATGTTGGAACTTTTCAAAGTCCTTATTCTCCAAAGCATCTCACTCCCCAGGGTTTCCACCAAAGCTACTGGCCATATATCCATTGTTTGTCCCAGCTGCAATCTTTTGCCCAGGTAGCAAGTGGCTTGTTCATTCATCTTTCAGTGTTCTCAATAAATCATTCTCTGCATAGCTTTTTTTTTTTTTTTTTTTTTTTTTACCCTGAGAGACTTCTAAGTTAAGTGAAACAAAGTCAAGTCCCTAGATAGATCAAAGCAGACACTATTTCTTGGGAACAAGGTCTATTTTGCTCTCTTCCAAACCAGGAACACATATAAGGAATGCAGGCTGCCTTCTTCAAGACTATTCCTGACTGGGGAGGCAGGAGGGGAGGAAGATTAAGAGAAAATGCAATTAAGCTACAATTGAGTTTTGGTTGTGTTTTATTTATTTATTTATTTATTTTGATTTAAGCATTTTCTTGGCTGCTGTAAACCTTTGACTATGTTCCAGACTTTCAATAACATTTATGCTGACAGTTTTTGCCAGTTTTTCCAGCGTTTCTACGGAGGGGGATGTTCCTGGAGTTCCTCACTCTGTCATTTTTGCTGACATATTTTTGCTGCACAGTGTTTAATGGAAATATACATACCAACATTACCAACATTTGGGTGAATGTGACATGACTTTTTTATTGTAGTCTGAGATTGATGCTTTATTAAAACTTTGTATAAATGCTGGAGTGTTATATGAATATATGCATATATTTCAGACATATAAGTAGATAAAAGGAGTATGGGAAAATTCATAAGTGACATATGTTCATGAATTCTATAAGGGAATTCAGGGGCTAATAGATGTATACTTGTACCCTTTGAGTATGACTAGCTACAATGGCCTGCCCTTTTTATACTATTAGAAAAAGACACTAATAGATGCATTATTGGTCTGAACCAATATAGCTTCTTCTTGGAGTATAAAAAATACCTTGTTTTAGTATTTTAAATTTAGTGAGTCTGTGGACTCTAAGGAATATTAAGTCTCCAAGAGGCTATTCAAGTATTTTGTCTCCAGATGCTCTAGCTGATATGTTTGCCCTGTCACCAGTTATTCTTGCAACACAATGTTTAATGTCATTGGTTGAAAATAATGGTATGTTATGCCTTATTTAGGATAACCACTCCCTTCATGTACCCTTAGGGAGATTCTCATAACAGCAAGAAAAAGAATACTATTCAAGCTCTATGGTTACATAATCTCCCCAAATCACCATGTCAGCTGAATTGTAATTGACAACAGATACTATTTTACATGTAAAAAAAAAATTACAGTAAGTACAAAACACTGTCGGGCATACTCATGGGAATATCTAATGGAAGGAACAGTATGTTGAGCAAAATGCAATAAGTTATTCATTAGATGTTATTATAAAATGAAACTCCTTTGGATGGAATTTTATGTTAGGATTTTTCTCTCCAACTTAGCAGAAAAGTAATTTTTAAAATTCTAACAGGAGATTGTTAAACATAATTTTATGAGTTTTCAACACAGTGAATCTGTTTGAAAAGTGACAGTGGAGGAAGGATAAAATCAGATACCAATTCTATTTAGCAAAGGTAAATATGTTGTTTATGTGATTTTGCACATACTATATTCTGTAAGCAAACTATGTTAGAGCCACTCTTTGCAGTTTTGCCTATAGCATTTTCCAGTCAGTAATGAATTATGTTGAGGTAGTTTATTTCCCTCAAGTCACTTCCCTAAGAACAACTGTCTATAGAGAAGCTACAGCTTTTTAAATTATGAAATTCTGAAAAAAAAAATCTTTTAATAATTGGACTTATTTTAAATGTTCAGAGGAAGTTACAAAATATAGGCTGGAAAACTAATATGGTATAGGAATAAAGAACTCCTTATCTCAGAGTGTCTAAGAATGACCTTATGATTAAACACTATTAATTTTATAAAGAGATCATTTAGTCCATTGCACATCAACTGAAAGATAATTTTGAGATTTAAGGGGACAAACAAAAGTAATTATAATACATGTTTATTATTTGTTTTAAAATTTGGTCTCAACCTACATTTGTAATCTCTGCGGTTCTAAATGAACTTCAGGGAATGTAAAAAATATGCAGTGGATTAGAAATTACAGGTCAAATGCCACCTAAGGATAGGTATTGAACAAATGATTATGTTCACCTATTGCTTTCCTATAAATGCCATTCCAATATTAAGTTTGTTAATCTATGAACAGGAATATGAAAATTAATGCTATTTTTAATAAGATTTTGGAGTATGTGATAACCTTAATATAGATCTAAATTATTATGTAATTCTCACTGAAATTATGTTTTGAGAAGATAGCTTTTATCCTACTAGCATATATATTCCCCTGGGATATACGTTGATAATTTCCCTGGGATATAACTTGATAAACATGCCCTGGTGGGCTTTTTTATTTCCCATTCTTCATTGAAATTCATAGGTACAAAATAAGTAAACTCAGTGGATGTACACCAGGTCCCCCTTTGAGACTATACAGCTGAAACTTCCCATGAACAAAATGCTCCATGGTTGTCTATGTAATTTTCACTAAGATCTGATTAATGTGCCTTAAAAAGGAGAAAATAAATATTTATTGAACTGACTAAAGAACTCCTTTGTTAAATTCATCGTTAGGCAGTTTCACAGAATATAAAAATTCAGGTTTAGGAGTTTGAAAGCCTGGATATGAGGTCTATTTTTTTATTGTTTTTGGCTTTCAACTTCTATTACTTTTATAAGCCAGAAAAAATTTACATTTCCTGTCCAATTTACAAAGATGGTGTGATGAACAAATAATATATGTGAAAGTGCTTTATAAACTAAAATAGGATACAAACATAATAGTGTTTAAACTCCCTATATTTGGTTCTCAAGAAAGCCTCATTGAGTTAGTGCCTCATCCAAGGATAACTACTAACCTTTTATCTGGATTCAGATATGCATAAAACACAAAAGGAAAGTGGCCATAGTGGGTTAGCCTTGCTCTTTTAAGTCTGGATTCCTGGATGACACTTCTAAAGTTAGAGAAATATTAATTCCTAGTTGTGGTGTGTTGTTTCCATTGCCTGATTTCAGTGAGGCATGTTGAGTTAGTGAATGTTTGCTTTAGAGTTAGCTCTCAGGAAGAAGCTCCTATTCCTAGGTTAGGCATCTAAATAGTGTGTGTCATTCATCCAGCTCCCTGTCCGGCACATCTTTATCTAGTTATGATTAATAAGAACAAAACACCATTTGTAACAGTGCACGTCCTTTATAACTGAAACTGCAATAAGTATAATTTTCAGTACATATTTTCATGCATATGCTTTATCCCAGTATAATACTAAGCATTCTTTAACATACATTTCATAGGTTGCTTTTACTAACAGTATATTTTCCTTTACTGATGAGTGAACAGTTCTAAAACATGAATTCATAATTTACATTGTCATTTATTTCAATCTTGTGGCATACACTGAATCATATAATAGGCTTGAAAAACACTTGTATGTTTCCTTTGTAGATATTAAATGTTACCATCATTTCTATAAATTAAATTTACTAGGAAAACCCACACTTTAAAAAAAAAAGTATACAAAGAATAAGCTAGCAATCACAATCAGCAAAGTAATGAATTTAAGAATTCAAAATAATAATGTCAGGAACAGTTTATCTTCATGGTAAACATTCACTTTATGCAAATCCCACTTGGCTTCATTTAATTAAAAAGCTGAAAAAGAAAGAAAATTATTATGTGCTGAAGGTAAGGAAAACATAAGATGCTTTTTATTCCATTCTAAATTAATATATGTAAATATAACATTAAAACACCATAATTATATTAACTCAACTAATTGTAATTTTTATATCAAGGGAATTTTTAAAAATTAGTTCCTGTACTGGGGTTAGGCTTAGGGGGAGAATAGGGTCCTGGGTGAGAGAATACATGCTGATTCACAAAAACTTGAATTTGTGGTTGTTTAAATTTACATAAACACCTCTCTCGTTGTTGGAGCAAAGCTGGCCAGAGCAATAGTTAAATCAGCATTTAGAATGGTAATGTAGGGGAAATAAAGGGAATGAGTTGAAACACATATTTGAAGTGGGTCATTTGAATGTCCTAAAAGAGAATGTTTTTTTTTCATCATTGAATCTACAATTCATTTACATACATAAAATAATTACTAAAATAGTGTGTATTTTGTTAATATAATTTACAATTTGAACAACCAAAAAGAATATACACGTGAATCATCATCATCAGATTCTGATGAAACAGTACAAACAGATGCTGGTACATAGAAAAGTAAAAGTAAATGATAAAGTAAAAGGTAACTGTTTCATTTCTGTAAACTTCCCTAAGGAATGGTTTAATTTATAAACAGAAATTCAGTTTTGTGAAATGAGTCAATTTAAATAACAATTACTAAATCTTTGGTATTTGTACCCTTCTGCTAATACGTGGCATGTTCTTTTTAAATCTTGACACCATAAAACTTTGCAAGACAGCCACCAATAAACCAATTTTTAAAGATTAAAGCAAAAATGAAATGGTTATTATAGTTGAAAAACCATGTAGTTGAAAGGACTGTTCAAACTAGCAAGTTTAATAGTTGGATGTTTAGAATGTTATATCCTAGGCATACTTTGCTTTTTATTTCTGAACCTCGGTTTCCTCATTAGTGAAAAGAATGGTTGTTTTGGCTGATCTCCAAAGTTCTTTCCAGTGCTAATGTTTTATAATTCTGGTGATACTATATACTAAAAGTAAACATATATTTTAAAATATATAACATTTTCTCAGAAAACATTATATAAAATATATTTTATGTATGTAAAATATCTATTATATATTTTATATAGTATCAATTGAAATATACATAGTTATGCAATAGAAACCAGAATTACTATGTGTATGAAATATACATAGTTATGCAATAGAAACCAGAATTACTATGTGTATCTGTTTCTGAGGAATTGGTAAATGAAAAGAGAAATTGTGGTGAAATTAAGATGCAATTGCTTGTATTTTTCAAGGTAAGATATGACTGACAGTTACAAGGGTAACTAGCTCCGTGAGGAAGAACCGTCAGCAGTAAACCCCATCGGAGCATTAAGCTGTAGTTGCTGTTCAATACACATAATGCTTGAAAACACTGCTGGCAAAGCAGACAGATGTGTCACTTGCAGATGAACTCTTTGGCTTCTTCTGTCAACAATTATAAGCTTGCCCTGAAGGTGAAGCTAAATGAAGAATGAGGGTTAATGAAAAAAGAAACCTTGATCACAAAATATTTTAAAATGTAATTAGAGTTGAAAAAATTCAAACTCAAAACTGAGGATTAAGGACTGATTTAAAAATTTCAAGCTATGGAGTGGTAAAGATTATTGTTAAAGATACTACTACTATAAATGTAAAAACAGTAATATGACCCTTTATGATAATTTTATACCTCCTAACTTTTTAGAGCTGGAAAGGTTGAAAAGGTTCCATATTTCCATGTTGTTACATTCACAAAGTAAAAGGATCTGTGTGACTACTTTCTTAAAAATAGATTAAGAATCCTTAGTTTGTGCTATTTGTTCACTCTAGAGTTTTCCAAACTGAAATACTTAGTAATTATTTTAAAAACTTATAAGAATCATTTGATTTTATCTCATTATAAAATAACAAATATTTAATCTTGAGCTGATCATTCTAATTTCCTACAGTAAAAGATTAACAAGCAGAGTACTTCCTATTGTTTTATACTCAAAACCTTTCCAGTAAAAAAAGAATTATAAAGAAGTTTTTATAAGAATTTGTTCAAGACATTGGAAAGACTGGAAGCACAAAAATTTTTTCTTAGTTAAAATGTTTCTTAGAAAAGTATGAACTGTTATTCCCTATATAATCATTCAGTATTTCATGTTTGACTTTTATTTTCATTATATAAATATTAAATGTCCAAGTTATGTTCCAACATGAATGTTATATATTGATATTATCACTCAAGGGATTAGTCTCTCATTTCTATCTATCAGTGTCTGACATGTGTTATTTTTATCTTTATACATCAAAATTATTAGATAGGAAATGTGAAATCTAACAGAGTAACTAGGTTTTTGTAGCTTTATGGTTCCAATGGTGCTTGGATATTATTTTTCGTAATAATGCTTATCACAAAAGTATATAAATGTTTTTGCATCATACTTTAAAAAAAACTGTCAAGAATAGTAAAAACAATATAGTCTTCTTTGTGCTTTTTAGTGTTGCATTCTATCTGCTGAGAGAGTAAGGATATGCCTTGGACCCAACCATCAACTTCTGTCTGGACTACACTCTGTCCTGAATGAATCCCACTGTAGTTAGCAGTAGTCTGCATGTGCATCATATTACCTACCCTGGCCGGTGTATTCTGAGGTGAATATGTGCATGGTTAACTCTCAGGTGGCAACATAAAGTGGCAGCTAGCTGGCAAGAGCAGGCAACTGTACATAAGGAGATTAGATGGCAGTCCAGGACCAGCGCAGATATGCCCCCAACACTCCTATTCCCCTAACCTAAGGGATCCAACTATTCCCTTCTAGTCTGTACAAATCAATTGTTGCTTAAAGTATAGCGGAGATGCAGAGACACTATATAAAAAGAAGGGATGGGGTGAAATCTCAAACCATTTCATCTTTTAAGGCTGGCTCTCCTCATTACTCCCTAAAACTAGCAAACATCCAGAACTTAGATAAAAATGCTGTTCCTGGGCCGGGCGCGGTGGCTCACACCTGTAATCCTAGCACTCCGGGAGGCTGAGGCGGGTGGATCGCTCGAGGTCAGGAGTTTGAGACCAGCCTGAGCAAGAGCAAGACCCCTTCTCTACTAAAAATAGAAAGACATTATCCGGCCAACTAAAATATATATAGAAAAAATTAGCTGGGCATGGTGGCGCATGCCTGTAGTCCCAGCTACCTGGGAGGCTGAGGCAGTAGGACCCCCTTAAGCCCAGGAGTTTGAGGTTGCTGTGAGCTAGGCTTAACGCCACAGCATTCAATCTAGCCCGGGCAACAAAGCAAGACTCTGTCTCAAAAAATAAAAACAAACAAACAAAAAAGAAAATGCTGTCCCTGACTCGCTGAGAAGTGGTATTACAAAAGATTATTAGCAAGTTTATGACTGGAAATTCAAAATATAAGGTTTTCTAGAGAAACATGACTCCAAGTGTTAGCTACTCTCTCAATTCAGACCCACAAAAAGGTCAGTTTCAATCAGCATTCAACAAAGATCTACTGATCATCTATTGCATACAAGAATATTGTGCATAGAAGGGGTTGCAGGACATGGAATGTCAAAGTCATGGCCCTTATTTTTTTTTTTTTAATCTACAGGAACGATCCAGGTACAACTAAGTATAACACAGTGACACACATGATATAATGGCGATTCAAATTATTATAGAAATTCAAAAACAAATGAAGTAACACTCTGACTCTGAGAATAAGTAAAATGGAGAGAGTAGCCTGAAGGAGCTACGTGAAGGTAGGTGCCAAAGTATGAAAATAGGTTCAGTGCTGTGTTCAGTTTGCATAAACCAGGAGTTGGCGCACTTTCTATAATAAGCCAGAAGGTAAATATTTAAAACTTCATGGGCTATAGGTCTTTGTGGAAACTCTAAACTGCTGTAGTGCAAAGGGAGCCATAGACCGTGCATAAAGAATTGTGTGTCAATAAAACTTCATTCATAGACACTGAAATTTGAATTTCATGTAATTATCACATGTCACAAAATATTATGCTTTGTTTTTTTTCAATAATTTAAAATCATAAAAAAGATTACTAATTTGTGGGGCATGCCAAAATAGGCAGCAATTCCTAAACCCTGCACTAAACCACAGGGTATACTGAAGGCTGTACTATGAGAAAAGATAGATTGAATCTAATTTAAAATACCTTTTTGTGGTGATTCATATAATGATATTATTACATACCAGTAAAATCACATATATTTTAGAAGAATAATTAATGGCATTGAAATACACTCAGGACATATGAAAGAAAAGCAGCTTACAAAATATTTATAATGTAAACTGTTGACATTTGATAACCTGGGTGTTGGGATTATGAAGAAATTTTATTTTCTTCATTGTCCTTACCTGTATCTTCCACAATGAACATATACTAACGCGTCTCCTCTTTTTCTTAGCTATTAATGGACTTTGATGGAGAAGCAACATAATCAGTGCACATCGTAAAATAATTCTGGCATTACCCTAGAATAAGTGATGGATTATGGAAGACAATGACTAGAGATTGGGAGATAAATGAGGAGGCTGGGTGATAGTCTGAACAGGATACAGTGTACTTAAAACAACAACTGTGGGAACAGAAAATGATAGAGACAAAAACCAAATTAACATAATCCAGGATGAGCATGTGGGATGAGCACAAAATTGACTGCAAGGTTTCTATCCTGTAAGGCTGAGAATGGCGGTGTCTTAGGGAAAATGGGCAGAAGAGGAGGATAAGTAGAAATG
The DNA here is from genome assembly GCF_020740605.2 of Lemur catta. Lineage (NCBI taxonomy): Eukaryota > Metazoa > Chordata > Mammalia > Primates > Lemuridae > Lemur > Lemur catta. The sequence goes on along the minus strand of NC_059149.1, from coordinate 18,162,335 downwards.
ACTCAGCTATTACACATGTCAAGGGTGAGCTGTTAATGTGGGATTCAGGTCTAGTTCTGGATCTCAGGACAAAGGTCAGGATTTGCTATGTATATTTGGGACTGAGAAGTACTCTAAAAGAAAAAAGGAAAGCATAAGAGTGTCATGTTACAAAATCCAGGTAAAAAGTTTCAAAGAGGGGCTTGTCAGGTAAAAAAAAGGCTAGAAAGGTCACACAAAGAGAAATCTGGATTTGGTCACTCGGTGGTCAATGGAGACCAAGGATCTACTGAAATCACATTTGTTCTTTCCCTGGGAAAACAGGAACCAAACAGTGGTTTGCTGTTTGTTTTTGGTTTTTACTCTTCGTGAATTAATTACTCCATCTGTTTCTAGTGTTTTGAAAAACTGGAATGTACACAGTATTCTTGAATGGATGTGTTCTGTCCAGTTGGGAGTTGGTGAAATTCTCTGAGGTCTTCAGCTGGACAGAATTTTCTTGTGCACTGCTTTTAAGGAAAGAGGGAGATCTAATGGTTCCATAATGGCACTCTCACCGAAATCACTTATGTGGCTACGGGGCAGCTGCGCAGGTTCCATTCTGGTATCCAAAAAAAGTGCACAATGGAAGAAAGGCCCGTCTTCTTCACTAAACACAGGTAGGCCAGTGCATCAATTTTCATTCCTATGCCATTGGCTTTGTGATGAATGCAATTCACTGATTTGCATAATTGTTTTTTAACCTTTGCTATACATTCGTAAGTGTTCTGTGGAAATGCTAGAAAGAAGTACAGCATGGATGTTAGCCAGGTCTCTTTAAGCAAAAGTGCTGGGGCTCTCTTCTGGGTAATAGATTACTGAATCCAGAAAAGTCTTCAAGTCTAAAACAAATGGTCTTCTAAAAAGACCTAAAGAAATGTAGGCCTTTATGAAGAGTAGGGGAAAAAAAAGTATTTGGGAATGGAAACCTTTCTGTATCCATAATCTCACAAGATACTAGTTGTCAAGCATATTAGTGCTACGGCCAGTTCTCTCCATAGCCTGCACAGAGAGACACACTTAGCTGAGTGTGTAGATGACCTGACTAATAGTAAGTCATGCCCAGAAACATGGATACCAGGTCTGGGGGAAAAGAACAATAAAGCTAGTACGTGAGGTAAGGGATAGATGAAAAACAGAGAATTCTTTGGGACCACAGGAGCTTCCTACTCCTTTCCTGCTTTCAGTGGGTTGCCAAAGGGTGTGATGGAAATAACCTTCTAGAGGATCTTTGATGTGTATGTTGACTTAGACCCTATGTTCCTGGGTTTAAGGGGGTGGATATACAGTGCCAGACTGAAAAACCTGGATTCTGAATTTTCTACAAGAAATTACTTTTATGTAAAATTTCCTGGTATGTATTTCTGAAAGTTTCAAATGTTGCTTTAAAAAATAGTTTTGGTAAGTTAACGGTTTGGAAGACTTGTATTTTGTCTCATTAATTTTGAATATTAAATTTAATAGGAAAAGGGGGTAAATACATGTCTCCTAGGCAAAAGTAAATATATTTGTATTGATTGTTTTAGTTTTGCTTTTCTTCCCTAAGTTATAACAAAGAAAAGTCAAAACAAAAAAACAAGGAATTATATTGTATCTGTGGTGGAGGAGATAGGTATCATTATTTCCAAAAAAAAAAAGGTTAACTCCAAGAGTCAAAGTCTATTGGTGGAAATTTATATCTGAGGACTTATCTCTGTATAGTAACATGAGACTGGGATATGGGCTTTCACAGTTATCTTAGAATTAGTAAACCAGTAGTTTACTATAACTTGTTTTACTTACAAGACAAATAGTATGATTTTTTATTTGAAAGATGAGGGAAACTGAGGCTCAGAGAAGATTAAAAGACTTGCCTGAAGTTATAGAGTTTTTAAGTGCCATGGTCCAAATCACATCTTCTCATTCAAAGTCCAGATCACTTTCCAATACACCACAATGAAATACAACAATATGGAAAAAATAATCCTTAAGATTCGATTTCCATTTGTACAATATTACAAGATTTAGCACTACATTCTTTATCTAGATAAAGATAGGGAATAGACAATGGTGCCTTTATAGCACTTCAGCTTTTCTCTGAATTATCTGTAAATTCTGGACCTTTGTATTAGCAATTCTTCAAAGCTGGGATTCAGCATGAGAAAGGCAACACCAATGAAATGCTTGTCAAAGATCTGTATTGTGGGCTGATCACCACACCATTTGTACAGCTTGTTTTTATTTTCCCTACGGTAAAAGATGGACATCTAAAAGGTACAAGTGAACGTGATATTGCTACACACTGTACATACTGAAATATCTCTGCTTTGCTGATCTATCAAACGTTTCTCAAAATTTGTATAATGCCTTTCATTTCTTGCTGTTACTGGATACTTTCCCTTATGGCATGTCATTCTATTTTCTTGTTATTCATCATCTCTCAAAATCCCAAAGACATCATGAACTCTAATTTTTTCTTAAGACAATGGAAGGCACCTTCTGTGTCCACTGTAAGCTTAATTGATATATATTCTGTTTACTTGATGCCAGCCAGTTCAGCATCAATTTGGGGTTGCAGCAGTTATCTTTAGAGCTCAAGTTTCAGGAAGAACTACTTTCCACACATGCCTTTAGTTGTATGAAAGAAGCTGACAACTCCAGAGGGTGTTATTCGATGTAAATTGCATCTTTTGGAGTTGTGCAATGTGACAGACCAGTACTCTTCACTTCCTTATATTTCTATTTTAATGGTTCCTGTTGCATTTAATGAAAGTAGATAAGGAATAAAGTTTGAGTAAACAGATTCAATTAATAAGTATATGATGAGCACCTACTATGTGCATAGCACTTTGGAGATATAAAAAAGGTATTTGTCGTGGACCCAAATACCTAACACTCTTCCCGAAGGAAAAGGACTTAAACAAATGAAACAGATGTGTATGAATACTTAATGAAAAATGTAACAAAGTAAAGTACCCCTGAATAATCAAGGGCTACAAGGGCTAGTACAGGTGAAAGAGAGGTAGGTGAGGTGTTTTTTATTGAGAGGCCACTGCATTTCTGGGACTACAAATTGATTGTACAATTTATCCTCATAAAAATCTGAGGTATGCTGTATTATACCAAGTTTACGGAGGAAGAAACAGTCTTAACAAACTTAATAATAAAAGACAAATCTAACAAGTGAGCCCAGCTCCAACCCCATAAAAACACTATTTTGGAGGTGAAGGAAAATAAGACTCAGAAGTTAAGTAACTAACTCCAAGTTCCAAACGTACCAAATTAAACCCCAAACTTGAACTCAGGTCTTCTATAATACTTCTAATTATTGTTATTTTTCCATTATACCATACTACCTCTCTAAGATGATCTTATGAATTGTTGGGAATCAATGTGATAAAATTGACAGAAAATGTCTCATTTTATCTTTTAAAACAGATTTGATGTGCCATAGATGTCTTCTGAAGAAAATTTTTGCAAGTATAGAGTGCCAGTAGAAACTATTGGGAAGATAATTACCTGTAAGTGAAGAGTATCATGTATCCCTACTAGCACTTTGCTTTTATTAGAAAATGGGACAAACACTACATTTTTATTTAATATACAAAATTAATTCAGTGTTTCCATTGGAATAATATTACTTCTTCTGAACTATGGCTCAGATGTTAATCAGGTAAAATTCATAATAATCCCGATATTGTACTGGTAGTTTCAAGAGACTCAGGAACCTGATTTAGTTCCTCAAAAGATTCAGGGAAAATCAGTTCTTCACTTAACTGAATTGTGTAAATATAAAACAAAGCTACTTAATTCTCAGTGTAAAGAAAAACCCTATTTAGAAAAAGTAGATTAAATATCATTAATTCTGACAAATATTTTAAACTTATTTATAATAATTAGCATCAAACATTTATTGAGTAATACTGTGTACCAGGCACTTTGCTAAGTGATGCTGAGAGAATGATTTACATGCATTCTCTCATGTACTCTTTACACTAGTTAAGATGATTTGTCAGACCTCATTTATTTACAAATGAGAAAACCTACGTTTAGAAAAGTTAAGTAACTTGCCTAAGGTGACACAGCTAGTTATAAGCAGACTGGGGATTCCAATCAGGGAAGTTTGCTTATTAAAACTTAAAAGAAAATAGGAGAGAATTTAGTGGTAGTATAAAACAGATACATACCACTAAGGAATTAGAAAAACCACTGATAGTAGATTTTTATCCCTTTAGAAGGTACATATTAAGGTTTTGTGAGGCTTAAGAGTAAAGTAAAAATGAAAATGAATAAAAAACAGGGTCACTCCATATAGAAGAAATTAAGCGTTGTAGATTAAACAATACTCAAGTTATGGACATAGTTCTGTGTGCAATTATGGATACAGTTTTGTACATTAGTGGTACACAAGTTACAATTTACAGAAACTCAACAGGGAAGACATCGAGGGCTACAAAATGTAGAGGCTGAACACCCAAGAAAGTACTTTGGCATATGAGCCTAAAGCCTACCACTAAGGGTGATTTTTTAAAAAGTATTATGTTCAAATGTACATTTTCACTAAAGAATATCTCAAGAGTATTATCCAAAGTACAAGTATTAAAGTAGATCGCTAAGAAAAATAAATCTGTTCTTGCAAGTTTTCTCTTTTTAACTTGTTAAAATTGGGGAAGTAAAGGATACAGTTTTGATAAACTATTTTAAATGTATTTCTGTCACGCGTGGTTGGACTGGTTTAGCTCTTGGTCCCTAGGGTTTATGATTCACCATTATAGGGGCTAATAATTTTTGAAAACGGACATCTAGAAATGTCTTTTCAGAAGTACTATACCTTCTGGAGTATGTTTTGTGGGTTTTCCTATTCCTGGAATGATGGTTTCCTGCATCTCATTCTCCACAAACTGCCTTTATCTGAATCTGATATGATCAACTGTATAATGCTGGTGGCTACAGATAATTGACCAAGCTTCTCCCACAGGATAATTAGAGGGGAAAATGTTTTTTCTTCTTTATCAGTATCTCACCTTTCTCCATCTTTCATTTATTCCCTCTTGCTTTTATCATCTCCTTTGTCCTTTCTCCAGTAACTTTTTCCATGTACTGATAGGTTTTTAGAATTTAGCTCAGGATTTGTCCAAATCTCTAGACTCTCTTTAGTCCTTTTAGTGTAATACTTTGTTCTTGATGTTTATCATCTTATTTATTACCAGAATCATTCACAAGAAGAGTTTATTTCTGAGGAAGTTAGAAGGAATGTGATACAATGGAATAAAAACAAAACCCAAGGCACTATAGACTATTACAAAGGCAACTTTAGCACATATATGTGCTAGAATAAAAGGGAATGAACAACATTTTCAAATACAAAGCTGGTAATGTATTTGGTTGTTTCATATGGATACTGTGAATGTTATGAAGGGAAATCTATGAACACTGTACAGATTTAAGGAAGCCTGATGAACAATTCACCATAAGAAAAGGAAGAAGGTAGGAAAAGAGCTAAATAAAAATTCTCAAAAGGGCTAAAGAGACATATTGGAAGACTTTGATATGGGAAGAGATAATTAGAGAAATTATTTAAATTGGACAATGGAATAGCTGGATAACTAAGGCATGCAATTCAGATATGATACAAATAGTATCAGTCTGACTATTGACTAATTCTTGAACATATTCTCTCTTCACATATCTTCAGATCTTTAATGAGAACCAAATCAAAGACGCCATACCCTTCCCAATAGCAACAAAGAAAATAAAATACCTAGGACTATATTTAACTAAGGAGGTAAAAGACCTCTATAGGGAAAACACTGAGGAAGGAAATAGCAAAGGATATAAAGAGGTAGAAAACCATACCATGCTTGTGGGTGGGCAGAATCAACATTGTTAAGGTGTCTATACCCCCTAAAGTGATCTGCAGATTCAATGCAATCCTTATTACAATACCAACATCATTTTTCACAGATCTAGAAAAAATCATTCTACGCTGCTTCCAGAGAAGATCCTATATAGCAGAAGCAATCTTAAGCCAAAAGAACAAAGTGGAAGGCCTCAATTTAGCAGACTTCAAGCTATACTATAAGGCTACGGTGACTTAAAACAGCAGGGTACTGGCACAAGGACAGAGACATAGACCAATGGAACAGAACTGAGAACCCATATAAAAAACTGTCCTCATATGGCTATCTAATCTTTAACAAAGCTGACAAAAACATACACTGGGGAAAAGAATCCCTATTCAATAAATAGTGCTGGGAAAACCGTATAGCCACATGTAGAAGACTGAAACAAGATCCACACCTCTCACAAAAATCAACTCACAATGGATAACAGAGTGAGACCTAAGGTGTGAAAGTATAAGAAGTCTAGAAAAACACATTAGAAAAACTCTTACAGACATTGCCCTAGGAAAAGAATTTATGAAGAAGAACCCCAAGGAAATCACAGCAACAACAAAAATAAATAAATGGGACCTCATCAGCCAAGGAAATGATCACAAGAGCAAACAGACAACCTACAGAATGGGAGAAAATATTCACATGTTACACATCGATAAAGGGCTGATAGTAAAATCTATATAGAACTCAGGAAAATCAGCAAGAAAAAAATAAACAACCCCATCAAAAGAAACTTTTCAAAAGAAGGTAGACTAATGGCCACCAAACATATGAAAAAATGTTCCACATCTCTAATCATTGGGGAAATACAAATCAAAACCACAATGAGGTACCACTTAACTCCAGTGAGAATGGCCTTTATCAAAAAGTCCCAAAACAAGAGATGCTGTTGTGGATGTAGAGAGAAAGGAACGCTTATACACTCTTGGTGGGACTACAAAGCAGTACCACCTCTATGGAAAATGGTATGGAGATTCCTCAAGGAAGTAAAAGTAGACCTACCCTTTGATCCAGCAATCCCACTACTGGGTATCTACCCAAAGGAAAAAAAGTCATTTTATCAAGGAGACACTTGCACTCAAATGTTTATAGCAGCACAGTTCACAACTGCAAATATGTAGAAACCCAAGTGCCCATCATACATGAGTAGATAATAAACCATGCAGTTTTACTCAGCAACGAGAAACAGTGGTGATCTAGCACCTTTTGTATTATCCTGGATAGAGCTGGAGCCCATTCTCTGAAGTATCAGAAGAATGGACAAACAAGCACCATATGTACCCACCATCAAATTGGTATTAACTGATCACCACTTACATGCACACATAATAGTATCATTAATGGGGGGCAGAGGAGGAGACGGGTATATTCACACCTAATGGGTGCAGTGTGCATCATCTGGGGAACGGACATGCTTGAAGCTCTGACTTGGCAAAGGCAATATATGTAACCTAAACATCTGTACCCCTGTAATATGCCGAAATGAAAAATAAAAAAGGAATCACATCTTCTGCTATGGAAACTATATTGGCTTTCATTCAGTAAAGGACAGATATAAAAATATAAGGGTTTTCATCTAAACTCTGTCAAATTTCATATTTACATATTATTCTTAGTCATGATTTCCATTTCTGACTTCTTACAAGAGAGTTCATCTGCATTTCCAACCTCATGAGGCTGCTGAAGGCAAACTCATCCCTTGTTAGTCTGATAAGGCCTTGACCAGGGTGTGCAACTAGTTACACGGTAAGAATGTTTGCCACATTCATACAGAAATTAATAAAGTAGGCATATACTCTGGTTCAGATATACTTACTATGTATTTCTAGGGTGACGCCAAGGATTTGTATTTTGAAAACCTTCCCCGGTGATTTATATGCCTAATCCTGGTTTAAAAAACCCCAGAGCATTGGAGGGTTATTGTGCTAAATGACAACTACTCCTTGTCAGAATTGAAAAGATGAGTTAGACAATGATCAGATTATAATGAGAAAACAATTTTGCAAATGAAATCACACTTGTGATGATTAGACAAAGAGAAGAAGAAATTTTGGTGAAATCCATAAAGTTTAAAACTCATATACAATATGTAATAATGTGTATATATATATGTATCTATAAAATGAAATGATATCCTGATGCCTTATATCTCCTTTGTATAGTCCACTATGCTGAACACATGGCAGGTGCTCAAAACTTGTTCAAGTGAATTTAAAAATAACACAGCAAATGAGTTAGGTACTTTATATTAATTCTTAGTTATATTAACCTCTGAAATTCTATTTACCCTATAGTTAAAAATAACATTCACATTAGGATAAAGATATTACCTGTAAGGATAGCCATGGTACTTGGAACGAAATATTGAAAGTAGAAAACTGAAGAAGAACACCACCAGGCCTAATCCTACTAGGCAAATTACTAGAAAGAGACAGAACATACCATTAGTGTCTAAAACCATGCAAATGACAACCCAAATGTTTATATTTTTAAAATGCATTCAATTACAGGATACATACATTTAAGAGTTCATGGCACATACAGGTACAACAAACCAGATAATCCACAATACAGTATATTCATTATTTTCCATTCTCAATGAAAATGTAGTATTTGGGGCATGAAAACAACAAAATTGATCTAAGTGTTCTGGGGGTTTTCCTCTCTTATAGAGCTCCTACAAATACTAAAATGCCCCAGAGGGATCAAAACATGTGATGAACCACAAACTACACTGTCAGCCCCTGTATTACAAAGAATTGGCTGTATTAGCAGGGACACTGGCATTATTATGATGTATATACAATGTTACTCAGATGTCATCAGTATTTTACAAAGAAATATAATTTTAGGTTATTGCCTAGTGTACAGAAGGGCTAGGAATAAAAGCTTGGAGGATAAGAAATACGGTCTCAGTGAGAGCCAAACAGGAGAAACTCCTCCCTCAATAGCAGGTAATAGTGTCAAGGTGATGGTGTTTTATAAAGAAATAGGGGGCATGCGTTATAGTAGAATATGCAGTGGTCTAGGTTTTCAATATTACTCTGTCCCAGAAAAGGAGATTATTTTTTCACTTCTTTTTTATTATGGTTGGACAGATTTTACTCTAAAGCAGATGAGTAATCAAATATGTAAGGTTTCTTTGCATATATATTTTGGTTATTTAATTAAACATGATTTATTGCTATTAAAATAACTCTACATGTGCTTATAAAATTTAAATGCTTAAAATCAGAGCCAATTAAATATAGATGTTTAATATATTTAAATTTTCTTTATGTTCTACAAATTAGTAGACATTAGTGCTGTTTCTTGAGAAGAAATATCTAAATATCTTTTAAGAATAAAAGGTTTGCACAATATTTACACTTTCATTAGTTACAAGGAATTCTAAAAAAAAGTTAAAACCTGATTTATAAAAAAGATTAAAATCACTAAAGCAGAACAACACAAGGAAGACCACACAGATCTATATGCTTATATAATAATGAAGTATGAGTTTAAAAAATTTTTCTAGAATATAAATGAAACCAGGTTACTTATAATCCTGGAAATCAGGGAATAGATAAGGTATGATGGCATTGTCAAAATATGGTTTACAAACCTGTCAGTTTTTATTAAGCTCTGCAGGAATACCATTCTGTAAGTTTTGAGTATAAACTGTGAAACATCATAAGCGTTTTAATAAAATCCAATGGCAGCCTCTGTGACATTTCATTTCAAATAACACTCATGCTGTTGAACGTCAAATGAGTATTGGCAGAAAATACCCCAAAAGGTAGATTTCCAATTATCACACAATTAAAAAGATCTTTTAAAAAAATTATGGAATATCCAAGTATGACACACACGAGGTCCTAGATATATAGCATATTAACAACTTTTCTTACTACAATCTTATTAAACCTGGAATAGATTACACATGATTTACTTTATACTTCTCTAAATCTGGCATTTTATCAAACACTTCTTCCTTTCATTTATCTTTTTGTTTTCCACAAGAAGAATAAAACACTCTTTTCATTCCCTTTGCTGCTTTTAGTAGCCTCTCTAGGTTGTGTTCAATAGGAAATGAGGCTCAAAATACATGATCAAGTATAAGAATATATTTACTTGATTCTGTGCAGTGGAACAAAATAATGCTACTCAAGTACCTGTATACAGGGAAGGGAGGAGGAGTGTGTGGGGTGAGGGGTTAGTAATTACTAAATGAACCACGGCTGCCCACATGAAAAGAAAATGCCATGATAAGACAGAAGCATTCTGACCTGAGCATTATTAATAATCATAGTAGTTGTATCACATCATAAATAGAAGTCACATCAGACTCAAAAGGGAATAATTTTAACATATTTCTCAGGGATGTGTCCCCCTCTCTCTCACACACAAATAAATAATTTGGGGTGGATGCTGAAGTTATTATTGAAACATCTACTGAGAGGGAAGTTGGAAGTAGTGATTTTATAAACTCAGTATCATCGATGTGAGATAAACTTTATCATGTATCTATTACTATTACTTACCTTAATGACAGGATATACGATAAACATATAATTACATTAAGATTATGTCCTCATAAACATGATGTCTCAATCCCAAGAACATCACATTCTTTCCTCAAAAGATATAAAATGATATTCAACAATGCTTAAGTATACAAAGTAATGCACTCATTTCTTCTGTAGCTTCTTTACAACCATGTATAGATAGCATCATAGGAAAACAGGGTAGCCTAAACTGCATATTACATCCAAAACATTGCAACACTTAAGACTTCTAAATATTCAGAAATCACTATAATTCATTCACATACATGTCACACTAGCTAAAAATCCCATAAACTAAGTCTGGATTTTTATTTTACATGTCTTAAGAAATCATTAGTCTTTTTCAGATACCTACAATCCTCATACATAAATCTTGGGTTTTAAAAAAGTTCAGAAATGCGAAGTATAATGAGAAAAATTTTAATTATAGGTTTGTGGCTGTATAATCATATAGGATAATAACTCAATATTAATTATAGAAAAGGTCTGTGCCAGGAAACATTAACTCGAAGGCCCTCTCTCCTTTCTTAACCTATTTTCCTATTTTGCTAATAAAATTTGTTACTTTAGAAAACTATTTTTTTTAATACAACTCTTTGAGAAGAATCATCCCATCAAAGGAAAGAATATAACTAACTTGCTTAAGAACACAATGGTGGAAGTTGACGGGGTTGTTAATTTTGGCCTATTAACAGAAAAGGCAAAGCTCCTTGAAAAGATAGTTCTAGGAGATGGCTCCCTTTCTTAAATGTTGGTAAAAAAAAAAAGTTTGGAAGTAATTGAGAGGTAATGTACACTTCAGAGTACAAAACCTATGTAGAAACTTCTCCATGTAAGCCAGGCTTTGAGTGCATACCTCATTCTCGTGGCACAGGGAACATATAATATGCTAATAAAATCTCTGAAGACTCTCCCCACAAAATTTTCCATCCTTCTCTGTATGGCAGATATTACAACACAGACTACAGCCTCAGTAGAGAGGGATCAGAGCACCCCTAACAAGGAAATGTAGTTCTTTATGTGCAGTTCCACAGAAAATCACCTCATCCTTTTTTGGAAGAAATATATTTTCAAGTATGTGCACACACACATCCTAGAAACAGAAAAAAGTAAAAAAAAAAAATCATCTTCAATGCACACCAGTTCTTTATAAGTTTATGTTCATGAAGGGCCTTTATATATTTCCCATTTGATTTAAATGAATCTTTATATCAAAACAAAAATACCAACATAGAGACTTACTCCGTCTTTTTCCAACATCTCCTTTGGAAGTTGCTGCTTCATTTAGAAGAACCATCCCCATGGTGATAGCAGCATCTGCAGTAGTTGTCAAGGAGACAGTAGAAATAGATGCAAACAAAATCTATTTTTCTGGATCTGAACACAATGTTTCAGAATGGTTAAATTACAAATGCACACATAGATAAATACAATTGATTATGTAACATAAAATCACTATTCTTTGTGTATACAAATATGCCTTCATTTTTTAAATTTATAAGTTAAAACTTTGCGAGATTTTCAAAGTCTAATTTTAAATGCTGTTAAATTCCAGGACTTTCACAGTGCATATAAATTATAGGGACTCTCAAAACCAGTTATAACATTTCACACTATACATAAAGATATGCACTACTTATAGTCAGAGTGACACATTTCATTGGCAATCACAGAAAATGATAATGTATTCAGCATGGTTTCTTTTTTTCACAATGTGTTTGTGTATGGCGGTATGCATCATAGCTTTCTTTGTCTTGACTACTAAATGTCTTGTTTTATAGATTATTTTGTTGAGTTAAAGAAATCTTTACTAAGGTCAGGTATCATATCAGTTGGAAATTTTGGGGTATCCAGTTATAAGGATTACAAAAGCAAACAAGCACATAATAAAACAATTTAATGAATTTAGCAGGATCTTGAGCTAGTCAGTTGACATTTTAAGAATGAGAATGCAAAATTATTTCTGTACTTAATATCTTGCAAAAGGATATGTTCATGCCATCCTGAAAGATGCCAAAAATTAAGAAAATGACAGGTTTTTACCTTTATGAAAAATTCTTTGCCATGTTATTAAAATGTTTTGACACTGTCTACTATTTTAGAACTCATCAATTCTAGAAATATATTTATTATGTATTCTGGCCAAATGACTAATAGATTAAAAAATGAAGGGAAAAATAAAACAATTCTAGGCCAAAAATTTCTTAATTTGCTTAATTAATTTTATTATGTTCTCCTTATATTCATTTCTACTACTATATGTATACAAACAGCATCATTAACTGTCCTGTGCTGGATGTCTCTAAGTGCCTTCTACTCCTAACAGCAAAAGCTCAAAGGATAATGTTGGGCTATATCTTACAATTAGGTTGCAGGAAGTCAGAGAAAATTCTGCAGAGTAAATATTTCCATGCTGAGTCTGTTTTCATAACCATATTATTGAACTTCTCATTATTAATAATGTCTATTTTCATGACCATATTATCCAACTTCTGGATAATAAATGCCTGTCTTATCTAATTAGGCATTTATGCTCACACTGACCTCTCTACACAAATAATTTTCAAACTATTTATTTTTAGCATTGGAACCCCTTCTGGGATAAAAAAACACAAACAAAACCTTGGTTGGAAACCAAAGAGAAAAACCCCCACCAGCCCTGTGCAATGCCAACTCCCTCCACCATAAACACACATATATAACATATTACCACTACTAAATTTTTAGAGATCCATGATATGCAGTTTGAAAACCACTGAAATTTAGATAATTACTTAATTCCTGGGTTTTAATTATGTAGCAATAGCCTCAAAAGGCTATTGTAAGAGAATGACTGTTCTCTGTACAGTATGATAGTAAGTAAGTAGACTTTAAGGATTCGTTATTCTTAAAAGTGTTTTTATACAATCTACTCATATAAATTAACTGAGTCCACAGTCATAAGACATTACTAATAATAAAATGAAAGAAAAGATTAAAAACTTGTATCACTAAAACTATCTGTAGGGAATTTCTACCGCTTAACTCAGTTTTTTGGAGCAGACAGATGTGACTGATGTGGATCTTTAACAAGAAGTTATTAGGTTTCCTCTTTAATCTTTTTCTGCAATAGCCTTGTATATTCAAGTATAAATTTTAGTCCATACATTAAAATATACAAATTTAACCTGATAATTCAGATAGAATTCTGGATTATTTTACCTATGACAACATATATTTTTATAAATATTCAAAATATAAATGGCATTTAAAAATGAATTTATGTAATATTAAAACATATATTTATTTTATGATTACATATGCTAAGTAACTTCCTCAATTCCATTAATAAATCATGGGGAAAATGCCACTATTTCTATTACTGGGGAAAACAAGGTTCACAAAATTAAATGCTTGACAATTTTCATGGGAGTAGAGCCACATATTAAAATATTCCCAGAGTCAAATTTTATACACACTAAACACATTTACACAAATAGATGTATCTATTTATAAACACATAAAAACATGATCTCAGAGAAAAGTATATTAGTCAAAAGTATATTTCATTGGACATTAACTATGGCCACCCAAGTATAACACATCCCTATAAATATATCTTCACATCATTTTTACTGTTCTTCCTCTTACATAACATGTTGGAATTATACATGTTTATATCACAATGTTAAAAACTATGAGTAACATGTTTCTCGGTTAGATTGCTTTTGGATTTCATACAAATTCAATGCGGTGACAGAGAATTATATGATTTTTGTAATCATATATGCCTTAACTTTTAAAATTTATAATCTAAAACTTTACTTTGTGAGATTTTTAGCGTCTAATTCTAAATGCTCTTACATTACAGGACTTTCACAGTGCATAGAAATTATATGGACTCTCAAAACCAGTTACAAGATTTCACATTAAATATGTTTTAAAAATTAGCAGAAATTAGTGTTATTTCTTAATTGCAAATATCTAAACATCTTTTAAGAACAAAACATTTGCTTTATCTGACTGATGGCATTTGTTTCCAAATGTTTGCTATTACAAATATTCCTTCAAACAATATCTTATTACAGGTCTTCTAGTGTATATGTACAATATTTTCTCTAGGGTCTATACCTACAGGTAAAATTTTTGAGAGGTTGCGTATGGTATTTTCAAATTTGTTAGGTACAATCATATTGTCCTCTGAAATGAACAAAAAATTTCCATTTTTCTTACATTTTACTAACATAGTATTGTTAGACTATTGATTTTATCAAACTGATAAGAGCTGTATTAATAGCTTCCCACTTGATTCTGCGCATGTTTTGATTATGTTCATTCCTTTTATTATTTAATCTTTTGTATACTGCTTATTCCACCCCCATTTTTCCTAAGCACATTTGCTTTCTCTTATTAACTTGTAGCTTTAATAAGAAAAGAGCAGTAAGCCTATTTCAAACATCATGGCTGTAATTAAGATAGATGAATTAAACTAAAATGGCTTTAAACTTGCTAACCCTCCCTCTCTTTTATTTAAGATACATTTTTAACTGAAGGCCATTGAGAGTTGAGAATCTTTCAGTTTCATTTTATCAACTAAAACATTTTTGGCTAAAAAACAGTCTACATAATACTTATTATCTGGGGAAGAAAATCACATTTGTAACATAAAAATCTTAAGTTTTAGATAGAGAAGCTAGATGATCATCTGCCAGGGTTAATATGTAGTGTTTCTTTCCTTCATTGGGTGGAAGGCTGACTGACTAATGAAAAGACCTTCCACATCTGAGAAGATTCTATGTATGACTCTTGAATAGATTCTTTCTGCCCATTAGACTGATTAATGTAGCCATCCATCTAGCTGTGCCTTACTGAATTGTCCCAACATTAAAAAAGCAAGAGATAGGCCTCCATCCTTCACCCCATACACACCCTTGGTTTAGTTTACGTATTACTTTGCACATCTGCCTTAATATCATAGCAATATATATTTCAACTACTGTGCACACTTCAGTTTCTTTGGTGATCCTGTTGACCACTTTCCTACTGCTTAAAAATTCGAAATACCAACATAAACCCACATAAAATAGAAGCTGCTATTTGTGCAAATTATGTATAATACCCATAAGCCACTGAGCATCCTATGGAACTAGTAACACATACATTTACATTACATTATAATCCATTCTCAATTGCACACGATGATAAGTTTACTGTTGCTCCCAGGAAGGGAATCAGGATTTTGTCAATTTAAAGATAAATGAGTACAGATATTGAGAAAAATGTTAGCACATTATAGAAGACTTAAAGGAATCTAAATGTAAAATTATCTTCAACTTGCATCCATCATTAATTTTCTTCTGTATTATTTTTCTCCTTGTATATAACACATTAAAATAAAAGAAACATTTGTTCTCTATCAGAGACTGAACACAAATGCAGAGTAAAACTATATTCTATCATAAATGGAAAAGAAATATTTTTCTCATAGAAAAAGTAATGTGATCTTTATAAGAATAAATTATTTTAAAATATTTTAAAATCATTATTGCTAGTATCGCCTTTGCTTTTATATCAACACTTTTACTTCCAACTGATATTTATTTCATGTCATCTTGAGATCCCAGAACTTACAGGATACACAGACTCAAGTGACAGTGGCAGGTCAGAGCTAGAACTCATATGTTCTGTACCCACTGGCAAACACACACCACATCTTGATGAATTTAGTGGGATCATTCCTGTCTATGA
The DNA here is from genome assembly GCF_020740605.2 of Lemur catta. NCBI lineage: Eukaryota > Metazoa > Chordata > Mammalia > Primates > Lemuridae > Lemur > Lemur catta. Next base: position 18,146,167 of record NC_059149.1, on the reverse strand, counting down.
CAAACGGACACTATAATTTGGTCTGGTTGGAATTTTAAATAAAGTTTTAAAGGACATTACCCTCCCCCATGAGAATGCCTACTGGCAGAAACAGTGGCAGATTAGTTAATAAAATAATATTATATATTCCATAAACATTTGTTTAAATGTGAAGTGAACGCTTTTTTTATGAAAACAAATCACTACTTGCAATTACATGTCTATTTCACTGTGCCATACTTGTAGGTATATGTAGTAAGAAAAGCAGATTTCAAGTTATCTCATTAAAAGACATGTATGAGGTTTTGAAATTAAAGAAAATTCTATAACCAAAAACATATCCTACCTTACTTAATCTTATCATTTGATGACTATAGTTCAAATTTTCTACTCTGATAAATTACATAAAGAGTTTTATATGTAACTTAATATATTTCATATACATATTAATTCATGCAATTGTGGTTTCAAAAACTGTATGTTTGCACTTTAATAATCCAGTTAAGAGCCATGTGTCTCAGCCTGTTACTGAATTTTGGACATTTGAAAGCTTCTTTAAGAAAATAATTATAACTGAATAATTATTTACAAAATTATTTGCTGTATATATCTGTCTCTCATTTAGGTTGTAAATTTCACACCATCAGAGACCTTGCTAGGTTTGGCATCTCAGCACACAGTTATATGCATATATGTGTGTATTTATATTTACATATCCCCCACACTTTTTTTTTTGTTTGTACAAAGACATGAGGGAATAACTAAAGAAATATCAGCATATCTGCTATATCTTCAGTAAAATGATCCTTCAGAAATACATAGCAAACATACATTTACTATATAGTTTTGTGAGAATATTACTGGCCTACTTAACACAGGTTTTGATTTATGGGGAAAATATTACTGAGTAGGAAAAAAAGGGGTTAAGAAGTTCATGACTCAACTGATTGGCTTTATGATCTTAAGCAATTTAAACCCTTTCTCATCAATCAAATATGAGGCCTGTGCATCTTAGGAATTTTGTCAGGCTAAATATTTCTCTCCAAACCTTGTTTTCCTCCTGTATTTCTTAATTTTGTTAATAGTAAGCTATCCTCCAACACATATCTGAGCTTCAGAGTCATCTCTGATTCCTTTCTTTGAACCTCATTTATGACATTTATTATCAAGTTTGGATGATTCTTCCTCTTAAACAGTAATTGAGTCACTCCTCCATTACCTTAGCTTAGGTTCATTCTCCATAGCCAGAACAACTGACAGTGCCTCCTACTTCCTCTGCTCTCCCTTCTCCACTTTATCCTCAATATTGTTACTGGAGCAAACCTCCACTGACTTTATGTTGTTTAAACAGGGATGAGAAACACATGCCACTATTTCCTTTTAAACAGCCAAATTTATCAAGAAGACATTCAGGGCTCAACCTCAGAATACTTCATAAAAAATTAATAAGGCAGCCAATGCCAAATATACAGAATTGGTGTATTAACTGCAATACATCCATTACCTTCAGATAAAGTACATATTTCTTAAGCAAGATTTTCATTGTCCAGCCTAACCAACCTTTCACCAATGTCCTCACAGTTTGAATTCCAGCCTTAATGGATTTCTTATCTTCCTGCAATAAAGAATATTCTCTCTCATTTTATGATTTTGTACATGTTACACCTTCTACTGAATATCCTTCCTCATTCACTCTCTTGTCTGTGAAACTCCTTTTTATACTTCAAAACCCAGCTGAAAAGTCAGTTCAAGTTCTCTAGGCAGAGAGTTGCTCCTCTCTTGCTGCTTCATTTACATGCATTGATTATAGCATTTGTCTCACTGGATTATAAACATTTTTGTGTCATTCTACCTGTGAACTAAAATAAAATCTTAAGCCCCCAAGCTGACTGAATGGACTTCCTCTTGGCCAAGGGTGCCCCAGAAATACCCTAAAGCTGAGTTGCTGGCTATGAGAAGGGGAGTGAGACACGCCTAGTCATGCCCCCCTTCCCTTCTTGGAGATGTCCTTTGTAATTCATTGACAGGCCTAAGGCTGTGCAAGACAAAGCTTAAATCACACCTGCAGGTCATCAGTTCACTTAACAGATCACTTGAGTCTGGGTATATGACCGGTGGCTTGTCTCTGATTAACAGACTTCCTTAACTTAAAATATTCCAAGCCTTTAGACAAAGCTGCATTTCTTTAACCAATTACAAATCAAAGGATCTTCATTTATTTATTTATTTATTTATTTATTTATTTATTTATTTATTTTTTATTTTTTATTTTATTATTTATTTTTTTATTTATTTATTTTTTTATTATTTTTATTTTTATTGATTGATTGATTGATTGATTGATTTAGAGACAGAGTCTCGCTCTGACATACCAGCTAGAATGCCATGGCATCAGCCAAGCTCACAGCAATCTCAAACTCCTGCAGTCAAGCAACTGTCCTGCATCAGCCTCCCGAGTAAATGGGACTACAGGCGTACATCACCACGCCCGGCTACTTTTTTCTATTTTTAGTAGAGATGGGGTTTCACTCTTGCTCAGGTTGGTCTAGAACTCCTGACCTCAAGTGATGCTGCTACCTCGGCCTCCCAGAGTGGTAGGATTACAGGCATGAGACACCATGCCCAGCCTCAAAGAATCTTTAAACTCACCTATGACCTATAAGCTCCTGCTTTGAGATGTCCCACCATTTTGGGCCAAACCAATATATGCCTTCCATGTGTAGAGTTATTACTTTACATGTAATTCCAGTCTCCCTGAAACGTATAAAACCAAACTGTAATCCAATCACAGTGAGTCCACTAGCTCAGGGCATCTTGGGCATGGCTCTGGGCCATGGTCCTCAAACTTGGCTCCCAATGAATCTCATTAAATTATTTTCCAGAGTTTGAGTTATTTTCTATTGACATACCTTCATGTAAATAGCAAATATCTTATTCATATTTGCATAAGGTGTTAAAACATAAATGAATGAAAAATAAATGAAATAAAAATGAACTTTTACTAGCAAGAATATAAACCATTATATAAGTTATTCTTAGATTCACACAAATTCCATAGTAAAATATCATGTTTCTTATTCCTTTTTCATAGACCTTTTTCTCACAGACCACTTAGGAATATTCTTCTTTCTTTTTGCCCCCTGAATAACTGAGAAAATAAAACACTACTGATACAGAAAAAAATCTTATTCTTAGTAAATATAAATCTATAACCTATGACACCAAGAGACTCCATCTGTTTTCTCTTAGGTTTTTTCCAACAAAACTTTGTATATAGCAACTGCACCTAATGATCTGACTTACTAAATTAGGAGGAGTAAACCAAAAGGCAAAAATGTTCTCTACACATAAACAAAAAGTAACCATCTGGTATTTACATTTTCTTGCATAAAGGAAAAAATACACCTACAAATTACAAAAAATGTGGTTAGTTCAAAAATATCAGTGGACTGTCACATGAAAATAAAACCAGAAATTATTGTAAAATGTCTTCTTTTAAAACTTCCCTGGTAATATTCACAAGTTCACCATTTTAAAAGAATTTTTCTATTTCTTTTTGTAATAGATATCTCCAAAATAAAAACACGGAGGTAATAAAGCAATGAATAATTACTGTTAGCATAAAAAATGGATTTAATTCTTTTGTGTTACTGCTAAAATCTGTATGAAAAACTTCATACTGCTTGTGAAATTTCTTTCCATCCTAAACCTCAGTGTGGTATCAACGATCCATGAAATAAAACTTTCAGAATTCCTGGCATACAATAAAATGATGGTCTCAACACAGCTTTTCATCCGTTTGCTAGGTATTCCTGATATGTTTTAACAAACTTGTCACTTTGAGTAAAGCACTACTTTCTACATTACCAAATGCTACACTAGGGATTGAAAGGAAGAAAAAAAAAAATACCACAATATACAAATAAATAAGACCTAAAAACTTACCTGTAACAAACACTGTGTTTCTTACTATTTACTTTAATATACATGCATTTTGTTTCTAAATACATTTAAATAATTAAAAAATAAAAAATAAGTTAGGAGTAAATACAGCTTTGCCCTTACTTTTTTAATGAGGATGAAATATCCCTATAAACATATTCACAAATATTTTATTTTCTTACCTAAGGTCCTTCTGATGCACAGAAAGTATTAATCTCTCACCATGTTACAGTTGGAGTGTAGAAACACAGTAGTTACTGCACCGAAGATTACAGAATTTGAGAATGTTTACTCAAATATAGATATTTCCAATTCCACTCTATAAGACAAACTAGAACAAAAACATACTCATCATAGTAGTTTCTGAAATTTGCAACCATAAAGTACTAGGTGAGTAAACAAATGAAAGCAAGGAATACGCTGAGTTATGCACAATTCTATGTGTGCATCCAAATGTGTGTAATTGTGGAAGTAGTAAAAATGTTGAAAACTAATACACAGGAAGAAGACGGTCTATGTTTCTCATTGAGTTTCAGAAAGACAGGGTTTAGTTTTCCTCCAGTATTAACTGGAGACTTACAATCTCTCCTCAAACTTCATTTCCAAGATCAAGCTTTCTCATAGTGTCTTTGTATTATCTTGTAAATTACACGATTGGATGGGTTCAACAAATTTTACTCTAGAAAAATTAGTCATTTCAATATATCTCCATCGTAAGTTTTAGAATTCTTATACATACTGTGACTATGATCACAGTATTTTTTCCTGATCATCTACATCTTTTGTCAAATGCTAAAGAATCAACCAATAAATACGTATTTATGCATGCTATCTGTAACCATGCAATTTCTAAGAAAGACGGAAAAATATAGGAGGGATAAACCAACTAGTCTTTAGTAATTTCTAGATGCTTTATGTGTGTTATCTCATTTACTTCACACAGAAACGCCATGTGGTTAGTATTGCTAGTCCTGATTTTACAAATGAGGAAGTCTGTGAGCATATTGAGAATTTTAAGTGCTTTAAACACTTCCCAACCCTTTTCCTCACCATAATTTAATACAATGCTTAGTATATACTAGTACCTGATACAGTACCCAGAATGTCATAAGTAAATAAAATAGGCTGCTTGAATAAACTGATGGTATCAAATAAGTCTTTGAGGGTAGATTAAAACAATGCATTGTTATGACACAACCAAGTAATAAAATACAAAAATGTCCATTTTGTTAAAAAGATAGTCTTTTCCACCCAGATTAAAAGTAATAAGTTTAAGATGGCATGACTGACATTGATTCATGAAATTTATGTCACAGACCATAACAAAGTGTAGTATTTACAGACTTAAGTACCTTTACAACCAAATAGACCAGGGAAAAGAAAACTGAATTCTAATCCTAGTTCTCCCCTAATCTAAGGCAAGTCAATAAACTTTTGTGGGCTCCAGTTTTCCTACATATAAAATACAGTTTTAGCCTAGATAAGTTCTAAGATATTTAAACGTTTATGGCTATGATTATATAAAATACTGGAGAATTTGGTCTAGACTACTTCATTTGAATATGAATAACCGGGATAGTTATCAAGTTTTACAAATATAAACTTGTAGTATTTATAAACTTTAGATACTACACATACAATACTATAGGCACACTTTAAATTCTCATAATCACTCAGTATGTTCAAATAACACTATAAATTTAACCTTCAAACATTTCACAAGACTTACACAAACCAAGTTCCCCCAAAATAGAGCTGTTTGCCCAAAGAGTAACCTTATTTCATTCTAAGAATATTCAGATTAGATGCTTAAACATTACCTCTTTATCATCCTGCTATCTTCTTTATCCCTGTAACTCCAAGTCATGAATTATACAGTATGGTCTGATTCATAACACTTAATCTGATATAACCAAAACGAGATGTCTATCCTAACTCTCCCTCTTCTGACTTGTTATATATTCAAGAGAAGCAGTATTAAGATGATTCCTTTTTTACATGCTATGTATATCATAAAGCACTTTTTTTTCTCCCCATTGAGATGCTATAGGGGAAAACCATATAAACTCAACAAAAAAATCTATCCAGAGATAATCAACGCAGAATAAAAGCAATACTTTCAAATTCAGTAGTAAGTAAAAAAGAGAAAATTACAGTCTGTTAATGATTCAGAATAACAAAATTATACTGTAATAGGAAACAATTAGCACAGGAATTAAAAATTAGTCATATAGTACAACTTAAAATTTAATGTCATTTAAAAATCTTGATATTTACTGATAGGAAAATATCAATTTAATAATATGCAGCTTTGGTTTGCCTTTATCAATTCATCAGTATTTTAAAGGATACTCAGTACCAGAATAATGTGTGACTCTGCCACAAATTGGGCCTGGCTGCTCCCGTGAATGTAGCTCTATAAAAGAGGACAAAGAAACAAAAATTACAATCTGAGAAAAAGATATAATTATTTTATATTTTTATGTCATGAAGATAAACAATGGAAAAATCTACTTATTAAGTTCCTATTTATAATTCTTTTGAATAAAATTATTATTGGTTTAAATGGAAATACATGAAAATGTTGGTTGATATTATGGTAAACTATCAAACTTAATATCAAAAGTAAACAATATAAGTTATTACAAGATTTGTCACAGACATACACACACACTGAAATGATTCTTCCAGAGTTACTGTAAAAATGTACTTGATACCATAAGGTACAAATTAACGGAAATAATTTTTCTGAGTTTTCTTCCTTTAAAATAAGTCAAAAGTGACCAATCAAATGTCAAATCACTACTTTCTACATTACCAAAGTTTCTAAAATAAGGAGTTAGCTTTATAAATGCACAAATTTCATCAGATTATTTAAATTTTCTTCCAAGCACAATTAAAACTACTTTTACCATATTGAAAAATGTACACTTTTTCTATACATAGGAAGAATTATATACACAGTTGATACCAGGTGATTATTAAAAATCTGACACAGATCTCCATCTAGAATAGTTAGCTTCTAAACTGATTCCCACAGTATTTCTGCTGTTAACCTCTCCTATGAAAATTAGTTGCTATGTGGTTGTTTTAAATGAAGGTCCTTGTCTAAGTTTTCCATGTATAAAAAAAAAAAATACCAGAGGAAAAAATATAACATCTTACAATACAAATCAATGTCCTCAATTTTTGCATCACTTATGATGCATAATTGTATCAATTGAGAGGACCAAGGTGGTCTTCTACGTTTTGTCATAAATCCTGTCTTGGTATTTCCATGTAAAGGCTGTTCTTTATCTCCTGATCTAAACCGTTTTCGTTTCCATCTCTAATTTTTCAGTAATTCGTAGCACAGCTGCCACATTTGAAGGTGTGTTCAGTTGTATTCTTTAGGCACAACTTCAGGCAGACTGGCTAAAATGTAGCCATTTCTGGTCCTTTCATATTATAACTTCTAAAGAATCCTCTCATATATATTTTTCTTCTGACCCTATCCATTTACATGTTCCTAAACAGAGACAAGTATAACTTTGAAAATGACAATCTAGCTTCTAGTTAACTATATATGATTTTTAACATCACTAATGGATAACAAGTGAAATTATGAAAAAAATACAGCAAAAGAAATACAAACACTATAAATTATGCTTGACATCAAGTGTGATTTGAAACTAAGATTCCAAGAACAAAGACTAAGGTTTTAGTTTTCAAATAATTATAACAGCAAAGATTGTAACATATAATACAACCATGGCAAGTATATATACTAATAGCTACTATTTACTGAACACTCATTTTTCATAGGACACTTAAGAGCTTTACATGTAGTATCTCATTTAATTCTGATACCCCCCCCATAAGGTAGGTGTTTTTATTACAGCCATTTTATACATAGAGTAACTGAGGCTTAAGAGAGGTGAAGAAACTTGTCCAAGTTTTCACATCTGTTATTGAATGTCCTAGGATTTAAACTTAAGTCTATTTGATTTTAGCTCCTGAGCTCTTATTTACTACATTACTTTGTTATTTGCTGAACATTTGATTAGGGGCTTCATATGTTACCCCATTGTATCTTCTTCTGTTTTACTTTTTTTCCATTGTATCTTTTTAACAGCCATATAAGATGGCTTATTACCTCTCATCTTCCAAATGAGGAAACTGAGACTTAGGGAAATTTAACTAACTTGCTCAATATTACACAACTAGTAAGTGGAGAAGTTTGGACTGAAACCTAGGCCTGTTCATATAGGTCATCCATGTCCTTTCTGCTATGTAACAGCTTACCAAAAAACAGGAAGAATATAAAGTAAAACTTTTTGTAAAAGCTTTACTTGGTAATCAGATAATTAAATGTTGACAGTTAAAGTAATTAAAAATCAACATCTATATAAATGAGTAAAATATCTGAGTATAACAACACAGCATAATATGCCCAAATTTACATAACAACTTCAAGGTAGTTTGCCTATATTAGAATCACAAATTTAGAGAAGAATTTCAGACATATTCTAGATGAGTGGCTTCAAACCTTTTCTGTTTTGTTTTGAATAATAGAATCTTCTCTGATCAAGCTTTTGCCAAGGCTATCAATTGACTTCCCCACTGCCAAATCATCTGGTCATACCCCACCCAGTCTTACTCGACTTTATCTATCTGAAAAATCTGCTATATCTGACCACTCCCTTCTTTTTGGTAAAATTTTCTTTATTTGGCCTCCAGGATGCCACTCTTCATTCTTCTACTTCATTGGCTCCTCCTGTTCAGGCACTTTGGCTATTCCCTTCCTAACTCTCATCTTCCTAAATTCTAAACTCTGGAGTATCTCAGAGCTCCACAGACTTAAGCCTCTTCTCTATACTCACCCTTTCCAGGTGCTCTCATCCAATCTCATGGCTTTAATCATAACGTCTGTATTGATGATTCTCACATTTATATCCAGTCTGACATACCTCAGTCTCCACTTGGCAGTCTAACAGTCTTCACTAATAGACTATACTTGGAAATCTAAAACTTAAAAGGGCCAAAATCAAACTTGTGATATGCCTCCCTTTCTATCCCAGAATCTGCTTCTTTCCCACTCTCCCCCATCTCAGGAAACAGCAACTTAATTTTTCTAGTTGTATAGGTCCAATGTTGGACTTGTGTCTCTGTCCTTCCTTTTCTTTCATTCCTTTCCTCTCCTTCCTTCTTTCTTCCATCACTCCCTCCTCACATATCCAATCATTCAGAAAATACTATTGGTTCTACTTTAAAAATTCATTCTGAACTCAACCACTGGCACCACTTCCAGGAAGAACTGACAGAGGAGCCTGAAGAATAAGTCCCAAGATTTATTTTCTGGTCCAAGTAGTCATCATCTTTTGCCTAGATTATTGCAAAAGCCTCCTTTATTCTCCTGGCCTCTACCCTACAGCCTGTTTATCAGTCAGATTAATACTTCAAAACTAACCAGATCCTATCATTACCTTGCTCAGAACCCTTCAATGCTTTCTCAAATGTGTGAGAAAAATATATCATGCAATGCATTCGTTTCTAGTCATAGCACCAAGAAACCTATATATTTCTCTCCAATTCTGAAATACAACTATGTAAAACAAAAATTCACACTTGGTCCTTTAAGACATCATTTTTGTATAACCAATCTATAACACTTGAGGCGTATTTCTTGTATACATAAGGCAGTAGAGGGGAAAGGCTTTGGAAATAGTCCCAAATTCACCATGTACTTGCTGTATTATCCTGAATATCTACGATTATCTCACCTTTAAAATAGGAAATAGAGAGATAGTCCTCAAAATACTGTCCTAAAATTTGTTATAGTAATTATACAAAAGTATAACTAATCAAGAGTAGTAACGCATAAGTTATTTTATAGTCTCTAGTCCCAAAAAATACTATCTTCTACACTTGATCTTAGCCAAAAGGCAGAAAAGTGATTGTATGTACCTTCTAAACATTTATCATTCAAAAAATTAATTTTATTTTCACAGATGAATTTAGTAATAGAATGATGAACTGATATTTTTAAAAGATGATATTCAGGAACCTGTACTAACATTCAACATTTGTCCCTCTTTTTTAGTCTTCAAAAATCTTATCAAGTCCAGATACTCCAAGAGACTTTAGTATTTAATGAACTTGAATTAATATGCTAGTTTTTTACTGAACAATAAATATGTATCAGGCACCAACATAGGCAATGAGAATCCAGCAATAACAGGGAAATAAAAATTCATGTTCTCAAGGAGCTTACATATGCAAACTACAAGAACACATTTTGTCTACTAATGTGCAACAAAGAGATTATTGGTACACACCAAAAGCCGTAAGAGCAAACATAAGAACAGATAAGTATTCCAGAAGTCTTAATCACTGGCTTACACAGTTATCTTTCATGTATGGGGTCACCTAAATCAACAACTTAATTAAGATTAAACTAAGGACCACAATTTTTAAATGGTCTTAAAAATCTGTATGTAATGGATGCATGTATTTTCAAAATCTTTTGCAAGAAGAAACACTGAGTAATGAATTCCTTTACAGCTAAAGTGTGATATTCATTTTTTTATTTCCCTCTCTGATATTTTACTAAATCTAATGAGTAAGAGAAATATCAGTAAGGGTAATTTATTCTAAAATATATAGTTGACTTTTATTTATAAGGGCAATGTATTTACAGATCAGATGACTAGTAAAGAATAAAATGTGTGTAGTCATTGATATTGAATACATATCAATTTTTCCATGGAGACAAATGTTTGTACAAACTGTTAATATAAATGTTGTTCATCTGTCTACTCAGTCCACTGAATACTTCATAGAGCACATGAACCAAAATAAAATGAAAAGAAGGGTTCATAAAAATCAGTTTGTAAGAAAGTTAATTACCATGACCCATGACTTTAAAGCCTGATTTTATTTAGAAGAAAAACTAGATGATTGAAGTTTGCATAGCATAATATCAAAATAATATGTGAATACTATTTTCTTAAGTAACATACTTGAAAATAAAAAATAGTACGTTTTGTTTAATATAGTGGTTCTATACCTCTTACATAGCAGTATCAAGAATGAGTGGAAATAAAATGCAAATCAACTAAATATACTGTATATCAGGAGATGAAATAAACCTCATTCAAGTTATTCCTAAATTCTTGAGAATATGACACTAGTCAATATGTTCTGCTTTTTCAATATTATTTTAAAATTGTGTTGTTAGTGAATACTCCATAAGGAGTCCTTTTAAACACATAATGTTCTGCACATAAGAATGGACAGTGTGGACTTACAGGCTGTTATCTAAGATGGCAGCTATTGTAATGAAAAGCAAACTGAACTTGGAAGTCTTAGTTTGAAATGCTGATAATAGCCATTCAATTTAAGAAACTAGTTGTTACTTGATCAGTTCAATAATTTGGGTCTCAGTTTCCTAATAAATACACAATGAAACTGATTGTATGAAGGCAATAGTGTAGTGCAGTAGTTTATAAAATGGATTTTAGTCAAACTGTCTGTTTCTTTATGCCACAAGTGAGACCTTGAACAACTTACTCTAAACCTCAAATTGTTAAGCTCTTTGATGGAAATAATAAAATGTAAGATGTGAATTTATTATAGATAATACATGCAAAATACTTAGCATCAGGCCTAAAACCCAGTAAGTGAATAAATGTAATGTATCATTATTATTATCATTAATTATCTAAGATTCAAATCAGTTTTAAAATTTTACTCTTAGTCATGTGACTCAAAGATGATAAAACTCATGTCCATTGGTTTCTGCCTGTTGTTAGTCAAGAAATAGTAAACTATGTCTGGGTTAAATTTTCCTGCCAGTGAATAATTTTTTTAAACTTATTCAAGTCCCTTATGTACCAAGCTGATATTGAAATTACCAGCCTTGAGAGCAAAAGATATAAACAACCAGCCTATTTGATGAACCCCAAAAAGACTGCATTAGTTAAATGGGCTTTGAAACACACTAAATATTAATAACGTAAGCAAAATGCAAAAAGTGTAGTAATATATAATTACTCTGTCTCTCTGTGTATGTGTACATATATGCGCATATATATGTGTATTATGCGCCAGGAAGTAACTCTTTTGAACACAATTTCACATAGTGTTCAAATTAATTATCTCCCTTATTCATTGATAAAACACATGCTGGTGTCTATTTGCTTTGGCATACGCTGTTTATTAGAAAAAAAATAAAAATAAAAAATGTGTTTAAGGGGTTTTGAGTTTTGATCATGTTTAAAAATGTAATTTATTTTTAAAAAGGACCATTTATAACATCAAAGATTTGACATTGTTGGATGATAACCAAATGACAATTTTTCTCAGTTCAGGATGAATCCACAAAAACACTTTTGGTCCTTTCTTTCATTTTAAAATACATGTTTGCAAAATTGAACCAAGAGCTTGTGAAAAGCCAGACAAAACACTGCTGTGCTAATCTTTCATTAAGTACATGAATTCTTTTTCTCCAATCTTTTCATGTAGTTTTACTCAAATTAGTTATGAAATGAAATGCAAATTTTTTCTATTTCCTTTTTCTCTCCTTGAACATATTATGAAAAAGTACCAGTGTGAATCCTTTTTCAGGATTTTAAAATCCCTTTTTGGTCCTTTCTTCGCTACCTCCCAATACAAGGGCAACAGACACTTGAAATCTAAAAAAAAAAAAATCTTTTAAATGATAATCTCAATTGTCTAGCATATGATTTTATATTCTTTGTGAATACAGAAATTATTGCAATAGCAAAAAAAAAAGAAAGATGTTAATTTTCTGTAACATAAAAACAGAATATAAGATAAAAATCTTGTATTGAAATTAACTTACTGCTTTTAAATTAACTTAATTGTGGTTGAAACTCATCTTGGCTACTTAAGATTATCCAGTAAGAGAGCCATAGCTTTTCTGAGAAAAACCTATATACAACAAGAGATCTGCTTTTCTGTGAATGATAGAGTTAATTATTTTTACCATGTGTCTTAGTCTGTTTGTACTGATATAACAAAACACCATAAACTGGGTGGATCAAACAACAGCAATTTATTTTCTCATAGTCTGGAGATTAAATTTCCAAGATCAAAGTACTAGCAGGATTGGTGTCTGGTGAGGGCTCTCTCCGTGGGCAGAAGATGGCCACCTTCTCACTGTGTGCTTACATGACCTCTTTGTTGTGAGCTCACATAGAGGGGAGTATGTGTCTCTCTCTCTCTCTTCCTCTATTTATAAGGCCACTGATCCTACTGGATTAGGGCCCTTCCCTTATGACCTCATTTAACCTTAATTATCTCCTATAGACCCTATCTCCAAATACAGTCACATTTGAGTTAAGCCTTCGACATTTGAACTTTGGGGGGGACACAGTTCAGTTCATACCACCAAGTAACTCTAAAGTAAATAAGATAGGATTTCAAAATGTATCAGCTAGTGGGAATGCAGTAGTGACACTCCAGCCCTGAGGCTCCTTAGTGTGCTAAGATACTCAGAATACTAAAATTAAATAATCTTTGTCTATTATTTCCTTTTCAGTTTCTTTCTTAGAATATTAATGTTCAGGAAAGGATACTTTGAACTTTAAAATAGACTATCTTACTTAGTGTTAACATTAACAGAAATACAAGTATCCTATGAATGTCTCACTGTATCATACTATAATCCTGGAACCAATTAATTGGGTCTTTAGTAAAAATAAACAAACAATGAAAAGAATGGAAGAGAAGGAATGAAGGAGGGAACAAAGGGAGGGTGGACGGACAGGAGAGGAGGGAAGAAGGGAAGAAGGAAAGCAAGCAAGCAAGCAGGCAGGTAAGCGTCTGTTGAGCTAGTGGCAAAAGGAAGCTTCTTGGGTCACCACTGTCACCACGCAAAATAAGCTGAAATCCCACTCTGGCATTCTAATAAAAAATTCCTCTATTTCCTGATAGTTACATGTTTCTAGTCCTATCCTTGGGGTCTTATTTTTATTCATGAAGCTACATCAACTTCTCTCAGGCAGCATTAGTTCCTACAAAGCTCTACACCAAATGGCACATGTGATATAGATAATATCTAGGCCAAGTCCTTCTGGATTTGCCTGAAAGAAGAGGTATTAATATAAATAGGTATTATCTACATCTAGGTGACAAAGAATGCTACTGTGTTTGATTTCCTCAGCGGCTACACATATCTTGTCCTTGAAATTCTTAAGTATTTCATTAAATATTTGACTTAAACTAAAAATATGGTGACAACAGAAAGATAAAATAAAACAGTTCTTCATGAGAATTGTGATAAATCTCAATTACCTGCCACTTAAAGTATTTTGTCTCTGTCAGTTGTTAGCAATAAGCCGCCACTCCCTTGTTACCTGAAGCTTCAGGATATCTTTTAGCCATAGCCCAGCTGAACTTACTACATGACCTGTTGTTGTGGACTGTGAAATCCTGATCTGGCCCAGCCATAGTGCAAAATGCTTCTTCAAAGTTTATTATCCTATTTGAGGATCAAAATGTTGGACAACCAACCTAAGTCAGTGGTTCCCAAAAGAATTTTCAAAATTTTGTGTGCAGAAAAGTGACCGGGATACTTGTAAAAAGTAGATACTCAGACTCTAAATATGGAGCTTCCAATACAATAGGTCTGTGACAGAACCAGGAATTCCACTGTTGATGAGCTACAAGCCATAACTATAAAACTACATTTTGCAGAAAACTGGATGGGACAATGTGTCATCCTGTAATCCTGTGTGGAACAATGTGTAATCCTGTAAAAGCTTTCAGAAAGGGTATATATGCAGAGAAAACACCTCACTAGAAAGAAAATTTTTTGATTTTTGGTTTTTTAAACAATAAGTTGTTATTGTAATTACAATAGATTAGAGCTCTACAGATACAAGCCATATAGAGTGGTGACAGCAAATTGAGCCCAAGCAACAGAAGATACTGCACACATGATGTTAATCAGGCAAGTAAGCAACATATAACACCACAGCATCTTGAAAGACTCAGACTGTACAATCATCCTGGCTAGTATTCTGAGAGATTCTCTAGAATGCTATAAACAGTATGGTAAAAATTACAAGAAGGCAGAAACTGGGCCTTTTAGAAATGGAAGAACCAAATGGTGGGCTATTATCTTCTAACTGGGACTTAGATAAATCCACAGTTTTGGGGAAATTGTGGCTCCAGGCTAGGAAGGGAATACTTAAGTTTTAAACCACTGTCCATAAAAAGTTGTCAATCATAACAGTAAAGTGAAAAAATATCTTTATCAGCGTTAGCTGAATTACAGTGTAAACAGGACTGCTAGTCTATGTATCGTAAGTTACAGAAAAAATCAACAAAACAAAAAACCCCAACACTAAGGAAACACTATACAGAATATGCTGAAATAATTTATGATCATTGCCCCTCCCTAGAAGGTCAGCCAATAAAAACAGAGGAGTTTAGGGCTGGAAAATTCCTAGGATAATATAAAACAACCTTAAGCCCTAGACATTAGTGAGACAACTACTGGGAATAAACTATGTTTGGGGAAGCAGTTTTTACTTTTTGAACAAAACTGTTAATACAACTAATTAGAGAGCTTATTATTCTACTGTATTTTCAAAATTACCCCCCATAATATTTATTCTGCAATTAAGAAAAATAAAATAAATGTTGAGAAAACAAAAATATGACAACATAATAAGACTGTTTTTTCCAAGTATAAAGCAAAACTTTAAAAGGCTGTCCTATGACTCACCTTGGCAGTAATTTTAGATTAGCATTTTGTTAACAACATATTTCTAGACTTATAGATTTCATTTTATTCAGTGACAAAAGAAAACTTGAAATGTATAATATAATTACTTTCATAGACTTGTAATAGAATAAAAAGTTCAAAATGAAAAATTATTTGTTATATTCTTTAGCATTTTGAAATCCAACTGAATAGCTTTTAATGTGAGATATAACAAATATGTAAATTTACAATGCAAATCCTTTTGTGTATCTCTATCACATCAGGTACATATGAAAAGTACAATACAAAAATGTGTGTTTTTTCATTTTGTCCTGGGGAAAAAAGTAATTATAAAGGAACATTAATATTTTCACACGATTATTATAAATTTAAATCTAAAATGCAAGATAAAAAAATAACAAATGTAGCTTAAAATGTATATCATTCTTTGTTAAAAATAAAGTTACTTATTTCACATCACCAAATATTTTGCACTTGTGATTGTCTAAGCAAATGCAATAGGAACAGGTTTCCTGTGCCTTAATCCAGCTTTGCTAATAAATTGAATCATTTCCCCCAGGAAAGCTATTTAACCTCTTCTGTAATTCATTTTTCTTGTACAGATCATTTTTTTGTTACTCAGGGGGCACTTAGGGGATAAAAAAGGTGTTATCAAAAAGTCTATAAAATGTGTTTAAACAAAAAATATCAATGTTTTCTCTGAAGCATAGTCTGTTCTCATGTTTTTTCTTTTTTTAATGTATCTATGAATATGGATGCCCACAATACTCTCAGTACTGACATGATAATGGTTTGATAATTTTATACGTTAATATATAAGTACATTCACATGGAGGACAAGTCCCCTGGGCAGCCAGGCAATTATGCTTTAATAATGAACCTTTCAGCACATCTATTAGATTGCCCTTTGATCATTATTTGGACTTGTATTTACTTATGGTCACTGCCTCATTGATTGCAATATGAACAAAATATTGCTGAGTGTGAGTCCCATTGTATCATGCTAGACTATCTGCTATGACAGCTTTTCTATTCCAGTACTTTAGATGACTTTAGTTTCATTCTTGAAACTTCTTTTATATCATCCTGAGAACAATTCTCCCCCCTAAAGTTCAAGTGCCAGTTGCTTCAGAAGTCTAGTGTCATCCATTTTCTCTATATGTCCAGAACCATTGCATTCTGATCAGCAAATCTGGGAAGTTACTGCCTCTCAATCTTTGGTATCAGAGATTTTATCTTGACATTTGATGTGAAATATAGTATAACAGTATGATAAACGAAACCTGTCTAAGAAATGAAAATAGCACTGATAAGGACTCAGATATTAGACCCATATAATATGTCCATTTAGATACGTGTTCAAATGCATTCCAGAGAAATTTAGAAGGTAAGATTACTGTGGGCTGACATGGAAAGAAAAGACTCCACAGAGATAGTTAACCATAAACAGCATATTTCAATGGAGACTATACTGAGGATAAGTAAATATTGGGAGAGGATTTCAAACAGGTAGAATAATTAATAGAAGATGGAAAACAAAATAGTTTATCTGATCTTATTGGGAAGAGGTTTGGAGGTAGACATGATTGGATGCCAGATTAACCACAATTTTCTCACACTATTCCTTCAAAAATCTTACATTAGCTTGCAATTATCAAAATCAGAACTTACCTTCACTTATAAGAGTATTTGACACTGCAAATATACCTTCTTTAAAGACTTATAGCAACTTCTCTTTAAACTGGCTTTTTGTAAAGCTGGCTAATTCATATGAAATTGCTCAGATTTGTCATTAATCAGAAATACATATTAGGCAAAAAAAAAAGATTTGCAAAATTTCCATTAGAATATTTACATGTAGCCAAAACTCATCTTAAACTGTGTATCTAAGATCTCTGCATTTTTCTGTATATAAATTATACCTCAATACAAAAGAGAGGTGTATCTTCAAAGAAAATATTATTTGGGAAAAAATAAGCAGAAACAAATCAGAATCATTCCATCATAACCACAGAAAAATATCTCCATGGGTTCTTCATATATAATCAGGAAGTATTTTTGTTTTTCCTAGAACAGAGAATACTACTGAAAAATGTGAAATTATTTTTTATTGATTTTTTTTTTCCTATTTTACAGCAAGCACTGTATAGGAGTCCCCCTCTTATCCACAGTTCTACTTTCTGTGGTTTTAGTTACCTGCGGTCAACTAACCACAGTGTGAAAATATTAAATGGGAAATTCCAGAAAAAATAATTTATAAGTTTTAAATTTCACAGTTCTGAGTAATGTGATGAATTCTTTCACTATTCTGCCTGGGATGTGAATCATCCCTCTTGTCCAGCATATCCACGCTGTATATGCTACCCTCCCATTAGTCATTTAGTGGCCTTCTCAGTTATCAGATCGACAGATGACACAAGAAGAAGGGTGAGTACAGTTCAGTAAGATATTTTGAGAGAGAGACAGAAAGAAAGGGAGAGAGAGAGAGAGACACCAAGACCACAGACCACACTAACAGAACTTTTATTACAGTATACTGTTATATTTGTTATATTTTTTATTCATTATTGTTAATCTCTTACTGTGGCTAATTATAAAGTAATCTTTATAATAGTTATGTGTGTATAGTAAAAAACATAGTATATATAGGGTTCGGTACTATCTGTGATTTCAGGCATTCACTAGGAGTCTTGGAATGTATCCCCTGCAGATAAGAGGACTACTGTATATAGATTACTTAATTATCAAAATAGTAATGAAAGAAAAAACCCTGAAATGCATATAATCTTCAATTTTACAGAAAACGAAAGGAGTCACATTTGGTTAAGTAACTTGCA
The DNA here is from genome assembly GCF_020740605.2 of Lemur catta. Lineage (NCBI taxonomy): Eukaryota > Metazoa > Chordata > Mammalia > Primates > Lemuridae > Lemur > Lemur catta. The sequence continues at coordinate 18,127,672 of NC_059149.1, read as the reverse complement.
CAATCTTAAAGTGTCAAAGGCCACTTGCCTTCAAATCCAGAGTTGTATAATGTGAAAATCACATGCTCTTATCATTGTATCATAGTCCACCCAAAAGAATAAAGTTAAAAATCAAATAATAAAGAGGTTGGGAGACAGAGACTCATTGATAATATAATGCAAAATTTAGTTCTGAACATCTAAGAATTTAAAACTAGTATCTACCAGAATTGGTTATGTAGCTCTCACTTTTACATATTCTCTAGGTTTAGTTAATATATATCTTCCTTTTGAACATTCATTTTCTCAACTGACCTTACTGATTCTCAGTAAAACTGAACAAATTGAAGGAAGCCTTAAACCAGCCAGTAGAGAACAAGAAATTATACATTTATCATTCATACTGAGAAAGACATGTAACCTTGAAAATTATTTATTCAGTATTGAAATATCTGCTTTGGAATAATTCCAGATGCTTTAAGATAGCTCACAATTCTTTATTAGTATAATTATTTCACAACCATGTTGCTATCAACTCTAAAGTCTCTCTTTAATAAGCATTTCCAGCAGTTACAATTTACCAAATATAACTACTATAAAAATGTAGTATCTGTATTGTAATGTAGAAATTTGAGGTAATTATTTTATGGCTGAAAACAAGCTATAAGGAGCTATTTTTTCATTCCTCTATCTTTACTTCAATGTACTTGGGGTTCAAAATGAAAATTTCAAAACAAAATAATTCTGTATATTGCTATACTTGTTACTTACATAAATTTTTTATAGGTTAATCATTCAAATCCTTTAAAAAGTAGTATGTTTGAGGTAAACATAAAGGGCTACAAAAACAATTATATCCTCATATTCCCAACAGTGGAGCATTGTAAATAATAATATCACCTAGAATGTGAATAATACTTTAAGACGTACAATGCAATTTGTACATACTGTCTTCAAAATGCCTTATGCAACCATTACCGTGTTATCTCATGCCAAGCAAGCTAGGTGGAAGTTACTGAAAGTTGTTCTTAATTGTGAACACGGCTGTAGCTTCAATGAAGAGGAACTATCCTTCAAGGCGCACTTTGACTAAATTAAAATTTAATCAGTAAGCCATTAACATGCCATTTTTACTCAGGTACTTTTGAAATGAGACCAAAAGCATAAATAAATCACCAATTATTTCTGTGAGAAATAATTTTAACAAAACATGTTTCAATTAAATATTAATGCATTGTTATGGGCTGAATTGTGTTCCCCATGCCTAAAGTCATAGGTTGAAGTCCTAATCCTCAGTACCTCATAACATGACTATTTTGAGATGTTCTTTAAAGAGGTAATTAAGATTAAATGAGGCCATTAGGATGGGCCCTAATCCAATATAACTAGTGTCTTTATAAAAAGAGAAGACTAGGACACAGGCATGCACAGAGGGAAGGCCACGTAAAGAAACAGGGAGGAGAAAGCAGCCATTTATGACTCAAGGAAAAAGGCCTCAGAAGAAACCAACCCTGCTGACACCGGGGTCTCAGACACCTAGGCTTTAGAATCACGAGAAAATTTCTGTTGTTGAAACTGCCTAGTCAGTGGCATTTTATTATGGCAGCCCTGCCAAACTAAAACATACATTACAAATGGCAAAAATTACTGTTAGTTTTCTTAAATCTTTTAACCGATGACACCAATGATATATATTCTTATTGTCAGCTTCCTTTTGAAGAATAATAGTAATATTGTGTTTAGATTTTACTTTTAAAAATGTAATATTAATTTTAAGTGCTTACAAGCATGTAAATTGTACACATATTATTTATATTTACATGGGGACATATGCATGTAGAAGCACAGAAGTTGGAAGGATCCACACAAAACTGGAAACCATGGTTACCTTTGGAACACATTTGATAAATTGGGAAGAAAGTCAGTCATAAAAGGGAGGCTTTTTTTCCTTTTGTGTAGGTATGTATTATTTGAATCTCTTACAACTTCTACAAAAAATCATTTGTGGATTATTTAGGGATTAACATGTTTTTTTTTTCAAAAGCAAAAATATTTATTGTTGCCATCAAGGAGTTTATACTATTCTAAAAAAATAATAACTTACAAATGCTGTAGAAAAATAAACTTTTTAAAATGACTGAAAAATGTCTGTCTTAACAAAATGGAACTACCTGGTGATCTTAGAGAATGTAATTTTCAATGGCGATGGGTACAGGAGCCAGACTAAAGTGCCCTGAGGAGTGAACAGGAAATAAAGAAACTTAAACATAGATAACTCTTTTAGTAGCTCACATAAGAAATAAGGGCATCTAAAGTGACCTTTAGTGTGAAGTGGGAAGACCAGGATACAAGTGTGCTAGTGAGAAACTTTAGAAATAAACACTGTGGAATATATTTGATCGAAACCTTATTTCTGACTTTCTGCAATATTGTCCAAGTAGCAGCAAAGTTGATAGAGCTTAGTACGATTAGTGATCAGCAAGGAAGATATGGTTGAAAAGAAAGAGGATGGAGATTCTGGAAAAAGAATTCTTAGTATCCTTTGCAGACCATGTAAATCCCTTTTAAAAGGGTGATGTAGAATAGGGAAATAAAAAACATCTAAGAAAATGGATAAGGAATAAAGATTAGAATAAGCAGGAATGAAAGAAGAGAAGTAGTTGAACTCAATGTGAATTTCAAGTGCAAAATCTTGGTTTTGGAATTGTTCCAATTTTTAATAAAGTTTCTTCTAATAGTTCCCCAATGAATGGATTAAATGGAATGAATAGGTAAGTAGCACAATTTAAAGAGAAAAATAATATAAAGCCAGTGTGTTAAAAGAATCAATAGCATGGGTGCTCTGAACAAAGGCACTTTAAAAAAAAAAAAAAAAAAAGGAAAGATTTTATCATGTCTGAAGACAGAATGACTTAGATAACCTCTAAAGTCCTTTAAGACCCTCTAATGTTATTTTTCCAATAAGTTATTACATGATTGTCTTCAGTATTTTAAAATAATAGATGATGCCTTCTAAAAAAATATAAATGACACAACGAATATTCAATCCTAAAAATAAACAATATAACACCAGGTAAACAAACTGTGAACATCAACTTAATGTTTTTTTCTCTTGAAAAGATTAAAAAATTAAGGGCTGAACAATTATTTATCCCACAAATTAGGATTAATATATCATCTGCTTGATACTACAATGTTTTTCTTTAACAAATCACAAGGATATGTATTGATACTGTTCATAAAGTTAGTTTATTGTTTATGACTTCCTTTTAGTTCCTAAAAGCATAGTAAAAATCTGATTACTACGCTAAGGGGAAGATGAAAGTATATATTTTAAAATATATTCCCAAATTGTAGAAAAATTTAATTGTCAACGAAAAATTCTCAAGTGAGAAGCTTAATTCAATATACACATAAAATATATTTGCAATTTAAACATATATTTGCAAATAGCATTATACTTATGGATATAAACAAGGTACTAATTGTTCACTAAAAGGTATTTCTTCAGCAAACCAAAGGAAACATAGACAAAACTGTTTATAGCCTTAATTTGCTTAGCAAACCATGTCTACAAAGTGCAATGGTAAACTTATCTAAAAATGATGTTAAACTAACACAAATTCCATAATTAAGAGTCTTAATTAATGCTTAATGCAATTTAAAAATATATCTATGTACCTTTTTTTTCTTTCTAAAACCTAGTAACCTCTTTTCTGAGCTAAGCTTTTGGTTTAGAAAAAGTAAAATAAATTATCAATGGCACAGATCCTCTGAAATTATGTTTATCCTTTTTGATCTTCTAAATAATATTTGAGAAAAAAGCAGAATCTTCTATGCCTAAGGAATAATCCCGGGAATCCTAGAAGAGAAGGGAGAAATCCTTCTCAGTTTAAGGAGTTCAACCCTCAGGAGAAAATTACAGGAATTTTTCAGAAGAAATTTTCCATTACTTTTTATTGCCAAGGAAAATGCTGATAGTGTGGGGAGATTATAAGAAAAAAGGGGAGAAGGAAGAAAAAGTAGGTGGTAGTTAAATAAGCCTGGATTTAGAGCAACAGTTCTTAAATTATTTACTGTACATAAGACTCAGAAAACTTCCAGATTGGCTTTCCTCCAATCTTTTTATTTCTTAATAAGAGAACTGTATATTACCGTTGAGCTAATATTACTAAAAGAAAACTTTTTTCAGTGCTAACCAATAAGCTATGCATTGACTACAAATCTGCCTACTTGATTTTCCAAACTTGATACTATCTTAACATTTGGCTTACCTCTCTTTTCTAGTCAGGCTGTTTTTTCTGTATAATACATATCATTTTTATTTCTGCCTTCTGGTCTTAATGTATGATCACTTATCAATTAGAGTTTTTTCTGTCTTCTTTTGAACCAATTCAAATATGACTTGTCAAATCTAAGTTAAGTACCACTTTCTCAATTAAGCTTTTTACAGCACTTAACTCCACATAGATCTTTTTCTAATCTGAAACTCTAATGTAATTGTAAGTTGGAATCACCAAGTTTATACTTACTTATATATGGATTTGGATTGTTTACTGCTTCACTTTTTTTACTCTCATGACTTCAAATGTCTCATTAAGTTCTTGAAACAGGAGCCTTGCTTATAACCTCCAAAGTATCTAGGATAATGCTAGACAGAAAGCATTACTAAGTAAGTGTTGATTGACAATTCAACCAAATTGTTTACCTAAAAACTCAATGTTTTACTTTTCTTTCCCACCAAAATTCTTAGTTATGGCATACATTATCAACTTGTTTCCCAAAGCAATCTCAAAACCATTTCAATCCTCTCCTCTCAAAACTGCTCATCTATTACCCTTCGAAGTTCCATAATTACCACTCTAGAATCACTACCATACTTTTTATCCAGGCACCCATTATCTGTTGCCTCAGTCTCCAAACTCCTCTTTCAATCATGTACGTCACTTTCCTAAAATACAAATCTGTTCAAGCAGCTCAAAAGTTTATAGGCTTCTGGTAGGCAAATGCCTATAGGAGGTAGTCTAAACATCTTAGCGTGGCACACGAGGCTTTTTCAAATCTGTTCCTGATCAACTTTCTCAGTATCACCCAAATGGTATTCAATTTACTCCATTCACTCAAAATTTATTACCCTGAACCTCCTAATAACTTTACATGCCCCTATGCCTTTAGGTACTTTCTTTACTATGTTACTTTGCCCAGAATAGCAGGCTGAATGACATCATTCCCACCCCCAAGATTCACAACCACTCAGAAACTCAGTGTGTGACCTTACTTGGAAGTGGATTTAATTAGTTAAGGATTGAGGTCATACTGGACCTAGGGTGGGCTCTAAATCCAATAGAAATATCCTTAAAAGAGACAGAAAAGGACACACAGAGAAACACAGAAGAAGGTGATATGAAGATGGAGGCAGAGACTAGAGTGGTACATCTACAAACCAAGGAATGCCAAGAATTGCCAGTAACTACCAGAAGCTAGGAGAGAGGCATGGGGTTTCTCCCTCAGAACCTCCAGAAAGAACCAACCCAGCCAACATCCTGATTTTGGACTTCTAGCCTCCTGAGCTATGAGAGAATAAATTTCTGTTGTTTTAAGCTACCCAGTTTCTGCCACTTTGTTATGACAGCCCTAGAAATTAATATACCCAGTTATCCGCTTGCCAAATCCCTACTTAAATTTAAAGATCTTGGCTTTTCCATTTCCCTTTTCTCATCTGCTGCAGATTCATCCACAGTTCCATCTTTGTTCCCATAAAAATATACTCAACACTATATTTATACCATGTTTCACGGTTGTTGTCTATTTACATATCATTAACTGAGAGCATATCAAGAGAGAAAAATGACTCATTGTTCTTTGACTGCCAGTATTTAGTGGTGCTTCATATAATAGCCGATCAAGAATTACTTGCCGAAACATAAAAAGTACAGGTTTAAAATATACCAAAAGTCAAAACCTTATAAATTCTTATATTGTATTCAATCACTGAAAAGACAGACTATATGATGGAACTGTCAATTACAATGCATACCACAGATGTTCAGGATAGGAAACAAAAGCCCAACAACTTTACCCTAATTTCAGATTTTTGAAATATAAATTTAAAAGCTTATTGAGAATAGCTTGGCATAAACATTTTCCAGCCGTATTTACATTAACCTAGTATCTAGTTCAGTTACTTTTTGTAGGCATTATAAAGGTGGTTAAATCTCAAACAATACCATCTCATATAAAATTAGATAGACTTTTAATACTCTACTAAACAATGGTGTTAAAGCTGAGAGACATAATCACTCAAAAAGAAAACAAAGTCAGTGTTCAGAAAAAAAATCATGGAGTCTAAAACCAATGAAGTATAAGCATTTTACAGACAATAAATGATGATTTATAATATCATTCAATGATCAAAACTAGCATTCTTCTAGTTATCATTGTTTTTATGTTACTTTGGATGGCTCAATCAATTTCTTAAGTTCCTATATACAACTTCACTTCCCAAATTTAAAAGCACAAAATGATAAAGAATAAAATTGACAGATGAAATATATGTTTCTCTGGAAGTATTTTAGATTCCCAAAATGTTGAAATTGCTATACAAGGGAAGGGTGTTCAGAAGATGTTCATCATCATATCTTTGCACAATCAAGAGTACAATTATGATTCATATTTCATCCATGCAGAAGGAAAATTTATGATTTTATTTTCAAATTATGAAATATTTATTATTGTATTAACATCTCATATTACAACCTATTTTCAGTATGAGCAACACGAAATTGATAATACTGGTATCTTTACTCCTGCAAACATAATTTCAGAGTAGAAGCTTCTTCTATTAACATTTCAAACCCTTTCTAAGTATTCACATTATGACTTTGACATCCATTTGAATAACAGCACAGTCATGAAAAAAGCTTGAAGGGTACTTTCATAATTAGTTTATTTAGAACCAGTATTTTAACACCTAATTGGATGCCCTTGTTAGATTATATTATTATGAGAAATCTATTTCATTTCCTAGGGAAAGCACCTCAAAACAGAATGTTGTTTATGGGAAATTACATTTTCTTTTCCTTTGCTTTCTCAACTGACTTACTGATTAAATAAATATAAATAATATTACTAAGATATAAAATGAAAATAACCAGACATATATACAAATATATCAAAATATATCATATGTATATCCCTTAATAATCATTTATTATTTACTGAGAATGAAAGGGAGCATTATACAATACTTTATCAGGAGTACTGAGACCATAGCAAGTAATGCCTGGTATTCTAGATTAAAATCTAGTTCAATTAGGTATAAAAGATAACTATTTCAGTTAGACTCACTACTGAAATTTGAGAGATTCAACTATATACAATATAAGCATCTTTAAAGGTTATATTTAACTAGAATCCAAAAAAAAAAACCAGTAGGAAATGGATACCTTAAATATGATCTCTGTTGTGTCACAGAACAGGGATTCAAGGCTTACAAGCAGGAAGGGGAATATAGCTTTACCTGATAAGACTTAGAGCATGAAAGAGGGATGAGAGCCAAAAGAGAAGCTATTTCTGCAATACTTAAAAATATGGCTGACTGAAAATGATCCACCTGTCATTCTCTCTATGTCCCAAACATCATAAATCTGTAGCTAAAAAAAGAAAAGAAAAAGAGAGGAACAGACAGATGGAGAGACAGACATGGGGGTGGTGGGTGAGGGAATTAAAAAAAAAGAAAAGAAAAGAAAGTTTCCTCTAACTGGCAGTAGGAGTCCTGTGGAGAAGCAGTGTTAGAGTCTAGTTTATTAGCTGCCATACACTGAATGAGAACAAAGAACCAATAAAGCTATGTGGCTATCTTTCTAAAAAATTAATGATTCTTTTAAAAATGTCAGATCATCTCACTCCTCGGCTTATTATCCTCCAAATGGCTTCCACCTCACTTAGATTAAAATCCAAATTCCTTATCAGGACTTGTAAGGCCTTATATAGTATGCATGCCAAAGCACTCTCCTGCCCCTGCCCCACACCGCCTATAACTCTAACCTCTTTCACTCTCATTACACCACCATACTGGCTTCCTTTGTATTCCAAAAAAAAAAAGAAAAATTAAGAATGTTTCCACCTCAGGGCCTTTACACTTGCTGTTTCTTCTTCTTCCATAGATTATATAAATCATTCTCTCATTTCCTTTAGGTTTCTGCTTTAATGACTCCTTTTCAGATATGCCTCTCAGAACAGTGTATGAAAAAGCATTTCCCCCAACCTCCTAACACTCTGCTTTATTTTTCTCAAAGTACTTACTACCACCTGAGATATTTGCTTTTTCATTGTCTGTGTTCCTTGGCTAAAATAACAGCTTTAAGAGGTTAGGAGGTTTATCTATTTTGTTCATCACTTAATTTGCAGTGACTAGTCAAGAGTGCTTAGCAGCCTGAATAGAACAATGCCCGGCACACAGTAGACCCTCTTTGAACTTCTGTTGACTGGATAAATGAATGAACAAATGAATATAAGGCTGCCCAAAACTGTTACTTTCAACATCACTAATTAACATAAAATGATGGAAACTCTGAATTCTCCAACTCAATTGCAACCCAAAGTACATTAAATTTGAAGAAGAAATTCCCACTTAGAGTAGTTCAGAAAAAGAAATTAAAAGTATAGAGTAGTTGGAATATATTATTTGTTTTACTTCTATTTCCATAATATTATAATCTATAATTAATTAGGCTCAAGTCACATATCTCTTTAAAGTTTACAGCTATATTAGTGTCCCCTGCTATTTCTTCTACCATGTTCTTGAATTCATAAGGAGTTTAGAAAGACTCTTTCTTTCTTAATAATAGCAAGCCATGCAACTCAAATGAGATTCTGTGATCACTTGGGGAATCAACATACAAGAATCTCAGCAGTTCTTCCCTATACTGGGGTCTAAACTAAACAAACAATAGCAAGATAACCTCAAATGCTGCCTTCACTGCACAGCTGTTTTCAGTTTCAAGAAAAGAAGGCCTAGTAGAGTCAAAGGTGTTGTATCTTTCCCTGCTTAAGAGTAATCAAATGCCACAGGATTGTCTAAGCATACAGGAAATCTAAAAGCTGTCTATTCACTGGAGCTTCTGCTGACAATATTTCTAATCTCTTTTTTGAAACCACTAACTCCGACGGGAGATCACTTGAGGAATACACTGGTTTTTCTCTTTTAACTTACAGAATTATGGTTTTGACGTACACAAACTCAATACAAACACTTTCTTAGACCATTCACTTTCCGAGAGTACACATAGGAAGGGAACAGCAACGGTTCTTTTCTAAATTAGTAAACAGGGACAATATACTTCTCAGCATCATGCACATGAACAGCTTCAGCTCATCTCTCTCGAACTTTGATATTATCATTTTCAACTATTCCTTGAAATGCTGAAACCAAGCTATTAGAAAAGCTACAAGAAAGTCAGTTTCATGTTTGCTGTTGTTTTTTTCTGTTTATTAAGTAATATAAATCTGGTACCCAGAAAGAAAGGTAATACTTCTACTCATCCCTGTTCAGAACACATCTGGAAAATAGTATTCAGCTTGAACACAGCACTATTAAGAATGGCACTGACAAACTAGAGAGCAAAACAGGGAACAATAATGAGGATAGTAAGGCATTACAAATCTGCGACATGACAGCAGTTGAAGGAACTGGAGATAGGCTGCCTAGGAAAAAGCCCAGTAGGATAACCTACCTCAAATATTTGTTCAGCTAATATGACGAACTTAGAAGGCATTTATTCATGAGATTCCAGAGGGAGAAGAAAATACTATAAGGCATTTCAAAGGAACAGTTTTCGGCTCAATATAAGAAACATCTTCCCAACAAATAAAGCTTTCTAAAGCTAAAATTAACTGTCTCATGAGAAAGCAAGTTCCCTATCATTTAAATTGTTTAAGAAGAGACTCAACAACTATTACTTAATATGGATGTTATAAAAGAGTTTCTTCTTACTCAAACACCGGATTCTGCTTTGGTAACATTAGAGTCTCTTTCATCTATAAGATCTATGAGAGGTCTCTCAAGAGTAAATGACACAGTTAAAAAAAAGTCTACAAAAATAAGCCCCATCAGGCTTCGAAAACAGAATCTCTTTATTTTTACCCCATATGCTCCCCCATTGGTCCCTTATATAACAGTTCTTCCATTCTCAGCACATTGCCATCATCTTGGCAATGGCCTTAATAACTTGAAATCCATCAACAAGCTCTTAACTTATCTCTGAGAACTGAGACCATCTGTGTCAACATGACTTAATAGTTCGGTCAAGGAAATCTTTGGCAAAGATAAAAATATAAACCAAAGAAATAACCTCACTGTTTCAGAAAATTCTTACAGATCACTCTATCAGAGACAATAGTCTGCATACCTAGATAAACAGCTTACTTTAAGATTCTTGCCTCACAGTGTCCAACAAACTTAAATTATTCTACCACAAAATTTGCCTAATCCACATCAGCTGCCTCCCTTGAAAAGCCCACTGTAAAGCATCTGAGCCCAGATCCCAAAGCCCTGTAAAATCCTACTTCTGCAAGCAGAGATAATTTGACTTCCTCTTTACTAATTCGGATGCCCTTTCTTTCTTTCTCTTGCTTGTCTGCTCTGGCTAGGACTTCCAATATTATGTTGAATAGAAGTGGTGACAGTGGGTACTTTCATCTTGTTCCAGTTATTAGGAGGAATGCTTTCAACTTCTCCCCATTCAGTATGATGTTGGCTGTGTGTTTGTCATGTAGGGCTTTTTATTATTTTGAAGTATGTTCCTTTTATGCTGAGGTTTTTGAAGGTTTTTATAATGAAGGGAAGATGGATTTTATCAAATAGTTTTCCACATCTATTGCAATGAACACATGGTTTTTGTTTTTATTAATAATTATGCTTATGTGGTGAATCACATTTATTTACTTATGTATGTTAAACAATCCTTGTATCCCTGGAATGAAATCCTCTTGATTGTGGTGAATGATCCTTTTGATGTGCTGTGGGATATGATTTGCTAGTTTTTGTTGAGGATTTTTGTGTCTATGTTCATCAAATATATTGGTTGGTAGTTTTTGTTGTGTCTTTTCCTGGCTTTGATATCAGGGTGACACTGGCTTCACAGAATTTAGGGAGGATGCCCTCCCTCTCAATCTTTTGGAACCATGTTAGAAGGAATGACACTAGCTCTTTGTACATTTGGTAGAATTCAACTGTGAATCCATCTGGTTCTGAGGGTCTTTTTTGTTGGGAGAATTTTTATTATTGATTCAATCTCGCTACTTGTTATTGGCCTATTCAGGAGTTCTACTTTTTCCTGGTTCAATCTTGGGAGGTTGTATGTTTTCAGGAATTCGTCCATTCCTTCTAGGTTTTCTAGTTTGTGAGCATATATAGTTGTTCATAATGGTCTCTGATGATCTTTTGTATTTCTGTGGTGCCGATTATAATGTCTCCTTTTTCATTTCTGATCGTGTTTATTTGGATCTTCTCTCTGCTTTTCTTAGTTAGTCTAGCTACTGGTTTATCAATTTTGTTTATCTGTTCAAAGAACCAACTTTTCATTTTGTTAATCCTTTGTATTGTTTTCTTTGATCTCTATTTCATTTAATTCTGTTCTGGTCTTTGTTATTTCTTCTGCTAACTCTTGGTTTGTTCTTGTTTATCTAGTTCCTTAAGGTGCAATGTTACGTTATTAATTTGCGATCTTTCTACTTTTGTGACATAGGCATTTAATGCTATAAATTTCCCTCTTAACATTGCTTTTGCTATATCCCACAGGTTTTAGTGTGTTGTGTTTTCATTTTCATTTGTTTCAGAAATTTTCACTTTTTGTCTTTATTTCTTTGCTGATGAGGGGTATTTGGACTCTTAGAATTTCATTACCTAAGCTTCTCTCCTCCCTGCAATCTTGTCCTTTTTCAATTTAAGGAACATGCAAAGGATAGGTATTTAATCTCTACAACCAATAATGCGTTCTCTATAGGAGTATATTGTAAGGAGATTGCAATATTAGAATTTCCTTTATGCTGATACCAATCCTGCTTATAAAAAATTAGCAAGACATTATATATAGATTTTGTTGTTGCTTGTATAATTCTTGATTCTACGGCACTTGGTAAAAAAAAAAAACTATTATAAAAGTTCTATTTTACCTCTAAGTGCTTTGTAAAGCATTGAATTAGAATTTTCCAGTGCTTTAGTTACTGCCTAATACAAAGTCTATACTCTTTGTAAACTGTACTAACAAGCCACAAAGTATTTCAATGGCTTTTCACTTTTGTTACATTATTTTCTCATCTTGGAAACTCATATTAGAGGGAAAATGTCATGTGTTATCAGGATCTAATGTTGATTAGAAAATCCAACCATTAATTAATAACAAAGTAAGTTTCATTCTCCATTTAATTGTCTTCCTAGAGCAAGTAGCACTTTTAAAAGTCATATTCATTATCTCATACCATATGACCACTACTAATATTAGGTTTTATGATAGATTTTGATTACTAACAGTTGGACAGTTTTTAAAAAATCCAAGTAGTTTGCAGTTTTACTAGCATTAATGAAACAGTACAGATTGAGGACAGGAAAGCAAGAATGAGAGAGAAATATGAAGGTTTGTTTGAAAGTTTCTAGAAGTATGGTAAATGGAATGCTAGGAGAATAATGACAAAAAACTTTCTTTAAAATGAAAATGACTTTAGTAATGACTTAATAATCAGTAATGAAGTATAAATTATAACTTAATGAAGAGTTATTACAGTTAAATAACTGCTACTTCTACTTACAGTGTATTTTAATAAACTTGTTAGTTGTTTAAAATATGCTGAAGATGACCCAAGCTTTCAGAACTTAATATATTAACCAATAAGCAAACTGGAAAAAATAATCGTTTCTAGTCATCAAAGCCTAAAACATAAGCAATATAAGAACATAATCAATATGTATCATAGTCAAAAGTATGAAAAACATTTTGTTTTCACATACTAATGAGGAAACGGTATAGAAGAAATATCTCAAATATCAAAATATAGTATCAGATATAATAATAGCAATATGATAATAGCGAATGTTATTCTGAGATTGAATAGTTTCAAACAATTTAGGTGCCACAGAGATTACCTTAATAATAATGGAGGCATTTCTTCTTCATAAATGAGGTTTGAGATAATCTCATATAATGGGAAAAAACATTTCTGAAGATTTATACTTTATATTTTGAACTTGAAACTAAAACTTCAAGATTTAATAAGTATATAAACTAAAAATCAAATCTCAGACAAAATATATAGTTCCTACTTATTTAATAGTGTTCCCTTTATTGTAAAAATGACTATTTTCATTCTTTTAGTGAAAGAAAACTGCAATGCCACCCAACTTCCAGAGCTTCCTACAGATGCTTCCAAAATTTGATGTAAGACACAATAATTTTATTTCTTGGCAGAAATAAAATGTTGCTTTTCATAGTAATTGCTTCTTTAGGCAAAAATTAAAGCATTTTTGCATTATTAACACAGCAGCTCTGCTAGTACATCTATTATAAAATTCATTTTAGGAATGAGGCTTACTTTGAATATTATAAATTTCATCAGTTTTTTAAAGTTACATCTTCAGGGATAAAATAAAAGATTCTGAGTTACAGTATAGGCAAACAATATTTTAAATTGTTTTTAAACATTTTATAGTACATAGAAACTCTGCATTTCAACACAGTTTGGGGTAAATCCAAATTAAATATATTTTGGACAAGTCCAAAAGTTTTCAAACAGATTAAGCTTTAGCATATGTAAGGAGTAAACAATTACAACCTGTATAAGGTAAATTATTAAATACACTAAACATAGATATTGTTATATAACTACAAATAATTTCATAAATAATAATCTTCACATTGTATATAGTAGATAGTCCCCCAGTGTGTAAAACAAAATAAATTTAAAATACTTTCTGAGATTACTCCAAATAAAGCAAATAACAAAACAAAAACAGTAACATTTTATAAATGCCTAGGGGAACACAGGCAGCATTATCAACCTAAATAATTAATAAAATGTACATAATCCATTATGTCTGGTCATTTTATATGCACTTTCTTTTGCTCATCCATTCATTCATTCATTCAACAAGTATATATAACCTTATAAAGATGAATAAAATTCTGATTCTGTGGTCAAGATATTTTCAATTAAAAAAGCTGGAGAATGATGGCAAACTAGAAGCCCCCAGCACTCGGCCCCCTCACAAACACAAAAAACAACAAAATTTTAACGAAAATAATGAAGGAGAATGCCTCAGTACACCAAAGGAATAATAGAAACCCTGATGCACACAGAAACTCAGGATGGCCACGTGGCGAAGGGAAGGAAACACTGGACACCTCTACCACCCCATCCTCCAACAGGAATCAGCCAACAGGAATGCCTCCCTATGGCAAAGAGGTAAGCAAGGGGATCCTAGCGATGCCCATCAATACCTTGGATACCTACAGACCCCACCACTGGGGGACACTAAGCCCAGCTGAGAGAGCTGCCTGGAGTCCACTCAGCTGTGCTCCCCTCAGAGAAGCAGCCAACACTGTGTCCCCTCTCCCTGTGGCCCATGCAGCTACTGCACTATACCATCCTATAACTGCAACTATGGTTGGAGTGTGTCTTGCTCTGGGAACAAGTAGCCAGGCTCCCCTTCACTCCTGAGGCTAAGCTGTTGCCAAGCCACCCCCACCCGGTGGCCTGGCCCCACATTCCCAAGGCAAGGGATGGAGGTGGAGCTGTTCCACCTAACCCTCTCTCCACCCCCTTGGGCCATAGCTGAAGCTACACACTCCCTCCCAGGAAAACCTACCTTGGTGGAGTTGCTCCAAACACCCCTCCCAGTCCCTTTTGCACCCTGCCGCTCAGAACTCAAACTGATGCTACACATGGCTTCCTGAGCCAATGAGGCTTTGGTGGAGACACTCCATATACTCCTCCCATTCGCTTCTGTGCCCTGCACCACCTGTGCCAAAGCAAAAGCAACCCCAGGCATCCCAGGAAAACGACGCCTTGGTCACCCAGAGTAGTCATGTGGTACCTTACCTCTTGGGTAAAGAGTACCTTAGCCATTCAGAGCAGTCATCTTCCCTGGTGCCTAAGTTGAAGCAGTGCCCTACATCCCAGGATATAGTGCTTTGGCCACCCAGAATGGTCACACACCCCAGTACCTAAGCTGAAGCAGCAACACTTATTCCAGGGAAACAGTTCCTGGGCTGTCCAGAAAAGTCATGGTTCCTCAGTCCTGAGCTGAAGTGGCATAGCATCCCCCTGAGGAATTGATGTCCTGGCCAAGTTGAGCTGCTGTACATCCCAGAGCTGAGCTGTTATATACCCTGTGTCCCAAGAAAACAGAGCAGTGGCTGAGCTGACACACCTGGCCCTACAAAGCAAATCACTTTAGTACCCTGCTTCTCTGGAGCTAGACTAACTCCCTAGAGTCTGAGCTGTGGAAACAGCTCTTTTCCTGGGAAGCACAATGATTTGTGTTCTGGTACCTACCCACAGAGGGCCCAAACGGTAATTGTGCTTCACTATTCTAGTATGCTTAGCTGCCACTGCACATGGCCTCACCAAGTCTGGATACTGCCAACCCCCACCATCCTAGGTTCTAGACTCACTACCACAGTGTTTACTGGATTAAAAAAAATAAAGGAATGAATAAATGAGATGGCAGAATCCCAATTCCAAACACTACTATAGTTTTCTGCACATCTTTAGTATGTCAATTACTCGTCTGGCTGATTTTTTGGTTTAAAAATTTCAGGATAATGTTAACATTCTTTTCTCTGATGGTATGAAGACTGCAATAAAACTATCGAATAGTCTTTGTAAATATTTCTATTGAAAAATATAATACTTATATTTAATTTAAATAAGTCTATACAATTTTCAACTTATGACTAAAAATGAGATGACAGTACCCTTAATATGTCCCTCAAAGAGCTAGCATGTGCAAAATCCCTGAGGCATGAAAAAGTGCCAAATTGGAGAAAATTTAGGACTATTACGGCTGCCTGTGACATGGAAAAAGTACCTTATTAATGATAAATTTTAGATTAAATCAGCAGCATGGCATTTTGCAATGAAATGCTTTTGCATGTACAAGCAGAACATAATACTTAAGGATATATCACAGTTTTATTCACAACTGAACTATAATGCAGTGAAAAATTTTGAATTATATATGATAAACCAATAGCAATCCTCAGGCAGCAGCTAAAATCCAAATCTTAAAAAAAAGGAACAACGCACTTATTCACAGTGGGGTTTACAACCTAAGTATAAGCTTTATTTCATTAAATGCATTTCATTAAAGATGATTATTTTTATAACAACCAAAATTGTTTTTAGGTCCTATGTAACCATACAATGGTATAGCTTCCCTTTAGCTACACAGTAATGACTGCTTTTGTGATGACTTTCACGCTGTTAAGCGGACCATTAGTACTTGACTTGTGCCATTACATAGCATCTTAATAGTGACAAACAAATAAACTTGCAAATCAGCACAGCATAATACTGCCTGCACTATTAATTTTCTTTACATTCTCTGCATTCATTTGCATTTAAGTTCAACAAAGAAAAATTTCATTAGCATTTTCAGTTTTTCTAGACATGTTTTATTTCATAATTAATATATGAAAATGTGAACAGATCCACCAACCTTACAAATACCTTTACATTTTTAAAAAACTAAGAACTAAATGAAGACCCAACAATATACTGGAGTATATTGTTTTATTAAGCTTGTCTGGTCCAATTAGCTCAGTCCAGTTAGAAAATTAAGCTATTAAAGATAGAATGAGAAGTTCAGAGCTGACACAGGCCTATTATATATCGATTCGGTTGACAGCCACAAACTATGTGCCATTCTGATTAGTGTTTCTCCAAGTGCACATTGTTGATTACAAGTTGAATGTGCAGAAGGGATAAATGGCTCAGAGGACTGCAATGGATAGACACCACTCCAGAAAAACACAATTCAAAACACAGGACCTATTGACAGAGCATCAGTAATAAACTTTCCATAAGGGAACAAATTATCTATCCATATATATTTAAGAATTTAAAAATGTATAATAAAGATAAAATTTCTCTTAGATAAATAGAGATAGATGTTCTTAAATATGTATATATTCTTAAACATTTTTTCTACAGGATTATTTAACAAGACATATATATACAACTTAGCTTAAAAAATAAAACTATCCATAATTGATGAAACATTTTAAGTAATATTTATTGCTATTTTTTTCAGAGCACATCATCTTTAAAATACCAATTCAAAAGTATGCTTTTGACCGGGTGTGGCAGCTCATGCCTATAATGCTAGCACTCTGGGAGGCCAAGGAGGGAGGATCACTTAAGGTCAGCAGTTCAAGACCAGCCTGGGTAAGAGTGAGACGCCATCTCTACTAAAAATAGGAAAAATTAGCTGGGCGATCAAAATTAGAAAAAAATTAGCTGGGCATGGTGGTATGTGCCTGTAGTCCAGCTACTTGGGAGGCTGAGGCAAAAGGATCACTTGAGCCCAGGAGTTTGAAGTGGCTATGAGCTAGGCTGATGCCATGGCACTCTAGCCCAGGCAAGAAGGGTATTTTATTTTTAATTAACTGACTTTGAAAAACTTGCTACCCTTAGGTCCCATTCCAGTTATTATCCACCCAGCTCAAAGGTTACCATTTTTCTGATATCTAACACACAGATTAGTTTGTCTGGTTTTTTAACTTAAAACAAATGTGGCAACAACCTAAATGTCCATCAATAGAATATAAAAATAAATTACAGTATACTAAGACAGTGGAACATATACAACAGTAACTACTTTTTACATGAAATAATAAGGATGCAAATAACATTAAGTGAAAGCATCCAGACACAAAAGTATATCTATTGTCAAATTTCATTTATTTTAATGATTTATTCAAATATGGGGAAAAATTATATTTTTATAAACTATAAAGGAGTGAAGTTCCTGATGGAAATCTTTGCAAATCTTTTTAAATATCTTTGTTACAGGCTTAAATTTCATCATAACTTTATGATTAAAGTGTTGATAAGCTGAGATAAATACATTTGAAAATTAGATGCAAATTTGAGGGAAAAGCTTTTTCCTTCTAAAAATAAAGAGCTAGGTGCAGTGCCACATGCCTATAGTCCCTGTTACTTGGGAGGCTGAGGTGGGCCAATCACTTGAGCCCAGGAGTTCAAGTCCAGCTTGGGCACATAGTGAGATTCTGTTTCTAAAAATAAATTATTAATTAATAAACTATAAACATAGAAAATTCTAGTTTCTTAATGTGTTCATCGGTGCCATCAGAGTACCTTTTCTCAAGGGGCATGTCAATCTCTGCCTGAAAAATATATAAAAATGTAGAGGGGAATAAAAAATTTTCTAAATCATTAAAGAGAACTTCTCTTTAATCTATTCCTTAAAATAAATGTTCTGGTAACATTAAGGTTACTGTTTCACACTAAATTAACACTAACATGTTGATCCTGTTATTCTAACTAGTGAGAAAAAAATTTAAAAGGAAAATTCTGATAATCCAACTTAAGAAACAAAAATCTCCTAGCATGAGTCTACTATAATAATTTAATAAAATATTTATTGGGGATTGGCTACAGTATATGCAAGTTTTACAGACAGAAAATAGCTTAAGAGAAAACTCTCTAAGAATTTGACTAATAAGAAGATATAAGAAATATTAAACAGTAGTTTACTAAAAGAAAGCATATAATACCTAAATAGATTAACTATATGTTCACAAATATGTAAAGGGAAGTAGAGACAATTTCCAATATAATTAAGAAGGAATGCATTTCAGAGGGATGGCAGATTAGGTGAGATTGGAAGGGTGGGTTATGATTCAACAGAAGTAGAAAAAATTCCAGGAATGGAAGTAGCAAAATAAGTATTTAGGAAAAAAGGGACAGTACAAATAGGCTAAACACTGAGTTTCTTTGCAAAGTAGTAAAGGTATAAGTTTGAAAAGAAAAATTACAATAGGCAGGAAATGGAGAGCCAATTAAGATTTCCAACTTCGGTAGCTCAGCTCCACACATATCAATATCATAGCTATAATCAAGGTATGCTTTAGGAATATTCATTTGTGCCCTAAAATATTTATCTACGTACCCTAGTGCCTGACATGCATTCAGTAGTCAATAGATGGCATCTGTTGTGGTTATTGTTATTGTTATCAGCACAAACTTCTTTGGCACTTACTCCATTAAACTGAAAGTAAGGGCTAGCGCCTCACAAATTAGCAATGAGTTGGTGAAATGGTAAGAAGATGAAGATTACAGTGATACATTAAAATATTTCATAAAAACGATCAATTTTTCATATACTTAACAAACCATAAACAATAATAAAAAGCAATGCCTTGTTTTTAACATAAGGAACACTCTTTTAGATTAGAAGACAGTAATGAAAAATTTGTGAGATTTCCTGAATTTATAAATTTAAGTATCATTAACAAAGTAGTGATCAAATCTTTGCATCACGCTCTTCTCTATGTAATAGAAATATATCAATGACAAAAACAAATAAAATCCATGCTGTCAGGAGCTTATATATTATTGGGGTCATGGCAAAAGACAGACTATTAAAAATAACACAATATGTAAATTATAGAGCATGTCAAAGTCATTAGTGCTGTGGAGGAAAAACAAAACAGGAAAGGTGGAGAGAGAACATGGGGATTGGGGAGGAGGATGAGAGGAAAAGGCCACATTTATAAACAGTGTAGTCAGGAAAGGGTCTCACTGGGAAGACTGCATTTGTGTGAAGACTTAAAGGTAAAAGAGTAGTTTATTGCTCTGCAATTACTTCCAATTATTTTTCTTTGTAATAACCTAATTTTGAATATTGATGCCTTTCTGCAATTACTCTTCTCTCTAAATAATGACAGATTTCAAAAACATATAAACAACAAAAACCGTATCTGATTTACTATGGCAACTGATTAGCCAAATAATCCAACTTTTACTCCTCATCCTTGCTATCCATCTACAAAAGAAATCTGAAAATGTTCATAAAAATATGAGACCAAATTGATTATGTTGTATTAATGACTGTAACTCTGATGATTTGTAATTAGTTTCTATAACCTGACTGAGAAGTCTGGGAACTTCAAGTAGGGATACCTACTGAAATATTTATATATGAAATGAAATGATGTTGAACACTTATTTCAAAAGAATCCATCAGCAGGTAAAAACAACGGGATGGAAGAATAGATGAAACAAGATTGGTTATGAGTTCATAAATGGTAAAGTTTGGTGATGGATACAAGAGGGTGTGGCATTATATTATTCTCTCAAAATCTGTGTATTTTCCAAAAGAAAAAGTAGAAAAAGTTACAGAAAAAAGGAAACATATTTTGAAACTGTTATTTATCTTTACCAATACTAATATCTTTATCTAATACTAAGCCTGAAAGAGAGTATTTTGCTATGTTGATCTATCACAGTATTTCCTACCCACCAAAAGGAAAGGGAAAGCAACCAACTAAGCTATGTGAATTCAGTGGCAGTTACTAATGTGAACTCTACTATTAATTTAACAACACATCAATTTTGCTTTTAATTTTGTGGCGAAGAGTTCCGAACTTCCTAATACAACTGCCAGGGTTCTTACAATAACAATGTTTTTATGATTCTGTTGTGAAGAAAATTAAATTTACCACTGATGGCACACTGGCTACAAATTGTTCCTTTTTCCTCTTATGGTGTTACATATTATTGTCATAGCAGTACATAAAGCTGAAAAAACAGTTTACACATGTATATTTGATGTGTTAGATACCAATTTTAAATTAACACTTAAAGCAGTCCTCATCCTAAAAAAGGTAATAAGTTGTGTGTGTGTGTATATATATGTATGTGTATATATGTATGACAGAGGTAGATCAGAAAGAATATATATTTTGATTTACAAATAGATTTCTTTCTTACTAAATGCTAAACATAATTTCTGATTCCTATATTAAGCTGGGTTAAACTTCAGAATATTGACACTTAGAAAATGCACTTACCACCTGTCCGTTGTGTGGGTTCTTATGAGCATATGGAGGTCCACGGATATGGTTCCACATCTGGCCAGAAGTCATAGCAAAGACTATACACTGAAAAACAGGGTACAATATTTCAATATGTAAACCAGAGAATACCAGAATATTGCACTTCAAAAAAAAAATGGTTATCATAAAACTACCATTTAAAAATGATCTTTTAGTTCATCCATTAAAAAGTGTTTCACTTACTAACTGTGGGACTTTGGGTAAGTTACTCATTCGCCCTGCATCTCAGGTTCCATATCTATAAAATTGGGATACCAACTCTACTAAAGAGATATGTTAATGATTAAATTGGATAACATATAAAGCATATGGCATGGTGACAGACGATCTGATATTATGTGCTCACCTGAACCAGTCAGAAGCACAGAGGAGACAATTGATGTTTCAGTGATATTTTAAAGCACATGATAAACATCTTCTATATCCTTTAAATTTCATTCTTACATTAGTTTGGATCACCAGAAGCCTACATTCTTGGATTATAGTACTTACATCTCTGTAAGTACCTAAATGCTTTCAGCAAAATATATGACATAGTAAATTCAGAAGTTTACAGATGGAAGAAGTCACAAAAAAGACATAGGAAAAATAAAATAAAAATAATAATAATAAAGTTGTCATTAACGGAGAAAACTAGGTTTGGGAACTGAGATCGGGAATTTATTTTGTACCTGTCCATTTTGAGACACCCTATTACAGGTAGAGATACAGAGTGAGCAGTGAAATTTATTAGTATACAGTTTAGAAAGATCTGGCCCCAATATAAAATTTTGGAGTCAGTAATGACTACACAGTATTTAAGGCCTTAAAACTGGAAGAGATCACCTAGAAAGTAAATATAGACAAAGAGAAGAGAAGCTGACCAAGAACTAAACCTTTTGATTATTCCAAAATAAGAGATAAAGCAGATATAAACGAACAATCAAAGTGGATTAAGTAGTAGCAGCAAGAGAAGAGGAAAATTACAAGAGTGTGGCATATTGAAAGACAAGAACGTGATTCAGGATGAAGAGATCAGTTGTGACAATACTGATGAGAAAGTGATAATATGAAAATCCAGAGCTAAAAATTGAATTTGGTTCACTAAAAAATATTTGTGTCCTTTACAAGAGCATTTGCAATGGTATAGTGGGAAAGAATGAAAATATTAATACTCAGACAACTGTTTCAAGGGGTTTTGTTATAAACAGAATCAGATGAATAGAACAATATCTGGAAGTAACTGTTACAATCCTTTAGGATGAACAAGCAGATGCTTGCATTGCTAACAGGAATAATTTAGTAGTAAGGAAAAAAATTATGATGCCATTAAAAGAGGAGAGAATTGTCAGAACACTTTATTTTTTTCTTTTTTTAAATTTCAGAATATTACGGGGTACAAACATTTTGGTGACATATAATGCCTTTGCATCGCCCAAGCCAGAGCTTCAAGTGTGCCCATCCTCCAGACAGTGTGCTCCACACCCATTAGTTATGAATTTACCCGTCCCCTCCACTCCCCGCCCCACCTGCCCAGCACCCAATGAATATTACTTCCATGTGTGCACCTAAGTGTTGATCAGTTAGTACCAATTTTATGGCGAGTACATGTGGTGTCTGTTTTTCCATTCTTGTGATACTTCACTTCGAAGAATGAGCTCTAGCTCCAACAAGGATAATAAAAGAGGTGCTAGTTCACCATTGTTTTTTATGGCTGAGTAGTACTCCATGGTATACACATACCATGTTTTATTAATCCACTTATGTATTGACGGCCACTTGGGTTGTTTCCACATCTTTGCAATTGTGAATTGTGCTGCCATAAACATAAGCAGATGTCTGTATTATAAAATGACATTTTTTTCCTTTGGGTAGATGCCTAGTAGTGGGATTGCTGGACCAAATGGTAATTCTATTTTTAGTTCTTTGAGGTATCTTTATTATTACTTTCCACAGAGGTTGTACTAATTTGCAGTCCCACCAGCAGTGTAACAGTGCTCCTATCTCTCTGCATCCACAACATTTGTTGTTTTGGGACTTTTAGATAAAAGCCATTCTCACTGGAGTTAAGTGATATCTCATTGTGGTTTTGACTTGCATTTCCCTGATAATTAGAAATGTTGAGCAAATTTTTACATGTTTGCTGCCCATTATTCTGTCTTCTTTTGTTAAGTTTCTGTTCATGTCCTTTGCCCATTTACTGATGGGTTTGTTTGATTTTTTCTTGTTAATTTTCTTAAGTTCTATATAGATTCTAGTTACCAGCCCTTTATTGGATGTGTAGCATGCAAATATTTTCTCTCACATTACCCATAGATTTTATGCTACTATTTATATTTTAACACCAGTATTTTCATTACTATAACTATTAAATATCAGACAATATTGTCTGAATACATTCTATTACTATGTTTACATTTTCATTTTATTAGCTAATTTTAAAGAAATCTATCATGATCACAATCATAGAGAAGAAAAATACTTTTGTACAAACTGAAATAAGATCATGTTCACCTAGATTCTCCTAATATTATCTTAACCAGTCTTCTACCTGCCTTACTTACCCCTTTCACTCAGCTGTCCATTGTTACCAGAATGATTGTTCCAAAACATAAATTTAATCATGTTATTTATCTCTGGAACATTTTAATAGCTTCTCATTTCCAGTGTACAAAAACCCATACTCTTGTAGATAAGACAGTTTCATTCTTTCCTCTCCAGGAGCATCTCTTACTCCCTCTTGCCTTATCATTGCTCTAGCTACACAGAATTATAGTTCTCTGGATATCCAGGTTTCACATATGTTGAATACTTGGCTTTAAAGGCTTTAGAATTTCATTTATTCTTCAAAATTCAGCTCATGTCACACTCTGGGGAGCCTGTGATGATTCCCTTTACTCTAGGTTAGGTGTCTTTCCTGTGTATTCCTATAATACTCATGTATAATGTTACACTGTATTTGTCTCTGATCAGTTTCTATATCCCCACAATGCATTCCTTACAGGCAGAGTTTATGTTTCATCTATTAGTCAATGTGACAACATACCAGAGACACCATGGCCCAACCAGTCTTGTTATAGATGAACTCTAAGTTGTTTCTTCTTAAATACAGCAAACCACCAACAAGCGATACTAGCAGGGCCAAAGCAATGGTGCCAGAGTAGTTGGGTGGTCTGAAAACTCGAATCTGAAAAAAATGCAATGGAAATTTTAAAAGTGAAAGAAAAATACCAAATTTTTCTCTTGACTATATTCTAGTCCTTATAATTTTCAAAACAAAGAATTCAGAAACATTCTACCCTACTTTTCATATCTTGCACTAACACTACTTATACTCTCTTTATAACTCAAAACATATATGCCTTAAAAAATCATGGCTGAGAAATTACCTACATACTACATATACTAGTAGTCAGGTAAGGATTACACAAAATGCTAAGACTTCACCACTACACGATATATCCATGTAACAAATCTGTGTATGTACCCCCTAAACATATAAAAATTTAAAAATTTGGCTGGGCACAGTGGTTCATGCCTGTAATCCCAATGCTTTGAGAGGTCAAGGCAATAGGATAATTTGAGGCCAGGAGTTCAAGACCAGCCTGAACACCATAGTAAGACCCTGTCTCTACAAAAAATTAAAAGAAAAAATCAGACAAGCTTAGTGCCATGTGCCTGGAGTCCCAGATCCTCCAGAAGCTGAGGTAGGAGGATTGCTTGGGCCCAGGTATTGGAGGTTGCAATAAGTTGTGATCGTGCCACTGTACTCCAGCCTGGGCAACAGAGCAAAACCCTGTCTCAAAACATAATAAATAACAAAAAAAATACACACACAAAATAATTTTTTAAAAATTAATAAAAAAGAGAGAATATGTTGTTAGAACATGTTTCTTCATCCAGTGGGTCCTATTAGGCCACATAGAAAAATTCAGCAATAAAAGACAAATGTAAGCATTCTTTCTTTAAAACAAAAACATCATGGCTGTGTAAAGTGACTTCCTCTTCATTTTAGGTGAATACACTCAAGCACATGTAAACCTTATTTATATAACTCAACCCAGAGTTGCTCTGGTTCCACCTCATGGAAAATGGAATCATCTAGTAAATGGTAGGGGTATGATGAGGCTGTAATATCTGTATCATTTCAAATTGGAACTTTTTATACTGCTATTTTTTAACAGCTTTGTTGAAATGTGATCTGTATACCATACAATTTACCTATTCAAAGTGTACAATTCAATGGTTTTTAGTATATTCACCAGATATGTGCAACCATCACCACAGTCATTAGACACTTTAATCATCTCAATCACCCATTTAATCCCCTAACCTCCAGCCCTAAGTACAACAACTACAAATCGACTTTCTGTCTCTAATAGATGTTTCTATTTTGAACTTTCATACAGAATGTGTGGTCTTTTATAACTGGTTTCTTTACTTAGCACAATGTTTTCAAGGTTTATGCATGTTGTAGCATGTACCAATAATTCATTTCCTTTTTATGGCTGAATAATATCCCCTTGTATGGCTATACCACGTTTTGTTTATCCATTCATCAATTAATGCACATTTTAGTTGTTTCCACCTTTTGGTTCTTATGAATAATGCTGTTTATAAATAGTCTTATACAAGTTTCTTTTTTTTTTTTTTTTTTCCTTTGCGACAGAGTCGTGCTCTGTCACCCGGGCTAAAGTGCCATGGCATCGGCCTAGCTCACACATAGCAACCTCAACTCCTGTGCTCAAGTGATCCTCCTGTCTCAGCCTCCCAAGTAGCTGGGACTACAGACAAGTACCACCATGCCTGGCTAATTTTTTCTATTTTTTTTTTAGTAGTTATGGGCTGATTTTTCTATGATTAGTAGAGATGGGGTCTCGCGCTTGCTCAGGCTGATCTCGAATTTCTAACCTCAAGCGATACTCCTGCCTCAGCCTCACAGAGTGCTAAAATTACAGGCGTGACCCACCACACCCAGCCTATACAAGTTTTTTGAGGGACATATTTTTTCATTTCTCTTGTGTAAATATTAAATACCTGGGAGTAGAATGATGGGTCACATGGCAGACTGTTTCCAAAGTAGCTGTACCATATTACATCACAGCCAGCAGTTGAGGATGAAGGTTCCCATTTTTCCACTTCCTTGCCAACACTTACTATCTGACTTGTTGATTCTAGCCATCCTAGTGGATATAAAGTGGTATCTTATTGTGGTTTTAATTTGCATTTCCCTGATGCCTAACAATGCTGAACATCTCATAAGCTATTGAGCTTACTGGCTATTTGTATACTTTCCTTGCGGAAATGTATATTTGGATCCTGTGCCCATTTTTAATTGGGTTGTGTCTTTTGGAGCTGTAAGAGCCCCATATATACATACATATACACATATACTAGATATAAGTTTCTTATCAGAAAAATGATGTGCAAATATTTTCCCCCATTTTGTGGGCTGTCTGTTCAATTTCTTGATGGTGTACTTTAAAGTATAAAGCCTATTTTTTTTGGAAATATATCTAACTGGTATGAACTCATAATTCTAAAGTATGTACAGATCTTGGTTCTAACAAGTTTCCCTACTAAAAGAAACCAGGACTCCTCAAAAAGATGGCTAATTGAGTGTTGGGTAAACAGGTAGATAAAAAATGAGCCTGGAATCAACTGCTATGTCAGAAAATAAGAAAGTACTTGAAAGAAAATGATGAAAGCATACCACAAGGACAAAGGAGCCGGCATGAAGAGGCTCCCACTAGTCAAATCTGGAACAATTTTAGCACCAAAATAATTAAGAGTAGCAGTAAATTACAAACCACTGGGGGAAAATGTGTCTTGTACTTTTTTATGAGAGATCAGTCAGGTACAGCCACAAGAGGAGACACTAGAGAGGCTCAGGAGAAAACAAAATTGATTATATTCATAGGTTCTAGAGACAAGAGGCATGCCACACCATGCAGGACCATGTGGGAAAGACACCAGGGTGGTGAGGTAGAGTGAACAGTTTAGGATTCATTAGTTTGAATAATTTTGGTAGACTTTGGGCTATAGGGGTAGTCTCTGTTCCCTGGTAACTGGCCCTGACATGATTAAGGCAGAGAAATATTATCTCCTAGGTGTAGGGACCAGACAGAGGAGGTATGGCTCTGAACTGATTAGCTGAGTATCAAAGACATGCTCCTGGCTGGGCCTGTTATCTTTAAGTATTGGCTAGGCCCAGGAGCAGAAGTCTCAACCCAAGTAGAATTTTTTTTTTTTTTTACATGTCAAAATATCATAATATACAGAAAAGATAAAAATATTCACAATATAAACACAATTCATAAGTCCATACCAATAATAGATAAATAGATGAACGATTGATAGAGTAGGACTCTTGCTTATAGTAGAATGCTGAAGGCCAACTAGAAATATGCAGCAAGTGCTAGCACTGAAATAATCATTTTTCAACCATCATGGTAAAAACTGGATCAAGCCAGAATCATCAATGGATGCTAAATCTAAGAGAAAATTTTGAAGGAACAGGGTATCTGCATGATCTTAAGGTATCTCCACACTGACAGCTTATTATAAAGGAGGGGAAAAAAACAGTAATTATACAGTGAAGAAATGGGAAACACCTTGATCAGATATTCAAAACTAGTATCACCAGTGAAGGACAGATGGACACTATGTGCCTATGGAGGTGATTAAAACAAAACATGACCTATGTATTACTGTAGTCAAGAATGCATAAGCAGAATACAATCATGAACAAACATCAGGCAAATCAAATGAGGATCATTTTATCTAGAAAGTGGGAGCAGACTACATTCGTCAAAATGTCCTGTCTTTAAAGGACAAAGACAGGATACAGAATTGTTTCACATTTAAAGAGGCTTAAAATACATGACAACCAAATGAAATGTTTAACTCTAGACAGGATCTTATACCGAAGGTGGGCAAATGTTATAAAGGATATTATTAGGTCATTTTACAAAATTGTAACATGGATAATAGTAGCTCAAATAAAAGTACTGCATCTTTGCTTACGGATTTCTTAGGACATGCAATTCACCCTAATTTTTTTCAGGGAAAAAAAAAAAACTGTGTGAGAGTGTGTATGGGTGGAGAGAGGTACAGAGACATGGAAGTGAGGGAGAGAGTGATAATCACAAAGCAAATGGGGAAAAATGTTAACAATAGGTAAATCCAAGTAAAGGGTATACACTGGCACTACTTGTACTATTTTCATTTCTAAAACTTTTTAAAGTTTAAAATTATTTCCAAATAGAATGTATTTTTACAAAACTGTGTCTATCAACTAACTAAATGCATAAGTGTGCTAGACAGACAGGTAAATGCCTCAGAAACAAGGTTTCTCTCTGACCTTCTGTTGCTCCTGACCCTCTGCAATCTTTGCCTTCCAAAGTGCGGGGAGGGGCTGTCACTGAAGTTCCCTTATCTGACTGAAGGCAGTTCTTCCAAGTGTTCTGAATACACTGTCTTGAACCCCCTCCCTAGGATTCATCAGACAACCAGGGAAGATGAATTACCAAAGAGATTCAAAGTCACCACACCCAAACAAGCTATTGCCTAGTCTTCCTGAAGGCTGCTCCAAAACAACTTTTCTTTTTACTTGAGAGATTTTACCCGACTAACCACAGTACCTTTGTTTGCAGTGCAGTTCTGCCCCTCACCTTCCCATGACTTGTTGCCACCTCCCTCAGAACCCAGAGAAATTTTGTCTCTGGCTATTGTCTGTTCTTAGGGCCCATTCATTTTCCCTAAATATCATTTACTTTCCCTCTAAAATTGCCTACATTCCTCCACTTCCCTCTCCCTTATGAAGAGGGTATTTAAATTTCAACTATCTGGCCCTTCTTTGAGTCTCATATTTTGTGTGGCTTTCACACACATGTGCACCTTAATAAATTTGTATGCCTTTTCTCCTGTTAATCTATTATCCGTTCATTTCAACAGACTCCTAATATTGAACCTCGAGAGGAAAAATCTAAACTTTCCTATACAAGCAAAAGGACAGCTGCAGGTGTTACATGGTCTCTTCCTTCATGGCTGACGTGAGATCAATTTTTGGGGAAAGATTACAGAGACATTAGCACACTGATGAAAAAATAGAAGACTGCAGAAAAAATCTAAATGTCCACCAACTGATGAATGGATAAATAAACTGTGGTATATCCATTAAAAAAAGAAAAAAATATATTGGTAAGATTAGGGGGAAAGTAGCCATTAAGACTTCCAAATAAGTATTAACTATCATCAACATTTTGATTCATTTTCTTCCAGAATAAACTATCTATATCTATCTATACTCATATTTATGTTTTAAAACAAAATTCTAGATCATACTCTCAATGTTATTTTTCTAGCCTATCTTTTCCCTTGTTATACTTTGAGCTTCATTCTCTGCAAAATATTCTTGCAAATCATCTCTTGGCTATGCCGTAAGTCCATTTACTTAGTCTCTTATTTTTAGACACTGGATTTCTTTCCAATTTTTTCCACCAGAATGAATAAAATTTCTATGGCTAAAATTTTTAAACCATCCCTGATTACAACCTTAGGTTAAATTCCTAGAAGTGGAGTGTTAAGTTAAATTCCATAAAATAAACACATGGCACATGCTATTAGAATGGTTATAACAATTTACAGTCCTCAAAGCAGTAAATGTGATTAGGTATTTTTCCACATGGTTTTAAAGTGGGTATTATCCTTTTTAATTTACCCAAAAGATAAATAAAAATTATACATCTTACTTTTTAATTAGAATTTCTTTGATTACTACTAACATTGAATCATTTTCAGTATATTTTTTAGCCTCTGAAATTACTCTGTACCTAACTCCTATACTTTTCAATGGTTTTTAAAGTACTAATGAACCATTATTCTAAAAACCATCTGAATTCACCTAACAGTCAAAGTTCAGCTCATCGCTTATGGCTGTCAAACGCAGATCTCTCTACACAAGAAGAGACTATCCACAGAAATAAAAAAAATATTACTGTGGCCTTATTACACTGCTCTAACCAATCAGCCTATTATTAAAAACTAAGCCTATTATTAAAACTGTGGGGAATAATAAAAACATACATGAACATCTGTTCTATCAGCAATCCACTTTGCAAGTTGTTCAGCTGCAAATCCAATTCTTTGAAGGTCAAAAGTATCAGCTCTCTTGGGTCTGCCTTTTGGAGGAAAATGCATGAATGTAGGAGCAGAGTTCATATTGAGCTGTAAAACACAAGATAAAAAACACTAAATGTAATATTCTAATATTCTTTATGTATCATTAATTTAACTTTTTAAAAAACTTTTTCTGTACAAATTTGGAAAGATAGCATTTATTATGAAAATCCAAGTGGTTTTCCAGAGTTATATTTCTGTTTTTATTCATCTTAATGCACTACTGAATGAAAAAGAACTTGTAAACTTGACTAAGTTCTCTGAACTCTCACATTTAACATATATCATTCATATTATCAGCTTTACTCCCTATATTTTATCAGCCATTTCATTCTTTTTCCTTCTAGATCTAGTATTAGGATAAAGAAAGAAGGAACTGAAAGTGCAAAAGGAAAATATTGCAATCTGGCAGTACATGAATTACTTTACTTCTTAAGCAGTTATTAAAGAAAAAGTACTAGAATTTGATGAAAAATAAGCATATTATGGAATGAATTTCAAACAGATTATAAATAGATTGAATTCCCTATTTAAAACTTAAAGACTTTACTTTTTTGTAATGATTATGACTATACAACAGCAACCAACATTTTTGCTCTAAACAACCTGAATTCATCAGAGACTGCAGGAGAAATCCCCAATGATAGTCTTTTTCTGCTCAACTTCTCTATTAATTCAACTGTCTTAAATTGGTTATATTTCAGAAGTATTTTCTACAGGTAATTTCCATTTGAAAAGTGTATTACACAGAACACTACCCTAGTATAAATGGTGCTTATTATTGATATAACATCTAAAAAAACATGTATTAGGTTAATTTGCATTCAATATCAAACTACAAAAAAAAATACATATAGGTTAAATTTTGGCTGCCAAGGAATTATGAAAAATGTCTTAAAATAAACAACCAAGAGATTTTTGGCTCTTGACTTGAAACAAAATTCACTATTTCCTAATACTGAAAATGAAAATCAAATTTTATATATATATACAAAAAAATACATATTAGAATATATATATATATGATCACAATTGAGCATCAAGGTAAGGATACAATACTAAAAGCTTAGCTCCCTATAATAACTAAATTTAACAACAAAGTATACAGTCAAGACCAAAATAATTCCTGCCCTATAAATGGACTGACTATAGCTCTCATATGTACAAGACAGCTCCAAATCATTTTATAGAGGTTCATACAACTTAGCACAAACAAGCTGAATACCCAAAAGAAATGTCTCTGTATCAAAAATTTCTCATTTTTAGTATTGCAAATGCAATCAGATTTTCATTACTTACCTTCAAGTTATCTACATTAGTAAGCTTCGAACACTACTGCTAACGATTAATAGTTGGTCCATGTTTGCTATGGTTTGAAAGTTTGTCTCCATTGTAACTGTATTAAGAGGGGGACCTTTAAGAGGTGATTAGGTCAGGAGGGCTCTGCCCTCATGGGTGTGATTAGTGCCATTATAAAAGGGCAAGTTAGGCCTCCTCTTGCCCTTTGGCCTTCTGTCATGTCATGATACAGTAAGAAGGCCCTTGCCAGCACCTTGACATTGGACTTCCCAGCCTTCAGAACTGTGAGCCAATAAGCTTCTCTTCATTATAAATGACTTAGTCTCAGGTATTCTGTTATACCAGCATGAAAGAAACAAATATCAACTATTATATACAACTGTTATTATATATAACTGTTATATAATAATTATATATAAATTATATATTATGTAAATTACATAATACATTATATAACTATTTTGTTATATAACTATTTAGTACACATTTATATGTCTGTCCTTTGACAGAGCTAAATATCTGCATATATTAAGATCTCATTTTAATCTTCCCAATAGTCCTATGAGAAATGCACTATTATTTCCCTCTCTTAAAGATGAGGAGATAAAGGCATAAAAAGACAAAGCAATTTACCAAAGATCACACAGCTATGAATAGGTAAAGATGGAATCTGAACTCAGGTCTTCTGACTGTAGACAATTCGTTACCACTATATCATAATACTTTCTGAACTCTAACTCTCTGAATAAAAATTTAACAATTTTTTTCATCAAGAATTTTTTACAAAAATTTTGAACAAGTTCATTGGACAATTTAATTAAAAACACAAGCTCTTGCAACATGGTACAAACTGATTATAACACATAACATGAAATAATACATATTATATACATTATACATATAAAATATGCCTCATATCATATATATATTATATGTCTCTGTACATCAGAAGTCTATAGTATTCCATTTCCCAGCAGTGGGCTTACATTTAATGAACATTTAGTAGTGCTGATTAAACTGAACAAAGGACACAGTTACAAGTTCCTTTCTTCCCTGTGCTTCTCTCATTCTAGACTTTGTTCATATGTTTCCCTTATGGATGCAAAAGAGAAAACTACAGCCAACGTGTAAACATAAGATTAAAGAGAAGAAGTCCCCCTTATCCTCACTTCCTGCATCAGAACTATCAGAAAATCCATACTAAGGCTTAACATTCTAGAATTTTAGAGTTTTTAAAAAAAATCTTATCATTCAAAGTTTTCTTCTTAATTAAAATCCACAAATTCCCCAAGGCTACACACAAAGCAGAATCCAACATGGATTTGTTTCCTAGTCCAGAGTTTCTTCCAACGTACCATACTCATTAACCCAATGGCCTAACATCAGACACTTAGCCTTAGCCATTCCTACGAAATCACTGTAATTGAAATTACTTTCCCAAAAAGTCCTCCACAAGCTAGAAATTAGCAAATTTCTCCACTTGTTATTAATATTATCTTGATACCACAATACTGTTGACAGTGCTTTAAAACATCAATTTAGAGAGAGTACTTCCATAAAACATGATTTAATAATTAGTGGGAAAAAATAACCATTAAAAACCTTTTAGTCGTTCTCTAGCGAAGCAAAATATGTGTCCCCATTTTTGTAGATAATTTGTCATAAAAAATCATTAATTTCCATAAATTTTATGCATTTCTGCATTTTAAAATGAAAACTCTTATTGCTAAGCCAAGGGCTAGGTTTTGGAAAAGACAAAGCAGTTCTATACTAGGAATCCTGCTGCATCAAAATTAACCTGAGGAAATGTTTCACTTAAAAACAATCTTGACTTCAACTCTCAGACCTATGTCAAACTATAAAGAAATTATATCTAAATCATATAAAAGAATTCAACAATTACATCTAACCATATATCTTCATGATTACATACTGGCAGCCTATAGTCAGCACTTAACAGAAAGGTAAGATTTATCCCACCAAGTTTTTTTGTTTTAAATCTGAATTAACTGTCAACATTTTAAAGATAGAGAAATTTAATGTAAAATTTCATATCTGGGTCTTTTCTTGAGAAAGAGATCTAGATACATGTGGCCTACGTATTTTCAATAGAGCTGGAGCTGAGCTGTAGTTCTCTCACTGAGGTCAAGCGTGTCCCCTCCAATTTGCTGCAGTCCCACTCCACACTGCTTCCCCAACAATGACAGCAAAGGTCAGATGCATGGTGTTCTGCCAATTTTATTTCTTATAGTAGTTAGGAGCAAAGTGAAATATAAGTATTCCTATTAATGATTTATTTTTTAAAAAGATCAAGAATGATGTTTCAATAAAAATAGGAGAAAGCACATTTATCTGAAAAAGTGAAGAACTAATACATTTAATATACTAAGTATAGACTTAGTATATTAGATATCATGAAACAAAGATAACATATTATCAATAAAGATAATATAAAGATATCATTGTGAAACTTAACAAACCCAACCCACTTTCTTCCTTTAGTTTATAGGTCTATTTGAGTAGGTATTAATATTGGGGCTTAAATACTGCTCTAGCAGTCGCGTTGGACCCGGGTGATTACTTGCCAGTACAACAGAGAGCATTCAAGTCCATAATGAATAGCACTTCCATCTGATGATCTCTAAGGCCAATTTTCCTGAGATTTTATAGAGACCTATAAATTATATGAAATGATATTTGGTTCTTATAGTGCTATAATTTTCCTTTATAAGGATATTTGACATTACATATTTATGTTTTCCTTTATTAGTATTTTAATATTATTATTACTATTATTATTAGTTCCCTAATCTATAAGCTGCTTATAGGGAAGAACTACGCATGTTTTTTTTTTTTTTTGACAATTTATTGTTCCTACATAGTAGGCACTCAATACCATTTGCTGAATGGATAAATACAAAGAAACATCTTTAAAAGGCAAAATAAATTTATGGGAGAAGTGAAGAATACTAATAGGAAAAGGGTACTGAAGGCAAAAAGACAGAATTTACCTCATTCAACTAGAAACTGGCAAAGACAAATAATTGATCTGGAAGCAAATGAGTAAAAATATGTACTAATGGCAATTTAATTAGTAGGGTAGATTCTTTAAAGAACTTCATGCTTTTTTTCCATGACCTGATAGATCATTATGCCAAAGAATATCACATATGAGAATAATTACATAGGCCAAGATACCCAAACAAATCAATGCTGGGCACTGCAGTAAGTTTGGCATTTAAAAGAGTCTGATCAAGTAGTAAACATATAAAAAATTGTTAACTGCAAGGTAACAGCATGATTAAGAGCTAGGGCTCTGGAAGCCAGAGAGCTGAGTTCAAATTCTAGCTACACATTACACTAACTTTGTAATGCTGGACAAGTAACATTCTCTCCATACCTTATTTCCTCATCTGTGAAATGGAGCCAACAACATCATCTCTCTCACTGGATCATTGTGAAGCTAAATGAAAGAATACATATGAAGCACTTAGAACAGTGCCTGGTCCTTAAGCTCTCAATGTTAGCAATGATAAAGACACAACCATGACAACATCAAAGACAACTAGCATTCTTATGTCAAAGTCCAATACCTTGCTCCATAGAGAAGACTATAAATGAGAGTTTATTAGCCTGCTCAGGTTGCCATAAGAGAAAACCCCAGACTAGGTGACTTAAACAGCAGAAATTTATTTTCTCACAGTTCTGAAGACTGGAAGTCCGAGATCAAGGGACCAGCAGAGTTGGTTTCTAGTCAGGCTTCTCTTCCTTGTCTTGTAGCCATCTTCTTGCTGTGTCCTCAGATGGTCTTTTACTCTGTGCATATGTATTTCTGGCTGCCTCTCCCTCTTCTTATAAGGACATCAGTCCTATTGGATTAGGACCCCACCCTTAAGACCTCATTTAATCTTAATTACATCCCTCAGAGCCCTATCTTCAAATACAGTCCCATTGGAGCTTATGGCTTCAACATATCAATTTAGAGAAATACAATTCAGCCCTTAACAGAATGAAAACACTTTTAAATAAATACTTAATATTTTACATGTAAAATCTCTGTATCTGCCACATTGGAAGAAATAAAGTTTAAGTAAAACTTGCATTGAATTTTATATAAAACGTCACAAGTTTGTGCAAAATACTTAACCATATACAAATACCAAAATAATATTAATTCATGTATACTGCCAATGCATGCTAAGAAAACACAGTTCCTCTGTAAGGCAAAAGTCAAAATGTGTTTACTGTACTTACTAATGGCAAAAACTATACAATGATAAAGGCAACACTGGCTGTAATTATTTTAATCACATCACAGAATTTATCACAACTACTTACTATATTTATTAACTTATTCAATGAATTGTATTTTTATCTGGCTAACAAAAATATATCATCCATAAGTGACTGTTAAATATATTACCAAAATAAAATATAACTCTTTTACCTGCTGAAAAACATCTGTCCCCTCGTCATAGTCCACCATACTGAAGAAGAGTTTGTTACAAAAAGCAGATGAATAGCGCCAGGAGTTAGCCAGTATTTGATATTCTTCATTAGCTTGCCTAACAAAAATAATGGGGCAGAGTAGAAACACATCAGTACTGAAGCATTAACAAAGCAGTTATAAAACCGGTAATTCTAGGGCAAACATTGGCCAGTTTCTGTATGGACTGCAAGCAAAGACTAGTCTTTTTAATATTTTTAAATGGTTGTTAAAAAAAAAAAAAAAAAGGAAATATTCCTCGACACATGAAAATTATATGAAATTCGAACTTTAGTATTCATAAAGTTTTATTGCAACACAGCCACAATGAGTCATTTACATATTGCTATGAATACTATTATGCTATAAGGGCAAAGGTGAGTAGTTGTTACAACTGTATGAGCCACAGACTGGCCTGGCCCTTTAAATAAAAAGTTTGCCAACTCTTGTTTTACGGAACATTTTTTGGCATTCCCTATAAAATTAAATCTTCTAATAATTTTTAGTGAAAGACCAACTTTTAAGAATATTTGCAATTCAGTTTAACAGAAAAACAAAAATCATGAGGAAATATAAATTATAAAATTGCAAACACAGTTATACTGCACCTTTATTTGTTCCATTTATCTTAAAATGCATTTACATTCGAACCTAAAAGTAGGCAAAAATTTCTCCGAGTAGCTAAACCAGATGCCGCAAACTCTCTTCTAGTATGATATTTGCTCCTATTTAGAACTCATTTTTATTAGACATTTTGCTAATTTTCCAGATGATAAAGCTCTATATTTAGATGTAGGGAGAGATTAAAAACAGGGAAATGGCATTGCTGGAAGCATGTAAGCACAGTAATAGGAACAAAAAGCAACAAGTTATTGCTAAAACATTTTTAAAAACAAAGTAGGAGTGCTTCTTCCACATAATTGACCATTCTCAGGAGTTTGTCTTCTCAAATAAAATAACGATTTAAAAGACAAAGTTAAATAAAATCCACAGAACAAAATAAAACAGGTGGAAATATTGGGGGATATTGGGGAAAGGGAGAGGCAGAGAGAAAGGATCTATAGGTATAATTCAGTAATTACAACTTTCAAACAGGAGTCCAAGAGAGAGGAGGGCCATAAAACAGAGGAAATGATATTTCTGGAAACAATAAAATTAAAGGAGACTAAATATTTAAATTAAAATTATTTCCTAGATTCAGAATAGGATGAATGTGAAAAAAACCAACATAGAAAAATTCTGTGATATTCCAGAACACTATGGATAAAAAAGAAGATCCTAACAGTTTTCAGCGAAAAAAAAATTCCTCAACAGGGGCAAACAATGAGATTGGGATTGGACTGGTCATTAGCAACACTAGATACCAGCAGATAGAACAATTACTTGAGAGTTTTGAAGGGATATTATTTTCTATTTAGAACTCTATATTGAGCCAAAATATCAATTAAGTTTGAAATGAGCATGTTATCAGCAATCTAAGGAATCTAAAACTGACCTCACACGCATTCTTAGGAAATTAACCTAAGACATAATTGATGAATGAAAAAGTGAGAAAACCTGAGACTATGATAGAAGCACTATAAGAGAGAGAATAAGGCAACCAGAAATATGGTAAGATAGACAGGAAGAGAAGATGCAAGAAAACTATAGTCTAACTATGATGTTACCATGCAACCAGTTCAAATTAGAACAGGAGTTTAATTAGATTTAAAAATGAAAAAAATAGATTCTAAGTAACGATTAGAATCAGAAAGAGCTGGAAGATATTAAGACCATAGTAATTAAATATGTATTTGTTCCCACAACAGTAAAAAGGACAACCAAAAATGAACATAAGATTTAAGGTCCAGATAAGAAGCAAATTAAAATATATCATAATTTTAATCAATTGGTGATAAGAAATATTTTGAACATTTTCTTTTGATTGGGGCAAGGGTTGTAAACAATGGCATTGTAGCAAAGGAATCAAATTATTATTACTTTGCAGTGGATGATATTTTATAGGGAAATAATAATGTAAATGCTGTTTATTCCCTTGCAGCTTTCTAAATTAACCTATAGACAGAGCATGGATGTAATTACAGTTATAGTGTAGAATGCAGATGCTATCAACTATGACAATACAGAAATATAGTTTACAGAATTTGGTAGGTAAAGGGGAAGAAGAGGTGATGGGGAAGGCTGTGCTTGCTAATCTTCATGTCAAAAATTAGAGAAGCAAGATATATAATCTATAGTTAGTGAACAAGAAATACAAGGATGTATTTAATAATGCCATTACAGTGATAAATAAGAAATAGAAATAAAAATCATGAGGGGTAAGATGAGTTACATCTTCACTTATCACAGCAAGAAACGTAAAGACCAAGTATACTGTATGAAATATTGTTATAACATTTAGAGATATGAAAAAAACATCAAAAGAAAAAAACACAAAGGAGTGACAGTGATCATTTCTGGCACACAAGTCTGCAGATAGGTAAGTGCAATGGCCAGAGTCTGCAGTTCTTCATTTCAGACCCTTCTTTATTAACAAGAAGCACATGAGATTGTTGTGATTAATATATATACACTTTAACAGGCCTAAATATGAACAGTGCTGTAGTCTGAGGTCATTTTAGCATAAAATAAAGATCTAAGGCATCGTTTTATTAGAGCACAGCACCAAAACTGATCGCTGTAATGATTACTATAAGACTGCATTGTGCCCAGTAGGCAGAAAACGATACAGTACGTTTTAGAATATTTTCAATAAAAATAGTTACAAATTTTAAAGCTCCCGTGGTTAAATAAGATTTAGTCTACTGTAATGCACTCAAAAACTATTTACTAAACACCTAATAGCAAGAAATAAGAAGTAATCTCCAAGATCTCTGGTCTTCATAACATTGATGTTTTAGTGAGGAGACATACAATAAACTAAATGAATAATAAAAAAACTAAAAACTAAGATCTACTATGAGAAAACAATATACAAAATAGCACTATAGGAAATAATGGAGAATGTACTTAGATGGTATGGTCATTAAAAGACTTCTCAGATGAAGTGATAATAAAGCTCAAATGCCAAGGATGAGAAAGAGCCAGCAGGAATAACAAGCACAAAGGCCTAAAGAGGGAAAGAACTTAAGACACTGGCAGGTTGAAGCTGCAACATAAATGAGAACACGCTGTCTGTTTACTACAAGAATATGTACAGAATACACATTTACACCCTCTCTCATCTGTATAAACAGTGTTGCACTGTGCCTCTCCCAATCCTACAATCAAAACAAAGTTCAAAACAACAGGAGCCCTAAAATCAGATTTGATTTTTATCATAAGAAATGTAATATGACTGGTAAGTATTCATCATTAATTTTCAAAGAAAAAATGTATAGTAACTTCACACATTGAACTGGCACTAACATATAAATAGGTCTGAACATCTTTACATAGTAATAAACCTTCGACCAATACTGCTTTAAAAAACTCACTGAAAGGATGGCATTATGATTAAGAAAACAATAATATTAAACACAATTCCATTATTGGAGTATTTTACAAAAAATGACAGTTTAACTTTTTAAATAAAACAGAGAAATAGTAAATCAGAAAAAAAACTAGCATTCTTGTGATAATGATATTCTAAGTAGTGAAAATGCTTCATTCTAAAAAATAAAAATAATCATATTTTAGTATTCAATGTCTACGTATAGCATCTTATGGAATGACCTAGACAAGAATAATGTTGAATTTCTTTTCCTCATACTTTTATAACCTAGCCCACTAGAGTAGATTAAGTGCACACTTATGAACTCATTAATTCAAACCACAGGTCCATATTAGTGCCAAGAACGTGCCAGGTAATGCAGGGGTGAATAACAAATGCAAGGTCCTCAATCTCTAGAAGCTTACATTCCACTAAGAAAGAGGGGCCTCATACCAATAAACAACTTTCAGATAATCATAAGTACTATGAAGAAAAAAAAGAAAATATGATAAAGAGTAATGAGGAGTCAAAGAGGATGAATTGAACTTGCCTTCAAACTCTGTACTCCGTATCATTCCATTTTCTCAGAGTTAATTTCCCAAAAACCAATTTGTATAATTTATCCTCTATTCAAAAATCCAGAAACGTTCCCCACTACCCATATGATGAAGACAATGGGAAGAAGTCAAGATCCTCCATACCCTGGCCACAACTTATATAAACTATATCTCTATGAACATACCACACACAAAGGGTCTCTCTGTTTCATGAATATACCGTATGTCCATTCTTACCATGTGCAGGAAATACATTGCTTAGAATATCCTCCCTTCTTTCAAAATCTTTCTCAAAAACTGCCTCTCCTTCAGAAGTCACTTCATATCTCTACACCTACAATAGCTGTTGATGCAACTGTCTGGAATGAAAGTTCTCAGCAACTTTGTGGCACTATTTATTTTACACATGTATCTGTTTTGTTTATATGTATCAATTGTCCAATGCCTAGAACCCAATATAGAGTAGGCATTCAATAAAGGTTAATGGTGATGATGAATATTACACTTTTCAAACCAGTCAATATATCATAAATGCCTTAAAACTAAATTTACCACATTAGAGATTCTAAATTCTAGTGAAGTCTGACTAAAAGCCCATTAGTCAGATTTACGTCACAGGTTACTGTCTCTTTTAAGGGAAATTTGCTTTACTCCATGGTGTTGGGGGTTAAAAAAAAACACATTTTAAATCTGTGTACTATCACAAATGTATGCTGTTTGTCAAAGGAATAGTGTTCATGATTCAAAAGGTTATAATGATGAAATCATCATGTGATGTCATGTGAGTAATACCAATTTCATATGCAAATGTAGAATTCAGATTTTAATCATCAATGATATTTAAACTCAACAATTGTAATATGTGCTGCAAGGGGTGTACCTCACAGCCTCCATCTTTCAGCCTCCATCTTTAAGAGTCTTGTTAGAGGAAAGAATAGGTTTGTACTCCAATACATACATAAGGTCCATATATTTTAAAAGGGAATATAGATTGTAGGTGCTATATAGCACACAGAGAAGGATGAGATCAGAGTGGGCTGGAGTAGTTATACAAAATGTGAATATGAAAAACATCAGAAAATAACAATGGTATGTCTGGAAGGA
Source organism: Lemur catta (assembly GCF_020740605.2). NCBI lineage: Eukaryota > Metazoa > Chordata > Mammalia > Primates > Lemuridae > Lemur > Lemur catta. The sequence goes on along the minus strand of NC_059149.1, from coordinate 18,086,479 downwards.
CTAAAATTATGTTAACAATAAGCAAGAAAGGACAGGGAGAGGCAACAGAAACAGTATAAACAAAGACTATGTTTATGTGTTCAAGTAATAGAATATAAGCTTCACGTTAGAAAATAAGAAAAGACTGGAAGTGGTAAAAAGATACACAGGACCTGGATTTATTCTGTAAACAGTGAACTACAAGTGTTTTTGAAAGAAGCAGATTATGTAAAATACTATTTAAGAATGCTGCATCTGGCAACTGTGTATGATATATAGGAGGAAAAGAGAATAAGTGTTTGGAAATGGCATGATTGGGAAAATACATGAGACCATTAAAATATTATATAAATAAAGGTGTGACTTATCTTGTACATACTCTCCATTGGAACCTAGCAGGCCAAAGCACCCAACAAAATGTTCTAGACAATGTACTTAGGAACAGCCCTAGCAAAAATAAAGAATTCCACAGGAGCCAAAGAAAATTACATTTTCTTGACCCTACTCAGAGAAAATATAATACTGACAAGGGAAATGGGGGCTTTCTTCTGTTGGATGTAATTCAGGACCAACAGGATCAGTGACCATATCTGTGTGTCACTGAAAAAAAAAATTCAACAAGCCTCAGAAATATGTACCTTAGTATCAGTGATATCTCTTCAGAGTACAAAAGATTAGAAAAAATGCACCCTAATAACAAAGACCCTATTGTCTATCCTTACTCCATTAACCTTTATGCCCCTCTCCATATTCCAAATTCTTAATGCTTAATAGGGAATAGAGGAAACCTAACTAGTGGCAGACAAAGAAATTCAGCAGATTCTTGCATATGTCTAAGTCAGCTTGGACTGATGAGAAAAGTAAGACGTTACTAGTGAGCATTAGTACATTTTTGATCTCACTGCCATCTGAAATTAGAAATTTAAAACTACAAATGCTCCAAGCACTTAAATAACTACATTTCCAATGCTGTTAACTAAAAAATACTTTGTTTTGGTAGTTCATAGTAATATTACAGGTCTACCTTTATGAAAACAGGGCACACTGTAAAGTGCTCTATCTAATATATTCGTATGCAGCCTGAAGAGGGCAGTCAAGCTGCATCAAAAGGATCCAGGCAGGCTTAAGCAATTACTGCAGGGCACTGTTATGTTAAATCTGTTGTATGAATTCTTCTCCATTTATCATGGGAAAAAATATATATATCACTTAATACAAATGCTATAATTTTATATTACAATCCTTCTTAAAAGGTGATGTACGATAACGAATTATTAACTCATCTATAGTTCCATATATTTAATATATTTACTATGATGAATGTAATTTTTGAAGGAATGTTTTAAGAAGCATGGTTTCTCTTTTTAATGTTATTAAAACTTCCTATAAGGTAACGGATTCATGTCAAACTCTCATTATACGCCTTTATGGTTATATTTATGATGAATTACATACATAAATCTATACAATAGTTATTCCAAAGTATATCTTCATAAAACTACAAATGAAAGAATTTTTATAGATAGTGATATACATAGATCTGCAGTGAGCAGACTCACGTATTAATTAAGGTTCTGGAATCCTGAGAACAAAAAACTGGTAAACAGCACCCTACACAAAGATTTTTAACAGAGTTGTTTTGCTGGTTGTGCTATGCATACCTAGGACCCTGCTGAATGACTGAAATATATTAAATAGACTCAATGCCTTTCAAGAGCTGAGGAATCAACAGTTTACTATCATATTGTAATTGACTCTGCATAATTCACTAGTTGATAAGATAAATTAAAGAGGTTGTGTCTATTAGAGCTCTGTTTTTGCATCTATTTTTTCCTTCATCAGACCTAAATAGATACCTTTCCTTGGAAAACAACTCTAACATAAAATATGATTCCAAGATATATCTTAAAGCAAAAATGTATATGAACATAAAAGATATTGAATTATATACAACATGTATAGTTAGCACCCAGTTTAAGAGAGACAAAGAGATTTTAGTTCTTTTTAAAAAAAGTTGAGGAACAGTAACATATAAATGCTTAAATGTGGTATGCTAAGGAAAGTGTCACAGTATTATAGTAAACAAACAAAATGATTTACCCATTGTTCATTTAACAAGTTTTCTACCTACTACATATCCATATGAGGCTTATAATATGTATTTGATAAATAGTTGCGGCACTAATAATAAAGGATTAATAAATGAATCAATAAATAGATGAATTAATTGAATGTTTGGAAGCAGTTAAGACATATAGGCCCTTGCTTCAAGATACTTCAATCCATTAGACTAACACTTATAATCGTAAATAATGAGTACAAAAACAACAAATGGAACAAGTTCAAAACAATCTAGGGGAAAAAAATTGAAAGGGTTCTTTGATGAAGTTAAATTCATTTGATCCTGTGGTAGGTTTTATTCCCCAAAGTTAAATATATTAGTCTACGTTAAAAAACAAAAAACCCCACAATGTACAAAAGTATAATAATCTAGTATAAAATAAAACAAATATAAAATCCACCCTACCACTCTTAATATGACTTTCAAACAATGTAATATTACTCCTATTATTACCACATAGCCAAAAAGAAAAAACATAGATAGCATTTGAATTCTGAAAACCTGGACCTGTGTACTGGCCTTGCACTTCATAATGTATAAACTTGAAAAAGTCACATAAACTTTGTTTATTTTCTCCCTTTTTAGCATGACAATACTAGTAATTCCTTTCTCAACAGTTGTCATGAGGTTAAAAGCATGAGGCATATCAAAGTCTTTAGCAAATGACAAAGGGTTACACAAATCTTTCTGCGTTCAGCATCTAGCTTAAAATCCATCGACTATTTGCATTTTCAAGTCTCATCTCCAGTTACTTTCCCTTTTACTCCCTACACCAGGCCTGAAAGTTTATTTTAATTTCTCTCATTACTGAGTAGGCTTACTCTTGATATAGAATTTATGTGTTCTTCCTTCCTTCTCAACCAAACTTTCTGTATTTACAGAGCACACACGATACACAATATATATGGCACACTCGACACACATGTCACACAACCATGTCCAGTGTGTGGAGGCAGAGAAACATGCTTCACGAATTACTAATTATCCTGTATATCTTAATACTTCAATTATCACTGTCCAAAATAAATCTTTTTGAACATAAAAGTTAACAGACAAGACCAGGGGGCCTCTCATAAAACTCTGTCATTTTCTTTCATGGCATTTAAGAGTTAGGTAATTATAAGCTTAACTATGTAATGTGAATACTGTCCAGCACTTCAACCAGACTCTGAAATCAATGACAGCTACAGCCAGGTCAGTTTATTCACCATTATCTCCCTATTATCCAGCACAATACCTATACATTGTCACCATTCAATAAACACTGGTTCAAAAAATAAATGTCAGCATTAATATAATATTGTAATCATCACAGTAGTATCCAATTCCATGGTAAACAGCTACAAGTTTATAAAATAAAGTTTCTTTTTGTCTTCAGTACTATTTTAGATTCTTAAGAGGGGGGAAAAACTTATACTACAGACCTGAAGAATGAGAATTTAAATAAAAACTAAAATGAATATTAAATATATACATCTTGCCAAGAGCAATGAGAAACATTTCAGAATTATTAGAAGGTTCTGTGTTGGAGTCCCCAAATACCACCCACAGGTTTGGTGATTCACTAAAAGTACTCACAGGAATCAACATGCAGTCAAATTAATTATAGTGAAAGGATATAAAGCAAAATCGACAAAGGGAAAGGCACCTGGTACAAAGTCTGAAACAAACTAGATGCAAGCTTCCAAGAGTGCTTCCTTATCAAGTCACACAGGACTCACTCAATTACTTCAGGAAAGAGTTGTGACAACATGTGTAAAATGTTGTGTACCAGGAAGGCTCATTAAAGATTCAGTGCCCAAGATGGCTGACCTTGTGGACAACCTCCATATAGCAGGCAAAAAAACTCCTGACTCCCAGAAGGAATGCAGGTGTTCAGCATTAACGACACTGTACAACAGTTTAGGCACAGTAAGCCAGCCTGATCAGTTAAGGAATGGTGAGAAAATTCCCAAATCCAAGTTCCCATACACCAGGCAAGGGCCAACCTTGGTAACTGGCCTTTTTAAATAACAATCTCAGGGCTGCTGTGTTAATTCTTTTCTGAACAGATTCATTACAGTGACTACCTTCTGATGAATAAAGGGAGTTAACTCATCTTCTTCACTGTATTTTATTGACAAAGACAACCTACCACAGGGAAAGAATATATCTGAAGCAGTTTTACTTGAAAAAGTATTGGTTTGCACTAAGTCACCCCCATGGGATCGAGATTCCTAGATACCTTAAAAGAAATTATTCAAGGACTAAGGTCTGAGACCATGAAAAACAGTGAATCCTACTTAATATGTTAAATGACTAACATATACTAAAATCATGGAAACCAAGGAAAAATGCTTTAAATTAGCAGAAATACTAATTATAATTTATTAACATGAATTTACATAAATAATATTTCTAGATTTAGAGATTAACATGAAGACACTTTGACCTTCATTTTGAATGCTTGAGAGTACCTACCAAGACTATACTTTTAAAAGTAATTTTTAGAAATAGAAATCATTTCAAAATCAAAATACACCATTGTAAAAGAAGAAGAGGAGGAAGAGAAGGAAGAGGAAAAGGAAGAGGAGGAGGAGGAGGAAAAAGACTGTTGCACTCAATCTATTCTACTTTATGAACGGAAAAGGGCACCTGAATTAAGAAACTAGTAGGCCACCCAAAAGTCTAATCACAATGCCCACATATAAACTATTATTTCTGGTCTAGGAAAGAAAAAAAAAATATTTTAAAATGAGCAGCAAATGATCAAGAGCATCTATACAGAGCTACTACAAAAAAATCAGGAAGAATAAAATTCTTCAACTGATAAAAAATTTCCCTAAAAAAAAAAAATCATGAAGAAGAGAAAACTGAAACATAATACTCCAAACTAAAGCAAGTATCATTAAACAAGCAGTTGAAGACATTTAAAAAAATTCAACTGGACAGAAAGCTCAGCAATAATCCTAGAGCATCATTCATATTAATTGATTATAGATGCACTCAAACCTGAAATATTTCACATGTATTAGCCAATCCCAGAAAAGAATGTGTGAATGACATGAGAGTTTCCCAGTTTTTGATAAAGAAGTAAAATATCTTGGCTCAGGTGTCAGGGAAACTTAAGAATTAAGGGCCATAAAAATATTATCAAAGGTATAGAGGAAATGGTAAGGGTTGTAGTATGAAAACCATTTATAAAGTAACATACTTGCAAGTGCTTTAAGTAAGCAGTCCCAAAACTTTTTGGCACCAGGCACAGTCTCACATAAGACAATTTTTCCACGGACAGGGGCGGGGATGGGGAAGATGGTTTTGGCATGATTCGAGCACGTTACATTTATTGTGCAGTCAAACCTCTCTGCTAATAATAATCTGTATTTGCAGCTGCTCCCCAGTGCTAGCAACACCACCTCAGCTCCACTTCAGATCATGAGGCATTAGATTCTCATAAGGAATGGTCAACCTAGATCCCTCACATGTGCAGTTTATAGTAGGGTTTACGCTCCTATGAGAATCCAATGCCACCGCTAAGTGGCAGTGATGTCAGCAATGGGGAATGGCTGTAAATACAGATGAAGCTTCACCAACTGCTCACCTCCTGCTGTGTTGCCCTGTTCCTAACAGGCCACTAACCAGTACCAGTCCGGGGCCCCAGGTTTGGGGACCGCAGCTTTAAGTGAGTACAAGGGTAATTTTCACCTTATCTCCTAATTTTAGAACCTAATCCCATAAGAGATGTGATCTTACTATAATGAAACCAAAGGCTAATGAGCTCTTTTCCACATGGTTTTAGCCAACTATGTTCAACTCAATCAATCCCTATTAGGAAATGCTCCCTGAATAAAAGCTTTTCACAATCTTTTGAGGTTAAGTAATGCTGGGTGATGGATCCCTGCCCTAAAAGACTAATAATCTTAGCTGGCATGCAAAAGCAAAATACAAATTACAGTTCACAGGGTAAGGACAATAATGAATATGTGCACTTGAAGAAAGCATTAAACTCTAATAGCTCTGGAGTCACAAATCCCCATCCTGACAGCTATTAGCTGCATGACTTTGGATAAATTACATAAACTCTCAGCTTTAATGTTTATCATCTATAAAATGGATTTTTTCAGATATACCTTTCAGAATAATGACAATTATATGAGATTATATATATACTGTATATATAAAAATGACTTAACATAGAACCCTCAATGATTTACACATAGTAAACAATTTTATTTAGTTGTAGGAGAAAGGATATTAACCAGTTAATATCTGGTATGTGAATGTAGTAAGTTATTCACCATCCATTTCAAATTACCTTGTAATTCATTAATTTTTTTCATCTTTGGAGTTCAACAGTATATCAATCTCTAACACATCACCAAAACTTTGGTTATACATGCACTTTGCTTAATTCTACATAGTTTTTTGTTTTCCTTCAGCTGAATTTTTTTTCTTAAAACTATCAATCCATCCTTAGAAGAGGATATTTTGTTCTTAGAATTTGTAGTGAATCCTGGAATAGATGAATAACTTTGTGGAAGAATATATGTAAAAGATTTAGCAATTATGGAGAATATGTCCTACAGTATAATTTGATAAAGGAAGTTTGGAGTTAACACTTGAGGGAGGTGAGAATTATATCGAGCGGTCTTAATTAACAACTTTATTTGGCCAAGGAGTTTGATGTTAGCACTGAGGGAGGTGAGAATTGAATTCTGAAATTTGTGAATAAACTGACTGTGTGAAGGAAGAGAGGAGTGATTTGCTAAAAGGGCTCACAGGGAAGCCAAAAGCTCATTCACCAGCCTTTCAGCAAAGAAAATCAACTGGAGAATCTAAGTGTGAGTTAACTCTAGAAGAAAATTTCATTTTTCCTTAAAGAAAAGAAAAAACAGAAGACTCTCATAAAGGAAAGGACTAAGAGTTTTTAATTACAGTTAGGACCTTTTCAAAGACTCTATAGAATTGTAAAAGATTACAGCAGCATATTATAGAAATGGTCCAAAAGTACACTGCCATAGAAGGACCCAGGGGAATTAATTCACAGGGGAAAAAAAAAAAAAAAAAGACGGTGCTGATGATAGGGTGTCTTTTTTTATGTATCTACAACTCCCTTTGAGGCTTAAGTTATTATTCAGAAATATAATTTGAGTAATTTTTCTTGAAACTCCTGTTTACTTTTGCATCTTACTTGTCCCCTTTAGATCTCTTTGATCCACTCTGCCCACTCTCCTATGAATCACAGCACTCTCTTGGCTTAATAACAGATCTTAAGACCACTACTCAGTAGGAGATCTCAAGACCACTGTTTAATCACAATTATTTAACAGATCCTCCTCTGAAATTTATATCATCCTACAACATAAATTTATCATCTTCATCTAACAGCCTCCAAGGCATTCCTCTATAAGCTCATTTTTTTCATTTCCAATGGCAATACCACCCTGAATAATTTCAACATACAAATTTATAATCCAGACATTATGAAAGTCTTATAGTTCCTCAAGCTTCTCTATACTATCAAAAACCATCTATATCATACTTCAGCAATTTACTTATTAAATAAACCCTTTATGATAACTACTTAATATTCAACCCCATCCTGCTTCTACACAAAACCTGCTCTTTACTCTTGTGAAAATCTAGCTTAATTGTATCAAAACTAGTTTGTAAGCTTTCCACAGCTTCCTTTGACCCCTATCCAACTTTTCTGAAACCACAGTTACACATTTAAAATATACTACCACTAGCTTCTTCTAGTCATTTGCCACTTCATACCATAAAGCAAACATGATAATCCCAAAGAAGGGGGGCTCTTGCTCCTAAATTGCTAAGTACTAAAGAAGAAAATCATTTAATTCTATAGATTCTTCACTAAGAAGTTAGGTAGTCTAGTATCAAAAAGGGTATCAGTGCTACCTGGTTATTCAATTAGTTAAACCTCTCCAATTCCATTGTTCCTCAATGAAAAATAAATAAATAAGAGATATGAGTCATGAACCTGCTTCTTACTTTCCCTTTCCTTATACTGGTTTGTACACTAGAACTACAGAGGTCATAGTTTTTAAAAATCAGTGCCTTTGCCCCACCCCAAAACAATTATATCAGAATGTCTAGGCATGGGGTCCACAAATCTGGTCTATACTTTTTATTTGCTTTTCAACTTTCACCTGTTCTTTCTTTCTTCTCTAACACCACCCTCATCTTGATCCATTAATTAAATTTTTTCTAATACCTTCAATCTTTTTCTCTTATAAATCTAAAACTCTTCTAAAATGTAAAACTTTCTTATAAAATAGCCTGTGAAAAACAAAAAGCAAATAAATACATAAAGGTTGTTAGAAGCTAAGTGTCATTTAAAAATTAAGAGTCTACATTTAACAATCCATTTAACACCATAATGAGCCAAGTAAAATACTACCCAAAGGATGCACCATTTAACAGTATGCTATGGTTTATGTTATCACAGTACATATAATTTTATGTAACTGTGAAATAAATATTTCGATAAAATCTTTCTAGATTATAGTTACAAAAATATAATGATCAATTAAATACATTTCTTCACAATACTGGTGACTGTAGGAAATCAATATATTCAATTTTAAGGAAATAATGATTTCCCTAAAATATATATATCATTACAGGATGCCAGGCATTTTTTATTTTTAGTAGAAACTGAACTGTTATACCAAAATGGCAATTAAGGTGGCATTTTTCTCTGAATAGGGCTTTACAATATCCCTTAAGGTATATATATTCTCTCCATGTGTGTTAGCCCAATTTCGACAATAGTGTTAATACCCACTTGAGTACCGGTCCTTAAATTTGATAAGTGGGGAACTCAGAATCATCTAAAGTGCTGTTTTTCAAAATATGTTGTTCACTCTCTTCTCTACCCACTTCTAGCCATGCCCCAGCATACACTCATTATTAGGACGTCATGAGATCCTTTTTGGAAATTTCAAAATTTCCTTTCTGTAAGCTAGTCTGAGTGAAACCAATTTTTTTCATTGATCCAAGTTACTAATAACTCCACTAGAGCTCAAAATGGTTTAGAAGCCTACAATGAATATACAATGTGGGAGAGTCCTGGAACATGGAGTCTCAACACAAAAAGTGTTTGTTATTGGAAAAAAAACGTGTTCAGCCAAAAAGAAATAGACAATCTGTGCTGTCCTTAACCACTGAGGAAATGGAATTTATAATTTAAATGCTCCTGAAAAAGAAATCTCCAGGCCCAAATGATTTTACTGGAGAATTCTACCAACTAAAGAAGAATAAATACTAATTTTACACAATCTCTTCCAAAAAATAAAAAAGGGAACATTTCCCAACTCATTTTGTAAGGCCATTATTACCCTGATACCAAAACTAGGCAAAGACAATATAAAAAATAAAAACTACAGACTAACATCTTTAATGAACTTAGATGCAAAATTCTTCAACAAAATACTAGCAAATAGAATCCAACAATATATAAAAGAATAATATGTCACAACCAAATGAGATTTATTCTAGGATGCAAGACTGTTTCAACATTTGAAAATCAATGTAATCCATTATATCAACAGGCTAAAGAAGAAAAAATCATTTCAACTGACACTAAAAAGAACTGACAAAATCCAACACCCATTCATGATAAAAACTCTCAGCAAACTAGGAAAAAGAGTAACTTTCTCAACTTGATAAAGACCTACAAAAAAAAAAAAAAACCTACCAAAAAAACCTACAGCTAATATCATACTTAACCATGAAAGACTGAATGCTTTCCCTCAGAGATCAAACTGTAAAAGGTAAAACTAGAAAACTTGCAGGAAAAAAACATAAAACCTTCGGGATCTAGGGCAAGGCAAACAGTTCTTCAATTCAACAAGAAAAGAAAGAACTATAAAGGGAGAAACCGCATCAAAATTAAAACTACAAAAGACTCTGTAATAGGTGCTAAGAAAAAATATTTGAAAATCATGTATCTTACAAAGGACTAGTACCTAAATATATAAAGAACTCTCAAAAATCAATACAAAATCCAATAAGAAATGGGCAAAAGACATGACCAGATGACATACAGATGACAAAGAAGCACATGAAAAGATGTTCAACTCCATCAGCCATTAGGGAAATGCAAAATAAAACCACAAGAAATATCAACACATATCAGAATGGCTAAAATAAAACAGTGACAACACCAAATGCTGACAAGGATAAGAAGAAACGAAATCACTCATATATTGCTGATAGGAATTTAAATGATACAGCCACTCTAGGAAACATTATGGCAGTTTCTTATATAATTAAATATGAAACTGCCATATAATCCAGCCACCACATTCTCTGGCATTTATCCCAGAAAAATAACAATGTAAGTTCTAGAAACAACCAGATGTCCTTTTAAAGATGAATGGTTAAATAAACTGCAGTACATCCATACCATGGATTGTTATTCAGTAATAAAAAGTATGAACTATTGATAAATACAACAACTTGGATGGATTTTGAGGGAATTACTGTAAATTTTTTAAAAGCCAAACTCGAAGGGTCATATATTGTATGATTCCATTTACATAACGTTCTTGAAATGACAAAATTATAGAAATAGACAACAGATTAGTGATTGCCAAAGATCAAATTCAAGGCGTAGGGGGAGACTGGAGGGTGAGTGTGGCTATAAAGGGCAAAAGGAAGTATTTTTATGGTGATAGAACTGTTCTGCATCTTGACTGTCTCAATACCAATATCCTGCTTGTGATATTATACTGTAGTTTTGTAACATGGTACCACTGGGGGAAACTGAGTAACAAGTATACAGGATCCCTACATTATTTCTTACAATTGCAGGTGAACCTATATTATTTCACAATAAAAAGTTTAATAAAGTATTTGTTGCATATGTATTATATTCGTACTTATCCAAAATTTTCTTTAATTTGTTCTTATCAACAAACATTTCATTAATTTCTAATTGTTTATTTCTATAGAACAGGAAGAAATTTCTAATCATTGGAGGTATCAAAAAGTAAATGAATGGACTTCTCTAGGTAAAAGTGAGTCCTCTCTATTAAACTGTTAAAACAGAGTACTAAAATATATTTAAGGGGGTTTCTTCATTGACTGGATATAATCAGGTGACCTACAAGAAAATATGTAGGATATAAAGATAACAAATAAGTTTTTATAACGCTATATTCCATTGGTCAATAAATATTTTACATATCCCAAATAAGGTAATATCAGCCTATCAATGTCATTTTCTAGAATACACTTATTTTCAAATGCACATAGTTATATTTGACTACTGAAAAGTTTTAATTCTCTTATACATATTTTAAAATATAATAAAATTAATATATAAGCCTGGGTTATAGTTTTTTCAATTTTAAAATTATATAAATTACCTGCACACAGAACACTGCCGCTGAGGCTGAAGAGCAGTGAACATAACAATCATAGAATAGTTTCGAGGTGGTGCCTTTATAAATTTTCGGAATTTATCACCATTCATTCGGAAGATTGAGCGTCTGGAACTCCATTCCATCAACTGTTCTACTTTTTCAGCTAAAAGATTCTGCAATTAAACATAGAAATTTAAATTTATACAGGATAAAATTCTTCAGTTTGGATTTCATAGAAACAGAATTGCATGAGATTGTATTTTACCCCTAATCAATTTGTTAAAATACTTTGGTTTGGTGAATATATTAAATACTCATCATTAACTGACCATAAATGCATAAAATATTTCATTTTATTTTTTTCTCATGATTTCAAGGTTTATAAAAAATATCTTAGAGGTAAAACAATCAGATTTCTCCTTTTAGAAAGATCAAACAGACATACATTTTCCTAATCTTCCCACTAAACACAGCTAAAAATGTTCATTAAAAAAAAAAAAAAAACAAGTGTAAGACGACTCTGAAAGGTGGAGAGAAGGCAGACTGGCTAGGGACCTCAGGACCTCAAGAATGACATGGCGATGAGTTTCCTGGGTTTTCTTTTGGCCTCACGCATCCTGGACTAGTTGCTTCAGAAGTCAGCAATCCAAGAATGCCAATGGGTGCAGACAAAAAAACAAAGCCTCAAGAAAACCTTGCTCTCTCTATCCAAAGGACAAGAAGGAGCAGCCTTGTGAGACAAATAACTGCTCTACTCCAAATACCACAGCAAAACAAAAAACAAAACCCTGCAATCTCATACCACCCTCACAAACCTGAAACAATGCACGAAAAAAGTATTGTTTAATTCTACTTATATGAAGGTTAAAAACAGGAAAAATTAATTTATGATTAAAAAAAGTCAGGATAGTGGCTCATCTGGGAAGTTTAGTGACAGAGACAACACAAGTGGAGCTGGCCTACCAGTAAGTAATACTCTGTTCCTGGGAAGGTGGAAGGAGATAGCACTCTTGCTTCTATACAGAGTGCTCTTATCTTTAGATGGTTTTTTACTGAAAACAGTCCAAGATCTAAGAATTCTACAGGGTTACATTCCTATAAGAAAAAGAAATTCCCTGCCCTTGCAAAACCAAGCAAGTATCAGTAATCAGGAGAGACGGGCTTCAATTGTAGCACTGGAGCAAGTTCTACTCTAGAATTTGGGGACAAAATAATCTCTTCCCCTCTCCTCTAAAGTGGAAAAGTGACAATGGCTTCCCGTGAATCCCTCAGAGAGACTGGGCATGTATGTACATATGAAGAGGAAAGAAGGGAAGACAGGCATCTTATCCTGAGTTAGAGTAAAAAACTTGTCAAAGCATCCTGCACCCATGTAAGTGAGGAAAAAAGATAAAATGAAAGAAACAGAGGGAAGAGAGGGAAAGAGATTAACCTGACCAAAGAGCAGAACATTTGAATTAGTAATCAGCACAGAGAAAACATTCAGATAACCACATAGCAGCATGCTAACAGTATAAAAAAGAAAAATTATAGCTGATTACTGGGATAACTGTTAGTTTAAAAAATTGGCATAATTTTGCCATAACAAAAAGGCATCAACTGAAATGGATTCTAAGTTTAAAACAAACTAATTACTTGGATTTAGTTAGATTTAACTAATTCAGACTGCAAATATATATGAATATATTTCCATACAAAGTAAAATAATCATCTTATTAAACTAAAAGTTAAATGAAACTCATTCTGGAAGATCCAGCCTCCTATTGATACACCCAAAACAGTTAGAAACTATATAGAAAGACTTTTACTAATTGTTTTTAGTTTTAATCGAGAAGCAAAGTGAGGGTAATTTCCATGTTAAACACAATTTACTAGCGTTTGCCATACAGAAAACTGTTATGTACTTAACAGGATTTATTTTAAAGTCTTCTACTGTTTATCGTAACACTCAGTGAGACAACTTAACGTTTATAAATCCTTTTGTACCTTAAAAATTTTTTAATAAGATAAAAACTATATAAATACTTCTATTTTAAGTATTTAGGAACTGTGACTCTCTATGGAAAAACAGAACCTCCAGGTTGGAAATCAAGCAGGGTAATCAACTAATGAGGGCAGAAGGGAATTGGTCTAAGAAAGAGTTACTTATCTATGAGTTCCTGCAATATTTTAACATACTTTTCTCATTAAATACATACAGAACACTCACTCTCTCTCTCACACACACACACTTTTATATCTAAAATAATCTTACTTTTTTCTTGTTAGAAAATCAATAATTATACAGATATGTATCTATGAAAATATTAAATAACTGTAAAGGGTCAAAGAGTTTACTTCCAAGTTATCAAAGAAGCCAGCCATAGTTTCATGGATGCTGGAAGAAATGAGAATCCTGAGAGAGATTTCTTAAGGCACAATAGCTAGCATGAGCTTCATGCTGTCACTCACATTCCAAAAGGGAGAGATGTGAAGTGGCCCAAGTGGATGTCACACACACAGTGGGTTTACGTCACAGCTGAAGAACCCAAAACTTAGAAAACCCCGATCTTTTAAAGGGACTTCTAGCAAACCTGCACAACACATCCCCTGGAGGAGGAAATTATCTTTATTATCCTGGACAGTAAACAAAACTGCCCTCTGACCTGGAGGGAGACAATATCTCTTTCTTCCAAGACTTTTTGTAGAACAATATTCTAGAAAAGATAGTCCAACACAAAAGTAGTTAATGCTTGTGCTCAAAAGATATGCAGAAACATGAGAGATCCATGGGAAATTATTTCCCAACAGTGTCAATCAGTACATTGTTAAAACACATAATTTGAAGATATAACAAAAAAACAAGACAAAGTCAAACATTAAATATAGGTTTATTGACCATTTAGGAGTTTAAAATCTCATTATGCTATATACACTTAAAAGACAGTATGGAAATATATACCAAATTGTCAACAATAACTAATTGTGTGGTAGATGTGGGTAGTGAACCCTGACGCTCATAATTAGATTCTGAGATGACACTGTATTTGGCTACGAAAAACATCCATGTACTCTAAAATATCTTTGGCAGGATATTATCTTTAGTTTTTTGTTTTGTTTTTTTTTTTAAGCTTTCAAGAAGGTAAAGGCCAGATCCAGCAGCTACTTTCCATAAAAATATCCATCCATTTTAACAGGTACTCCATATAATGCTTTCATTCCACCAAAACCTGTATTAAATGAAAGAAGGTGATCAAGGCTGGTATTCATATTTTCCAAGAGCTCTCCACCTTCAAGTTAACATTAAATTCATTTACTGGCCTGATCACCAACGAAATTCCTCAGTGAGAAGAGTACTTCTTACTTAAGTGACAAGAAACTAGGTAAGTTACGTGTGCCTTTAAAAACCAAACGCAACAACCTGTCTGTAATCATAACTTGGCTTAACTGAATTTCTTTTTGTAGTACACTTGCAGTTACTATGCAGTTACTATATTCCTTCAGAATTAAGTAAATATAGATCTTTCCTTTTTCTAAATACTGAGAATCTACAAATTGATAACCACTGTGCTACAGATTTTAGGGTACACAGTAATGTTTCATACTAAAAATCAATGTAAAAATATAATTTTTGTACAATCATATCTTGAAAAGCCACATAAAATTATATGTATTAATAGTTTTCCCACAATAGATATTCTAGAAAAAATTTTTAAAGAAAATGCCCATTAGTCCTATCATTTTGCATCAGTCTGAC
Source organism: Lemur catta (assembly GCF_020740605.2). Classification (NCBI taxonomy): domain Eukaryota; kingdom Metazoa; phylum Chordata; class Mammalia; order Primates; family Lemuridae; genus Lemur; species Lemur catta. Next base: position 18,071,271 of record NC_059149.1, on the reverse strand, counting down.
AAACCCACTATTGGTATTTTTCATTACTGTGATCAGTATTTCCCAAAAGTACTGTGTCGAGGTGAAATCCTAATGCTATTTGCAATGTATTAGCACATTAAAGTGTGAGATTCACTATACCCTTACCAGATTTGGGTATTCATTCTTACTCATTCTCTCTCTCTTTCTTGTGCATGTGTATAAGCATACATCTCTAACTTAACAGGTAAAAACAGTACCTCATTTTAATTTGCACTGTTATTTTCTGGCAAAATTGAACAGTTTTATACAATTCTGGATATTAGTTATCTCTCTCTCTTACTAATTATCTCATGTCCTTTATCCTTAATCTACTCACAGATAAAATTGTTTTATAGAAGAGATAAAAATGTATGCAATGAAACTCTTTCCAGGCTAATCAATATTATAACAGTACCATAAAATTTTCTTTTTGTTTACAAACTAAACAAGGAGGAACAAAGAGTAAGAAGTGAGAAAAATATCATTTTTAAAGCATATACTGTATTTGATTATAATTTGTGAATTAACTGTTTAAAAACACTAAATATATTATATGAAAAACCCTCAATTCTTTAAAAGCTGTAAAGAAAAAAAATCCATGTTCTAGCACTCCAGTGAATATCAAATGATGGTGACATTAAGAAGTGAAATGTCCCTCTTATTCTCTTAGTCCCAATTGCTTGATTATTCAAACAAGCTTCTCTCTTAATTAGATTATTCAAATCAGACCAGAACATAAGTAAAATCCACACAAAAATGTTCATATGGATTTTAAGTATCAAACAACTTTTAATATTTATTTCCAAATCACAGCCTGTAGGGTGATGCAGGTGTCCTGTCTCATGACTCAGGTGGTGGAGTCATAACTACTCATTCATCAAAACCCACAGAAATAGTCATGTACCCCATAAGGATGCTTCATTCAATGATAAACCATATATACTATACGATGGTGGTCCCATAAGATTATAACAGAGCTAACAAATTCCTACTGTTTAGGGAAGATGGGTAGCTGTGGTAACACTGTAGCACACTGCATTACTCACCGTTTGTGGTGATGCTGGTGTAAACAAACCTACTGCACTGCCAATCATACAAGAGTATAGCACCTACAATTTTATATTGTACATAATATTTGATAATAAACGATGTTACTTGTTTATGTATTTACCATACTATATTCTCTATCATTATTTTAGAAGTGTACTCCTTTACTTATATTAATAAAAAAGAAAGTTAACCGTAAAAGTCTCAGAGGAGATGACAGCTCCATGCATATTACTGCCCCTGAAGAACTTACAGTGGGACAAGATATGGAGGTGGAAGGCAGTGATACTGATGATCTTGACCCTGTGTAGGAGATCAATGTATGTCTGTATGTTAACTTTTAACAAAAAAGTTTATGAAATAAAAAAATTTTAAGGCTTATGAAAATATGAAAACAGAAAATATTTTTGTACAGCTGTATAATTTGTTTATTGTTTAAGCTAAGTTTCCAGCATTTTATCTCTAGATACATTTTAATGACCAAGCCTACCAAGGCATTTTATTCAGATACCTGTTATCATCAAAATAACCATAACATAACTTGCTAACGACAATTCACAGGCTGTAGATTTGGAATGCAAATAAGAGGTGCATGCTGAAGGTATCTATGGGTGACACACAAAAACAATTTCACGACCTCTTCTATTCTTCTTTGTATTTTATATGAGCCTCTGAGAGGAAAAGACAACTTTACTTCTCAAGACTTGAGAGTTCAAACCCCAATGATAAACCAAACGAAGTAGCCAGATGTATACCATTTAGTATTTGGGCAAAAAGTTATTTTCAATTTCTAAAATTATTTGAACTTAAAAATCCATATTCATATTTCTCAAAATGATGTCATTCTTCTCAGATGTGAATAAAACGTAAAGGGCAATTCTAGAAACCAAACATCAGAAATTAAGCACTATACCACCTCATCTACACTACAAACTGATTGTTCACTAAATATCATCAATAAAGGCACTCAGAAGACCATAATGAGTTGTACAATAAATAAGACAAGTAGACCATTTTTACCAAAAATATAAAATGCATGGAGCACACATGCCATAAAGCGAGCAAAGATTCAAACAAGAATGTAGTATAATCAGTTAACAATTCATGAAATCATGGTATCATTACAGAAAATGTATTCTACCCTCTATCAGAAAACTTCAACTTATCATTCTATTCAAAGGTAAAAAGAGATTCAGAATACACTAAATAAATCATGCTGAAAGTTCTTTAATGTATTTAATATCAAGCACTTTAAAATTAAAGAAAGGAATACTGAAAAATCTCAGACCAATTCCTCTGGGAAGATCCTAAAGATCTTTTGTCTACCAGTAGGTAAAAAGGGAATTTGGTTATCTCTGACAGGTACAGCAGTATCCACAAGTTCATGTAAGTTTTCAAGCCCAAAATGTCAAAGATAGTATAATATCTAATTCAATTAAGATCTAATGAGAAATAAAGCTATTTAAGAAAACATTTATTCAGATATTCGTCCTTTTTTTTAAGAAAGAAGCTTTCAATTTATGGTACTACACTATTCAATTAAATGAACATTTTCTAAAGACTCATTAAAAATATTTCCAGTAACACTCTTTTAATTATGGCTTTAGCCTGAACTCTCTTCAGAAATTTTTCCTGAAGAGAGATCACATTTTGGCTATCTTCTTATCCCTAAAAGCCCCCTAAACATGGCTAACTCCCTACACTGAATGAATGGACAATTTATAAAAATTTTTAAGGTATAATGTAACTGGTAACTCACGAGTGCTATTCAAATGTCATATTTTAAAGGTGGTTTACTTCAATCTGTAATAGTCTCTTTGCTCTCTTTTATTCTCCGGTTCAAAAACAAAAAGAATGTTATTGAAGAAGCAACTGTTTCTGAAACTTGCATATATATCATATATACATGTATATATATATATATGATTGGCATAACCAGAAGAACTTAAAAATTCTAAGTATTTCAAAGATCTAATATAAATTTTAATTTTATATTATTTTAGGATTTCCTTATTCATAAAAGGAGCAGTGTATTCACATAACCACAACAATATAAATTCTACATTGAAAAATATCAGAATTTTTGCTCCATGAGAAACTTAACTATCCCCTGGCAGTAATAAATATTAAGAATTCTAATGTTAGATGCTGTTATACTTCAATTCTATCAGAAAACATGACATAATATTTTGAAGTATTTTGTATTTGATACTGGTGGTAATAACAAACTCAGATCAATTAATGCATAGAATTAAACGAATTTCAAGTTATACTGTAAAATAAATCTCAAGCCTAAAATTTAAAGTCCCACATAAAAACAATGATACAAAATACATTAAACTTATAGTTATTAATCACATCTTTCTTAATATACATTAAAAAATAAGTCAAAAGAAAAAGTCTAAACATAGTTACATGATTAAAAGCAATACAAATAAAAACAGCTATGAAATGAAAATCAAAACATAAAATATTAAAGAATAAAATGGCGTAGTGGTCAGTGACTAGTGAAAAAATTCAATCATAACAGTAAGGGCAAAGAGAGAAGGTAATATGTTTATAATAATTACAACACAAAAGTATATGTGTGTTGATAAAGATAGGTCATAAAGTCATGTAAATAGTTCAAAATTTTTTTTACTATCAGGAATTATTCAGTTTTATTTTTATTATAAAGTAAAAATAACTTTTTATAAAAAATGTATGTGGGTTGTCCTAGTAACTATTTTTCACTGTAAAATTGCTGAAGTATTATACAATAGCCTTTTCCTGTCAAGAGGCAACATCATTAAGATGGTTACCATGACATTCTCTCTGAAGGATCAAACTATGAAGTCATTTTAATAAGGGACAGTCATAAAATGTGCCAAATGAGCATCCCATTTTTATTCCATCACTGCATTAGCTTCTGTCACCATCTTTCGTGAACTCTTTTATATCCTTCTGTTGGATATTTATTATCGTATAAGTAAATATCCCATATTATAACAGCTACCAGATACAAGAAATGTCAGCAGCTGTTAAGAGCGGAGAGGAAAATCTACTTGCAGCTGTACACAGCCAGCTGGCCTTACTCTCTTGGGAACACAGATCCAGGCAAGACGGCCATTACCAGTGTAAACGAGTATAGCAGGTACCCTATTATAATAATACATTATATCATCAAAGATCATCACTGCTCTAGAAGTCACTGTGTATAACTCTTCACTATTAATGGCAACATATTATGTGCCACAGCTGAAGAAAAGTTTTTCTGCAAGGATATAGAAAAAATAAAAACAAAATTATTCATAAACTGCAAAATTGAGATAATTTTTCAACAAGTCTATTCTTGAGGCACACAAACTAATCAGTAAAATCTATAATGGTTAAATTATTAAAACCAAGAAAAATTAAATAGAATCCAATAGAAAACAAGCCAAGAACAAAGCTTTAAAAGTACTTAAAAAGATTTCCAGTGCTTTTTTCATCAACTTAAATAGGATTTGGTCTACTAAGTTACTTCAAAACTGGCAGGAGAAAGTCAAGTTTTTTGGGGTAGAGCAAAAGATTCACTTTGGTTATTTTGTGTAAAAGGTATAGTATTATCACAGCTAACTGTCATCTGTACTACTGGCAGAGGCACTAAAGTCTCCAAAGAAACATGGAACTTTATGCAGAACATACTGAGTAATATTAGAGACAGTATTCTAGCCTCATGCTCTCACCGCCAGGGTAGACTAAGATGCCCCTAATGTCCACTTTATCCCTATGAGATAAATAACCATTTCATATTGAAATATTTTATTTATAAAAAGTACAAAAATAATGTAAGGTAACAAAGCAAACAAAAAATTAGGGAATTTAGTACACATTAGAACTTCATGGAGAAGGGAGAACTACTTGAGGTAAAAATCTAACCAAAAGATGAATCAAAATAAAGAACTCAGGAAAGGAGAAGCTATGGATAAAATTCAGCTAAGAGGTGAATCAAAATAAAGAATTCAGGAAACAGAGAAGCTAAGACTTCTCTAAAGTCTTTAGTCTAAAGACTAAATGTTGAATATAGTGTTTATTAAATGCAAACACATTTAATTATAAAACCAAAAACAAGGAACTCTAGCAATTATAGTTATAAAATAGTCTTACCATCCTGGTTTGCTTAGGGAGCCCCAGGCTGCACTCACTATCTTTGTATAGTTATTAAAAGCACACCCTTACTCTCTTGAAAATATTCCAGTTTGAGTAAGTTTCATGATTACCCAAGGATTATGACACATTATGTTCCATAATTAAACAAAGTAATTTATCAAATATTTAGTAATAGGGAAGGGAATTAAGGAGGAAATGTAAGAGAACCAAATTTCTATGTCTTTTACAGCATACAGTCAATCAATATAAGCTTTAATTAAAACACACTGTTGTTTAATGCAAAAGATAATGCTATACGTGTAGATGGGGGAAGGAAACTTAAGTCTCCAACTTACCATAAAATGCATTAAAGAAAGACTGATGGATGATAGATAAGATGGATATGCAAAAAAGCAAGCACAGTAAAATGTTCATTATAGAATCTATGTGGTGGATATTTGAGTGTTCACTGTAAAATTCTAGCAACTTTTCTACATGTTTGAAGAATTCATAATAAAACGTTAGCAGAAAAATAAAATTTACTTAATGTTATAACAGTTATTTCTGGGTGATGAAATTGTTTTAGTGAATTTTTGTTGCTCTCATCTTTATTTCTATTTTGCTTTTTGTTATAATGTATCATTTAACAAATATATATAATTTTATAATTGTAGTTTTTAAAAAGAATTGCCTATTTTTAGCTACTTGTGAGTTTCTATCACTAAATTATAAACTCCTGAAAGCCCAGAACTATGGCTTTATTCATCACTGTGTCTCTAGTGACCATTTCAGTGCATAGCTCATGAATACATATTTGTATAATTAATGAAACAATTTATTGAAAATTCAGAAATAAACTTAATACATCCCTCTTATGGCTGAAATATTTCCGTGGTCCAGAGACCTTCCCCCAACCACTTGTGGCAGACTTACCCTTTTTTTTAAAACATTTGCTGTTATGATCAGAAATAGTAGCCCAGGGTAAAAGCTGATCATTAAAACTTGGAGATAGTTTGTACATAAGACACCATGTTTAGTGCTAATATTCATTGAGAAAAAATATTATAAAACATTGTACTTCATTTAATATATAAATATATTATATTAAAAATACCACTAGAAAATGTAAGTTAAAACCATAGCAAGGGACACATTATGGATTTAGGTTGGTAAAATCTTCTAAGAGGTTGCACTAATAATGCATATAAAATTTAAAATGTTTGTTTCCTTCAGCACAGCAATATCATTTCTAGGAATTTACGCTAAAGAAATAATCAGAAAAAGCATACCTTTATGTAAAAGGATATTCAGTGCAGCACTGTTTATAATTGCAAATATTTGGAAACAATATTTGTGCCTACAAAGAGGAGTTTGATTAAATCATAATATGATATGAAATAGGACAGTATTATAGTTATTTAACAAGATGAGACAAACTTACATAAAAGGATATCCACAATTTGTATGTACCTATTCACTCGTTAATTTTTTTACATATATGCTAAATATTTGAAAGGATATAGAGGTGACACTTGAACAACACAGAGAGTGGAGCACCAACTCCCATGCAGTCAAAAATCCACATATAAGTTTTGACTTCCCCAAAACTTAGCTACTAATAGCCTACTGTTGACTAGAAGCCTTTCCAATAACATAATTAATGCATATTTTGTGTATGTATTATATACTATATTCTTACAATAAAGCCAGAGAAAAGAAAATGTTAAGAAAATCATAAGAGATAATACATTTACTGTAGTGTACTATACTTATCAATACTGTAAGTCTAAGTTGTGTTTACAAGATGAATCATTGATCTGAAGTGATGGGCAACCACAGCTGCAGACCTCGATCTATGGTACATAGCAAGCAATTCAACTTTTTTGTGTAATGTCATCAACTTTTCTCTGCTTCTTGGTAGCACTTCCAGCATCACTAGTGGCACTTCATATGGGTACCATGGTGTTATTCAAGGTTTACAGTATTGCACTAAACACAATGAAAAATACGGGAGAAACTAGAGAGATCACTTTTTGCTGTGATCTGCAATTGACTGAAAAGATGAGCTGCTCACACAGAGATTAATTAGTATTACAGGTTGTTTTAAGCAGACACTCCCAACACTTGAACTTACCACAATAGCAACAGAAAGTGCCTATGAAGTTATTACAGTTACAGTATAGCATGTACTACAGTTAGTTTTACGCAGGTATTTAATACGGCATCTTTATGGTTGTTTACATTTCTCTAAACTGTGAATGGGACCACGTACGGTCTGTAACTCTTGTGTAAGTTTTGATAAATTTTAACATTTTATAATAGATTTTGTGTATATTTTATGGTAATAAATGATAAAATAGACTAGTATCTACATATTTTCCATGTATTCATGACACCTAACATTAATTTTTTGATATTTCTAGGCTACACAGTACATCTGCAAGTTTTTTCAAATAGTCACAAATCTCCAAAAAATTTTCCAATATATTAATATTTATTTTAGAATATCAGTATATATATGGATCCACTGCAGCCTTGAACTCCTGGGCTCAAGCAATCCTCCTGCCTCCGCCTCCCAAAGTAGCTAGGACTACAAGCGCACATCACAATGCCTAGGTAATTTTTTTTATTTTTTTATTTTCTGTAGAGACGTTGTCTCACTATGTTGCCCAGGTTGGTCTTGAACTCCTGGCCTCAAGCTATCTTCCTGCCTTGGCATCCCAAAGCACCGAGGTTAGAGGTATGAGCTTCCGTGCCTGGCCTGATTTGAAATTTTTACCTGCATTACATTATATACAACAGAACAATAGCTATTGCAAGACAGAAACAGACAGTGAAAGAAATATTGCAAAAAGAGTAGCTAAAAGACAAGAAATTTTGATCCCTCTAGGAAGAAATGTGAAACAAAGCCAGGCATTGGCATCAGATACTGTAAGCCCCTTTGCTGTTCCTATACTTATCTTCCCCTCTATTGATTGATCCCACTCTTTTGGAAGCTACATTCATTTCACTTTAATCTAATCCTTATATTGGGTCACGCTGCTATTTGAGAAAATTAGGATGTTTCATTATATTCTAACTTGCAGTTACTACTACATTCATCTTTATTGACTAACACCTTAGTTCATTTCAGTAAAAATGACCTAGACTCCTAGAGTATCAGAAGTTCTTCTGCAATAACCAGAGTTTTATGTATCTCTTTACTAAGAAACTGAAGAAAGCAATCCCAGATGTTTCAAATCTAATTTAGTGAACCATTAGAGAGAAGAGATACAAGAAACCAATATAAACCCAACAAATAAAACCATTTTCCTGGGTCTAGTAAGATAAAGTTTTAAGCTTTTCTGGTGATAAAGATGCCAAAAACAGACAAATTTAGGGCTATTAAATTATTGCAGAATACCATAGTCCTAACCACATTCAGGGAGTTTACATTCGGTTACCATAAATATCAGCCACTGTTCAAAAACTTACTTTTACATTCTAAATAGAAAAGCAAAAGCAAACAAAACCTTGAATTATAATACATCAATTCTGTAATTATGTGCTTGAGTTACCCATATGTACCTAGATCAAATGACAGAAGTTAATCCTCTTTTCAATTGATAACCTATCTTGGCGTCACTTCTTTTTTATTACAATGTTTATTTATAATAACTATAATAATATATTTTTTTCTTACAATCATTATTTTGAAAACTTTGAGAACTATTTTAATTCAGAAAAGTACAAAGAATACCAAAGCAAACATCCATGTACCTACCACCCATAAATAACAATTATCATTGAATAAGGTCAGTTTGTGTGAGATGTTTTTTGTTTTTTTTTTTTAACATAAAGACTTAAAATATTACAGATATATTTGAACTCATTTATCCCATCTTACTCTCCTCTATCACACTCAGGTAGAAATACTTTTTTTCAAATCTATCTTTACATATATAAAGATACACAAACAGATACATAAAATCAGAAATGATACACTATGATTTTATATGTGTCTTTAATTTGTACAATGTTCTTTTCCAATGTCATACTGAAACTTTTTATTCAAAATCTTATTTTAGAAACCAATGCATATTTACACATATAGGCATAATTCACTTATTTCCATTGCTGTAGAGCACCCCATATTAATCTATCACATTATATTTTTCCATTTATCTTAATAATGGTCACATACACTTTTCCCATTTTTTTTTTTTATTCTTTTAAGCACTGGTATAGTCATTAGCATTATTCATGGGTAAGACAAACACACTCTGCAAGCGTTCTTAAACTGTTCTCCATAAATTCCATTATTGTAATTTAAAGAGATGATAAACTTGGAAGGGGGGGCAAAATGTCTTCATTTACACAGATCTCTAACCAAAATTTAGCATTTTATTTATAAGTGAAGTCAAAAAACCACAGTAGCATTAGCAGACCTGTGACTTTTTAAACCACAAAAATCAGACATATTTTCCTATTCCATTCCCTTTGTTGCTCACAGCTCAAGATACAGTTTACACTCATCTTTACTTTAAAATTACAGTGGTTATCACACCCGCCATTAGATGCTTGTTATAAAATGTCTTCATGAAAAGATTACTATATCACATTTTTATATTTTGATAATAATGTTTCAATATGGTTATCTTTTTTAATCCTGTATATTTTATTTTATGCATTTAAAAATTATTCTGCAAAGAACTACACAGGCTTCATTCACCAGACTGTCAAATATGCCCCTGGAATACCAAAAATTACTGATTAATTATAAAATATTGCCAAATTGCTTTTCCAAACTAATTATACCAATTTATACTCCTACCAGCAACAAAAGGGTTCACATTTTCCCACATCTATATCAACACCAGCACTGTCAGATTTTCTAAGTTTTTTCAAGGCTATTGGGTAACAAATACCACCTCAATCTTCTTCTAATTGCCATACCCATGATGATTAATGATGTTTGTTAATGGTTATTAACCACTCAGTTTTCTGCCATGAACTGCCTGATCAGATTATTTATTTTTCAACTGGATTATCTCATTAATTTATAGTTGTTCTTTATTGGTAATTAACTAGCAATGTATTAGTAATTAATATTAATTATTTACATGTATGGCAACTATTTTCTATGAAGGACATGACAAATTTATTGATGGTCTCCTTTGTCACACAAAGGTTTGTTTTTTAATTGGTCAAATTCAGTCTGTTCATTTATAATTTGTACTTCTTTGAGTCTTATTTAAAAAGACCCTCTTTACCCTGAAATCATAAAATATTCTCCTAAAATAACATTAAAGTTTATTTACACTTAGTTTTTTATTTTTCTTTTTAAATTTAGGTTATGAGGTAATAACCTAATTTTATTTTCCATGGATCACTTTCAGCACCTTTTTGCTTTGTATAAAACAAACACAACTAATAACAAGTGATAACATTAATAACAGCTAACATAAATTAAATCCATACTGTATACTAAGCACCATACTAACACATATTTTGTGTGTGTGTATATGTATACACACCTACATATACTTACACATACATATATACTTGCGTATAAAATTTTAATCTTCACAACTCAAAAAGAGAGCAACTACTATAACCCCATTTACCAAGAGTAGGCAATTTGCACAAGATCACAAAGATAGTTGTTTGTGCCTGTCTGACTGCAAACTCCATGTTACTTATCTCCAGCCAGCGCATTACTTCCTCCTTCCACCATGAGAAACCACCTCTAAATAAACTCAATGCCACTTTTCACAAGTAGATGTAAAATGCAATAAAATATGAGATGTAAAAATACAACCCATTTGATAAATTGTGGGGAAATAAAACCTATTAAATATTTTTATCATACCTGTAATTAAAATTCATTTAATGTAATTTGTGTACAGAAAAATCGAACTTTAATCATATATTCTACATTTTAGTCCACAAAAAATGGTTCTATATGAACAGCAGGCACTAAAACACAATAAATTTACTAGTGAATGAAGATCCATATACAGGCTGAGTATCCCTTATTCAAAATGCTTGGGACCAGAAGTATTTTAGATTTCAGATTTTTTCTGACTTTAAAATATTTACATGACATTTACCAACTAAGCATCTCTGTTCCAAAAATCTGAAATCCAAAATGCTCCATGAGCATTTCCTTTGAGCATCAGGTTGGCACTCAAAAATTTTGCGTTTTGGAGTATTTTGGATTTCAGATTTTTGGATTAGAGATACTCAACCTGTAATACAAATTGTAATGTAAAAGTAAGTGCTGCTTCTTCATTTCAGTTAATTCTGGAAACTAGAAAACAAACTACAATACAAATAACTACAATATCATAAGATACTGTAGTTGTTTCTTCTTATGTAGCATATTCTTATGTAGTATATATAATTCTTATGTAGCATATATAAACAAAGCAAATATATCCATACACACTGGTATAAAGCAAGCCACAAAATGCAGTAAATATGCATCAATTCCTACATTCCAGGTTATATACAGGTCATCATAACACGTGGAAAAACATAGAGGGAAAAAATGGCTCAATGCATATAGCAATGTAATAAATTTTTGAAGGAATTCAGCATTATGTTCAGATATGTAGTAAAAGCAAATATTTTACTAGTTATAATATGTATCACAATTGAGAAAAATGAACTAATTCTAACAGAAATCCATACTGCAATAACTGGTATAGCTACAAAAACAGCATCAGAAATATAAAACATTTAACATGTTTTTATCCACAAATCTATAAAAATTATTCTCAAGGCCTCAAAACCCATCATTACTTTAGAAACTCAGGTAATCTCTTAATCAATAGTACTCAATTACATTAGAACCATCTTCACTAAGTATTATACAAAATACCACTATACATTTCTCTTCTTCCTTCATAAAGTCTCCTAAGATTTAGCCTTAACTCAATGTTAAAGCAATATTCCTAGTGCTACAGAATAGATTTTATAAATGGATAATAATAAAATTAAATAGAAAGTATCAAATTTAAATCTAAATTGTTATGGGTATAATCCATGTTCTACCCCAGACCAGTTGTGTGGCCTGTGTCTTATCATTTTTTAAAACAACAAACAAAAAAATTCTCTATAGAATGGGACCTCAGTTTTGCGCTGTTTTGGGTTGCCAGGTTCCACCACTAGGTGGAGTATCACTACAACGGTCTTTCTTGTTAATGGGACTAGGATTTCTCCCCAAATCCATTCAAATTATAAACCTCTTGCTTTAGACCTTCCATCTCTACCATGAGTAGACACTGTTCACAGAATGGTTTGTGAAATTTTTTTATTTTTTAGGGAGGCAGGGGCAAGGGAATGCATTTTATAGACTGCCAAATACAAATATAAACTATCCATGACAATAAATAAGTAAATGCAAACACTACTTATTAAAGTAACAGTCCTCTGAAGTAAATTAAGAACCCATCCTCATAAGAATCTTTTGGGCAACAGACTCACTTTAGACTTGCTACCTATGGATACTTTGAGAATCAATCCAATGACATTTTACAAAGTTAAATCATATTTTAAAGTTCTGTAGTGTTAGAACTAAAAATATAACTACCACTTGATCCAGCAATCCTACCACTGGGTATATACCCAAAGGAAAAGAAATCATTATATCAAAAAGTTAGCTGTACTTATGTATTTATTGCAGCACTATTCACAATAGCAAACATATGGAATCAACCTAGGTGTCCACCAACGGATGACTGGATAAAGAAAATGTGACATATACATACCATAGAGTAATATTCAGTCATAAAGAAGAATGAAATCATGCCTTTTGCAGCAACATGGATGGAACTGGAGGCTATTAAGTGAAATAACCCAGAAATAGAAAGCCAAACTCCATGTTCTTACCTGTAAGTGGGAGCTAACCAATGCGTACACATGGCCATAGAGAGTGGAACAATAGACACTGGAGACTTGGAAGGATGGGAAGATGGTGAGGGGTGAAAAATTACTTAATGGGTACAATGAACACAATCCAGGTGACGTGACGGTTGCCCTAAAGCCCAGACTTCGCATCTATGCACTGTATCCATGTAACAAAACTGCGTTTGTACCCACTAAATCTATAAAAATAAAAGAAAGTTCTGTAGTATTACAGTTAGCACTTTGAATTACTCCTCTTGATTTCCAGTGAACCTGTGTATTTCCTGTGAGGGAAAAAATATTATTTCCACTAAACACAAAGCATTAAGCATAGTACTGCTCACATTAGCTCTCAATATGTATAATTACTATAATTAAGTAACTCAAGTTAGTCATTTCTATTGTTACTAAGCAATGTTACTGATATTCTATTTAACCCATCTACCAAGAACAAAATTCTTTTATGAGCAAAACCAGCAATGCCAACAAACACAAAAAAGTTTAGAATCCACAGATGGTAGCCAAACTATTCTTTGAGAAGGTTCAAGAAAAGAGTAATTTTAATTCTTAACTTACACAGCAAAACAATATCTCATACTTCATTATCTCATAACCACTACTGAGTCACCTCTTCAAATAAATGTTCATGTATGTTTTCCATCTCCTCCATCTCCTATCCAATTCATTTTTAACTTGTAACCCACTAAGACAAAGCAAATAGAATAAAAACAATATATTCTATTAATATTTGCCTAACAAACTTAGTCACAATGATAAAACTTTCTCAAGGAAAAGAGATTAATACACAAAATAAACTGTAAGAATCACTATCCACTCTAATTCTCCTTAAAGTGAATTAACATTCTTTTCATATTCTATCTCTTCAAACTGTGTTTTGTCTCTTTTACTAGACACTATTACTGTCTTGTAATTTTTTCTGATAGCGGGACATGATGTATTAGGTGAAAGGAACTACAATGTATAGGCCTTTAGTAATGTGGTGGTAAGGTGTTGGGGGAGGTGAAGCATTCTACAGTCCTATGATTGTATCCCAGTCTTTTAGTGAGTCTATGCCTCTGGACTGTGGACCTCACAAGTGTTTTTCAGTTCTTTTATTCCCTCTTAGGTGGAACAGGATGGCTACAGGGGTATAGAATTGGGTGTTTCCTTTCCCCCAGGTCAGTTAGCCTCTGGTAACCCTAGCAGATTCAGCTCTGGGTAACTAGCTTCTCCTGAGGGCAGGTCTTGTTAAGAACCATTAAGAAATAGTTCCTTTTCCTCTTCTTCTTGCAGGAAATATGAGGAGATTTTTCTGATACTGTGAGAAACTGGTTGAGTTCCTGGAGTTAAAACACAAATGTGTGGGGCTCCCCATGTAACTGGGTACGTTTGGAGTTTTTAACTCTCAGAGTTGTCCACTCGGAGCCTCTAGGACCTTTTCAGTTATAAGTTTTCCTGCCCTGGCACTGGTTCCCAAGGCAGTTTCCACTGTTAAGTCTCCGCTCTAATAAGCAGATTCCCTTTCTTCACCTGTCTGTCTCACTTACTTTGAGTGTAGCAGTTTGCTCTGAGCCCTCACATTTCTTATGGATCCAAGAAAAGCTGTAGATTTTTTCAGTCTGTTTAGCTCTTTACTTGTTGTTAGGATGGAATGATGACTTCCAGTCTCTTTACATGCAGAACTCAAAACCGGAAGTATACTATCCCTTTTTATTGAGCTTTTGATCCAGTTAAGTGACCTTTAAATTTATTCTAACCTAGAGATGTGATATTTTCTTACAAATTTTGCTCTATTTTACATTTAATTGAAATTAACATGTTATGTTTTATTCCAATGCATGTTGGACCATAACTATCCTGTTTTATTTCTATACTTTAAAATCAGTTGGTAGCAAGTTTTTCAAAGTCAATTTATTAAAAATAAAATACTCTTCTCTTTTTTTTTTTTTTTTTTGAGACAGACTCTCGCTCTGTTGTCTAGACTAGATGCCATGGTGTCAGCCTAGCTCACAGCAACCTCAAACTCCTGGCCTCAAGCAATCCTTTTGCCTCAGCCTCCTGAGTAGCTGGGACTACAGGCACATGCCACCATGCCCAGCTAATTTTTTCTATTTTTAGTAGAGACGGGTATCCTTATATTGCCCAGGCTGGTCTCAAGCAATCCTGCCGACTTGGCCTCCCAAAGTGCTGGGATTACAGGCGTGAGCCACTGCACTCTGCCCATATGATCCAGCACCTACATTTCTTGGTTTCTACCCAAAGAAGATGAACATTTATGTACACATAAAAACCAGTATAAAGATATTTATAGCACCTTTATTCATAATTGCCAGAACTCAGAAGCAATCAAGATGTCCTTCAGTAAGTGAATGGATAAACAAACTGTGGCACATCCAGACAATAGAATATTAATCAGTACCAAAATGAAATGAGCTATCAAAACATGAAAAGACATGAAGGAAACCTAAATGAATATTACTAAGTGAAAGAAGCCAATCTAAAAACGGTATATACTGTATGATTCCAATTATGTGACTTTCTAAAAAAGGCAAAACCATGGAGAGAGTAAAGAGATCAGTGCTTGCCAGAGATTTGGGTGGTAGGGAGGAGCAGAAATGAATAGGTGAAGTACAGAGGATTTTTAGGGCAATTAAACTATACTATAATAATGGACACATTTCATTATACATTTACCCAAACCCATAGAATGTACAACACCAAGAGTGAACTCTAATGTAAACTATGGACTTTGAGTGATTATGATATTTCAGTGCAGTTTCATGAATTATAACAAATGTACCACACTGGTAGGGATGTTAATATTAGAGGAAGTTATGCATGTGTGGGGGCAGGAGATACATGAAAAATCTATTTACCTTACTTGCAATTCTGCTGCAAATCTAAATGTGCTAAAAACGGGGGAGGGATAGTATCATGAAACTAAAGTATGTATAGAACAAAAAAAATTAGAAGAAAAACTTTTAATTATGAATTAATGAACATGTAGAAGAAGTGAGGGGATAGGGAAAAAATATAATTCTAGATAACAAGATCACATAAAGTCCCAATTTACAATATGCTCTCCCAACTTTGCTTTCAACCAGACTTATTCAACCAGAAACTCTTAAAGTTTATAAATAACTTGATGCTCACAGTGATTATTTATATTGAACTTAGAAAGAACAGCCTCAGCCTCACGTGAAAAGCACTTTGAAAATATCAATGCCAGGCCACAGGATAAGAGGGGTGTATGTGTAAATGTATACATACATAAATGCTGAGCAATAATCATTTACTATATATTATTATCTAAAAACAATGCACAACATATGTAAATAACATTCATTGGAAATCAAGTAGGTGAAGGGGAAGGAAGTGGGTGGGTAAATTCACACCTACCAGTACAACTCACACTATCTGGGTGATGGGCGCACTTATAACTTTGACTCAAATGGCATAAAAGCAATTTATGTAACCAAAACGTTTGTACCCCCATAATATTCTGAAATAAAATTAAATAAAATTTACAAATTTAGAAATAAGAAATAAAAACAATGCACAGTTTTAACTAAAGTTCCCCCCACCACCACCCGCCACTTTGCTAATTCAGAAATCCAATTGCTTTCAAAATCTAGGCCGTACTTATGTCTGACAGATGACAAAGTATGGAACCATCAGAGGTCAGGAAGTTAATACTTAGCCATATGCTTTCAGAAAATGTTCTAATTCCAATGTCAGATATCTGGTCATTTTCCAAAAACAAATTCACGAAGGTTTTTCTAGGTATTATCAATCTAATTTCAATGCACCTTAATTTATTATACATATCCAATGTTCCAGGCTTTTGAAACTAATATTTTAGACATTAGGTTTGTTAGTAATTTATAGGCTTGATCATTTGAAAAGTGATTTGCAAAGAATTTTACTTAACTCAAAGTTCACTGTGCCAAAGAGAATAATTTCAAGAAAAAGAAAGAAAAAAATACGAAGCATAACTGACAAACTAGCAACTAATACTTCAGGAACCCAGCACCCAATTGGCTCAAAAAGAATACAAAGTTTATCTTCAAAAAATAGTTTCCCAGACTATACTCTGATAAACCAAATGAGATCCCCTAGGCTCAAAGGGCCACGGGCCTTCAAAATCTGTGTAAACAGTTCTTGTGTTTGGACTGTGAAAGACTGAATTTATCCCCATTAAAATCTGCAGCAAATCTCTATTATTAAGTTATCCCTTCATCCCACTATCATGTTTCTGACCTTGGAGACAAGGTGCTACCTCATCTCCATATGCCATCTATCACTGTATCTCTTACCTACTGTGCTACCCCTGCGGATATCCTCAGACAAGTCTGATTCCTAGTAAACTGATCCAGTTTCCCCTAGCCTTCCACAACTATTTACTTTCAACTCCTGCCATCTGACGAAGGTTTAAATTGGACTATTAACCCTGTTACCTATTACACAGTCTCCATTACAACCTCTAGTCTACTACGTTAAATTTTAAAAGATTTTCTATTTAAATAACTGAGTATAATTAGAATATTTTTATTTCATGAAACATTCAGGGAAGGGAGAAAAAGAGTTATCAATAATAAAACTATATTCAATCCCAACCAAGAACTACATCCACTCATCTAAGCAATGTAAATTCTCCCAATACCTACATCACATATCCCACTTTCAACATCTCTTTATAAATCTATGAAATTTTGGATTTTATAGGGAAATATAAATATGAGGACATTAGCATAATAGTGTGAAAAACTGAGGTTACCATTTACAGTGTGCCTCATAATTACTTTATAATTACTATTATTATGAGACACATTAACTGAAGTTCCAAATAATTTTTTAGCAAAATACTCCTAAAATATGGTATATTATTCTTTCTGTGAGCAATTATGCAAATAAAATCAACTTTTAAAAAAGACATCCATTTCAGAAACTACATCTCATTATTACTAGCAGATATATGTTCCTAATTAGAAGATGTGACGATAAAATGGGAAAGAATACTTAGGTTTTTAAATGCCTCTTGTAAACTCATTCTGAGAAAACACTGTATTACTTTAAGTGAGATATTGGAAAACTTTCAAACTACATTTAACTAAAACTGGCTATCATTTTGGAGGTATTTTACCTATAACCTTAACTCTAAAGATTAGGAGAAATATGTTAAAGACATACCTTTGGGACTTTTATTATTCAATTGGTCATATTCTAGTCATTTGCTAAAATCATTAACTCCCTATAATATACCTTGATCTTATTAAGATTGTCATTTTAATTCTTATAGCAAAGATAGCTGAAGTATAACTTTGAGGACTAAAAAAAAAATATTTTAAATCTATTTTGATTTCCATACACATACTACAAAAGAAATTTACTTATTTAATTTTCGAGAAAACTTTTAAGAAATATAAAGCTAAAATGAATGCTACACTGTACTGCATTTGGCTTAAAAATGACTTCTTCCCTTAAGAGTTTCTCTTATCAATATCACAATTTCATCTCTTACTTCATCACTTTTGAAAAAGCAGCAACAAATATAATTCTTCCATTTCTGGCCAAGATATGGCAACAGGGACTGGACTTACCCACCTGCCTGAAACAAACAAAATATATTACATAATGTTCAGGACACTGGACAGCAGGAAATAAATAAAAGACACTGATGCTTAAGAGTCAGTAAACAAACAAAATGAGCCCTCTGACTGCTCCACATTACAGCCTTGAGAGAGATTCAAGGTTGAGGCACAGAGAGGAGAGTACAAGCAGAGATCAGCTGACTCCTGAGTTAATGAATGGAGATGAAGCTGCAAGTCCAAGTAACCACGGCAGCTAGAATCACAGGGCAGAGTCCTAGCGAGGAGAGTGTTGCACAGAGAGACACCTGCAGATTTAGAGATCCTCTTTGAGTATTCAGCTGAGTGCTAATCAACTACTATACATGATGAAATTACCTTAGGCTGGGAAAAAGATCTACCTGAAAGTATAATGAGGAACTACAGAGTAATTCTCCAAGTGGCCTTGGACAGACCCAGCCCTCCCCTATTTCTCACTTGTAGTTTTCAAGAATAACTGTACGACGTGCTGAGAATGCAACATCCCAATATAAGGAGAGACTAGCTAGAATACTGAATCCTTTTTTTAAAAAATATAAAAGATGAAATAGTAACAAAACAGAATGTTACAACTTCACATTAAATAAAAAAAACTTACATTTCTGGAATGCTAACATATCCAGAAAGTAGTTTTTAAAAAATAAACTCAAAATCAGGATAGATGTGGTGAGAGCAGTTTAAGGAATAAAATCCACAAGCAGTTTCATTAGCTTCAGTTTTGTGCCATATTTAGAAAAAATATATATATATATAAGTAATACACTTTAAGAATATAGCCAGTTGAACATTATGATATTTTTGTTAAATAACTATTACAGGAAAAAATGAAACAGAGCCTCTTTAACAAAAGAAAAAGAGTTAGGCATGTCTAAGGGAGTCAGGAAAACTGGTTATTAACATATTAAGAAGAGCAGTAGTTTTCAAAGTGTAATCCCTCAACCAGCAGTTTTCAAACTTTAGCATTTATCAGAATCACTAGGAAGGCTTACTTTTAAAATTAAGACTTTCAAAATCAGTAGTTTGGTAGGACCCAAGAATTTTCATTCTAACAAGCTCCCAATAATGCTGAAGGTGGTGGTCTTAAGACCTATTAATACAATGAAAACCACTGCATTTAAACTAATGCTGCTATCAGTTTAATACCTACTGATCCTACTCCCCAGCTGCTAGTCCACGTCAGCCTGGCTCCAGAGCAATAGGTATGTTCAGCCTTAAATGACATATAGTATTTGGACAGCATCCAGTTATCTTGACTCCTACTTCACAGAAAAAAAGTGAAGCCATGTTTCATAAACCTCCCCAACATCTCATTCCAAATGATCTGTATCCACACTAATTGCCTCTAGTCCTCCTGATGTAGAAGCATGTGTCATGCTTGGGTTCAAGCTAACCAAGCCCTCCACTCATACCTTTCCAGCCTCACTTCATGAATCCCAACAGAACCCTGTATATGCAAAATGCCCCACTATTTGAAATTCCCTAAACTCAGTATACTTTGAAATTTCTCTATATTTGTAAATCCTGTTCTCACCACCTGAGACTCTCCATTCACCCTCCTCCTTGACCATGGCCCACTCCCCAACACACACACACACACACATACATTAGATACAACCTGCAGCCTCCATCAACATGTCAAACTCTTTCTCATTTGTCAAGACTAAATTCATTGAACTACCCAACTATGAAGCCTTTCCATTTCTTACTATGGAGAGATATGGACTTTTTATTGGGTCATAAAGTGTCTCTATCACAGCACTTATATTGCTGCTGTTTTCATATCTGTCTCCCTCACTAAACAGAGTTTCTGAATAGGATGTACTTTCTTCAGTTTAGATTTTCCCTGAACCTGTAAGAGTGCTAGTCCACTTTTAATGAATGATCAATGAACAAATTAGTCAGGACAGATAAGAGAACAGTAAGACAATTCCTACATAGAAGTGGAAGCTTTCCCCTTACAATATAATATAAAAAGGAGGTGGGGGGGGCCAAAACCCTATCCTCCTGCATCGGTTGCCTTTGAATCAATGTTCTGCTGAGATTGATAATTTTATAACTAGTTACTCAAATTTACTATAATAATACTTCTCTGAGGTTTCAAAATTGAAAATGATAAAGAACTATTAACTATAATAATACTTTTATGAGGTTCAAAACTGAGAATGGCAAAGAACCAGCAAATAAGTTTAACATCAATTAAGCATCTAATCATTTTAAATTCCCACAGAAATATTAAAACAGTTAAGCTGTTGTGTTTGATCAGATTTCCCACAAGTAGTTGTTTAAACAATATTTTCTTGCAAAATACTGCCAATATACTAGAGTGGGCAAACCAGTTACACCATCCACCATGGGATTTGCTTCAGCACATCTGCTTATTAAGGTGATATTCTCCTTCCTTATTCCTATTCCTGATTTTTCTTTCCAAAAGCTGTATCCTCATTTAAGAGAAGTCTCTTCTCAAATAAATAAGGTGGTTTTTTTTTCCGGTTTATATAAATGGCTGTAACCTTTCAAGAGTTGTCCAAGAAAGACAAAAGAGTCCATTTTTTAAAATAATCCATTACCATTCCCCTCCATCAAAGAATCAGCACTGGAATAGAAGAAATTTAATTAAATCTCCCACACAATGTGGCACGTACAGTATCCTAACAGCTGATCATCAATGGTGAACACATCTAGTAAAAATTAGCTTGCTATCTCACTAGGCACTCAATTCCATTTAAAAACAATGATAATATTTCAACATTCTTATTTATATTGAGTACATATATTTAGCCATGTAATAATATACACCCACCGGACCTTGTTTTGCCCTCTGGATCTACAAAACATAAGTCTTAGCCATAGAAGATACATTTTTTACAATTCCAAGGTGAACAACCAACCATGAGCCTGTATTTTTCACTTTCTAAGGTAAACTTAGAAAATTATTTCCAACATTCTCCATGTAACATGGCTTTCACTTTTTACCGTCACTGTCAATCTTCTCTGCCCTAGCCCTACCTTTCGAATCTAGAGTGAGTTTTATTTGTTCTATTTTATTACAAAAGAACTATGAATTTATTTTAAAAAAACATAGCTTAGAAAAGAATCTAAAATAGTACTGAATTCTGTAGCCATTGTGATTAAATATTAAATGTTTAATACTCTACATTGCTTTTAAAAGATATATAAACCAAAATATACTATTTATTTTTGTCTTTATGACATAACCTCTAACCCTATTTGCATTACAGTTGCTTATAATAGTTCTAGTAATAGGATAATTTTTACTAGCATCTCCCTCCATTCCTGAATGTGTTCCAGTTCTATTAATCAATTATATGGTCAACCTAGCAGTATGTATCTGTACATGTTGTCTAAGTTAAAATAAAAATGTAGAGACGACTCTCTAAATTTAACGTTTTATTTAGGAAGTGAAGATTTGCAATTTGGGGCATATAAACAGACTGAATGTGGGTGGTCTTTGGTATGTCCAAAGAACAAAGAGAAGGTTGGAGGTTTTATAAAAGGAGAAATGTTACATAAAGAAAGTTCATTGGTACTAGTAAAGTTTTGGGGAGCTGGCAAACTAGGATTGGTGAGTGACTGCAGTGGGTTAAAAATCCCAGCAAGTCTGTCAGTAGCTATTAGATAAAACTGGTATCAGGTTACAGCAGGCAGTTCCAGCAGCCAGGCTTACAGAGAATTTCATTCTCGGAGCAATGAAATATGTCCTAAATGCTTTTTCCGCCCAGCCTCTTGACTTTGTTTTAGCTGGGTACGACAAGAATGACCCAATTTGTATGATCAACTTTCACAATGTCAATAGTACCTTTAATTTTTAGTCTCTTTAATCTTTAATTTTGTAATAGCCGTTTAAAATGTAAATGAGAATTTTCAGAAACTTTAGAGTTGTTGATATTCAAAGTGGTCAAAATGTCCTTTGTTATAGCATGAACGCATCCTCAATCTATTTCCAAATAACAATTTTAAAAGGTATTGGAGTAAAAAAAAAAAAAAAAATAGTAAAAACTGGCTGGTTTAAACTTCATTCTTCAAGAAAAACAATGTATTTAACTAAGCTCAGTGTTCAAACCCTGATTTAAAAAAAAAAGCAGTGGATGCCTAATTACCCAGCAAAAGAAAGCTAGTGCATCAATTAATGCACTTATAATTAAGTCTCTCACAGGTAAATAAGAGTTCTACACACATTCAAAAACTCTGATTTGTGGCTTTAAATCAAACTTTTATTTAGAAAAATTAAAATGGAAACTTTAGCAACACATAGATTCAAATAAAAAAGTTTAATCATAACTTTCAAATTCCATGAGAAAAAAAAAGGTCAGTCTCAAAATCTGCAGTCAGTAATCTTATTCAATTGTTATCATATCAATTCAAAATTGGTACATATTTTAATATGTAAACCATAAATTTCTGATTCACCTTTACAATCCTTTCTTCAATTTAAAACTCAATTCAATCTTGGGCATAATATAGTTTCAAAAAGTCTGAAAATGTATAATTTCCACCAAAAATGATATGAACTATGTATCTGCAAAAGAAGTACATCTCAAAAGAATTTCTGAAATAAACACACACCATTCTCTTATAATGAAACAATATGTGCACACACACATTAGATATTTAACTTCTTTATATTTAAATCAAATTAAATTAGATATTAACTTCTTTAATATTTAAATTCCATTTGACTTGAAAAATAGCAAGTTTTAATAATCATTGTAAGATAAAATGAAATAATTCTACTTCAGAAATCTTTTAACACAACCCTGGCCACTTTACAAGGCGCCCTTACTCCCTTTTGAAACAAAACAAAGTGTTTAAAACAGGACACACAAAATTCCTATTAATTCCAAATATAAAGTAGTATATGTTTTTATGGAAAAAGATGTGTGCATATATACACACACAAAAAAAATTTATTTGATTAAATACATCTCATAAAATGTGTATTTTAAATGACAATGTAGTATATTTTAAAAATCACTTTTGGATGAGTAAGCTTACAGTGAATGTAAACATTTTCTAAATAATTAAAGAAAAATTTAAATAAAAACGAAGCACTGCAGAAGAAGAACATCCCAAAGTTAAACTATCTTTTCTCCTTCAAAATAACCTTAAAATAAACACTAGAACACTTAGTTTCACAGCCAGAGACATTCCTTATAACTGAAAGCATAAAGTTGACCGTGTTTATTAAGTGCTAATCGGCTAATCCCTCTAAATGTTTTCCAAGTGATTTACACCTAGATAAAAACTCATTTGGACACAAAGTATAACATATAGCTTAAAATAATGTTTGATTAATCTATTGCTCCAAAGTAGTATAAACTCTCTCAGATTCTCAAGAGGAATGACATAATGTTAGCTACAAAATGAGAGCTAGTTCTCATGGAAACAACTATGGGTCAAAACCCTAAAAGTAACCTTTGTGAGACAGTTAACCAGAAGAATTACCAACTTATCAATTACTCTCCTGCGGTAAAGCAGCAGCTGAATGCTTTACTGAATCACACCTGTAGACCTACCCTATCGTACAAACTACAAAGAGAAAATAATCTTCCAGTTCTAGGAAAGAGTCTGAGCAAGAGAGACAGTCTGATGAAC
This sequence comes from Lemur catta, assembly GCF_020740605.2. Classification (NCBI taxonomy): domain Eukaryota; kingdom Metazoa; phylum Chordata; class Mammalia; order Primates; family Lemuridae; genus Lemur; species Lemur catta. Next base: position 18,046,984 of record NC_059149.1, on the reverse strand, counting down.
TCTATTCTTAGAGAATACATGAGAATAGGATGACAACAAGACACAGAAGAAAAGAAGTTTGCACACTAAAGAATAATTCCTCTTGACAATTCTATAACCTATGCAATTTTCTCACACTCATATTTATTCATAATTGTATAATTTTTGGTAGCAGCAATGAAGAATGCAACAGATTAAATCTCTATAGTTCTAGAGAGAGAGGAGAAACAAGGAGGACAAGTAGGAGATGACAAGGAAGTAGGACACTCATTATGCAAAAAAAACTAACAGGAGACAGAAGTGGATTAACAACTGAATGCCAGTGAGGCTCCCTTGAGGGAAAATGCTGAATTTCCCATACTAAATCCACCTGAGATAATAAAGGATACAAACAACAAAGTCTGGAATAACTTCCAGGAACAAAATATCATCCAAAAATGGCATGCAAGTACCTAAAATTATCTAAGAAAAGGACTGGTTTAGCCAGCTTCTTCATTCTCTACCTTTTAATATGAAGATGTATGCTATTGTTTTTGTCCCTCATATTTCACTTTCAGGAAAGTTGCAAAATGTCACGTTTTGGACAAACAATTCTTCATGCTATTTCTGCACATTTTCTTCCAAAATATCTCTCAATAACGTTTGCATAACAGCCTCAGAAGCAGGGTTTCCACCTCAGTCAGAGGGCAGATTTATTTCCTCATCATAATAATGAAACTACACCTCCTTCAGGGCAGAGGTTGGAGAACTTTGCTAACAACCCCTTTAAAAGCCTGGGGAATTCATAAATTCAATGTTCCTCAGCTGTGACATAGATCCACTGAGTCATCCACCCACCAAGGCCCCCTTGGGATGTGCCCATTCAAACCTGAACAAGCAGGTTCAGGTTCAGCTGACTGTGCCCTGAATAATAAACTACCAAAACCTATTGTGGCTCCTTGTATCCTTAGCGGCAGAATCTATGGAACTGTGGCAAGCCAACCTACCAGTTCCAAACCACTCTTGTATAAGAACAATTTAACTGCCTGACACATACAAGCACTAAATGGTTGAAGCTGGTAAATACCCTGAATGTGGATTCTATTAGAAGGCAGCTCTGACTCTCTTGCTTCTCAAACAGACTAATCACAGGCCCCCTGGAGTGAGTTGATACTATGACAAGAAAAATATGGTACACCATCCTGAAGCAACAGTTATGCAGGCATACCTCGTTTTATAGTGCCTCACTTTATTGCACTTCACAAACTTCATTTTTTACAAATTCAAAGTTTGTGACAATCCTGCATCAAACAAGTCTATTGGCACCATCTATCCAATAGCATGTGCCCACTTCATGTCTCTGTGCCACATTTTGGTAATGTTGAAATATTTGAAATTTTTACATTATTATTATATCTATTATGGTAATCTGCAATCAGTGATCTTTTGACATTACAGTAATTGTTTTGGAGCACCACAAACTGTGCTCATAAAAGATGGCAAACTTAATAAATGTTGTGTGCATTCTCTCCTCTCCTCAAAGTCTTCTTATTTCCTGAGATCCAACAATTTCAAAATTAAGCCAATTAATAACCCTACAATGGCCTATAAGTGTTAAAGTGAAATGAAAAGTCACATGCCTCTCACTTTAAATCAAAAGCTAAAACTGATTAAGCTTAATGAGAAAGACATGTCTAAAACTAAGACAGGCTGAAAGCTAGCCCTCTTGTGTCAAACAGCCAAGCCGTGAATGCAAAGGAAAAGTTCTCGAAGGAAATTATTAAAAATGCTACTCCTGGTAAAGACACACATGATAAGAAAGTAAAATAGCCTTATTGCTGTTTTAGTGGTTGGGAGAAAAATCAAACCAGCCATAACATTCCCTTAAGCCAAAGCCTAATTCAGAGCAATGACCTAACTCGCTTCAATTCTATGAAGGCTGAGAGAGGTGAGGAAGCTACAGAAGAAAATTTGTAAGCCAGCAGATGTTGCTTCATGAGGCTTAAGAGGCCATCTCCATAACAAAAAAGTGCAAGGTGAAGCGGCAAGTGCTGATGGAGAAGCTTCTACAAGTTATACATAAGATTCTAGCTAAGCTAATTGATGAAGGTGGGACGCTAAACAATAGACTTTCAATGTAGACAAAACAACATTTATTGGAAGAAGATGCCATCTAGGTCTTCCATAGCCAGAGAAGTCAATGCCTGGCTTTACAGTTTAAAATAACAAGCTACTTCTCTCTCATTAGGAGCTAATACAGCTGGTGACTTGAAGTTGAAGCCAATGCTCATTTACCATTCCCAAAATCCTGGGAACCTTAAGAATAATGCTAAATCTACTCTGCCTGTGCTCCACAAATGTAACAACGAAGCCTGAATGACAGCACATCTGTTTACAGCATAGTTTACCAAATAGTTTAAGAGCTACTGATCTGGGGGGAAAAAGTTCATTTCAAGATATTACTGCTCATTGACAAAGCATCTAGTCACTGAAGAGTTCTGATGGGGATATATCAAGGAGATCAACACAAGATGTTATTTTCATGTCTACAATCACATCAGTTTTTCAGCCCATGGATCAAGGAGTAATTTCAACTTTCAAGTCTTATTATTTAAGAAATACATTTTATAAGGCTATAGCTGCCATAGACAGTGATTCCTCTGATGGATCTGAACAGAGTAAATTGAAAACCTTCTGGAAAAGATTCACTATTCTAGATGCCATTTAGAACGTTTGTGATTCACGGGAGGAGATCAAAATACCAACATAATAGGAGTTTGGAAGAAGTGGATTCCAACCCTCATGGATGACTTCAAGGAGTTCAAGACTTCAGAGGAAGAAGTCACTGCAGATGCGGTGGACACAGGGACAGAATTACAATTATAATAAAAGTAGAGCCTGAAGATGTAACTGAATTGCTGCAATCTCATGATAAAACTTGAAGGGATGAGGAGTTGCTTCTTATGAATAAGCAAAGAAAGTGATTTCTTATGATGGAATCTATTCCTGGTGAAGACGCTGCAAACATTGTTGAAATGACAACAAAAGATTTAGAATATTCCATAAACTTAAAATAAAGCAGCAGAGGACTGACTCCAATTTTGAAAGAAGTTCTACTGTGGGCAAAATGCTATCAAACAGCATCCCATGCTACAGAGAAATCTTTCATGAAAGGAAGAGTCAATCAAATGTGGCAAACTTCATTTGTCTTCTCATATTAAGAAATTGTCACAGTCACCCCAAACTTCAGCAACCATCAGTTACCAGCCATCCATATCGAAGCAAAACCCTCCACCAGCAAAAGGATTACAACTCACTGAAGGCTCAGATTGTTAGTATTTTTTAGCAATAAAGTATTTTTTAATTAAGGTATGAACACCTTTTTCAGCCAAAATGCTATTGCACACTTAATAGACTACGGTATAAAGATAACTTTTATGTGCACTGGGAAACCAAAAAATTCATGTAACTCGCTTTATTGTGATATTCACTTTATTGCAGTGGTCTGGAATTATACCCACAATGTCTTTGCAGTATGCCTGTATACAACTAAGAACCCAAAAAGTAAACAGTCACATTTAAAAAAAAATAGGTAACGGTTTAGAAAGCTAAGTTTGCAAAATGTTTTAAAAGATCACAAAAAATATTTTGAATGATCGAGCAGCTTCGTGCCATACCTCCAGATGCCCAGAGGTATGCATTCACTCTCTTCTCCCTTCACTTTGAGAACCACAGAAAAAAGAATAGTTAATTCAGAAGAACAGCTCTGAAGTCAATTCTTCATTTGAATATCAGCCCAATTACAAGTTGCACGATTCAAGGCAAATTACTTCAACTTTCTGAACCTTATCTATAAAATAAAATCATACTAAGGTTGTTGTGGTGCTTAAATAAAATAGTACATAAAATACTTAGAACATGGCACATAGCAGGTATTCAATGAATGGTAGTTATCATTCGTTCAACTATGTTGAAACATACTAACAAAATGTAAATAGTGGTACCTACTTTAACTAAATCTAAACAATTATATGTTTTTAAAATCATTTGCAAATTTCTTCTTCCAAGCTCTTTAGATTAACACAGGAGGGGAGGAAAAAAACCTAAGTCTCTATTTGAATTTATGTAGTTTCATATGCTATAAATATAGTTGCAACTTATTTCAAGCTAACGAATACAATCTTTCAACCAATTTTCATCAAGCATCATTATGAAGATCAGTAAACATTCAATTAGATGTGTTTCAATGTGTATGTGTAATATATAAAATAATATTTTTAACACTAGAAGACCAAAAGATGTGCTAAGGTGTTTTGTGAAATAAATTACAGAGAAGATATATAATGTGCAAAAACAGTTTCACTATACTGAGAAAGTAATCAAGAATTTACAATGTTATAGACAAGCTATAAACAATACAAAACTAGCAATTCTGTGGGTACCTTTTATAAATTCGTAGGCTCTTTCTGAGCAACTTCTCCCACCAATGCTTTGCATATAAGATCTAAAATTCATTATTTATAATGAAAGCAAATAAAGTTCTTTATTTTTAATGAAAACGAATTGTTTCTTAACTGATGAAATCACAAAAAATAGTATGATAAAATTTTAAAAGCTGAGTTTAAAACTTAAGACAAATAAGCAGCACTAAAGCAACCGGAGCAACATATTAAACATTTGGTCAGCACTACATGAATAACGAATCACACACTATATAACACCATATTTGAAGACAGAGAGAGAAATTTTCAACTGAGATTTCTATAAAATTACTGTAATCAACAAAAATGTATTAAGCATAATGTATCCATTTTAAAACCCTTCTACCCTACCTCTAAGGTGACCAGATGTCCCACTTAGCGCAGGGAGAGTGCCAGTTAGCATTTTATTTTACTTCATCTTCAAAACAACCATGGGCAAGTATTATTATCCGTAGTTTGTAAAGAAGGAAACTGTAGTCTAAACTGATAAAATATTTGCAAAGATAAACAATAGGGCTAGACATCACATTATCTGCTTTTCACTCTAATTCCATTCTGTAACACTACCAAACAGTAAAATAAGAAAAAGAGAATAAAAGAGCAAATGAAAGAGAAAGGGAGAAAGACCAACTCAAATAATATACAATGTCATAGTCCTCAATTAAGGGCCAAAGAAAAGTGACAATTAAATTAATAGCAAGCAAAATAGAAGAGCAAACAGTGGTATTCTAATAATTTCTTACCCATCATTCTAGTATAAAGCCATGTAAGGGTCACAGCATAAAGGCTACGGGCAGTGAGGTTTCAAAAAAGGAGAAATTAGCCAACAACGTCAAATGCCATAGAAAAGTAAAGTAGCAAAGGTCCCCATTAGGTCTGGAAATGAGGAAATCAATGGCAGCCTTCTCAAGAGCCAATTCAGTACCAGAATTTGTCTAACAGGAAAACTGAGTATTTTTTAAAACTTTTGTAATGCTAAATCAGTTTGTACTACCAGAAAAAAAAATAACTTTGAAAACATGACAAACAACCCATACCACATCCTGAGAATTCATTCACCACTATCAGTACCAAACCTAACATTCATTAGGCACTTACTACATTTCAGGCATTATTTCAGGCTAAGCACTTTACAGTATTATCTCATTTAACACTCACAACTCTACAGGAGAGACCAGCAGACTATCTCCACCCTACAGATGAAAAAATTGTGGCTTAGTGAGATTAAGTAATTTGATCAAAGTAACTTTTCTAAGCATTTACCAAGTGCAAGGCACTATGCTTCAATATAGCGATACAGATATAAAAAAAAAACTACAACCCTACTCCTCAAAGGGCTTATAAACGGAATGACAAACAATAGACAACACTGCACACAAGTGCTATAAAGAAATAAGCACAAAGATCCACCTACATGAGCACAGAGGAGTACCTCATCCAAAATGGGGAAAAGGAGGTAACTCGCCTAAGGTGATACAGAAGGAAGCATGTAAGAGTGGTGAGATATAAAATAGGGGAGGTGGAAAAAGGCTCACTTAGAAAAGAAATTAAATAACATGCAAAGAAGTTTGGACTGTGTCCTATAAAAACCAATGGTATTTAAACAGCACTCCTCAAAGACTTGGCATTCTTTGGAGAAGTCTCAGATGATATCTTTAGCCGAGGTGGGAGGGTCGGGTGATGAAAAACTCACAAGTGGGTAAAAGTTTGAGACTTGAGTGAAATGTGCCCAGATTTCTGACCTCGGCAATAGATGTGTAAGAGTGATTCACTTAGTGTTAGGGATTATAAACAGAACAGTCTGGAGAAGAAAAATGGAACAGAACCTTACCCTCATACTTAATCCAGGTAGGTTACATATAATCTGGATGCCGCTTGTGACTTAGGTTCCCCTTAGCCTAATTTCATTTATTTAAATAGCTTCATAAAGAAATAGAAGACCTAATTTTATAAATTATACTCTCAAAGCAGGCAAGTTTAAGCAGTATTAATAGGCTTGTTTTACTCTGCCAAATCTTTAATCATTTTCTGGATTACAAAAAAGTACCTTGAAGAGAAAGTTCCGTGAAGGATCACCTATGAAAAGACAGAGGAAAGAATAGTGATAGTAATGAATAGTATGAGAGTGGTAAAGGGGCTGGGGGGACCCTGACAGCATGAAGTCTTAATAACTGAGCATGGGAATATGGAACTATTATAAAAGCTGACTTTGCTGCACTAACATTCCATAATGCAGCATAAAAAACCACATTCTACAGTTACTGTTCTCTCATGATTTGCACTGTGCTCCAACATCAAAGCATGTTACTCATGTAGCTGTCAGTGGGAAGCTAAGTTGAATTACAGCACCATCATAATAGTGTTAGACTTTGATTCAGCAATGCTTTCTCCCCATAAAGGCTCCAAGAGGAAAAACATACAGGAAACAATGGCAAGACACAACACAGCCACTCTAGTTTCATGAATAAGAGCAAAAACCTTTATTCCCCTTGGAAACTCTAGAAAATGTTGACCAATCAGCATTCCTTCCTCCTTAAGGGAGGTCCCAATTTTTCTTTCGCTTAGTTCTAATTCAAATGTTAACCAAAAGGACATTATTAAAATATGATCTTTTCAAAATAAAACTTAAATGTCTCCCTGTATTTTACTTAGTGTGCTTCTAAAATGAAACCACCTATCAATCTATTAAAAGCACACATACAATAAAAGAAATAAGTACTTTTAAAAGCATTCACTACTATGGCACGGGTTCTTCAACAACAGAAAAAGCATTCACATAGAAAACATATCATATACTAAGGCAAAAATTATTCTTCCACTCTCTTCCTGGGCTAACAGCTTTTAAAGGACATATTAAATTCATTTCCAATCTTTTTTCTACAATCTTTTGGTTCACATAACATCTAAAAAGACAACTTCAATTCATACAATAAAAAGTTATTTCAATAAAAGGAACACATGGACAAATTCACTTCCAAACACACACAGATGTTTTCTAATACTGATCACCTAGATTCAAGGATCAGGAAGGGCTATATATACGTAAACTGGTATTTAATATCTAATTCGCAAATAGGGTTATATAGCTAGTTATTAAAACATAGAAAAGGACAACTATGGAGTAAGACTGTAAATGTACACATTGTACACTCATAGGCAAAACCCTTAATTCAACAAGACTTCCCTTAGAATGCTTTTAGATACAAAAAATTAGAAATCTAATTCAAAATGTCCTAAACAATAAGGAAGGTTATTAACTCACATAACAAGGAGTTCAGAGTTAGAGCAATTACAAGGCTAGCTAAGTCATGTCATGGAGTACCCATGTTCTTCCTATTCTGCTCTAGTTTTGCCCTCAGGCTTGTACTTCGTGGTTACAAGATGGCTTCTGCAACTCAAGCATCCCATTGCCACATACATATCCAAAGACAGGAAGAAAAAATTTCCCTTCCTTGTATACTTTATTAAAAAGAAGGAAAATCTCCAAAAAGTCCCAGGCACTGTATCATATGTTCACTCCTAAAACGATAATTTGCAAGACACTAGAATCATCACAATGATCTCTGACTAATAAAAAGTACTGCTTGGGGCTGACAGGCGTCCCAGCTTTTCTCAATACTTAAACCAAACCAAACCAAACCAAGGTACTGTTAGCAAAGACAAAAGTTAGACAAACTAACCTGTCTGCCATAACAGTCCATCATGAAAAGAGGTAAAGATTATATAATTGTCTTAGTCAGTTCCAGCTGCTATAACAAATTACCATAGACAGGGAGGGAGGCTTAAATAACAGAAATTTATTTCTTAACAGTTCTGGAGGCTGGAAGTCTAAGATCAGAGTACCAGCCTGGTCCTGTTCTGGTGTGGGCTCTCTTCTGGGTTGCAGATTGCCCTCTTGTCAGCGTATCCTCACATGGTGTAGTAAGAGAAAGCTCTTTGGGGTTCCTTTTATAAGGGCACTAATCCCATTCATGACCACTCCAACCTTAGGATCTAATCACCTTCCAAAGGCCCCACCTCTTAATACTTTCACGTTCAAAGTTAGGATTTCAACCTGTAAATTTGGGAGGACACAAACATTCAATCCGCTATAATAATCTAAGCGAAATGCCTAGCACCCTGTCAGCTCTATGGTTACTTGTTTTATTTTTCTTTTCCTGATATAATTTAAACCTTATTTTCAACTCCCAAGTTTGTTAAATTCATTAAGTTATAAGTTATACTATGATATTTCTTTCCATTAAAAATTTTATATGAATAGCAAACAGATTCCACAGTTTATAACCAATTTTGTACCCTAAATTTTACTGCTAAACTTATATGAACTAACTAGTCAACGCTTTGCTGTTTCCAAGCAGAGAAGACTCTACCAAAATATTTCCAAAAGTTGAGTCAAATCATATAGACAACAATTTGTAAAAAATATACTTCTAAAATAAACAACAAACATGTCCATTAAATAAAATTAATGCCACAACTTATTTAACCTAAACTAAGTGCCCTTTCCATTAAAGGTACTTAAATGCTCACAGTAACATGAAAGGGAAAGAAAATTTCTTTTTCACCTTCAAATGTCAAACTCGATAGATACCTTTATATGATCAACCAAAACTTTAATAACAATAAATATGCCGGTACAGCCTTCCTTTTACTCTGAGCTTTTTTCATGCCTTCAGGATGCTGTTCTGTGTTGAAACTTTTATCATAGATTTCAAAACACTCTAAGTTTACTATTGATCTTTTTCTTTCCAAGGTTAAATAGAAATAAGGACGGGCAGGCAGATAAATACTATTATGAAAAAATCTATTATCCATTCGTGTGAATAACAGTTTTGAAACCTTAATATTCAAACTAAATATTTATATGTGTGTTACATATGTTAGGGATAGGTGTAGCTGGGCAGCATTAACCACAGGAAAAGAGAAAGGGGGCAAAAAGGAGGAGACCAATGAGTATTTAGAACCTAACCTGCAACAGCAGGAACTTGCAGTTAGGGACTTTTCCTAGTCCCCAGGAACATACACAGAACCTAGGAACTCATGTTCAAAGGTGAACTTTTCCTCATTAACATACAGTAACATGTTAAAAATCACACCCACTACCACCATGACAGTTTATAAATTCCATGGCAACCTCTGGAAGTGACCCTATAAGGACCGAATTGGGGAGGGCTCTTAGTTCTAAGAATTCTCCACCCTTTTCTCCAGAAAAGGTAATGAATATTCCACCACCCCCCCCATTTAGCATATCATAAGACACATAAGGTATAGAGAAAGAGAATGAGTGGAAATGTTACCCGAGCCACATATTAATAACTCAACCTTTTGCAACATTTACTTTTTCATTCTCTTTCCCTTTAGCCCTAAATAGTCAATGATTTTAGATGTGAGTGTGATTTGTTATGTCAATGACTGACGTTGGTTACTTCAGGGATCTGAAGACATAGACATAAAACCAAAAGTGTGGTACAACTTCAAGGTCTCCTCCACTCATGGAGATAGACCCATTTCCCCTCAGGAAATGACCTTTCACTTTATGCTCCTGTGCTTGCAATAAAAGCTGCTTGTGTGGAAGTGTTAAGTGTCTGTCATCATTCCTGACTTGGGATTCCTCCACACCAGGAGCCAAAGAACTGGGAAAACACCTCTAAAAAATCCACCTTGAGATTTATCCATGTACAATAAGAGTAATTATATTTTTGTAAGATAAGAGATCTATGCACAACTCCCCAAGAAATTATGTGAAGCCAGCCTCCCCATGTACTGTCTACAAAGTACAGGTTAAAAACTACAAAGATTTATTAAACTGGCAAGTGATTAGACAAAAAAATGAAGTTCTAGAATGTTAAAATTTGTTTCCCATAAAACAGCACTGTTAACAGCAATGAGAAAACAGATGGACCAGATGGCCAAGGGAAGGATTAAGAGTTTCCTTTTAGATATGCTCAATTTGAGACGCTGCAGAAATCTTGCCCAATAAATAGAAATAAAAACTTGACAGAGACTAGCAAAAATATTATCCATTTGTTGCACACATACACCATGTTATGTAACAAATACACATTTGTTCATCATTTACCAGGTCTCCAGTAGGGGATCACAGAACTCCTGCCCTTAGCCAAAGGCAACTTTTCTATCTTGGTGGGATCAGCATGATCCTCCAGGGGGGATTCTTATGGAAATAAGCAATCACGATAGTCTGATATGCCAAATAAACCCAATGTGGCTCCGGTAACATTTCCACTCATTCTCTTCTCTGTACCTTACATGTTGAACAGGGTACATCTATGGAACTGAACATGCTGGTGGTGAATGCATGTGGAGAAAAAACCCTGAAAACATTCCCTTTTGGCAAAGTTCCTATCTCTTGGAGAGAGAATTCTTCAAGGGTTTCTCCCCAACTGGCTAGTGGAAGGAATGACTTCTTCTGGACCAAGGATGTTTGTGTAGCACATAGCCATGGAAAATAGAGTCTTCCTCCAGAAAAATGGGCATGTTTGTTTATTTTTGAGTTTAATAAAGGTAAGGTCTCCCTCTATGGCAGAGGCCAAACAAATTTATTTTAAAAGATCTGAGTTCCCTAAATTCAAAGCTCCTCTGTTGCAATGCAACTCACTACATGTGCGGGCATCATCTGGCCCTTTTCACGTTGCTCTGTGTGAACTGAAGCTCAAGGAAACAGGACAAATGCCCATACTCTGGCAATTCTATGCTGTGAGTAATAAACTATCTTCATCTGTGACACAGGAATCCCATGTCTTCTGCCACCATCCGTGACACTGTGGCAGACATGACAAGCAGCTTTGGCTATTCTAGATAAGACCTGTCATTTCCAATCATTCTCCAAGGGGTTATCATACATATCATCTAACCTAAATGAAACCGCCTGACATCTATATCATCTGTGTATATATATATATTGATGTATAATTACTATGCATTTTTGTGCTATGTTTGCAAACTTTTTCTTCCCCATAGGTTCTTTGTTTAAAGGCAGTATCCATCCATTGCTTACCTCCATCCTTTCTCTTTTCATCATTTGCTAAGATAGTAAAGTTTGTTTCACATTTGTGCCACAAAAAATAATTGGATATTATACACCTCCATGTAAAATGTGCCTAAAAACATTAATGACATACAGATGTTACATCAAAGGCAATTGAAATATATTTCATTTAGGCAAACATTTTACTTCTTAGAAAATGTTTATGAGCTGTTCAGTTTTTCATATACCATACTCATTGTTACCTACATATCATGGCCTATTAGCTAATCACATTCTTTGCAGATAGGATAAATTATTGTATCAGCTGCTTTTGATGGTAGCAAAGTCAAAAAGTATACTGAAAATCATTACAGAATTTGAGCTGTAAAAGAGCTCAACATTATCAGATTATTATAAATTTAAATGAAGCTGATTAACTGATAAGTGTTAACAATGTAAAAAACAGAGACAGTCAAAATAAAAGCAAAATGCACTAGATATGAATATGCAAATAATATACTACTAAGAAGCCAAAATCTCTCACAAACTCACATTGCTTAACATGACTGAAGATTCAAAAATTAGTATTAATGACTATACTCAATTTAATTAAGGAAAGTGACTGAAAATCTCCAGTCTTCTTTACCTATTAACTATTTCTCTTGACTACATTCTCAAACATCGAGTATGGCAAAACTAATTATTTTTAAAGAATGAAAATGTCTTAATGAAGCAGCATGTGTGTGTAAAAATAAGCATATACACAACACACATACACACACGCACATACACAAATTCACAGAGTATCACCAATTCTATGATGCAAAATCTCCCCCTGGGAAATTCTCAAACAACTTAAGAGAGTTTGGAATTTTCAGTGTTTCATAATAAGTAATAGATAATTTATTCTAGAGCCCATATAATTTACTATTATAAAGTTCATTTACTTAGCAAAAAAAATTTCAATTAAAAAATCTCACCACATTTTAGAATCTCATCATACTGCTAATGTTTTCATTTAAATGAGGAATTCAAAGTAACAGCTACAACTTAGTGATCATTTGTTATATTCTAGGCATTGCAGTAAGCACTTTATATACATAGTCTTATTTAATCCCAACAACAACCCTCAGATGTAAGTACTATATCTGTATTTTAAAACAAGGGTACTAAAATTCAGGGAGGTTAAGTGGTTTACCTGATTTCACACAATTAGAGGCTGGGCTGTAACTGGACCATCTCTCTGACTCAAAAACTCATGGTGGTAACTACAATTGCCATAACCGTTACTTCCTTTAAAGAAAGGAATGTTCATTCTTGACTCCAGGCTCAACTTTAGACTTCAGTTTGACTTCCCCAAAAAGAAGGAAAACACGCTCATGCCAAGTCAACAGCTCTGGCACATACGTCAGTAGTATTTATTGTGGTAAATTAAGTTCCAAATGCTATACTTTCTGGTTCTCTGGTGTCAAATCTTATACAGGGCATCAGCTTCTAAAGTCAGCAAGCAAGAAAGAAACCACATACGGTCAAACCAACCCTGGGCTACCATTACAGAAGGGCCACACTGGTCACCAACCACTTCTCATTATTTCCAATATGGAATGTTTCTTTTCCAGTATTGGAAGAGATCACAGTTTGTGAACTGAGTACCAGATACGGAACTGGCCTATATTTCAGAGATACGCACATTCATTGAATGAAGTATCAAAATTTCAACTATTTTAAGTTGTCATGTGTACACTGTAACAACAATATATGTTAGTATTAGTCTCTCCTGTTTACACCAAAGAAAAGTAATTTTGATAACACCTTTTTTAAATCCTCAACAATGTTCTCCGTAATTTTTCTTTTTAAAATACCTTCTGTAAAATATTTTAATAGAAACATATATTATTGTAATTATTTAATTATAATAAATTAACATTTCCACATATTAAAGTAGTCTTGCAATTGGAGATATTCAGATGCTATGAACATGTACACTTTTTACATTTTTTTCTACCTTCGATTTAAAGGTAGTGTAGTCACAGTGATCTTCCTAGGAGATAAAACATTAGAATTTCCATGGAATTCCTCATAGTCTTTTATTGCCCTCTGCCTTGGTAAGTCACAAGAAACTACTTTTCAATCTCTACCCTTCTCATGAATAACTATGAAATCTAAAACTCTTGGAATGTGATAATATAAATGCCAAGTGCTAGAAAATATATCTTTAATTTATATTTGTAAACACAATCTTAATTTAACAATGGTTCTTCTCTATATCCCTTACCAGAATTCCACCAAGAACTTTATATGGCCTACTTTCATCGTTAAAAAAAGCTAAAGAGAAAGATAGTAGTTAATATTGCATGCACGCTTGTTCAAGGCAAAGAATAAAGAGAGAATCAAAATTACTTTGCAGGTGAGGCTATTTTTTCACTCCCTCCTCTCAGCTATTAGGATAATTTTGGTAATACCTTAAACCTGATTCAGATTTTGAGCCACGTGTAGGTGGGTGTATAACTTCGCCAGGAAAAACCATCTTGAATTATATAAGCACAGTACTCTCACCAAAACGGCCCATAATTAGAAACCTTGGCCATATTCCCAAAATAATTTTTTGTTCTGAAGCTGCTAGATCAGCTACCCAGGATGGATAACTGAAATTCACCAGTAACTATACAACTACCTTAAATACCTACGACGACTTTAAATACAGTCACTTCAAATCTCACCCTCAGCAAAATCAATGGTAGGACTAAGATTGAAATCAGGTGGTCTGAACTTCAGCAAAGATTTGCAGAACAGCGTAAGGTTATTCTCACAAGTAGGGTGCAACATAAACAGGTTTTAAAAATGTATAATTAAAGATACAGAATAACTTAAACCACACTTTCAGTGTTCTGTTGCCTCTTGAAATGAATAACGAAGGAAGCAGAGTAAGAAAATAAGGGAGAAATGATTTCTGTAGGTTTACAAATACTACTGAAGAGTATTTTCACATCCAACACACCCCTTTTGGTGACACAAGTGCCCGAAGCTCCGCCTCTAGCTGAGGGTCCAAACGTCCAGGGTCTGAAAGATGCGAGGCGCCCTGACTCAAGAATCAAGTGACCGCTTCCTCGTTTTTCACGTCAAGACCGGGCGAACCCCGCGTAGGAGGCTGTGGCGCCCACAAGAGACGCCCGAGGGCCCCCACCCCCGCGGCTCCCGCTCGGCGTCCGCCATCGCCCACGCCCGCGACCCGGCTGCCTAGCAACGCGGCGCGGCTGCCTAGCAACGCGGCCCGCCCCGGCCCGCAGGAGACGGCCGAGGGGATTATTCTACCTCTTTTTTCTTCTGTCCTCCCCCGAGCTGGATGCAGAGGAGCAGCAGGAGGAGGAGGAAAGGGAAGCTCCCGGTGGGCAGGTACCGCGGCCGCCGCCCCGCCTGCCTCCGGCGTGAAGGAGCGCCCCGGGCACCCATGGCTGCAGGGCAGTGTCTCCTCCACGCGCGGTAACCGTGCGCGCCCAGCTCCTACCGCGGCCCGCACCCGCCAGGCCGGCCTCCGGGAGCCCCCTGGCTGGGCCCTCGGGGGCGGCAGCGGCGTCGGGAGGCACCCGGGCGGCAGCCGGGGACGCAGAGGAGGAGACTGACAGAGCATCCGGTTCACCCGGAGAGGGGCCGGGAAGGCGCGGGAGGGGGCAGGAAGTGGGCGTGGCGAAGGAGCCGCGCTGCAGGGCGCTGCGTGCGCTCCGCCCGGGGCTGCTCTCCGCCGCTCGCCCGCGCGCTGACTCTCCTCGCAGGCTATTCTGCTCCTAAAACCGTTACTAGGTCCCAGGACAAGGCGAGGAGGCTGTTAGTCCCGCCCTTCACCTGGAGCCTTGCTCAGACCTAATTGCCATGTTGGGTGATAGAGCTTGGAGGAATAAGAAAGAACCTGGTTCCTGTAGCCACCTGCAGTCTCCACTCTCTTTGGGACTTTGTTAGGGACACGGCTGGGTCTCCTGCTGAGCCCTCTGAGGTCATTCATCTAACACACCCCAGAGCCCCCTGGATTCCTAGAAGCCGCTCCACAACTTAACAGCTGTTCCTTCCAGTCCCGATTGAGGGACCTGTGGCGCCAACCTAGATTCTGCTTCATTCGTTCGTTCATTCAGCGTTGATGGAATGCCAGAGTGCGGAGCACTCTACGAGCTGTATTTTACATTTTGAATGCAGAAGTGAATAGGCCCTAATGCAACTCCTGTTCTGCATATATTTTAAGAACAATAGCTACAGACCGTGTATTGAGCATTTGATATGGGGCTGGTAGTGTTCTTTGAAAGGATCACGTGTACCCTTTTTATTCCTCTACCTCAAGATTTCTTCATTTGTGCCACGAACACCTTTGATGAGCTGATAAAGCCTATAGACGCCGTCTTCAAATAGTGCATTATTTTAAGTGAAATAACTCAGAAACAAAAATACTGCATGTTCTCACAAGTGGGAGCTAAATGTGTAACACATGGGCAGAGAGTGTGGAATGATTGACATCGAAGACTCGGGAAGTAGAAGGGGTGTGAGGGATAAAAAAATTACCTAATGGGTACAATGTACATTATTCGGGTGATAGTTACACTAAGAGCCCAGACTTCACTACTACACAATATACCCACATGACAAAACTGCACTTGTACCCCTTAAATTCATACAAATAAGTACAAATTTCTAAGTGCATGAAATTAAATGTATAGGATTACTAGGGAATTAACTATGATAAAATACCATTATCAAAATTAAAACAATTCACCTCCTTTCTCATGTTGATCAATAAACATTTGTATTTTGGGAATACTGGAAAGCAGTGTGAATGTGAGAACCAAAGTGTAAACATTGAGACTTCACAGTGTGATTATGATTAACCAAGATGCACAGAACTGTAGGATGCTTGGCCAACTAACTGACATGAAGTGTGAATAAATTTTGCAATCGCATGCAATATATTGGCAGTTCTAATAAATATGTTAATTTTGAAGTAGTGATGATCACTGTGTTTCAAGATATCTGCAACAACTGTACTGTGATATGAAAATATCTGTCATTTCTTTAAGAAACAAAGTCCTGGGTACTGGTAATACTACTGTGGTCTGTTCCCTGCCTTTATAATTGAAGGAAGCTCTAAATTTTTGTGAGAGGTTAATAGAAATAAGGTTGTAATTTTTTCAACACAAAGTTCACAGATGCTAAAATTCTGTGGACTCCAGATTAAGAATCTTTGCTCCACAACAACACTAACAGGTAGGTTCTTGTATAATAATTTTCAGATAAAGAAATTCCGTGCCAGAAAATCAAATTCAAACTTGTAAATCTAGAAAGGGTAAAGAAGGAATTTGAATATTGGCACTTTTGCTCCACAGCCATGTTTATGCTACACCACCTTTGTTAAAGGAATTTACAAATAAATCTCTTTCATCTCCCAGGCTTTTGATTTCCCACTATTATGTGAGCATTTTGCCCACATTATCACTCCTGTTAAAAGAAAAATTTTAGACAAATTTAACAGAGTTTATTTGAGCAAAGAATGATTCAAAATCTGGCAAGACTGAACCAGAAGAGGTTCAGAGAGCTCAGCTGCAGCAATGTAGCAGGGAGCTTCTGCAGCTGAACAGGGAATCAGGAAAAATAAATTACCTGATTGACTACAACTAGGTGTTTGCCTTATTTAGGCATGGTGTGATAAGTCATTTGCCTTATTTGGATATGGTGTGATGATAGGTCCCTAGTTGTAAAACCAATTGGCTGGTTGGCTGTTTGTTAATGGCTGAGGCTCACTGTTTATTTTTTTGTTTTGTTTTGTTTTCAAAGTCAGTTAGGACAACTGTTTCCAGTTAAGTTTTGGAGTGCTTGTGTAAGACCTCCAGATACAGAAACAACCTCAGGCTGATGGACCTCCTGCTTATTTTGCTTTAACACTCCCAAAAGAATAGCTGCTTGCTTTTTCCATGAGACTTGTGAAAATGGCCTTGACTTTTGTCTATTTCCAAATAGACAAAGTAATAGACAAGAGTAAATTTATGATTTATATCTGCTGAACATTTACATCTAGATATACTCAACATAACCAAAATCCATCACCTTCTCCTTTCTCTCCCAAACTGAATTTCTTTATTGTAGTTAATGGTACCACCATCCTTCCAGCTACCAATTGTTGGAGCCTCAGAGCTGCCTTTCATTTTCCTCATTCTCTCCAACTATGCTGCCATCCATATTCAGTTTCCAAGTTACCCTCCCTCTACAGAATCTTAGGAATTTGTTTTCCTTTTGTCCATTTGGTAAGTCTAGCATTCATTAGAAAGACATGAGATATCATTATTAGCTGATCCTCCTTCCCTTGATTAGAATCTTAAACAGCCTCTTCTAGAATACCAGCATAATCCAAGGCTGCTTAATCCTACCTTCCTGCAATCTATTCTTGGTCAAGCAGCCAGAGTGATCCCTTTAATACATAAATTAGTGCAAAGTATATTCTCTCTCCTCACCAGAATAAACAAAGTCTTCCATACTCTCAGGACCTTACGTTACCTTACACTTGGCCACCTTTCCAATTTCATTTCCTATTTTTCTTCTTTCTCATGCTGTTCCAGCAAGGCTAGCTGTCTTGTTTTCCCTAAATATGCCATGCACACTCTGTAACCCTTTTTACTTAGAAGTTCACATAATATACTTCATCACTTTATTCACAGCAGTGCTCAGATATCCTAAGATGTTATCTACTAATGTCTGAAACCCCCATCTAAAAAATAAATTCCTTACCCTTTACACACACACATCTTAACATTTAATAGTACTGGCACTTTCTTGACATTATGCTGTTTGCTTTGTTTCTTGTCTCCACCGTTAGGATGCAAGCTCCACAGGACTGGGGCTGTGTATCCACATTGTCTAGAGTAGTGCCTGCTCTGTTTATTATAGCATCCATCACTAACTGACATTATACTATTGTATTCATTTGTCTGTCTTTCCACATTAGAATGTAAACTTTAGGATGGCGGGGATGTTGTTTTCTTCATTTTTGAATCCACACTACACAGAAGAGAGCGCTTATTGAATGAATGGATGCAGCCAGCCATTCTCGGTTTATTCCCTGAAGCACAGCACTAATCATGTCACTCCCTTTATTGCAATGATTTTCAGTGGCTCCCCACTAGGTTCAAAAGGAGGTCCAAACTCTTAAAAATGGTTTACAACCAACTCAAACTCTTTACCCTTGCTCTAAACATAAGCCTTCAAATTGGAGGGCACAAAGACTTTATAAGAACTATGCAGGCACAGATGGTTTTAAGAGAATTGATTTCCAGACTCTAAACTACCCTGTGTACTATCCTAAAATTGGCTTGAAAAATTGCCTGAGGTGAAGGTTGAATGTTAACTGGCTCTCCTTCTCCTTGTCCACCTTTCTTTGCACAATTATCATCTCTTCTTTGCAAAAGAAAGGTATATCCCACAACCACCCTGAGTGGTACGCTAAGGTGTGCTGCCTCCAGTGGATCTAAACGTTTCCATAGCACCAAACAAAAGGACAGTTCTGAGTATGTGTGTTGCTGTTGAAAGAGTGATTCTACTGATAGAACAATAAATCCTTTTGCTAAATAGGGGTTTCCAATTTTCTGTTTTCAATAAAATTAAAAGAGGACATAATCCAGTTGTCAGGTATAGATCATTAAAAATAGTTATAAACATAGATCGGTGTTTAATTTTTGGCACAGTATTCAAAAGGAGTTCAAAGAATTTAGTGATATGATTAAAAGAAATCTTCTGTTCCTGTCTACTTATTATGAACACAGCTCCTTAGCACTTAAAATAGAGAAAAATTTAAAATAAGAATAAAGTGTTGCTGTTATCTCATCCTAGCAATAAGTAACACATCCTCAGAGACACTAATTAAAAAAAACCTTAATTATCTCTAAAGTAATGCTTTTCCAATACAACTTTGCTTTCTATGTTAATAATATTTTTTCAAATTTGTAATACAGTTGACCCTTAAATAACAAGAGTTTGAACTGTGGAGGTCCACTAATATGTGGATTATTTTCAATAAGTATATTAAAAAAATTTTTTGAGATTTGTGACAATTTGAAAAAACTCGCAGATGAACTACATAGCCTAGAAATATCAAAAAAATTAAGAAAAAGTTAGATATGTCATGAATGAACAAAATATATGTAGATACTAGTCTATTTTATCATTTACTACCATAAAATATACACAAATCTATTATAAAAAGTTAAATTTTATCAAAACTTACACACACACAAACTGGTGTGTGGCACCACAGTTCAAAGTTGAGAGAAATGCAAACAACTGTAAAGATGCAATAGTAAATCATAACCGCATAAAATTAACTGTAGTATGTACCGTACTACTGTAATAACTTCGCAGCCACCTCCTGTTGCTATTGAGGTAAGCTCAAGTATTGTGACTTTCCACTTAAAATGCTGTGTGATGCTTATCATCTCCACATGAGCAGCTCATCTCTCCAATAAATTGCATATTGCACTAAAAAGTGATCTCTTGGGGTTCTCTTATATTTTTCATAGTGTTTAGTGAAATGCTGTAAACCTTGAATAACACCATGGGACCCATACAAAGTGCCATTAGTGATGCTTGAAGTGCTCCCAAGAAGCAAAGTTATGACATTACGAGAAAAAGTTGAATTGCTTGCTATGTCCCATAGATTGAGGTCTGCAGCTGTGGTTGCCCATCATTTCAGACCAACGATTCATCTTGTAAACAACACATACTTGTAATCAGTATCAATAAATAAAGTACACTACTGTAAATGTATTTTCTCTTCCTTATGATTTTCTTAATAACATTTTCTTTAGCTTACTTTAGTGTAAGAATACAGTATATAATACACATAACATATAAAATATGTGTTAATTGACTGTTACTGGTAAGGCTATCTGTCAACAGGAAGCTATTAGTAGTTACATTCTGGAGTAGTCAAAAGTTATATGTGGATTATCAAAGGCACGGAGATCAGTGCCCCTAACCTCTGTGTTGTTCAAGGGTTAACTATATATGACATTTTGGTCCACTAGGTACTAATAATAAGTGTAATGATAATTTAATCCCCAAAAATTTTAATATAGCCTTACAGTCACAAGAAGTTTATTTAAATCAATTTTCAATTTACACAACTTTGTGTTGCAGAAAAGAATGATTAGAAGATCAATAAAAGACTTTCAGGCATAAAAAAAATTAGGATAAAATTTTATTGGATTACATTGCTGGTGAGAGAGTAAATTGGTTCAACCATCTTGAAAAACTGTTTGGCAGTATCTACTGTGAACTATGAACTCCCAAGAATTTGCCCAAACACAGGCCTCAGAAACTTGACCAAATTTAACCTGGCTTTCACTTGCATTATGCTGTGTCCCCAAGGTAACCCCAACACCCATGCTGAGTTTTTGCTCAGGAAAACACAATCCTGCCAAACAGATATTGCCAAATCATTTTCAGTAATTTTGCACCTACCCCCTTCTGTAATTTTCCATTTCCTCATAGCCCCCTCATCTCTTTTTTGTTTACCCTTTCTCACTTTCCATAGCCCCTTTTTGTTCCCTCTCTGTTCTCCCTTTAAAAGCCTCAGTCACCTTTGTCTTGAGTTGAGCTCGATTTGTACCGGTATCTCTCCCCTCCTGATGTAGTCTGCATAAAATCTGCCTTGCCATCTTTAACAAGCACCTAGTGCTGTTTTTTCTTTGATACTACAAAAATTGAATGTACCTACCTATGACCAAGCACTTCTTTATGGACATATATATATTCACCAAATGACATGTACAAATGTGTATAATGGCTTTATCCAGAAAAGCCCAAACTGGAAAGAGACCAAATATCCATCAACAGTAGAACAAACAATTTGTGATGTAGTCATACTATACGTAAATAACAATGCACTAACTACAACTATACATAACAACATAAGTGAATCTTACAACAAAAGAATCCAGAGGCAAAACTAATGAATAGTGTTAGAAGTCAGGAAAGTGGTTACCCTTGGGCTGAGGTAACAGTGACTAGAATAGAGCCCAAGAAAAGGTTCTGAAATGTTATAAATATTCTAGGATCTATTTTGTGATCTGGGTGCTGGTTACTACATAAGTGCATATTCTTTATGAAAATTTATCAAGTCATAAACTTATGACATATACATATGCTATATTTGAACGTCCAATTTATTTTTTAGTAAAGAACTTCATAAAAAGTATATTTTTAAAATCCCATGGATGTAAGGGAATGAAAATATAAGTTCAGGGGAATAAAGAGATAATATAGAATACATAGCTGTAAAAAGAGCTCCTTCTTGTTCATTGGTTTTTTTCATGGATAACAATGGCTATCATTTCCATTCTTTTAGAAATATTTAAAAGAATGCTGTGACGGTTTTATTTTTTAAATGTCAATATTTATAACTTGCTGGAAATTTTATTCTTTGTAACTGTTTAAAATAATGATGAAGACTTTTACATGTTTACTTTAAAATGTACAAAGGGATATTTCATTTTCCATATTCTTTAAGAGGGATAACTGTGGCTAGTGCAATGGAGGAAATGAATATTTAATTTTATTTAATTTTAATTAATTTAAATAGCCACAGTGGCTATCATAGTAGTTGGTACTATACTGAACAGTCTAAGGTCTTAAAGCTTAAAGTTAGTTAAAAACCTGGAATGTGATTTTAGTTAAGACTGTAAGTCTTTATGACTGGTACATTGTAAGAATTTTATAAAATTTAACCTTTTAAAAATATACCCATTGTTATCACTCTGTTTATGTGAACATATTTTTATATATTTTAAAACTTTTTTAAAAAGTCATAGGAACAGTGATTATTTACTTCATTTATGAAACCCTTTAGGAAATTTAAACCATGAGAAATATAATCCTGGTCTTCTGTAAATCTAAATATTGTACTGATATTATTTCTATTAGTATTAATATATTGCAAAGTGAATTCTACAGACTGTTTAAATGATGCCAAAAGTTATTCTCTTATCCTGGAACTAAGGCCTTTTCTTTTTAGTTCATAATTGAATTAATAGTAATAAAGCCTGTTACATACCTTGTACATGCACTTTTCAGCTTCCACAACTTTTTTAAATCAAATAAAACACAATAATATTTTTCTCTTTTAAGCAATTTTCAATGTTTACACTAGATAGCCCCAGAATACATGTATACTAACGAAATGATTTTTCCGATCTGTTATTCTTCAAAATTTCCCAAGCGCCAGAAGAAGAGAGGAACAAGAACAGAAAAGGAAAAAAAGAAGTAAGGAGACAAGTTCAGATAAATATTACATTATCACTGCAATGAGCTAATTATTTCCTACCTGCAAGGAGAGAAAAGAAAGTTAAGGCGCATTTTGACATATACTCACAAAAAGGAGGCAGAGTCCTTCACAATTGCATCAAGCCATACAATTACAAAGCTAGGAATTATTGGCCCCCTTAACAAAATGGAAGTGGCATTCTCTACATGAAATAATCTCTTTTGTAGACAAACAAGACAATCTCATGAATGTTTCTTCCCCTTTACTTTGAATGTAACTGTCCAACCAACATCTTGTTAATGTCAAAGTTTTCCCCCAGTAGTCACTATTATTCAAAATTGTCTCTGGGAAATGTCACCAGTCAGAGGGTAAGTATACGTTATATTTAGAAAACAGAGAGGAAACCAGTGTTTGACCTGAAAGAGATGCAGTTTTAGATTGAGAAGACCCTGTGAGAACTCCACAAGGTTGGTACTAGTGAACCTTTTGTCTCTGGAACTTGGCCAAAGGCTAACTGAACCTGACCAGGGGCCAGATAAAACCCCCTGACTCTGGGAAGATAAAACTAAATAAATCATTTCTCGCAAGACTGGGAGAGAAGTCCTCATAAGGTTTTGAAATGGTGACCATGGGTAACTTTTATCCAAAGAACACCAGCCTACCGATATTGTCTGAACTTCTCCTTCCTCAGCACTGGCTCAAAGATGGTCTTAGGTCTATGTTCATTCTTTCCTAATAGACATATCTTCATATAGACAAGACATTAAATAGGTAGACCATATAAATGAATACTTCAAGGACAGAAAATAATTTCACCAAGAAGCAATATAAATCTGACCAGATAACCAAAAGTCCCAGGAGAACATATGCCTAGGTAAATAAACAAAACAAAATAAATCCAATGCTGAAGAGTCACACTGAAATATTAATAAGAGTTTTATTCAGAGTGAAACTTACCTCTCTTATCCATGGCCTGTTTAAACCCTTGGACAAGTAGAGATTCCAAGGGGCCTCCAATGTGTGCATTATTACAGAGTCTAGTTAGTGTCCTGCTTCAACAACAAGGGTCTCACCTGATCCTTGGTGGAAACTCCATTTCTGTTAATATCCTGCAGCCAAAGACCACCAGGAACACACATAAAGTCGAACCAAGTTGGCTTTATTGGTTCATTGCAGCAAAGAAAATAGCACACCATGAGGAACTGTGAAGAGTCTCAGCAAGAGAGTGTTAGAAGGGGTTTGTTATAGGATTTTGGCTGGTTTTAGATGTTTTCAGGAGGATTCAAAGAAGTGTGGTTTTGCTGGATTAGAAGATGTCAGAATTGGGAAATTCTATGGTAGGTTATCTTAATAATTTTTATCTAGAAGGTTGGGGGAACAAAGTGAAACTAAAGCTAAAATTGATTTTGATCAAAAAGGACCAGTCACTTTGTATTAGCTGAGAGAGGTGGAAGATTGGTCATTTTTGTTGTTTGGACAGTGCTCGTGCTTTTGTTTGTGCTCCAAAAAGATCACGGAAGATACTTATTTTGGTCTTGCTCTGCCATGGCACATAGCGATCTTGTCTGATGTTAGCATTCTTTGACATATTTTTATATTGTTCTGTTTGTTAGAGAACAGTTGTTAGGGCTACACCATCTTCAAGCTGACAAGAATCAGGGGTTGATTAGTTTTTTCTCATACTGGGCAAAACAACTTTTACTTCCTAATAAAATAATCAAAGGATTCTTGTGAGGATTAAACAATACTTATAAAGCAATTATTACAAAGCTCAGAACAGATACACAATACATATTTGCCAGTGTCATCATTATTAGCATTTACCATTGCATTGAAATTATGTTTGTTTCCCTCCTGCTGAGTGGTAAACACTTTGCGGAGAAGGACTGTGCTTTATTTATCATTGTACTCCCTGCATCAATCACAGTAGAATGTCCAGAGCATGGGCTAAGGAGCTGGACTCCTTGTTCCATCTTTTAGAAGCTTTGTGACCTCAGGCAAATTACTTCACGTCTCTGTGCCTCAGTTTCTTTATTTGTAAAATAAGGATCATTATACTGTGAAGATGAAATAAGTGAATATATGGAAGTGTTTATAACAGCATCCAATACATTGTAAAGGCTATATATTAACTCTCATTATGTTAATAGTTGCTCAAGAAATATTTAACTGAATTGCAAACATGAACTCATCCACTGTGCCAGACACTGGGGTAAATACAGGAATAGCTACAGGAAAGAAATAATAGGCAAAGTCTTTATCCGAGAAAATGTACAGCATGTTTCCTTTAGAGGAATGAGCAGATCAGTGGCTTGTAAAACGTCCCTTTGACTGCTGTATGGACAATACATTATCAGGGAGCAAAGATGTGAGCAGAGCCTTTAGCCCCACACTCCTGGTACTGTATATGATGTAATACAGGAGTATAGAAGCTTTTTCCCTCAAAACTATTATACAGATGCCAACATGTATCATACAGAGGAAATTATAAGGGGAAAAACCCCAAAGCTCCAAAAAACGCAGTTTGAAAACCATTGGTTGGAAATACCAGGCAATATTTAATCCTACCTGCCTTTTCTCATTTTTCTAAATGTATTAATATGTTAGTATATCTAAATTATGCTAGTATTTGCCAAACAGTTGGCTATTTAAAGCAAACAACTTTTCTAAAATGAGTATTTTTTAGAAATATTTTAAAGTAAACTTGATTTTGTATCTCATAATAAATTTAATTCAATTATTTTAAACCATACCTTAAAAATAAGTGAAATTTCAGAGTGCTGTGTCTATGTAATCAATAGGAATTAAATTATTTTAATAATATTGCTAAACCTCACCCTAATGCCATTTCTCATATATTAAATTAAAACTTTTCCTTTTGAATTATAATTTAGTAGCATTTATAAAAAGCCTTTGCATATGCTTTTCATTGTTTGCTTTCTGCCCTAGAATTTCTATCAAAGCCAATATAAATTAATATTTTAAACACAGCATTAAGGAATAGTCTAGTAAAAGATTTATCAAGAGGAATTATAGTACTAAAGAGCATGCACCTGTGCAATTGCATTTCAGAACCTGTGTTTGAGTTTTGGATGTTTTCAGAAACAACCCTCAGCATATGATTTGGTTATGTTGAACATTTGGTTATCTCAAACAAACAGTAGTTTACTAATTTATTAAGCATGTTCCATGTATCTGGAGAGGCCAGTGGAGCAGATGTTAAGGCTAAGAAATATAATTTCAAAGAACTGTTCATTTGTTAGTAACTTGGGAGCAGAATGGGAAGGGAATTACTTTCTTAGATATATCAGATGCTCTGAGGTCAAGCCCGAACTCTGGCTGCTTTCTGGCAGAATGCATCTACAGTTTTCCTAGACTCACTAAGAACATTCACTTTATCTTAATGAAATTATACAGTGGGAAGGGAGGGATATGGACAAATGATTGAAGCTATTTAATTCAAGTAATCTGTAGCAATTTTTTAAAAAGAGAAAAGAATCCAAGAAGGTCACAGGAGTGTGTAGAGAGTATCTCTGAGATTCTGGAAATAATTGAAGAAGTGTTCTACAGAGCCAGGAAAACATTGGAAAGGAAACTATGAAGCCAGGTGAGCAGCAGAGATAATTTTGCTATCCGTATTATGCCAAACAAATTGTCTGGGTCTGGACGGATGTGAGTTTCCTGCAGAATACTTAACGGTATATTTTGATTTGTGGTTCTCATGTTTTAAAAATGCCGTAATTTGTTAGGGTCCAAGTGACCAATTTATTTTGGCTTCCTTTCAATTATCCTTTCTTTTGAATTATATAAGAAGTTTGAATTGAACTTTCAAAATTAATGAGTAAACTATATACTGAATCTCCAAGTACACAGCTTTCTTCCTAATTTATTACCTAAACTCATCAAATGAGGTATTAACTTTCATGCCAATAATTTTTATTTCACTGAATAAATGTGCATTTCAACCTTGTCATTTTCATGGAAAGAAATCATGTATAGCTTTTTAAAAAAAATCACAAATGCTGAGCTGAGTAAGTATGAGTTTTTTTTTTCATATTAACAAAATTAAGTGTTTAATTGCAATTATAATTAGTCATTAAGTTTTATTAGTAAAATATTATAAAATATCCAGCTGGTTTCCTGTAAGACTTCATCATCTGTTTCAGGGGCTAAATTCATTATTAAGAAATGTCAAAAAATATTTCTCTGGGCTAAAACCAGGACTTATCAAGAAGCTCTACTTTTAAGTGTACCAATTTATTAGTTAATGGGATTTAATCTACATTGATTTTATTACTAAAAAGTCATTTTAGTAATAAAAAGTATATATAAATGAATGTAGGGGTAGAGAAGGGGGAGTGTATGTGGAATGTTTCCAGAATGACAGAAAAAGTATTTTAAGTGAGAGATTTATTTCATCCAGTGATACTGAAGCTGCTTCTCAGTAGTGGTACTTAGTTACTGCATGTAGTGCCTTTCCCACCGAGAATAAAGTAGGATTCAAAGCATTAAAGATAACATAGAAAAGGGTTCATAATGTGTGAAGTAACAATTTTAAATCAACAAGAACTATATTTTCTTTATTGTAACTGAGACAGCTTAATAGGGCATGTCAATGTGCAAATTACAGTAAACTTTTAGTTATGTAGCATGGTTGAAAATGTAGGATGCTGATTAATCAATCATTCAAATTAATTTAAAATTCTTCATGCACTTTGCTATGAATTCAAACAATTAAAATTCTGTGATAAAAATACACTTAATATTTAAATTGTATGAAATATTATTTACTATTTATGATCCAGAAACCTCTTCAATATCAAATGATGATTTATCATCATTATGGATATTTATTTTTTCTTCTAATCTTATCTGAGTGTTCTGTTTCCCTTAATTCCACACCTAGTATACCCCATTATTCAGGCTTCAAACCCTGAAACTTTAGTACAGGTCCTTATCATTTTATACACGAATCCCTATGGTAAAAATTTCTACCAGTTTCCCTCTACATAGTATCTATTCTAACCCATTACCAAGACAAACCCCCTTACACTCTTGAAAATTATTGAAGACCCAAAGAGCTTTTGTTTATTTGGGCTATATCTATCAATATTTGCCATATTATGAATTAAAGCTGAGTAGAAAATTTAAACAACTTATTTAAAAGTAATAGTAATCTTATATTGTTTGTTAACATAAATACATATTTTTACTTAAAACAAATTAGTGAGAAGGATGGAATTGTTTTACATTTTTGCCAGTCTTAGTATCTAGCTTGATAAAGGCTCTATTCTCATATGTCTTTTTACATTTAATCTGTTTTGATAAGACATGTCATATAGCTTCTGCAAAACTTTGCTTTATACTCTTGAGAGAATGACAGTGAAAAGTGTTTTACTGTGGAATAAACTCTAGCTTTGGGTATCTAAAAATAAGTCCTTCATTGGATCTATTTGTGTCTTGATCCACCTGCAAAATATAAAAGGAACAGGGAAATCATACATGATCACAAGTATTCAAGCACAGATTACCCACTTTGAGACCTTAAATCTCAAACTTCTTCTAAGTACTAATATTGGGTGTCATTTCCACGTGGTCTATTCTTAGTTTAAGAAAAAAAATGCAAAATTTAATATCTGTTAAGCAAAGCCTCTGAACTTACATAAATGTAAGACATTATTATGTTTATAAATCCACACTATTTCAAACTCAAAGGTAAATGATCTTGGGAATTATTTGGGTCACAACTCCTTTCCATTAGATATGGTAACTGAAAATTAAGTCTATTAATTATCTCAAATGTCCACAATTATTATGGCTGGTTGGTTGTAGATTTATTTAAAGATGATATTTAGGGTAAATAGGTTTACTATTTTTAAAGCATGCTAATTAATTCCTATTTAATATTTCTTCTTTTAAGAATGCAAAATTAAGTATGTGGTATGATCACAGCAGTTAACATATGTTAAGAAAAAAGTGATTCTATTAAAGTATTAGGACTGGCTAATTTAAAGTATGGGCTAATTTAAAATAAAAAAATATATATATCTAAATAAAATGCACAACAAACAAACAAACTCCATGTTACTTTCCATTTTATCTCCTTACCTTTACTAGGAAATATATTATTTTTAAAGTTCTTTTAGGCCAATTATTTGGGAGATCAAATATTTGGGAAATTGGCAATACACTTATTATTTAATCAACAATTATCTAACATGCTTCTATTAGGAAATAAAGAATATTGATGGATGATCTTAGAACTTAAAATAAGTAAAATAAATAGTCTTGGTCCTCAAAAAGCTTATGTATTTTTGGAAGACAAAACAAACTCTTATGAAGGCTGCATGAGTAGTGAGTAATAATACAAACGATACTGCAGACTGTATATCATATAGTGGAAAATGATAATGCAAGTCTATGTCTCTATTACAGCGCTCACAGACATCTGTGTGTATCACTTCTAATCTCACACATTCCCCCCAATCCCCTGCCTTTCTTCAGCCACATTTTTGGTGACCACTTTCTCTAGGCTTTATACAGATGCACTGGGGCAATGCCTCAACTCAGACTGCCTCACATATTTCTCGTTTTCTACCTGAGGGGTTGTTACGAGACATCCACAAGTACAGGCGAATTCATGCCATGTTGCAACCCTTGACTGTTAGGAGAGGAGAACCAGGGGAAAGATGCTTGCCTCTGCCATCACGCTGGCAGATAGTTTCGAGTCTTTCAGAAAACTTCTAGTAAGGTCTTACAGGAATGAGCATCAGTCTCTGGAGGTAACAGCTTATTGATGACACATCTTTGTATTAGTTTCTAACCCTTCCCTGTTTCACTCTCACTGCCTCTTTCTCTTGTTACCTTCATTCACTTCTCAAACAAACTACCTGCACTTAAACCCTGAAATAGGGTATGTGTGTGGACAAGCTTGGGAATCTTAAACCATCAGAATCCCTGAGCTTGGCAGAGGTAAACCCCTCACTAGAGGAAAGAAGCTTCACTTTGCCTGGAGACATTGCAGAAGCCCCGCATGAAGCCAGAGCTTCATAAGGTGATGCTTTCCTCCCCATTGCCTTCAGTCCTGTATCCTGGATCGGATTATCTGTATAGCTGGAGTGGGAAATAGCCAGTGCCTTGGGAGGAAACAGCTGACCCTCTAGAAGTGTTCTCAATTTGGCCAGTAGGTAGGCAGGAACCAGTGAAACATAACGTGGGAGTGGATCTTGAATGTGTTGGCTCAAGGTGGAGTATTTATTGACTTCGGAGCACTTAATATGACTCTTGGTGGAACAGCCTGGTAAAGCTACCTGGAGCTGGTACAAAAACCTCTGACACAGTTCTTTTACGCTTCGGTACAAAAATGCTCTGCAGTACATGAGGTGATGATTCCAGAAATGCTTTACCATACTATTGAGGAAGGGATCAGCGGCTGTGGGAGGTGGGGGTTGGAATGTTAGAACATACTTCTCATTTCCAACCCCAGTGGCTTGAGTTACGTGCACAATCAGCTAGTCACTCAGCCATGCACCACCTTAAAAGTGCAGGAGAGTTAAAGCCCTGGGGCTACCCCTGACCAATGGGGAAACAGACAAATGAGGAAAAGGAGTCAACGGACAAAAACAGGTGTCTGGTTTGAGAAACATTTCATAAAGTGCCTCAGAAGGTCAAATGGGATGATGTGCCCGTCTCCAATAGTTGAGACCAACTGGATAACACATCCTTATAAAGGGTTTCCCTTTTTCTTATCTCACTGCCACTGTCCCTCACTCTTTCCCTGTGATCATTTCTCAAATAAAATACCTACACTTAGCCTTTGTTTCAGACTCTGCCTAGACCATCACTTTCATCATTTTAAGTGTTGGTTTCCTTTTTTTTTCTCCCAATAAGATTATAAGACAGAAAGTTCAACTTACTCACTTCTGCATCTCCTAGAGCTAGCACACAGAAAAACTTTACTGTATTTTTGTTGAATAGTTGATAGCATTTATGGGAAATCTCTTATGGATAAAGTCAATAACAGGCTGTAGGCTGGAACTGAATAGGTAGAGAGAAATATGAATGCATGAAGAAAATTATGGAGGAGTTAAACTTATGAATCTCTATCATTTACATGTCTCTATATTGCCAGGTATATGCAACAAAAGCTTTGTTTATCATACAATGCAGAGGTTTAATATAATGCAGAAGCAGTAATGTTTTATAGCATCCTCTAGGACTCTTGATGTCATAGAAATATAGATAAATACCATTGAAATAACAATAGCTAACAATGACCAACAATTTTTTAGAACTCTACCAACCCCTAGACTAAGTGGTTTTCATAAATTTTCTTATTCATCTCTTCTTATGAGGAGATGAAGCCTTTCAGTGGATTAATATCTTGCTCAAGGTCACAATGTTGTTAAGTGGTACGGCTAGAAGGAAAATCCAATTGTATGATAGCATTCATTTGTCTTTATGATATTAAAAATATTTAAACAGGTGTATAAACTTACAAAATCAGGAATCCCTCTTGACAGAGATCATACTCCCTTGCAGAAAAAGGTGCTTTTTGAATTTTAGTGACAAACAGATCATGTGACTACAGAAGCATTAGGACATGAAAGGATAGCAGGATGAAGAGGTGAGTTGGAAGGATAAAATCTCAGAGTCTGTTGTCTGAATCTAATTAGGTATACCTTGGGGGCTGTGAGAACAGCATCAATGAAGTGGCAGCTTTTGAGAGCACAGATTCCTAATTCTTTTATCCATGGGTACCTTCAATTTTTCCATCTAGCTATGTCAGGTGGGGGGACCAGATGCCAGCTCTGTGTTCCATGGTTCTTGGCTCCCAGTACTGAAGAATAGTTACTGGTACTGAGCTGATGGAGCAAATGAGCAGAACAAACATATGCAAGTAGGCAAAGTGCCAAAGTTTATTAAAGCATAGTACATTCTGGAGAAGAAACAGGTCTATCTCCGAGAGTGGAGGAGATCCTGGGTTTAACGAGATTTCTCCCCTTTATGCCAATTCCCTAATTTTATGTTAAGTGGGGGGGCAGAATATTCATGGTTTTTCTTGGAAAGGGGTGATGAATTCCCAGGATGGTGAGTCCTCCCCTTTTCTATCCTTGTATGGAAATTTCCGGGGGTTGCCGTGGCGTTTGTAAACTGTCATAACACTGGTGGGTGTGATTTTTACTATGTTAATGATGGTAGGTCACTTGAGGTTATTGTCACCTTACTTATACGTGTGCTTTAAAAACCCTCTTTTGTGGCCTTGGTCATATCTCTGATTTGTGCCTTTTCTATCTCTTTTTGGTTGGTCAGTCATGGGAGACACCCTATTGTAGACCAAACAGTCCTTGGAAGCCACCTTGACATGTCATGCATTCCTTCTTAGAAGCCCCCTCTGTCAATTTGTTCTTCCTATTGTAGACAAAGCATCTCCTAGTGCCATCTGCTCCTCTCCCTCCTTATCCCTACCTAACAGGTATATTGAGAGTTATAGTAGCTATGGCCACATGCCAAGACTATTGTTCCATATTGAATAGGCCATTCAAAGAACTAGAGAATTTTCACTCATAAAAAATATTTAAAAATACAATAGGCATTCAGTTGCCTTTGATGGTAAATGTAGACCTTTCCACAACTCTATGATCATTTCTTAGCCTGTTACAGCGTTGAGTTTCTATAATTTATGAGTAATAAGCTAGTTGAAAGCCCACATAGCTATAAAAAAAGAAAAACTATCAGAAATGGTGATTATACAAAATATACTTCTAGGATTAATATAAAAAGATATTAATGTCTTTATAGTTTTATTAAGATCCAATTAGGATTTTATCTCCCAAAAAGTTTTAAAACTATCCTAAAATTAGCCAAATAAGAGAATAAAATGCTATCATTATTCACAAAATCATGACTCCTCCATCATGCTTCAACAATTTAATTAAAAGATGGGTGATAAATCTCATGTCAGCAGATGTGTATATCAGAGTGAGCAGGGAGCCAAATCAGTGAGCCGAAACACAGGACCAATCAACGCTGTTGTAATGATGTTTTTGTTGTATAAGCAAGTGCTACTTTGTGTCTTACTTGCACACAGAGTTTTCATTTTTTGGTTCAATTTTATGTTAGACTTTGTAAACCAAAAGTAAAATCCTAGGCCCCGCCAACCAAGCAGACCCCTTTTTGGGCAAAGGAGCCCCAGAAAACCTTAAAACTGAGTTCCCAGCCATGATGGAAAGGGAGGTCAGACATGCCTCCTTATACCCCCTCCTTTTTGGAGTTTAGACACACCAGCATTAATGTGAAAATAGGAAGGAGCTCCTTGAGCTCACTTGAGCCCAGGAATTCAAGGCTGCAGTGAGCGATGATCTTGCCACTGTACTCTAGCCTAGGCAAAATCTCTGGAAAATAAATAAATAACTTAATTAAATTAAAAATAAAATTCTATCACATTTTATTAAAATTTTTGCCCAGTGGGAATTTCAATTCAGCTAATTGTATTAAAAAGAACATAAAATTATTAGTGTCACTCTTTAAAATTAAACTTAAATAATATGAACACTCTAACAGTATATACTACTGTTAAAATCATACTCATTTGAAAGTTTAATCTTTATAATAGATAACCCTCATTTTTATATTTTGTCTGATTGTCTATTATTCATCATTTTCATTGTTCAACTAACATTGGAGGAATAGTAAGTGACCTTTTATATTTTACAGGATTAATTTGTCTAAATATAGCCTATCTAAATGAGAAGCATTTTTGCCCTCTGGTTAATGGTGGTGTGAATGTGAGAGAGAACACTTCAAATAATGAATGGCAAAAGAGAGAGTTTCAAGGAGGAGCCTCCAATTTATAAACCTACCCACTGTAATTAAGAAAAGTAATCTGTATGGTAATGGAAACCCAAACCATTTTCAGAGGGGAAAAAAACCCACCTGCCATAGCATCAAGAAGCTATGTATGTATCAAGAGAAATACATAGAACTCAAGTGTAATAATGTGTTGCAAATGAATACTATCCTGAAGTAATCAAAGTGAGAAGCAGTCTGCAACCAAGGAAGCTAGTAAACAAAATGAAATTGTCAGTAATTAAGGTCAGGTGAGAACATTAGAAATATTTTAATAACTTGCTTTAAAAGTTGAAATACATTATGAGTTCTGTATATTGATTGTCAGTGCATTCCTCTGTAACTGTTTTAAAGCCCTCTATATGCTTAATATATCAAGGACAGAATATGAGAAATAAATGCCAATTCTAAGATCAGTGAAGCATCTCTGATACAATAGATGAGGGTGAGTCAAATTCAGTTGACTCAACCATGAAAGTCATTAACAATGAGTAACTATAAAAATCTATACTAATCTGATCTCTTTATGCATTCCTCCAAAGTCCCCTAAAACTTGTTTTAGGATAATGTCACACATTAGACGTTTTGGGGAAAGTGCTAAGGATATAGTTAATAAAATTTCTTGCATAATATACAGTATAAATGTTTCTATCTGAAAACACCTGATTGACAAAAACTGCACTGACATTTTGCTCTAGGCTGGTGTTAATGTGAGAGACTCTAAATTTGGTTTCAAATCTATACCTAATAATGAACCAAGGAAAATGTAATATTTGGTCATTTGCTAGATTCAGAAAAACACTGAATGACAATTCATTCTATAAATAAAGGAGAAAAACTCAAATAAAATGCACAGCTAAATTATCAGGCAATCTTCCTTAAGTCTGTCATCCAGAAGTCTTATCTTCATTCTTCAATGGAGCAAATTAGAAAAAAAAACTAAGCATGTTTGACTTTGATAGCATTGATGTCTCATTCAGGATTGGCAGCTGACAGAGCTGGATTTTTTTTTAATTGTTCTTTGGAAAACATTAAAAGTAGAAATTGACAAGCTCATCCTAAAATTCATGTGGAAATGCAAAGGACCCCCAAATAGCCAAAATAATCTTGAAAAAGAAGGACGAAGTCAAAGGATTCACACTTTCTGATTTCAAAACTTTCCACAAAACTGCAGTAATCAAGACAGTGTGGTCTTGGTTTAAGGAAAGTCATATAGATCAATGGAAAAGAATTGAGAGTCCAGAAATAAAACCGTCCATCTATGGCCATCAATTTTCCAACCTAAATTAGATAATAATATTATCTTTTATGGAGTATCCATTATATGCCAGGCATTGAGCTAGAATATTTACATATTTTCTTCTAATCTTAACATATAAACATAATTATAAAAATAGTTTAATAAACAAATGTAGTAGGCCATTCCATACCAAAAATTAAAATAAAACAAAACACAATTATGCATCTAGAATGTGCAGGAGGCATGAGCTCTGCACCAAGAAGAAACGCAGCTTCAGCATGATTATAAGGAGAATCTACATTTTGGATTTCACAACCTTATATTTTTGGCTTTTATAGTTAATATATTTAAAAATATTACAGCATCCAAAGAAATATATTTTATTTTGCATGCTTTGTTATGATGAACAATTTTTTGTATTCCTGTCACATTGATTTGCTTGCTCAACTTCATTCTTTGCACAGTGTTATGAGAAAATATCTAAAATATAAAAATAAATGATTACTACAAATCTAAATGTTATTTTGAAAGAAAACATCTTATTTTGTCAGCTTACACCTAATGACTCTTTCATTATTCACTGGTAATATGCAAGAACAAGACAGAGCTGAGTATCTATTAATACATAATTACAAGAGCATAGCACTCCCTTGAGTAATGCAACATAAGGGTGAAACATCTAAATGATGTTACATTAAATCCAGTTAGATTTGACAGTGTAAATCATAAACATCAGCCGAAAGCAACTTAGTGTATATTTGTGAAGTGATGGTACATAGAAGAGAGTATGCACATACTAGAATGAAAAGCACTGTATATGTTCCTATATGTTGTACAAGGAAGACTACTGTACATTAAGGATGAGGGAAAGAAGCTGAGAGCAGAAAAGTAGGAAGAAGAAGGAGAGGAAGAGAAGCTGAGGCACCAGGCAAAGGAGATGGAGATGAGACAAAAAGAGGGAAAAGTTGGGGGCAAGTAAGAGGTAGATTGAAAAGAGAAAGAGCTTTCTCATTAGCTCTGCTGAGATGCAGGGGCAATTGGCCCCTATGAGTTTTACCACCTACATGTGACTCCGGATCCAATTTTCTGCTTTTGACTAGAAGAGAATTTGTGTGTAGAACCAAGGACACAATAGGCTTGACCCAAAACTATTGTAACTTGCTTATCTGCATAGGTAAACATCCAGAATGTATAATTTGTCTTCTTTCTAAAAGTATTTAAAGCGCCTTAACAACCATTAAATGTACTGTCAATAAGATACCACCTAAATTCTCAATAAGATTCTTGAATCTAAAAGTGACCTGTTTGGAGATATTTTTTTCTTTGCCCCTTGACCCACAGCTTCACAAGCACTTCCTGAAAATTTTGAATATAATCTTGTTTTAGATTAGATTTTTTGGCTTTCATATCCTTAAATTATACTCTACAATTATTAATTTATATCTGACAAATTATATAGTACCTTTTGATTCTTCCTATGAAAGGTAGACTTCAAGACTGAAAGTTATACAAATGTAACTTAAATCTCAGGAGGATATAATCTTTCTGAAAATGAATTGGTTCGAGATCCAGGAGTTCCTGATGGTTGTAAATTCTATTTTGTTTTCAGAGTGGTGATCTAGGTCTGATTATAAAAGGGCTATTGAGTAGTAAGAGGTCAATATTTTTGCGGCTCTGACAGGACATTCCAACTGTAAAATGGGAAAAAGTTACAGGAGGGTGTGCACCCCTCTAGGGATCAAAGAGCAAGGGAAAACATACTCTAAAGTAAGCCCCATCAGTCGCTGCTGTTTGTGACTGCCTCTCTACTGTCGTGATCCATATCCTAGACCTCACAAACCCAGACTTTATAGCAGAGTGTGGATGTTGTCTCTTCCTACCAGTGAGTAACACATGTATTATGCAGCAAACACTAACTGAAGATAATGCAAGCATTTTTTGATAAGTAATGTGGAGTCATTAAAAATTTCAGGGGAGAGGATTGGCATGCACCAAGTGCTACATTAGGAGGATTCAACCGTAATAAATATTATGATATATTGGAATATGAGAGATGGAGAAATCATCTTCAAAATTTTGGAAAATGGTATAAACATTAATAATGTTATGTTTTCTTACATTAAATTTACCTAGAATTTTAAAAAATGGTTTTCATTTTATTTTTGACAGATATCTATAAGGGATAAAAAATTAAATGGTACCAAAAGCACTGTGTTAAAGTAGTGCAACTGCTTGCACTCAATCTTCCCCACCCCATTTTCGCCTCTCAACCCTTTCAGCTACTTCTTTTGGGATTTAAAAAGTAGCCTTTGGGAGTGGGAGGCGGGGCTCAGGCCATAATGCATGGCCCTGTTTTCCTAACAAGCCATGGTTGGGGACCGCAGCTCTAGAGGAACAGGAATACACAGACATTTTGAGGGCTGCTAGACAAAGAATCAGAGGTGTCAATAATACCTAGCAACCAAAAGAGTCATTGTGAGGCCCTGCTAAAGTTGGGGACATATGTGGGCCAAGTAATAAGCGAGGTCCTGGTCTAGGTCCAGGCACAGTAGTGAGTCCACTAGGTCTGTGAACTCACCCAAAGGTCATTTGCATGGCTCTTGAATATATACTGGGAAGAGAAATAATTGGTAGTTGGCAAAATACCAACACTATGTTCTTTGTCAGGTAAGAACTGTCATATTCAGGAAGGCTAAGTGAAAGCCTTTGAAGCTGCCCCTCCCCACTCCAGCCAAGACAGAAATCAAAACAGTTTCTCCCAGAGGGAAGGCAATAATTAGTGCCACTCAAACATCTAAAGAGTGCAGGGGTGGTAGTTTCTACCATACCTCTATTGAATGGACCAGTTTGGCACTCATGCAAAAACCAGAAGGATGCAAGAAAATGAGTACCACCAACTCAACCAAATTGAATCTGTAAACGTATTGGCTATGCAGTCTGTCTATGCTCTATTTTTGTTAGAAAAGTTTAAAATGGCCTTGAGTACATAATATGTAGCTGTAGATTTGGTGAATAAGTTCTTTTTCATTCCTATGCAGTTACACAGAAAGGACAATGGTGTATTTCCAATTTTTGCTGTAAGGTTATGTTCTCTCTCGACCTTTGTCATAATAAAATCCAAAGAGGTGTCTGTCTGTTCTGTCTGGACATTCTGCATGACATCACATTGACCCATTACATCTACGACATAATGCTGATCAGACAGGATGTGCAAAGGTGGCCATTGTGCTGGAAATCTTACCAAGAAGATGGGAGATAAACCCTCTGCAGATTCAGCGGCCTGACACATCAGTGAAATTTTTACATGTGAGAAAAAACCTTGCTCTATATCACTCACTACCATTTAGATCATAGACTACATAGGACATCCACATATTATGAAGGAATTCAGGAATTCAGACCAAATTTTGTTGATTATATATAACATCCAAAAGACCACTCGGAACAGCATAGCTTAGTAGAGGCTGTGAGGACAACAGTGGCAGCAGAGAGCAGAGCAGCTGGAGGAGCAGCAGGCTGGGATGGTGGGGTTACTCTCGAACAAAGATTTCAAGCATGCCATGAGTTTAAGAGAAGGAAGTGCCAATAATACCAAGTTGTGCAAATAGCAGCTGGCCTTGTAAATCAAAGGGCAAATTTTATGTGGACAAATCATCAAAGAGGTTGTAGCATATTTATTGGCCTTTTTAGTCAAAACTATCAGTAGAATACTTCAGCCATGAAGAAGGGTGATATTTAGACATTCTAGTATTTTGGTTTCCAAACTCAATCTAAAGTAAAAGTTATAACTGGTTAACTGATTAAGAAGTAAAATTATGTGTTTTATATTCTAGATGCAAAATTAATGTAAGTTTTATTTGTGCTCAATTTTTGAACTTGATTGTTAAGTTCACCTTTCAATATATAGTGTCTTCTTTTTCTAACTGGATGGTTCCATCTTTGAGGGCAGAAACTCTGTTTTATATTTATTTGTGAATTTTATTGCACTCTCCTAGTGTTGCTCTAGTACCAAGTGTCCAATATATATTTGGTGATTCATTTTATTAAGTTGATGCCTACAAGTGGGACTCATACAATGTAGTCAAATAATACCGAATCTGGCATCACATCAGGGTAGAATCTTTAGCTCTTTCATTCACTGTGCAACGTTGAATAAGTTACTTAACCACCCTAATTATTCTTCTTCTAGTAATATCTACAATGCACAATTTTTTGTGAAGATTAAAGATTATATTACTTAGCACTGTGTATGGAACATAGTAGAAGTTTAATAAATGGTAGTCACTATTATCAGTTTTGTCTTTTTTACAATGTATTATAGGGCTTGGTGAAGACAGCATCATCAGATAATCAAGTCCCTAGTTTTTGTGTTTTTGCATATTTTGTATATGCAAGGATGAAACCTCATATGGATATTGTTAAATGATATATTATATATTTAAAAAAACCATATAATTTGTGTCTGAAGTCGTCTGAGAGGTCACTACATCATATCTCCCACTCTGTCCAGTTTTTGTTTGAATACTTCTGGAAACAGGGCTCTTATCACCTCAAATCATCAGTCTTGGAGAAATTCTTAAAGTTAGAAGATTTAATCTTTAAAATGAAAACAAATTAAGATGCTTGCAACATTCCCCTCACTGACCTTAATCTTGCCTTCTGGAACTGTTTGGACAAGTCTGTATTGCATACAAGCTCTTGAAATAATAAAATGCAAATAATATTAACAACGAGAAGGTAACATTAACTGCCACATTAATATTATTGATATGAGGAGTGGTCAGTCAAGAAAGACTTTGGAGAGTGGGTATTTCTTGAGTTGGTGCTAACTCCTATGGCCCTTCATATCATCACTCACTGTGCCCAAATAGGATTGAGATTCCTCTCTGTGCTCCACAGGTCTCTCTTGTATGTACCTATAGCCTGGTTAGCTCCAAGATGGCGGTCAAAAAGACTGCCATGTGGTTAGTACTCAACAAATGGCTTACAAATAAGCGAGTGAATAAGACATTGCCAGGTAGATTAGGAGTGAAGGCATTTCAGGAAGCAGGAGCTACATACAAAAACCTGGCAGTGTGAGACTGCTTAGTAATTTGAAGTAACTCTAAGTAG
Organism: Lemur catta; assembly: GCF_020740605.2. Lineage (NCBI taxonomy): Eukaryota > Metazoa > Chordata > Mammalia > Primates > Lemuridae > Lemur > Lemur catta. The sequence continues at coordinate 18,007,073 of NC_059149.1, read as the reverse complement.
TTAGATGAAATTAGCTACACCAAAGAACATTAAAGTTGTTAATATATAAAGCAAAAGTGAATCACGTGAATTATTTAGAAGAGAGTCTAGGATATGCAATGTTGTGAAATGTTAGCAATGCATTTATTTTCAGTGATATTAATAATAGAACTTGTTGAGGAATTTGGGCCATGTTCAACCTATTCTCTTCAGCTAATGTCTCTAGGTTGAAGGGCAGTAGCTAGAAAATGTGCAAGGTTCTCAGATAGTGCTTATCCTTAGCCCTAGTACCCCCAGCCTCTGCCTGGTGAATCAGTCAGAGAGAAGGTACACCACAAAAAGGTTATGGAATGACTTCCCAGAGCAATTAGCCGTATTTGTCAGTGTGTAAGCAGAGAGAGAACATTTCAGTGATTAAAGAATAGGTCTGTAACTCTCTCTCTCTACTAGAAATTCAGTCCTGCCTTAGGTAGGCCTTTGGGTAGATCTGGGAGATTCACTCTGATTTGTAACACAAATCTAGCTAATGAAATTATGAGGGAAATATCTTCTACAGCAGATTGTTTTGGTGATTTTCATATTTGCTAAGTAATATAAAACAGTGTATTGTTTTTGATGAGTGCAACTTTTATTGCAGAAGGGAATGTTTGTTTATCACACACAGAACAAATCAGCACCTCTCTCAGGCCAAACACACTCTGGTTTATAGTAGGAAGAAACCAGCACACTTATCTATACTTGTGCCTGTGCTGGGCCTGGGAGCCATCAGCTCCCCTCCTCACTATTCCCCTGCAGGGCTGGCTTCCAAAGGTGGCATTTTCCCAGACCTCAGTGTCAGCAGACCTCCAGCTAGGTGCAGCCAATAGGCGGCACTGCTGGAAAACTGCAGAATGGTGGTGATGGTGGTGGTGGTTGGTGATGAGGAAGCAGGAGAGGAGAAAGCTAGAGTGTTTCTCTTCCCTCTCTACCTTGAACAGATAGCTCTCTGGTAGGTGTCATGAATTTTCTGTGGCTCCAGCTCCCAAAGGACAGTCCTGCCACAATTTCAGCATCATTTGGATGACACCCTGTCTACTCCCCTCTGGTTAATAGTGCCTCTTCTCTTTGTCTCTCCTGCCTAGGGGTAGTTGTGGCTTCATATTCGTCTTGATGTTTAAGATTACTCACCATCACCTGTTTGTCTTTCTAACCCTTCCATTATCCATGCAAAACAAACAAACAAACTCTAATAAATTCCTTTTGTTGAAAATACTCATTGACGACTCTTTCTTTCTGTTTAAAGCCTCACTGATGCAATGTCCTTGTAAAATCACACAAATCTTTTCTTTTGACTGTTTCAGCACCAACAGAATCACAAAACTTTACAATATATGATTTTCCGGTCATATCAGAATTAATTTTTACTACCTTATATGATTTGCTTGGGAATAGAAAATATTATGATATACCATATTTTAAATAGTTAGAAATTTTTAGAAATAATAATTGAGATTATCAGGGGGTCTCAAAGTCAACATACTTATTCATATTTCTAGTTAAGGGGGAGTGGCTGACTGTTTTAGTCAGTTTGAGCTGCTGTAACAAAATACCATAGACTGGGTGGCTTAAACAACAAACATTCATTTCTCATAGTCCCAGAGGCTGGGAAGTCCAAGATCAAGGCACTGGCAGATTTGATGTCTGGTGAGGACCTTCTTCCTGGCTTGCAGAAGGCAGCCTTCTTGCTGCATCCTCATATGGGGGAGAGGGAGACACACACAGAGACAGAGAAAGAGACAGAGAGAGAGTGCACTCTCATGTGTGCACATGCTCTGGTCTCTTCCTCTTTCTATAAGGCCACTAATCTCATCATGGGGGCTCCAACTTCATGACCTCATCTAAAACCAATTACCTGCCAAAGGCACCACCTCCAAATACCATCATATCGGGGATTAGGACTTCAACATATGAATTTGAGAAGGACACAAACATTCAGTCTACTTCTCTACCGTAGTGACAAAAATATTTGGGAGACTAAATGCATGAATTTAAAGTGGATAATAGTGCTTGCTTCAGCAGCACATATACTAAAATTGGAATGATACTGAGAAGATTAAAAAATAAAATAATAAAAAATAAATAAAGTGTATAATGAAGAAGAATTTTAAGTGACTCAAGAAAAGGAAACTTCAATCAGGATGGGACACAGAATCAAAGAAACATAGAAAATGCCTACCTCCTAATACTGTTACAAAGGTGATTAAGTTACCAACACATGCTTTTGGCATAGACTGAATTGTGTCACCCTAAAATCCATATGTTGACGTCCTAACCCCCATTACCTTAGAATATAATTGTTCTTGGAGATAGGGACTTTAAATAGGCAATAAGGTTAAATTAGGTCTTAGGGATGGCTCTAATCCAATATGACGGGGATCCTTGTAAGAAGAGGAGTTTAGGACATTCACTGAGACACCAGGCAAGTGCACATAGGGACAGCTGTGTGGAAAGGCAGCCAGGCAGAGGGTACCCATTTGCAAGCCAAGGACAGAAGCCTGAGGAGAAACTGCCTCTGCTGGCAGTTTGATCTAGGACTTCTGGCCTGTGAGAACATAAATTTCTGTCTTTTAAATCATCTAGTCTGTGGTATTTTGTTATGGCAGTGCTAGCAGACCAGGAAAAGTCAAGTATAGTATCTCTTCATAAAAATTTCTATGGAAATTTTACTGATTTGTGTAGCATTATGGAGCCTAAATGGAAATAAGCAAGAAAGAGGAAAATAAGGGAAAAAAAAAAGCAGGAAGGCAAGGAGATAATTTAGCCAATATCATCTCATCTTGAATTCTTTGACATTTTATATGAAAACACCATATGTGTATACACAGATATATTTCTTTACTATATTTATTATTTATAAGCTGTCAAATATGAAAAGTGAAATCATTTTTCCTAGTTAGTTAATTACAAGTAATTATTTGCAAAATTAAGCTATCTCTACGATAAAAGTTTGATATTAGGCTGTAGGCAAGGTTTCGAGACTCCATCCCAGAAAAAAGGAAAAAAAGAAAGGAGAGGTATAACTTCATAGATAACTGGTCGAAGGCCTATTTACCCATAGGTCGATGGAATTGGAAAATTTCAAATTTTTTTCTTTTTTCTTCTCTCTGCAACCCATCTAGTAGAGGAAAATTCCAATTTTTGAGTACAATATAGAATAAACTCCTTTCTATTTTTTTTTTTTTTTTTGAGACAGAGTCTCACTTTGTTGTCCAGGCTAGAGTGAGTGCCGTGGCGTCAGCCCAGCTCATAGCAACCTCAAACTCCTGGGCTCAAGTGATCATCCTGCCCCACCCTCCTGAGTAGCTGGGACTGCAGGCGCATGCTACCATGCCTGACTAATTTTTCTAATTTTAGTAGAGATGGGATCTTGCTTTTGCTCAGGCTGGTCTCGAACTCCTGACCTCAAGTGATCCTCTGCCTCAGCCTCCCAGAGTGCTAGGATTACAGGCGTGAGCCACCGCGCCTGGCCATAAATTCCTTTCTAAATAATATTTCAAAAATACAAGTGAGCCCTTTCTTAAACCTTAGTGTCTGAGGATTTACTAGCTTTATTGATGTGGATACTATGTCCCTTAAGAAAAAAATTTCTTTAGTAAATAAGAAAGACCATAGTGTGTCAAAGTGAGCATATCCTTTTAACCTCTGAACTATACAAAAAGGATAATAAAACACAAAGGAATACAATACATTAAGAAATAAGACATACATATTGGGTGATTAAATGTATTTCCTAGGAATTCTTGTGGATTTTTTTTTTCATTCTACTCTACTTAGTGTTCACATTGAATTAGATACTATGGAGTTTTAAAATTCTTTAAATGGGTTCTTTTGTTACATAAGAGCATAAAAACTATTTGAAAAATCACACAATTGCCTAGTTATCCCTTTGGTACATGCTGTACTTTGGTGTGTTAAAAAAAATTCACTTTATTCGGAATGAAATTTCTAAGTAGGAGCAAACAAGTATTGTAGGAATAATTTAAAGACATCTTTGAAAACTTGATGTACAGAAAGCCAAAAAAACCCTCATTATGTTGTTAAAATTCCAGAAGTCCTGTTCCATTGAAGTCTAAATGTACATCGTACTGAGTTATTCTTGTAAGAACAATCTAATTAGAAAGGAATACATTCTGGAATCACTTAAATCTATCGGAGAAGAGAATTAATGCAACTATACCATCTAGACTTTCAGAGTGCATGCATTCTATTAATGCTAATTACATTTATAAAATTCAGACTAGTTACTTCTCTTTATTATGTGTATTTATGTTAACGTGCCCAATTTAAACTAAGGAAAAAACACACGTAAGCCCATAATCTTTATATAAAACCAAAATGATTAGTTTATTTAAAAAATAGCTTTTGTAATGGTATGTATCCCAAAGTACTTTAAAGCTCCAATTTTCCAGTTTATTTATTTATACTTTTTCTTTCAACTCTGTGAAAAGGAAAATGTCTGCACAGGGTTAAACCATTTCTGTTCTCCAAGTTTATCCAGGGGAGTTTAAAAATAACTTTTGAAATTTGGCTACGAGGCTGAGAGATAAACAGAAAACTGGCAGATGGGAAGGATAATATTAGTACTAATAAAATGAATCCAAAGATGATACTACTTTAAAAAAATCTCAAATACTGCCTTACCTGTATAAGCATCATACAAAGGACTTAGGGGAACAGTGCCAAACAGTAGCACTCTCTCTGGGGATGGGCTAATTTGGATTCTGTGTAATCTCTGCCCTTTACCAGTTCTGCAACTTCAGGCAAGTTTCTCAGCATGTCTAGGCTCATCTATAAAATGGATTTAATAGTCATATTTACCTCTTCGGGTTGTTGCGAAGACTAAATGGGATAATTTAAGCCTTTAGACTTAGCATGGTTCCTGATAGCATAATAATTGCTCATTAAAATTAGCCATTTTTATCATATAGCAGCAAACCATGTAAAAAAGGGACACCTACAAATGCAGTAATTGAATTATAGCAGTTGGCAATTATCAAAACATTTTAATAGGTAATCCCAAAATAAGTATTAATAAATGAATCTCTGCATGTAGAGATTTGTGAATTGTGGCAAATACTACTACGCAATTTTATTAAAAATCACTGAACTGTGATTACATAATGATTTTTATGTAATGCAAATTGTACCTCAAATAAAGCTTCTAAAAATATTGTCCAAAAAAATGAAATATTAAATCATTTCATAATGTTCACATGCCTGTTCTCCCATTCCTCCAAAAGAAAAAGAAATAATAAAAAAGAAAAGAAAAAGAAAAGAAAACCAAAATCCTACTCTTATTATTATTATTATCAAGAATACTTAAAAAGATATTTAAATGTTAAATTAGTTAAAGATAAAAATAAATATTTTTAATTATGTATTAGCTCATGTTAGTATTTTGACAAAGAAATATGTAAAATGTAGACTTCCTAAGGGAAAAGTCACTGCGGAATTAGACTCAATAAAATCTGGATGATAAAATGAGAACCTCTATCCTGTCTAGGTTTGAACAGGCAAGTTCTGCACTTTTCATTTAGCTGATTCATTTTGACACAGTTTCCTCTCTCTCTGTCTCTGCCTCTGTCTCTGTAACTATCTCTGTGTCTGTATCTGTCTCTCTTTCCTAATCTGAAAGAATGATAGAGAATTGATTAAAACTCTAGGCAAAAATTAGACATTCATAGCTTTAAGAATGTTATTCAGATAATTAAATGAAAACTGTTTTGCAAGAAGGGAAGAAGGAAGGAATTTTGTACTGGACTTTCATGGGGAGTTTTAACTTCAAAATTTATTTTTCAAGATCTCATTGACCTACTTAGGAACAAGTGTGATTTGTTCTGTGTGTTTGTGTAGATATAAATAAATATATATGTATGTATATACGTATTATACATATGTACTTTTTTCAAGATAATTGATAATTCCCAAAATAAGATATCCCAAGAAGCATATCACATTTCTAGTATTTTCATTTATTTTTAATTCTGGCCTAAGGCGTCAAAAATTATAAATGTACTCAGATTCCCTGCAGAGTGACCTTGTCAGTAAAAGATAATTTGACTAACATTTTTTAGTCATTAACTGTCAATACATCAAAATATATAAGATCAAATGAAGACAAGTAAATTTTAACTTCTAATTTGCTTCTTAACTTCTAACTCGCTTTGGTTATGTCTATAAATGTTTTCTCTCCCTGTCCTCAGTCTGTCAAAACACATATTTTTAGCCTTAAGTGTGACTATATGGCAGTAATATTTCAGTTTTAACCAATGTTTAAACAAATTGAGTAACTGAACATACGTTTGTAATGGATATTGAGCCCTTTATAAATAAATTTGTCATTTTGAGAAGTTCCCCAACTTGTGAACCTCGTTTCTTGGCATAATGTTGAGCCATCCTCTCTCTATGGAACCTAGAAATGGTGGATACTCACCTTCTCAATCTCGTTTGAAGCTGGGCAGGATCTGTGACCTCTGTTCCTCTTTTCAGACGCACTCACCTCCTACTCTGAATCTAGAATTTTTGGTGCAAAGATTCAGAACTAGCAGAGAATCCATTCTGGGACAGATGGTGGCAGAGTTGGCAGTAATATCAAACATCTAGGAACAGACGTTTTATGTTTTCATCGCTTCCAGAGTTCCAACAGTGGCTTCCAGGACCAATGAAAGAAATGGTATAAACTCAGGGTTTATTGGCGGTATCTTCAGTCTTCTCACTGAAGTTGTTTTGTGACACGATTTTGGCTGTAGTTCCGCTAAATGCCCAATTTCTCCTGGACCTGCCCATATTCCAAGTAGTTTTTTCCCTCCCTCCCTCCCCCCTTCCCCCCCTCCCTTCCTTCCTTCCTTCCTCCCTCCCTCCCTTCCTTCTTTCCCTCCTTTTTTGCTTATGCTAGAAGACAGTTCTCCGTGGATTTTTCACATTCCTTCATGGCATGTTTGAACAGCAATGCTAGAGCTTGTGTCTCCCTAAAGGAGCATCAATGTTAGAATTATACCATATATTGAAAATAGCTACACTCTTTAGATTGATCTAAAGAGTCAATAAAATTCACTTCCAAATTCCAATGGAACTCTTCAAATTTACAATCTGATTCTAAAGGCTATATGGTAGAGCAGATGTTTAACCCTCTTGAAGAAGAAGAATAAAGTCAAAGGAATTTCCCCAAGAGATATCAAGACATAGTATGAGGCTACACTAATTCAGACAATGAGACATGAGATCAGGGAAAGATGTATCGATCAGTGTAACAGAATAGAGCTCTCCAACACAGGATCATGCATATATAAAAATTTAAATATCTTGGAGTGTGCACTGCAAATGATTAGGATAAAGAAGCCATGCTGAAACAATTGGTACTGCCTGCAAAAAACAAAAAGAAATTGAATCCCTACTTTAATCCATATAAGATACTATAAAACAGCATGCAAAATTTTATAGAAATGAGGTAGCAGAACTTCAACATTGATACTTTCTTCTACAAATAGCCAATCTTTTGGTCAGTTATAGATATTTCAGATGTATAGGCAGGGATCATATGACCCAATTCATTGGCTCAAACTTAAAATGCCACCAATTGTGCCCTATGTGAACGCACATATTTCTGGCAAGGGTAACATTTTAATCCACTAAGTATCATTTATGTCATATAAGGAGCAAAGTATATGAGAGAAGGTTTTTAATGAGATGAGAACAACAAAGACTTCAGATAATTGTACCCTTTCTTGAAGGTCACTGAGAATTCAGTACATTTTTAGTTTATAGCTCTTTTGTTTCCAGAAGTCTTGTAAAAAATCTCCTTATTAAGAGAATACAACTTTATCGTTTCTTACCTTGCAAGTTTAAACTACACTGGATTGATTTTTTTTATCCTTGGCTGATAGACAGGTTCAAATATTTCTGAAAACAGACTATAGATTAGCTCTACTTAGTAAGACTGGAAAGCTGTTTATTAGTGCCATGGCCAAGAAAGGTCTCAGTAATTTTCCATCTCTAGAACTATTTCTCTGTGTTTGAAGAATTTATAGAGTGAAATCATTATTTCTTATAACAGCCTGAGAGTCAAATAACGTAACTTACTCAAGCTCACACACTTGGGTAAGGGGCATAGCTGACCTTAGAATCCAGATTTGCTTGGTTCTGAAGTTTGCACTCTTTCTGCCAATTTATGATTCATATAGAAAGAATGAAATAGTGACTGTGTCATGAACTTTATATAAATAGCAAAAAGACAGTAAGTTATTTCAGATTTTGCTTTAGGTTTAGATATAATATTCAGATATAATTTCAGATACAACTTTATATACCCTAACTATAAACTGTGTCCTGTCAGTGGGTATATCCAACCCTGCATGTAGACATTCTCCCTATGTCTGTGATGCATTTCCCACTTAATTGCATAAAAATATTTGAATAGATTTTTACAGCATAATAGATTTGACCTTATTTGTTAGAAGTAGAAATATGAATAATTAATACCACATGAAGTTAAAAACTTATAATTAACCTGGTTTTCAGTTTATCACTGGAGAGTCCCAGGTAAACTACCTTCTTATATAAATCCTTTTGCCATCCTGGACGTGGCGAATTGAGCTTTGCTTCAGAAGAAAAAAATGATCTTTCACTTCAATGTCCTACTCTGAAGCAAAAGCTTGGGTTTGGTGAATACTTAAGGAGGAAATTGAGATGACTAGAGAGCTTTTAACTACTTTGAACATTCTTTTGCCTCTAATGGAAGGAATGGCCAGAGACAATATTCAGATCTGCTAAAGTCACCTGCAAAATGATTTATTCATAGCAATATCATAAATTACCTACCTAAGTATGATATAAAAACTTTAGTTCAACCTCATGGATGGAAAAGTTTCAGAAATTCATTTTATGCTGATTTTTGTGGTCAACTATCTTTGGTCTGGAAATCTTCCAGCATCTCTTGGGCTTTCAAATTACAGAAATCATTTGAGACAGACATTTTGGGGAAGCTCACCATACAAAGGCAAATTTATCAAGTTTCAGGCATAATTTAAGACTTTTATTTTTCTTTCTCCATATGTTTGAAAAAGACTAATTCTAGTTTGGAAAATTCCTCTCACACATTCCCTTTAGAAATAAACCAAAAAAAACTCCTCAAAGCTAATAATTATTTTATATATGTCACATATATTATTAAAAATTAAAAATTTGTTTGCTATGATTATGCATTGTTTGAATAGGGCAGCCTATTTTAATTAATCTTTCTTGGGCATATAGCCAGAAGATGCACTGAAACTCATGAATTATGTTATTCAATTATGGTATTAAATCAGTGGAACTGGAAAGAAATTTCAGTTATAAATAAATTTCTAACACTGTGATTCATGAAGTCTTTTATGTGAATGTCCACTTCCTCCTTAAAGATTTAAGTAAATTTAAGATATTTGATATCAGAGGTGAAGTGAAGAAAAAGCTTTAATAGTAATAAGATAGTAAGAAAATCTCTTTTTCCAGGAACAATTAATACAGCAAATCCTCACTTAATATCCTCCATAGGTTCTTGGAAACTGCGACTAAGCAAAACGATGTATAATGAAGCCAATTTGACCACAGGCTAATTGCCATAAATAAGAGTGATATTCCCACAGCATAGTTCTGGTCACAAAAACCTCACCAAACTTCTAAATAAAGACTTCTTATTTCAATCATTTAGCTATTATATATAGCCATAAATGTGAGCTATACATATATTTAAGGCAGATAAATCAAAATAAATAAGATCATTATGTACCCAATTTTTGGTGAATGAATGAGTGCCAGTGGTCATAGTGATGGTGGGTCAAATCAAGGATTGAATGTTTGCAAAGTGAAAAGTGTCAAGGGCATCTCCTCCTACCACAAAGTTCACAAAAGTAGCAGCTCACTGAGTGCTTTCCTACTGCATGGTCTTATTGTTGTGCGTTTATATGATTATTGTCTACTTGATGAATTTTTATCTTACAATAATTTGTATGCATTCATTCATTCTTTCTCTCATTCATTTTCCAGCCTGCTTACTCCAGTTCAGGGTAGGGTGGCCAGAGCCTGTCCCCGCAGCTCAGGGCGCAAGGCAGGAAGCAGCCCTGGCCAGGATGCAATTCCATTGCAGGGCACATTCACACGTACACCCACACTCACTCACACTGGGGCCATGTAGATGCGCCAATTCACCGAACAGGCATATCTTTAGTATGTGGGAGGAAATCAGAGTATGCAGAGAAAACCCACGGGGAAAGCGTGCAAACTCCACACAGTGACCATGGCTGGAAAGCAATTTTTTCTCTTATCAACATTATAACAAAAGGCCTTTGAAATGTCATTATTCAAGGACTTGCTATGTAATCTTTTTAAGATACACTTTATTATTTAGGGCAGTTTAAGGTTTACAGAAAAATTTGAGAAAAAAGTACAGAGAACTCCCATATACCTCCTGTCCCCACACATGCACAACCTCTCCTACTATCAACATCCTGCACCAGAATGGTACATGTGTTTCAATGGATGAACCTACATTGTCACCTCATTATCACCCAAAGCTCATAGTTTATATTAGGGCTCACTCTTGGTGTTGTATATTCTACGGGTTTTGACAATGTATAATGACATGTATCCATCATTATGGCATCACACAGATTAGTTTTTTTGCCCTAAAGTATCTCTTTGCTCCACCTATTCATCCTTCCCTCCCTTCAACCCTTGGCAACCACTGATCTTTTTACTGTCTCCATAGTTTTGCTTTTTCCAGAATGTCATATAGTTGGAATCATATAGTATATAGGTTTTTAAGATTGGCTTCTTTCACTTAGCAATATGCAATTAAGTTTGTTTCCTACCTGTCTTTTCATAGTTTGATACCTCATTTCTTTTTTAGCGCTGTATAGTATTCCATCATCTGGATGTATCACAGTTTACCTATCTATTTAACTACTGAAGACATCTTAGTTCTTCCAAATTTTGGCAATTATAAATAAAGCTGCTATAAACATCTGTGTACAGGTTTTTCTGTGGACCTAAATTTTTAATTCATTTGGGTAAGTTACAAGGAGCACAATTGCTGAATCATGTGGTAAGAGTATATTTAGTTTCATAAGAAGCTGAAAAACTTTTTCAAAGTGCCTGTGCCATTTTGCATTACACAGGTGATGAAAGAGAATTGCTGTTGTTCCATATTCCCACCAGCACTTGGTGTTAGTGTTGTGGATTTTGGCCATTCTAATAGTCGTGCCGTGGTATCTCACTGTTACTTTAATTTGCATTTTACTGACCACATATGTAGAACATATTTTCATCTGTTTATTTGCCTTCTATGTATCTTCTCTGTGACATGTCTATTCAGATGTTTTGCCCATTTTTTGATCGAGTCATTTGATTTCTTATTGTTGAATTTTAAGAGTTCTTTGTATGTTTTGGATAACAGTCCTTTATTAGATGTGTCTTTTGCAAATATTTTCTCCCTGCCTGTGGTTTGTCTTCTCATTCTCTTGACAGTGTCTTTCACAGAGCAGAAGTTCAATTTTAATGAAGTCCAGCTTATCATTTATTTCTTTCATGAATCATGCTTTGGTGGTTCCAATTGCTTTATTATCTCTTGAGAAGCTTATTATCTTCAGGGTGAGATGCCTAATTTATTATTAATATTACCTTCTGGTTTTTGTTCTTATCTTTTCCTCTGTGTTCCAGGAGAACTTGTATGGCATGTATTACTTTCATTAATTAATTCTGTTCAGGGTCAGATCTTCTACATCTGCCTCCCTCATTATTTTTAATACAGTAACTTCTTTTTTTTATCTGTCTGCATTATCTACTCAACTTAGATAATTCCTTTTTTATTGAGGAGTGTCATGGAAAATCTTTTTGTAAATGTTTTGAGGATAGAATTAAGATATTTTATAAATATTTCTTAAATTATATATTGAGAAGAGATACATTCTTTGAATCTCCAGAAAGCACACCTTCTAATAATATGAAGGATGTCTTCATACCCATTGTCATTTTTTTCTCTGTTTCTTCATACTTTTCTAGAAGTCTCTATGCTGGCTTAGGGTTGTTTTATAGTCTGGCAAGAACTGAATGAGTTATCACCAAAGTGAGTATTATTCAAAATCTAAATATTTTCCAGAAGGGCTGTCAGATCTGAATTTGTGGGAATGAATCCCAAGTAGAATGTCACCATAATGCACATACTTGTTGACTGCCCTTTAAAAACAATATTAATGTTGTATTTTAACCATTCAACCATAGATTTTTATTTACTTTTTGATAAAATTTATACCTCTTTTCTGAATCCTTTCCAAATGCACCAGGCTCTTAACTGTGTAGCCAAGACTGTACACTTATCCTGGCCTGGCCTTTGCTTCATATAATGTAAAGATTACTTCTCAAATGTCAATAAAATGACATCAAAAGGAGGATGAAGTCATGAATTTGAATACTGTATTCAGAAACTAATTCCTTTATACTAAAGGAAAGAAGTCTTTTACATTGGAGGACAAAAGTAGCAATGTTCGAGTATCAATGTTCCTCTCAGGGACAAGTGACAAATTAAAAGTGTAACAATTGAGATTCATAGTTACTCTCCATCATGATGTGGATGTACATTCCCATGGAGCAAAGTCAGAAAAAAACAATAACAGTGAATTTAAAAAGGATGACTTAAAAAAGAAAACAAAATGAAATAGGACTGAAGGGAAAGCTCACATAACTTTTGCCTTCATTCGCTATTCAGACAATTGCAAAAGAATATTTAAGAAATACCCTGCTTAAGTTGGACAGCTAGTATGTGAATTAAGAGATGATCGAACCTCTCTTAACTCAAATGTTAAGGATAAAAACTGTTTAAAGATTTTTACTAGCTTAATTATGAGTATATTATTGAATTTTACTTTAAAAACAAGCTAAGAACCTTTCCTGATTTTATATAAGCATTTTTTCCCTACATTGGGCACATCCCTTTGACTGTAAAATTAGGTTTTTACAATTTTGAAATAACTTACATTATATCCTAAAGTATAGAAAATCATACAACTGCTTTGAGTATTAAGATTCTGTGCAATATAAAAAATTGTTTCATTTCCAAAGAAATTCACTAGAGTAAGGTAATTTTCAAGTGATTTCCTCTTGATATAGAGCTCTTTAGATGTATTAAAATTTTCCAAAGGAATGTGTCTGGTATAGGTAGGCCCTGGTAGACAAGATGCTACCTTGAAGAGATAAGCAACTTTAAAAATACACCTTTTAAAATAATAGTGATTTCCTTACAGTTTGCTTCGGTTAAAAATAATCTAATATGATTTGACTATTTATACAGTGAGGCATTGTTCCCAGGAAGAAAAAGAGGCATGTACTAGTTTACAAACTCAAAATTCCCTCACAAAAAAATGTGAATTTGAGTTTTCATGATGCCACTCTAATAATGTTTTTCTTGAGAGGTGTACTATAAATAAAAACATTACAAAACACTTATATTAAATTAATTTCAATGTTTATTGAGTGTTACCTGAGTATTCTGCAATGAACTAGGAGTCACTCATTGGATTGTTACAGAAAGTGATGAAATGCTTGTTTACTTTGGAGGCACCTCGACCCAAGAGAAAACCAACCAAGTCAGTATATAAGTCATTTAAGGGAAATGGACAAGGTTGCACTGCAGAGAAGTAACTAATTTATGAAGTACCCTTATGTGTGATCTTTAATTCCAAGATACTATGAGTTATTTTAAGCAGATGAAAGTCCTACATGAGCTTGACTTCCTGATCTAAAAAATAAGCCTTTTATAATTCAGTATCAGGAACACTAAATGCAGTTTTATATGGCAAATCTTTGATCACACTTTACTGCATATATGTTGTGCTTTTCAAAAGCATTTTAACATCTCTTAAATCAGTTTCCATTTTACAATCAATAGTGTCTTTCGAGCATTGTTGGGAGAGACGGAGACCACTTTAAATTAAAATTTCCTCATGAATTTTTAGACCACATTGATAGTGTGAATTCAGAACATAAATCTTTCTGCTTGTGCTTCACAATCTCAGAGAAGAGATACTTTCTTTTCTTTCCTCTACCTAGTGCTAAGATTGAGACATGCAAGTTTCCCTGATGCTTCTTTCTGCATGGTGATTTCATTTATTTCTATCCTTACACTGAAAGTGTAGCCTTTTGGTGTCCCACCTTGGGCATTTTTGCTTTCATAATGCTATGCAAAATAATGATGCACCTGGCAATGGAAAATTTTTTAAATGCAAAGTAAAGTAGAAATTTGTCTTAGAGGTCTTCAAGGATTCCCAGAAGATATCATAATAACCAAATTTTGGCAGAGAAAGAAAAACCATTATGTGCCTCATGAAGGTATAGTTTCTGAGGCACTAGAAACTGGCTATAAAGAAAACAAATCATAAATCCATTTGTTTTACAGATAATAAAAATCTAGAGCTGTATTATACACGTTGGTTAAATATGAAAGTCCCATAACTCCAATTGAAAAAGTGAAACTAATTGATAAACTGAGGTAAATTAAATGCTATTAGTTGAAAAAATTATATATTATCAACTATACAATAAATATCTAAATATTAAATAACTTTATTTTAACACATGTTTGTTTCATTAGACCTATCTAATAGGTCACTAGATAGAAAGCATCATGAACACAAGTTTTCTCTGTTCTGTTTACTGGTCTCATGCACATAATAGGCACTCATGAAATATTTGTTGTACTAAAGCAGGGGGTTGAAAAAAAAAGAAATATTTGTTAAATGAATGAGTGAATGCATGAATGGGTTGAGTCACATCCAGTGATGCACAGCTATTTATATATGTATCATTGCATGGTCCCTCCTGTATTGTCAAGTACTTAAGGCTTAAATTCATGCTTGTTTCATTCTTGGAGCATTAATGAGACTACAACACAGTCAGCAGCACCATCCACCTGGCTGACATGAGTCACTCCATAGCGGCTCTGTTGAGATACACTCTAGTTACATGGACTCTTGTTCTTATCTGGAAGGATCAGTAATCATGGTAACCAGTAAAACATTTTGACTAATTTCCCATGCTCCAGTTGGCTATATGCACTTAAAGCTTAACTAACTCTGAGGCTTTCAGAGTACAATTCGATAGATTCTTACTAAATAACATCTTTACAGGAACTCTAGGCATCTTTTTCACAAATGTATAAGTTCCTTCACCTGTAAAATTGTAGTCAAGGAATGCACTAAAAAATGTGCAAGCATGGCAATGATCAAAAAGGCAAGTAGAACTCTATGGGAAGGAAAAACAGAACTTTATATGTATAGTTTTGAAAAGATGTGATGTCATAGCAAGCCCTGGGGAACTAAAAAATGAGTATAAATATATTTAAGTATTATAGTAGCATAATCATTCTCATTGTAGAGAAACTATAAACTGATAACCATCTCTGACACCAGAGGGTAAGCCAAGCTATGTGAGTTTTCCCTTTTTATTCTCTCTAACGCAAGTGAATGAAAAAGATAACTTAACTTAATGGTGCTTTGCAGAACTAATTATTTGGTAATAATCAAAGGGCTTCATGATCTGAAAAAGTTGTTTCAATACAGCCCATTAAACACTATGAAGAGCTATTATTCCATTCTGCTACCTTCCTGCCGCTCAGGTGTTAATTTGCCAGATGCTTTCTCATTAAGAGCATATAAATTGAGAATAGCATAAATTGCACAATCAGGTGAGCTTATCAAGTCCAATTTTGATGCCAATAATAAATATTATCTTTTTTTATAATTTTGATCAGATCATAATTATTTTCCGATGTTTCTATTGAAACTATTCTATGCCACCAGGAAAAAACTCATCTGACCCTAGCTGATGATGTGAATCAGAGAAGAATGACTCCTCTAACTTTAGGCTAGCTAAAATGACAGCTTATATTTTTTTTGTCCTTACCAATATGTATACAGTTATTTAAAGATTCATGCTAAGTGATTTGTAGTAAATCAGTCCCCTAACAGAAAATTTTATACTATAATTACTGAGTCACAAACTTATGTTTTCATGGATTAAAATAGGAACCCTCTTAATGTTCTTAAGCCAGAAAAAGAGAGAGAGAGAGAAGAGAAATGAAGAAGAAGAAGGAGGAGGAGGATGAAGAGGAGAAATAGGAGGAGGAGGATGTAGGGGAGAAGAGGGAGAAAGAGGATGAAGAGAAGAAAGAGAAAAGAGAAGAAAAGAAATAATTGAAACTGCTCAAAGATATTTTTTTTTAATTTTCTCTTTTTACTATCCTTTTACAATTGAAAGGTGGGGCAGCACTAAGACTGGCTGCCCCTGTCCTTCCCAGATGGGGCAATTGCTTGAGGCAGCACCAAGGCAAGGCACTTTTGTCCCTAGGAGAGTCTCGGAGGTCCCTCACTATCTACCTAACAAATAATGTTTAAAAAATTATATATATATGACAGAGACCACTGTGACCCATAAAGCCTAAGGTATATTACCTTGCTCTTTGCAGAGAAAGTTTGCCAGCTCCTATTCTAGACGATTTAATCAATATAGGTTTCCAATGTATTAATTCATTCTTCAATATTTTGTTTTCAGATATTTAGTTCATATACTTTGTTCTTTTTTTTTCCAAAAAAATTACCCCATATTTCTGCTTGGTCTTTTCTCATGATTTTTTTGTCCATAGCCATAGTGCTAATCTCTTTGTAATAACTTTTAGAATATTTCATCAGACTACTTCTATATTCTTGGTCCATCTTTTCTAATATGTTTGCTCCTAATGAAAAGTTGTATTTCAGTTTGTCTTTTTACCCTTTTTACATAGTTGTGCCACTCAAATATCTTATCAGTTGGACCTGTGGGCCCTCTGGTGAAGAAACCCAGGCACCACGAAACCAGCTGCTAGCTCCTCAGTCTATAAAGGAGATTTACACATTAGGGCTTCACACTTGGCTGCCCAAGGGGAAGCCACATTAGACACTTCTTAGATTATGATCCTCTAGCCCTATACCGAGGCAATGGTAGGGATAAGTGCAAACTACAACAAATAGTACCTTTACTACTATCTTGTGCTTTGAAGCTGACTCCTGGCCCACGTCAAAGTCATCACCTTGTCCAGTGATCTTAAAGCTTCCTTCTCTGCCACCTCTCATTGCCCTAAAGGTTCCCCACAGTTTGCTTGGTCTTTTGCTCTGATTCCTCTAGAATACATTTTGGAGGACAGAGCCCGTGTTACTGAAAGTTCAGCACTTGTGCCCAAGGCCAAATCAGTGAGAACGAAGAACAAGGACAAGTGGTGGGAGAACGGCAGACTAGCATCTGGAAAGATCACCTTCCACCATTAAGCAGAAATACACGGCTTTTTAAAGGGGAGTTTTCAGAGGTTGGGCTGGCTTGAGTCTATGTGACCAGTGTCACATGTCATGACTTTGGGCTATTGTTGTTTAATTGTAGTTGGTAGTTTTGGTTGACCTTATCTCTGGAGAAGATGATCTAGTGACCTCCAGACAATTCTGTTGAGCCATTTCCTGTGGTTTAAGATACTAGAAAACAAAGAACAAAGAACATTTTTCTGTCCTTTGATTACTGCCCTCAGGCAGGAATGCAGGTTTTAATACCTGTTATACATTTTGCGCTTTCTCAGACCTTTACCTCTTTTCCACCTGTAATATTGTAACTGCACCAGACCACTGGCTCCACTTTTATGTAACAAAGTTGTGAGTTGTTTTTCAGTTGCCAGGGACCCCCAGGTTAAAGTTAACATAAACTGAGCATGCCCAGATGAACCCAGTGTGAAACCACAGGTGGAACAAGGACTGAATTAAGGAGCAAGGACTGAATTAAGGAGCAAGGACTGAATTAAGAAGTGGATACTGCATGGCAGGATCCAGTAAGATCATACCTCTGGGCATTATCTCATTGCAATTCGATCAGATTATGACTCATGACCCTCTGACTATTAAACTTGCCCAACCCACTTGTTTGGGGACACACTGCTTTGGGGACTATCCCCAGTGTGCTCCATACTTGTGTCTAGTAATAAAATCCCCTTGCTATAATTAACCTGGCTGTGTCTATTGGCCTGATATGCACCAACCAAATGAATCCCTCCTTTTGGTAGGTAACAAAATCTGCTAGGGACATATTCTAAAATTTTGAACTGATATACTTTACATGAACTTGGAAATTATACCTAAAAGTTAACATTTAGTATAAAAAAATACAAGGCAATTGACATGTTTATATAAATCATTGATTGAATCATATCCCAACAGGTTTAATATAGAAGCTTCCAAACAAACTCTGCCTTCTTAGCTCTAAGAATTGAGCAGGCAAGTTCAATAGCTCCTTATCAAAAGTATTTTGGTTACATAATACATATACATTAAGGGCTCTATCTAAGTAAGAGTAATATTTGATTGATTTTACAAAATAGGAGAAACCCTAAAAGAAGAACATGAACAGCCGGCCAGAGAAAAGTTTTGCTTCTGATCGAAGCCAGAATTAAAACATATAGCTAGTTAGAAGCTAATTGGAGCATTAATATTAATAGAAAATGTAGCAAAACAAAAAAGATTCCTTTAGCTGAATATTATCAATGCATAACCTATAGGCCCACCTTGGGAAGAAATAGTCACTCTATTCCTAAGAATAGGAATAATTCTCTGTGTAATTTTAAGTCTCTAGTG
This sequence comes from Lemur catta, assembly GCF_020740605.2. Taxonomy (NCBI): domain Eukaryota; kingdom Metazoa; phylum Chordata; class Mammalia; order Primates; family Lemuridae; genus Lemur; species Lemur catta. Next base: position 17,988,387 of record NC_059149.1, on the reverse strand, counting down.
ATTACCCTAATTAGAATGTTCTCCAAAAATATTTAAGTCCTGTTTGTCTATTTCTTGGCTGTTCAGAAAATTCATGCATTTATGCATGTGTTGAAAATCTATAGCATTCATAGCTAATGAAACTGCAACTGGGTGGGAGAAGGGAGTGATTTGTTAAATGCTTCATAGCAGTAGCATCAAGTCAATTTGCACAAGTTGACAAGAGTCAAAAGTCTAATGGAAAATCACCACTTTTTCTTCAAAGATGCTGACAGGAAAAGAACAAGCAGCTACTTGCTATTATTTTAGTGGTGCCATAAAAATATGCAGGCAATGCCATTGACTAAATGAACAATGAATAAATGTATATACTTGTTCAACTGTTTTTTTTTTAATAATTGGGGAAGAAGAGTCTATTGCTTCCATGGTTTGGGGACATTATTAAAATTTGAAATAATTATGATAAGTAATACTCATCACCACATCATTGTGAAATCACATGGTTAGACATTCTTTGAAAATATGGACCCAATTGGCAATTTTTGGGCAATCACATGTATAAACTATGTGTTGGCATTTGCAAAAAGTAAAATGGATGAACCTGGTTGCCCATGTCTAGATACTAAAATCTCCAACCCATCTGTATATTGCATTCCATCCTAGACACTGACTCTAGCTATGTAGTTCACCAGTGCACTATAGTACTCTTACTCGAAAAGGAGTGGTACTAGTATGTTTTGCCTTGTCTTAAAGTTTCAGAAAGTTGCAGAATTTAAGTAGATGTCATCTACAATTGATAAATTATTATTCTGGAAGATAAAAGCTAATTTCCACATACATTTAATTAAAGGCATTATTCATCTGTTGCTCTTTGCCTTCATTCATGGATATTTTGAATTAAACATCAAAAAAATTTACTTTTAGAAGATCATCCAGACTGTTTGATCTTGAGAAATGGAGCATTTATATTAATACCTAGAACTCAAAACATTACACAGGTTTGAAACGAAGGAGAAGAGGGAAGAAAGCAAGCAAAGGAAATTTTCATTAACTTCTCTGTGGTTAAATTTATAAAGATACTAATAATAACCACTTGATATGGCTGTTTGCAGAAATTAAGTATGGAATTGCAGTTAAAACACTTGAAAAAGTGTTTTTTTCATGCATAGCAAATACTCGATAATTTCATGGTTACAGTCATGTAAAACACGATTAAATTCAGTTGCAACAGGCACATGAAAGAGGGAGAAAGGCAGGCAGTGGGGATGGTGCTGAATGCTTTCATATTTTACTCTAATTACTCTTATGAGACATCATCACACTTTTGGCTGCCCATTATGTGGAAAAGCTTCACATTATAAAAGCTAAAATGCCACTGTATAGGAAGAACAACTATTTTTTTTCTTTTATACTCTGACAACACTTCTGGTCACCAAAATGTGTGGATTTTTTTTTTCTCTCCACATCAAGCAATTCTCCACTTCTCCCAGACAAGTTCTACAATGCAGCTTTGCATCGGTTATTTATTTCTTTACTTTAGATGATACATTGTGTGATATAAACACAATGAGGCAGTCTCTGGTTTTGCACGTTCTTGCATGATCTCCCTTATCATTTCTTTTATTTGTGATGGTTTTCTGACATTTTATATCAAATTACACTTGATTTCCTACAGGGAGGTGGGGATAACTTTCCCTAAATAAGAAAAATGAAAATAACTGAACAAAAGACATAATTGCCTCATTCTTTTCAAAGGTAATCATTAGCCTATATTTCTGAAACATGTTAGTATCAAGAGTGTCAAAAGTGACAGAATCTTTGTGTCAAATCTATTTTAAACACGACTTTAGCACGTTTTTATTCCTTCTTTTCATTGCTTCTTGGCCACCAAATTTTTAGTCTTTGAGTGTTTCAATTTGAAAATGTTTGATTACATTTAAAATTTCTTCCTAGGAAACTTTTTAGCATTCACTTTTAGTTCTATAATGAAGTATGTAACAGTAATTTAAACTTACATCTTTAATCTCCATTAATGTCATATCTTCCTCATTCATGTGCTTTCATTTATTTTTAATTTTTGTCTTTGGTTTTCTGACAGCTGAAGTACTAACATGCATATAAATTAATTGAGTTATAACATTTTACCTTCAAAACTCCTTAGATCTTGCTCTACTGTCTTCTGGGTTTAAAGGTTGCGTTATTGAAATATGATAGTACCTGTTTTGGGGTTTATTTGAAATCTGCTTTTTTTTTTTCCCTGAATAGATATTCCTGAAATTTTTCTTTATATTTTTTCTTTGACTAGATTTAGAAATACCTGTCATGCACATAAACATTCTATGTTCTGTCATCTCGTCTCATTATGTTATTCTCATTTTTTTCTTCTGTATTTGGGAAACAGTATTAAAGTTGCTTTCCACATCGACATTTGAGTTTTCTTCAGAAGCTTTTCCAGTTTTTTACTGCCAGTGTAAATTTTAATTTTAATATTGTTTTTATTTATTTGAAATTGTGATCTAAGAGACCAAAATAGATGCTCCTTTATCAATTAAGATGGACCGTGAGTTTACGGAAACAAAAGTTACCTATGGGCAGAGGGCTCAGGACTCAGCTGGGAAGGCAAGTCTTTAAATTCCTAAGGCTACAAGAAAAAACACAATCTTGCTAAGCTCCCTAATAATAGGAGTTATCAGGCAAAATGTCAAATCCTCTCGAACCCTGATTTATGACCCAGACCACTACAACTCTGATTGGACAGAGAACCAGCCTCACAAACATTCTTTCCTGATAAACAGCTATAAACCTCATGTGCCCTACAGTTCACATTTTGATGCAAGTAGCCAATTCTGGAGGGAGAGGCAAGATGGTAGACTACAAGCAGCCCATGCACACTGCTCTCAAAGAGAAGACTGAAAGTTGCAGGTGGATGTCCACCTACAAATGGGCCCTCTTAGGGCACTGTGAATCACTGGAGAAGTGGTGGGGGACACTCAGGGTGAAGGAGAAGCTGACAGGATGACCCACTTGGCAAGATCAGATGGGGTAGGCATCCACATGTGGGGAAAAACAGGAGGAGAGAACCCTGGGGCTCCACATTCCCCCTGTAGACACTGGGGCCGGAGCTGTGAGGGGCATCACCGCAGACCTCCAGACTGATCAGGGAGTTGCATGGAGTCTTCAAAGCAACATTGTACCCAAGAGCAGTAGGGACCCAGTGGCTTCCATTCCTGTGTCGCTGCAACTGACGCCATTCTGAACTCTCAGGTCCAGAGCGCTTGGTCTACACAGGCCTTGGCTTCCCTGTAGTGACCTCTGCATCACCCTGGCCAGGCCAAGGAGGGAGCAGGAAGAATGGATGCTCTAGCACATCCTGTCACTGGGAGCTGAGCACCCCTCACCTTCATGATGGATTCAAGAAGAATGGGTGCCTCCAATGCCACTGGAAAAGGCCTTGGTGACTCCCTCAGCTGGACCTGGGTAGGGTAGAGCCCCTCCCGAGCTGCCCCCCACCCCTGCTCCACACGTCCAAGGCTCCGGAGCTACTGCCTGGCCCCTGCCCTGCCAACTCCCACCTGGTGCCTGGCATGAACCATCCGGTGGTCCAATGCTCCACCAGGGACCTGCTAGTCATGAGCAATCATTGCACCTGGGTCCAGGTGGAGTGCACATCTGCAGCCCTGACACCCACGACCAATGCTTACATAGCCTTGCACAGCTGCCACTGCCACCACTGAGGGGAGAACCAGGCAGACTCACCCAGTCCCCCACCCGAACTTACAACAGTGGCCTGGGGAACAACCCGCCACTCCGCGTGAAGATCATCCAGCATTGGCTTGGACTGTGACAATCTCAGGAGAACCTGAGTCTTATACTGACATCTTATTTCACAGAACTAGAAAAAATAATCTTATCTTCACTTGGAACCAAAAAAAAGATGCAGAATAGCCAAAGCAATCCAAAGTAAAAAGAACAAATCTGGAGGCATTGCATCACCTGACTTACACTATTAATACAAGCCTATAGTAACCCAAATAGGCATAAAAGTAGAGACATAGAGGTATGGATTAGAGTAGAGAACCCAGAAATGAAACCATGGAGCTATGACCAACTGATCTTTGACAAAGCAGACAATAAGTACACCGGGGAAAGGAAGCCCTATTAAATCAGTGGTGCTGGGAAAATTGGATAGCCACATGCTGTAATGCTTAAGCCCCGACTTAATCATTACGTAAGATATACCTGTGAGAAACACATTTATAGCTCCTTAATATTTTGAAATTTAAAAAATTAAAAGAAGAACAAATTCCACCTCATTGTAATGCTAAAACCCCACCACAAAGTGAACATGGGGTGAATGTTTCATATATTTAACCATCGTGCGTGTGCTCAATTCTCCTCATAAATATGCATAGATTTCCCCTAAACCTGCTGAGCATGTATGACTCTATTGTGTAACATAGACCCTGTAAGGCATAAAAGCCAACCTCTCCTTTCCCTTTTCAGAGAGACAACACCTTCAGTTCATGCTGGAGACTGTCTCTTCCTGGTTTGCAAACTGACATCACCAATCAAACTCTCCTTTCTATTTTTTAGCCATCCCAGTGGCCCTTTGGACAACAAAATTTTTATTTACTTAATTTATCTCCCTTTTTGTCCTATTCTGTCCTATTCTATTACTTACTCATCCTTTTTGTTCACTTTCATCTCCAGGTTTTCTCTCCACATGAACTTCTGCCTGTCTTTTAAAGAGGCCATACCTTTCTTTAATCTGTAGATTATTCCAAAGCGTCTGGGTTTTTAAAAATAAATCCTTGAATAGATCAGTTTTAGAGTTTTGTTCTTCCCCAGAGTCCCAGTTTGAAGACAGCTTTCAGATCCGCAGTTGGAAAGTTGTTGATGTTCATAGTTTCCTGTCAAATTTTTTGTTTCCAATAAGCTTTCTCTTCAATAATCTTTTTTCTTCACTGGACAGTTCTCTGGTACCTAAACTGTCACAGCACAGGAAAAAATAAATTTCTGAGCTTACCCTTCTCCTGCTTCTGTGGTTCCCAGAATGCAGGACACCTGCATTCTGCTTTCACCTCCTTTCCAGGAGTTTGCTGGGATTTTGATATTTCTCCCAAGATGATGAAAACTAACACATGGAGAGATGAGGGAAAGAAGAATTGTGTACTCGCCTCACTAGTGATCATTTTAAGGGGGTAGGAAAACATTTATCTTTACCTCTATGCATAATAAATGCTAAATTTCTCAGTTAAAAACAGATATTTGGGAGATGTTGACAAAGAGTCTCTCTTTGACCAAACTCTACGGAGGCTCTGCTGAACTCTCTTCTCAAATAGGCCCTGACTTTTGGTCTTCCTTATTCACTCTGTATTATCTAATTTTAGCAAGAATCTTGCTAAGTCAGTTTGGCCAGAATCCCACCCTCAATATCTGATCAAGTTCCTCAACTTTCACCATCCCTGAGGTAATGTCTGATCATCCTAGTCTGCCTACAGCAAGAGTCCTGTTACGTTGATTTAGCTTTACTGCTAATTTTTCTTTTTAGTAATTACAATCTTTTGTTAATTTATGCATAAACATTCTAATATATTACGATTGTTAGCTCCTCAAAGAAGCAAACACTAAAAATCAGAAGATAAGTGACTTCAGTAATAAGATATACAGAACTCAAATGTCTTTCTAGACATTTATTGTATCAAAAGTTATGCAACAGCTAAAATAATGGGACAGCTCAATCTTCCCTATCAGTTATTTTTCTCTCTTTTTTAGTTAAAACACTGTGACACTTGACAATTGTTGAAAGTATTTTTCCCCCCAAGAAAAAGAAAAACAGCTTTTATTAAATCCAGACTATATTACAGTTATAAGTATATAGATGTTATTTATATAATTTTCAATCTTATTTAATCATACCTCTATTCATGCCAAAGCTTTTATCAAGGAACAGAAAACTTTTTCTTCCTTCTCATAGTTACGTTTAGGCTCTTTTTTTCACAAGGATGAGACAAAATGGACTTATTTACATGGAGAAGTCAAAGGGATTGTTTAGCAAAAGGAAAATGTATCATCATTGTCTTATGATGCTCACATGATGTTTAGCTGCAAGATACTTTTAAATTTTAAGTCCTGATTGTAATTCTTAATTATTGTCAAAAACAGCATTGAGTTGTTAGTCTTAACCTTATTGACTCTCAACTGACCCATTATTTTCCTCCTGTTTTGCCTTCTTCCTCATTCATTGTCTTTTACTGCCAATTTCATTATTTTTTATTTTCTGACACAAAATCTTCTTCGTCCTAATTTCTTTCCTTCCTAGCTATTAATAGTGTTTCTTGACAGCCTTGTGGGATTAATGACAGCTTTGTAAAATAAGTGTTTCACACGCAGCAGTAGTTTGAGAAATACTGCTTGAAGTAAATACTTGGAAAGACCTGAAGTTTTTAGGACTTCTGGCAGATGAAAATGATTTTGTCTGAAAAACTGTATAATTTATGCTGGAAAAAAATGTACATTCACAAAGTACTTTTTGTTTATATTACTCATTGTCCTCAGATATGAAACTACCCATCTTTATAACAGTAGAGATCAACTGTGTACATATTACTAATAGGCTACTACAGGAGCTGACCAAACCACAGGAGCCCTGAAACACATTCAGTGATGAATTTCATATGAGGCGCTCACTGCCTGTTGTTAATTAGCTGACTTATTGTGCTTATTTGTTACTGATTCTTGCTTTCATTTTTTTCAACATAAAATAGTTGCTTTTATGCTCAACATAAAATACATTGCTTTCTCCATTTCTAAAAATTGAGTATGAAAGTCTCATAACTGTTGATTTCAAGCAACAGATACCTGGAAAGCTCTTGTTTTCAAGTGTTATAAAAGTGTCACAATTTCCCAGGCATATAGACTTTTAATAATTGTTCCTGTAATATTGCTAAGAACTTTCTCACAGCTCATTAATATCGGCAGGTTCTATACTTTCCTTCCTTTCCTCGACTTAATTAAGATAGCGCCATACTGAGAGTGGAAGAGAAAGGCCACAATCTTATTTAACAATACAACAACTTAACCATAAGCCAACACTAATCAGGAACATTAACTGTAAAATATTACTGCCGGCTATTCCGTAGAATATTTTACCAACTGTGCATACTACCTTTTTCAGGACCTAGAGCATAGCCCCAGATGATGAGTGCTCAGCATGGTCACATGTGAATGTGTAGCAATATTTGTCCTCTAGTATAAACTTTCTCTATCTCATTCTTTACAATGTTCCTGGAGTAAACATTTAAAGTCCAAATTAAATTAAAATCCTCCAGTGGCTTGCTGTCACATGACCTTTTAGCTGGACATACATGATTGTACAGGTCAGGACCCAAGTCTATGTTCCAGCCTCATCTGCTGACACTTGAACTTATTTAGTCCATGTATCATCAAACTGAGCTTTTTTTCCATCAAACTGTGACTTTGCATCATTTGTTCTTCCTTTCCTTTGCTACTTGATATTTTTTTTGTTTATTTTTTGGCTTAAATGCTGATGTCCATGTGAAGTTTTTCTTTTTTCCCTATGCAGTTAATCATTCCCTCTTTTCTGTCACCACATATGTGCGTGCCCATTATAACATCACATTGCCATAATTAGTTAATTGTCTGTTTCTCCCTTCTCAAGGGTGGAAATTAGAGCGTATACTTTGTCCAGCCCCAGGCATACCGCCTGTACACTGTGGATGCTCCATTGATATTTAATGAATGGGGGGCTCTTGCCATTATTCTTATTTTGGTGTTATTTCATAAAATGCTACTTTCTTAAATATGGCACTTTTCTGAAAATATTTTATTAAATAAAATAGCACATAATTTTGGGTGCCCTTTCTGTCTTATATAAGAACTTGAAGTTGACATGTGAGCATAGAATTAAAAAAAAGAGAAAGGATGATGAACAATAATTAATCTATTACATGACTGTGGGTGATATGATATATTCTATATGGAAGTGTACTCTGCAAAACATAAGAGGCTTCAGTTCTCTGGAGAAACAGTACAAACTCTTTTTCTAGTAGTTAGGAACCTTGAAAGTCACAAAAGTCTTCTGATCAGCTTAATGAAATCTTTCTTAATGAAGTTTAATTCTGCTTCTTGGTTCATTCCTCAGGGGTAATTGGTAGTGGCTGAGTCTCATCAATCAATTAACAAATTAGCAAGTACTATTTATTGAGTTCTTACTACACGGTCAGCAGTATAATTACAAAATTGGGAAGTATAAGAAGTGTAAGACATCATGATTGTCCTTTTGCAGTTTCCAATTCCTTAGGAGATGCTTCATGGAAAAATCATTAATTAATTAATTTAAAAATATTTATTGAGTATCTGATTTGTTTGAACTTGAGTTACAGGAAGAAGACTCGATCTTTGCAAGAAATGCAGAAATACAATCTATCCCCACAAAACATGCTCCTTTGATTAGGAACACTTGCTCCAAACTGTCATGAGTTTTGTTTGAAGCACAGGTATTGATTATATTCTGCACTTGCAGCAGAAATCATCGGTATCAGAGTGGCATTGGTTGTTGAGTGTATCAGCAATCTGTTGCCACAACAATACTACATAGCAAACACACTCAAAACTTAGTAAATTAAAAAGACAATCTTTTATTATTTCTCAAATTTTTGGATAAGCTATTTCTGCTGAGCTGGGCATGGTGAGGCTCACTCATATGTCTAGTTAGCTGTGGATTAGCTAGGTGGTTTTGCTACTATTGGCTTGGCTTGCTCTTGTGTCTACGGTCTCACCAGGGACAACTCACTAGACTTTGCTTACTGTGTTTCATCCTCTAGTAATCTAGCCTGGGCATACTGGCATATTCTCAAGGTAAAGGCAGAGGAGCAAAATGGAGAGAGAAAGAGCAGAAATATTCAAGGGCTTTTTCAAGCCTTTGTCTGATTCAGATTTTCCACTGTTCCATTGGCCAAAGCAAGGGACTTGGCCAAGCCCAGAGTGTATACGAAAAGGCACAGATACAGAAAGACATGAAAAATTTGGTCCACTAATATAATCATCTACTACACTAGAGTAACTAATCACTGAGAGGTAGGTTTCAAGCCACGTGACCAGACCTTTATGTTAAAGATTTTTCAATCCCTGCCACTTCAAATGCAGAAGGTAGGGGGTGGGGCTGATTCTGATTAAGCAGATCATGATCTGATGGACATAACCACAGGATCACTAATTACATATGAGAATCCCTATAACAAGTGAGTCTTTGTAGGCAAAGATGAAGGTTATACCCTTGCCATACCACAAACCTTTCCCTAAAGTTCATGTGTGAACTACAGCAATACAGACATTTCTCTGTCCCAGCTGTTGCCTTTATGTGGTTCTTTTTGCAAGCATGATTTACCATGACCACACTTAATCAAGGGGGCCGTCATGCCCAGGAGCCCTGAGTTATTGTCATTTTCCAAGTTACATACTGTTGGGAGTTGAATTGTGCCCCCCTACCCAAGATAAATTGAAGTCCTAACCCTCAGTCCTTCAGAATGTGGCCGTATTTGGAAAGAGGTTGAAAATGCAGTTAGGTAAGATGAAGTCATACTGGAGTAGGGTAGACCCTTAATTCAATATGACTAGTGACCTTATAAGAAGAGGAGAGAGACACCTAGAGAGGAGAATGTCATGTGAAGGAGCAGAGAAATGCAGGGAGAAGACGACCATGAAATGACAGAGGCAGAGATTAGAGCCATGCATCTATAAGCCAAGGAATGTCACAGATTGCTAATAACTGCCAAAAAATAGAAGAGAAGCATGGAACAGATTCTCCCTTAGAGTCCTCAAAAGGAACCAATCATGTTGACTCCTTGATTTCAGATTTCTAGCATCTGAAACTGTAAGAGCATACATTTCTGTTGTCTTGAGGCACTAAGTTTGTGGTACTATGTTACAGCATCCTTAGGAAACTAATATAGATTTTGGTCTCAAGAAGTGGAGTGTTGCTATAACATATATCTAGAAATGTACAAGTGGCTTTGGAACTGGGCAATTGGTACAGGCTGGAGGTGCACCACAGAAAATCCTAGATTGCCTTAAGAGACTCTTAGCAGAAATGTGGACATTAAGGGCAATTCTAGTGAAGGGCTCAGAAAGAAGTGAGGAGGGCTGCAGAGAAAGCTCTATTAAAATACAGAAAATACATATACTGTATGAGCTGATGTTAGTAAAAATATAAAGCATAAAGATGTTTCTGATGATGTCTCAAGCAGAAATGAGGAACATGTTATTGGAAAGTAGAGGAAATGCAGTCCCCATTATAAAGAGAACTTGGATGAAGTGTGTTCTGCTGTTCAGTATTGAAAAGTAGAATTTATAAGTAATGAACTTGGATATTTAGCTGAGGAGATTTTCAAGCAAAATATGGAATGTGCAGCCTGGTTTCTCCTTGGTAATTATAATAAAGTACTAGAAGAAAGAGATGAATTGAGGAATAAACTATTAAGCAAAAAGGAGCCAGAATTTGACATTTTGGAAAAATTTTAGCCTATCTAGATCGTGTATTCTAGTAATAAGGCCAAGGGTGTGGCTGGACAGCAGTTTGCTAAAGGGATCAAGTGTATGACTCTTGTATCCAATCAACCATCTCAGCAGAAGCCAGGCACAGAGATGCAATTATCCAGGACGTACCTGGGGAGAATCCTTGTTTCTAATGGCACAAATCCCTTAGAAGCCCAACATTACAGGAGACCAACCAGTAGGGTCAAAGGCCAAATTTTTGAGAATTTTGTACCAGCAGAAACACTGCCAGCCTAGACTGAAAGGGACAGCGATGGAATAAAAATAAAGAAATAATGACTCAGAGGGCAGAGTGGATGCAGAGGCCAGAGAGGGCACAGACTCAGGGGGCAGGGCCACTACCTCATCAGTTCCAGAGGATTGGGCTGCAGCCCAGAAATGAGGGGGTGGGACCTTCCCAGTGACCCAAGAAGACAGAACATCAATCCCCAGTAAATTATTCTCAGGCCTTTGAACCCAGTGGAATTTGTCCTGCTAGGTTGCAAACTTGCTTTAGACCAGTGACTTCTTTATTCCTCCTAATTTCTACCTTTTGGAGTGGGCATGCATGTCTCTCCTGTTCTACCATTGTATTTTGGAGGCAGATAACTTGTTTGGTTTCACACGTTCACAGGTAGCGAGAGGAATTTTCCTCAGGATGGAGCATACCCAGAATCTGACCCATATGTGATTTGAATGATTTAGATGATGAAGTTTATATCTTCTTAAGCTGGTTGTTTTTAGATAAGATTTTGGACTTAAAGTTGATGCTAGAATGGGTTAAGACTCTTGAAGATGTTGGGATGGAGTGAATGTATTTTGCTTTTGGGAAGGACATGGATATTGGAGGGCAGAGGACAGATGGCTTTGGGTCTTGTGTGTTCCAAAAGACACCCTGAAGTCCTAGCCCTCGGTACTTCAGAATGTGGTCTTATTTGGAAATAGGATCATTGCAGATGCAATTAGTAAAGATGAGGTAATACTGAAGTAGCGTGGATCCTTAATTCAATATGACTTGTGCTATAGACTGAATGTTTGTGACCCTCCATTTATATGTTAAAATCCTAACCCCCCAATGTGATGGTAGTAGAAGGTAGGGCCTTTGGGAGGTAATTAGGCCATGAGGGCAGCATCCTCATGAATGGAATTAGCACTCTTATAAGAAAAGACACTAGAGACCATGCTTTCTCTCTCTCCATCATGTAAGGAAACAAAGAGAAGATGGCCAACCACAAACCAGGAAGAAGGCCTTCACCAAGAACCCAACCATGCTGACAACCTGCTCTTGGACTTTCAGCCTCCAGAACTATAAGAAATAAATATTTGCTGTTTAAGCCACCCAGTGGCTGGTACTTTTGTTATAGCAGCCCAAGCTAAGACAATTGGTGTCCTTCTAAAAAGAGAAGAGAGACACAGAGAGGAGAATCCTGTGTGAAGACACAGGGAAATATGGGGAGAAGATGATCATGAGATGACAGAGGCAGAAATTGGACTGATTCATCTACTACCCAAGAAATGACAGAGATTACCGTAATTGCCACAAGCCAGGAGAGAGGCATGGAACAAATTCTCCCTCAGATCCCTCAGTAGGAACCAACTCTGCCTATACTTTAATTTCAGATTTCTAGCCTTCAGAGCTGAAACAGTATAAATTTTCTGTTGTTTTAAGCCACTCAGTTTGTGGAACTGGCTTTGGAATTGGGTAACGTGTGAGACTAGCCACAGGAGAGCTGCTCAGGCATGGTAGCATTGTCTAAAGCCCATACAGAACTAGAACCACTATTTGCTTTTTCTCCTCTATCATCATCTTTCTAGGTATAGCATAGCTTTTAAAAAATTCTCAAAATCCACATCTTATTTAGACCATTTTCCCAGGACTCTTGGAACTATTCATTGTGCACCTGTACTTCTAAGAGAGTGCTAACCACAGCGATTCCAGAGTGATTGGCCACAATATTCTTACGATGACTTTTTTTTGCTACTTTGCTGACTTAAAAAAATCACACATTAAATATCTGTGCATCTTTCTGGTAGGGCTGCTTGCTAACTATCCACCCAAATAATTTGACCTTTTAAGACTTTGAGCAAATAGTTGCAACTCCTCTGACAATCAGGCAAGTACTGCAGGCTCTATAGATTCTATATACATCTGCAGACCTCTCTCTTTCCTAACTCCTTCAGCGTTTATCACAAGTACCCCCAGGAGAGCCTGCTGTCCTATCTTGTTCTCTAGTTATCACCAGGCATTAGGATTCTTGCCTTACACTGTAAACTTTCACTTCTTTTTATATCCCCAAGGTGCCTAGCTCATTGTGAGGAACATATTGATGCTGTTAACTTGCTGATTAACTGATTCTTGACCTTTTCATCAGAGAAGTGCTTGTCATAAATTCATAGAGAAAATTCTCTGTAGGTTTGTTTATAGGTGGTGGTGTTGGTGTGAGGGGAGGTGAGTTAAAGGGAGGAAAAAGAGCATTACACAGAGCTGGCAAGACAGTTGTCACTATGATCCAAGTACTATCTGTCCCAGCAGTCTACCAAAGAGCCTGGAATCATTACTATTAGAGTCACTCTTTAATGATTTCTGAGAGATGCAGAGTTCTAACTGGTAAATGGGAGATCTAAAAGACTGGGAAACTAGCACAGGAGAAATATTACTAAGTAGGTGTTAATTTGCTAACAGAAAAAAACCCAAACTCTGTAAAATAATTTAAAGAGGTTTATTCTGAATCAATGTGTGTGACCACAGCTCGGGAAACATAGTCTCAAGAGGTCCTGAGAAAATAAATGCGCCCCAGGCAGCTGGGTTACAGTTTGGTTTTATACATTTTAGGGAGAGAAATTGCAGGTAAAATCATAAATCAATACATGGGAAGTATACCTTGGTTTGGCTTGAAAAGGCAGGACATCTTGAAGGAGGGGGTGCTAACAGGTTATAGGTAGGTTCAGAGATTCTTTGATTTGTAATTTGTTAGAAATAAAGCCTTGAAACGTTTTAACATAAGGAAGTCTGTTAATCAGAGACAAGCCACAATGGCCCGCAGGTGTGATTTAACCTTTACCTTGCATGGCCTTAGGTCCTGTTAATAATTTAGTATCTTACCCTTAAAAAAAGGTCTTTTTTGTCAGTCTTATGATCTCTGTGTTTACATGAGTGCTGGTCAATAGTTGTATATAAACTCCGAAAGGGAGAGTGTATAACAAAACGTGTCTGACCTTCCTTCCCTTCATGGCTGTGAACTCAGTTTTAAGGTTTTACTGGGGTCCCCTTGGCCAAGAGGGGGTCCATTCTGTCAGCAAGGAGGTTTAGGATTTTATTTTTAGTTTACAAATTCATTGTTTCAGTTGTAGAGAGCCCAGAGGGAATAGAAGGTGGGGGAGTGAAGTTTCAGTCTTGGAGAAGTAGTTATCTGGTAAAAAGAATCTCCCTTTGCTCTAGGAGGGGGCCTTTGAATGACAGGAAGCAGGTTAGGGGCCTCCAGGGAGAATGGAAGGGCCTGGCTGGTGGCTCACGTCTGTAATCCTCGAACTCTGGGAGGCCGAGGCTGGAGGATTGCTTGAGCTCAGGAGAGCCCACCTCTACAAAAAATAGAAAAATTAACTGGGTTGGAGGGGTGGCATATGCCTGTACTTCTAACTACCTGGGAGGCTCAGGCAGGAGGATCACCTGGGTGACAGAGGGAGACTCTGTCTCAAAATCAAATAAAATAAAACAAAATCAGCAGGAAGATGGCAAAAGGTAGAATGAGAAGATGTGGGAGAGTAAATTTTGCCAATTTCTCAAGGCTGATCCACGTTGGGAGAATTGGGATGTCCACAATAAGGACCATTTTCTTCCCCCTGCTGTGGTCCCCCATAGTTCCAGGGGACACACATCTGGATTCTTGCTTCATTTGTGAAAGCTTTTACATTACAGAAAATTAACTATGGATGCATTTATCTTATTTTTTTTTACAGAGCCCAGGGAGCTTTTCATAGATGCAATTAAAAGCATCTTCAGCTTTGATTCGCTCCTTTGCAATATTTTGGTTTTAAATCAGACACTTGAGTCCTCTATAAAAATAGCAAGCAAATTTCACAACCACAAATATACATTTTAAAGTCTAAATGTCCTCAAATTATATTTAGGATAAATCAGGATTAGTTGCAGTTTGCAAGTTAAAAAAAAACCCTATAAATTATGAATATATTTTGATTCAAAATTATTAAATGATTTTTAAGCAAATCAAAGTATTTTTATACCAACATGAAACTTCAGTATGAGAAAAGTACTTTTTGGCATCAATGTTTTTCTTCATGTTTAAATATGAAGGAAAACTAAATCTTTGAAACAGCAAGTAAACCTCGAAGTGCTAATACTACTCCCAAGGAAAACATCCTGTCATTTCAGGCTTGTATTACTCAGAAATAATCGAATAAAGTTAAGGACCCTGGAATTGAAGATCTCTGGGATTTTAGTGTTTGCCCAGATTTTTTTTTGATTTATGGAAACTGTAGTTTGAAACTGTTAAATTAATTTTTGCCTAAAGCTGCTTCCTGACATATTTTAAGTTCAGTCTAAAGGTTTCTCTGAACATAGTGAACTGTAACCTGACTAGATGTATAAGCAAATTATAACCGACCCTTATACCAGTCACAGAGTTTCAGCCAATCACAGGTGGCCAACCATTCAAACTGAGTTCAAATAAGGCAAATGCAGAGCTGTAACAAAGCAATCCCGCTGTTTCTGTGCCTCACTTTTGTTTTCTGTCCTTAAATATTATCTGACCATGTGGCAGCCCCAGAGATGTTCTCAACCTATTCTTGTTCTGAGGGCTTCCTGATTCATGAATCCTTCTTTGCTCAATTAAGCTCTGTTAAATTTAATTTGTATTAAGTTCTTCTTTTAACCAAACAAAATTATGTCAAGCATGATAGATAAATCTGCAATTTGTCAACCTTAGGCAGGTAAGACTCTTCTAAATCCTTGGAATAGCAATGGTAAGTAACAGGCCCTTCGACATTCAACCGTTTCATACGGTTGATGTCGTTACCTAGTAACTACCTTAACTATTTCCTGAATGCTAAAAGAAACTGGAAAAAAACACTGTAACAGGGAATGGACTGGAAAAAAAAAAAGGCAAATTTTTTTTTTGTCTCTTTGAAACTTTCCCCACTCTTTTTAACTGCATCCCTGACTCAGGCCAGTGGTAGGGAGGAGCAGGGAGAAGCCCTTTTGTTCTTATGTCAGGTGAGGCCACCTCCCCAGGTGGGCAGCTGGCGGAGTTCACAGGCTGTCTTTGGCAGAGATGGGATGATTAGAATAGTTAACCATAATAGCCTACAACTGAGGGCCCTCCCTTTAAAAGCTCTGTATCTCTCCCTATGTTCAGGAAATTTGGATTTTGAGATAAGAAGATCTGCCATTTTTCCTTCTTTGCCAGAAAAGTAATCTCTTTCCTCCCCAAAACACTTGTCCTCATTCTTCTGATTCGGCATTGTGGACAAGTGCCGAATTTTCAGTATCAACAGTGATCACTTTTTTCTATGATAGTATTGAAACACCAGCCAAGGGATAAAAGAAATTTTACTTGAAGATCTACCTTTAAAACCTCTCAATAGTCTATCTCAAAATATCATATTAGAGATCACTAAGAAAATTAGTGTACTTTGCTATAGAAATCACAAAATATGATGTGAATGTTTAATAGACAGAGAGATATATTCCTCAATAACTTCAGCCCCTATACTAATGTTAAACTGCTGTTGCTAAATAGGTATGCCATTTCACTCATAAGAAAGGCAGGAGGCTTGCTAGAAGAATCCCTCCTGGCTATTTTGTAAGCCTAATACAATTCTCTCTGTTTTCTTGACATTTGCTTTTGACACCCCAACCAGTTTCTTGTCTTGTTTAGAATCCCTGTGGAGTCAATAGCAAGGCAGAATGAGAGGAAAAAGGAGTCCAGTTGTTAGGCGATGGCCAATAAAGATGACCTACATTTCTGTTCCTGATTGTTAGGCCTATAAACGTGGAGTAGGTCCGTGTAGGTCATTGTAAGGAGTGCAAGACACAGAACTTGTCTACAAAAAAGGAATTTTCAAGAGGCTTTGGGAATAGTTTCTCTTACTGAAAGAAAGAAGTCATCTCTGAAGGAAAGAAAAGAGAAAGCTTTAGAAATAAAGCTTAAACTCCCTCCTGTGCATTTAGACTTTAAAGTCTGCAGGCAAACAAGGCAGCAGGGAGCATTTCCACACAGTGTGAGGAGAGAGGCAAGCAGGGCGAGATTACCACTTGTTCTAGCACTTGACATTAATTAAACGTGTTTTAAATAAGAAAGGTGTTAGACTATTTTTCTATTGCATGCAATATTTACATGAATTATGCCAAATGCTGAAACTGTTTTCTATAACCAAGTCATCTGCACTCTTAATACATTCGTGTATTTTGGAGACCAACAGGATATGTTAGCAAAGGATTCTAACATGGCTTTACTCTGTGCATGTGAAATTAAAATGCCCTGCTGGAGAAAGCTGAGTCTTTCTTTTCTACATCAGACACTGCTCCTGTTTCTGTCTCCCCTGTGGAATCATTAGCGAGCAACAGTCCTCTATAGCACACTGGGATAAGGTGTCATATTTTCTATTCTCTCAGCTTGTGGCCTGGAGTGTTATTTCTTGGGGCTGAAACTCTGACCAAGGGCTACTTCCTGTTTTTTATTGGTCCCTTGTATCTATTGATTTCCAATGCTTCTAATTATGAGCCTGGCAAGATGGCAGTGGATGGATATCATGCCATAGAACCCATGCTTCTCTGTTTCCTCCTCCACCCAGGCACATAGACCCTCTTCTAGGCCCTTGTACCTGCCTCATTCCTTCTTTCCAAGGCTCTTTGCACATGCTAATTGTTTGACCTGGAAAGCTATTCCCTCCCCTCTTTGTTTCATTACATCAATTATATCTTCCTATAGCTCTGTGACACAGCACAATGCCAATTATACATTTGTGGACACGATTATTTGATTAACTCTGTTTCTCCTATTAGAAGATATCTCACAACCTCCCTGAGATATACATATATATATATATATATATATATATATATATATAATCTCAGAGGGCCTGGAAAAGGAAAGGTATATAAAATGTATTTGTGGAATAAATGAATGGATGAATCAATGGAACAAATGAATGAATGAAAATAAAAACCACAAGTATTACATCCATCCTTGTCTCAAATTGTTCTTCTGCTCATAATGTCCTCTGGTGTTTCAGTCTTTTGATGACCTTCCCATCATTTGAGAGAGGTCAAGTCCCAAGTCTTGCATGAAGCATATCTTAGCTACTTCACTTCTTTCTCCAATGTCACACATCATGGATATACATGGCCTTGCATTTTATGGTAATTTTTCTTCCCTGATAGATTACGGATTTCTGATGACAGAGCTACCTTCTACCAATCTGAGTACAGCAGCTTACACATAGAAAATGCACAAATAAATTTGGTCTTTTTCTGGATTTCCTGAAGAGTATATTTCAAGCTATATTAAATAGTGCACTTATGTCTGTGAGGATGACTGCTCCAGTCTTAAAAAATTGGATTGGGCTGTGTTAGGGAAGGGGCACAGGGACAATGGCCCAGTGAGGAGTTGTATCTGTCTAGGTGCAGTCAGGAAAGCGGAAACCATACTAGTTATTTTAACAAAGAATTTAATATAGGGAATTGTTTAAACAGGTATGAAAAAGTTGAAAAGTGAAAAGAGGAAAATAAGTTATCTTAGATGTAGCAAACACAAATAGCAACTACCATACTCAGGGTTGGAAACAAAGGGAAGAGGCTGGAGTTACTGGGATCTAGCAGTTTGGGGAAGCTGTTTATCTAGCACTCAGATCTCTGGGGAGATTATGCTGCTCATCTGTTGCTCTTACCTCAGAGGGGTCACAACGAGGCCAGTCTCAGAGTGAGCCACGGGTTGGGAACTGGAATCATCTGCTACTGGAACAATCTGCTGCATCTGGGGCCATGCTGATAGGAACAGGAAGCATCGTTGGGTCCCTCTCCCTTTATCTGCCTTTCAGTCTTCATCCCAATGGCAGAATTTATCAGCTGAAACAGGAATAATGCAGCTTGAAGAATTCCCAGCCCAGGCATCATAGAGCTGAATATAAATGGGTAGTTTCAGAGCTGAGAGGCAATAGCTTCATAACTGGCATGGAGGGTTAGAGGCAGATGAAGCCTCCTGTTATAATAAACTGCCAGGAATAACGTAGATATTTGGCAAACATATATAACATAATGACACATATTTAAATGATAATTCAGTATAATATAACCTTTTATATTAGCTGATTTTAAAATAGAATGCACTATATAATAATTATTTTGGGAATAGTTTATTACTTTTTCCACAGCATCGAAATTTGTAAATCATCTCACCTTGAAATACTCTGGGAGAAAGAAGCTTCTAGTATTTAAAAGAAAATAACTTTTTTTTTTTTCTGGTCAAAAAAAAGTTATTAGCAGAACATTTCAGGATTATGAAAATATTCAAATTATAAGATTAAAAATGTAAAATTAAACATTAAAACTGTGTAAAACTTAAGTGACTCAATTCTTCCTTTTACTGGGTATTTGTCATGGTGCTAATATTACACTCCTGAGTGATAAGATGAGAAGGGAAGCAAACCAATTTCTGTTACATTGTCTTCCTGGATATTCTCTGTCCCAGACTCCTTTCTAGCCTCCACCACTCAAGGCACATACTCAAAATACTATCCCTGGTTTTATCTGCCCCGCTCTATGTCCCAGAAGATTGACATCTAGGGACTTCATCACTGCCATGATCTGAATGTTGGTATCCGCTCTCCCCCACATTCATATATTAAAACTTGATCCCCAATGCAACAGTATTAAGAGGTGGGGCTTTTGGGATTAGTGCCCTTATAAAAGAGGCACAAGGGAGCTTACTTTTCTTTCCACCAAGTGAAGACACACCAAGAAGTCACTGTCTATGAGGGACAGGCTCTCACCAGATACTGAACCTGCTGATTCTTGGACTTGCCAGTCTCCAGAACCATGAGAAATAAACTTCCCTTGTTTATAAATTACCCTGTCTATGGTATTTTGTTATATTTTGAATGAATTAAGACAGTCACTCATACTCTCTTGCCACCTGGATTCTAGCTGGATGGATTTGGCCAGTGGGATGAACAGCAGAAGAGCAGAGGAGGGGAAGAGAAAGAGTTTGCAGTGCATCTTCCTGACTCCAACCCTTGTTCAGCTGTGTTTCTTGCAGTGACTGCTATCTCTTCTGGATCGCTGCACCTGCTGTGTGTCTCCTTTCTATGGCTTCAGTACTAACTGGGTTCTAATAATGCCATTTTCTCCTCTAACCTTTTACCCCTAAGGGTAGCAATGGCTTCCTGCTTTTGACATTCTTTGAACATCTCAGTTCTTTGTCCATTCCCTTAGCACTTTCCATGCCTCTGTAAGTGTTCTTCTCTTTAAAGTGTTCCAAATCATTTGAGTTGGATTCTGTTTATTTTCAGGAATCTGAAGGATTGCGCTGGAGCATTATATAGATGCAACATCAGAAATAAAGTACCAGTTTTATAAAATATTTGTGTGAATTTTTAAATGTTATTTTTAATTGATGCATAATAATTGTGCATATTTATGGGGTACATAGTGATGTTTTGATACATAAAATGTATAGTGATCAGATCAGAATAATTAGCATATCCATTATCTCAAACATTTATCATTTCTTGGTGTTGAAGCATACACTACTTGAAAATATATAATATATTATTTTTGGATTTTTTTTTCAATAACTGGACTATAAACTACATGAGGGCAGGAAGCAGGACTATTGTACTCTTCACTGTATATTTGGCAATAACACGGTGCTGCACACAGAGTGGTTCATAAATATCAGATAATAAGAAATTTCATTCATTCAATAAATATTTATTGTGTTTCCTATGTACTATGTATAGTTCTTGACATTGAGACTACTATAGTGGGAAGACAAGAGGCTATGAAGAAAAAGGCACTGTCATAAAGGGATAGAAAATTATGGTGGAATAGCTAAGTGTGATTGGAGTTGCTTCAATGGGGTGATCAGGGAGTATCTCTTTATGAAATGTAATATTTGAGCAAAAATCTGAAATAAGAGTCAAGTAAACTAAATACAGTGAGAGATGAACACCCCCCACTAAAACCTGCAATAGGCAAGATACTGTGTTTAACATTGAGTATTTTTTTTAAATGTAAGAAATTCACGGCTATTAACATGAACAATTAGCATAAAAAGGTAAAGTCGAAGGTATATTATTAACTGTGAAATGAGTGACAGGGATGATGTGTGCTAAAACAGTCTGAAGGAGGCAAGAAAGTTGAAGAAATGTCTAAGGTAGTGGCAGGGTTCCAGCGTGGCATTGCACTTAGATATATAGGACAAGGATGTCATCATGAAAAGTAACAACTCCAGCCCATAGCCTAGAAGCAGAAATGGTTTTGTGGCTGGAAAGAGGCAGTGAAGGAAAGTAAGAATGGTAGGTAACACACAGACAGGAAAGTTAAATGCCCTCAATTTAATTATGCATACTCTTTCTTGTAGAGGAATTACTTTGCAGAAAGATTGGCAACTCTGCCTTAATTCTTTCTTGTCTTAATCCTGGTCGTATTGTTCTAAGTCATCTTTGCATATGGCAAGTGCATTTTATAATCTAGAATGGCAAAAAGAAGGAAGAACCAGAGGATTAGACCAAAACAGTGTCCTAGAAGAGTGTACATAAGGTCAGAATGAAGAAGCAGGCTTGAACATTGGACAAGAAGGGAAGCTCGCAGCTGCCCCATCGTGTTGAATGCTCTGGTGTGTTGCCCAGGGCCCCCTTCAGGCCAGGCCACTCATTTCCCCAGCTTCTGGAGAGGTGGCTGCTCACTGCTCAGAGCTGAATCCCTCTCCTGGAATTGTGCTTTCTGAAGGATGCTTCTGCAGTATGGTGGCACCGCGTTGCAGGGGGTAGTCTGCACGCAATGACTAGTCAATGCAGGGTTCAAAGTTTCAGCCCCCTTACTTTGATTGAGGACAACTCCAAGGAGCCTTTCTAATTCCATGGATCCCTATAGGATCTGCTGAGAACTATGTTGCAACAGCACTGTAGTCCAACCTCGCCCTCTGCTCAATCGTGCTTCTCTCTCTCCCTTATCAGTGTTCCTCTAAAGAGCCTCCTTCTACATACTTTTTTCCATGCAAATCTCCATCTCTAATTCTTTTTCCTGGGGAATAAAAACAGCTGGATATAGTAATTGAGCAGGATGAAAGAGTAGGATCAAGTAAAAATGAAAGACTAAGGGAGCTGCCTTTTATACATGGGACCATGGTGGAGACATTTAATTTTAATTGGCTACCAGCCAGTTATAAGGTGGGTTGAGGCAGTTTAAAGGCATAGAGTCAGCATAGGCAATCTTCTTTTAGGGATCAGCTTGCCCTAAGAAGCCACACAGAGCTGCATATATAATATTTAATATCACACTTCTTGAAAGAAAAAGGATAAAATCACGGGCTGATTGGGTCAGCAAATTATTTCAATACCTATTCTTGATATTCTCAGACTTCATGTAGAGAGATACTAGATGTGAAATTACATAATGTATTCCACAACTTATTACACTTAGGAAGCAACTGACCATTCTAAAGTCCTAGTCTTTGAGAGTGGAAAACATCAACAACAAGCTATTGGTAACTCATATTTTCATTTTATTGTTTAACATCAGTACTTAAATTCAAATGTGGTAGTTCATTTATCCCTCGAACCCTTTGCACATTAACATTGCTCTGATGTCTGCTTTTCTTAACTTGGTGATCCTAACTTAATGTGATTATTTTGAGTGGAAGACACTAAAAGTATAAAATATTGTATCTAAAATGTATAGAATGTTAGATCTGGAAGGAACCTTAAAAATAATAAAAACTAGAATAGTTCTAGTAAAAATGATAACTGTCACAATGTTTTTTTCTAGCTCAGACATCATTCATTTTATGAGAACATCAATCTCCAAAAATACTTTTTCTCAAGTAATTTTGGGGTTCTCCAGAAATAGCTCACACGTGTTTCATGAAAAAATCCTCTTGGTTTTGCTATAGCATCAGACATTTTCCCCTCTCTGCCTGTCTCGCCTTGGAGCTCAGAGTGATAGCTTTGAAGCAGTGTTTGAAAGATCCCCTCCAAAGACAATGTTGCTTCTGCTGGTGCTCATTAAAGGTGACTCCATTCCTGCCTCTGCTTGTGACAGCTGCTTGAGATCTGCCAGGTCACCAGACGTCTATGCACAAGGTACTTTCCCTGGGAGCTGTGAAAGCCACTTTACCAATGCGAGACCACTACGGTACAGTCCATATTTTTAATCTTTTTTTATCAAAGTCTCTTTATTTATTTATTTATTTATTTTTGAGACAGTCTCACTCTGTTGCCTGGGCTAGAGTGCCATGGCATCAGCCTACCTCACAGCAACCTCAAATTCCTGGGCTCAAGCAATCCTACTGCCTCAACCTCCTGAGTAGCTGGGACTACAGGCATGCACTACCATGTCTGGCTAATTTTTTCTATATATATTTTTAGTTGTCCAGATAATTTCTTTCTATTTTTTTAGTACAGACCGGAGATCGCTCTTGCTCAGGCTGGTCTCGAACTCCTGAGCTCAAACGATCCACCCACCTTCAGCCTCCCTATCAAAGTCTCTTTATTCTAGAACTCAAAAACAAGTTCAAGATAACCAGGATAAGAACATGCTGAAGGATTTTTATAAGTTGTACTGAGAATTCCTGTTTTCTTCAGTCTTGGCCTTTGACAATTAGGATGCCTGGCCTTTCATTATTATCAAGGAAGCATAATATAGTATTAACAGTTATGAGCAGGGATGTTGATTTAAGACATTTGTTGATTTAAGCCCAGCTGTGCTACTGATTGGCTGCCTGCATTTACACATAGATTTTTAAAAATCTCTCAGAGGCTCAGGTTCCTCATCTGTAAAATGGACATAATCATAGTTGTGAATATGAAATGAGGTCTTGTGTTGTTTCTCAAGACCTTTAGATTTAACGACTCATTAAACACACACACACACACACACACACACAAATGGGATGAGGGAGAGTAACAAAGGTTTACCAAGTAAGATTATCTACTATTGGCTCAATTTCATGACAGAAATTTCATTTTATCACCAAATACATAGAAAATATTGACAACTTTATATAGCTCTCTCTCCCTCTCTCTGGCATGTGTTTACATATATAGTGTTATATTGTTATAGATCCCTTGGATGTGGTGTTCTTTGAAACATGCATCTAAATCTCTTTAGATAGGGGACCTTCTACAAATCATACGTTTGCTTCTTGACATGATGTCTGGCTTTGTCAAGACCCTTGGGTTTGGATATCTCCTGAGGTATCCTGAGCTCGAGGTAACATACTTTCTGAATTAGCCATCAGTAAAACTCTACCTCAGCCCAATTAGCCCCAGGCCTTCCCAGATTGAGGATAAAACTTAAACCAGACAGTCAGAATGACAGCCCAGCTATGGCAGCAGCTCTAAATTCTAAAATCCACATCATTGTTGTAGGCTCTGTCAATGGTATCTAATTTTATCATCTGTCTTACCACAGTGGCAGTGATATAAGGCTCTACATTCCAGAATAAAAGGCCAAACTGCTTTTTAAAACTAGATACAGAAAAAGCATAATTGTATTTATGGCATAAATCACAGGTGTGATCCAGATATTGATAATGCATCAATTTATTTTCTAATAAATAAAAATGCTTAGAGGTGATGGAACACTTTTTCCTTGTGAGAGCACTTTATGAACATTGACTAATTTATCATTATTTACAAGCCAATTAATTTCCACTACCCTGAGGTAGGAATTGTAATTATGCCAGACTGGCAGATGGGGAAAAAAGAAACTGGAGAGAAAGTCGAACAAGAATTGTGAGTTTGATAGTCCTGAGTTAAGTGGATATTTATTGTTCCATTTAAATACCATAAAATAAAATCTGCAGTAGGTATTTTGGTAAGACACTATTCCAAATATGGTTGGGTCACTCAGTTGCTCACTCTCATCTTCACTTCCTCCCTCCCTCAATCATTTATTTACTCAATTCGTCCCTTTAACTGATGTTTGTTGAGCACTGTAGTAGGTACTAAAACCATAAACTTCAGTGAGATATATTAGCAATTCTCAAGAAGCTCCTAGTTACCTAAAAGAAATAAGCATATAAGTTGGTAATAGCAAAGTGGTTTTATAGAGACAACAGGATAGGTAAACAGTGAGTTATTAAATCGAACTGGGGCGTGAGAGCAGTCAAAGCTACCTGGGTAAGATGCTGTCCACATTGAATGTTGCTTTCACTGTTGCTTCTTGTAGAATGACTGGGTTTATTACCCTGATACAGTGGCAAAGGGTAACTGAGACAGAAGAAACATTATGCTTGAAAATCCAGATGTATAAAAGAGCATGTGGTCTTAAAGGGGCACAAGAAATTCTAAAGGCTGCAATATAGGTATAGGTTGAAGGTGTAGGAAGATATAAAATTAGAAAGTAGATAGGAAAAAGGCTATGGGAGCATGTGATTACGCACTAACCTGAAGACCTGTAGGGTTCTTGTGAAAATTATTTCAAAATCCACTCTCAGAAATTTGGGTTCATTCGTCTGGAGTAGGAGCTGGGATTTTTCAGATGCAGGTGGTCTTTGGCTATGATTTGAGAAACTTATATAGCTGATGGTGAGCTATTGAAAGGACTTAAATAGGGGAACAATATAATAAAAATTTATATTTTGAAACCATAAGTCTAACAGAAATGTTGTGGACAGATTGGAAGAAGCTGGAGGTGAGGCAAAAGTTGGGAGGGAAGACAGAAGTCTACAGCAGTTGTCCAAAAAGGAAGGAAGAAAGTTTGACGTAAAGTAGTTGAGAGGATAGGTTAACTTGAGAGACATTTAGGGAGAGGGTTTGGGATTGATTTAAAGGGAGAGGAGGCAGGGGAAAGAGTTTAGGATTATTTTTAAAAATTTTCAACCTGGGTGATAGAGTGTTTCTGAAAGGTGGGAATATCTTCTCTTTCTCTTACTGGCTGATAAGTGTGTGCTTGGAGAAAACAAATTTGTTAAGATTCAGCTAAACTCATAATTTATGTGAAGCAGAATTAGTGGCTACACTGGGCTGAAGTCATCCCATCATCTGAATAAGAAAGATGAAATATTTTATTAGTTGGATTGCCGAGGGGAGAGACCAAAATCAGGAGACCCAGTTAGTTGGCTGTTAGGACTGTCGGTGAAGTAATGGCTATAATCATTGTAATAAGCGTTGGAGAAAGGATCAAATGTTAGAAATATTTCAAAAGGAGAATTGAAAGCATTCTGTGACTCGTTAGAGATGGTTGATAAGGGAGATGAGAAGCATAAAATTATTCATAACATTTCAAGCCAAATACTGGGAAGACATGTGGAGTTGGTTATGAACTAGAGTAATTGATTAAAAGGGGTGAGGAGCAGGGGCGTTTACTTTGGAAATAATGACATGAAGTTGATGGTGGAGTACTCCAAGGAAAAAAGACTCAATGGACACCAGAAGTTACTAAACTGGAACACAGACCAGAGGGTTATGTGCACTTTGAGCTGGCCTCAGCCCTAATCCCAACACTGCTTTAGGATGAGAAACTGGAATTACCATCAGTTGCTGCGCTGTGGCCAGTTAGTAGGTTTACCAGAGGGCACTGCTATTTGCAACAATGAAAAATTTGTTTCCTCTTGATCTCCTTCCCATTGCTGAAATAAGAATAGTGTAGAATATCAATCAAGAATATGTTTGTAATATTTTTGGAGGTGAATCATTTCTTAGTTTTATATAGAAAGCCCATGTAACTCAGACTTCTTATTTTTCTTTTGTATTCCATCGGTAGCAGTAACTGAATAACTGTCTTCAAAAAGATCTGTGAGTTTAGATGAGTTCTTCAAGGGAAAAGTTATCCTCAAACCTACAGGGATAAACCTCAAATGATTTCCTGTTTCAAATAAAAGAAAGGGTTGAGAGGCTTATCTAAGGCACAGGCCTTTTAGAGTGTACTTACACAAGAATATAAATATAGTTTTAACCACTTCTAATTTCTTTTTTTCAAAAAATCATATTCAGCCTAATGCCAAATTAAAATGTCTATCCTATATAGATTGAAAATGATAAAAGAATACTGCCAGGATCTCATTACTGATTATGAGACTTAAGATAGCTGTTATAGGAAAGACTATTTCATTGTTACCTTGTGTTTTTCCAAAAGGAAGCTTACTCTAGCCTCAAGCCAGTGAAATATTTACAATGCAAAGACACATTTGTACTTCAGGTTTGCTAGTGATAAAATCTTCCTTAGTGAATTCCAATTATTCTTTCCAGACTATTTTGAGAGAAATGTAAATCTGTTACACGGTCTCCACATTTTAAAGTGGTTTCTTACCAATTTATTAGGGCTTTTTGACCTGTATGTGCCATGGTGCTATAACTGTTAAGTATTTCATATGACAAAAGGGCATGATTGCTAACACTTTGATCAGTAGATTAAAACAAATTACTGTGAATTTTAAAACTTAGTCGTTTTCCTTCTGACAAATTTTTATGAATGAACCATGAAAGGACTTTCTATTAATAAAAACACTTACCAGTTAAGCAAGTGTTACACGTTTATTCTCTGATGATATCTTTATCTGAAAGCTATCTGCTAGCCAGGACCTACAGTTTACTGTCTATAATCATGGGCTTGTAACCAGATCACGTTCCCTTTTGTATATTAGAGTGACATTGCTGAGGTTATCTCCTAAAGGAACATACTCCATTTTATATCTAAAGGAGGAGGAGATGGGTAAATTCACACCTAATGGTATGGTGCTCGCTGTCTGTGGGGTGGACATGCTTGTAGTTTTGACTTGGGTGGTACAGAGGCAATTTATGTGACCAAAGCATTTGTAACCCCATAATATTCTAAAAAAAACCCAAAAAACAAAAACAAAACAAGACAGTGAATTCCTGGGATGAGGGACAGAGAGATTGTTAGAAGCTGGAGGGAGAGATTACAAGGGGTATGAGGAAGATTTTGGGGGTGATGGATATGTGCATTATGTTGATCATGGTACTGGTTTCACAGGTATGTGTAACATCAAATATAAAACTCCATACTCTGAATATGTGCAGTTTATTGTAAGCCAATTATACTTCAGTAAAGTGGTGAAAAATTAAAAAAAGATTTTATTTCACCGTGTTTGGATTTCATTTTATTACTTACACAATTCAGCACAAATCCCTAAATTGGTAAGAAAGCAATGACAACATCTCTTATTTTACATTTGGAATTAAATTGTATGCCACTTTCACATACATGATCTCTTTGTATATTAACTTGGTGCTAGATATCTTCAATAGTATCAGTGCTGCCCTAGTGAATTTATGTCCCAGATATTTTCTACATGCTTTACTATAGTCTCCTTCACAGACCGATTACAAATGTGCTCTCTAGCTTTAATCATTAGGCCATTAATCTTAATAACTTTGATGTGTTGTCACTGCATGTCAAGTAGATAAAACAATGGTGAAGACCATTTAATATACAATAACATGCTGCTAATCATGTCTTATGGGTTCTATCTGACTTAATCTTATAGTCATGAATTCAGATTGGAGGTTCTCAGCATTTGAAAGAGAAGGAAATAATGGGTTGCCCACTGCTAACTATGTGGATAATGATAAAATTTAATAGAAATATACTTTGTATATTAGCTAGATATAAGAAATAACATTTACAGAAAAATACCTGAAGATATTTGTTCATTAGACACAAAAGATATTGCAGTTGGAAATTTTTACAGTTTTCCTGGCACAGGCTACTGTACTACAAAGCAATGTGCTGAACATAATGGGAAAATAGAGTAGACCCCTCGACATTTTTGAGGCATATAGGGTGATGTATATAGGGTGATGAGTAAAGAACTAAAAAAAAAAATCTGCATTGAGATATGGATGTTGGGCAGTTAGATAGGTTTACTCACTAGTTAAATAATTTGCTTCTACACAGCAATCTTACATCATATGCTACTTGAATTTTTACCTTAGCAAAATTGCATATAAATCACAAATTCTGTGTTACTCACAATAGTTGAAATTACAAAGTTAAATCCAAGAAGATTATAGGCAACCATAGTCCTAAAATAATGATAGGACTATAAATAATGACTGAGTAAGGCACAAACGACAACTAAATGACAATTGACAGTAAAATAATAAGATGTAATTTGTTTTGATTTTAAAACGCGTTCTGAGGGCATTTCCAAAGTAGAATTAAAAATAGAAAAGTTTTAAGCAATAGTAACCTTATTGCAACAGCTATGTAGACACTCCCTAAGTTTTATTTTGAAGAAAAGTACACATTTGCATATGCAAATACTGATGTTTTGTTTAAAAGAAAAGTATCCTAGAAAGGTTATGAATAAGAGCCATAGCATTTCAGAGGTTTGGAGGTGACTTCCATGGTTAAATAAGGATGGTAAATACAAGGAGATACAATTAAACCTGAGCTTTGAAAATTGCTAGGATAGCTACAGTGGAAAAGAGAAGGGAATGCATTTTTCAAGTTAGAAACAGAATAAGTACATAACTAGAGAAGGGAAAATGCCAGGTATTTCAATGTGATAATAACTTTGCTTTGAGGTATTTGTGTAGAGAAGTAAAAAACAATCATTCAGGAAAATTAGGTTGAAATCAGGTTGTAAAAAAGGTCTAATTCGAAATCTTCCAGGCTCTTCTGTTATCCGTCAAGCTCAAGATCACTTTTCTCCTTTGACCTCTAGTAACATTTGCATCTGTATTATTCATAGGCATTTATTATTTATAGTCTTTTGCTATCTTTTCATATATATTTGTCATTTCTCCAACAGGATTATAAATTCTTTAAAGGAAGAGCCCTTTTATCCTCCCTTGCAAGTTGTACGGCACCTAGTTAAGTTTTTGGCATATTGTAATTAACCAAAAAAAGTAATTTCAAAAAGTTATCAATTTTGAACAATCAATCGACATAGCACAATCCCTGCCATACATTCTCCAAATCATATGTGGAACAAGTGAGGTATTACATGGTAGAGGAAAAAGATTACTGGCTTAGATTTATATTTAGGGCTCTAATTCAAGTTATATTGCTAGCTTTCTTTTGGACCTAAGCTTATTGGATTCTCCTCTACTATCTCATTTTTGAAATTGGCTATTACTACCTGTCTTTTATTTCAAAAGAATTTTTCACAGTTAGGGCTGACCAGTAATGAAGAAGGTACAATCCTCTATATTAATATAAGAGATGGATGTCCATATGCCCAAGAGAGTACAGAAAGGACTACATCATGTAAGAGAGAAGCTCTGGAGGCGCTGAGAACTTAAAGATTTCATAATTTTACTATTTTAAGTGATAAACAGCAAAAGCTCAGCAAATAGTGACAGCAGCTACAAATCAAAGGCTGATCTTTAATCCAATACTGTGAAGAAAGAACATTTGAGCACCCTGCGGTCTGTTAAGCCACACTGGCATGAAGACAGCAGTTGTAAAAATACAGTGTAAGAAACAGTCACGATTAACCTCTGTGGAGGGCAGTTTCTTCACCTGTACAATAAGAGAGGTAGCGTGGTGACCTTCAAAGACCCTTCCAGTTCTAAGTTTCTAGAATGTTCTTTAGTTTCTCGATCACTCTGCCAGAGAAACGGGGAAAGTCTAATTTTGCCCTTTATTGGCGAAATAGCAGACCCAGCTCACACAAACTGGTGAGAGGAATTGTTAGATTTCCAGCAGTTTAGCAAGCCAGTTGACATCATGTTAGTAGCCAGGAGTCAACCAGATTACATCACAGATATCAGCAGCTCTACAAATCAGGATCTTCCCCGGGAGTTGGTTGTTAAACTTTTAGCAGCCGGTCACTGGTCCTAATTGATCATGCTATCCTGAGCTGGGGGAATTATATCGCTGTGGGTGGCAAAAAGCATAGAAAACACTGAAATGGCTACTTGGGCATATCTTAGAACCAGAGGATATCCAAGAGGCATCGAGGTCAGAAAACATCAGTCAACCAGGTAGTAGGAGAATGGATTTCTTGCTTAAATGAGTAGGAAGTGTAGACTTGAGGCAGAGCCTGTGAATAGTGTTGACTAACTCAACTATGAATTTGCAGTGGATCCTGACTCTACCTTACAAGTTTAATCACAATATGTAATTGTATTCAAATGAAAAGTATATATTCTGTCATTATTCATCTGTGTGTAGGTATTATAGTTCTTTAATTGTATTTTTAAAAGTTAATTAGTCTGGTTAGCAGCTCTTGTTGGTATTAACAAAACCTGTTTGTGAGGGCAGCCCTGCCCCCTGGCTATTGCTTGACTTGAAGTTTGGCTTGTTAACAAATATTTCTTCCTCTATGGCTAAATATCCAACTTAGTCACCACTTGTTATGAAATTGGCAGTCATGAAAACATAAAAGTGTTTGAAGTTGGCAAACTTAAAATGTGATATAGACCATTCATAAGTAGAATGACAAATTATATATATTTTTAGGCTAAATGTTTGACATTTTCAATTCATGCTCATCTGCTATTCATCTGGGTACTGGATCTACTTTAACATTCTTTTCATACTTTAAAAAAATTACTCTTCGTCAGTCAGTATTTATACTTTGCCACTTAAAGTGATATTTAAAACCATGTTTAACTTCCAGAGAGTAAATCCATCACCTGCTTTTCAAAGATTCTGATTTCCAGTAAATTGAACCTATTTTCTTCTTTGATGCTTCCATTGATTATAACAGGAAATTGAGAGCTGGAAGAATCTGGTCCAATATAAGCATATAATTCTAATGATTACCTCCCAAAAGTGACTTATGTATATAGATTATACTTTCAACTCTATTTAGGAACTGTACCTTTTACAAATTGCTTTTAAGAATATGCTGTAATTAAGATATAAATGTGAATGTGATTTTCAGCATGAGTTCAGGATTGCCACATTTGGTAAGGTTATGACTGTTTTTTTACTCAATATCCATCTCTTTGTGGTCAAAATTATATCATTTCTCATATTTTTCCTACAGTTTATGTTGTTTTATTTTCACAGATACTTCAGTTTCACTTGAAAATCTTAGAACATTACATTTTCCCATGGAGAATAGTCCAGGTCACTAGAAATAACAATAACTAACTTTTAGTATGTTCTTGTTGTGTTCCAGATCTTGTGCTAAATCTTGTACAAATGTTATTTTATTTAATCTACATGGCAACCCAATGAGGTAGATACTTGCTAGGGGTCTGTCAACCTAAAAAAAAGACATCAGAGAAAAATATCTCCAAATATGTTAAATTTATTTGGGAATAGGAAAAGAGGATTATTCTGGATTATAATCCGGAATGCACTATGGCAAACCACAGGTGTACCCAGTAAGAGAAGGGTAAGAGGATGCTTTTATTGGCAAAAAAGAAGTTCATGTAAGCTGCCTGGAAACAGAGTTTATTGGTTTTGGGGACTCAAAGCCAGAGTTGGCATCAGTTCATTGGTCGAGGTGCCATTACTGGGCAAATGTCCTTTCAAGAGCATCTTTTCTGAATTACTGCAGTTCTAAAGAATGTCTAATGAGAAACCTTGTCATAGTAATAGATGTACAGGTGTGAAATGTGCAAGCTGTGTAAAGCAGGAGATGCATGGAGGACATGAAAGGATTTCTTGGGGGGTTTTAGAAAGTCCTTGAAAACTGCTCTTATCTCAGACATGCAGGCATGAGCCCTCCTGCTTTGTGTCTTTCTGACCCTATTTTGTCCGAATCTGGCAAGAATAACTTCATCCTAGTATCTTGCAACTTTCACAGGTTGAATTATGCGCCCTACCAAATCTAAATATTTTGGAGTTCTAACCCCCAATACCTCAGAAAGTGGCTGTCTTTGGAAGTAGGGCTTTTAAAGAGGGAATTAAGGTAAAATGAGGTCATAGGATAGGTCCTAATCTAACATGACCGTGTCCTTATAAGAAGAAGAGATTAGGACACAGACAACACACAGATTGACAGACGACCATGTGAAGACAAAGGGAGTCGAGGACCATCTAAAAGCCAAGGAACATCCAAAAGCCTCACAATGAAACCAGCCTGTGGACACTTGCATCTTGGACTTCTAGCCCCCAGATGTGTGAGAAAATAAACTTCTGTCCTTTAAGCCACCCAATCTGTGGTATTTTGTTTACGGCAACTGCTAGCAGACCTAGCAGTATTATTATGCCTTTCATTTTACATATGAATAATCTGAGGTTTAAAGAGATTAGACAAAGTGTCCCAGGCCACATACAGAGCAAGTGGTTGAATGAGACTCAAACTAAAGTTATTCATTAAACAAATATCTCTTGACTGTGTACCATAGGCCACAAAAGTGAAGGAAAAAAACTCCAAAAGCGGAGCAGGATCAAGGGTTTCAAATTATAAGAACAGGTAATTTGTCCCTGCATCAAAATCAAGCACTGTGTGCAAACATTCTACATGTGGCTGGTGGTGGCAATAGTGTTCTCTGGACTCCTTTGTCCTTGCTGGTGTTAACATGTAAATTTACTGACCAGATTGAGGATTGTTGTTATTGTAGAACATGGTCCCTTCCCCCAAGCCTGTTCTGAGAAAAACAGGTCAACAAATATTTCTCAAACAAATGAAAACAAAAACAAAAAATAAAAAAAGAAATTCTTAACAAGTAAAGTTGCAAAATTTTCTTTACCTCTCTTTTGGAGCTTTTCGTTGTGTACTAGCTTATTGAAGTTTCTAGTGAAGAAACATCTTTGTCTTTGTCTAATCCTATGTTTTGTAACTTAATTGATCACAAGATCCTTATTTCAGCACACTTTTAAAAAATGTTCACATACTCTCTTCAAAGTGAGAAGGTGTTAATGGTAAATCCTATATTTCACAATTAATTATTTAATTGAATTTTAAAATAAAAAACCCTTATAATTTACATCATCGCAGATATCAAGCATTCCTGTTCAATCCAAATTGAGAATTTCTCAAGAGCAGTTTCAATTTAAATGGGAGAAATATTAAGACAGATCATGTGGAGTACATATAAGTTTTAACAGAACCACTTATGTGTACAGTTTAAGAATTATCTGTATCAAATGCATTAATTTGAATAAAAAAGTTTTAGAATTTGCAACATAATAATTTTCATGTTTTTTCATTGTACCTAAGATGACATTATCTCTATGTTAGAAGTGGAGGATAAGTACATATTTTGTTGAAGAGATGAATATAGTAAAAATTATGTGGGTACAACCTGGCATCTTATGCCTTATCTCTAAAGTTAATTTTTACAAAAAATCAATATGCTCAAGATAGTCATCCAACTCATTACATATTAGGGACAGCTAGACAAGTTCCCTAAAAAACTCAGGATTGTGGTGGATTGGTAATTTTTTTAGAATCTGACAATATCACATGCTACTTGCTTTCACTCCTGTACATACAAATGCCAACCCCATCTCCCAGGCAGGATTAATCTGTCTGTTCTCTTTGAGCTTGGTGTATCCAGCTTCAGTCTATGTGCTCAATGATTTAAAGAGGAGATGACTTCACATGTGTTTAAGAAACTTCAGACATTTAAAAGAAGAAATTAAGACTTCTTCATTTTACTAAGACATTAGAGACTTCAAAAAAATCATTTCATAAAGATATCAATTGTTAGTATTTGAATCTTAAATATCTTTGAAATATAGCTCAAACATAGTTAAATTTACACGCAACTTTCCGAGAGAGTATTTGTTACATAGAATGTGGTACATATACATATTAGATTTTTTCCCATAATCAAATTGCTTAAATTAAATCATGATTTATATTTAGCCTTTAGGGCACAGAAACTCATTTAGACTATTTTGAAATTATAATTATTTTGTGACATAGATAAAATATTAATTAGTGGGATAACCCTATACAGTGTAAATTATGATCTTTACTATATTAGAATGGTTATATATTTTAAGAAAGAGCTAATTTAAAAGTATTTTAAAATAAATAACCTGATTAATTAGAGATAAAATGTTCACATATATACAAGCAATTAATGTCTTCTAATTTTTTTTTTGTAGATCAGAGGATGCTAAAAACATGATGCTAATTGTAAACCATTCTCTTATACATATTAATGATTCCTAATAAGATAAACTGTAATTCTTTAGATTATATGCTATTTTAATAAATTATAATGGTACTCTCTATATCATATAATGATTATATATAAACAATAATTAATTTTTAAAACTTGTTAAAGTTCAGACACATTTCCTTGAAGTAATTTTAAATCTAATTATAAGTTTCGAGCCTTCCAAAACTTTATATTATTTATTAATGTTTACCTAAATTTTAGCTACTTACATGTTGTCTTAGTCCATTTGTGTTGCTAAAAGAAATACCTGAGGCTGAGTAATTTATAAAGAAAAGAGGTTTATTTGGCTCACAGTTCTGCAGGCTGTAGAAGAATCATGGTGCCACCATCTGCTTCTGGTGAGGGCCTTAGGAAGCTTCCACTCATGGTAAAAGGTGAAGGGGTACAGGTATCACATTGCAAGAGAGGAAGGTAGCAAGGTGAGGGAGGTGCCAGGGTCTTTTTAGCAATCAGTTCTCATGGTAACTAATAGGGCAAGAACTGATAAATTACCACAAGGACAGCACCAAGCCATTCGTGAGGGATCCACTCTCATGACCCAAACACCTCACATTAGGCCCAACCTCCAATATTGGGGATCAAATTTCAACATGTAATTTGGAGGGAACAAATATGCAAACTATATCACATGTGGACAAGGAGACATAGCTAAGTAAAATATACCTCTAGAATATATGGGATTTGATATCAAACTAAGTCATATGTAAACCTAATTACATTTTATAATAATAGGCTATTACTAAAAATTTGGAAGAGATTTTTTTAAAGTAAATTTACTTTGCCAAGAAAAAAATCTACTTCTTTTGTTTAATATATGTCTATACTTAGCTTTTAGCTTTTTATTTTTTTCCTTTTCTGAAACTGCAAGAAAGTGCATTTAAAAATATTATTTATTTTTTGGTTTAAAAACTTTTGGAAACATTTCTGAAGGGGCATGTGGCCAATTTGAAAATGATATTACTCAAATAAGGATACTTTTGAAAAACATGTTAGATTTTCTAGGGGTTGATTTTCAGGTCAACAAAACAAAACAAACAAAACACAAAGAAACAAAAAAGTAAATATTTCTAAGGTCTTCCTTAGTTCTGCAGTAGATATAAAGTTGTCAGTGGAGCATTCCATTTTAAAGAAATCACCTCTTGCCCTTTCTAGAGACATTGTGTGCAGTCAGCAGGATGATGGTGTGTTTACTCTGATTGGGACTCACTCTTACCCAGGCGCTCAGGGAGGGGCTGTGATCTAGGCCCAAGCAGAGTAATGCCCTTTCCCACCCCCCAGCTAGACTGTGACTGGCCCATTAATTGAGCTAGATGGTCCCACAGGGGCTTTTGAAGTGCCACCATCATCTCTGGTATCAACCTAAAGCTGCTTGTGCTCACGTCTCCCCCAAGTGCAGAGATCTTCCTGGTGAATGAAGCCGGAAGGAAAGAGAACAGAGTCAACAGTGAGGGATCAAGTCTTATTGGCCATCTTGAGGACCTGCATTCAACTGAGGCCAAAACTAGTGCAAATTCTGGACCATCTCCTAACAGGAACCCAAACTACACCAAAAGGAAGCCATGGTAGAAGAAATAAACAAACCATTCTTACTTGAGTTGGTTGGAGTTGGGCTTCTGTCACTTGAAATGAAGAGTCCTGCTTGATATAAGCACATTCTTCTATCTGAACACCAGGCCTTGGGAAATTGCAAGTAAGCTCAATGTTTTTAAAGATATTTATTGAATTTCAAATGTACTCCAGGCACTATCTCAGGCACATGCAATTAAAAAAAAAAAAAGAAAATCTCTGTCCTTTTGAAAACTGCATTTTAACTAGGACAGATAGTCAATAAAACATAATCACAATATATGAGTAAATTCTAATGTATTTTAGAAGATGATAAATGCCAGGGAAAAATTTTTGCACATTGTAACGGGTCAAGGAGCCAAGGGCGGCAGAGTAGGAATGAGTTTTGATAACAATCTGAAACAGGACAGTGAGAGTGGGCTTCATTGAGAGGTTGATTAAACAAAGCCTTGAAGGAGGTGAGGGTGTCAGGTAGGATGATACCTGGTGGTAAAAGATTCCAAACAGAAAAATAAGCCGATGTCTACACACTGTAGAATCATGCCTACTGCATCCAAGGAGCAGCGGAGAGGTAAGATTTTTGTAGAGAGCAACAGAGAGACAAGACCAGTAGCTCATGGGGAAATTGGGATCAAGAAAATACTTTTGGGGATATAGCAGGAAAGAAGGAAAAACTGACGACATACGAGAGAGAGAGAGAGGGCAGAGTTGTTCACCAGAAAGAGAGTGATGGGGTCTATTTAGTCTAGGCAGTAGACAGAGATGGAACAGTCAGGAATGCAGAGTGTATGGGCGCAGGTGCGTATAAGTGAGAGTCACAGGTCGTCAGCTGGGAGAGGATGGAAGGAGGAAGTGTTGGAGGTGTGAGGACACAGGAGAAGGTATAAAACAGGCCTCTAGGAGATTGGGAGGGTAAATGAGATAGGGAACTATAGTATGGCTGCTGGGCTCTGCAAAGGCCTGCTCACAACGTATTATATATTGAAAATGAGAAGAGTCGATGTGGTTGTTACATTCAGTTGTGTCAGCGCAGGCATGGAGAAGCCAGAAAGTTGAATTTAACCAAGGTTGTGGTTTTGCAAAGGAAGTGTGAAAAACTGAGAGAGAGGTAAGCAAGTTGGGAGTACAGGTTGAGCATCCCTAGTCTGAAAACCCAAAATCTGAAATTCTCAAAAATCCAAAACTTTTTGAACATCCACAAGACACCACAAGTGGAAAATTCCACACCTGACCTCATGTGTTGGATGGCAGTCAAAAATTTGTTTCATGCATAGACTTATTAAAAATATTATATAAAATTTCCTTCAGGCTATGTGTATAAGGTGTACATGAAACATAAAGAAATTGTTGTGTTTCGACTTGGGTCCCATCCCCTAGGTATTTCATTCTGTATCTGCAAATATTCCAAAATCTGAAAAATATCTGAAATTTGAAACACTTCTGGTCCCAAGCATTTTGGATAAGGGATACTTAACCTGTATATGCAAAGGATGATCTTGAGCTGAGTCAGGAGGTTACTGTGGACCTGAAGAAAGGGGGGTAACTGGTAAGGTTAGAGGATGGAAGTATTGATGATGCATAAGAAAGAGTATGTGGGAAGTTAGGCAGTGGAGGGCAGAGAGTGGGATGAAACCGAGATTGTGAGGTGGTTGCAGGTATTTATAATGACATGGTCTTGAGTGTCACCATCAGAGTGTGAGTGGGTGTTTGAGGAGGAATGAAGGATGTGATTACTGGAAGAAAGGAGTTCAGGAAAACAGGAAGCATATATCAAAATTGCTCCATCTTCTGGCTGGAATGTGACCATATTCCTGGGTCTGAAAGATCCACATTGGTTGGACCTTGGGGTGACCTCGATAGTGGCATCCATATGAAGCAAAGCAACTGGACAGAAGGAGCTGAAGTCCCTGAGGACTCTGAGGGACAGAATGGCATCACCAGCCCTGGACTTCACATGTGTTTCAGCTGCTGTTTATTGACATCTGTCCTCACAGCTGAGCCTTATTTCAATGGATGTCCTACAAACCAGTTTCTCTCTTGGACACCAGTTTCTCCCTCACCTCGTTTTATCCTCCTCATTAGCTCAAAAGCCAGAATTAGCTTTAAAAAAGTCTCTTTCATCCTTTAAGACCCAGAGTAAGAAATCATGCACTCTATAAAGCCTGACTTGGTCCTTTGGGCAGAATTAACCACTTTTCCCTCCACTTGTCTATGTGTCTTTAAATTCTGAATTTGAAATCCTAAATTCTGAATTCCTAATGTGTAATCTTTGTACATGTCTCATTGTGGTGTTTAGCAGATAGTAAGCTCTCAAATGCTGCCTGAACAAATAACTGATTTGACACCAGCCAAGCAGAACGAACTCATCGTAAACCTCTGAATAAGATAAAGGGCAGCTTGGAGAAAGACTTCTACAGCTCTCACCAGTGTTAGCAGATCAAAAGGGAAACGGACTCTGACTTCAGAGACATGTATCAGAGAGATCGCAGGGAGAGGACTACTTCAAAAGAACGCAATGCACTGAGGTTTGCTTCTGAAGCGTGACAACTCCAGTCTGTCCCAGGGGAAAAAAAAAAAAAAGAAAAGATAACGGTTGGCTGTGTTGAAATGCCAATGTAGCACTTGACCAAGGGCATTTCTGAACTTGTAACTATTTCTTGGTAGGGTGGTTAGTATAAAAGCCACAGTAGCATAGAACTCTCAATGGGATACTATTAAAAGCCAGCTGTTAACAGGTATGTGAGAGAAACTGTGTTCTAAGACAAGTCAGCGAAGCTAGTGCAGGTATTCCTTCATCTGAAAACACTCAATTTATAAAGACACATAGATACTACACTTGATCTTAGCCAAAAGGCGGAGAAGTGATGACACATAGATAAAAAGACATCACAACAGGAGATGCACCTCATTAGAGTTTGCATAATATTTTGCCAGAGCAACACTATTTAAATGATATTTGGGCTTCTAACACTATAATATTAATAAGGCCCTCTAGCTAGTCTTTTGTGGTT
Source organism: Lemur catta (assembly GCF_020740605.2). NCBI lineage: Eukaryota > Metazoa > Chordata > Mammalia > Primates > Lemuridae > Lemur > Lemur catta. The sequence goes on along the minus strand of NC_059149.1, from coordinate 17,949,034 downwards.
TATTCTGGGAATGTAACAACCACTGGTGGATGCAATGAAAACTGGGTTCTGAGTTCGAATCAACTAATTTTCTTCCAGTAACAGTCAGCAAAAATGCTTCCTGCCCACTCTACTTGTTGCCCTTAAGAACGGCTTTATTTTTGTTTGACTCTGTATTTTTTTCCTAATCTGACTACTCAGTGCTGCTTTATCCCTTGTCAGCTACATTATGATAGTTTGCTGTTCATTCTAGTTTTTTTTTTTTCCCCCAAAAGAGGAGGTTTTATAGAGCTCCATTTGGACAGGAAGACCAGTATTTACTTGAAGTTTAAACTAAAAGTAATTTCCCATCCCCCCCTTGGTGAATATCATGACACTGTGGATGAATCATATTAATCACATTTCCCTGCCATCCAATGACAGTAGTTACAATGCATGCCCTGCACACTAATTGTAATACAGGAATGAACAAATTTGCATCAAGATACTAAAAGAAAACCATCAATCTATTATAAATGTTTACAGTTTTAAGATTTGTGTATGCACTGGAATTAAGGAGATATTCCCTTACTTCAGTGAAGGGGATGAAAGCCCCAAGACTCTATTTTTCCTAGAAAACTTGATTCCTTCCCACTCTATGCTCCCTACCACTCTTTATTTATCATTTTATTTGAAAATTGTTTAATTTTCTCAGTTTACTTTATCTACATTCATAGGGCTTGTCTGGGTAACTGCAGCTTAATTACAAACCACTTTCATCATGTTAATTCTTCCAGTGTTCATTGAGTGCCTTCAGGTTGCACAGAATTATATTATGCATGTGCTAGGACGGGGGAGGTGACTTAGATTTTCAGAGAGACAGTTTTACCTTGGTCTAGAGACCTGGAGCTCACAAAAAGCATACTGACATAAAAGAAGAGGTAGGGGAAATTACTAAAACATATAACTTTGATCATAGCATTTCAAATACTGCACTTGAAAGGGAGAGGATGGTTTTGGTAGCACGACACAAGTTGGCAGAACTTGGTCTGGAGGTTCTAAAAAACCTAAAAATTTATAAATGCACACTTTCCATAATATAGATTCAGCTTGCATTGCATTTTAATAAAGCCTTATTTTTCTTCCACCTAATCATTTGACACTCCAGAAAGCCATTCATTTGCCAAGAAACAGACCAACAAATCATTAGTAGGCTCATTTTATGAGACCATCATATACCTCACAGTTGATGACAGTTTTAGAAAAAAAATTGCTGAATCTTAAAGGGTTTCATTTATAGCAAGCTGTAATAAAATTAATGTGAGTTATTCTAAGATTTTTAGTAAATGAAGGACATGTAAACCATGGAAATGAATACTAATCATATCAGTATCTTTCTAGAGATTCAACAGAAGTAAAACAACCAACCAACCAGCCAACCAATGAATGCCACATGCCTCCATGCTCTTACACACACACACACACATAGGTATGCACACACTTTGCATCACTTGCATAACACAAAGCCAAAGATTCCGCTGAAATTATTAGCTCCCTGCTTGTATAAATTTCCTAGGGATTCCATAACAAATACTATAAACTGGGAGGGAGGGCTTAAGCAAATTTATTTTCTCGTAGTTCTGGAGGCTGGAAGTCCAAGATCAAGGTGTTAGCACTTTCATGTTGGGTGTTGGTTTGGTTTGTCCTAAGGTCTCTCTCTTCTGCTTGCACACAGCCACCTTCTGGCTGTGTCCTCACATGGCCTTCCTCTGTGCAAAAATCACACTGTCTCTTTCTGTTTTTTAAGGACACCAGTTATATTGGATTATAGCCTCACCCTTAAGACTTCAATTTAAAGACCCTACCTCCAAATACAGTCACATTCTGAGGTGCTAGGAGTTAGGGCTTCAACATACGAATTTTGGGGGAACACAATTCAGTCCATAACAACTGGTTGTTTTAATTGAGCAGTAAATCAGTTGGCTCTTCTAGGCCATTGCAATATTACAATGTAATGTGTAGAAAAGGAGATGAAGTTCTCTATTTCTAAAATAAGAAAGTTCATTGTGACTTATTGCTATAAAACTTGCCTATACAACACTCATTCTAAAGTTTACTAGTTATTTCTAGCACGTACTTGCTTTCTCAGGAGAGAAGCTAGAAATACAAAAAGAAATATTGACCTAAGAGGTTGAATTTGTGGAATTTCATGCAGGCTAAAACCACTGGGTAGAGAGAGGTGTGACTGGGTGCTGTGGTATGTGGGATGCAGAGATGGGGGGGAGGAGGGAGGATTATACCAGATTTGGGCCTGAGTCTCAAGTTTCCCTGATTGTATCACCTTGATCGAACTAAGTCTCAATCTTCATTTATCATATCAATATGAGAAGTGATACATTTCTAGAAAAAGAACAGTATTCTATATCCCAAAGCATGCTTATTATTTCACCATATTAATGGCAGTCTTTATTTCTTAAAGTATTTTGTGATATCCTTTCATTAACTGCAGATTATAAGCATTATTAACTGCCTACTGTTTACCAGCAGTAAACTTAAATTGGATATACTTAAATTGACACTGTGATACTATAATTAATCATCTAATTTCACAAATTTGCATCATTTTTATTTCATAAAAATATTTCAATCATTTCAAAGCATTTCATACTGTTCAAATATTTATGAAATCCCATTGAATTTCTTTACCAGAAGAAAATCATTTTATATGGATTTGCTTCAAAATGAATCTATGGACCACTATAATAACAGAAATTAACAATGCTTTCAATTAGCCAACGTTTTCCACTCAAATGTACTTTACAGAAATAATTTTATGCCATAAGAAATATGTCAATAAATGTCTTCTTGGGTATAGTGGTTGCCATTCATTCAATCGTTCAATAAATACTTTTTGAATATTGTATTATTTCCTGAAGGCTATGCTAGGCGCCCCCTTCTGGTGACTGAAAAGTAAGCAAAGTAAAGAATGGTATCTGCTTTCATAAAAAGTACAATAATAATTTTTCCTCCTAATATGACCATTGAAATAGAATTCTTTAAAAATTATATTTAATAATTTAACATAAAGTATAACAATTATAGGATTCATTTAATAAATTTAGTATTTTCGAATTAATTTAATCTTTGCTTTTTTTTTTCCTTCAACCTAAACTAAGCTGTTTGCTTGTGGTCCTGTACATAATTGCAGTGCCCAAGCTTCCCAGCAGATGGCGATATACAGCGAATGACAGCTGTACTCAAGCCAAGTTGTCCCATTTTCCAGCCTTCATTTGTATGCTTTCTAACGAGGCTGGAAAATTATCACAGAAACTGAATAAATACTTTAAGTACATTGAACTTATCTGATAGAGGTCATAAAGGTTTGTTTACATCTGTAGATTCATGCATTTGAAGAGTCTAATATGAGAAGGGGGAATTAAAGAAATAGATTTTTATTCTTTAACTTTCCAGAGTTTGTTATAAAAATAATCAAAGTGCATTTAGCGAAGATTAAAATTAAAGCCTCCTTTAAGGTTTTTTTTAAGGGTGCATTGTTTTTCCTTTTGTTCCAACAGAAGAAATCCATGCAAGAAATATGAAAAATATGGTGGTTAACATAAAAGTCATGTAATTTTGTTTGGGAGAGAAATACAGAATGACATTAATGAAAGAGCTATAAAATAAATATTATAAGAGTACAGAGCAGCTATTTGATTAGAAATTGATTTTAGAAGGTTTGACCTACTTTTCTCTGAATTAAATGCAACCTCCTGAAGGTATTTTAAACACATACAGCACTTTTAGAAATAGTTACTTATTTTTTTCTTTAAAATCTTTAATGTAGTTTTTCTTAAAATGCTGTATTTTGAATTTTTCTGCTCTTAAAAAAATGCTGTTACAGTCAATAGTATATAAATAGGACACGTAAAAAAGAATGAGTGAATTATGAAAAAACCGATGATTTGAAAGATAGAATATTATAAAAATTCTTATAAATAAGAAATATCAATAAACCTCTGGAAGGATTTTTGTTGAAAAGCCTTATTCAATTTTCCCATGTTTGGGGGCATAGGAGTTAGATACTGTACAAGTTCAAATAGGAGAATCAGGCTCTTGTTTGATGGTGTTCACTGTGGAAAGAAAGCAGTATGTGCAGTCTGTGGAAGACTGACTGCCTGCTCACGTCTCAAGAGGCCTCATGAGTTAGAATTCATTACCTGATTTTATCAACACACCAAAAAGTGATCCATCTCTTTGAGATGGATTCATTAACCAAACCCCTGAGACAGATACATGAAAACATAATGCCAATTTGTTTTATTCACAATGAGTAGTCCAATTGCTACATGAACTAGAATACTTGTGTTGGATCATATAATTCTCTCCCTGTAGGCAAAATTACTTGAGAGGTCAAATTATAATCAGAGGGCTTCTTGGTGATTATGTGTTTTAAGACATTGTTTAAATCAGAAGTAGTCCTAACCTTGGTTCTTTTAAAATAGAAATGCATTTGAAGCTTTATGAGACCAACAGACCTGAAGATCAGTCAAAATGTAATTATACTGCCCCTTTATTCTTTATTCAAAATAATATTACCAAATATCAATAAACAGTGAAATGGATAAATTGTTGCTCATTCCTACTATAAATTATTATGCACAATGAAAATGAATGAACTAGAGCTACCTGTAACATATGATGAATCTCACAAGACACAAAATACTACACTACATGCATTGTGATTCTAGTTACATGGAAGCAAAACCTTTTTGTAATGCACATTTAGGTGTTAGAGCTTACATTATAGATAAAGCTAATAAGAAACAATCATTACAAACATTAGGAGAGTACCTCTAGGGAGAAGGAGCAAATAGTAGGTGTATGTATGTGTTGACACCGTTTGACCTAATAAGTTGTATTTCATTAATTAAAACTATATTACTTAATATACTATGTATTTATATAGATGGTTATGTAATAGTTTGACCTAATAAGTTATATATTTCATTAATTAAAACTATATTACTTAATATAGTACCTGTATTTATATAGATGGTTATGTAAATGAATATTAATATGTATGTATGTATACATGGGTTTATATACACACATTTCCTTGGTCTGTCTGCTGAGAGAGCCTTGAGGAATGACACCTCAGTAGCAATGAGCACACCCAACACAACGATCTTGGTCTCTACTAGGATTCCCCAATAAAAGGAACTGGGGCTCCTTGGAGAAATGGCTGATTCCAGGACTGAAGCAGGAAATATACAAGATGACCCTGAAGTATTTTATAGTGCCAGAAAGCAAGGAAGTGATAAAAAATAAAACCAAAACCAAACACACGCACGTATGTAAACCAGACACACAAAATGATGAGAGTAATTCTAAGGGACGAAGGAGTCAACTGAAAGAGCTCCCAGTGGCCAAAGCTGAAACAATTCAAACAACAACAAAAAAATAAAGTTGTATTGGATTACAAGCCATAATATAAAATAAATATCCAGGATCTAAACTGATATAAATTCATAATCAAATAAATAAGTGGGGGATAGTAGACAAATATTCCATGCAGAAGAATTACAAATAATCTATGGAGATATGCCACTCTCAAGAAGGTGGAATGCAACTCCTCACTCGTTAAATGTTACACATAAACACTCCCTCAACCACATGATCAAGTAACATCAACAGCGATGTCATTTGTATAGTACATCCTTGACATGTTGTGATGAGAATGGCAATTTATCTCTGTGAGCTGCCTCCCCCAAACTCATGAGCCCTGCTTAATTATTAGAAAAAAACATCGAATAGATCTCAATTGACAGATTGTACTACTCAAAACTGTACTACTCAAAACCATCAAGGTCATAAAAAACATAAAATGTCTGAGAAAGTGCTATAGCTAAGAGGAACTAAGAAAAGATGATGACTAAATGGTGTCCCAAAAGAGTTCTTGGAATAGAGAAAGGACATCAGGAAAAAAACTAGTGAAATCCAAATAAAGTCTGGATCTTAGTTAATGATAATGTATGAATATTGATTGTGACAAATGTACCATACTCATGTAAATGTTAATAATGGGAGAGCCTGGGTGTTGGGTTTATGGGAACTCTCTGTATAATCTATGCAATTTTTCTGTAGATCTAAAACTGTTCTAAAATAAAAAAAGTTTATGAAACAAAACAAGTTGCTACATATTTTCTTCTTTTTTTCCAGATATCTAAAAAAATTTGTACTTCTCACTTTGGGGGGCAGTACACAAAGTGTGCTGACCATAACTGGACATATTTTTCAAAGGGGAAGGTGTTCTGCTCTTACTTGTAACTTAAGAAGTATTAGACTTTTGATTGGCTGGGATGAAGTCCAATTGAAACTCCCTTAAAATGCAATTGGCAGAACACTTACCATTCCTTTCAGGCAAAATTAAACAGTTCAGTTCAGTCAAATCATAACCAAACGGCACTGATAACATGGCACTTATTGCAAGCCATATACATTCTGAGAGAAAAATTTATTGGCCAAGCGGGCTTGTCTGTGATACTGGAGTTGGGAGAAATAGAGTCATTTCAGCATCTCTTCATTGGGTTGGTGATATTGGGGGGAAGTAAATATTTCTAAAGGCTCAAAGCCTCTGTAAAAATGTCCAGCCAGTGGAATCAAAGCTAGTTTTTTTTACTTGAAGATGGAGTCTTGCATACTTATGCGAGAGACAGTTGAAATGTGCTGCAAGTATTAAAATTCATATTAACTGATATTTTATCTCCTCAAACCACTGCTAGGCATTTGGGAGGTGATGTCTCAGCCAGGTGGCCAGAGTTTACAATATTAGAACTGACCAGGAGGACCAAAATACTCCTAGGTAAATTTGTGTCTGTGGAGGACAGAAATACAGTGAGATTGAGGATGCTTATATGCAGGAAGGGGAATTGTCAGAGGGTACAAATAGGTGAGTCATGGAATAAGTTGATCAAAGTGGTACAAAATTCTTAGACACAGGAACAGTCATTCTTCATTCTGCCCTGGTCAGTCTACAACTGAGTCCTGTGCTTGCTTCAGGGTAACACTTCTTAAAAGGGTCACAGACACATTGACCTGTGTTAAAGGAAAGCACATGGAGAGATGAGAGGACCGAGAACCATAATGGCATATGAGGAAAGGTGAGGTGTGTTTATATTGAAGGGAAGGCATGGTTTCTGTTCTCAAATTTTTTAAGAGTTATCATGATGAAGAAGGAATAGACTTATTTTATATTGTCCCAGATAAATCCAAAGTAGTTATATAGGTCAAAGTTATAGAAAAACAGATTTTGGAATATTGTAAGGAGGTAATTTCTAACAGAGATTTTGGAAGATAGTTAGGCTATCTTACAGGGTCATGAGATCCTTGTCACTGCAACTTACTAAGCAGAGGCTAAACAACCTCTTGGGAAGATTGAAGAAGGAAATCACTCATTATACAGCTAGGCATTGGAATAAAGGAGGAGGAGAGGAGGTATGAGAAGCATAAGACAGGGGTCTAGAATGCATGCTTCTGTGCCCAGAGGTCACTGTGAATGGCCAATTCCACAACCATGATTCAACAAGGGCAAGGTGACTAAGGATGCTGTATTAGAATTTTCCAGAGAAATAGAAATAATATGATGCATATATCTATACACAAGTGTGTATTTATATATATCATATATATAGGGGGAAATTAATTTATTATTTGTTCATGTGAGCCAATTAAGAAATCAGCTCACAGGATTATGGAGGTTAACAAGCCCCAATATTTTCAGTCAGCAATCTAGAGACCATAAGAGCTGATGGTTTAGTTCTAGGCTGAGTCTGAAGGCCTGAGAACCAGGAGAGCTGATGTTTCAGTTCAAGTCCAAAGGCAGTAATAAAAAAAATCAATGTCCCAACTGGAAAGGCAGTCAGACAGGAGGAATTCCCTCTTATTCAAAAGAGGGTTAATCTTTTGTTCTATTTAGGCCTTCAGGGATTGGATAAGGTCTGCCCATAGTAGGGAGAGCCATCAGTTTTACTCAGTCTACCCATTTAAATGTTAATCTCATACACAAACACCCTCATATTAACAGAAACACTGAGCATAATGTTTGATCAAATGTCTTGGCACCACGTGGCCCAGTCAACACATAAAATTAACTACCATGGAAACAGACCACTAGGAGATGAGGGTCTGACCAATGCAACAGGCAAGAGTCCTAGATCAGCTGAATTGGCCTAGGGTGAGGGAGATAGTGGATGACGGAGGGAGGAGATGATGAGTATCAGATATGGCTTTGGGTCCAGCAAGGCAAGACAATCTGTTGTTAATAATCTCAAGCCCTCTCAGGTATTGTGGCTGGCCACCACTTGAGGGGTGGGACTTAACAGCAGGCACAAGTGGGTCTGAGAAACGAAAGGAACAAACTCTCGTGCAACCCATCAAATCCCCTTAGCCCCAGGTCTGATGTCAACCACTGTCATGGGGACCAGTATTACATCGGTTCACACAGGTATAATAAGACACCTCCATGGGGCTTCTTTGATGTCACAGCTTGGAATGCTTATGATAATGGCACAGCACTCATGCATGTTTTACCCAGAAGAGCGGGGCAATGAATGCCTTTGGGGTCAATTTTGTCCATGGGGTGTGGAAACTAATAAATCAATGCTTTTCCCTTTCATTACCTCTGAGATGTAATTCTTAAGTCTCCTCAAAAAATTTCTCAGCATCAGTCCCAAAAGTTGTGGCCAACTTGATGACACATTCTTCCCTGTTTTATACCCCTTGACCCTTACCAATGCTCCCTGAAATCACTTCCCAAACAAATTCCCTAAAGCAAGCTTATGTCTTAGGCTTTGCTTTCAGAGGAGTCAGAATAAGATACCACCTTAATTTTAATAACTTTCCAAGAAGCCAAACGGGTTTCCCTATTGTTTTCTGAATATCTTTGTTCTACATTTGCTTTAGGTGTTCCACCACTTGCACACTTCTTCAGTTTTCTGAAGATAAATAGAACCCAGACCAAAGTAAAAGTGATCCAAAGAGGGTCAGATTGAAGCAAGACCCATTTACCCTCACACGTTTCTTTTTACCTGACTTTTCTACCAGCTTAGAATCATTTGTGATAGCTGTTACATAAATATGATACCCCATCTTTTCTCCAGAAAGGCTAGAGTTTCTAAGCTTCTGATATCTTTTTAAAATCCTCCCCTCATTAGGTTTGATCTGATGAGTTTGTTATTTCAAACTTTTTATTACCCAGATGCCTTTGAATTATTCCCAACCCCAGAAACAAGAAATGTACAAAGCAGATTCACTGTGTCACTGTGCACTGGTGACCAACTCATCTGAGTCCAGTGAGACAGAGTACCCACACACAGCAAGTTCCATCAAGTGGATTTATTACTTACAGCTATGCAGCAAGGGACAACAGAAGCTGAAGATTTATAATAAGCCAGTCCCCCAAAACTCAGCAAAGCTGTCTGGGACAGATGGAGTCTCATCTGTGAATTGTCCACTTGCATGGCTTCTTAAGGACCTTGGATAGCAGGTGGGCCTGGGTTTTATACCTGGGGAACAACATGACATATTAGGCTAACACGTTGAAGGACTTCCTGTTTCTAGGAGGGACTGGAACAAAGCGTGGGCTGTTCCTGCCATTCCCTCCTTATCTCAGGATGTTCCATTCCTGGCACATTCTATAGTTATTCCTTTTGTTTAGTCATTTGTTTTGTTTTTTCAAAATTTTAAAATTAACAAATAATAATTGTACATATTCACAGGGTACATAGTATTGTTTCCATACATGTAATATATAGTGATCAGATCATGGTAATTTGCATATTCATCATCTCTAATATTTATCATTTCTTTGTATTGAGAACATTCAATATTCTCCTTCTAGTTATCTGAAACTATATATTATTGCTAACTATAGTCATCCTACAGTGGTATAGAACACTAGAACTTATTCCTCCTATCTAGCTGTAATTTTATATCCTTTAACAAATCTCTTACAGTTATTCTTGAGAACTACAAGGGAGAAAAAAAGAGAAATGGTTCAATCCAAGGCTACTTGGAGAACTATGCTGTGATAGGGCCCATTCTGAATGTTGATAGTGTCCTTTCAGTGTATTCTGGTATGCACACACTAAGGCAGGAGCATAAGTTTAAGCTGAAAAGCCTGTAAAATAAATACTTTTGTTAAAATTTTCAACAGTGTAGTTGAGGAGGAAACAAAGGTCTTTAACAATTTTTTTCTGTAGATATCTGCATACAAAACAAAAATGCTGTCTATTTTATATTCACATATATCTTTCCAAAATGGTTGCTGTTCTCAAGAAGAGGATTAACATCAACACAAATAGTCAAAATAGAATTCCATTTGTAACCACATATTATGGAAATTTGAAGTGAAGATGGCATAAATTTCAGATTTGAGAGATACCTAAGTGCAAATGCCTCATATTTATTCTGTTAGGGAAATATTCTTTCATGAAGAATTCTGTGCAACTGAAAAGCTGATCAGCAATGTATGCATTTAAAACCAATGTGCTTATAACATAATTATAAATTATAAGTGTGTCACATACAAAAACGAATGCCTCTACATTTAGAACCAAATTCTCCTTTCCTTTCTTCCTTTCTTTCTTTTCTTTCTTTCTTTTTATTCCTTTCTACCTTCCTTCTTTCCTTCCTTTCCTTTCTTTTCTTTCTTTCTTTCTCTCTCTCTCTCTTTTTTTTTTTTTTGACAGAACCTCTCTCTGTTGCCTAGGTTAGAGTGCTGTGGTGTCATCATAGCTCACTACAACCTTAAACTTCGGGGCTCAAGTGATCTTCCCACCTCAGCCTCCTGAGTAGCTAGGACTACAGGCACATGCCACCACGCTTGGCTAAATTCTTTAAAAAATGTTTTTGTAGAGATGGTGTCTCACTATGTTGCCCAGCTGGACTCGAACCCCTGGCCTCAAGTGATCCTCCTTCCTCAGCCTTCCAAAGTGCTAGAAGCCACAGTGCCCAGATGGACCAAATTCTTAAAGGTCTCAAATCAATTTTCTCAACTTGCTGTTTACATTTGTAGAAATGTATTGACTTGAAACTTGGGAAAGGAAGGCAGAAACTGGTTTTGAGTTAATAGGGTACACTAAATGGAAGTGCTGAGTCAGTAAAACCCAAAACCTAAAATTCATGACTACTTAATTGTCCATTGAGGTCCATGGTAGTATAGTTATAGGAATGCCAGGGCAAGAAAAGTTCATATCAATAAAACCATAAAAATATATTGCTATCTTTTGATACTTTGAAAAGCAACCCAAGTGTTATGCCAAAAGTTATGTCTGGCAATATCTAACTTAAGTATCCCAAGTAATAAGCTGAATAGTTTTGGATGTTCTAATTAGAATAATTCTAGTTAGAATTTCCTTGGCTTAAACATCAGACTTTAAAATATTAATAAAAGCTATTTAAAAGAAACTCAGAGCATTTGAAAGTCAAGTTTTAATTAAATATTAAATTCTAACTTAAGGAGAAAGAGCTAGTGAAATTGACCATTACTGTGATTTATGAATGGAAAATTTAACAGCATGGATTTTCCTCCTTCCTTCCCTCCCTCCTACCCTCTCTGCCTTCCATCTTCTCTCTCTCCTTTAATCCTTCAATCCTTCCTTTATCTCTGTTCAGTACAATTGCTCCCCTATTATGTTGTATTAGTTTGCTAGAGCTGCCTTAACAAAACACCACAGATAGGGAGGCTTAAACAGTAGAAATTTATTTTCTCACTGTTCTGGAGGCTGGAAGTCCAAGATCAAAGTGTTGACAAGTTTGATTTCTCCAGAGGTTTTTCTCCTTGGATTGCAGGTGGCTGTTTCCCACTGTGTCCTCACACGGCACTTTTTTCTGTGCAAGTGCACCGCTGGTGTCTCTTCCTCTTCTTAGAAGGACACCAGTCATATTAGATTAGGAACCCATCCCGAAGACCTCATTTAGCCTAATTCCCTCTTTAAAGACTGTGTCTCCAAATATAGTCACATTCTGAAGTCCTAGAGGTTGGATTGTCAACATATAAATGTTGGAGGGACACAATTCAATCCATACCATATATATTAACAAGATTTCATTGGTAAGAATTTCTATTCCCTTATGACTACACAATGTACGTAAGTGAATTATAAAATTGAAGAAGTACATGCAGCAGAACTTTTATTGAAAAAAGAATCAAGGTCCTAAAGTATGGCAGTTGCCACATTCAATAGGTTCTACCTTGGTAATTTGCAAATTAGGTAAAATTTGCTTCTAACCTTCTTCTCTTCATTCATCTTTTTACTTCCTCACAATATTGTTCTCTCCAGTAAACTTGTTCATCTGCTGATCCCTTAGTTTCTCAGGGGCTCACCCCTCTTGCCTTCCCTACTGAGGATATAACTGTTCTCCAGACTCTAAAATCAGTGCCCACCATGTCTTTTTGAAATCCATTTTAAATGAGTTTTTATTTACTTTAACTGTTTAGTACTTATTTGACATTGTTGACCACTTTCACATCCCTTATATTAGTTTCGTTTATCGTACATTTTCTGAAAATTTCCCATATTTTCATCTCCAGTTGAGACCCCCTATTTAGGCTCCAGACCCACAAAACAAATTGACTACTAGACCTTTCCACTTGGATGTGGCAGACACTCCAAATGCAACATACTCAAAATTGAGATAATTATTTCCCATGCCTCTCCTTCCCTATCTTGACCCTCACTCATCTTTTACTAAATTGCCCAATCATATTTGACTCCTTCCTCTCTTCCTACATCCAATCTACCATATTTCACCAATTCCACAATGTACACCCCTCTCCAGGTTTTGCACTTCTGAAATTGTGATGCCTCTAACAATGGTATGTCATAGTTTATTAACTGGCAAGCTTTTCTTCCCTAGTGTTGTATAAAATGATATATTTTTAAAATTTTATTTTATTTTAATTGATAAATAATAATTGTATATATTTATGGGGTCCAATGTGATGTATCGATACATATATACATTGTGGAATGATCGAATCAGGCTAAATGCCATATCCATCATTTCAAATATTTATCATTTCTTTGTGGTGAGAACATTTAAAATATTTTCTTTTAGCTATTTTGAAATATACATTATTATTAACTATAGTCACTGTGCTGTGCAATAGAATGCCAGAATCTATTTCTCACATCTAATTGAAACTTTGTACCCATTGACCAATGTCTCCTTTTCCCCACTCACACCCCCCACCCCCATCCCCTGGTGACCACATTCTACTCTCCACTTCTATGAGTTTGACTTTTCTAAATTCCACATGTAAGTGAGATCATACAATATTTGTCTCTCTGTGCTTGGCCTATTTCATGTAACATAATGCCCTCTAGGTTCATCCATGTTGTCGCAAATGATGGTTTTAAATCAGTAGAGTTTTAGATTCCATGAAATTCAATATTGTCACATCTAATAGCTTGCATAACCTCATATCTTTGAAACATAGCCCCTTTTCTCTATTTCTTCTGCCACTTCTCAAAGTCACGCTATCATCGTTTCTCCTGAGGATTACTGCAAGAGTATTATAAAGGGTCCTTCTGATTCTAGCATAGCTCACTAGCCACCAGGGCTGCCCTCCACCCCCATTTGTCTACACTGAAACTCAAATGGTCTTTTTCAAGTGAAATTATGGGTCTTTTCCAAGCTTAATACATTTTAATAACTTTCTGTTGCTTACAGAATATAAACCAGACTCTTTCCTTTGTCTTACAAGCTTTTGCATCCATCTAGCCTATGTACACCTCCCCAGCTCAACACTCAATTCTTTCTTAAACCCATTTATGATCTGTAGTCTCACTGAATTCATTCTAGTGTTCCAAACATGCTTGTTATCTCTCCTCAGAGCCTTCACACAAACATTCCACCTCCAATCTCCTTTCCCTGGCTAACTCTTATTCACCTCCCAGGTTTTGATGTAGACATTAGTCCCTCCATGAGAGTCCCCTGATCTTCCCAAGTCTGGGGAAAAGACCCCTATTCCATAACATTTCATAATTCCTCAATCAGCATTTACCTGTTTGAATAGCCTATTTTGTCTATAGAATAAGTTGTATTTTTTATTAGTATGATTTATGTTTCATCTGCTTCCTATCCCTTCTTCCAGTAAGAAGCTAGTACCTTTGCATATTCTTTGCCTTGGGCATTTTTTTGCAGGGCTAAAAGAGCTTATCTTTTGCAAAACCTAAATTCACTGAAGAGATTAAGATAGAAATGGCTTTAGGATAGGCTTGGAAATTAAGGAGATTTCCCTGTGTGGATGCTAAAAGAAGTGGGAAATTTGTTCCTTATTCTCCAAAAGCATCCAAAATATTTGTCAAGATTTCAGAGGCTGGTATTGATATACCTAGAAGCTTCATCCTAGACACAGAGGCCCTTGGCTTCATCTAGAATTTTGGGACCTCAAGCATGGTAGATACAGATGCATCAAAGTGGAAGGCATGAGCTGGGAGACCACCTGGGATGGGACAATGGGATACCTGTGGAGGTGGGGTGGGGAGCTGGGTGACAGTAATGACTGATATTGAGCTTCCGTGGAAGTATTGTCTTCCAAGAAGCCAGTCCCCGGTGCCAAAAAGGTTTGGGGGACTGCTGCTCATGGCACTTGGGGGTAGCAGGAGAATCCTCCAATCTCACACACACACACACACACACACACACACACACACATATCTCCATTCTAACAATCCTACCTTTTCGAGACTTTCAATCTGTTCATGCTTTGTCAAAACAGTTTTTTAATTTCTACTTCATTTACTATAATCCATTGTCATGCACAGCTTCCAAAAACCATACCAATAGTGTATTAGCCTATGTTGCAAATCTTCTTGCCATAATGTTGAACACTCAGTCGTTTCAATAAATTCCCCCTGGACCAACCTACATTCTATACCCACTCCAGTCTGAAGCCATCTCACACTTTCCCAAGGATCCTGCTGGTATGTATTAGTCTGGGTCTTTATTTCCTTAATTTTATAAGTATTTTCTCTTATATCATAGATTGTTTTCCCACTCAGGCTGTGCTGATTTCAGGCTTTAGTTATTTTCCCAGAGGCAGTGAAGAATACAGGGAACAGCTGTTGAGTAGGATAAGTATTATATCTCAAGATATTTCTAAATGTTTAAGTTTCCAGGCGAGAGGACAACAGAAGGCTATGCTTTTTTTTTTTTACATCAAAAACTAGGTGACAAATAATTAAATAAATAATTCATTTAGTCAACCAATATTTTTGAGCACTTAACACTCCCAGTCACTCTGCTTGTCTCTGTTTTGTGGAGATCCATGTCTGCTGTTGAAGGTAATAACCTTTTTTTCTGCCTGCCAAAATCTCCCTAAGAACAATTAACTAGTGATTTCATCTCTTGTAACTAAGTTTAATTAGCTTATTATACTTTAAAGTTAAGGTAGTCCTTATGAGGGAATAGGAAATCAAATAGAAATTTGATTTTATCAATGTAGTTCACATGCCTTTTTCCCCTGATCAATCTGTAGCTATTGTTATTAACTCAGAGTGGGTACTGTGTATTCACTAAGGAAGCAATCACATAACAACAGGAAATTGGTAGAAGAAAAGAAAGGACACATAAAATTCTTTTAAAAAATAGTTATTGAACTGCTAAGGAAAAGACATAACAAAGCCAAGACTATGGATACTGATAACAAAGTAGTTATGCTCTCTCCATATGTCTGGAATTATTCTCACATATCGAAGGAATAGAAGTGTGGAGGAGAAAAAATTCTATCTCTAACCTTTCCTATATTGTTACAAGATAATTGAGAATTAAGAAAGGGATACGTAACATTGTTCTTACTTTTCCTCAATAGCCCAAGAAAAATGATAATGGAAAAAAGGGTCAGTATTCTTGACTTATTTTTGACCCAAGGGAAAAATTTTCTTTTAGTACCGGGCACAAGGGCACATACTCATTTTTTTTTCCATGTGTATCTAAATTGGAAAATTAATCATAACCTATGTAATAAGTGTTTTCTCTTTTGAGCCATAGAGTGCATCTATGGCTGTACTTTGGAAAGTTCAGAAGATTCATTTTTCTGTTTTTGCTTTGGGTTGTTGTCAAGAATAGCTCTCTTTATTACCACTCAGGGGCTCACGCTGAAGTTTTCTCTTCAACTGACTTTTGAAAGTGTAGTGGAAGTAAGGGCAGCAATATTAACTAAACCAACTGACAAGGGCTAAAAATGCAAATGTAATCTGTCACTTCATAAGAAGTAATCTCATTGGCATTTTTTTTGCTTCCTTTGCCTGCAACCCTGCACTCTTCCGGTTTATATGTCCTTATTCCCCCAAGAGGAATATTTTCACCAGGCTACACGACAAGGGTTCAGGGAGTTGGATGCTGAACACTCAGCCCCAGGACATTTCTTTCTTCTGAGGTACTAACTGAATGAATAACAAAGAGGGTCACAGTCCAATCCTGATTAGCAGGAAGAAATAGGTTTGCTTATACATAATGCTGGAAGAAAGAAGTCTGCTAGTTCTAGTGGATTCTCTGAAGCACTTTCTAATTTTGCAATGCCCAGGGAATGAACAACTCTAGCAATCAAAAGCAAGCAAGTCCACCAAAAGTTCACATCTTTTAGAAAAAATTTGGGTAACTCTGTGAAAGTAGACTGATTGGCTGAGATGCTGACTGAAGACAAATGGAATGTGGAATGGGAAGGGGAGGACAAAGATAATTAATATTAGTAATTATTCCAGATAACAGGAATCAGTGACACATCGAGGATATTTGAAACTCAGATGATTTGTCATCTGCTGTGTGGTAGGCAGCCACTAAGATGCTCCCCCCATGAGGCCTGCCTCCTGGTGTTGATACCCTTGTGCAGTCTCCTTCCATACTGTGCCAAGGTTGGGATGTGTGACCTATAGGATGTGGCTAAAGTGATGCTGTCTATGTCCAAGATTAGGTTCTTACAATAGAAACTAACCATGGTTTCCACTGTGGTCACTCTACTATCACAGATCATTTGCTTTGGGGAAAGCCATGTGGTAAGCACCTTATGGAGTGGGCCACATGGCAAGAAAGTGGAGTCTCCTGCCAATAGCCATAGGAGAGAGCATGAAGATCAGATTCTCCAGAACTAATCAAGTTATCAGAGCATGCACCCCAGTCCAACAGCTTCACTGCAACCTCATGAAAGACCATGAACCAGAACTACCCAGTGAAGCTGGACCTGGATACTTGTTTTTAAGCTGCTAAGTTTTGGTCTAATTTTTTAATATAGATGTGTATATATATATATTTCTCCTTCATATATAATATCTGACAAAATTACTGTTAATAATAATAATGAAATGAAGCAAGACACAATAATGGTCAGAAAAGGAATATGGACAATGAAAATGTTCTCATGTTGAATTTGTATCTATAATCATGTCAGTTTAAAAATTTGAAAAATATACTGAATATTACATGACAAAAAAAGGAATAAAAGAAGGGTTAATACTTTTGAATTATGTTAATGCTTTTTTTATAAAAAGGGAACAATTTATATCTATGTATTGGCCGCTGCAGTAATAAATGATAACATTGCAATTTCTTTTTTTGAGACTTCTGCAACTATGTCAATAATTTTGTTAAAATTTATTATATTCTTTGCATATTTATGTCAATAGATAGCACAGACACATTTGTCAGTCTACCTTAGCTTGATTTTTTGAAGAATACTTACTAATTTTCATTTTGAAAAGATTTTTTTTTAACACAAGGCAACAGATAGAAATGGTCAAAAAAAGTCTTACATACTGTCTCTTTCTTCTCTTTTATAATTATTATTTTTAACCCTGTTTGCATTGATTCACATTTAGGTATCATTTCTCTTTATTATGGTCAGTGTTTATAAAAAGAAGGTGATTCCTTCTGATCTTTCATGCTGATGTCATTGGAATCTTGTTTCATTTCTAGTATTAATATATGATCTCTGAAGGTGCTAGCTTGGATTTCTTCAAAGTGTTTCTCAACTATATGTGATGTTGAAGACATTACATGTTTCCAAGTAGACCCAATCAGACTCATATATTGCTTCAATTACATTGTTTTTGGCTTTTTAAAAACAATTCCACGTTGAGCTCCATGCTGATTCTGTCTAATGCAATTTCATGGGGGCATGCATAGCCAACTTCAAATTTCTTCAAGAAATTTGCCAGAGTAAATATGAACAAGTTGCTCAATTTTACAGTCATGGGGCAAAACTCAAATTCCCACTGGACAAAAAAGCACAACATTTATTTAATAGTTTTTATTTCAAAGAGTTTGAATTTTGATAACTTGGTGCCAATCTTATATAATATAAATTTTATTAAAACCAAAATGTCTGCAAAAGGTACAATTTTGGCAATTAATAATTTGTATAGCTAATGCAACATTTTATTTTCCTCATTTGTTCTTAAGGTTTAAGATGAAGAATTAACAATTATTAAGGAAGAAATTTCAATTCTAAAGATAGTAAAAGAAAACCAATCAACCAGAGAAATGTTAGCAAAAGGCTTTACTTGGAAATAATTGGCCACCAGGGGTGGATCTTTTCAGCCGTTGGTATACCACTGATAGCCAAAAATCTGCATCTTTCAGGCAAACCCAAACATAGACCTTATCATGGTGTTTTCTCTTAATCTGTAAATACAATACTTTCTTCAGCTCATAAATATTTTTGTCTATTATATATATTTTTTCTTCTGTTCCAATATTTATGATCCCTTCCTCAGGAATATCTATGACTCATGTTGTCAAATAGCTATTGTCTGTTTCAATACCTCTCATCCTATTTTCTATTTTTATAAAAAATTTTTCATTTTTAAAATCTTTTCCCTTTGCATTCTTGGGAAAGAGTGTATAATAACCAACTTTTCTTTTCTCATATATAATAATCCACTTTTCATTTTTCATGTATAATAACCCACTTTTCTTTCAAACTTTCTGCAGGGATAATTCTCCCAGTGCATTTCTTTCATTCGGACTTTATCTTCTTTTAATCTCTGCTTGATTTTTGGTCATTTTTTATTTCAATATTTTGTCTTATCTCATATTTATCATATCTTGCTCACAAATTTTATTTTTATAAAATTTTGCATAAATGCACATAATTTATTCAAACTGAAATTTTTCTTATGAAAGTATGCCTTATTTTTGTCTTATAAACACTAAAGTTACCTTTTGTTTTTCAGAAACATTTTACAACCACATGTCTGTTTGCTGTGGGTTTGCCAAGGTTGGGATTTTCTGCAATGCAGTATGTATGAGTTCACCATGGATTTTCAAAACATATACCTAAGTGGTCTTAGAATTTTCTTCCCCAAAGTTTATATTATTAGCTTAGTGATTCATAGATATGAACAGAAGAAGAGTTGATCCCAGAATTGTGAGTGATCCCAGTAGGAATTTCAATTTTGTCTAATTTTTCTTCTGTGTTTGACAAAACTGTTTTGCCAGAACCTATTAAGTCAGAAACTATCAGTGGACTGAGAGTTTACCCTCCTTGTAAGCTAAGAAGTTAACACATGCATATACATATAAACACACACACACATATGGCAACCAGAGCAGCATAGCATCTTGCAACAAATTCTCATGCTCTAATTCCTGAAGAGTGATGGGAAGAGGATTGGCTACATCACAGGCAAGGGCTCTTATAATTGGGAAACTCTGAATTTTCATGGGGCTACTGGAACATCTGCCTGTTTTTCTCTCCAGAGAGATATATTACTCAGTACCCTGGAGTGTAAACAAATCTCCTCTAAGAAAGAATGGAAGGGCATCTCTAGATTTATTACCTAAAAATATAAGCAAATGTCTCTTGAGAGAGAAAGGGAGAAGATTCTATCTTCACTATCCTGAGATGACTCAGCAAAGTACATCTTTGAATCTTTCCAGAGGAAAACAAACACTATCTCCAGGTTTCAAGGCTGTTATTTATTTATTTATTTATGTATTCATTTATTTATTTATTTTGAGACAGAGTCTTGCTCTGTTGCCCAGGCTAGAGCGCTGTGGCATCAGCCTAGCTCACAGCAACCTCAAACTCCTGGGCTCAAGCGATCCTCCTGCCTCAACCTCTGGTGTAGCTGCGACTACAGGCACACACCACCATGCCAGCTAATTTCTTTCTATTTTTAGTAGAGACGGTCTTGCTCTTGCTGAGGCTGGTCTCGAACTCTTGACCTCAAGCGATCCTCCCACCTCCACCTCCCATAGTGCTAGGATTACAGGTGTGAGCCACCACGCCTGGCCTGTTTGCTATTTAAGTACATCTTTTTCTTAAAAGGCCTTGGCCATGTAAGAACATGAGAAATATATGGAGAATTGTCTTCCAACAGGAGCTGAATCTATATCACCTGTACATGATATGGTTTTCTCTAGACTCCTTCCTAGCACTGATACCTATTTTGTCAGGTCCCATCTTGGATGTTTGGATGTTTCTGGAGGATCCCTACCATTCTCCTGATTTTCTGCTTCTTATACCTGTCTAAAATCTTAAGTCTCAAGAACTCTTATTTTTGCATTCTCTTGGTATGTTGTGCCTAAAGACACCCTAGAATGATGCCTATACCATCATCACTTTTCACCTCCAGCTTTTGTGCTTAGAAATAAATCAAGTAAGAATCTCATATTATTATGTCTCAGGAATGTACCCTACTTTTTCATAAAATAAAATTGTGGATCTAACTTTGACCCATGTGTACCTCCTAATTTTTTTTTATTTGTACATTTCCTAGTAGAGATTCTTCTAAATGTAAGGCACGTGAGGGGCATCCTTCCTAATGTTCTAATTCCAGTGCATCACCTGTTTATCATTCAGTGGGATTTGGGATAAGAATGGGAGAAATTTAGAGGCCTCTGCTCATCTCATAATTTTAAGAATTCTTTTAAATGTAAAAATTGTTTCTCTCTTAAGAAAAAAATAAATGAAATATAAAAATCTTTATAAAAATCCTTTATATTTTTTCTTATTGCAATTTTTCCCTCCTCTTTAAGAAATAGACTCTTGATTGGTTTTCAGTGAGGCATGCCAATGCAGATTAAATTTAATAGTTATTGATAATTTACTACATTTAGGTAATATAGGCCCTATATTTTTAAGATTTATAATGTGTTCATTGTACGCTTATAGAAAAAAAAAAGATTAAAAAACCCCTAAAAATACGTTCTATAATGTTTGGAAACTGCTTTTCAATGAAAAATAAAACCAACATTAGAGAGAAAGCTTATGTGTACGGAAACTTCAGATCTAAAGCAAACAAAGATAAAATTCAGGCCATGTTACATGGAGTAAATAAGTGAAAGTTTTAGGATAATACTCATTTCCAAAGCATGAGATTTAGTCTTTGATTTATTTAACAGCACCATATGTTGATTATACAATAATAAATTTGCTGTGGACATATGCAAAAGAACATTTATGCATAAACTACAAGAGGTTGTTATCATAGGAGACTATAACCACATCAACAACATGTACTATGGTTTCAGAATACAAGTATTCAAGATACCACTAATGTATAATCTGAATAGAAATGGCAACTTATAAATGCTCCTATTTCTCTAGTAGTGACAATTAGAGATGTTATTGCTGCGTTATTGCTAAGATAATGTTCTTATTTTAGAAGATTCAGTTTCTTGCAAAGCTCTCAATAATCTTACTAGTTCATTTCTCTAAGATGTATTTGTACTCTAAGTTGCATATTTAAAAATTATTTTTCTATAAAATCACAAGAGCCTAAGAACAAAGCTGTAAAAAAACTATCAACTAATTGGCAATTAAATCCTAACGTATTTACTATAGTGGTAACAAAGTGCAGATATAACAAAAAGGCATTATACATGCATTTGGGGATTCTTGTGTAGACTCATTGGGAAATAATTTGGCTCAATTCCTTTTTTCTCACAAGCATAAAGCTGCATATTTTAGCATTTGATAAGAATGCTCAACAAGTTAAATACTTTTTGCAAAAAACAATTTAAGTAACAATGACTATATGCATCAACTTGTTAATGAGATACTTTCATTAAATTCAATAAATTTAGTGGATGTATCTAACCAGCACTAGCTCTGTACATCACTTTTCTTAATAAGATGGAGACCAGGCTGGGGACGGTGGCTTATGCTTGTAATCCCAGCACTTGGGAGGCTAAGGTGGAAGAATCGCTCGAGGAAAGGAGTTTGAGACCAGCCTGGGCAACATAGTGAGATACCATCTCTTAAAAAAAAAAAAAAAGACAGAGACCAAAAGGAAAATGTAAATTTGCAGAATGACTTCCTCAATGGTCCTTAATTTTTGCAGGAAGAGGAAACAAAGGGAATGTATTTTATCTGTGCCTAGTATATTCCAGGATTTTCCTAAGGGGTTTGCGTATGCAATCTCATCTAATTTTTGTATATTCCCACATTAATATATAGTTTTACAGACCAGGAAACTGAGGCTCAAAGAGGCTAATCAGCCCAGTCAACCTACAAAATGGGAGTCATTCCAGATTCCTCCTCCTTCTTTTCCTCACATCCAAACAATCAAGTTCTATCCATTTTTATCTCCTTAATATGTTTTTAATCCCTGTTCTCTTTCTTATAGTTGTCTCCTAGTTAGGCTTTTACCTTATTTTATCTGGGATAATGCAATAGCTTCCTATCTTGTCCTCCTGACTCTGGTCTTCATTTTGAAAACAACCACTAAAAATGTTACTAGAATACTTTATTTAGTATATAAATCAGAAAATGCTATTTTCTTTCTTATAACCCTGTAATTTCAAGCCCCAATCCAAGCTCCTAAATAAGACATACAAAGAGCTCTACCATGTGACTCCTAACAATCTCTCTACAACTTCCTTCTCTCACTGTATGTCTTAATAAAGCAGAAATGTTTGTAGTTCCTATTCAGTGCTGCTTTATGCTTGCCCTTGTTATTCATTGTGTGCAATATCCTTTATTCTCATATTTCTGGGCTTAGATAATGCTTATTCTTCCTTTTAGATAGCATTCTCTCCAGGAAGATGTTGAACTTTTGAAAAACTAGGTGCTCCTCATATATATTTCCATAGTATCCTGTGAATAGCTCTATAATCAATCACTTACTGATTGCACCAAATGATTCTTTGAAAATCCTACCTATGTTTAAAAATTCATGTTTTTTAGAAATGTTACAGTTAGGGATATGAAAATAATTTTATTCATATCATTATGCTTTTATAAGTCAGTCATGGTTTTTATTAGGATTCCCTCTGGGTTCAGTAAATTTAGGTCTCTGACTACCTTGTGACTACCCACATAAAAATGCCACTAACTCATAAAATTAATAAATCATTAGTTCCTTTATACAAAGAGAAATCCAAGTTATTTTAATTTTTATAATTTTGAAAACATTAAACAAATTTTCTTCAAATATTGAACATATCTACATGTCTTTGATTCTGCTAATATTTTCCCAAATTATAAGTATGCTAAAATCCAATATCTAAAATGGAATTAAAAAAAAGAACATGTCTCCTTAGTTGTATTTAGGATTGTAAGTCACAGGTCCCTTTGTTACCTATGGCCACCCATGGAGAATGTCCAGGGAACCATAGGGTTCAGAATAATTGATTTATTGCAGCCTTATCACTTTCCCTGTACATTATAATGCATTTTAAAATCAATTTATTCTTATTTTTTAAACACTGTCCTTTATTTTGAAATAGTTCAACATTTAACCCAGTTTAATCCTTTAAAAAAATAAGTACTGGGGTGAAATCAGTAAGATGGTAGATTAGGAAGTTCCAGGCCCTCTTTCTCCATGGAGACACTGAATAAACAACAATAAGCAGACCAAAATGCCTTTGTGAGAACTCTAGAAACCAATTAAGAAGCTGCAGCAACCAAGTGAACACCTAACCAAGAAAATAATTGGGCTAAAAATGGTAGGAAATTTAATCCATTTACATTTAAAGTAATTACTGATAGAGAAGGACTTACCATTGATTGACGTTTTATTAATTTTTTCTGCATGTCTTATAGAAAAATATAAAATTCTGTATTATAATTTTGTCTCATAACTTCACTTTCATTTCTTTTATAGTATTTAAAAGACAAGAGTGTAAAAAATAACATATAAATCTATGTTAATGGGAACATAATAGATAAATATGTAATTTCTGACATCAATAACATGAAAGGAGTAGAGCTATAAAGGATTAGTTTTTATATGTGACTGAAGTTGTTATCGGTTTAAAATAGATGTTTATGATCTTATGATGTTTTATGTAAATTCCACAGAAGCTAGGAAATGTCAAGGAGAGATTCTTCCGTAGAGCCTTCAGAGGGGACATGATCCTACTGAACCTTGATTTCAGACTTCTGGCTTCCAGAACTGAAAGAGAATACATTTCTATTGTTTTAAGCTACTAAGTTTGTGGTGGTTTTTTTTATGACAGCCCTAGGAAAATAATACAATGCTTAAATGTGTGGGGTTTTTTTGTTTTTTTTTTCTGTATGTGAGTTTTCTTAAATGGAGTTTGTAGTACTTCTTGAAACTATGGTTTAATGAATGACTTGTCAGATTTGGAACATTCTCAGCCATTTTTTTCACATAGTATTTTTGACCTATTATTTTTGTTCTCAACCTGGTTGTCTAATTACACATAAATTAGATATTTTCATCACATCCACACATGACTGTTAAAGATGTTCTATATTTTGTATCATTTCTGTTCTCTATTTCTTTATGGATATTTTAATCTTATCAATCTTTCAGTTTACCAAATCTCTCTTCAGTTATGTCTAATCTTCTATTAAACTCATCCATGAGTTTTAATTTCAGTTTTCACATTTTTCAGTTTTGAGTATAGTTTTTTTTATAGTTTTTGCAGCTTTCAGTAATCTGCTAAAAATTTTAATCATATATTTTAGATACCTCAAAGAGCTAATTTCTTAAGCATATTAAACAAGATTATTTCAAAATCTGTGTGATATCTCCTTTCCCTGGGTCCCCTGTGGGTGTGTTTATAATCATGTTGCTTTCATTGGTTTTCATTACAATGATCTTCTCATATGCTTTATGTTCTGCTGGACATGGTATAGAAAAAAAGTTAAGAGATCACTTGAGGCTTTGGATGATGTTACTTTTCTCCAGAAAGAAATGATGTTTGCTTATGATTCACTGTTATTCCAGGGGCACTTGTAATACCAGTAAATCTTGATCCAATCAATAACTGAGGTGATTCAAAACTGGGTTTTAGGTTTTGTTTATTGAATTTCCGGATCAGCCTTTCTTTAGGTGTCTACGTTGTTGGGTTTATCAACATCTCTCCTTATTGGTGGCTCTAAAATTTCTTTATCTCCTTGTAGTTCCACAAATATTTTGAAACATATGGTCAGCTTAGTCTCTTAGTACCTGCTCCAGATTTAGCAGAAACATCTGGAGAAAAAGCAGCCCCAACTGCTGTGTTCACTTCTCTGGGTTATCTTTTCTCCTATCTGTTGTTTTAAGATAAATGCTTGTATATTTTGTCCTGGTTTTATAGTTTCTCTCTATAGGAAGGTAGATCTGACCCCCCTCGTCTGCCAATACTTGAAGTGAACCCCCTCTTTTTTCATCATCACACAAAGCAATTTTTTTCTGCATATCTTAAGTGGCTACGGGTTTCACCTTGCTTTGCCAGAAATGAATGTGTTTTACTAAAAGAAAAAAAAAATCCTATCATTTCAGACTTTGCTCTTAGGCATCACTGAACCTCTGATATTTCAGGTTTCTCCACTCTTGTCCATCTAAGTGGAATGAAGAAGTGTAGAGCTTTATTTTTTCCATTGGTATGAATTATGTCACCCACTCATGAAGCAGAAAGAAGTGCAGCTTTGTTGTTTTTGCTGCTAATGGAGTAACAATTTATTTTTTCCTCTTGCCAGATTAATGTTAAGTTTATCAAGAGCAAGGGTTGTATCTTAATGTTTCTTTTTATATATTAGCAATACAATCAGCAGTTGTTGAAGAGGTGAATAAGTGAAATAAAATCTGAGCCACTGCTACATGCTGAGCGCACCATTGAAATTGTATTTTAAAGGGTTCCAGAGCACAGGGAGTTGGAGCTTACTTGATTGTCTTCAAATTACTACCCATGAAGAGCAAACATTTTTCTTTTTTGTTATGAAATAAAAAAGAAATCAGTAAGATTAGATAATTTGACAATTAGAAAATTGATATTTGTTATGTGCTCAGTTGGATCATGTGAGTGATATGATATTTATAGGAATGATTGTTTTCTTTGGCTCAATAAAAAAATTACATTTATTTTATTAATAAAACCACATTAGATATTTATTTATTTCAATGCCCTGATTCTATAAGGCATACTGTTATAGAAGGAAAGAACATTCTCTTAACGTGATGGGTAGGTTAATACATAATTTCATGTAAATACATTATACAAACTTTGTTGAACACAATTTGTGTTGTTTGCACTTCAGTAATAAGTGGGAATATGTAACATTTTCTCAGCTGATGAGAATAATATATGTGAAAGTACATGAAAAGAACAAATGTAAGACATTAGTCTGAGCAGAATTAACTAATGTCTTACATATGGGTTGCTAGGCACAGTCTAATAATCAAATAAAAGAAAATTATTTCAAACCTATTCACAATTCAATTCATCTGTTATTTTAAAGTCTTCAAGTCAGAATTTGGATGCATTGACAAGCTTGGGGTAAAATTATGGTGTTCTATCATTTCTTAAAGAACAGAAGAAAATTCTAAAACATGACAGCATTTAAATGATGTAGTACCCCACTTAAGCTTAGGCTTGGATAGGTGAAGTCAGTTATTCAAACTTGATTTATGGTAAGTATGCCCCCTGATACATCCAAATTACCTTATATCTTGTGTCAGCTTCCTTTCTACTGTGATGTGCAAGTGACAAGAAAAATGTAAGGGGAGAAAGACCAACACATATAGTAAGTTGCATGGTGTGATGGAAAGGTGAGATTGCCTCCAGGATTACTTCTAACTTAGATGTGCCACTTGAAGCAAAGGACAAGTCTTTGGGTATTAGCTACCCCAAATTAAAATGAGAGATAGACTAGATGATTTTAATATCCTTTCCAGTTTTACTATTCTAATATTCAATTCTACTGTCCATAGTAAAATCCCTTCCCCAAATATAAGCTATCAACTCAAAATTTCAAAAATGTTTATTTTTCTGTCAGTTTTATAATGATGCACATTCTCCAAATTTCATAAATAGAAAGCAAAAACATCTCATTTGTTGACATGATTTTGGCTTCTTTCATTCTCCTGAGTAAAGAAAACAAATAAATAAAATGAAAATCTGTCTCTAAAACTTCTTGTCCATATTTACTTAACATAGGTCATTAATCAAAACATCAAATCCATACATAGTGTTTCTAGATATTCTCATTTATTTCCATAAAAATAAGATTTGGGCAATTGCAGTCTTCTCTTGGGTACCACCATATGGAGACTAGAACAGTAATATGGATTACATAAAGTAGAAATTTATTCAAGAAATGTATTTGATTTAAAAATCTGCAAACTATTATTTTTTTCAGCCAAATCACTTTCTTTTCTTTACAGACCATGTAATTCTCACAGACTAATTTTTTAAATTCTCATTAACTGATAGAAGGTAAAAATAACCTGGAAGCACATAAAGGGGCCAAGAAAAGTTGTTTTAGAGACTTTTTTCTTAATTCCAGAGGAAATTAGTTTATACTGTGGTATAAGAGTAAACTTTTTAGGAGACAAAATTTGCTTAAAATGTTATTTGAAATCCTAACAAGTTTTATGGTAAAACATGGAAGGAACTTTTGTATTTAAACCTGAATAGTGACAAAATTTCTTAAGATTGAGGGAGAAATCTTCCAGCTTTTTCTTTCATGACCAAAATTCTGCTGTTCCATTTTTGAGTGACTATAAAGTACTTGAGACCATATTACTGCCTTCATCTATCCAAGAAGCAAATGCAGCGTAGGGTGCATCTTTTCAAATTTTTTTAGCCTCTGAACCTTCCCTTCAATGGAAACCACATGAATTATCAGACAGCTAAGGATGGAAATGCTCCAGTTGTGGGCGCTGAGGAGCTGTCAGGGGAAACATGGCCTGAAAACCACTGGTGTATTTGAGAGTCCCTACTTTAGAATCAGGCACACATGGTAGCTTAATACCAAATTTGCCACTTTCTAGCAGTGTAATCTTGGACAAATTATTTATCTTCTCTGACCTTTAATTTCTTTGTAATAGATTGGTCTCCAAAATGGCCTGCCAACAATATCTACCATCTCTTTATATACATGCTGCTCATCCTATCCAGAGCCAGAATCTCTTCCTCCTCCCTTTCATTCTGAGCCAGCTTTGTGATTTGCTATGATTAATAGAATATGGTAGAATAGATGTGATGCCAGTTCTGGGATTAGGTCTTAAGAGTTCAGGCAGTGTCTGTTTTTACTCTCTTGGAGCCAAGGTTCACTATGTAAGAAATCCGAGTACCCTGATGGAGATAAAGGCCTATCCTTCCCCCACTGGGTCCAGCCATCCCATTTGAGGCATCAGACATATGAATAAAACTATCTGGGGTACAGCCATATGAGTGAACCCAGTCTTCACCAAATGGAGCAGAAGAACCACTGGGCTGAGCTAGCAAACACAGGATTATGAGAACTAATAAATCATTACTGTTTAAAGTCCCAAAGTTTTGGTGGTTTTTAATACAGCAATAGATAAAGAAAATATTCTTCATCAAACTTGAGATAATTATAACTAGTTGCTAGTGTTATTATAAGAATTTGAGATTTTATACATAATGTAACACCAGTGTAGATGCTGTTACATTCTTACTTTTTAATTGTTAATTCTTACTTTTTTCTTTCTCCCCATTTTCTTCCTTCAATTACTCTTTTCCCTCATCCTCTAAACCCCGATGCCTAAGATGTTGATGGAAATGGGAAGAAATTTGATGAGGAGAGCATATAGGCATGTGGGGAAAGAGGCAAACCTAGGCAAGATTGGTTTCTCTCCATCCATGCCTCGCTTCTCACTTGCTAATCATCACAAGTCTCAGCTGTGGGTTAGCAAATCATCCTCATTCAAGAATTGCAGCCTTTGAAAAGTTCAATAAATAGCACCCCTGTTTATCACATTTGTTCTGAACCACTTGAAAAATTAAACAAAGATGCAGAAGGTAGGGCCTTAGGGTATCATCACAATGACTGGTTATGGCTAGTTGGTGGCTTTAAATTGGTGTAGAACCAAAGAGAGTTCCAAACACTGAATCCCCATTACACAATTGCACCGCTAGTCCCAGGCATTACTATCTGGTATTGCCTCCGTATGTTGGGGAGAACAGCCTGGCAAAGCTGTGCTGAGTGCTACCCCTGGAACTGAGTGTGTCAAGTGGCAGATAGAGGCCAGGAACTACCCTCATAGCTTTCTCTGCACATGGGAGGATGCTCCAGGACTAGTAAAGAAACATCCCTTTTTAACATTAACTACTGTCCTGCTCCAGATTTCCAATTCCACAACTGTGGGGTATTATATGGACACAGAGTGCTTGATAATTCTTTTTCACTCTCTACTTGTTTATATCTTTCCATAAACTCCCAACACTTGCCGTACTTATGTAGTGATTAAGTACGAATATGTATTTTTAAAAATTCCTTTTTCTGGAGTAATCACCTACCAAATGGCCCTGCCAAGGTGTAATTTTAAAAAAATAGTCTTTCATTGGAAACAACTATTTAAAAATAAAACCTTTGTCCTCAAGAATGTGTGTTGCCAAAATGCCCTCATAGGCCATTTGGATAGCCTTTATATTGCTTAACTTGCAGGATTTGTTCTTACACACTAAAACATTAATGGCATACAGTAAATTTCCACTCATTTGCAAACTTTTCTAGTAAGTCATAATGTATTTGCTCTATGATTTTAATTGCAAATTGTGCCCTTAGAACTCCTCAGTAAATATTTTCTTAGTAAAGTACTGCAAGCACATATACATTTATTATGCAGGTCAGTAAAATATTTGCATTTAAGTAATATTATGGGAGAGAACAGCAAACAAGTTTCCATGTTGAAATTTTTGTCTGCTCTCACCATTTTCCTAGGAAGACAGGTTATACTAGAAGTCTCCATAATTTAACCCTCTCTTCTAAGATTAAGGACCTGTTCCAGATATGATATATGACTGGGTGACTAGACATTTCGCTTTGTCCAGGATAGGTCTGGTTTATGCCAGTTGTCTTGGCATAATTATTAATAGTGCTCTCTTTCATTCATAAAAGTGCCTAGGGCTTGAACAGTAACAGTAAATTATATAGTTATCATATGTACAACTCTAGTATTGGATCAAGATTAACTACAGACCATATATGAAGGTTAGGCCCACAAAGATGGAGATCTTGGGATTGAATCATAGTAAATTTATTTAACACTAAACATTGCAGTTACAGGTACAAATAAAAAAACCCTTATGATGACACCCTGAAGTACATTTTCAAGCTAACCAATGTAATCATGATACTTTAGGAAATAACCACAAAGCAGGATACACCAGGATGTGGTCAAATAGTCAAGCATTTGGAACCATGGTGACAGGGAGAATGTAGAACATGTAGCATTAAAAACAGAGCAATGTTTTGTAATAATTGATATATTGGGACCATGGTTTATAAATATTTAAGATCACTATTCCTAAGCCAGTATTTTGAAAATGAAATGAATAGTTATTATGCACTTTAAATATTTTTAATTAAAATATATTTTTTAATTAAATTCAGAAGACTTTTCAATCAGTCTTGACTGTAAATTGTTCAATATGGATGAAAGGCATAATAAAATAACAGAGAGATTGGTATTTATATCAGTATGGCTTCCTCTTTGGGAGAAGGGAGCTAGTGATGAGGAGAGAGAGAGATTCTGCCATGTGAAGACGCATCGAGAAGGCAGCCATCTGCAACCTGAAGAAAACCCTCTCTAAAATCCCACTATACTGACACCTTGACCTTAGAATTCCAGCCTCCAGAACTATGAGAAATAAATGTCTGTTGTTTATAAGCCACCCATGTATGGTATTTTGTTACAGCAGCTCAAACTGATTGAGTACTATTATAGATTTGTCTGGATTTTCAAGGAAGAAAAAAATCAAGGTCTTGGTTACCAGAAGACACAACTGGAGAAACTGTACCTAGCAAGGTACTTGTTGTGTCTGTGGAAGGATTAGATAACTTAAGGTCAGATAACAGCCAGTTCTTTTCCTCTTGATATTTGCCAGAAAATCTAATTTGTGAATAGAATTAGAATAAAGAATGGATTTTAGAAACAAAAGCACACCAAAAACATTTTTTTTAAAAAAAGGAAAATTCTTGTCCTCAGATTAAGCTGACTTTATGAAAAATTTTCTTGTAAGTTATTGGAGGAATCCTCTGATTATAAGGACAACAAATATTTAATAGATTTTGATGTCTAAGATGAATTGGCTTCATAGTTGGTACTGAGTTTTTGCGACCATTTTAGTATTTTAACATGACACATTCTTCATAGGGGTCTAGCTTCTTGTTGAATAGTTTGCCAAGTAATGAACAGTTGAGGAAATGTTTTTTCTATGTCTTTGGATTGTCATAAAACAAAAACAAAAACAAAACAGACTCACTTGAGGAAATTACTATGTACTGAATTGCATCCTCCCACAATGCATGTGTTGAAGTCCTAACCTCTAGTGTGATGGTAATAGAAGAAGAGGCCTTGGAAAGGTAATTAGTTCTAGAGGAAGCGGTGAGGGTGGGGCCCTCATGAGGGGATTAGTGCCCTGATAGGAAGAGACACTAGAGAGCTCTCTCTCTCTCTCTCTCTCTCTGTGTGTGTGTGTGTGTGTGTGTGTGTGTGTGTGTGTGTCCCTTTCTCTCTCCCCCTCTCTCATTCTCTTTCTCTCTCTGCCAAGTGAGGGTACATCAAAAACAAGGCCATCTGCCAGCCAGGAAGAGATCCTTCATCAGAACCTGACCACACTGGCATCCAAATCTCAGACTTTCAGCCTCCAGAACTGTGGGAAAATAAATCTCCCTTGTTTAAATCACCCAGTCTATGGCATTTTGTTATGGCAGCCTAGGTAGTCTAAGACAGAAAACGAAAGAAATCAACCACAGTCCTTTTTAATTTTTTAAAACAACTTATTTTTGTCTAAATTAAGAAAATACTAAAGAGAGCAGCCTTCTTAATGTTTTATCATTAATGAATAAACACATCTTTGAAAAAATCATCCTAACTGCATTACCACAGATTTAAAGGAGCTATTTTTTATGTGCCTCCAGTTGCTTTTTTATGGCTTTATATATACAATGAAAAGATTGAAGAATTAAACATACTTTGTGAATTAAAGAAAAAATGATTTCAAGCTAAAACAAAATCTACGTTTAAATGTTTGGATGCTGAAG
Source organism: Lemur catta (assembly GCF_020740605.2). Taxonomy (NCBI): domain Eukaryota; kingdom Metazoa; phylum Chordata; class Mammalia; order Primates; family Lemuridae; genus Lemur; species Lemur catta. The sequence goes on along the minus strand of NC_059149.1, from coordinate 17,916,603 downwards.
AAAGGATTTATCTTTGTGTGGAAGGTTAAACCAGATGACCTTTCTAAACCTTTCTAATTTTAAATTCTTCAATGTAAGAAATTGTCACTGTGTTTAACTGTTTGGTAGGATCCAATTAGCCATCCTGTCAGGACCTTTGTGAACCCAGCAAAAATTATGCAAACTTGTAATGAGAATTAACAAGGAGTTGGGTAACTCCTTTATCTGGCATGAGGAAATTCATTTAATAATACTAGGGCAATGCAATTGGCTTAATTGCCTGAGCAATGTCATTTAAAGTTAACCAAGTGCATACGAACATATAAGGCATTGCACAGAAAATAAAGATGAAATACATTCTAGCCTTACATTATTCATGGCAGACTAAATTTAGACTAAATTTAGACCATCAATTTCATGAATTTATTGCTAAGTTTCCAGTATAACTAAGTGTCAAGAAACAAAATGAAAATAATTACACCTTTAGTCAAGTACAATTCTAGATTCCCCATTTTATACAACCCATACATTTTTCTTGAACTATACAATTATGTGCATGTATATATAAAGCTATTTTTATTATTTTTGCACGTACATATATAATTCTGTTTATATAACACATATACATAAATTAGTCATCAATTTCTAAAACATGGTTAGTGTATGAGCTGACTTAGACAAAGTTACCATGGCAGCTTTGGCATAGTGAAATAATACTTTGTCAAAAATGTGATAATCTAGTAAAAGTAAATGAAAAATGAAATCTTTCTCATATAGGAGCTTAAATTTCATTTGAAATTAAGACCAAATATAGAAAGCTATTTAAAAAAATAACTCATGGCATTATAGATCTTTTAAGTTATTACTGTTATATTGTTATTATTGATATTGTTATTATTTCCACACAGTGAGTAGGAAAGAGCTTTAGGGTACCATTTTGCATGTTAATTGTAATTAGCTGCTGCTGATAGCTGTGATGGTAATGAGGTAGAAAGTCAAAGACCCAAAAGATTAGTGAAGACAATTAATCAGGGAGGGGCTGATGTATGAGGTCGTCTTTGATTTGGACCTCAAATGATCGGGAGAATTTGGATAATCAGAGAAAAACTTAGAAATCTTACCACTCTAAACGAATTAAAAACATTAATTTTTATGTTTTCACTTTTCCAAGTGGAAATGGCTTAATTTCTTTTCTGATTATGGAAGTAAAGATAATATAAGAAAGACAAGGGGTGGTGAGGCTGTGAGTGTGGTACCTGTGTGGGAGGGAGAAATAGAAAATTTCATATTTTAAACCATATATGCACGAACATCGTATTGATGGATATCAAATAATTATTGGTTAATTGGAAAAATATGCATAGGCAATATGTTGTAATTCAATCATGTTTTTTCTTATCTAACATGTACAGAATTGTATTGTATATAGTCAGAGTACATAGCTGAGAACTCAGCATAATTATCCAGGACTGCAAAAGGTACAAGGTCTCTGTCTTAGAAAAGACCTCATTAGGAAGTATAGATTTACAGACAACTCTGGATGAGTGAATAAGAGTCATGTGAAATCTTCTGAAAGCATCAGTTTCTACTTCTGGGTCCAGTCTTTTATGTATACATCTTAAATACATGAAGTTGGAGCATTCCTGCATGTGACCTTGTATGACTAGGTGCTGTGAACACTTAGGCCATAAGTACCTGATAGATTTTGGAATTTATCAATGAACCATGTGAATGCAGAATCTAGTGCATAATACATTAGGCACAAAAGTTGCAATCAGGCTAATTCAGCCTAATCTGAGTCCATTTCTCAGCTTGGTGCTGTGGTATTAGAACAGATGATACTTCCCCCTGACATCTCCGAGAATTGTGTATCAAACTATTAGACCAGCTATAAAGAAGCATTCTAAGTGAACAAAGAAACAAAGAAAGTAATGAATAATTTGGTGTCGGTTCTTTTACTTCATTTCTCCATACACACATATATTCACACTTATCCACTTACAAATCGACAGAAACAAAGAGGATCAAACTATATATACTGTTTCTAAAGAGCTTTAAACCACCTTAAAATAGCAAAGGCAGGCTTCCGTGTCAAAATATAGAGATCTGCATCATTATTTTAAATGTAACTTTGAACTTTCCCTCTTTCCTTTCATCATACTGGCCTGGTAAAAAAAAAAAAAAAAAAGCCCAACCCTGGTTTAATGGATAATCACCCACTGTGCATATGTAAAATGTGTTTGGAGAAAACAAAACCACATGGACTGGGTTTACCTTAAATGTGTAGCTACAAACCTCAGGTGAGCATTCAGCACTGACTTGGCAAGCTTAAGTATATTATTATAGCCTAGCTCTTTACTTGAACATTGTATCTCATTCCCTGCTTTCTATCAAAGAGCTTTGCTCCTACAATGATCTTTTTTCTATCTAGCATCATCAATTTTCCTGCTTAATGCATCATTTCCTTCAGCATACAAACATCATGAAATATTTTCAGTCTTCGGGAAACACCCCTTCTTTTGATTACATCCCCTACTCCAGTTACCATCTCATTTCTCTGTTCCTCTTTCTTAAAAAAACCTCTCAAAAAAGTTTTGTCTTTTATCTGTTGCCATATACTCAATACCTTTTCTTTTCTTAAACACACTTAGATTAAGCTATTCTGCACACATCTCTAGGTTTCAGTTTACCAATGAACTTCATGTTGCCAGATTGAAGGATTGATCATGAGTCCTCACCTAAACCCACCTCCCTTTGGCATCTGATTCTTCCTTTCTTCCTGGAGCACATTATTGACTTTGTTTCCAGGACACTGCCCGCTTCTGGCTTCCCCTCTCATTGGTTACTTCCCTCTGTCTCCTTGCTAGATCTTCTGGCCCTTCCTTTCCTTTAAATGTTGGCCTGCTCCAGGGTTTCACTTTTCCACTGTAGATTTTCTTATCTTTACCTATTCCTTAGGGGATTTCATCCATTTTCAAAGCTTTACATTCATGTATATACTACAGATTCCCAGCAGACTTTTTCCCTGAACTACAAGCACATATATTCATATATAGATCATATACCCAACTGCCACTTGTCATGTCTCCTTGGATGTCCCACAAGCAATTTAAAATTGACGTCTTAAATTGAAATTTTAATATCTTCTCTTACTTTGCTACATCTGCTAATTTCTTCCCCCCAGACACTGGCAATTGCTTGCTATGCAGATTCCATTAACCCTTCATCTTTACTTGCCTAGAGAATCCTGATTCTGTTCAGGCTGCCAGTGTGCCCAGCTAGAATTTTCACCTGCTCAGGACTGTGTCACATGGGGTCCCCTAGCCTCATAAAAGGGATTGAAGAAGAATCTCTTTTTTTCTATTCTCTGGAATAATGTGCATAGCATAGTAATTAACTGTTCATTGGAGGTTTGGTAAAACTTGTCCACAAAACTGCCTGAATCTCATTGTGTGTGTGCGCGTGTATGTGAATTGCTCCCTTTACCATTACATGATGACCCTCTTTGTCTTTCTTTACCTTTCTTGGTTTAAAGTCAATAAATTAATTACTCAATTACACATTTTAAATTGAAATTATAAGACCATGACTCCACAATGGCCATTTTTCTCAAATAAATAAAATATCAAATACGCACAGTTTCCTGTGTATAAAATATTTATACTATAGTATTGATTCTCAGTTAATAGAAATTACTTTTGACCAGAGATGTCTCCTGGGTGTGACATTTAAAGCTGGAGACATCAAGGACAATTTATCTCAACACCCACTAAAATAATCATCCTGTAGAGAGTTACCTTCTCAGCATGCTGGACAATGCAGAAAGACTCCAAATTTTGGCCAGTTCCCTGGCTAGATTCTTGTTCATGACTCAAACAGGATGCATGCATAAACCCCAAAAGAAGTTTTTATATAAACGATTCCATAATGCTTTAAAGTTGATATAGTGCAGGACCTTAAGTTTCCAGAGACACAAGCTACCTGATTTTTCCTTGCCTTCCTATGCCGGCAGCTTCCAATCTTGTTGGCCACTGGATTGAATTTTGTATTTTTCTGTCTGTTAAGATATGTAGAAGTTATTAATCTCTTTATAACATGCTAGTAATCTGATATAAGCCTGAATTATTATTTATATTTTTTGTACATCATGTCTTTTTAGGACCATAGCATTCTTATGGAGTTTAACATGGCATATTATTGAAATTTGAATCCCCCTGTAATATGCTGAAATAAAAAAAATTAAAAAAAAAAGAAATTTGCATCACTCTCACAGTTACAACTTCTAAAATTTTTTGATGAAAAATAACTTGAATGGCTAAATGTTGTAATTATTATACATGCTAATACACTTGCTGTATAAATTAAAGGAAATAAAGTATCTAGAATAAGAGAGGTTTTGTTCAATTGTACACTGATCTACAATACTTGGAATGCTGTATCAAGTTCTCTGTATTAACTTTAGGAAAGACTTTGACAAATTAAAGCTTGTAGAAGATGTCTTTCAGAAAGCTGATGAGGCTTTGAATTATATAAAACATTTTTTAAAAACTACATTGGAAAAGAAGGGACTTAAAGCAGAAATGGAGCTGTCTTCAAATAAGAGAAGAGCTGTTCTTTGGAAAAACGGTAGAGACTTTCTTTACGACGCCTCAAAGGCAGAACCAGGGCCCATGTGTGAAGCCGTCCAGTGGCTGAGTGACTGTCTTAACATGTGAAAGTTGAAACATCTGAAAATAGAATAGTCTGCTTCCAGAGATAGTGAATTGAAGGAATTTAAGTATCAGACTAGGAATTGGATTAGAAGGTCTCAAACATTTATTTGAACTGAGCATCTATGCTTCTGTGAAGTTTAAGACTTGTAGATTATCTGGTACATATTCTATTAATGAAAGAGAATATTGAGGCCAATGGATGATGGGATTTTCTTTATCCACATCTACATTAATAAGTTACTAAGGTTATCACAATGTAGTCATGCTACTGTAATTTATTATGACTTTTTAACATTGATGATTAAAAAAAAAAGTCAAGGCCTGTCACAGATGAAGAGGGGGATGAGGCCTGCCATGCATGTATTGTTTAAAAGGATGACACTGCCTGAAAAGGCAGAGATAATTAGGTCTTTCACAAAGAATGCAAATCCCGTTTAATCCTGTCCTTTATTTTTATAACCCATTGCAAGATTTGACTTGGGAAGTTGGTCTTAACACTGATTCCCACAATTATCAAATCTTACTACAATTCATTGAGTTGTTTATTCTGACTTGGTCTGGGAGATGGCTCCTCTCTATAATCCATTGGTTTATATGGTTAAATTTGGTTATTTTTATAAAGATCAGTGAGTTGACAGAAAACTAGAATATAGGGAATTTATCCATGGAACGAATAAGCTCATACAAACATAGTTAAAGACCTAATCAAACCTCATTCACCTTTAATCATGGTAATTTCAAATGGGAATATGGGTCAGAGGGGAAATTCAAATACATATGGAGCTATAAGACTGAGAAGGAAAAAGACACTAAACAAATACAATTCTGGGCATACCTAACAATGTAGAATATAACACAAAAAACCTGGCAATCACAAAATAGGGAGCAAAATACTGTAGTGAATAAATCACAGTTAAGAAAACTAGCATGAGTGTTGGATACAGTAAAATTGCAATGTTGAGTTTAAATGTAATGTGGTGACCTTTTTTACTATGTCTTGGATTTTACAATGAATAAGACCCATGAAATGCTTGCTATGGTCTGGATTTCATCCACATACAGTTTAGATTAATTTCTTATCTTTCCACTCTAATTTTCTCAGAGGCTACATTTTATAGCTTTGCAGTTGAGCTCCAAAAAGGTGATTAAAATTCAACTAATAAAAAAAGAAGAAGGGAATTGGGGTGATTTGGTCTAGAGAAGAGAAGGCTGGGAATGATTTGATTTCGCTTAAGCAGATAATGGCAACTAGACTATTCCTATTTCCTCACATTATAGAATAATAAGTGGAAGTCTATAAATTTTCTCTATAAAAACTTTTTAAAAATGAGTTATATGTTTAATGTATTTTCAGATGTTGGGTATGGTGGGGTTTATTAAAAATAAAAGGTTTATTAAGTGGTCTTTCAATATACCTTCCTTTCCTGTAATACAGAGTTATCTTTTCACAAACCTTCTATCTGGTTCATTTTTCAAGATTTATTATTTTTGGTGAAGTTAGTTTCTTGATCATGTTACTTTAAAATAAAGGTTACCAATACTGAGGTTAAGTTCTATTAATTTAAAAATATTAATATAGTAGTTTTCAGATTTCAGAATTACTCCCGTTATTAAATTTTATGACAACTAAAGATGGTCCCAAGTTATAACAAGTCAGTAGATACAGAGAATAAGTTCTAGAAATTAAATGTTATGAAAATAACTACTTTTGATAATGCAGGTTTGTTCTATTTTATTTATAAATAACAAAGAAAAATGACCTTAAAATAGCTATTTATATCTCTACCTACATCTATAGTTACATAGCTTCACACATTTTATGCGAATATATATTTTTACATATGTGTATATATGTACGTATATAATACATGTATTTAAAAGTAGGAAGAAAGTGGAAGAATATAAAATGTATCTCTCTAATCATTTATGAAAAATGTAAGTATTTGCAAATATCTTTATACTCTTTTAAAATCAAACACCAAGAGCGAGGAGATATTAGAGTTCAAAATAGATAATAATTCTTTTTAGAGTGATAGAAATACAAAAGATGATTGAATATTTCCTATTGAGTTCATGAGACTGTGAAAGGCAAAATAGATTTCAAAGTACACTCTATTTCCATAATACCTGCTTGGTTTCTTCTTATTTCAAGGAAAATAGATATCTGTTATATTTAAAGGAAGATGATAGCATTTAGATAATGTCAATTATAATCCTTTGGGGTACTACAATGATAGGTAAATATCTTAATAATAGAGGTTGATGTAGACTTTATAAAGGCTTAAGGTTGGAGGTAAAATAACTGACAGGGAGATTACAGTCAAGGGAATCATTTTGTGTAAATTACTCTCTTAAACTGATAAATAAGCAGAAATAAAGAAGAAAAAAAGTTTATAGTGCTACATACAAGTGAAATAAAGATTACAATTATCTAAGTTGATGAAATGCATGAATATCAAATATTAGATTTAAAATGGTAGAGAATGATCTTTTGAGAAGATTCGCTTGACTAAGATAGTTTTATAAGAGAGAACAATTGGCAAACCTTAATTTTTAGGACTTGTTAATTTAGTCTATTAAAACTATAATTAAAAACCCCCAAAGACTATATTTTTTTAATATCAGCCAGAAGTCAAGTTCTTTAGAAAGTGGATAATAATGCTAAAATTAGGTAATTTGAAGAGAGTAAAAATCAAACGTAAATGAACAATATTATTATCTTCTTACAGTAAGTTAATTTATTCCTATATAGTGAGCTCTCAGCTGTAATTATCCAGATTTTATACTTAGTTATCATCTGTTATTTGATACATTTTCTTTCTTCTTTCCTTCCTCCTTCCATAATTTATATTCCCATACTGAGTGATTTCATTTGCTAAAGTTAAAAAATAAGCAAAGCTAATCTATGGAGTTAGAACTCAAGATAGTGTTTATCTTTAGAGAGGAGAGGGAGTTATGTTCATGAGGGGGCCATGTGTACGGCTTCTTGGACTCTGACATGTTCTTGTATAATTCTTGTTTCTTTGGACCTTATTTGATTCTTAACATAGGTGGAGCTCACAATAAGGGATTTGTTTTGTATGATTAACTGAACTATATAATTATGATTCAACAAATATTATTTGAGAACCTACTACTTACCACGCATTAAAGTAGGCTTTGGATATAAAATATTGCACATGACAGACACTGTCTCTATGACCATGGAGCACACAATCTAGTGGTGAACATGGGTGGCTAAACAGGCAATTACAATGCAGTGGGATCCATGCATGTGATAAGCTGTGGTAGGGGGTCCCCAAATTTGGACATGGTATGGAGTTTAGCAAAAACTTCCTGTATAATATGTCATCTAGGTTAAAACTTGAAAGATTGACAGAATTGTCCTGGAAAAGAAGGTTGGAAATGTGTTTCAGTAGAGATAATAACATGTGCAAGGGCCCCAAAATGAGAGATTGTGTTTGGTCTTTTATCTAACTGGAATTGGTACAGATTTGTTCAAAATTCAAGTACTCAAGACACAGAAACATTCATTCATTTTTTTTTCTATTCTTTGCAACTGCATTTGCAGTTTCTTCTTAATATAGTTTGTATATTGCAAGTGCATAAGCATTTCCTCCTCAGCTACCGTGTTGGTTAAATTTCAGGCTAAGCTAGTGTTACAAAAAGATTCCAAAATACAGTGGTTCAAAGAGATAACTTTTATTATCTGACATGCAATAGTCTGGAGTTTAGTGATGGTTTAAGGCAATAAAACAGTTTTGGTCCCAGAATGTTATTCTAAGATCCAGGTTCTTTCATCTTATTGTTTCCAGGGAATTGTCCTCATTTGCCTGTTTAACACTGACTCAGCTCATTGTCTACCTTCTAGTCCATGGGAAGAAAAAGAGGCGAGGATTACAGCAATTGTCTTTTGAGGAAATGATGCAAAAGTGTCATACATAATTTCCACTCATCTTCCACTGGTAATAACATGGTTATATGGTCACACTTAGCTACAGGGGAGGCTGGAATTTGCACTCTAGCAGAGTGGCCCTGTGCCAGCTCAACTCTATTATTCTAGAAGAGGCAGAATGGACTTGGGGAAAAACCAACAGCCTATCACAACTGCCTATTTGTAAAGTCCCTTTGTGATTGTGAAAAAATGTCATCCAACAAACACAGATTGCGAGAGACTATATTGTCTCTAATTTTTAGGAGTTACAGATTTAGTATCCATAAATAAATATACAAATTATTATGATTTGTGTTTCCCCAAATGTAAAATTTGTACTGCTGGTAATAAGAAAATTATTTTATCTTCTTTTGAAAAATTTCTATTCATGTCCTTTGCCCACTTTTTGATAGGGTTATTTGATTTTTTCTTGCTGATTTTCCTGAGTGGCCAACAAAGATATGAAAAAATGCTCAACATCTCTAATCATCAGGGAAATGCAAATCAAAACCACAGTGAGATATCACTTAACTCCAGTGAGAATGGCCTTTATCAAAAAGTCCCAAAACAGTACATGTTGGTGTGGATGCAGAGAGACAGGAACACTCATACACTGCTGGTGGGATTGCAAACTAGTGCAACCCCTGTGGAAAGTAATATGGAGATACCTTAAACAGATACAAGTAGACCTACCATTTGATCCAGCAATCCCATTATTGGGCATCTACCCAAAAGAACAAAAGACATTCTATGAAAAAGACATCTGCATCCGAATGTTTATAGCAGCACAATTCACAATTGCAAAGATGTGGAAACAACCCAAATGCCCATCAATACATGAGTGGATTAGTAAAATGTGGTATATGTATACCATGGAGTACTACTCAGCTATAAGAAATAACGGTGATAAAGAATCTCTTTTGTTCTCCCAGAAAGAGTTGGAACCCATTCTACTAAGTGAAGTATCCCAAGAATGGAAAAATAAGCACCACAGGTACTCACTAGCAAATTGGTTTCCCTGATCATCACTGAAGTGCACATTTGGGAATAACACCAATTGGGTGTCGGGCAGATGCGGGGGGTGGAGGGAGGGCGTGTGTGTATACCTACATAATGAGTGCGATGCGCACTGTCTGGGGAATGGACACACTTGAAGCTCTGACTCGGGGGAGGGGGTTGGGGGGACATGGGCAATATACATAACCTAAACTTTTGTACCCCCATAATAAGCTGAAATAAAAAAAATTTGTAAATGAGCAATATGTTGCCAACATAACCCAAAAGTACTAAAAGATGTTGCAATGACTTACATACACTTCATTAATAAGTATGTGGCATGAATCTCTCTGGAGGAGGATGTTATCCATGCAACATTGTACCTTCTAGAGAAAGGTAGATGCAGTTAAGATCTTGTCTGTAAAGACTGTGTGTGATGGCAAGCTGTTGAGATACTCCATGGGTAGTCTGGAAAAGGTGTATGATATCCCTTCAGAGGGAAGAAAACAGTGACTGAAAGGCTGTTGCTAGGCACTGGACAGAACATGTTAGCCAATCTATAAGAACAAAATATTTACTGGGTTGTTGGTTGAATATGATCAGTAATCATGCCTTGGGTATGGGGACTTTGATTGATGGGACCACAGCATTAAGGTTGGAGTAATCCATGATGAAAGGCCCTTTATTTACTTATTTATTTTAGATTTAAGAGCAGGCGAAAATTGGCTATCAAATGACAAAACGATGGGGTATAATCACTTTGTTTGTCAGACTTCATATAATAAGTTTTACTCTTTGAAGGCCCTATTTTAATCTATTTTGGGTCACATTAACTATTCTAACTGAGGTTCGTGGGATTCCATTTATCAAGCCAATTTGTTAGTGGCAAAAATTTACTTTAATTTTAATTTATTATATCTTATGTGAGAGCATCTGTGTCCAACATGGAATATGTTGGGGGATGGGCACTCTAATTATGGGAAATCTAGGCAAGGATACAGTTATTAAGTGAGTAATACTTGTCCTCTAGTTGATATTCAGTTGCCTTTTTAAGGTTATAGGGGTATAATGTTTAAATTTAGTGGGATCCCCAAGTATAATTATAATTTAAGCCCCAGTGTTAAGTCTATGAAATTTTGTCAATTGGCACATTTTAGCAAATGTTAAAGTTAATTTAGAACCTATGTTGAACAGGCACAAATGCCAATCAGTATCTTTTTAATCTCTTGTTGTATAAGTCATTGGTATGTTGAAAACTGAACTCTAACCTTTATTTGTCTTGCTCAAATTCCTTTCTAAAGGGGCTAGGGTAGTCATGCCTTACAAACCATAAAATCTCCTTAAAACTGGTCTTTTCCACCCAGTGTACTGTGGCTTACTTTCCAATATGACTCCAGCATGGCAACACGTGACAGATAACAGATGTCCTTATTTTAACCGTCCCTTTTTATTGACCCCAAGTTTTTAGACAAACGTCAACTCTTTCAACCGATTGCCAAGTAAAGAATCCCTAAACCTACATATGACTTGTAAGTCCCTCCTTCAAGATGTCCCACCTTTTTGGGTCAAATCAATGCATGCTTCCCATGTATTGATTTATGATTTTATCTGTAATTCCTGTCTCCCTGAAATGTATAAAAGCAAACTGTAACCCGACCACCTCAGACACACTTTTTCAGGACCTTTTGAGACCGCATTTCCCTGGATGGTGGTCATTGACACTGCCTCAGAATAAACCTCTTTAGGCTGGGCATGGTGCCCCATGCCTATAATCCAGCACTTTGGGAGGCTGAGGTGAAAGGATCATTTGAGTCCAAGAGTTCAAGACCAGCCTGAGTAACATAGCAAGACACTGTCTCTACAGGAAATTAAAAAGAAAAAAAGTCAGCCAGACGTGGCAGCACATGGCTGTAGTCCTAGCTACTGGGGAGGCTGAGGCAAGAGTATCGCTTGAGCTGAGGAGTTTGAGGTCGCAGTGAGCTATGATGACTGCACTGCACTCTGGCCTGGGGGACAGAGCGAGACCCTGGCTCAGGGGGAAAAAAAAAAAAAGAATAAACCTCTTTAAATATTTTGGCAGAATTTCATTTTTCCATCATCAATGTTCGGTATATAAATTTGGGATTTCTGGTTTGATTAAATTATAGAACCTTGTTTTAATTTAGTTATATATTATATATACATGTATGCAATATGTTATATATCTATATTAAAATATTGTACATGTCTACACTATTAATTACTCATTATTTTCTCCCCCTGTACCTAGGGTTTGTTTCTTTGTTATTGTTTTAATACATAGTAATCTAAAACTAGCATTATGTTTGCAGGTCCTGGCATTTGCTTGGTACGTAGATTTAAAGTTTTCTGTTTTTTCTTCTTGGGCCTGTAGCCACCTAATGTAGTAGTATTCCCACCACTTCTTGCCCTTTTTTTATTCTGTTTTAGATTGTAGTTGCCTAGTCTTTATTTTCTGTCTCTGGCTGATAAGAGAAGAAGAGAGGAGGTAAGGGACCTGGTGTCTCTTGGTAACCTCTTCCTGGATGACCCCTGTCATAGGATAATCAGTTTCTTCCCTCTCCCTCTTTTTTTCTCTTAGTCAAAAATTTTTTAGAATGGCTTGGGTTTCTAGGAGCCTAAAATGTTTTCCTCTCTCTGTGTGTTTGCCTGACAAGCTCTAGGTGGCCAGTGGAAGGGAGGGGGTCTCCATCTCTAGGGTGTCCCAATCAACCTCAGAAAGGCTGGGGTTTACATCCTGGAAAGCAATAGTGCCCTCAACTTGGTCTTTTAAATGTTTTGTTTTGTGACAATTGAATTGTGAGTTTAGCAGGTCAATAGGTAGCAGCACTTAAAATGCCTAAGTACTTTGACCATGAGATTTATTAATATGATCTCGTTGAACTAAGAAGCCTCCTCCAGTATTTTAGAGGAAGTGAGATTAAAGAGGTCCTTCCCCTTCTTTCCCTTATTATTTTTAAAATATTGAGCCACCAGTCTCCATGGATGGGATCTGTGATATTTTTTTGGGTCTGGGGATGACAGCAATAGCAACAAGTTATGTAGCACAGGATGGGACCACCAGCTAAGTAGCATTGATCCTCACCAGTACCATGGAGGACTCTTTGGGGACCACATTATGCTGAGGAAAGAGAGCAAATTATCTCCTTCTCCCACTGAACAGCATACAAGGGGTCACCCACTTGTACTGCAGTCCACCAGCCCACCAGCCCCCTCAGCTTTCCAGGTTAGCACTCAGAGATAGCACACAGGAGGGGTCCTTCCTCAAACAGGGATCACTCAGAGGCACACTGAGAAGTAGCCAATTTATGTGGCACCAGGACTCTGGATCCTGGGGAGTGACAGAAAAATTATCACCCTCTTGCTGGGATCAGGGCTGGGAAGTGGTATCCTGGGCTGTGTTATTGGAATTAGGACAGGATCTGCACTTTAGAATGGAGAGTCTTGAGTCTTGACATTACTTGAAAGAGGCGATACAAAGCCACACAAAACAGCACGTGAGGATGCCCAGCAGGAGAAAGAGCTCTCCCAAATGGTAGAGCCTAGTCCAGACAGTCACTTAGTGAGACAGGAGCTGTCAACGGGCATCTTTGAGGGATTCTCTGCCCAAGTTTAGAACAATCTCACCCTCACCACCAATTGTGTTGCAAGGAAAAATTATGCTCCTTAAACTGGGATTTTTTGGTGAAGGGTCTGGACTTTACTAACAGAGTCAAAAGACAACCCATGGAATGGGAGAAAATATTTGCAAATCATAAATCTGATAAGAGATTAATATCTTGAATATATAGAGAACTTTAAAAAATTAACTACAAAAAATAAACAAATTGATTTAAAAAATGGACAAATGCCTTGAATAGACATTTCTCCAGAGAAGATAGACAAGCGGCCAAGAAGCACATGGAATGAAGCTAAATGTCACTAATCGTTAGGGAAATGCATATTAACACCATGACGAGATATCACTTCACACCTGGGATAGGATGGCTACTGTTTCCAAAAAAAAAAAAAAAAAAAAAACAGAAAATAAGAAGTGTTGAGGAATTGGAACCCTTGGTCACTACTGGTGAGAATTTAAAATGATACTGCTACTGTGGAAAACAATATGTATGGCAGTTCCTCAAAAACCTAAAAATAGAATTACCATACGATCCAACAACTTCACTTCTGGGTATATACCCAACGGAATTGAAAGCAGGATCTCAAAGAGATATTTGAACACACATGTTCATAGCGGTATTAATCATGATAGCTAAAACATGGAAGCAGCCCAAGTATCCACCAAGAGATGAATAGATATGCAAAACATGGAATACATATGCAATGGAATATTGTTCAATGTTAAAAAGGAAAGAAATTCTGACACATGCTACAACTTCAATGAACCATGAGAACATTATTCTAAGTTAAATAATTCAGTCACAAAAAGACAAAAGACAAAAACTATATAATTTTACTTAGGTATAAAGTACTCAAAATCATTGAGACAAAGTAGATTTGTGGTTGCCAGGGGCTGAGAAAAGGAGTAGATACAGAACATTATTTAATGGATACAGAGTTTCAGTTTTACAAGATAAAAAGAGTTCTGGAGGTGTATGGTGGTGACGGTTGTAAAACAATATGAAGGTACTTAATATCACTGGACTGTACACTTAAAAACTGTTGAGATGGAAAATTTTATGTGTATTTTATCACAATAAAAGATTGAAAAAATTATATGTAGACTTCTATATAAATACTTGAAATTTCTACTACACAAAATTCTAGAAAACTGCATTTTTTACTTTAGGTTTTATCGAGTGAAGAAGAAAATATCTGCAAGCTATTGTTTGTTGGCTGTGGAACTCTTCCTTTCTGAAATAGAACCAAGGCAGCACAAGTTATTAAGAGGTGAAGTGGATATTATCAAATAGTCTGTGAAAAGAGCTCTTAGAGTTACGGGAAAGTATCTTTACTTAATAGAAGTGTTAGCACTTCCTGGGCTCATTTTCTGTTTGGGAATGTACCAGTTTGCTTCATTCCTATCAGATATCAAGGTCAACTCTATTATTTTCAGTTAAACCCTACAGAGTTTTCATTGAACGTTAAGTAAAAATCACCTTGTTTCAGCGCAGCTACCTTGGTGCTATCAAGGACAGTGGAAAAGTGTAAATCTGAGGTCTTTATAAAGGGATGTGTTTATTTTACTGTATCAAATATAGAATAGCATTATTCCCAAACTAAGACTTAGGGTAATTTGAAACGCTGGGAACTGAACTCACATGGAAATAGGTATTGTTTTGTAAATATCACAACAGTGCTATCCTCAGACAGAAACTTTCGGAAGAGGATGGAAAAGATTAAATGAAGGAAAATGCTTATAGTATTTAAAACATAGAATGGAAAAATGCATCAGAAGATAGGTGTCTATCAGGCTGAGCTGGAAAATATTTATCTCGGAAAACATTCAAGTATTCTGAGCAGGAGATCTGAAAATAGAATGTAGCCTCAGACTTACATGCTGTTAGTGGATAAACTGTATGACCTAAAACACTTTTTCACATCTAGTTGTCATTTCTTATAAGATTCTTTTATTTACGAAAATGACAAGAGCACAGTTTCCTACAATTGTTTTCAACTGTATTTTATTCTGTGATTGAGAAATAACTGAAACATTTTTGTAGGGGGATTTAGAAAGGTTTCTACATTGTCTTAAACCTCCTAAACACACAATCCTTTTTCTGTTAAGAATGCATCAAAACAATATATAAGAAAGGTCTGAAGCTCCTTATTTTTTGTTTGTTGGGATGTCAGATTTAATGTTTCCTGGTCGCCTTTCTCCTGAGATCTTCAACTGTATTTTCTTTTCTTAACAGTTATATAATCTCATTAATTTTCTCAAAATCCCTGTGAGCTGTGAAAGTGATATTATGCTCTTTTAAAATTGAAAGCATCTGAGGCAGAGCTGCAATGACTGATGATGAAACGGCAAAGACCAACTGCTTATACATCCTCAGACAATTGGTGTAGACACTCTCAATTAACAAAACTCAACTTGCTCTTTTTCAATGAGTCCCTCGGTGCTATGGCCAGTCTGTTTTAAAGGTCTCTGGCAATCAGGAGAAACAAGCAATAATAGGAGATGTAGGTCAGCCCCAAAAAGTAAATGCTATTTACATGATTTCGTCCCTGTGTATTTCTAGGAAGCCCTGTTTCCTTCCGAATTTTTATCATCTTAGAATTTATAGATGAGAGTTACAGATAAAATGGCTGTTCATAGATGGGCAACTGGAATATTGCCTATTTTCAAGAAATTGGTTTTTTGTTCTATTTTAAAGATAAAGAAAAAGAAGCTTAAAGTCAGATGCCTTCTCATATTGGACCGCATCTCCTATAGGGGTAAGTCAGATGATCTGAAGCCTTTAGGGAGTCTGCTTAGATTAGTGCAAACAGGAAAAATAAAAAAAAAAGGAAAGGCATTTGTTCGAAGTCTCAAAATATAATGGGTGAAATACTATTTACTGCAACTCATTGTAATTAATAACAGCTACCATTCATTAAACATTAATTGCCAAGGACTATTTTAACAGCTTTACTTACATTAATTCATGTCATCGTCATAAACCCCATAAGGTAGGCATTATTATTTTCCCCATTTTAATTAATTAATTAATAATAAATGAATAATTTATTTATTTATAGAGGCAGGGTCTCACTCTGTCACCCAGGCTAGAGTGTAGTGGTGCGACACAGCTCACTGCAACCTCGAACTTCTGGGCTCCAACCGATCTTCCCACCTCTGCCTCCTGAGTAGATGGGACTATAGTTGTGTACCACCATGCCCAGTTTATTTTCTCCATTTTAGAGATGGGAAAACTGAGTGGAAGAAGATTATGTGCCTTGCCAAAGGTTGCCTGTGGAGCTATTCAGGGAGCTCTGTATTTGCATTCTTTGTAAATATGACATCTATCTTCTCTTTCATTAAAATATTGTATACTGCTGTTAATACTGCTGCTAACGCTGTGGAAGATACACCAACAGATACTGTGATAGTTTCTCTGATAGCTCCCGGGATTAAAATATAGTTTGACAAACATCAAAGGCACACTGTAGGCAGTACTATGAGTGTGGTTAGACTTGACACTTTTGGAGATGTGACAGGGGAGGGAGATCCGGAGGTATCTTTCACATGGTAAATCAGCAGTTACCCTGGGGGTGGTGGCAGGTCCATGATAGCTTGATGTGAAAATTTTATTAGTCATGTGGGCTTCTGGGACCTAAATTTAGTAAGTAAGTAAATAAATAAATATATTAACACATAGGTAGGTAGGTGGGTAAAAAAATAGACAGACAGATAAATTCATGCTGCTAAACAAATTTATTTGTCTTGAATTCACCTGACCAGAAAGCTCAAATTTCTCTTTGCTGGTTTAAAGATGCTTTACTTTATCCATTTATTCAATACAGTTTTTCAGGCACTGTTCTTGGATCTAAGGAAACAACATTTGAACAAAACAAACAGGCACTGCCCTTGGAGCTGGTCAAACATGTAGAGATGCTTGACTGGGTGAGGGAGTGGTAGTCAGAAAGGGTCCATCAACTTGGTTCTTACACTGAAGTGTTGAAACTTACCCGGTATTTTTGTCACTCCTTACTTTATTGTTTGTGCTGTCTCAGATATCACTGGAGTTGCTTTGACCTTTGTTGGCTGTATTTTCCGGCAGCCTCTTATACTCTGGGCTGCTATTTTCTTCTTGGATTTATTCCCCTCTGCTTTTGGTGTTATGGCAATTCCTCCCAATTTCTGATTCTTGAAAACTTAACTAAGTAGCTATCTTTTAAAAACTACCTTTTCAACTATATCTAGGATATTTGCTAAGAAAAGAGATGTCAGTGTATTTTTGTTTGCCATCTCAAAATTGAAAATGGGTATAGTAAATGTTGAAAAACATTCTTGAAAATCCTGCTTTGAATTGTGTTCAGACTCTGAAATATATTCCTTGGAAGTCATCAGTATATAAATTTTTTCACCCTTTGAATTGGCAGCAAGAAATTTGATGTTAAGTCTGGATAAAATAGAATAAGAACATTTGTGGCAAAAAAAGAAAAATTAAATTTGTGAGTGGTATGGCCATAAAGTTCTGAAATTGATTTTCTTATTGAAAGAAGAATTAATGCTCAACATATCAGAGTCTGTACTCGTTTATTTGCTCATTTATTCTATTTGTTAAATAAATATTTATTCTGTGTTAAATATTTGCTATGCATTCTTTAGACACTTCCAGGTGTTTCTTGATCATTTTGCAATAATATCACAATTTAACATATAATCCCAGACAAAGACACTTTATGTGTGCAGAGTATTTACAGATTACTTTTGTGTCCCAATACCTACATGTAAGAATAGTCATTAATTGTAATATTATCTGTAGACAAAGTACAGCAAAACATTTGTATTAACACAAAATTACTCTCAAAAATGTATAATGAAATTATAAGTTCTATAATTCAGAGACATGCAATATTTGTGTTAAAGCTACAAAAAACTTCAACCACATTCAGATTATAAGAATTACGTGTAAATCTTTTTCTTCAGCTAAATGTTAAACTGTTAAATTACTTAATCATCATGGCTGGTTGTTACGTTGTGATTGTATAGTTTTTGTTTATCTCACATAATATCTTTCCTAGTGAGTTTCAAAAAACAGAGCTAAGATTTCTGTTCTCATATCCTTCATGTGTCACAATTGCATTTGTGGCTCTAGCAGCCTTAATGTTCTGACGTGAGTTTTCTGTCCTTTCTCCAGTAAATAATTTCTTTGATTAAAATGTTTCCTACCTCACACTCCAGATATAGAACCCAGATGTAGAATGTATAAAATAAATTAGTTTTTTTAGTAAGTTGCTATTTGATGAAATTATTTCTGAACACAGTATACTCTTTAAAAAGTTTCATAAATAATATTGGCACTCATATTTCAGGTAATATGGTAACAGAATTATATACGCATGTATGGGTATATTATGTGTATATTTAAAGGTTTTATAAACTAAGTCTGATTAGCTAGCTCTGCATGGAATTTAGCACATTAAAATTTTGCTCTTGTTTTCACTATATCTTGTTAAAGAAAGCTGTTGAAAATATATATTGATTTTTTTCTTATAATTTGGCATTAGTCTTCTTTTACTTTGTTAATAAAATGGCTCAAACTTGGTAAATTACTTATTATAATTTAATAAAGAATAACTTTAAAAAATAATAACCTATAATTTTAATAGCCACCTACCTTCTATAAAAAATGAAAAGGGAAGAAGTCCAATATTAATCATAAATATAAAAAGTAGAATTAAATAATGTAGTAATCAAATATATAGATGAATCATCTTACATGTACTTTCATAGTTAACCACATTAATTCTCTATTTTTCCAGGACAGATTTAAAATTCAGCAATCTCTATCAGATAATTCTTTACTGATTAAACTTGAAATTTACAAAAACATCTATGCTTTAAGTTTGACCATTTAAATTCACAGTTTCAATGTAAATTTGAAGTTAATAATCTTTTTTATAATATTTATGATTATTTAAAGATTACTTTTATCTTCTTAGCTTGGGTTACTTTTAATTTGCCTACCATGTAAAAATTATTAAAATTATTTCTAGTAAAACAGCAATAGTGTAAAAAGGAAATATCCTTTATTTAAGTTGAATGTGGCTACCAAATTATGCCTCATCTTAGTGAAAACTTTCAGGGGACTGTATGTAACAGAAGATGCTGCTTAAATTATTTGTTTTCCCCAGTCTTTATGGGACAGTGCCAAGATTAGAGGGTTTTAGAAAATAAAGTTTGGAGAAACAGAGGGGTGTGGGGAGCAGAGAGAGAGTACAGGAAATCCTATGTCCTGGCCTTGCCTCTTGGAGTGAGATTGAAGGATATGCTCACCTGATTTTCTTCCCTAAGGCTAAAGGAGTGGGACTTCAAAAGAATCATTCTTTAAGTTTGGTTATGTCTTCATCAGGATAGGCTGCCATCTTCCCTAGCTAGAAATACCCTTTACTCCAAGGTTGCCAGTTGCCCTGGTGCCACTAGATGGGGAGAGATGGCATAGTGGGATGCTGCATCAGAGTGGAGGAGAAAGACTATCCTCTAGAGTTTCCAAGATCTGAGGAAAGTGGAAGATGGATCCCACCTGTGACCACAAGCCCCAGTGTTATGAAACTGGAGGCTGGAATCTTGCAGGGAAATGTTATAGGATGACGAAGGCACTGGACCCTTAAAATCATGAAGTATGATGGCTGTCCAGTGAGAGTCAGCCAGAAAATGGAGCTGAGTCTTACCGGGGACTGTTGTAACTTGGGAGCTGATTGGGATTGATCTTTGGACGGACAGCAGAGCCTCTGGAGTCTTCTGCTCTTCCTCAAAGAACCTAGACAGGTAAGCTAAGCAAGGAGGCAGCAGCCTAATCATGGGCACTCTCCCAAGGAGAAATTTCTTGCCTCCCTCTGTTTTCTGAAACCACATGGGCCAGTGCAGGGAAGAGTAAGTATGGGGAACAGAGAAGCAGGACAGAAAAGAGAAGAGCAGACCAAGGGGACACCTTAGTTCTGAATATGAGTTTGAGGTTTTTAAATGAAAGAGTTAAAGTCTGTAAAGCCAAAACTGATCAAAAATCTAACAACCAGATTGATTTGTCTTTAAGGAAGCCCAGTACCCAGTGAAAGAATAAATAAAACCAAGATGATAATGATTGTTGAAAAAATAAAATTTCTAAATATTTATTCTCTAAATCTTGCCATTATTTGGAAGTGTAGACTGTTACAGCTGGAAGTATCTTACAGACAATATCTTTCTCCTTCTTAAGTGACTATCCCATAGTATATGCTCAATAAATATCATTGGACAAATTAATCTTCATATTTTATCAGATTAAATTTTTTCTCTGAATGTCCGAATAAACATTTGAACCATATAACTTGATTCTCAATCCAGTATGTTTTTCCCCTGAAATTAATTTGTTTCTAAATTTTGATAGAAACACCACTTAGCTTAATTTTTAGGTTTAAAATGAAACACTACTGTGAAGACTTGAACTATAGGCACCTTCAAAGGATAGAATCTTCTGGACTTTGTTTTTCAATCATTTCTTAACTTTCATAGTTTTCTTAGAAAAATGTAGGTACTACTTTTCTCAATATATTTGTGAAGGAAATCTTCAGTTTCATTCACAGCTTCTCTGACCCTGGCTTGTGTGTGACTGATGGCTTTTTAAGAAATATCTTTGGTTGCTATCATACTGAGAAAACTTAAATCATTTTAGAAGTTTCAAGTTTGGAGAGGTCAACTTTAAACATTCTTGTATGCTCATCAGAAAAACCTCAGATCAAATTCAAATATTATAGAGTACAAAATGATTTTTCATTATGTGGGGAAAAACAATTTTGGGGTTCCTAGCCATAGTCTTGACAGTAAAGTGAGTAAAAATTATTTACAGCGAGTAAAAATTATTAAGTAAAATGGGACTTCTATATTATCCTGTGGGTGATGAAAGCAGGATAAGAAGACAACAATATAATTCAACTGAACAATCCCTCATGATAGTAGTAAAAATGTTTGGCAAGCCAAACTTGCAGGGCCCTAGAGATACCAATGACAAAAGATTAATGGGCGCTTGTCAACACATTATACTCTATACTTTCATTTTAGCAGCAAACACATCTGTAGACACTGTAACCACATCAATGGACACTGACAAGAATGTTTCCAGCAAAACAAATCGTGTGATATGTTGTGATTATTGCCACAACCACTTTTCTTACTTCAAAAAGGTGTCCATGATTTTGCAACTTTGAAATCATGGAGTATTGTGCGGTCTCCTTAACACTCCATCTGTCGACAATAATCTGTGCAGATGTGTATGTGCCATTCTCTTTGCAATGGTGACTTGATTGCAATTATAGTAAAGGTTATGTGGTGGATAGCTGACAATATAAATGATGCACATAGTACTTGTGAATATTATATATTAAATTCTACCTGTTATGAAGCATACGAATAAGATTATAGTGAAGATTAATTTAAATAATTGATACTTCAGAGAATTTTGACCATGTTGGCAAACAGAATTAATTGCGAATTTCCCCAAGGCTCTTCTCAGAGCTCTATTGTGTAAGATCATGGAGGCAATTTTTCCAGTTGAAAATAAACACATTTACTTTGTAAATGAAAACTCTCAGAAGAAAAATTTGATGTAAAAATAAATTTCTAAAACATATACTCTGAAATTAAATTTCATGCAGTTTATTGCTTTGACTGATTCAAATACTTAGATTTCTAAACTGGCCACTTTATTCCGTTCTATGGAAGGTCCAGAAGGCAGCAGATGTTGTTTAGGAAAAAGGCAAAAAAAATCCAGTCTAGAGAGACAAAGCTTTTGCAACCCTGTGAAATTCCTATTTCTTCCAGCTTTAAATGGATAGAATCAGGAATGGCCTCACCACTAGTTGCAAGTCTGAGATGAGTATCTGAAGATGAATAGGCTTCAAGGATTTATCAAGAAGCAGAGAGTAACTAAATGCCATGTATTAATACATTTTCTCTGAATTGTATATATATTTTAGTTAATAATTGTGGTTCCTTATTTTTCAGAAAGCAGCAGAAAAGTCAGAGATAATTTAGGACAAATAAATATGTCTACTCATTATAAAATGTGTAGTAAGCATCACTATTCTGATGTTTGTTAAGTGCCTCCCATGTGGAAAGCCATAGTTAGTAAATATGGTAGCCATCAAAAGAAGTTGTACAGTACAAAAAACAATATAAATGAATAAACTGAGGATTAATAACAGACTATTTAAGGGTAAGGCTACTTTGTTAGTTGATGTTATCCTGGAAAAAAATAAATATGTTCTATCTTGGTGCCATAGTTAAGACACAAAATAAAGATTGGTCTGAATAAGATACATTTTTAATATTTTTTGTCAAAATGTACTGAGTATAGATGACCTATCATGACGAATTCAACTTTAATGATTTAAATGATTTATTCATTTATTTGATGAACGTATGTTGAGTGTCTTTTGTATATTAGGCACTGGTTTTGGTACTAGGGATGTAGAGATGAATAAGGCAGACAAAGCTAAAAATCTAGTGTTTGAGATAGAAAAGTAAGTAAGTAAACAACAAACAGTAAAAGATCAGATGCTTATAAGGGTTTTACAGAGAAGTAACAGAGTAGAAAGAACTAAATAATGACCAAGAGGTAGCATCAGACTGTGTTGTTATGTCACTGAAGTGCATTTAAACTGAAGTCTGACTATAGTAACCAAACAGCATGGTACTGGTATAAAAATAGACACATGAATCAATGGAACAGAATAGAGAACCTAGAGATAAAACCACATACCTACAGCCAACTTATCTTTGACAAAGTAGACAAAAACATACACTGGGGAAAGGATACCCTATTCAATAAATGGTGCTGGGAAAATTAGATACCATATGCAGAAGAATGAAACTGGACCCATATCTCTACCACATACAAAAATTAACTCAGGATGGATGAAAGACTTAAATGTAAAACTTAATGCTATAAAAATTCTAGAAGAAAACCTAGGAAAAACTCTTCTGGATATTGGCCTAGGCAAAGAATTTATGACTAAGACCCCAGAAGCAAATGCAACAAAAACGAGAATAGACAAATGGGATACAATTAAACTAAAAAGCTTCTGTACAGGAAAAAAAAAAAATCAAAAGAATAAATAGACAACCTATACAATGGGATAAAATATTCACAACCTGTGCATCTAATAAAGGTCTAATACCATGAATCTACAAAGAACTCAAACAACTCAATAAGAAAAAAACAAGTAACCCCACTAAACATTAAGCCACAGACATGAATAGATATTTTTCAAAAGAAAACCTGCAAATGGCCAACAAATATATGAAAAAAGCTCAACATCACTAATCATTAGAGAAATGCAAATTAAAACCATGATTAGATATTATCTTACACCAGTCAGAATGGCCATTATTAAAAAGTAAATAATAATAGATTTTGGCAAAGATTTGGAGAAAAGGGAATTCTTATACACTGTCGGTGGGAATGTAAATTAGTACAACTACTATGGAAAACAGTATGGAGATTTCACAAAGAACTAAAATAGATCTATCATTTAGTCTGGCAATTTCACTGCTAGGTATCTACCCAAAGGTAAAAGAAATCATTATATCAAAAAGATACTTGTGCTAGTATGTTTATTGCAGCACTATGCACTATAGCAAAGAAATGGAATTAACCTAAGTGTCTATTAACAGATGACTGGATAAAGAAAATGTCATGTGTGTATGTATGTATATATATCATAGAATATTATTCAGTCATACAAAAGAATGAAATCATGTTCTTTTTGGCAACATGGATGGAATTGAAGGCCATTACCATAAGGGAAATAACTCAGAAATAGAAATTCAAATACCACAGGTTTTCACTTATAAGTGGGAGTTAAAGGGAGTTAAATAATGTACATACGTGGACAAAGAAAGTGGAATAATAGATACTAGATACTCAGAAAGGTAGGACGATGGGAGTGTGGGAAGGGGATGTGGGATGAGAAATTACCTAATGGGCACTATGTACACTAATCAGGTGATGGTTACAGAAAAAGCCCGGACTTCACCACTATGCAATATATCCATGTAACAAAATTTCATTTATACTCCCTAAATCTATAAAAATAATAAATAAAATAAATAAACTGAGACATGAATAGTCAAGAGGAACAGCTGTGGAAAACCCTTCAAGGCAGAAGGAATGGACAGTATAAAGACCATAAGGTAAGAAGATGATGGAATCATCTAGAAATAGGGAAAAGTTCAGTGTGACTTGTAAGGAATGGGCAGGGAGAGAATGGTTACAGATGAGGCTAGGACTGTCATCAGGGGACCCATCATGGAGGACAATGTAGGGCATGATACAAAGTTTGGATTTTATTATAAGTGCAGTGGGATTCATTGCAGGGTTTTAATTCAAGGAGAAAAAAAATCTGATCTGGGTTTTTAAGTGACTGTTTTGGCTGCTGTGTGGAAAATGGTTTGTTGAGGGGCGGTGGTGAGAGTGGAAAACAGAATCAGATGGGATTCTATTGCTGTCATCCAGTTGATAAATGATGGTGGGCATGGAGGTGGAGTCGTGCTCAGATTCAGAAAGAAAGAAGACAGGACTCACTGATGAATTCAGCATGGTTGTAGGGCATATCAAGGATGGTTTCTAGGCTCTTTGCTAAGCAGTTTGGGGGTGATTGTGCAGTTTGATGTAATTGGAAACTTGGGGAGGAATAGTCTCCTGGGAGAGAACAGTTTGTTTTTAAATGACATCCAACTGGAGATGTCAGACATGCAGTTGAATAAGTAGATAAAGGAGTTAAAGAAATTATGAAAGAGCTGGTCACCACTGCAACAACACCTTTATCAAAATCATACAATGACTGACTCCTCTTTTTTTTT
Organism: Lemur catta; assembly: GCF_020740605.2. Taxonomy (NCBI): domain Eukaryota; kingdom Metazoa; phylum Chordata; class Mammalia; order Primates; family Lemuridae; genus Lemur; species Lemur catta. Next base: position 17,891,477 of record NC_059149.1, on the reverse strand, counting down.
TTTGACTGACTCCTCTTAATTTCCTCTGTGCAGCCTTGGAGTCCTAAGCTCTGGGTGAGCTTTATCACTTGGTTTCACTGTGTAGTAGTTCTTAAAAGCATCTTGGATCATTCATTACAAATGGATGGTTTCTAAACACAACTGATGGGCTTGATGTGAATCCTTTCTATTCTAGGCAGTTTTTTCTTTCCTCCTTATTCATTGTGAATCCTACCAATCACAGTGGATTTTCTACAAATGTGTCTCTTTATTTATAAGGTCCACCTCAATTATCCATCCTTTCACTCTCAGGAGATGTTGCTTCTATTTTTCTCTGATCATAGCAACATTTTTTTCCCAAATCCTTATAACTTCTCATATCTTCCATTCAAGTCTTTTTCCCTCTTGACCAGTTCTAACCCATATGCTCTAAGTTCCCATTCCCTTATGTTAGCATTAATAATTTGCCCAAACTCTTTTCTAGTATACATTTCATTTTGCATGTCTGTTGCCACCCTCTGCCTGTAAACATAGATATTTAGGTCTTTCCTCTCTTAAAGCCCCATCTTTCTCTCAAGTTTCCATTCTTTGTGACTTCCTTTCTTCATGACCACACATCTTGAAAAAGTAGTTTACACTTGCTGCCTGCACTACGTTGCCACCTTTCCACCTCTTGTCATTTAAATTCTTAGCCCACTCCTTTAATGACTCCCTGATCACCAGTTCTACTCTAACTTTCCAATTTCTCCCCCTCCTTCATCTGTGCACATGTTGACCACCTCCACCTTTCTTTGTGAGCTTCCCTTGTTTCCAGAGCATTAACCTATTTTTCCTACTTATTTTAAACTTTCTGTTGCTCTTTTTCTTTTTTTTCTTTTTCACACTCTGCTTTTTGTTTCCTTTAAGTTTCTTTAATTTTTAGGGTTATTGTTCCTGTCATCATCATCATCTCCTCTTTTCTCTGTTCACAATCTTTTCACTCCAAAGGTCTCTCCTTTCCAGACATATTCTCTACAGATCTACAGAGTGCTTATCTTACATTTCCAGCTGTCAGATCTATGTCTACAGTCTGCTGTATTTTTTATGAGCACCTTAAACTTAACAGATATAAAAGTGAACTCATTCTATTTTCCCTAAACCAATTCTTTCCCCCAGCTTTGAAATTTTGATTTATAATAGCACCATTGTTTTGGTCATCAGGCCAGGAACTTTCAGAGAAATAGTTGTGGTTTTTTGTGCTGACATTTCTCAGTCACTTCATATGCAAATAGGCACATTTCTAGATCCAAAATGCTTTCATTTTTACCTCTGAATTCTCTCTTTCCCTGTCCATTCTCTTTGTTGACTACCAGTTCCTTTAGTCTGGAGTTTATACTGCTTTCCGGATGGCCTTTGATATTCCCATTTCTTCATAATGTATTTTATGTATCCATTCAATTTTCTGCATGTTACTTCCATAGTAATCCTTCTAAAGCATGGATTTAATTATTTAATTCTCTAAAGCAAAAATGGCTCTCTATTGCTTAATAAATGAAGATAAATATATTCAACCCAAAGTATGATTACAATTTCTCTTTCCACACTTACGTCCCATTAATTTTTCAGTGTTCCCCACCAAATTACAATATTCATCCAATTCTGAATATTCCCTTTATTTCTCAAAAATATTGATGTATTAATTTCTCGGGCTATTTCCTCTGCTTGGAACACTGTATTCTGTTTCTACTGGTGAAATTTTAAAATTACCCTTTCACATGAGGCCTTCCCTGAATTTTCCCAACTTCTGCAACTAAAAGGCATTGCCTCCCTTGAAAAAAAGTCACCTCTTAATTAAAAGCTAGACAGACATTAGAGATACACTGACAGTAAGCGGGGTGATTATCTGATATAGAAGGGTAAATGGTGAAGTTAAGGTCAATTACTGGCTCTCTTAAAATAAGATACCAAAAGCTGAATGGAGGTAGTTAATTGTAATATATTGGGAACAAATATGAAAAAGCAATAAACTAAGTAATGAAATAAAAACAGGAGCACACAAAGGCAATGCAAGCTTTAGAGAGATGTTTCAAGGACATGTTTAATGTTTTAACTGTTTTATAGTTTGCCAAATTTGCTTAATTTGCCAAATGATACTTGACTTAAATCACTTAGCCCTTTTTAAATAACTGTCTAATGGCATATTTAATATCCTGCCTTGAATTCTAGTTAATTGTGTCATCTCTGTTTTCACCACCTCATTTTTTACACCAACAGACTGAGCAATTCATATATTCTTATCCTGACTCACCATGGCACTGGTTCTCAAAGCACCATGGCCATAGGGAATCTTAGTGGAGGTGTCACACACCGATTTAAAAAGAACTTCAGAGATCATGAACCACCACCCTCATACCCAGCCTTCCTCCCTGACCAAGGTACTCACCAGTGTACATTACCTCCTATTCAAAATTATAAACTCTTTCAAAGAAGATGCTAGCTATTATTCATTATTATATATCCTAGATTACTTAATATGGTGTGTGGGACATATTTGAAACTAAATAAATCTGTTATGATTGAATGAATAGGCAATTTGGAAAAAAAATAAGCCCTCCATATGGTTTCCCTAATTACGGAATTAGGGTAATTTTTTCTACTTGAATGTAATGTAAGATCCTCTTCACTTATAAGGCTTGAGGGCAGATACCATGATTTCATACTTTTCTCTGAGAATTATTCAACAAAATAGCTGATTCTTTTCTTTTGCTTATTAGAATGCAGAGGCCTAGAAAATCATAATTTTAATCATTAACAATGGAAGGTAGTTTTATTCCAGACTCCAGAGCCTTATAATCTTAGAATTACTTTTTGTATATGAATATGATGAGAATTTTAAAGAGAGAATAGAAAAAAAATGAATGAGTATAACTGATTATTTATATTCTTATTAAATAGAGAAATACATGCCTTATACACATTATTTTGTTAAGGGACAAAATGAAATATTTGACAAAATATCTCAACCAATATTTCATTTTCTTCTCATAAATAATTTGATACCCCTCAAAATACAAGTATAGAAAAAATATAATTGTAATAAAATAATCTCTCTTTACAAGCAAAATTTTATTATGCTTCTAATCCCAGTTTAGACACTTGATGAAGAATAATACTAAAAGAACTTAATATTAATTATTAAAACCTTACTGTCTCTCTATCAGGTGCTTTTCCTAGTACATTGTTTGCCTCATATTAATGAATTATTAACCCAACTGAATGCTTTATACATATTATCTATCTCTATAGCCTTGCAAAGAAATTATTATTTTCAGTAGGCATAATACAAAACTAAAACTTATATAAATTAGTGTCAAGCTAAATAGCAATGTGAATATGCCTAATTCCAAAGACTTTGATGTCATCACACAAAGGATATTTTCTATTTGATGTAAAATGTTGTGACATGTCTTATGTATTTTCTCTCCTTTTTTGCTTTCCTCCATGCTTAGATTTAAGTCAAGTAAATGTAGGGTAAATAGACATGCTCTCCATCAATGAAGAAACTTTTCTATGCCAATAATTCTCTTGCTATACTACTATATACCACTTTGATTGATTTGAACATTTTAAATAAAATGCTTCCTGCAGGAGATTGGTACTCTGTTTCTCTGTTATGGACTAAATGTTTGTGTCCCTCCCAGATCTATAAGTTGAAATCCTAACACCCATTTGGAGGTGGGGCTTTTAGGAGGTAATTAGATTTAGGCCATGAGGGTGGCGGCACACTTCATGGGGTTAATGCTCTTATATAAAGAGGAGACACAGTCTCTCTCTCTCTCTCTTTCTCTCCCCTCAATCACTTTTTCTGTTTTCCACCACGTGAGGATATAAGAAGAAGACTGTCATCTGCACATCAGGAAGAGGTTCCTCACCAGACACCTGACCTTGGACTTTCCAGCTTCCAGAGCTGTGTGAAATAAATGTTGTTTAAACCACTCAGTCTACGATAATTTGTTATAGCAGCCCAAACTGACTAAGATACTATCACGCCACACATACTGTAGTGAATTGTGAATTCTTATAATTTCATGTTGCCTTGGCATCCGTTTGGAATATAAGTTTAACTCTTATACTAGAAGCAGAACTCAAGCATCCCTGACAGTTTCCAGTTCTCCATCTCCTTCCAAATTCTCAATGTGGTCAAGCCAGATATCTGCATTATACAGCCACCTGGTGACCACTTCCCTATGGGACAGCTGGATACAACCTACTTGATTCCCTCACTGATCCCCACCCCTTGCATGGACTGTGCAGAGATGCTGCAGTGACCACCTATCAGTCACAGCATGACTCCGCAGAACTTGTGCCTGTTTGTTCTAAATCCACCAATTAGAACTCCCCATGGGAATCCTGCTTGGGTAACAGCCTAGAACCCAATAAAGGTTTTGGTCTCAGGTCGCTTACTTTCTCTACCTCTTGCTCCCCAGCTGCTGGTTGAGCTTGTGTGTCCCATATGGCACCTCCCTCCCCATTGGCCCTGAAAGCCATGCTTCCCTCCTCTCTCTGGGACCTGCTTCCGTTATTTCATGTGTTTTCTTATGTTGCTTCCTCTGTGTCTCACCTGACGAACATACCTGAACCTAATTTCTTTCCTGCTCAGGGATCTCCTAGAGAGTGTTTATCTTGGTAGGAGTACTCCAAACAATGGTCAGAGAAGAGCCACAAGGGTGTCTTCCAGCATAAATGAATTTCCTGTGAGTGGGACACCTGGTCATAGGTTGGACACTTAGGCATTAGGCCATCCATCGGGGTAAAGAAATATCCCATAAAAGCCACATTGTAAACATCTGTAACCACCTCCCTAGGAGCCCTGTCAGGGCAGGGCTAAAATTTTTAGCCACTTCCCTGACATAAACCTAAAGAACAAACACACATACACACATAGAGATAAATACAAACAAATTATATGTTTGTACAGTTAGAATTCCAAGGAGAACAAGTGAACTGGAAATCAGTATTTATTAGATAGGAACACAAACAAAAATTTAAAGAAATTCTCAGGTATAAAACAAAAGTAAAAGTCTTACTATGAAAGTGCTCTGAAAACCAGAACATCTACAACTACTCTTTAAGAAAGCATTTGCTGTTTGATATTGCCTCATACACTGTATCTGGGAGAGCCCATCTGTTATTAACAGATGCTGGACTGCCAAGAAGAGGAATTCTGTTTTATGCTTTATGGTAAAATGATATTACATGAAGCAATGTTTTATGTCATCTTTTCTGGATTGATTACTGATCATCACAGACTTGCCCAAGCCAGATTGTGATGCTTCTGGAGAGGTCACTAAGAAAATAGTCTATTGCAGGTGTTTGTAGAGTTTTTCAAAAGAAGTTAAGGGATATTTTAGGTGTTCAGGACAAAAAAAATCATTCAATAATTCATGTGCCATAAGTAGAAATACAGATAGTCCCCCATTTACAATAGTTCGATTTATAATTTTTTGAGTCTGCAATGGTATAAAAGTTATACATATTTAGTAGAAACCATATTTGGATCTTGAACTTTGATCTTTTATTTTTATTATTTTTATTTTTTATTATAAAATTTTATTTTTATTATTATAAAATGAGGTTTGTGTGAGATTATTTTGCCTAACTGTATGCTAATATACAGGCGTTTTGAGCACATTTAAAGTAGGCTAGGTTAAGCTATGATGTTTGTTAGGTTAGGTGTATTAAATGCATTTTCAACTTATTATATTTTCAACTTAAAGTGGGTTTATTGGGATGTAACCCCACTGTAAGTTGAGGAGCATCTGTGGGGGTTGTTTAGTTAAATGATGTTTGCTCATCTGTCTTTGTGGCTCCATAAAATGGAACAAAATACTGGAATCCTTTTGACAGGCTCCTCTGGTTGGTAAAAATAAAAAATTAGAGGATCTACTGTTCACATTTTTGTAGGACTGTCTGGGTGGATATACTCACAAGCATGGATCCTGCAGCCCTGCTTTCTTTTAGATTTTAAGTCTGTTACTATGTTCTTAAATAAATAACATTCATATAATAATGTATTACATGAATCAGGTAGAGGTTGTGCATTAAGTCTGTAGAATCATAGACAGCTAAATTGACTAATGATTCTAAATCCACTTTGAGATTACAATACTAATATTCTAATCAATAGAATAATAGATATTAAGTGAATCACAGGCAAATCTATGTGTCGTTTTGGGATTCATAAATACAGCTTCTATTTAATATAAAGCTATTATTTTCCTAAACACAGACCCAACCGAATAAGTTGATAATGTCACATGATTTCCATGTATTTATTTTCCCAGCAGTTAAATAATAGGACTACCAATAGTTTAAAAATTTTATTAAATTACTGGTTTTATTTTAGAATAATACTTTTGAAAATGTATTCTTGAGGAATAATGGTCCTGCAAGCTGTTAATAAAATGCTAGGTAAAATTTGGGTTCCGAGGATAAATATGTTTGAGAAAATATGGTTTAAAACAGTTAAAGAATTCTCTTATAGGGCATTATAGAATTTTTAAAATGCTAATGGGGGGAGTGAAAAGATATTTCCATTAAAATCTATCCATGAATGTTTATAATAGCTCTGTCTATGATCTTCAAACTGGAAACAATGCAAATGTTTTTCAATGTATAAATAGATAATCAAATAGGGTACATCCATACGACTGAATAAGCAATCAAAAGAATGACTTATTATTTAATAATATGCACAACAATTTGCATGAATCTCAAAGTCTTTATATTGAGTAAAAAAAGTCTCCAAATGTTATATACTATATGATTCTATTAATATATGATTCTATTTACATGGCATTCTTGAAAATATGAAATTGTAGTGATAGAGAAGATGACAATGGTTGCCAGGATTTAGGGGTATAGGGAGGGTTTGTTTTTAAGCATAGAAGTTAGGAGAGAAGACCCTGGAGCAAGACCTTTTGGATCAAATCCAAACTTGGTTACTTCTTAGCTATTTAACCTTGATAAAGTGACCTAAACTTCTCTGCACCTCTGTTTCCTAGTTTTTCATGAAGATGAAACAGGACCTACTTCAGAAAAGTGATGTTAGAATTTAAATGGTTTAAATTACTGTGTTTTTTAGAGTGCAATGGAACTATTGTGTGTCTTGACAGGGATGGTGGTTATAGGAATCCATTCATTAGTTAAAATTCATAGACCTGTATACCTAAAATGTGTTTTACTTTGTTAATGTAAGAAAAAAAAATAAGCAAAATGCTAATGTGGATTACCAACCTCTAGGAGGAATATGGTATGCAAAGTTGTTTTGCAGACTTATTTAATCACTAAATTTCTTTGCTTTGCTTTGCTGGGCTGAGCATATTGAAATACATTCAATAGAGCAAAGACTTTTGGAAATACCCCTCAAGAAAATATTGCAAACTCTTATGAATAGAACATTCTGAGAACTAATGAGTTAATTTAAAATACTTGGAAAGTAAAATGACTCCAATGAATTATTTCAAAATTGTTGGCATTATTGCAGATAAGTTGTCATAATCTCATTTGAAATGTGTGCTGAAGCTGTCAGATAACTTGATCATCCATTATTCGAGGTGAATAAGGGTTTAAGTGGAATTCAGCGTTTGTTCAGGCATTAGTTTTACTGCCCATAAATAACAGAAAGACAATGTAGAAAAAAAGAGGCCAAGAGTGAGAAATAAATCTTATGTTGGCTTTATGCCTAGGACTAATGAAGGAAAAGAAGGTGGGCCAAAATGAACAATAATTCAAAAGGGAAATATGTACATCCTTTAATTGATTTTATTCATAGGGTTCATAACCCTGAGCTATCAGAACTTGTGATGAAAATTGAGGTTTGTCAAGTCCCCAGCAGAGGTGTCACCTTCTGTACTCTATACATCAGAAACCCAGGTAGGACTAAATCTCTCTCTCTCTCTCTCTCTCTCTCTCTCACACACACACACACACACACACACACACACACACACACACAGGAAGTAACAGTGACCTTAGCTTAGTCTAGCAGCAGCCAACTTCCTGTCTTTTAATAGCATATTGGCACAAGCATCACAATTCACAATTCAAGACTGATTGCACTTTTCTTTTATAAAATGAGTCATTGTGTAAAAAAGCCATTGTATAAAAAATTACACAGCTTTTCTTGATATTCTCAAACAATTAATTACTTCTATGTAGAAAACAAGTTAAAACAATCAGTGCCAATGAGTTGTATTTCCTAACTCAATTAATTTACTTGGCACTTAATTAAAAAAATCACTCTTTCCTAATAATCTCTAATAATCTCCTAATACTTGCATATGTTAGGGAAATATAACAAACCAACAGGTGCATTTTGAAGCGTAGGATTGCAGCTAGGAGCCATATTTGTGAAAGATATTTTAAGCATGTCTTCACTAGAAGAGAAAATTAAACATTATAACATTATTATTACTCTTTTTATTCCCTTTAGTTTATGGGAAAAGTCTATAAATATTTTACAATACTGATCACATATAGTACTTTATGTTTTCTTCTTTTATAGTTTTCCACAGGCTCTTCCTTCTGTTTTAGTCATTGTGTAAAAGCAGGCATCCAGTGGAGTCAGGAAACAGATTTAAAATCCAGGCTCTATCCTGTATGTGTACTTGGCAAAGGTGCTTCACCCTTTTAAAGCTTCAGTTCCTTACCTATAAGGTGGAAATAATCCCTGTACTGTCTACATCAGCAAGTTATTGTGAGAATCCAACGAATTCATAGCACTTAGTAAAATGAGATTCTATAAAAATGTTGATTCGTATCATCATCGTGAATACCTTTTTCATATTCTTGACCAATCCATGCTTGTCAAAATACTGCACAAATCTTGGTATTTGTGTTGCTTCTTTAAGAGTTCATACTAATAGAATAATGTGTGAATATGAGTACATAAGATATCACAGCATCTACTACAGTGCTCTGTTGCATCAATTGTTGTGCTCTGGACCTCAATAAACATTAATTGACAGAAACTCAAACTTGCTTTAGTGCAAGGATAGGTGGGTGGTAGATGGGCATGGTCATTCCTTGTTCAAAGCTTTCATCAATTTTTCAACACTCAATGTAGAGTTAGGAGGGAAGACCCTGGAGAAAGACCACCTAGATAATAACCCAAGCTGCTCATTTCTTGGCTGTGTAACCTTGGCAAGGGACTTAAACTTCTCTGAACTTCTGTGTCTTAGCTGCACACAGGGATGATACAGGATCTACTTCATAGCAATGTTGTGAAGTTTAAAGATGTCAAGTACTTAAAATGCTATTGGGCACATAGTAAGGGCTTAATGAGCATTTATTGCTGCTGTTGTGTGTATATGGATGAAAATCTATAGCAGGATTTTGCATGATTTGGCTACTAGTTACTTCATCTTGATTATTCTACAACCACTACCCATCCCAAACCAAACCCCTTTCATGTACACTTTTTTAGTCCAGCCATACGAGCTTTTACTAAATTGTTGTATTGCAGAGCTTGGACTACTTTTCCCTGCCTAAGGCATTCATACTTCCTTTCCCATCTACCTGAAATAGTCTTTCCACCTCTCCATTCCCACTTGTCTTTCAGAGCTCAGGTAAAATATCACTTCACTGAGAATGTCTTTCTTAATCTACAAGAATGGGTCAAATCTCTTTGTTACTTGCTAACATACCTCCCTGTACTTTGTTCGGAGCATTTATGACAATCATGAAATAATTAATTTTGCAATTCAGCATTTATTGACTCTTAAAAAATTCTGTCTTATTAACTTCTGTATTCCCAACACTTAGTACAGAGTCCAATAAATATTTGCAGAATACATAAATAAATGAATAAGTAAAATCATTTAGTAACTTCAAAGGCTTAAATTTAATTGATAAAAAAGGCACATTTCAAAATGTCAAAGAACCATGGTTTAGAGTATATTTAACTGTAAATATCCAAGGAGATAACACATGAAAAAGTACTTTTTTTGTACCTATTTAATATTATATAAATTTAAAATATTGTGACAATTATTATCCATTCAATATCTTTTGGACAAAAAAAGCCCATGATCTATAAATTTCCTCTATAACCCATGCTCTTCCAGAAATCATGGCTAGGAAAAAGGTACCACAAATGTGTCCCTATATAAGTTTAACTTTAGAAAATGACCAAGTTGTTTGGAATATTTTTATAGCACATTTTGGAGGAAGTATATTGGATAATTATTAAATAATTTGCCTCTAGTCTAAATTAGACTTGAATAAACTGATGAACCTCCCATTCAAGGCAAAGCCTTGAACAGATTTTCATTAACATCTGGTATTTCCCCAACTCACTTTTCTCATTATTAAAGCCAATAAATGGTTTGGGTTGAGATTATTCTCAAAGGGTCTTTAGAAGACAGCTGACCAGATCTGTTTATTACTTTACTTTCCAAATGTTGCCCAAAATATCCTTTGGTAATCAATGCATGACTAACATTCTAGAACCTATTAAGAACAAAGGATTTGGAATCTGCTATGCTCTAGGCTTCACTCCTAGTAGAAACTGTTCATTAATTTGCTAAAAAACCTTTTATATAAGGGACCTATTTAAAATATTCATTCCACCTTGAAATTAGGTTCAAGTAAAAAGTTTGCCTTTGCATTTAAACTTGTGCATTTTCTATGATTAAGCATGAGATATTTCATTTATTCTTTTTCTTTTGATACAATTTTGACTATTGTAACTGATTTCTAATTTTCCACAAACATCTGTGTGTCTACCGTTTATTGGGATTTTTACTGTATGTTCAAAGTAATTTGATTTCCCTGCGTCAAATACTGTGCAGTCTTGTAAGGGGCCTCAAAATCAAGTAAGCATATGTAAATTCTAAACTAAAAACAAAAAAAAATGAACAAAATATTGATATTGACTCTGTACAATGTCTTTTCTACGTGGGAAGTTAAGTACAACCTCCAGACATTCCTCAAAGTCGTTTGACTTAGAAAACATTAAGGAATCAGATTATTTTCTTTTCCTCTCATGTCACAACCATTTTTTTTTTGTCACAACCATTTAGATAAGAAAATATATGTCATGTGTTTCTCTGAAGCACCAAGAAATGTTCATTGTGGTAAGTTATCAGATCTGAACTCTTTGGTACACTTCTCTCCTCATCTTCTTTTCACAGCTCTGCCCTGGAAGACATGTCCCATTTCCAAATTGTGAGGTATGTAACCAACCGACCACGTGGCAAATGACACTGGAGAGCCAGGTGGATGGTGTTTGTAGGTGGAGCAATGATCTTTCCCCTTTGCATTTCTTACTAATTAAGGAAAAAAGGGATGGAATCTTGGCAGAATGGAAAGATAATGTGATTTAGAGTCAGTCAGTGGTGGGTTTGAATCCTAACTGCTTCATTAAGTACCCTGAAGTTGGAGGAGTTACTTAACTTTCCTGTGCCTCAAGATATTTTCATGTTAAATCTTTGTAACGCTACTATGAGCATTATGTGAAATCATATATGTGAACAACTAGCCCAGACAGTAGATGTTTTCAAAACTGGATATTGATGTTAGTACTATTGCTATTAATGAGGACATTGGTGGCCTTTGCATGCCCACCTTACTCTTTCTTTCCTTAGTGAGGAAAAGTGGGTGAGTGATTTTGTGCCTCCAAGACCAAACTAGCTAGAATTAAATCCTAATTCAAACAAACCAATAAGCAAACCAGTGAGAACCCTAATATTGTTTCATTTATATGCACTATATTGGCAGAGTTAAAGAAAAATAACCATGTAATAAATCCACTTAGCCACAGCTGGTGGAAGAGGAAAGTATGTAAAAGGTCCTTTCTTCACCAATGTAAGTAACCTTTCCTTTTAGGCTCCTCTCAGGCCAGTGCTCCCTGGTTGGCCGGAGTCTTCCCCTGAAATCTTTCCTCCTACCGTGTCTGCTGAGGCTGGCTGCCATGGTCTTCCCCCAGGATGCATTCTTTCTACACGTGGCTCTCTGTTAGGTAAGCCCACAAACTTCTTCTTGGTGTGGTATTAATGGCTGACAATGGCTTTCTAAATTACACCTTCTAAATGACATTTGCATTTGAATAGGAATTTTGGCAGATGGGGTGGGCGGCATTTTGAAACGTGGGTTCTTTTTGGTTTCACTGTGGCAGCATTGACTAAAGGATCTTTTTAATGGCATACTAATTATAAGAGATGTGACTAGGAAAAAATGACCACATACCTTGTGGAGACACTATGTTAAACAAAAATTTCATTGACCATAATGCTGCTCAAAGCTCTTAACAGGCAATGTGCATTTTGTACAAGGAGGCAGTAGATTATACAAAATCATCAATTCAACAATTATTTATCGAGTACCTCCTACATACCAGGCACTGGCAACCTTTCTGAATGTGAAGAAGGAAAGAGTCCTACAAAGCTGTGAGGCAGGAGAATTTGAGAAAAGGTAAGAGGAAGTGGGATGAGATGAAGTGAGAATGAGCTTGGCATGTTCACCATCGCATAACACTCACTTTGGAAATCTCTTTTCCTGAACTTTGCAAAAGGGTAGTGTTCCACAGAACATATTTTGAGGAAAAGTACTTTATTGCTATATTGACATGAATTAAGTCCCTCTCAGCTTCCTGGCATCATCTGTGAAGTGGGCTGTAATACTTATCTCATATGTTATAAGATTTAAAAAAAAGAACCAAACTGAATGTCTCATAGATATAGATACTCAGTAGCCATCAATTTTTTTCCACACTGTTGTTACATTGAAAATCATCCAAGGAAAGAAACTATTAAAATGTAAGACTTAGTAAATATTTGCACTGTTTACCAGTCTTTACTATTATGTATTATCTTTAATTTGTTCATGCTGTGATCACTTAATCTTATTATTAATAAAATCTGATTTTATACTAGCAATATCAAAGAAAAATATATACAAAAATTGTGAAATGCATATTTTTATTTTCATAATAAAAGATCAATTCTTTTTTCCCCACCAAATGATGTCCTCAGAAATTTGCTATTGGGTTCAAATAAAAACTCAGATTAGCTATATGTGTTTTTTTCACATGAAAATTAGTTTTAATCATAAAGGAGGCAGTCTATGTATAAATACAATTATTAGAAAAGCATTGGTCTATTAATTCCACAGAAATAAACATAATGCAAGGTTATCTAAATTGAATTGCATCTCTTGTTAAAAAAAAAAGCATTAATCTTTCAATTTGTTCAAGAGGAAAATGTTAGGTGAACTTTTTTTAGTGACTCATTTTCCACAGTTTCAGAGAAAAAAGTGTTAGAAATGGAGTATATTTCAAACATGAACAGAAAATTATCTGTCAAAACAAACACTTTCATATGACTTATAAAGAATCTATTTTAAAGAATTATAAAGATTTCTGCCTCAAAAAATTTAATCTTAAATGTACAGTATTAACAGGTGTTATACCCTTCATTTCTATTAGTATAGGCAACTTATAGGTAAAATAAGATTATGCTTAAATAATTTGTTTTCATCCCTACTGCCACAGAATTCATGTGGGGATTTTTGACAGGCAAATTAGACAAATTCAGGAAAAATGAGCAAAATAGAAATTGAAAGGCTAGTGTAATAGAGAAAAATTGTAAAATGACTAAGACTTTTTTTAAAAAATAGAAGAATACATGCTCATCATTCAAAAACAAAACTGTACATAAGGGTAGAAAAGGACTAATGTCCACTGTCCCCAATGCATAATCTCACTCTGCAGAGGTAGTTATTATTAAGAACATATTTTGCATGCCACAAAATATTTGCCATACAAGTGAGTCTATCATATTTTTTACACAAACAAGTAAAATGGGTGTACTATTAAATATAATTGTCTTCATCATGCTTTTTAACTTTTAAGTTTATTTTGGAAAACTTTTCTGTCAAACACAGAGCCCAGCTTCTCTTGTTAACAATACCTGGTTTTTCATTCGATGGATTTGTCACAATGGATTTAGCTAATCTCCAATCAAATGGTGAGCATTTAATAATTTCTGTGAGTTTGCTTTCACAAATAATGCTATTCTAAAATTAGATACACAAGTCCTGCTATGTTGTTTCCTGGTTGCTTTTGGGCTCCAACATCTGCTCAGCTCTGTGTAGAACTAGGTTAATTGGTCAGTGGAGGAAGTGGCTAGAACACACCATCAGTGTTGCTTAGGATGCTATAACAAAGTACCATGGAATAGGTGGCTTATAGACAACAGAAATTGATTTCTTCCAGTCCTGGAGGCTGGGAAGTCTAAGATCAAGATACTGGCATATTCAGTGTCTGGTAGGGGCCCATTTTCTGGTTCATACAATTAGAATATGTCATATTCTGGCTTAAAATTCACCAACAGTGTCCATGACCCTTGGGCTAAAAGCACACTTCTTACCATAGCTTACAAAGGTCAGTATGATCTATCTATTGTCTACCTCCAAAGTTAACATCATTTACCACTCTGGCTTCCCTCAGGATCCAGTCACACTGCCTATGTTGGCATATCTCAGAGATATTGTGGATTTGGTTCCAGACCACCACAAGAAAGCTAATGTCCCCCTAAAGCAAGTCACACAAATTTTTTGGTTTCCCAGTGCATATAAGAGTTGCATTTACACTCTACTACAGTCTATTGAGCGTACAATAGCATTATGTATAAAATGGACATACTTTAATTAAAATGTACTTTGTTCCTAGAAATTGCTAAAGATCATCTGAGCCTTCAATGAGTCGTAAACATTTTGCTGGTGGAAGGTCTTCCCTCAGTGTTGATGGCTGCTGACTGATGAGGGTGGTGGTTGTTGAAGGTTGAGGTGTCTGTAGCAATTTCTTAAAATAAGACAACAGTGAAGTTTGCCACATTGATTGTTCCTTTCACAGAAGATTTCTCTGTAGCATGGGATGCTGTGTGTTAGCATTTTACCCATAGCAGAGCTTCTTTCAAAATTTGGAGTCAATTCTCTCAAACCCTGCCACTTCTTTAACAACTAAGTTTATGGAATATTCTAAATCATTTGTCATCATTTTAACAATGTTCACAGCATCTTCACCAGGAATAGATTCCATCTCAAGAAATCACATTGCTCATTCACAAGAAGCAACTTCTCATCTGTGAAAGCTTGATCCTGAGATTATAGCAGTTCAGTCCACATCTTCAGGCACCGGTTCTAATTCTAGTTCTCTTGCTATTTCTACTACATCTGCGGTGACTTCCTCCACTGAAGTCTTGAACCCCTGAAAATCATCCACGAAGGCTGGAATCAAGTTCTTTCAAACACCTGTTCACGTTGGTATTTTTACTTCCTTCCATGAATCATGAATGTTCTTAATGGCATCTAGAATTGTGAATCCTTTACAGGAGGTTTACAATTTTCTTTCCCAGATCTGTCAGAATAATCACTATCTATGACAGCTGTAGCCTTATGAAATGTATTTCTTAAATAATAATACTTGAAAGTTGAAATTACTCCTTGATCCATGGGTTGCAGAATAAATGTAGTGTTAGCAGACATGAAAACAACATTCATCTCCTTGTACATCTCCATCAGAGTTCTTGTGTGACCAGATGCATTGTCAATGAATAGCAATATTTTGAAAGAAATCATTTTTTATGAGTAGTAAGTCTCATCAGTGAGCTTAAAATATTGAGTAAACCATGCAGTCAACAGATGTGCTGTCATCCAGGCTTCATAGCTCCATTTATAAAGCACAGACAGAGTAGATTTAGCATACTTTCTAAGGGGCCTAAGATTTTCAGAATGTGCAGTAAGAGATGGCTTCAGGTTGAAGTCATCAGCTGCATTAGCCCTTAATGAAAGAATCAACCTGTCCTTTGAAGCTTTGAAACCAGGCATTGACTTCTCCTCTCTAGGTATGAAAGTCCTAGACAGCATCCTCTTTCAATATAAGGCTGTTTCATCTACATTGAAAGTCTGTTGTTGAGTGTTGCCACTTTCATCAATTATCCTGGTTAGACCTTCTGGATAACTTGCAGTTTCTTGCTGCATCAGCACTTGCTGCTTCACCTTGCACTTTCATGCTATGGAGAGGGCTTATTCCTTTAAACCTCCTAAATCTAAACCGACCTCAGCTAGTTTCCAATTTTTCTTCTGCAGCTTCCTCACATCATTCAGCCTTCATGGAATTGAAGAGAGTTAGGGTCTTGCTCTAGATTAGGCTTCAGTTTAAGAGACTATTGTGGATGGTTTGATCTTCTATCCAAACCACTGAAACATTTTCCATATCAGCAATAAGGCTGTGTCATTCTTTTATTATTCATGTGTTCACTGGAATAGCACTTTTATAATACTTGCCTTCAAGAACATTTGTTTTGCTTAGCTAACTGTCTGGTGCAAGGGGCCTAGCTTTGAGCCTGTCTTGACTTTTGTCATACCTTCCTTATCAAGCTTAATTATTTCTAGCTTTCGATTTAGTGCGAGAGAACTGTGACTCTTCCCTTCACTTGAGCACTTAGAGGCTATTGTACATTATTAATTGGCCTAATTTCAATATTGTTGTATCCCAGTGAATAGGGAGACTCAAGGGGAGAGAGAAAGATAGAGGACCAGCAGGTAGGTGGAGCAGTCAGAATACACGAGACATTTATTACGTAAGTGCCCCCAAACAGTTACAATAGTAACATCAAAGATCACTGATCACAGATCACTCAAACAGACATAATAATAATAAAAAGGTTTGAATTATTTTGAGAATTACCAAAACGTGACACAGAGACACAAAGTGAGCACAGGCTGTTGGCAAAATTGTGCCAATAGACTTGCTCAATGCAGGGTTGGCACAAACATTCAATTTGTAGAAAATGCAACATCTGCAAAGCACGATTAAAAGAAGTGCAATTAAAAGAAGTATTCCTGCATGCACAGAGATTATTGTATAAGATTATTCATCATAGTATTAAATATAATAATATAATTATAATATAGTCAAAATGTGATACATGTAACTTACTAAATAACTTCTGGCACATTCATGAGATGAAATGATTAAATTAAAAATCATGTGGAAGATCAACATGTTATATCAGTGGTCATTCTTGGGTAATAGAATCATGTATGATTTTATTTTTTCATTTTATTTTTGTACCTTAAAAGACTTTGTACACGAGCTATATATTTCTTTTGCAATGAGAAGAAAACAAGAATTTTGTTTTGTAAATACTGTCAGGATTTTTATAAAAATTTTTATACCACCCTCTCATGTTACTGCAAAGATAATTTTATTTGCTTTTTCTATCGTCAGTTGAGATAGAGAACAGCTAATTACTATATTTGGGTAGAATATCATCTATACATTACAGCCCTCAGGTATTTTAGGATTGTTTTAACATTGCCTTCAACCTTCTTGTCTTTTGAATAAATTAACCATTTTTTATTGATTGATTTGGAATTCATCCAACTTTTCATTTTATGCCTTGTTTCCTGATATATTTTCATCAGAAAATTTAAGAATACATGCTCTATTTTGACATATTTCAATGATTTGAAGGATTGCTAGATTTTGTTGACATGAAGGCATCTTAACACATATTTACACAAATATCTATTATTACTTATGTTTCAGATCTACACTCAGCAGCCTACACAAAAATATCTCAATTAACCTTATATTTCATGCTAATCTATGATACTTTATATTTTTTGAACATATTCTTCCAAACTAGAAAATAATCCCTGATTGTAAATTAAGCCCCTTTGAAACTGCATGTATTTTTTATTAATTTTTTTTTTTTAGCAGTTTCAGGTTCACAGCAAAATTGAGAGGAAAGTACAGAGATTTTTCCATATAATCCCCCACATACACATAGCCTCTACTATTATCAATACTCCTCACCAGAGTGGAACACTTATTATAATTCATAAAGCTACATTGACACCTTGTGATCACCCCTGGTGGTGTACAATGTCTGTCCAGAAAGTATCCAGCCATTGTTACATAAGGAGAATGGTTTGCGCTACATTGGTGTAACCTGGCAGCCAAGGAGAGTGGACTGGGATGCGCGTGTGTGAACAACGATGAATTCACTGTACTAGTCAGTAGGGCGCTAGACGCTGTTGAGTGAGCATGTGTACTGTGTGGCTGTCACATTCAAAGTGTCTGAGCAAGTAGAGCAACAACTCATTTTCCCTGTTCTTTTCTATTGCTTTTCTAGTCTCTTTTTCATTTATTTCTGCCCTTAATATTTCCTTTCTTCTGCTAGTTTGTTCCTCTTTTTCTAGTTCCTTGAGGTATAAACTCTATCATTTGAGGTTTTTTTTTTTATGTAAGCGTTTATTGCTACAAACTTTTCTCTTAGACTTTTTCTGCATTCTGTGAGTTTTGATATCTTGTTTCTTTTTTTATTTGCTTAAAGACTTTTAAATTTCTCTTTTGATTTCATCTTTGACCCATTGATTGTTCATGAATGTGTTGTTTCATTTTCAAATATTTGTAAATTTGTCAGTTTTCTCCATTATTGATCACTAGTTTCATAGCATTATGGTCATAAAAGATAACTGATATAATTTCAATCTTCTCCAAATTTTTAGACTTGTTTTGCGGACTAACATATGATCTACCCTGGAGAATGTTTCATGTTCTCTTGGAAACAATGTGTATTCTGCTGCTTTTGTATGGAATGTTCTGTATAAATTATTGGGTTCATTTGTTATATCATGTTGTTTAATGTGATGTTTCCTTATTGAATTTTCTGCCTGAATGATCTTTCCTTTGTTGAAGTTGGGGTATTGAAGTCCCCTACTATAATAGAATTGATGTCTATTTCTCCCTTCAGTTCTGTTAATATTTGCTATCTACCTCTCTTAGGTGAGACAGGATGGCTAGAGTGGGCTAGAGTTGAGTATTTTCCTTCTCCCACACGGAGGGCTAGAGCCGGCTACAGTTCAGTATTTCCCTTTCTCTAGGTTGATTAGGTCCTGATGAAACTCCAGTAGATTAGGGTCCAATTAAACGGTTTCTCCTAAGGGCAGGCCTTGTTAAGGAGAACAGAGTTCTCTGGTATATTTCAAAATGGTTCCCTTTCTCCTCCCTCTGCCAGCAGCATGAGAGGATTTTTCTCCGATATTTACTGTGAGAACCTGATCAAGTTCCTAGAGGTAGAACTTACAAAAGTGTTGGGGCTCCTCTATGACTTGGTCAACCCTGGAGTTTTTAACTTTCAGATTTGTATACACTGAGTCTCCAGCAATCACAGTTTAGGTTTTTTTTATCCTGGCACTGGTTCCGAGGGCAGTTTCTGTTTATGAGTTTCTGCTGTGATAAGCTGTGACTTTCTGTGTTTTTCTGTCTCTCCAATCTTGGGCACAGTGGTTTTCCCCATGTCTTCACCTCTCTTACATATCCAGGAAAAGTGGTTGATTTTTCAGTTGTTCAGCTTTTTACTTGTTAGGAGAGAGTAGCAACTTCCAAGCTCTTTACACTCAGAACTGAAAGATGGAAGGCTAACATGAAATTTCTGAAAGCAAAATATTTCTATTTAAGAAACAGAAATAGCAGTTTGGATTGTATAACTAAGAATCTAATTCTCATTTTTATGAGAATTCATATATATTTATGAATATATTCATATATATTTAACTTTTCTTGTATATTCAGCAACTATTATGTTTTTAACCTTTAAAATATTTTATGCAAGTAATAGGTTCAATGCATATAGATTTATATACAATAAAAAGTTTGTGCAAGAAAGTTGGACAAAGAATTATTTAATAGTTTTTACTACTATGGCAATTGGGTGCTGTGCTCCAATGTACCCACTCTATCGTGTTATTATGGTAGTTAAAGGCCACCTCAGGTCTTTCTTAGCACAGAAATCTTCATGAGTTTTTATATAAACACAAAAAGCCTTTTCATTCTTTATGTAAACTCGAGTAAAGACATTGAGTATTATGTTCTTCTCCTTTAAGAAATGGGATCATAATGTTTTAGAATTTCTGGCAAGGATATAAATTTGAAATGTTGTAAATATCGTTTGGCTTCAATTTTTCTGGCTGCCTAGAACTTTTGAATGTAGTCCTGCATGTTTGGAAATTTTCCTCTTTTGTGAGCCTCACCTTACTGTGTGGTAAAAATCTGAAAACTTGATTCCCAACTTTCTTTGTGGTTGGGGCCCAGACATATGAACAAATCTCCACCTACCGGATGTATTAAAAAAAGACTCCAATTTGGAAATCAGCAGTCTGAGGAAGGATTCACAGTGCTGAACCCATTTTTTGTGGGTAGGAGGATGGCAGGAGCCTACGACTTGGGTGATGGTGGTAGATGTTTACCCTGGGTCCTAGGACAGCAATGGTATTCTAGCTGGTGCCAGCAGCAGTTGCAGCAAAATCAGTTTTTGTCACAAATTTAAAAAACTATATCTACTGCTTGTTAGTAGGAGTGCCTGCAGCAGTGGTTTTTTTCATTGACCCCTTCTGTGGTGTGGGTCATTATTTTCAAAAGTGTAGTCTTAATCTTGGTTCTTTAACCCACTCACTCAATATTAATATCTACCCAATAAACTCCCTTTTTGCTTGGCCAGCCATAGTCAGCTTTGGTGGTTTGCAGCTGACAATCCTGTCACAGATCATTTCTTACTGTTTTTATTCTATGAAATTTTTTTTGCATGGATATTTGATTTTTATCTCCTCTTTTAGCATATGGATTATGCTGCTTTTTAAACATGTTTTTACTGGTTGTTTTAGAGTTTCTATTATACTTTTAAAACCAATCTAAGTCCAACTGCAATTAGCACTATTGTCCTTCACGAGTCGTGTAGATAGATACCTTATGAGTGAGTATTCTCCCAATTCCTGCCTCTAGTCCTTTATAATATTCCTGGCAATTATACACTCATCCATATGCTAGAACCACATGATATATTGTTGCTATTACTACTTTGAACAGTTATCATTTAGATCAATAAAGAATAAGACAAATTAAAATAATTTTTTTCCATAGCTCTTCCTTTCTTGGTATGGATCAGAGTTTCTGCACTGTATATTTTTTCTTTCTGCCTGAAGAACTTCTTTGAACATTTCGTGTGCTAAAAGTCTGGTAGCAATGAATTCCTCCAGTCTTTGTTTGCCAGAGAACACCTTAATTTCCCCTTTACTTTTGAGGATAATTTCACTGGATATAAAAGTCTAGGTGAGTGTTTTTTTTTCTTTTCTTTCAGTACTTTAAATATTTCACTCTCTTCTTACTTACATGATCTCTGATGAGAATTGTGATGTTATTCTTATATTTGTTCCTCTATAAGCAAGATGTATTTTTCCTCTGACTTCTCTTAAGATTTTCTCCATGCTTTTTCTTTTCTTCAGTCTGAATATGCAGTTGATATATCTAAGTGTGGTTTGGGGGTATTATTTCCAGTTGGTGTTCTCTGAGATTTATGATTTGTGTTTTGGTTTCTGTTTTGGGGGTTAAGGAAAACTCCTCCTTTGCCTACTGAAGGTTTGCTGAAAATTACTGACAAGAGGCAGAATAATAGGAGAAAAGACATACAAATTTATTTGCTTACAGTTTTACATGACACAACAGCCTTCAGAATGAAGACTCAACTCCCCAGTGGGGTGCAGAAGCTTATATACTATCTTGAGGTTACAGAGAGAATGTGCGTTCATAGGATGGTTAAAAGAGTTTATCTTGGTAATTCAGGTTTTAATGGCAAGATAGGTTATGGAGGGAGAGAAGAAGGGACTTGGCTAGCAAAGGTGGTCTTGTTGTGTAATTGAAACCTCTAAGGTAGCAGCCCTCAGAAAAAATTCATAGTAACTGTTTCTTTTGGACCTTTAAAGGTGTCAGTGTCAGTTAATCTTTTCTACAGCAATGGACAAGGGAAAGCCTAGCTGCATTAATGCAGACTCTCTACAGATGCAAATTTCCCCCACAAAAGACAGCTTTTCAGGGCTTTCTTTGCTGGTGCTCTGACAGCTATCTCAAAATATGTCAGAGAAATATATTTTTTGGGTAACATATTTTGATTGCCCTCGCTGTCATTAATTTTGGAAAGTTCTTGGTTGTAGTTACTTCAAATATTTCCTTCTTCCTTCCTTCCTTCTTGTGGTATTCCAATTTGTATGTTACACATTTTGAAATTGTCCAGTAGTTGTCGGATGATCTACTTTTTTTCTTCTCATTCTGTTTTCTCTTTGGCACTTCTGTTAGAAAGTTTCTGTACATTTATCTTCCAGCTTGTTGATTGTTTCTTATCTGTCCAGTTTACTGATGACTCCATCAACGGCATTCTTTACTTCTGTTACTATGTTTTGATCTCTAGCATTTCCTTTTGATATTTTTGTTATAATATCCATCTCTGTGCTTACATCTTACATTATGTATTTCTTCTTGCATGCAGTATACATTTTCCATTATAGCCCTTAGCATTTTAATCATAATTATTTAAAATTCTCTCTTATAATTGTGATTTGTAGCTAAGTCTCAATGCAACAATTGCTTTGCCTTTCCAGGATTTTTTTTTCCCTTTTTTTCATTTTGGTATGCATTGTAATTTTTGTTGTAGCTAGACATTTTTCACTGAGTAAAGAGAACTGAGGAAAATCGGTCTTTACTGTGCGAATTTATGGTAATCTTGCTAGGAGTTCAACTGTGTTACTGTTTGCTGTAACTATAAGTGACAGGGGCTTAAAATTCCTCTAGTGTCCTTATTTTGCCTTCCTTCTTGACTTTGGGCTTCCTTAATTACTCCTTCTCAGTCTGAATCTTGTAGTTCTTTCAGCCGTTGTAGTTCTTTCCACTGTTCTCATATCGGAGCCCTATCCCACCTGTTGTGGTAAGGTGTGGTATAGGGGAAGTATTGTATATATTTTGATTAAATATTAGTCTTTTAGTAGGCATGCTTCCTTGGCCTGTGACTCCATAATTGTTGCTCCAATAGTATAATTTTTCCTCCCTCAGGTAAGACAGGAGAGATAAAGGGAACTGAATTGGTAAAACTCTTTCTACAGGTGAAATAAGCTTCTGGCAAAGTCTTTTCCACTGGAGGGTGAGGTTTTCTCATGGAGAACACTCTGAGAATATTTCATAATTATTACTCTTTTCCTCCCTTGCCAGAGCCAAGAGAGAATCTTTGTTGGCTCTTCAACCTAAGATCCTGGTTGGGTTCATAGAGGCAAAACTCTCAAAAATATGAGGTACTCCCCAAGACTGCAGCCCCTGGGTTTTCTCATTCTTATGCTAGTTTACACTTAGCCTTCAGCAATTTCTTAAAAATTACCATTTCTGTGTTCCTACCATTTTACAGCTCCTGTGGGTTCTGCTGCAGGTAAGCATATATTGGAGGTGATTCTCTGATTCACCCCTTTAGATTTAGGGGTGGCTGTTTGCTCTGCAACCACAGTTCCTTGAAAAGTCATTGCTTTTTAGTTCGTCATAATTTTTTCTTGCTATAAGGTGGGAATAATGACTTCCAAACTTTTGGAACCCATCTTACAGCAAGAAAAAATTATGACAGACTAAAAACTATACATCCCTGGATTTATTTTTTATACATGTAGAGATTAATGATTTGAAAAACCATATTGATATGGTAAAACAGTATCTAGAGATATACCAGGAGAGAGAGAAGATTAAATTTTAGATTAGATGCATAACAGAAAGTAGAACATGTACAGTAGCCTTCCTTAATCAGTGGATGTATTTTCTTACTCTGTAACCACCTTGTTGGATGCCTGCCTAGGGCAGAGGAGGTCACTGGAATCCTTGCAAGGGGGTCAGATGAAGCCACTTTCTCCAAATAAGATGTTTTGCCAGTGCACTGGGTCACTAATGGGATTGTAAAGGGCTCATAACTCCCTCCACCCTCAAAATTGAAGTTTTCCATCAATATCAAAGTTCTTTAAACCAAAGAAATAAAGCTAGAGCATCAGGACCCCCTAGCAAAATCAGCCTTTAAACGTAGTTTTCAAAATAAAATGCCACTTCTTACTAATTAATCATGGATGGTTGTTTCAGTTTCAAGAATCTACTTTCTCAATTTGCACTTGATTTACAGTAGCAGTTTTACAGTTGTGTTTTCTGCTGGACTTAGTGTTTCTTATAGAGCTTAGCCAGTGTTTGGTGCTGCTTTTTCATTTCATTAGGAATATTTTCCTATCCCTTGTTGATCAAGGATTCTTGAACAACTATGGTCAGGATCCTGAAGTGTCAGAAACATATCCATGGCCAGCTTTCAAAATGGCACAGTCAAAAAGGTTGTTGACTACATTTGATTAATCCAAATTTAGAAAACATAAAGGAATCCAACATTAAACACCTAACAATACTTTAAAATGAGATTATTTTACTAGACACATTGAGCTACCTGACAGTTTATGAAGCCATCATTTACCTTCTTTTTCGTATCTCAGTGGATAATTTTAGTATTTCACTTCTTTCTCAATTACCTTTATCAGCTTTTATTCAACAATTTTACCCAGGGTAAGAGCCTAAATCCTCAAAATGGCCTGAAATGCCTTATAGCTCTGATCTCACCTCCTATTTTTGTCTCCCTTTTAACTTCCTTCTAGCCATGGCTTTCTTGATGATTCTTGAACATATTGTGCATATTCTCATTTTAGGATCTTTGTATCAGCCGTTCCTCCTGCCTGAAACTTTTTTAATTCTAATAAGTGCATGTGTAACTCCCTCATCTCCAAGTTTTTACTAAATTTCATCTTGATAAGGCTTACCTTGACCACCTTATTTAATTTCTGACTTTCCCTTCCCTGGTTTTTCTCATCCCCATTAATCTGATTTTCTTTTCCTTTTTCTCTGATTCACATATTTTCTAACATGCTAATAATTTACTTATTTATTTTTGTTATTACTGTTGTCCCCTGCTAGAATGTAAGCTTCAGGGAACTGATATCTTTGCAAGTTTTGTTCATTGATATATCCAGACTATCTAGAATGGTATCTAGAACGTAGTAGGTGCTCATTACATTGTTGTTCAGTGAATGAATGACCATGCCTTTATGCTGTGCATTTAATTCTATACCCCAGGCCCTGTGCTAGGAAAATGATGATCAACAAGTCATAGATATTACCCTTCATAAACAGATCAGTGAGATGCATAAAAGTGGATTGCAGTGTGCTGAACAAGAAATAATGCATATCTAAAGTACAACTGCAGCAGTAGGAATGGTTCAAGTACAAAATTTGAAGAAATAGTCCCAGAAAGCACAATCAAAAAGTTTTGCCAGTTGACTGGATGGTAGAACATGAAGGAGAAACATACAACAATTGTTTCTGAATTGAGATTAGGGATGGAGCAACATAAATTTAGGAGATGAATATATTATTCATTTCTATTTATGTTAAATATAAGTTACTGGTGGTGTGTTCAGGGGCATGTGTTAAATATGGTTATATAAATCCAGAGTATGAGAGAAATATTTGAGCTGCAGATATAAATCTGAGGTTCATTACTATTTAGGTGATAATTGAAGTTACGCCTTGGATGAGATTTTCAGAGAGCAGTCAAGAGGACATAAATATAAAAAAGAACAGTGAGAACAGCAATATAAAAGCCTGGTGAAGTGAGACCTACAAAGGAAAGTGAGAAGGTGAATTTTGAAAGGTAAGAAGAAACTCAGATATCAAAGAAGAAGAAAAATTCAAGAAAGAAGCAGGCTACAGTGACAAAGATTGCAGAGACATGCACACACACTGGAGAAATAAAGTAAGACAAGAAATTACCTAAAAATAACAATTTACAATTTATATATTCCAGTTGAAAAATACCCATGTTGAAAGAAATATGTGCCTGCCTGCCTATGGTTTGGGGAACAAAGATTTTGAGTAATAAATATATAATTGGTTGCCATTCAGAAAGTTCAGTCCTAAAAGTTCCATGTACTCTTTGCTATATTGCAATATCACCTAGTTCTTATTAATTTGGGAAGACTCTAGAAAGGGTACATTTTCATAAGCTGTCAATTGATGCACTTACAGGGTGAAGAAAGCATGTCTTGACTTTTTTGGACATGCATTAGAGGCAGGTGTGGAATGAAAGCCTGCAAAGGCAGAAAGTGCAGAGCAAGTTATGTGGTTTATGACAGCCTTGTGAAAGATATTAGAAGTGTAACATAATGGGAAACCATCAAAAATTTTTAAAGGAATGTTAATAAAGTCAGATGTTATAGCACATAAAAAATGTTCCTTACTAAAGCTGTCCGATGGCTGGTATTAAAGGTGGGACACATGGTCATCTTTGTTGCATCTTTAGAGCCCAGTGTATTTTCTTATGTATTGTAGGCGCTTAATAAATAGTTTCTGACCGAAAGCAAATGTGCTAGGACTATCTCAGGAATATCTCAGGCGGTGGAAACAACATATGCACAAGTTCTGAGGCATGAAAAGTTCTGGCAAATTGGAGAACTACAATATGGTTCGGACAGAGAATGAAGAATTGGTTTTACAGAGTAGAACATAAAGCTTGAAAAATTAAGCCTTGTAGGAAATGGGAGGCAACTTTAAAACAAAGAGTTGCATTAGATTTGCATTGTAGAAAGATGGTTGTGGTGGTGAGCTGGATGTATCAACTTTTAAGGGAAGGACAGAAGTAGATGAACCTACAAAAATAAGGAGAGGGAGCATTTAGACTGAGAAGGTAGATGAAATATGGGAGTCAGTGCAAGAGAGAGATTCAATTAAAAGGTACAGAAATGTTACATTAAGTAAAACTCAAAAAGTAGCTGCTGGGTTTGGAAGTCATTTCATTATTGTCGTCTTTGCTCTCCCTTTGGAGAGCAGAACCCAGATTATAAGGGACTGAAGGGTGAAAGGGAAATAAGGAAATAGAGGAAGCAAGTTTACAAAATTATTTCTAAGAACTTGGCTAGGAAGGGAAGTTGGACACACACAAAAATTATAGGTTTTAAAATTTTTTAATATATTTAAAGGAACAAGGACTTGATATTTTTACATAACCCTTGGAGATAGAGAGCTTTAAAATACAAGAGAGAAGAATGAGAGAATTCTGCTTGAAAAGAGAAAAGAAACCAGAACACAGGTGCAGGAATTGATTAACGCTATATCGCAGAAGAATACCTGATTCTCTGCCATAGGAGGAAAGAAAGTAATGATGGTTGTGGAGGCAAATGAATCTTTAGATGGAGTTAAGCAGAGTACTGAAAGAGAAGGGTTGTTCTTGGCCAAAAATGCAGAAATGCATTAGTAAAATTCATTATGCAATTTTATGAAGCAATGGTGAAGGGCTTCCTGTTTAACCTGGACTTGAAACTACCACTGAGGCCCATAATACAAGAGTTGGACTAAAAATAGATTTACAAAGTAATGCTGCTTTTCTCTACTTGACTATTGACTCTTACTTGCATTTTACTTATTAAAATAATATCTGCTGGTCAAGAGGATTAATTTATAGAGTGTTTTATTTTCCTGAAGATGAATCAATAAAGAATTAAAAACGCATATCTATACCTCTTTTCTAATTTCTCTCTCCTCAAGAGTTCTTTTTATTTGTTTTAATATCATCATTCCTAAAATTGTTCTCTTTTGCAATTAACTTATAGCAACACATAACTGCTATTATTACTGCCTTTAAGAAAAGAGAGGGTTATCATATCTTATACATTTTAAAAAACACCTAATATTCTATCCTATAGTCACCAGTCTATTGGTAATTATGAAGGACAAAAATTCACCACTCTAGCATGCTATAATAAAAATCAAAGTCAAAAAAAATGCCTCACACATAGGAGTCACTCAATAAATGTTTGGGGAATACAAATATATGTTGGAAGTCAGGCCAAATTAAGAACCAGCCTCTGCCACAGTTCTGTTCCCCCGTGACTTTGGGCTGTGTCCTGGATGCATCAGCACTCTTGACTGTAGGCTTTGCAGCCCCAGTGCAGACATTAGCCCGCTTTGGCAGGCACAGCCTTGACATTGGCAGGGACTGTCAACAGCGGCGGCATCTTGGGGGAGGCTCAGTGGTGATCCCAGCAGAGGGCATTGGAGGCACAGCTCCCGACACAGGCATGACAGACACCCCAGGGGTGCCACAGAGGGGGGAATGACCTACCCCACATTATTATCTGCAAATTCATATGGGAGACCAGTGAGACACCTCCATGGCATTCCCAGAGGCATTGTGGGAGAAACAGAGGTGACCCATTAGGGTATTGAAGAAGCAGAGGCAGAGAAATACTGTGCCATCCCTGATATTAAGATCCTCATTTTGGTCCCCAAGTGGGATGACCAGGAAAACAAGGGCTTCATAGTCATAGGGCCTTACATCCTCCTTTTTCCCATCTCCTACTCCTAAGCTCTTATCTACCTTTTGCTACTGCTCCTGCTAAAATGATAAAAACAACAATGGTAGCTGCCATACATTTTATAGCATGTTTACCTACTATCTGCTAGTATATACTTAATAGTTTTGTCTGAATCATCTCATTTTAGTCTCAAAAGTATAAACCCTAAGATAGGTAATACTCTAATTTTATAGGTGGAGGATATTGTAAAATTGAAACGTCAAGTGATGAATATCTAATAGTCACAATTCCCAGTATGTGAAGATAGGACCTAACTCTGTTAACTCTGCTCTTGGCGGTGAAATGACTTTCACCCCTTACTGCAGATGCGACCTTGTATCTCAAGATGCTCCTTTGAGTATTGCAAACTTACGTGGGACAGTGACAAGGAAAGTCCCATGTGGACAAATACTCTGTCAGAGAAGCTCTCTTTTTTCCTATTTTGGTCTTTGAGTGAGAAAATTTGATTAGCCTGTTTAAATAACACATTGTATTAGAAGCTGACATTGTATATGAAATTATACATATTAGACTGGTTATAGCAAACGGTACAGTTATACTCCTATAGGATATTGGGAGTTTGATTATTTTGACTTGAACTTAAGCTACCTCTCTGTGAATAAAACAATAACCACAACTACTTTATGTTCATAGTTTTGGTTTATTCATAATATGATTAATATTAGTATGTATGTATTAAATAAATTAAGATTAGCTATTTCTTAAACATGCTTTTTATCCTTATTTTTAAAGTTATAATGATAAAATTTTCATATTTTAGATAGCTTTTCAGAACTTTACCCTATAAAAAGTTGTTATTCTGGTATAGGTCATTTATTTGTAGCACTAAGAAACAAGGCTGGTTACTCATGCAAGAATAAGTGGTACTATTGTATTTAACAAAGGAAATCAAATAAATCTTGATTTTACTTTAATTTAAAAATTACCCTTTTTGGATATTACTATTGATTATACATTTTTAAGTTTAATGAATAAGAATTACCTAAAATCAAAGCTATGCCATGGTAAATATCATTCCCCGGATTTCCCATTGTTCAAACGAATTGTGTGCACATTATAAACAGTGTCACTTTCAATTTTTTCCCTAAAGAAAATCAAAATATTCTCACTGTTATTAAAACTTTAAAAAGGAGATAATAATACAATTTCCTTTAAAAGGTGTTTAATCTCTGAAAAGCAAAGTAAGCAAAATAGCATCTTTCTCCTCACTCTGTAAAAGACAATTATCCAGATATTGCAAGGAGAGATTGGTTTGACCAACAGAGATGTATCAACAAAAAATGCAAATGTTTGTGTATTAGAAAGCCTTATGATAGTGGCAGTAAGAAAATGGAAGTCTG
Organism: Lemur catta; assembly: GCF_020740605.2. Classification (NCBI taxonomy): domain Eukaryota; kingdom Metazoa; phylum Chordata; class Mammalia; order Primates; family Lemuridae; genus Lemur; species Lemur catta. Next base: position 17,861,850 of record NC_059149.1, on the reverse strand, counting down.
TTTGAATAATATCCCCCAAATTGATAAACAGTGACTTAATTCACTGCTCCAGGCCCAATAAGAGGGTGTCATCACAATCACAAAAGGGCACAGCACAATTGGAATCTTCTTTTATGTTTCTAATATGTATGTTTTCCAAGGACCATCTCTTCTACATGTGTATCCTGTCCTCTGCTGATCATCCACCTCCATTCCTTTTAGGACCCAGATATTCAACAAACCCTGTAGTCTCCCAGTTCTCAGATTTACTCCTAACTTTTGGGTCTGTGGTGTCTGGACTGACAATAATAATGATGATGATAATGAAAACAGTGGCTTATGTTTATCTAGTGCTTACCAGGGGCCAGCTATTGTGTTAAGAACTTGGAATTTATTTACTTATTTAAATTTCAGAAAGCCTTAATTTACAGATTAGCCAATTGTGGCAAAGAGGTTAAGTCATTTGCCCAAAGTACACAGTTAATGACAATGGCGGGGGATCTGAGATCTAGAGCTCACATCTGTACTCAGTACGCCAGGCTTTCTCTCAGAATTTTTGATTTGTCTTTTCTGGCTTAGCCTCAGGCTCCTCTCTCCTGAGCTGTTCTCATGCTAAGCTCCTACTGATGCTGTCAGTAGTCTGACATTCCTGGAACAACTTCCCACATTCCCCCTTCCTGTCTCAAACAAGAGAAGTGAAACTAGCAAATTTTGCAATCTCTCTTCCTTTCCATGGCAACTCCCTAAAACTTAGTGTGATTTGACCAAGCTGTGACAATGTTTGCTTTTAAATTATTTTATAATTTGTGAAATGGAGTCCCCCAGTATCACATTGTTATAATAAATTGAATAATATAATAAATAACAGGGTTTCCTCAGTTGTTATAAGTCAGACTATACCTATATTCCCAAATCGAAACACAAGAAAATAAATCTTAAAGACTTTAAGTCAACAATCAGCCATTGTAACTGTGTGTGTGTGGGGGGGAGATTATATATTAGTATCTGTAAAAATCACTTATTCCACAAATATTTAATGATTATGGGACTTTTACTCTGCAAGGTGCTGTGATAAACAAATGGGTACTTGTTAAAATGTTTAAAATCTTGGCAGAGAGATGAATGCACATAAAATACTGTTATAGGTGCTTAGAAGAAGGACATTTAATTCTGGTATGGTTGAAAAGAGTGTACTTATGCAATATTTTGTAACAGTATTTATTCCATAATAGAAGACAATATTACTATTACTTCCTTTAAAAGTTGAGTAGAAATCTGTCAATGATGAGCTAAAATTTAATAACATTCAATTTGTATTTGGAGCAAGAAAGTGATGTAAATTGAAAGTAAATAAAGAATCTTTTAAATAAAAGCCATAGATCCACACACTGAAGGGAAATAAAAAGATGAAAAGACTATTGTTTTATTTGTATTGCTTTATTTTATTTATTGTTTTATTTTATTTATTTATAAGCATAATTCTTTCATGTGGAAAATCTATAATTATATAAAATATCATATTTAGTAAATTTATTCTATAATTTCTGTTGTTTTTGTTACTATCACATAAATGCATTGGTATCTTGTAAGATAATGCCCCATTTTAATATTTCTTATGCTATTCTTAGACTCTAGTTTTGGCTCTAGCACTATCTACTTTAAATAATTCTATTTATGTATGCATCTGTTTTTTTCTCTCTACAAAATGAGGATTTACTTACATTATCCTTATGGCCTCTTCCCAAATTTAAAATAATTTTGTGATTCTGTGAAGTGGTATGTATAAAAGTCAAAGGCATTCCTTTTGTACTTTAGTATGAACACTTTCTATTTGCTGGAACACACAGAGGTCTGGAAATGAATGTCTGAAAAAATTTGTTTTGATCATTCTATTTCTGAACTAGTGGGTTAACTATTAATATTAGGAAATTTTCCCATTAAAGAGTTTTCCTTTGATAGAGGGCTGGCTCTTGTTAATGCTTATGGGCCTTTTTTCTAGGGTATACTCTAGAGCTCTAGAGTAATGAGGTCAGGCCTGAGATGTAGGAGCTGCTTATTGAGTGCTTGTGAGTGATAAGCAATGGAAGGTGGGATGATGGAGTGTGAATAAATGTGCCAGCCTCATTAATCTTCTAAATCTTTGAGTACCTTGATAAATTTACATGTGTTTGTATAATTAAATAATTTATATTAATATTTTGTTTACTTTTACATGTTTTTGTACTTAAGTATGTATAACCAGACAGTATGTATGTAATATGTAGCGTTAATGTACATTGGAGTTGTATTTTTTTTTTTGCTACAACCAACAAATATGCAAAAGATTCTCTAGGGTTTTCTGTTAGAGAATCCCTGTGCTCACCATGTCTATATTCTGCTCTCCTTTGCAGCCATACACTGATACTTCATTTCTCAGGCTCATCTGCAAATAGAAGGGGCTGTGTGACCACCCTCTCTGGTTCATGCAATGTGAACAAAAGTGATGTATGCCCCTTCCTGGCTTATTTCCAGAAATATCCTCATGCTCATCCTTTTTCTTTATTTCCTAGTCAGAAATTCCTCATGTGTGGCATTAGCTTAGCAGTCAACCATGACAAGGACTCATATATCAGAGACCTAAAGGTTGGAGAGCCCTATTATAGCATGGCAAAAATCTGATAAGACTATTGTCAGTGATAACTTAGTAGGCGGAACTTGCACCTACTGAGCTTTCAGCTCAAGGAAAAGGATTGGAAAAGAGAATGTTCATACTGAGTGTTAGCTACAATTAGCTGTCTTTGGAAAAATATTATAAGAAAGAGATGAAAAGGAAAAGAAAAGGGAATAGAACCAGTCTAAACATTTAGGGCACCAAAAAGATGGAAATGTCAACTACTTTTAGAATTCATAAAATAAGACATAAAATTTTTAAGAAGTTCTACCTTATAAAGGACCAGTAAAAATATTCTATTTAATAGTCAGACTTCAGCAAAACTCAGATCGACAGTGGTCTTCCTCCCAAGCCTACTGCCCCTGTGTCATCGCGTAGTCATCCATTAGTTTAACAAATGGGACATTGAGTAGTAAGCAAAGAAGTAAAGCACATCTGAGAATTCTAGGGAAGACGTTTGGATGTGGTCACAGACACATGAAAGTAAGCAAAAACAAATAGATCATAAGCCTACTAATATTTTGAGGGAATTTCACTGCCAAAGAAACTCATCCTTAATGTTGAATGTTCCAACTGTAAAAGAACTTTTGGTCTCCTGATATAGGCTGAATTGTGTCTCCTCCCCTCCCCTCAAATTCATATGTTAAAAATATAACCCCTAGTACCTCATAATGTGACTGCGTTTGGAGTTAGGGACTTTAAAGAGGTGTTTACATTAAAATAAGGCCTTTAGTTGGGCCCTAATCCAATTTGACTGGGGCTCTCATAAGAAGAGGAAATTTGGATACATAAAGAGACATAAGAGATGTGCATGCACAGAGGAAAAGCCGTGCAAAGACACAGTGAGCAAGCAGTCATCTGCAAGCTGAGAAGAGACCTCAGAAAAAAACAGACTTGCTGGTACCTTGATTTATGGACTTCCAGTTCCAGAACTGTAAAAGAATGAATTTATCCAGTCTCTGGTGCCTTATTATGGCAGCGCCAGTGAACTAATACAACTCCCAAGCTAACTTCAGCAGGAAGTGGCTTACAAAAATATTCTAGCCCCTAAGGAGAGCCTATTCTCCTACACTCATTTCAGATGTGGCCAAGGAGGATGATGAACACAGAATAAAATTCTAGAATGTAGAGGTAAGACAACATTGGACGGGGGAGTTCTTCCCAGTAATATTAGAGTCAAATCAAGGAATACTGTCTACTCCTAGGATAAGGTTTCTGTGTAATATCTACGAAGGATCCTTCAGAATTGCTCTGGGGCAGTGAATGTTGGGTGTCTTCAGTTCTTCCTTTTTCTTAATAGGTATGATTTCTTACGACTCTCTTGTCATTGTTGCACATTTAGATGCGAGAGTTTTGGAGAAAATTGATTGTCTTTCTAATTCACAGGTGACTAGAACGTGAGGAACCATTTCTGGAGAAGACTCTACATAACCCAGAGATCCTAGACATTGAGCTAAAGTGTTCAGATGAGTTGATGTATTCTATGCATGATAATCAGGAAGCAACGGGATATTTGGTGGCCAAAAGGAGTAATTGTGACAGAGATTACTAGTGCTTATTAGTATCCATGTTCCTTTCTTTCTCTCCACAAAACTGCACTATGTTACTCAGCGTCCCCTACAATTAGGTGAAGCCACTTGACTGAGGTTAGGCTGATAGAATGTTAAAGGAAGTGATGTATAAGTTTCAGGTCTATCCCATAAAATCTTCTACTTCTCAATTATTCTCTACCCGTGTCTCCTGATTGAAGGTAATCCAGTAGAGGACTTAAGAATCTAGAAATTGGAAGAGCCTCTAGGTTGAGTAATGGAGTAGAACTCTTGCCACATTGACCTGCATTGGTATGTGAAATGAGCAAGAAATAAAACTTTGTTGCAGTAAGACACTGAGATTTGATTGTTGTTTACTCTAGTATTTATGTTGATTGATAAATAAATATGCTTATGAGATTTACAGAATCACAGTATATGCTCAAATTTACTAGGAAATGCCAATTTCCCCAATATTGTTGAATCAATTTATAGTCCCATGAGTGCACTATAAAAGTATTCTAGTGGCTCCATATTCTCCCCAGCATTTTTTAGGTCAGATTTAAACATTTTTTGCCAATATAGTTATACGAAATATTATCTGATATGGACTTAATTTGAATTTTCCTGAATAATTATGAGGATGGATATGTTTATTGACTCTTGGGTTAACTTCTTCCATAAAGTCCTTGTTCAAATCTTTTATCCAATTTTTTCTATTTTGTGATCTCTCTTTCTCTACATATATGTTGGTATTCTATATATATATACACACATACATGCACAGTATACATGTAGCTATTAATTCTTTGTCAGCTTTATGTCTTACAGATATCTATTAATACTTCTCATTTGAAGTATGTTTTCTTTCTGGTGTCTGTGTTCAATCAATTATTTAATCCACGAAATGCATTAAGATTGTAGGAAATTTCAAAAACAAAAATTACTAATAATCCCATCAGTGAAGATAGCAACTCTTAATAGTTCTGGTATTTTTATTTAGTAAACATTTGAGAGGAAATGAAAGTTTATCATAGATTTTTAGAACTATAAGGGGCTTTAAAGGAAAAGGTACTAATATCTATTGTGTATCTGTAGTATAATGGGCTTTTTGGTAATGCTCATTACATGTTATTTTACCTGTTTCAAAAAGCGTGGTACAAAGCAGTTATAGCTCTTCTAACAGAGCCTCATTATTTTATAGCGACTTGAGTTAAAAGACTAGTCATAAGTTCACAAATTAACTCATTTCTCCTGATTTCCACTGTAGTTCTTTTTCTATCATATTCCACATTAAAACTTTTGAGGAAGTAACAATAATATAAATACATTTTTCTATAGCTCATATTATAAAACAGAGGTTGAGATTTTGTCCTGACTATAAACTTAGAACTGGATCATAGCAGTGGGTGTGTGTTCTTCATGATTGTCTAGAACAGGTCTTTGGATTTTCTTTTCTGTCATCTGTTACTGATTATTATTAACTCTATGTGCTTAGTATTTCACACTTCTTAAAACTATGTGGTTTCAAATATACTAACTTTTAATAAATATTACTGATTAACTTGAACTATAATTTTTATGGAGATTATGTTCAATTAGTCCTAATAATCTTATATCACTGAGCCAAAATTTTGCCTTATTCGTTTTTTAAAGGAAGTTTAAGTAAGTTGATTAAAGTTAGAAAGGTATTTTCTTGTTTTTATCATAAAAGAAAAATAAGTAATTTTTAATTTCTGGTAACTGCGGAACTATGGAAATTTTATCTTTGAGTCAAGGTCTTATGTTACACGTAACAGTTAAGATTGACTGGCATATAATTATGCAGAGATAGTTGAGTTTTGTAATCCAGGGCTAAGTTGAACGTAGGCAGAAATTTAAAAAAATAGTTCTCCAGTCTTACAGCTAATTAATGCATGAACATTTATAAAATACATTTGAAAAATGTAGTTTTGTGAAATTAGTTTTTAATGAAAATATAAAAAATTTGTATATTGCTTCTAGATCAAAACCAAACAGGTAGAAAATTAAGTTTACAATATTACCATATGAAAAAGAATAATAGAGTAACAAAGAATTATGAAAGTGATTTTACAACATGACATCAATTTACTATATACTGAGACTACTTCTAAAATGGATTATCAAAAGAAAAATCTACAAAGATGTTTCATTCTGTCTCGAATGTGCAGACCTCTAGTAAATATGCACTTTATCCATATGTGCTTTACAAATCAAACAAAAATACTTAATCATAGATAAATTAAGTCTTCCTGCTTTAGATCAAAGACATTCGCATGTCCAGTTAGGATTTTAAGAAATTCTACCCTTTCAAACATCAATTTCCAAAAAATATCACCTTTGAAAAGGAGGAGGGTTTGCAGGTTTTTTTTTGTTCTTGTTTTTTTTTTTTTTTTTGCAGATACATTCTGAGGAGCACCAGGATAAGGAGTCAAATCTTGAAGCATAGGAAGGTGGAGCTGACTGCATTCAGAGCAGGAAGAGTTGAATAATAATAAGGAAAAAAGCTACAAGATCCCATAAAGAAACTCCTTCCTGCCTAGAAGTTTTTGCCAAAACATATACAATTTTATTTTTAATTAGGACAAAGATAGATATTTCTGGGCTTTTGAGGAAACTACTTGTCATTCTGAAGTACAGCACTAGTTAGGCTGCAGTTTGTGGGGAATGTACTTTCAGTTCAATATAAAGAGTATACCAGTTTATGGAACAACATTGTCATGCATAATTAGGCTTTAGAAAACCTCAAATACATGCTCCCTAACTTGGTGCTCTCAATGGCTGCCAATGGGTAGAATATGAAATGAACCCATGCGGTACCATGCTCCATGGGCTTCCATGTTGCCACGGCTGATTAAGCCATTTGTGACCATTGGGTGTAAACATAGTTTGTCATGCAAGATAGATGATTCTAACTAACTCACAGCTCTATATGCCCCCACTTGGCCTTCCTCTGCCTTTTTTATTTTTTAGCAAGTCAGTGACAGTTTTATACAACATAGTAATAACTTTTTTTTGACTTTGCATTTTATATCCTTGGAGCATTTCAAAGAACTTCATATGAAATAAAAATATTTAACAATGACCAAAAAAAAAATTCTCAGAAAATTGTCAAAGTTACTAAATAAAGGTCCATGGCAATAGGTATGTATTGATGATGAGAAGGAACTGACTGCCAACAGATACTCTTAAAATTTAAGTTTAGTCAAATCCTATCTCCCTCCCCAATAAGACAGGATTGAAAAGTACTCAATGAAAATTTCATTAAAATTATTTAGTTATAGCATCTTTATTAGAATTCAATTTTGTAATTAAATAATTGCTTAAAATTATTTAAGCACTATCATTAGTTTATTAAATATAATTTCATTCATTTATTCTTTTTTTTATGTAGTGCAGTCATGGGAGTAAAGAGAGAAGAAATTTCACATTAACTAATTTACTAAAAACAAGTTTCAAATAATCATATGTCAATGAATAGACCATAAAAACAATAATATTTTGTTTTATGGTATCATTCATTGGCATTGTCAGAATAGGAAAATTTCCAAACTAGAAATCATTTGAAAGTAAGAGTCCTGTTTTAGAATTTAATCACACACATTAGTATTAAGTATTTTCTTCCAGATTCCTTAGGTTTTTGTTTTGTTTTGTTTTTTGTGCTGCTCCCAAAGTATTCCAACCTAAGCCAATACTACTTTGAGTTCTTCCTGGCTATTCCAACCCTTCTTTTAGAATGAATTACAGTTTTATTTCTCTCTCTTCATACCTGTGGTCTTGTCTCTCATGTTACTCCATTTCTTGTAAGACTGATGCCAATAGAAGCCATGGAAAGTCTGACAGTTCATAAAGGTTTATTGTTGTTTGTATTATATTGGTTTATCACTTCTGCATGTGTGGGGGGGATGGCTTAATACTCAAGTTCTTCTGTTGGAATAAAAAATATTCCCAGAAAAGTCACTTTCCTTTCAAAAGGTTAGCTTAAAAATTAATATGAAGCCTGTTTGTAGAGATTAATTTTGCTGAAGGGTCCAGCTGATATTAAACAGAAATAAACCAACTAATACAGTCAAAATGAATAATGGGACAACAGACTTTCCTTTTTCTAATAGATTAGTTAGTGAGATTAGTACGATTACTATTTATAGTAGTAAGGTTGTTCATTTCAGGATGAACAAAAATTCTTCAGAGTTGCATTTTTTTTGGTATGTAGTTATAGTTTTAGGGATCACTATTTCTGAACTTTTAAAGCATAGGTAAATTGATAATCATTTTGATAAGAAAGTATATTGAAGATCAACAGTAGCATTTGATTGGAGACATTTGACAACACTGCTTTCTCATTTGTGCATGTATAATTGTGGTGTGATAGTCTTTGACATGGACTGGTGTGCTTCTTTTGTTTTAATTATTGTGTTATACCCTTAACTATTATGCATTTGTTGCTACCTTTAATTCAAATTTAGATCACACTATTTGTGTGTGTGTGTGTGTGTGTGTGTGTGTGTGTGTAGATTTGTTATGTTTCTACTTCTTATACTCCACAAGAAGTTTAGAATTTTAAGGTAGGTTATTTTTTAAAACTTCAAACTATAATTAACAATGTTTATGACTCTGCGCTTCAATAAATAATGGTTTTGGGGGATGCTTCTAAGACTGGAAGTATATTAATCACAATTCTCTTTAAATCCTGCAAAGCAGATTCTCCATTATCTGTTAGAGACTACTGTCATCTATGCTACAGAAAGTGCATGCATTCTCATGACTAAGCTGCTTCTGAAATCCTATGTGGCTAAACAAATATAATTCTTACCAAAAATGATACATTTCCCAATATTTTTTCTCCATTAAATCTATAAAAGAAAGAGAGACATTCTCCCAGTTTCAAATTTTTGATAACTTTAATTCTACATTCTGGTTTCTTTTTGGCTACAAGCAGGCATGTCTGTGCCCTTTTATTATCTTTATCCTTTGCTTTCTCCTGTCATCTGAGGTACTAGTTCTATTTTTCTTTTCATTTTTTTTCCCTTAGGGGAAAATTTGGAGTAGGAGCATGACGTGGAGTGAAGGTTAATGGAAATTGTTTTAACTTAATTGCAACACTATTTTCTGTGAAAAATATACATCTATGGTATAATAGGGGTGATCATTTTTGGAAAAGCCAAAGGGTACCCTTTCAACTACATCACAATGTTATTAGCTCATTTATTTTCCTCATCTACTCGCATATTAACAATTATATGTCTTATATACAAATTAAAACAAGCTAATATTTCATATTTTAGTATTTTCTATTATATAATTTAAAAAACTTCATGGAATAAAAAGTAATATTTTTAAGAAATAATGTCTGTTGCAAGTGTTTAGATCCAATGAATACAAATGCTAATCACTAGAATAAACTAGCAGCAGCTATGTCAATAAGTTATTACTTTATTTTAATGAATTATGATCCATTACTTCTTCTTTTAATAATTTCAGGAAATAGAAATAAAATATGATCTTGTGATGCAGTGCACCATGAAAATCCACATAAATGCATAAAATTGCAATTTTGGCAAGAAAGTTGAATAAGCGGAGTAGAAAGGCCTGGAAAATTTAAAACTCTGTAAGTGCTTTTAAACCATAGATGATTAATAAAAATTATATGGTCTACTGTAAAAAAGAATATCTATTTACAAGTTCCCCACGTCTGTATATAGTTAAAATAAAGAAGCTCATATGTCAGGAGTACATTTGCTTTAATGCCTTATGGTCGAAGGAGACATTGATGAATGTATCTATGGATGAATGATCCTAAAATGTAACGTCTCATGACCTGCAGGTGTTTCCACAATGCCTTCCCTTTGCTTGGGCGTTATAATCGCTCTTTGCAGTTTGCCTGTGAATTGTAAATTTTTGCTAAAATTGAATCTTGCCCCTTTCACATGCCCTGCTATGTGCCAGGATGATTTCCTCCACAGCCATGAGTACTTGCCTTTGTCTTGAAGTTGTGATTCAGGACATTTAGAAAATATTCTCTTCTTCAATTCACTTCCTTATCCTTCCATTGCTTTATTTCAAATGTATTTAAAATTATTCAGTTTTCTGGCAGTTGTCTCAACTTAGTCATATATCAGATGAAGTGGAACTGAGTCCTGATTGCCTTGGAAGGTAATATAAATATGTTTTAAAGAACCATATTTTTTGATCAACTTTAATTTTTTTATTTTAGGAATATTTAGCCTAATTAATTTGCATGGGAATTCATGAAATAGTAAAAGACTTGGAAATCTCTTGTTTTATACAGATTTAATTTGACCCATATATGTAACTAATTTGGAAATTACAAATAGCTTCTATAACTCATATAATGCCAGTCTACTCATTCAATGTTAGATGTAATTTAATACTTTCAAATTCACTAAGGATGAATTAAAGTAATTTTATAAGCACATGTATACATATATGTGACTATATATAACATTTAAAAAATATGGCTAAGTTTAGTTAACTTTATTGTTAAGCACAACATCACTTTTTCTTTCAACTATAATTTGATGCCATGCTAAGAAATTATCTGGAGTCTTCCCTTTCTGAATAATATTTAAACATTAATGCTTATTTTTACAGATATCTTCCTTGAACTACATTTTTAAATTGCAAATTCAAAACTTATAAATAGCTAATATGTTCAAAATAAGTTTGCTTATTTTATTTAATTTTCTAAAGTTAGGCAATGACAAGTTGACAGGGAATTTAACATATGGAAAGGCTTGAATTTAAAAAAATAGGTAATTGTATTTATTCATGTTGAATTCTTGATACATTCTAGAAAAGAAGCACTTTTTTAGAGTTATAAGTTTTCTATAAGTCCATTTACTTTCAACCTGCAGCATTATTTTCCATCATATGTTATGTAAAATAATTATGTAAAATGCACATGTAAAATTTATTATGAGGATTTGATGTTCAGCCCTACTAATTATGGACGGTTGGCTACATGATGGTAACCTTGAAAGCTGTAATCACAAGTCAAAGTTTGAAAGAAAGATAACTTTGATAAATGTGTGGAATAGAATAGGTTTAAACTAAAGTTCAGCATACGTGATGATAAAGCAGAGCCCTGCAGGCTTAGCTGGAAACTCAGAGGGGAAGAACTGGAATGTGCATGTCGGTGGGGGTGAGCGAAGGGAGGGAGCCATGGGGATTTTTAGACATTAGAGTACTAGCTGTAAAGGTTTCTTTCCACACATTTATCTGTTCCATGCACATTTATGTGCTTATTATCTATCAAGCTCTCAGGATATACTGGTGAACAAGAAAGGTAAGGAACATGCCCTCAAGAGCATACAGTCTACTGGAGGAGTCATATAAGAAAACAGATAATAAATGCATACATTAAATAATGATAAATTGAGGTTACTGCTGTGACAAGAGGATAGGAGGAGAATCGCTAGTGGATTCACCTGACGAAAATCGTCACTGATGAGTGACTTTAGTCCATAGCATGAATGTTAAACATACAATGAGTGAGAGGGGGAGAGAGCTGTCCTGATTGCCAGGCAAGTTAAAGAGGCAGTGGCAGAAGAAATGACCAGTGGACCACTAGACTAAGTGTCTGGAGCTCAGCAAGGGAGAAGGACAAAGAGGAAGTTAGGGAGGCCAGGAGGCTAGATTGTGCACATTTAAATCCTAATAAATAAAATTAAAAAAATTAGAAACAAAAGTAATTATACAGCCTGTTTTTCTCAATCTGAAAACATCTTTTAAGTCTCAATAGTTTATGTGTTATAATGAAAATGAGAGGAAACTGTTTACATCCCTTCAAAAGTCAAGCTTTTACACTAAGAAATTTAAATGAAGAAAATGAGCCCTTTTCCCAAATCTACAACCTACAGGTTAAATGCATGGACCTGTCAGAGTCTATTTAAAAAATAATTTTCCAATAAAAAGCTGCTTTATCATAAGAAGCATCACTGCAGGAAATTTCCTTTAATATGCCTAGTTGTCACTTTATTTGAAAGTCTTTCTTAAGTTAAAAAAAACCTGACACTAAACGCAACAGAGATCTAAAGTGAATATAATCTGAATACATGAGAATGATACACGTAAGCATATTCCTCCCAGCGCCATAGGAACAAGATGAAGCAACGTGTGAAATGAATTAAAATGCTTGTCACCTAGTGGATTCCGGACAGAGGGCAGTCTTTAAGACCCAGCGATGATATTTGTCTGGAGAGGAAATGTTGCTTTTTGACAGATGAGAGAAATCCCCTTAGTGCTGGCTGTGGGAAGAGAGAAGTGAAGTCAGTCACCTGGTGGTGAAGGCTAGTAAAACAGCAAAGCAGAAGGAAAATTTCTCTCTCTCTCTTCTCTCTCTCTCCCTCTTTTCTGTCTGTAGGATCCACCTCCTATTCTCTCAACTCTTTTAGCATAACCTTCCAAGGAGAACGTTCCCTTCAGACTTTATTATCTTCTTTTCCCCAATGAGAGAATACCTCTCATCTGCAAGACATTTTTTTTTTTAAGTCTATGCAGGACTTCCTTCGGGGATTCTGTTATCTTGCCAGGGAAATTGATCATTGCTAATGCCTGGGACTGGTGCTAAATTAGCGACCAGAGTAAGCCTGGCGGAGCAAGGCTTTTATCATATACTCTTCTCTTCAGTTTGAACACATTTGCTTGAAATTTGCCGCATGATGCTGTCCAGGGAAGCAGCTTTTTTTTCTCGGGATGCAGCAAATCGCTGGTTTCTAAGCTTATTGCTGAAGAAGAAATAATCTTAAATAGAGTGGATTTTTTGTTTTCCTTTTTCTTTTTTTACCCCCTGCTTGATCCGTTGATTCGACTGAGCTGTGTTGCACCGCGGTAAAGATCACCTGTCACTAAATCTTTGAGGAAGTGAAACAAAAGTGAATTATCATTATTATTTATTTATTTTCATTATTTTTAACCGGTGGAGGCGGCGTGACCACGGAGAATGAGACTGAGAGAAGCTGCCAGGGCTTGGAGGAGGATAAAGCTGAGTTTAAGCTGGACACTAAAAGACTAGATTGTTTGGGGGTCCCACTTGCCCGGTTGCTCTCCACTTCCTCTAGTTTCGCTCCATGGACAGATCAACAAACCTGGACATCGAGGAGCTCAAGGTAGGTGACGCTCCCCGGGCGGGCGCCGTTCCTCCCGTTCCCGAGCTCTCCTCCCCGCGGCGCCGGAGGAGTTGGTGGCCCCCGTGGGACGCGGCGAGTGGGCCTTGGGGACCGGTGCGCCCGGGCGCAGCGCCCCTCCTAGGGCCGGGGACGCGGAGGGCGGCTTTCCGGAGCCCGCCCGGCACCCTCGGGCTGCGCTCCCTCCCTGCCTGCTCCGCCTGACAGCAGCCGCCCTGTCCTCCTCCTCGCCAGTGACTGCAGCACCGGGGTCCAGACCCGGCGCCCCGGGAAAGCAGCCGCGGCAGCACGGTCTCCGTCCGCTGTCGCCTGCTTTCCCAGCAAAGTTGTCCTAGCTGCGCGGCCACTTTGCCTCCTCCTCTCCCTTGCTCCGAACCCGCTTCTGCCCCCGCCCGGTGCGGGGACAGCGCATTTCCGTTCGCAGATTCGCGTGACAGAGGTAGCTGCAGAGATGGCTCGTTTTTATCCCAGAACTTCGTGAGACCCGTTTCCTCCCACGCCTGCCGACGTGGGTCCCCCCCCCCCGACTTGCATTGCCCGGGGCGCGAACTGGTGTCCGGCTGGGGGGACGGCCGCGAGTGTGGGGACTGGAGGGGGTCCCCCTCTGGCCGGGCTCAGCCAGCGCAGCGGACGTGCCAGCCAGCCTCAGCTCCCGGCTCGGTGGCGGGTCTGGAGAAGGAGAGGAGGGGGCCGGGGAGGCGGGAGCAGGGCTGGGCGGGGGGCGGGGGGGGGACCGCACCTGGTCCGCCACCCACATGGAGACCCTCTCCCCTGCAGCCCCCGCAGGTCCCCTCACTGAGCCCTCTGCCTCTGGGGTCCCCAATCTCAGCCGCGAGGGGCCGCCTGGCAGGAGCACCTAGCCTGACAATTTGCCCCTCTGCCTGTGGGCACCGCTGCCTGCAGCGCCTGTTTAAAAAAAAAAAAAAAACTTAAAAAAATCAACAAACCACAAAATAATTTAAATGTCCCGCTCACTGTAAACACAAAAAGCGGGAAAGGGGGCGACACTGGGAACCCCCCTTTTTTAAAAAAAATTCTCCACCCTTCTTTACCCCTAGGCATTTTATACATTCTACTCTTTTGCTTCAAAGGGTATTTGCGCTAGACATTCGCATGGGTTCTTTGCTCGCGTGAGGGCTTTTAGATACCCTCTGCCCACTGGTAGCAGACTACTAGAAGTTTGCTTTGAAATGGCAGGGAAATGGGCTTGCCCTAAAAGCTAAGCAAGCGGGCTGGGAAATCCCATGTAGGGCGAGCGACAGAGCTTCTGTCTGCAGCTCGACCTGTGATCTGGCCTCCGGGCATGCCCAGCCGGGGGAGCCCAGTTCTCCTGCCGCTCCAAACTACGTAGAAGAGGAAACAAGGAGGGACAGAGGACAGTGGTGCCTGCTGGAACCACCCTGCCAATGACTGGGGTGGGGTGGGACAGTCAGAAGACACCGCTTGCATCTGAGACTCTGGGCTTCTTGGAGGAAGGGAAGCAGAGAAGAGGCAGATTTGATGCTCCAGTTAAAGTTGGTGAACAAGTTTCTGTGTTTTGGCCAAGGTGACCATCAGCAGACCTTGGCCTGGACTAGAAGTCTCCTCTTATTCGTGTGCTGCACGGCCATAGGACACATTGCCTTTATGTTTGAAAAGATCCCTTGCTGCCTTTTCCCAAGCATCACAGTCTCTTGGGAGAGGGGGTGGGTTGTATTTGAGATGCAAAGGAGAGCATATGAACAATGATTGTGACGGGTTTTTTATGCAGAGGTGGAGTATTCAGATTATTTTCCTGTTATAGAGGATGGCACAGAGGAAAGCTTTTTCTTATAAGAAATGGAAGGAAAAATGATTTGGGGTGAATATTTTAGCTGATATCCCCTTAGTTTCCTACTAGCTTATCTCCCTCTGAATGCCAGTGCCAATAAATGGTTAAATTAGCAGAAGAGCCAACAACCCACTGTGGAAATGTCTGTCTAGTGTTAGCAGATCTCAGCTTAATCTCAGTACTACTGCATATTAATTCAGAGATTCTCACCGCCAGAGCATGATGGACTTTGTGGACTGGCAGTGAAGGGTAGAGAACTTGGGCTTGAGGGAATGTGTTGGCAATGACCGACTGGGAAGAAATGAAGGAATGTTAAACGAAAAGATCTATTGAGGTTACTGAGAAATTATGTCAGGGGCAAGCTACTGTTGAAAGTCAAAACTGGCAAGAGAGGAAATATAGTCAAGCCTTTAGAAAATGTTTGAGATCCTCCAGTTAGGGAAATAAATTTGTGTTGTCAGTTTTCACTACACTTCTGGAATACTGAGGCTTTGGAATACTTGCACTCTGAAATAAACACACTTTGTAGAGATGGATGTACTGCATGTGGAATAATTTATCTGAATTTATTCTTATCAGCAGAATCCATTGGCTTGGGTTTTCTAGACAATTCCAGTTCAAGTTATCCTCTGGGAGCTCCTTGCTGAAGGGCCTCCCAGGGTGATCAGTGGAGAGAGGGGAGAAAAAAGTTGGGATACTTATTAATATTTTTGGCATTACTTTTGTGTTTTGACTTTTCTTCTTATGATCTAATAATACTTGAATTAAGGCACATTCACATAAAACTTAAGTTTTTATGATGCTTTAAATACATAAAAATGTTTACTGGGATTTGATAAATGTGCATAATAGTATAAGAATACAGTTTAGCTTAGTTTTAAATGATCAGTGTTATTAGGTGAAGCTACTTGCCTCAGATTTTAAGAAAAGAAGATTCTACTAATCCTTTGGGATAAACTATTTTCTCTTTATGAGATTTTAATAACAATTTTTTTGTTGTGCTGCGTATGTGAACATTGATTTTTATATACTGTACAGTATAGTGTTGTCTTTTGCAAATTTTTAAACTAAAGATAAACTACAATAATTGTTAAGCCATTGCTGTCATTATCATAAAAATAAACTTGATATGCATGTTAAAGGATTTATTGGTGGAAAACTAAAATATTATGTGTGTAAAATTTGCTAATGAAGGCAAGCATGTTTCATCTTCTATTCTGCACATAAGCTCCTGATGAAACAGATCAGTGTTGAAAAGGGAGAGTTCTCATCCAAAAATTTGTCTGTTCTTTTCCCTTTGATCTCTATCTGTTTCTTTCTCCAATGAATGTATAAACTTTACTCTGGATTTTGCCCTGGTGTTTGTTGTAAAGAAGAAATGACATCAAACAACCAAAAATATAGGTTGCTGCTTTGGAAATGTGGGTGTTAATGAATATTGATATCAGAGAAAGCACCCTCTATCCTGTAATATCTGAGTTATAGAGTACTGTCTGCCTTTTAGTAGTTGATATTTAAATAATACCTTTAGCTTTTATTATAGCTCTCTAGTTGCCCTCTTTTAAACAACTGTTCTTATGTACTAGAAGAAAGACTGCTACTAATTTTTAGAGCTGACACTTTTAAATTTGCTTTATGTAGAGTTTATTTATAAGAGACATTAAGGCTGAATAAGTGGTTATGATTAAATACATGACTTTGGTGATTCTTTTACTAGCTTTTGAAATATGGGTTCTAATTCACTCACATTAATTTGGCAATTAAGAAATTATGCTTTCAGATACTCAGAATATACATGTGGATAATGTTATTTGCTTTGGGATCAAAAACATTAAACACATCAAGAGTATAATATTTTTGCAGTCATATTAGATCTCAGCTTTTATTTATCAGGATTGTTCCTTTAATAGGATGACTGGCTAGAATTTAAAATGGGATTTTTCTACTATTTGTAGAGCATGAATAATTTGTTTCCAGAATATTTTCTTAATTATGTAAAATGCAAAAATTATAAACTATATAGTCATGGTTAATATTAATATAAAACAACTTTTCAATAAGTATAATTTTACTAGTTTGAAGTAATTCAATGTAGTCCAGTAACTGTTGCTTACTTTTATCTCTTTAATTTAAATAAAATTTCATCTACCAAGAACTTGAATCTTGCCCTACATAGGCGAGGAAAAACCTTTCTTGAAATGACAATTAGATCATTAAGAAAGTATTATATGGGTGATAAATTATAATCCAGCAAAAAATTGCATAGGTGTTTAAACAAATTGTTGATTAAAAAATGCTGAGGTCTTAAACCAATCATAGTACATTCATCTACAGTTTCAATCAAGTAAGAGAGTTGATGTTTAGAAAAATTCTAAAAATGTTTTTTGGTTTCATCAATAAGACACTCAGCCCAGGAAAGTCAAGCTTGCTGCAGTGTAGGAGGCTTTCTGATGAGTCTAAGTAGGTGGTATTTTCTTATGTTAGTCATTCCATAGTGAAAAATAGTACTCTCTAACAAATGTCATATTTTTAGCAACATGCCTTATATATTCATTTCTTGGCTTAGAATAAGAAACATATTTGTGAATACTGAATTATTTGACTTCTTTCACATGTAGAGGAATTATAACTTCTCTCCCTCCAGGTGTAGTTTCAGTTCTCTTTCCATACAGGCACTACTCATAAAGACTTAGTATCGGGTGACCTTATTTTTTAAATTAATATTGTTTTAAATTAAATCATAATTGTGTACACTTATGGGGTACAAAGTGATGTTTCAATATATGTATATGATGTGGAGAAATTAAATCAAGATAATTAGCAGATCCATCATCTCATTTTTTTGTGGCGAGACATTTGAAATGTACTCTATTGTTTTGAAATATACAATACATTATAATCTTGAATTCTCTATATTCAGAAATGGACTTGTTTAATTGAAGTTGAAATTAACTTCAAGTTACAGTAGTGAAATATTCTTTATACACATAGAAGGGATGAGGGAACATATTTGATATGAGTGGAAAGAGAATTAAGAAAAACACATTTGAAGGAGGCTGTGCAAATGACTATTTTAGAACTCTTCAGTTGTCCACTGTCATTACTAAGCATATGTTCCAGCCTCTCTACTGGCTATTGCTGCTTTGCTGATCTCCAGACTTTACCAACTGAAAATACATCACATTTTGAAGATCTAGTAAAAAAGAATATTTTAAGATTTATGGACTCAAACTTATAGCTACACAAGATGGCTTAATGCTGTAAGACAATAAATCAGCATGTGTCTTTTGGGGTGTTCCTTTTATATATTCAGTGAGTTGTTTATCATACTATCTTGGAATTTCAGCTGAAATACTATTTGGCAGAGCTTAGAACTTTAAGTTACCATTTACTTCTGTTCAAAATATCTGTTAATATTTGAGTACATACATTTAAATTGGTAACTATTTAAATGAGTAGATGCTTACATGTCAAAATAAATGTTTATAAGTTTGTTAATTGTGCTTGATTTCTGATAAGGTTCTTAGCTTCTAAAACTCTGTGACTAAAAGTAAGCTGCTTTATTTTATATACATGTAGATTTTTTTTTCTGTTTGTTATTTTAGCGTAATGTCCTCTAAGTTCAACATGTAGATTTTAATATACTAACATCTAAGTTTTTATTTTACTCTAAATCTCCTTTTCTTGGCAAATGTTTAGAAGCATGGGCTGATAATATGTCTTCAGTGAAGCTGATTAGAGACTTCTAGGACAATCACAGAATGAACAAATTTAAGGATTCCCATTCCTCCAAGAGAATTATAGAGCCTCACATCCTAAAAATTAAAAAAATTATCCAAGTGCCTTGAGAATTTTCTTGGTGCTCCTAAATAAGATTTTCTAGATTGTGTAAAATATTATAAAACCTGATCAGATTTTAGAACATTTTATACTACTCTGTTGGTATCAAATAGGTTATCTAGAGTGTTCTCTACTAAACTAACATTGAAAACCTTTAAAAATAAAGGATTTCAGCATCCAGCCAGAAAGGCTGTAATTGCCATGGCAATGTCCATCAGTGATCTAGGAGCTAAAGCTTCAGCCTTAGATGTTAATTCAAATAGTTACCCTACACTAAAATGGAGTTCAGAAGCAGTTAGAATGCAGAGGCACCCAAAATACTAAAGCTCTCACTCCAAATTTAATAGCTTGTAACCTTCGAGGAGATTCATTTGTGTGGTGAAAAGGGTGTCAATCCCATTAGAATAGTACTTAGAAGAAATTGTTTAAACCCTGGCTTTGCCATCCACCAGCAGTAGCACCTTGGGCAGGTCCCTCCATCCTTCTTGGTCTCAGGTTTCTCAGGTGTTACAGGGTGGGAACTGGGCTCGATGAAAGGGTTTTGTCATAATCATTTTTAGCCACCGTTGAAGAATTTGTTCAGACAGTATCTTTTAAAACACCCTGATATCTAATACTAGTAAAAGGGAAGTGCCTTTGTGCAAGAAAGACTAGGGGCACCCTCTAGTCTACTTCCTCTTTGCCCCTGCAGTTGACTCTGGGACACTGCCAAGAACTGTAGACTGAGGAACACAAGGTAAAAACCTCAGGACCAGTTGATCGCTAATTATCTTTCAGGTCTCAGAGTCTTTGGCTTTGAGTATTTTTTTGGAATGACATTTTTGTGTCCTCCTTGAAGAAAATCATTTTTCACATTGATAAAGTTAATATAGCTTTATTCCCCAAATATTTGCGCATTTGAACATCAAAACAAGTTTATCTGCTGAATATCATATTCTCATTTTATGGATACCAAAACGGAGACTTAGAAAATTCAAGTGAAATGCCTAGGATCATAAGATTAATAAATAATGGACTAAGAACCCAAATTCATGTGCTCTATTTCCAAATCCTATGCTTGTTTATATAAGTCAGAATTCAAGGAAGTTCTTCACTTTTGATAGAGGCTTCTCACTGAATTTCTTTAATATTGTTTCAAGAAGAATAACAATATTTGAACTATAGTCATAGTATTTACTCTTATTACAGAATAATTGTTCATATTACAGGGTTTTTTTTTTTTTAAACTAGTATGCCCATTCCTAATAACTTACTTTGGGTCAAATTACTGTTGGCTGATATTTGTTAATCATTCTTATAATGTTTCAGTGGACATGCTTCATTATTTCACATTTCTTCATGAACATCCTCCAAAATAGTTAAAAATGCAAACCTTAAATCTGTGAGAGCCAAGAGCCTACTATATTTGTCTTTGCTATAAGCATGTAATGCTTCAATTACTAACCCACACATTATCATTATCTGACTTATTTCCACACTTGTTTATAAACTCCCATCTTTCTTTAGAATGGCTAGAAAAAAGCATATTATTAAGCCAAGATAAAAGAGCCTTTGATTCTTTCCTTTCTTGGGTAGAAGCAACCAATTCAGCTGCCATGAGTAAGAACATTTTTGTGAAACATTATATAATAAATCAACGTCATGAATGGGAAAATACTGTTAACATTGTGATTCCACAAGTCTATATCTACTCAGAGTATTTGAAGGTTTTTAAAATCCAAAACAGGAGAAGCCAACCAATTTAAGGAAACAAATTGCTTACCTAAAAGTTTATTGAATTATATTATTATTGAATTATACAATAGGTTTCTACCTCTCTGTTAACATGAGATGCATGAGAGAAAAATTCTGTCTAGTCTTAATACCAGAATTAGTTGTACTCCTAAGCAACGAGTTGATATTTAATGTTATGAATCTTTTTCATCATAAAACCTATAGTGTTTCCTGCTATAACTTAACTCCCCCTTTGTTTTTACTTAAGACGCAGATTTGGGGCCTATCTCTAATAAATATGTGTCTTAATCTAAATCCTGGCTTCATAATACCTTTTACCTTTTTTAAAAAAATAATTTCATAAAGAATTAGCAGTGATAAATAATATTTATGTATTAAAATTACCAAAACATTTTGCAGAGACTCAATTATTTCATAATGTATCAGTGGACATGCCTCAATATTTCACATTTCTCTGTACAGCTTATAACTCTCCATGCATTTTCTTTAGTTTGTCAGGGGCTACGGAGTTCAGAAAGTTTGAATTCTCATGTTGTGTACGTTCAGTTATGCAGTGTGTGTGCATGAATTGCATTGCCTGTAATAGCTGTATAACTTGTGAACCTGTTTGCCACAGAATGAAAGCAGCTACCCCCTTAGAGTAAAAGGTTGATGTTTAACCCATGTCATTGGAACCTCTACTTGTTATAAGACATTCTGTCTTATGCCATTATTATATTTTATTGTTTTCAAATTTGGCCTTTGTGGGGAATGAACACTTTTATTTCTAAATCTCTGTGTTTCTGTTGCCTGTTACTTTTGTCAGACATGGAGACATTGTTTCAGGAAAAGTTAAAATAATTGAGCTCATCATAATCAACATTTTGTTTAATGCTTTCAAATCCATTTTGTAAAATCAATGTTTTAATTAGTTGATTACTCTAGGCAGCAGAGGCATTTAGACTTTTATATGTTTTATTGGATCTCATCAAGTTTCTTAAAGTTCATACCTAAGTCATGGTTCAAAGAGTAAGCAGATCCATGCACAATGTTGTGGTTTTTGTTTTTGTTTTTGTTTTTTTTTTGAGACAATGTCTTGCTTTGTTGCCCAGGCTAGAGTGAGTGCCGTGGTGTCAGCCTAGCTCACAGTAACCTCAAACTCCTGGGCTCAAGTGATCCTCCTGCCTCAGCCTCCCGAGTAGCTGGGACTACAGTCATGCACCACCATGCCCAGCTCATATTTTCTATATATTTTTAGTTATCCAGCTAATTACTTTCTATTTTTTTAGTAGAGATGGGGTCTCACTCTTGCTCAGGCTGGTCTCGAACTTCTGAGCTCAAACGATCCGCCGGCCTCTGCCTCCCAGAGTGCTAGGATTACAGGTGTGAGCCACCGTGCCTGGCCACAATGTTGTGTTTTAACGATAAAGCTTCTCTTTATTAAATCCTAAAACAATAATAGTTAAAATCTATAATAAAACATAATTTGATTTTAAAATGTTTAACATTTGCAAGTAGTAATTTTTTTTTCAGCATCTGTTTCATATTTAGACAGACCTAAAGTGAATTTTAGAAACTTTTGGAAATATATGATTCAAGGCATAGTAAAATTTTAATGTTATATATGAAAATATGCTATTGCAAATAGTTAATGTACTTTAACTTGATTTTTGTGTATGTCTATAATTGTAAAAATTATTGTGAACATGCTCAGAGTATAATTTTTTGTCTACTCTGCCTCAACTTTCTGATGTTTAATGAGATGTACAATCCATCTTATTTATAAACTCTGTGCTCATCTGAAGTTGGGAAGTTATACTTAAGTGTTTTCCAACAAGCATAGAGCAATCAAAATCCAAAAGATTAAAATCTCATTTTTCCACCTATTGTCTTATTTATGAAGAGAATCAGAGTACAAATGAATAAAAGTAAGAAAAACAATCATTTAATATTTGAGAATGTTAACAGCAGTTTATAGCTTGAAAGAGAATGAATAACTCCAAATAAATATAAAAGTAAATACAATAAACATTATGCTTCTACCCAAAAAGAACATTTGACTGAACTGATATTATTTCCTCTTTGATGTAAGTAATCCAGTGTCTAAGTTTTACATTACAAGCTTAGGCACTGGAGTATATACACTATTGAATTCTTAGCAAGAATTTAACTTTTAAAATATTTTCAGTGTATATGCATTATAGGAATTCTTACCTATTTGATCTTTCATTCTCAGAATCTTTTTTTTTTTTTTTTTTTGAGACAGAGTGTCACTTTGTTGCCCGGGCTAGAGTGAGTGCCGTGGCATCAGCCTAGCTCACAGCAACCTCAGACTCCTGGGCTTAAGCGATCCTACTGCCTCAGCCTCCCTAGTAGCTGGGACTACAGGCATGAGCCACCATGCCCGGCTAATTTTTTTTGTATATATATTTTTAGTTGGCCAGATAATTTCTTTCTATTTTTAGTAGAGACGGGGTCTCACTCTTGCTCAGGCTGGTCTCGAACTCCTGACCTCGAGCGATCCACCCGCCTCGGCCTCCCAGAGCTAGGATTACAGGCGTGAGCCACCGCGCCCGGCCTCAGAATCTTTTAATAGCTCCTTTGTACAAGCCCTGGGAAAATCTGTTTACATAAAAAATCTGTTCCTTGGGATTTAGTCTGTGGTATTTTTCTGTTCCCTCTTTACATACACCTCCTAGACAGTCTCATCTTCTCATGTAGCCTTTCATTTAACTACAAGGTGATGATGTCCAGTTATGCATGTCCATTTCCTCCCTCTCACTTGAGCTATATGCCCTGCTCCCCAATTTTCAGCAACCTACTAGAAATCTTTGAGTGTTTTACGGTCACTTCAATCTAACAGAACAGAGCACACTGTTCCCTGTCAAATCTCCTCCTGTAGTATTTTGTGTTTTGTTTCATTTCACCATTCACTTTGGCATCCAAGCTGGAGCTCAGAGGATACTTCTCTGCTCATCCCTTGTCATCATTCACTTGATCAGTAAGGCCACCACACCTTGTAATCTGTTTTTTTCCCCTCCCCACCTCTTGCTAAAACCCTAGATCAAGTTCTCGCCTTCTCTAATACGTCTTATCCTAAGAAATATGTATGTATTTCTTGCAGTGAGGTTGGCCATATTACAGTGAATTCTAATGGGATACAGCCTAGGGCTTGGAGTGGGGTTGAGATCACAGCAAAGGGATTTATATATTCTCTTTTTTTATTTCCAGTAAGTCATTTCAGGGTAAGTTGGGAAAGACTTGAAACTGGGGCACCAAAGCTGGGCCAGGTGCTGGATGATGGAGAGGGATTCTAGAAATGGCTAAGGATACCCTCAAACATGAAGAAAAGATGTCTTCTGAAAGCTAGACCATGGTAGCTACTGATTATGACTAAAATGTTCAGGCTGGGAAAAATGGACAACAGATTACTTGAAGATAATAATGATCAATTTTGACTTTCTGCCTTGATGAAATATTTGCATTACATTGTCCCAGAAACATGAATTATGTTTGACAATTTCCTTAGCTGATGTTTTGTATTTTTGACAGTTTGATCAGATTTACTATAGTCAAAAATATTATCTACCTATGGAAATTTGACATCTCTGTCTCTGTAAGGTAGTCCAAAGACAGTATGCACAGCGAGCCAGCTAACCAAGCAGGGAGGTAGACCTGAAGGAATCTCAATGAACATAGGCCAAGGTGTTTGAATTCTGAAATGCATATCATACCTAGTGAACCTGGTTTGTTAGTTACCTGTGAATTGTTGGTTAAATGATTTTGTGATTATTTTCCCTGTTATCCTTAGTCTTTTAGTAAAAGTTAATCACCATAGTGGCATTTTAGCTGTTATATGGGGATTACAATGTGTACTAGTAAGAGTAAGGTAATGTAGATACGCACAGGTCAAAGTAGGAATGGAGTTACAAAATCTAACTGAAGATGTCTGCTGATAGCAATGGATTACTGATAGCAATGCTGGATTTCCTAAGAAAATGTGATTTGCAAGGGGTGGGGGACTCTAGGGGGCAGGATCTGTCCATGATTCTCCAAGGAGAAATTTGTTCTTCTTGAAGAACCACCTGGTTTCCTGACACTTTAACTAGTCTTCCTCTGTCCAGACAATTTCCAAGCAATTCACACTTTCAGATTTCCTTTTAAGAATAAAAATATTTTGTCCCTCAGTTTCTTAAAATTCTTTGTCGATTTTCCAATTCCATACTCATCAACATGATGCAACATGATACAGAACTTGCTCATTTCCAGGCTATCTATGAATAAATACTCTACTTGCTTTCCAACATGCACACACATATACGCACACAACATGCACACACATACATTCTACCATAACTTCACTAAATAACTCACTTCTCTTTATTGATGCCAGTTCTTTTCTCTCTGTTGTAATATCACATACGTACTTGTCTGGAATACATCTCTACATCTTTGCCCATAGAATTACTACTTATTGACCAATAATTAGTCCCAGGAAAAGATGGTTGTTTCTTCCTTAGTGTTTCTACACCCTTGGTACATTTAGCTCCATCGTACATTTTTAACTAAATTGCATTGTGATAGAAAAAATGGTCTGCATAATACCACTCTTTTGAAGTTTGCTGAAAATTGTTTAAGGGCCACTGTAAAGTCAATATTTGTACATGTTCTCAGTTTCCTTGAAAAGAGTGTGTATTTTTTCCCTTGTTGGAGACCAAGTTCTATATATGTTCATTAGATTAAGCTTATAATTCATGTTATTTTTTGTAATCTTTCTATTTTGCTTGTTTAAACTATAAATTATAAAAGAACTATTTTAAAATTTTCTATTTTGACAGTACATTTATTTCTTCTTGTAGCCTATAAATTTTTGCCTTATATATTTGAGATCATGTTATCAGACACATATAAGGTTAGCATTGCTATATTTTCCTGATGAATTGAGACTATTATTATGTGATGACCCTCTTTATCTCTGATAATAATGTCTGTCTTAAAGTTTGTCTGATTTTAATATAACAAGCTTTCACAAATATCACTATACCATTATCCAGATTCATTTTGATTAGTTTTGGTGATATATATATATTTATTCTTTTATTTTTAACCCTTTTGTATACTTAAATTTTAGATGTATCTCTTGCAAGCAGCATATAGCTAGATTTTAGAAATTCATTTGGATAATGGTTGGCCTTTTATTATTACATTTACCTTATTTATATTTATTGGGATTTCTAATACATTTGGGCTTATTTCTTCCATTTTAGTTCATGAGTCCAGTTTATTTCCTGTTGTTTGAAGTCCATATGGTAGTGGGAAACTCAGTTTTCTTGGTAATCTGAAAAATTCTTTATTTTACTCTTCTTTTAGAAAATTTTTTTCTGTGCATACAATTTTAGAAAACAGGATTTTTCTTAGAATATTAAAATTTTTTCGCTGTCTTTTTGATTCCAATGGTGCCAATGAGAAACCAGATGCTATTTTTATAAAGGCAATGTTTATTTTCTTTTTAGCTATTTTGAATTCTTTTTTGTCTTTAGTGCTCTTCAGTTTTATTATAATGTGTTTATCTGTGAATTAAACAAAATTATCCAGGTTGGTATTTTATGTTTCCTAAAACTTTATGAAAGGAGAAAAATAGAATCTATTATAAATAGAGTTTATCTAAGAACTACCACATTATCTTTTAAAAGAAGCTTTCCTGCTGACAACTGCTACCCATGGTGATTTTGCTATACCTTTTCTAGTCCTTATTTTTTCTTATATATGTTGCACTGACTGACTCTATACTTTCTGAAATGTGCAAAATATAAACATATAAGTATAAACACTGAAGATTATGGATTGTGTTTTAAATGTTTTGCATATCTAATGTTTCTAACAAATCACTGATACATGTTAGATATTTATTACATTCTTGTTGATATATATTTGGCAGTTCTTGTTGGTTGATCAGAATTTTATATTGGGAGAAATAGTACTATGTATTTTAGTCTGTTTGTTTTGGTACTTAATCCAACACAGAATAAAACCATGAGTTGAATGATGAGATGAAGTAAATGATACCCAATTCTTTGATTAGTGATTAACTACATACTTCCAGGCTTTTTATAAGTTTATCACCACATGGTGATGGCACAAGAAGTCATCTTAGGGTTAGGTGGGAGAATTTTCCCTTTGGACTTCTGGGGCCAATTTTTGAGGTAATATATAACAAAAAATTATAGAAACTATATTTTTGTAGCTGAGAGCTTCTTCCTGTAAACTTTCCATCATGCAGTTGATTTTGAGTTTTCTCTATAATGCTTTGCCCATATCTTTGATGTCTGCTTCTAGGAACAGTAAACCTAGTTCAGCTCAATTTCAAATTAGCCACAGACTAGTAGATTCTTACACATCATAAGGTATGCTTTAAGTACTGGTGAAATATTAATGGAAAGCAGCCGATGTGATATGATTTAAGATGATCTAATCTCCCTACTGCCTGGAAAAAAGTTTCCCAAATTGTCTGAAATTTCCATTATTTAAACCATTCGTTTGGATTAAGAGAGTGGTTCTTAAACTATGTTCCAATGAAATCCTAGTTATTTTCAACTCAAATTGAATGTTGGCAATTATCAATTTTATGTTTTCTTTCCATGTTTTTTTGTTTTTAATTGTCGTAGAGCACCACTGCTTCTCTGTGCCAGAATTTAGAATTGTTGGTGGATACCATTCTGTACTAGAGTAAGATTTCTTCTTCTCATGTAGTTACACATAAACACACATACAATACACATGCTCACACACACTCACACGTTGCATTTAAACTTGATAAATGAAAGTTTTGGAAGCCATAAAGAACATAATGACTTTCAGGACCTTCACCAGCCAAGCAACTTAGAATATATAACAAATAAACAAACTCTTGTAAAGATACTTGTTTACTACAAATGTAAAATGAAGGTGCTAAAATAAATGATTACAAAAAACATCCCTTCTAAATCTGTGATAGACAACTGCTGGTGAAAGCTAGTGCATTAAATCATTTGTAAGCACTAATATCTCAGTGCTAATTAATTTATCAGGTTTATTATCCAAGCAGATCCCTGAATGGGTGTTTTCTCACAGGCTAGGATATTTCCCATGACATGAAAAGAAGTCCTGCCCAGTTAAGCCCTGTCATCAAGGATGGACCCCTGACAACCATGTTTCAACTTCTTGAGTCTGGCTACATAACTATAACTATTGGGACATGGTGAAACATCTGACTCAAGCTGGTCACTTAGATATTCTCTCCCTGGTATATGGACAAAATAACCTGATTTCAACCCTGTTGGATCCAATGTCCTCTTTTTCATAGCAAATATATTTTACACAGCCCCCTTTAGTATTATGAAATACTTTGGTAATATAACCTACATGAAATTTTTACAAAGCCCCCTTTAGAATTCTCTTTTAAATGCTTTGATAATATAACCTACTTGCACATAATTTTGAAAGTATTATGACCCAATTGCAATACAACAGAGAAATAAAAGTAAATAAGAGGAAAGCGTGTTATGATAAGAAGCTATGTATTTCAAAATATAAGTGTTGGGACACAGGGAATGCAAAGCTACAACTGAAGACTGACAGAGATATGTTGTAGAGGCCATTCAAATTTTACAAGTAGCATTCCAGGGTGACATGATATTATAATATTTTTTGAAGCAGTAAGCAAATCTTGGTAAATTCTGAACAAAACACAACATTTCTTTCCATTTACAGAAAGGTTGTATTCCTGGAAAATTTGTTATTGTGCAAAGATTCATTAACTTTGGTTAAAAAAAAGTATAAAATGGATTTATGGTCCAGACACTGTTGTGGACAACTATTTCACACATTGCTGGGTTTTAGCATCTCACGCTTCCTCCCTACCATATTATAGTAGGGATCCTTTAAATCACTGTGACACCAAAAAATGTCTTTACAAATTACAAATATTCATCTAGGGGGCAGTATCACCCCTGCTGGAACTTTTTGGATTAGCTAATGAGAGAGTAGTCCAGTTTTTTAGTGTTGATAGAATTTTAAATGAAAATTTGGAAACGAATTCTCTTAATTCATCAAGTGCAGTGCACAGCTCTGGATAGCTGCTGCTAAAGAAGAATGAAGCAAACCAAAGAGGAGAGAAAGTTCCATTCTTTCTAGAGTCCTGTGATATTCCTCTGAAAATAAATCTTGCATCTTAGCCTTCTTCAACTTCCCCTCCTCCATACATATTATTAGCTTAGTTTGCTTTCTCTCATTTTCAGTTAAAGGGTCTGTTTTAAACCACCACCACCTCCCCACCCCCTGCTAAATCTAAAGGAACTTTCAGATTCTTATATTGCCTTTTACTTATTAGAATAAATATAATTATTTGCTTATGCAATATTCTAAGAGCTTCTCCTCTATTTGAGTCTAAATGATTAAGAAACTGGATGCTATGGCTCAACTTGTCTCTGATTTTAACCAGAATAGCCCAGGCAATTAGAGTTGGTGAAACAAAGGGCCCCATTTGCCAGGGTCTGGGGATTTGATGCCTCCACATTCACTCTTTTTAGTTTTAGTGAGCCACTGCTGTAGATAACTGATATCAAGAAAACATGCTATTATATCTGTGATTCTTACATTTACTGGAATAAGACCAGATAGCAGGAAATTTGGAGTAAGAAGTTATGTATATAAACATCCGTTTATCCAAAGAGAGCTACAACACTGACTTTTGAAATATGACTTCCGCATATATTAATTACCTCAAAAAATTTTGGTTTTAGTATATTGTTTAGACTATATTGAAGAAAGCATTTTTCCTATGATTTCAATTGATAAGTATGTTTGTAGGTAGTGATGTTTTTTATTCTTGAAATTATTTTAAGATCCACATCTGTTAGTTATAAGTATATTACAGATCCATGTATTTCAAAGGCATTGTGAACACCATATGTATGCCATTTGTAAGAGTTGTGCTTAACAAACAAATATTCTTTTTATAAATATCAACAGATTATTTTTACACTTAAAATTTTTTCTTTTATCCCCAGCATCTAATAAAGTGCTTTGCTTTTAAGGAGAATTTGTTGAATTAATTTGCCTTTGAGTGAAAGTTGTTTTCTAATACTGATCTTACTGCTTCTTCCCCTTCAATTCATGATGAGGCATACGTATGTGACAGAAAATGCTCTTGTATGCTCAGCAAAGATCTCTCCTTAGTTAAACCTCCTGTTTCATTCAGTATTCATTTAGATGAGGTGGATAATATTCAGCATTCAGGTAAATATGTTATCTACTCAGGCTCCTAAGACCACTTGCATTATTGCATAATAAAATTAATGGGATCTGAACACTGTCACTGCATCCTAGGGTCAAATTATGGTCTGATAGTCATAAAAAGAAAAACACTTTTTTCCCAGGTGACCATTCTATTGAATTTGTCATTTCTAATTTTTGACCAGTACAAAATAGGAAATAAATGATAGTATTGCCTCTTTAAATACGAAATGTCCTATTTTGAATCAAAAGTGTAGTTTATCATATGTCAAACAAGAAGCATACAGTTAATCAAAGTATGAGCCTAAACTATTGACATAGTTTTGCCATCTTAACAGTAGCTTGTTTATGCCAGCAGCAAAGAAGCCTGAAGAGCAAGTGGTGATGAAATTGCAAAAGGCATTTTCCATAGCTTATTGAGAATTGAATATTTTTCCTTGCAAGAAGTAGTCCAAAGCCTGTAAGAAGTGGTAGTCAGTGGGTGCAAGGTCTGGTGAATATGGTGGATGACAGAGAGTTTCCAAATCCAGCTACTATAGTTGGAGCAGCGTTGTTTGTGTGACATGTGGTTGAGCAGTGTCTTGCAAGAGGATTGGCCTGTCTCTATTGACCAATCTTGGGTATTTAATCACAAGCATCTTCATCATTTCATCGAATTGGTTGCCGTAGACATCTTCTGTAATTGATTGACCAGGTTTCATGGAGCTGTAGTGGATAAGACCAGTGCTGAACCACCAAACAGACACCATTAGCTTTTTTTGATGAATATTGGTTTTGGACTGTGTTTCAGCACTTCATCTTTATCCAACCATTGAGCCAAATGCTTGCAATTGTCAAAAAGAATCCATTTTTTATCACATAGCACAATACGGTGTAGAAATGGTTCGCTTTATGTCATGACAGCAAAGAAAGGCAAGCTTCAAGACGATTTCTCTTCTGACGCCCATTTAATTCATGCAGAACCCATCTATCCAGCTTTTTTACCTTGCCAATTTATTTCAAATGGTCCAATATTGCTGGAATAATAACGTTAAACCTTGCTGCTAATTCATGCATAGGTTGAGATGAATTCACTTCCACTACAGCTTTTAGATCATCATTAACTCTCATGGTCTCAGGTTGCCCATGTGGCTCATTTTCAAGATTAAAATCATCAGAATGGAACTTCTCAAACCATAGACGTACTGTGCATTTATTAGCCACATCCCTCCCAAACACTTCGTTGATATTTCAAACTGTCTGCACTGTATTTGTTTCACGATGGAACGCATATTTGAAAATAACACAAATTTTTGACTTATCCATGGTTTCACAAAAATTGCTCTAAAAATTTTTTTGAAAGATAATCATGAGTCAAAACATGCATTTGAAAGACTGATGATGTACTTTCACAATAAAGAATAAAACAAGAAATGTCAAAGTGAAATGTCAGAGATGGTAACTGTCAAACATAATATTTAAAGAAATCGGACATTTCATACTTAATAACCTAAATCGATTAAAGTAGAAGCTGCAGTCAATACACCTGATACATAAGAGTTTATGGATTGTATTGACTCAATGATTGTATTGGCAATGTATTTTTAACTGAGCACAGACAATCAGGATTGTTAGTTTGTATTTTGCCCAAATCACACACTTACATATCTACATAAAATAAAACTATTTTGAAGAAATACAAGATAAAGTTAAGGAAAGTAGTATCATGACAGTAATCCACATGCAGAATCCCTGAGAGAGTTCTTAGCATATTAAACTCTGAGAAGAAATGAATTAAATAATGACTACTAAATAAACATATTATGATGATAGCCACCACCTAGCCAAGTATCTTGCATAAAAGTATTAATACTCCGTATATAGTTACTGAACAGAGTTTAATTTGCATAGAAAAGATCTTTACTTTCCTAATCATGGAGAACTTAGAGTAAAATGAGTTGCAGCCTGCTCATTAAAGGAGAAAACTAATGCAATCTAATAGTTTTTGAGAAGCCAATTGTAACACACATTCTTTCTTTCCTTAGTTTTGGAACCACGTAGACATGGATTCATTTCCTGCTCCACTTGTGAGCTGTGTGACCTTGGGCAAGTTACTTAACTTTACTAAATTTCAGTTCCTTCAAATGGTAAAACGAAATTAATAATTGTATCTACTGCATATAGATTGTGAGAATATAATGAGCTAGTTATATGGGTGCAGTCACCAATGTTTGACACAGAACTATCTATCCATGCATCAATTATTATTTTATTATTATTGTTAATATGATATTCATGAGGGCTAGTAAGAATGAGTGAAACATGATTGGGATATAAAAATAAAAATGAGTATATTCATCTGAGTGAAGTGGCAGGTTCACCCTAGGACAGAAAGCTGATGTAGAACAATATTTCCAGGTGGCCACATTAATAATCTGTCCTGGGATGAGACTTGAGTTTTGGTCTTTGCATAGCTCTATGTTAGAACTAAATAAGTGCTTGCGTTTAATAATATCAAAAGCTCTCCAAAGGTTGTTAACTGCCTAAAGGCAGCTTTTAATTTTAAATACTGAGAAAAGTCAATCAGCCTACACCTAAAAATATGCATTGGAATGTGTTTTGCATGCATTAAAACCTAATTTCACATCTCACCAAGTTTAACTACTTTATTGCTCAACTAGTTTCAGATTCTGGGTATTTTATTTATTTATAATAGGGCAATAGGCTGTTTAACTCATACAAGACTCTATAAACTAACTGTTCTCTTTGTACACATGCTTTCAGTAATGTTGACTCCTTGAGATATTTTAAAATATAAAATATTTCATAAAAACCTTTAGAAAAGTTATGCACTAAAAATAAGTTTCCTCTCAACTCACAAAAAGGAAAAATCTAATTGAGTAGAAAAGCACAATTTTATTAAAATACTTTCATATTACATAGCAAATGAGCTATATTATACATAGAATTTATTGCATGCATGCTTACCAAAGTAAAATTAAAAGATGTTCTTTATTCTGATATGTAGTCCTTTTCAGTACACAAAGCCCTGTTTCTTAAGTCTTAATGCAGTGCTTTGCTTTGCTTGAAGACTTTATAGAGAAGAATTTAATCTTTTAATTTGTATAAATAGACAAGCTAGTTTATTTGTCTATGCTGATATTTCAAAATGCTAAGTGGAAAATTGAATGCCTGCAAATCAGGAAAATAGGAGAAGTTGTGCTGGTGATGTCCCTTTCCACATTTTTCTATCTGGGAACTGGACTGGGCAATGGGGGATAAAGAATCTTGGTTATAGCCTTGTCTGGATGGTGAAATTCGTCATTAGTAAGAGTCCAGCCTTCTGGTTATGGAACTCAAACTAAAAGTACCACTGAAATTTCTTTAAAAGCTATTTTAGTTAGTTAAATTCCTACCTCTACTTTTCTGGGTTAATATTAGCTGTTATAATGTTCACTCCTTTGATCCTGTCAATTTTGGAAAGCATATAAGCACATAAGCAGGACATGATGCCTTAACGGTCAAGAGAATTTATCAGTCTTCCCAAAAGGCTGTCTTCAATATGATGGTAAGATTCTTGACCCTTTTCTCTCTGGTCCTACCCTGATCCCCTGTGCAGGTGGAACCATAGCCAGACATCTTTCTACGACTTTATTATAACCTGGCATAAAAGGAAATAGTTCAAGACAAGATGAATTTTGTTCTCTCCAAATTCTAGTTCTGTTTGTAACTCTTTCTACTGCAGCTGCAACCACTATAACTAGATTTTATGCTTGTACTTTTTTAAAAAATACAGTGCTTGACATTTAGAAGATACAATTCCAGGAATGTAAAGTCACAAGATTTTTTTTATATGTTCTTTAATAATGAGCTGATAACAATAGTGATATCCATGTAGTTCTCTTGACAGTTTTCTGGGAATTCTGTATATTTATACAGAACTTGTTTAGGGTATTTGCTATGCTTAACATCCTTTAGGAAAATTATGGAGTAAACTAAAGCAGTACATAAAAACATCCTTTTTCTTGAAACTGAAAATGCCTTTGCTTTCAACCTTATCCACAGGGAATGAAATTAGTGGCTCTGGGCAGATATAATGGTAATGGCTATCGGAGTAGATGGGGCCATACATGAGATGGTCTGGACATTGCTGTGTTAGCTCCATTTTCCCCCAAACTACAAGGGGATATTAAGGGTGCATTCTTGGTGAGGGAAGATTCATACTATCACTAAGCATGCATTTCCAATAGTCAAACAGAAAGAAGAAAAAATGACATTGCAGAAGTTGATATTTCTATCTTTGGATTAAAGTTTGTAATACTTCATCATATCTCAGTCTGCACATAGACCCCAAAGGATTTTTCAAATGTGTTTTCATTAGTTTATTGTCAATAAAAGTGAATAGGGGCCTTTAATGGGTGACAGTTAGTGATTTAGTACTATTTCGGAGCTCACCAAGAACTGATCAGTTTGGTGGGGGAAGACTGCTGTACCAAAAGTTTCAGTTCAGCCTGTCTTGGTGATGAAGTTTTGTAATTTGGAGCAGGAAAGCTTATAGGTATTGCTCCTGTTGTGCTAAAAAGACCCATGGCAACCCTACGTGACAGTCTCACATCCAGTTGGCCATGATCATCCTGAGCTAATCTTTAAGTGGCTAAATGCAACCATAAATGTCCATAGGCATTGCTAGGTAGACAGATGTGGGCGTACTTGTGCTCCAGACAGAAATCTGAAATCAAGACTTCCCCTGAAGCAATTAAAACATTGCCTGTAAAAATGCCAAGTTCAGCAAGAATTTGATTGTGTTATATTCAGATAACAGAATTTTCCCGAAACTTTAAATGTTTCTTCTTGGGGATACGAAATACAATGCATTTTAGGAAAAAATATTTTATAGGCAGTCTATGTAAAACTACTTTTATAAAGTAGAAAGTACTATACAAATGCAAAGTATTCATATTAATATCTTGAAGAGCAAGAATTATCTTAATTGTAACTGTATCTAGTTTAATGTCACAAGATGCTACAATCTACTTCAGTTAACTAAGAGACTTGTAAACTAATTTCCTACGCTGTTTTACATATTCAGCAATCTACATTGTCATTACTTAAAGATGAAAAGAGGGAGTTATTTCAAGATTAAATGTTAAAAGATGCAAACTAGCATGCTCATTTAATTAAAGAAGCATGCAGATGAGCATGTGGGAAGAATATCAGCCTTAACATTGTGTTTTATATATTGTATACTCCACTAGTTTTCATCATAGTCTCATTATCTGAAAGTTCTCTTTTCTTTCTAAGTGAAAGAACACCTGCTCTTCGTTTCTTATTGAGTTTGCTGTTTTCATTTGCTCTTAGTAATATCTCTAAAGACCAATTGCCAAATTATATTCTTAAAATTGCTCCTTCAACAGCCTGGATAGGCAATTATCTTGGAAAGGGAAAGTTAAGTCAAAGTGTTCAAAATTTGTGTCTGAGGTTTCTTAAATATGACCTCTATAAGGAATATGCCTCCCTCAGGAAAATAAATTATAACATGAGCTCCCCATTATTCAGGGAACTGCCTGAAATTGCACAGGAAGATGTGCATGTCTAGCATGACAAAATATTCTGACAAAACCTAAGAAGCAATTAGAAACTGTGCAGAGGTTTTGGATTTAAAATCTAATTTTGATTAGCTAGTGTACTAGATATTATATAAGTGATTTATATGCAGACACGTTAAAGTTGGATGAGTTAAAATTAAAACAATCAAATCAACCTCAGTGAATGTTAACTTTCAAAACATTAAATAAAAGAGGCAGTGTTGGGATTTTAGATTTTCCTATAATGTAAAACACTGTTTGAAGTTTTTTAAATAATAAATATCTTGGCCAAAATGTATGCTTTTCAGACTATTTTTTGCATGTTCTTTCATGGTAAAGCAAAAAACCCCAAATATTATGCTTATGTATTATGACAGTATTTTGTAATTCCAAAAACAGTAGTAAATAATTTTTATAATATGGATCATTCATGTTATAATGAATATTTTTAATGCCTCTTTTGGTACCTAATTTTTTTGTCATGTAAACATAGATGTTCTTTTGGATGACTGGTCAACAGTTAGCATTTTATTATATCAGAATAAAAATTATGAAAGACTAAAGTAAATATGCAAAAGCTTCTATTAGTCAATAGAATTAAACAGGGATGCATTTTAAAACAAAATAGTGGTTAATTAGGCAAATTTAAAACTATTTGTATTTTTAAAGGTCAAAGAGTACAGCTGAATCAAAAAAGTATAATCTGATATTGTTAATAACCATTCATAGCAGCAAAGATTAGAATTGTATTTTTTTTAGAAAAATTTTGTCTCATGGGAAAATAAAAAACATTCTCTTCTATTAAAGAGTATTACAATAATTACAAATTGCAAGTTTGCCATTTTCTCAAGACATAAAGCAGTATTATTTGTTGTAGAAGGAGAAGTTGATGGGGTTCAAGTTAAGTGTCTTTTCACTTTTTTGCTACAGTAATCCTCTGAAAATTATTTAATTTCAAATGTAGAGAGCTTTCTATATTTCACGAAATTTATAAATCTATATAGAAATGTGGCACTTAGGATAGCTTATAAAAGTAATTGGGATTTGTATCTTTTCTACTTATGGACTGATAATGTATAGCAAATAGAAAAGTACTAGAGAGGCTTTAAATTAATATTTAATATATTTATATAATATATTGATGTCAAAATGCCTATATGAGAAAATCATCACTTTTTCATAAATATAAGTATTTTTTATTTGGCTCTTCAAATGCCTCATATGTAGAAACATTGAATTATTTTCAACAATAAATTTATGTAAAATGTTTTGCCATATAATTTCTTAAAGAAAAAATATCTTGTGTATATTGTACTTCTGTATGATGTAACATTTTATTTAAAAAAGTCAAAAATTCTACAAGGTATTAACAAATGCTATTCAGAGAGACTTACTCTTATTGCAATTATTGGTTTAAACCTTAAGAAATAATAAACATTAATTTCCCTTAAACTTTATATGATCTTATCTCCAATTAAAAAGCGATTATGCTCAAGTGCACTTAGTTTATAATTATGCTTGTCTGATAGAATATATTTTCCCACTTCCCTCTTTATGTTACCCCTCAATGGTGAAAAAACAGGTATGAAATGCTTTTGTGTATTTAAATTGTTAATTTCACCAATTTCCATTTGTTAGAATTTTAATTTTTATTATGTTAAGTATAAACATTGAGAGGTAAATGTCTAAACCAAGTTGTCATGCTTTTCAGTTCAGCAGATCTGTGACCAGTTATATCCATTGCCCCAAAGAGGGAAGGTTAATACCATTTATTCTTTAAGTAATGATGTTGAAGTCATGTTCGTATACTATAACATTTTCCCCATTCCAGCTGCAAATGGTTCTTTAGTCCCCTGAGAAAATATCTTTAAAATAATCACTTTTATCATCGCAGTACATTTACCAGTCAAAACTCTGGTTTCCCTCTAAGAAATTTATAAGCCTATTGCCCAAGATACTGAGACAGTTTGTTCTCTTATCTCTAGGTCCATCAAATCTTTTTAAGGGAAACTTATGAATTAAAATCACTGACAAATAATATATATACACACACACATATATATGTACATATATATGTGTCACACACATATACATATATACATATGTACATATGTACATATATATGTGTGTGTGCATATGTGTATGTGTCTGTGTGTGTGTATACACATATACACACACATAACATATATGTATTAACCTTTGGCCAAGGCTCTCAATCAGTTATAGAATATATAAAGGCATAGTGAGAAAGCGGGAAGTTTACTGAAAGGAAACTATTAATGAAATTACTCCCCAAGTTTAATTTTTAAAAGAGGTAGCCAAGTGATCTTAAATGATTTATAGGACTCTTCGAAAGAAATAGCATAAGAATCTAAATTCTTAGGGTTTTTTATTATGTTGGACTAATCACAAAATAGAAATGATTAATTTGCCAATATGTGGCTTCAAAAAAGACTTTCCTTATATATAATTCTATACAAGACACTCTCTTGAAATTAGCTAGTGTAGATGGCAGGATAGAGTAGTTAAATCATTATAAGAACAACTCTAATTAAGAACAATGGACTTTAAGAGATTTAAGGAGCCCCTTGGGAGCAGGAAACCTAGAAATAATTTTGATCATAGTATTATGTAGCCATCCATGCAGTTGCTTCTTAAGATCCAATAGTCAGTATAGGAGAAACTGTAAAACTTTCTGGTACCTTTTCTATGCATGAACATGTGACTGTTATGGGTAACTTGACCAATAAAGATACTTAAAACTTCATCTTATAATGTTTTCTTTGTTCCCTTTCCTAATCAGTCTGACACTTGCTCAGTATTCAAGTTAAACCTTGGATATTTATAGCACTAGAACCCTTATTCCAAAAGTGAAGCCTAATCAAAGATACTTCCATTAAAGACAATGGGTCCCAGTTTTCTATGAAATGGAAATTGGATGCCTATATATTTCATCATAGCAAATAATCAGTCTGTTTTATAGCAGCTTGGTCAAGCTGATGAAAACGAGCCATTAGGAAGGGAGAGGCTGAAGATATGAAAAAATTATGAAATAATCACTAGAACCAGTCCCTTTAGTAGGCAGGAGAGGACAGAATCTAGAGAACTAGTAGAGAAATTATCACATGGAAGAAGCTAATGAATTGTTTCCAGTGAGAAGAAAGGAAGAAGGGAGGTGGAGGTGGATATGTAGTAGGTGTGGTGGCCAGACACAGAAGGGGTTCCTATATGAGATTCTCTTTTGGCTATTACATTGGAGACAGGGTTTTTGCTAAGAATGAAGGAGTGGTAGTGAAGGAGGAGTTTCCAGGAGGTTGCAG
Organism: Lemur catta; assembly: GCF_020740605.2. Taxonomy (NCBI): domain Eukaryota; kingdom Metazoa; phylum Chordata; class Mammalia; order Primates; family Lemuridae; genus Lemur; species Lemur catta. The sequence goes on along the minus strand of NC_059149.1, from coordinate 17,823,005 downwards.
ATGATGTGAAATAGCTGTATAGAAAAAAGAACAGATTTAGAAAACACAGAAGAACATTGGGAAAGGAGAGAGATGGCCCAATTTATATTGAAGATCGTGAATTAATTTATGTGGGTTCTGGATTTTTTCAATGAAAATACTCAGAAGCCTGTGTGGTATTGGGGAAAATTTGTGCAGTTGGATTGATCCAAGATTTCTAGGCAGAGGCAATGGAATATTGGGAATAAGGGAAGGGAGTTGAAGATATTGAAATGATAGATTCTAAACTGGATGAAGAAAAAATAAAGATTTAGTGAGAGTGACAGACTAAGAAATGGAGCATAGGAGATTGCTGCTAGAGAGTAGGCAGCTTAAGTTTGGCTTTTAAGAGCTGAAGGATTTCCAGCTGAGTATGGGCATAGGAGAGGATGTCTGAAGGGGATTGGTAATAGAGTGTTCTAGAGACAAGGAGTACAATTTGATGAGGGAGTATTGGATTGTTCATTCTTTGCACAGGCATTTTTTTTTTTTTTTTGAGACAGAGTCTCACTTTGTTGCCCAGGCTAGAGTGAGTGCCATGGCATCAGCCTAGCTCACAGTAACCTCAAACTCCTGGGCTTAAGCGATCCTTTTGCCTCAGCCTCCCGAGTAGCTGGGACTACAGGCATGCGCCACCATGCCCAGCTAATTTTTTCTATATATATTTTTAGTTGTCCAGATAATTTTTATTTCTATTTTTAGTAGAGACAGGGTCTCGCTCAGGCTGGTCTCGAACTCCTGACCTCGAGCGATCCACCCGCCTCTGCCTCCCAGAGGGCTAGGATTACAGGCGTGAGCCACCGCGCCCGGCCTGCAGAGGCATTTAAATCATTTAGGAAGATGGACACACTTGGGGTCTATAGGACAGTAAGTGAAAGTGAGTGAATATTAAAGTCAGCTGTTGGGGGTGTGATTCCTAGGAAGAAAGGCAAGAGCCAGGTTGCAAGTAAGGCACAGAGACAAAGAGTAAGTTTGATGAACAGATTGTGACTATAGAGAATTTGTTATGGAGTAGAGTCATAAAGAATATAGTAGAAAAGTTGGGAGGGGATAATATTATGGAAAATAAAGAAGAGGAATCCTAGAGAATTTTCATGGGATAGTGTATTAGGAGAACACAGATCCATGAATGACTTCATATCATACAGTGAGTGCTTTTGCCTGAAAATAACAATAAATCCCACCTAAAGGGCTTATCCCCTTAGATCATGACATAATGGGTAAGAAGCATTGAATTTTCAAAACATAACATTCAGTGAGAAAGAAAACAAATGATTTTTTTAAGCATGAGTAAAGCTCTTTCAGAAACTCCACAGCTGGAATCTCCTAAAATATAATGGGACTAAATTACATCAGATGGCCATAACTATACTCATGATTCGTCAAGGGTAGAGAAGCCACAGTGATTAGCTGAGGACAACGCATATTTACTTCCTGGGGCTGGGAGAGGTACAGCCTACGCTTCACTAATAGGAGCACTATTTTTTTAGGCAACCAATAGTGTCTGTCCCTGGTGGTGGCCAAGGATAAGAAAAACTTGAAGCATGTGAGTTTGCATCATATTTTGTCTGTTGATATCTATGTGGCCTTGAGCAGTTTACTTTGTTTTTTTCTAAAACTTCAATTTCCTCATCTACAGAATTGTGATTTAACTTATACAAAATATCTAGCTCACAAAATGTACCAAACATTAGCTTTTCTTTTTTCTTTTTCTTCTTTTTTTTTTTTTTTTTGACACTTAGGATAAGTACTTTAACACAAGCTGAAAGTCATCACTTTTCTTTTACTATTGTGCTGACCTTTAACTTTGCTGTTTCTGTGTCTGAACATAAAAATAAATGAAAGAAGAGATTATGCGAATAAAAAGTGAAGATTGAGCCTGGGTCTGTCCAATTCCAGAGGCCTTAATTTTTAACACTCCTTTCAAATAGTCTCAGAACTCTCTTAGAAGAGAATCCTCTTTTAACTACATTTAGTATGAAAGTGAAAGGAATTTAGAAGCTTTACAATACAAGGATTTTATATTCCTTGCAAATCTAGCTAAGTACATAAAATAATGCAACACAAACTGATCATAGAATCATGTAATTCTGGCTCTAAAATGTGCTTTAGAAGTCATTAAATCTAAACCATTTATTTTCAGATGGAGAAACTAAAGATTTTTGTGATGTACTCAGTCAGGAGTGAGTATGAAAAGTGGTAACTTCAAGTAGTTTCTTAGAACTCTGAGTCTAGGATTCCTTTTAACTCTACCACACCACTCTGAAGAACTCATTTTTTTTTCATAAAAATGCAGAACAATTTATGAAAAATTTTTATATCTTTTTAGGTAAAACAATTCTCTCCCTCTCCATACACACATGCACACATACACACACACACACACACACACACATATATATTTATATAAAGTAGGGATTATTCTTTTCATACATTTGCAGTGAGTCAATTGAGTCATCAGAGGTCAAGTTTCCACATAATAGTAAACACTATTAAAGCTAAGTGAGGCCTTGAACAAGTTATTAATATTTAATCTCTAATGCCTCAATTGACACATTGCTAATGTAAAATACTAATAATCACTAACTTACAGAATTCTTTAGAGCTTTCAATGAGGTAATTATTAAAATACATCTTATTTCAGATACACTATGGAATAAATTGGCTTTTGTAGGTTACTCTAGGAAGAGAATCACTATTTTTATGTTATCTGTGAAAAGAAAAGCCATGAAAAATAGGTTCTGGGTTTCTGATGACTGATTTATAAACTGATTTCTGGAAAACGCTCTATTTTTAAGGTGGGAACAGCTACTAATTAAATATAAAACATACATCAGATTACAAGAAAATTATTTAGATGGGATAATTAGATATAATGTCTTAAACTGTTCCTGTCACTGGTGATAATTGATTATTTTGCTATAATATGCCATGCCTATATGGAAAATAAATGATAGGCCCCTCCCCCATCCCTTCCCTGAAACCTGAGAACCACTGTCTTTGATCTCCTTACACTTCCCAAAAGAGAACATTTTTGGCCTTGAAAGGAGTTATTCCTCACTGTGTCTGTCTTTCAATGTGGCTTTGCTGTTTTATTATTCTTCTTTAAACAAGAGGTAAATAATATTTAGTAGATATATAAAACTATTTAATACACAGTGAGAAATTTAAGTTAAATGTTTCCAAGATTTTGGAGAATTCTGAAAGCAGACTGAGCAGAGGAAATGCAAGACATTCACCAGTCTATATTCCCTAATAATTACAGAGTTTGAGAAACTTGCATTAAAATTATGAAACTACTAAATACACATTTTGTGCTATAACAAGTATGTTTTCTGTATCAAACTTCCTTTTAAACTTATCCAGAATTTTTTAGAATCTCCTTTATTTAATCCCTTCCCTCAACGTGTAAAAATGCTCTGGTGTCTCCTATCTTAAGCCCCTCCTTTAAATCTTATTGCTCTCTGTAGCTACTTCTTTTTTTCTTTTCAATTCCCAAATGTCTAGTTGAATGACCTGGGTAGCCTCTGTTTCCACTTCTTCAGTAATCTTTTTTCCCTAAACTCTTTGTGGTTGCTGCTGTAACCTGACTTCCCTAGACTTCCTGATCTTCTGAGCATTGAGTACAGTGACATCATTGTCCTAAATCTCCTTGTCCTATGGGCACCACTGAGCTTTCCACTCTCCTAACTTCTCTGCCCAGACATTCTTCCATCTCCTGATTTTTATGATCCAACTCTCTCATCCTTCTGCTGTCTCTCTCATCATTCTTCTGCCTCTTTCTCCAGTTCCTCTTGATCCTCCTGCCCCTTAAACATGGATACATTATCAGTTTCAAAACTAGCCTTCTTATTTTTCTTGATGCTCTCTTTTTGGCATACCTCGTCTACTCTCAGGACTTCAATCTTCACCACAGAAACTAATTCCCACTAAATGTATAGCCCTGTCTCCTCTCAAAGTTCCAATTTTCCAACTGCTTGGCTAGTATTTTTGCTTGATTAGCCTCCCGTCAACTCCAACTTAGTGTATCTGGAAGGAAACAGCTTTTTTTCCCTTCTAAAACTTACTCTCTGGACTTCCCCGTATATTTTAGTGACTCTAAAATTCTTGCTTTGCAAAGACTTGGAACCTAACAACTGTCTTTTCAGTCTGTCTACCGTCTGAAGGCCCAAATCCCTCAGTCTTGTAGTTTTTATCAGATATTTCTTGACAGTATCATTTGCATTTAATTGTTCTTTCTTTCTGCAAGTTGTTCTACTTTAGGTCCCTGTTACATAATATTTGTCTTATTGCAGTATAAGTTCAGTTCATATCCTCCATCTCATCTTTTACTCCAGTGCTTATCCTTTCTTCATGCTAAAGGCAAATTCATCTTTCTAAAGTACCACTCTAATTATGGCATTATAAACAAAATCTTAGATGACTCTTATATTTGAAAACAAATCTCCTTAGTCCCTCATGAAAGACTCTCCCCAAAGTAAAAGCAGTGTACTTTCCTATCTTTATTTTTCTTCCTAAATGGACCCTCCATTTCAGCCTAATTAGATAAGTCACCACTTTCACGAAATGCTGATGTTCTTGCCAGCGCCCTTTCCAGAAAGCCCTTCATACTGCTCAGGATGAACTCAGCCTATAACATAGAGTTCAGCTCTCACATCTCCTGCAAAACCTTCCTTAACCACCCTGGCACTAAATAATCATTGCTTCTATAAACTTGGATAACATTCAAACTGAACAATTCATTTTACAGAGAGTCATGAACCTTCATGACAACCTGTTTCATTGTTAACTTGAACTTTTTTTAGAAATGGATTTTCATGAAATAAATCTATTTTAAATTTTACTGTAGCTGTGCTTATTTCTGTTCAGTTAATTAGAATAAAATATTTTAAAGACAAGGCCCATGATCATTCAAGCAATTTTATTACCTTTTTTTTGTATGATATTTTTAGAGATATGGAGCTGAATTAAATGTGATCCTGTCTACAAATATGTGCCACATTGGGACAGACAAATAATTGCTAGAGGCTTTTAAAATATTATAATAGAACTATATGTGGGGTGTAGTTAGGATAGAAAGGAGAGATGACTAACGCTATGTGAGGTGTTTAGGACAGGTCACTATGATAGATGAGTCTGGAAGGGCTTTCTGAAGAGGGCAATGTTTAAGATGAGTCTTTCTATTGTATCATGTTTCATTCTTGCAAAGTGCTGTGAGCATTGCCAAGGAAGGAATGATCCTAGTTAGGTGAGGAAAGATATCCCAAGAAAGCTAGCCCTTGATATACATATTTTCCATTAAGACAAAATGCTTAAAATTTTGAGTCATTTTTAGGAACAAAGTAAGTTGTCCAGTTTGACTGAAGCATGAGTATTTTACTGGTGGTAAAAAATAAAATGTAATTGTAGATAATTTGGATTTAATTCATGTTATTTTCCCATTTCTATCTAAAATACCTATTATTCATGCATTTCTTTCTGTAAACAATTGTTAAGATACAGACCTTATACACACTCTTTGAATTTTATGTTGAAGAAAACGTTATTTGTCTTCAGCTTTTTGGATTTACTGATTGCAAACTCTACTTGGTGGCTCTAACTCCATATAATTATTATGAAACAATCTTAAGGTGACCAATTATCTCTTTATTACCATTGGATATAGAAAGTTTTCCCCAACAGTTTTCAAGAGACTGAAGTGATATGGGATGATTAAAAGCAGTGATGTTTAAAGGTGGGAGTAGAGAGCTACTGTAATTAGTCATGATTTGAAAAATTAGTAATTATGGCCACAAAACTTTTTGTTATCTCCTGTATGATAAATCTAAAGAAAAAGTGACAATAAAAAGAGAAATATTTTCATTGTGTTACCTAAATGTAGTCCAAACAGGAAAACCTATATAACACATAAAATAGAATAAATAAATCAGTTTGAATTCTGTTTGTAAAGTGTGCAAATAAGCTGCAAAATTATAGTTATTTCACTTATTTTTGAATCGTTGTCATTTCTTGGCTATTTCCTTAGATGGACAAGGAAATTATTGATCCTGATGTACTGACTATATTACATATGATATTTCAGCTAAATCACATGTATTTTTTAAAATGACTTTCCAGGTGGTACACCTTATAAGATCTTGGCAATTCATTTATTCTCCTTTTTATTTGCACTCAGTTTTTATAATAACAATGTGATATATGTGAATACCACATTTCTCTATTTAAAAAATCATTTTAGTCTCTTAAACCGAAAACAATTTAGGTTTTAAGTAGCCTGTGGCATTTGCATGAAGAATCAATGTGCTTCTTGCTATGTAGTTAAATCTACAAAGCCAAAATCTTGTTTTGTATCAGTCCTGAGTATTCTATTTGAACTGAGCCTAATAAAAATGTACATAATGAAACTGCAGTTGCATCAAGGGGTTTGTACACTCAGAGCTTGACATTGGTGTGATTGAAAAGCCAAATAAAAGTCCCATCACCATAGATTTTGTTATCCCCAGTGACAATAGAGATAAAAGGCAAAAGTGTGTTTAGAAACTTTTAAAATATACGTTTATATTTGAATTTGCCTATTACATTCTCCATCTCTGAGAGTGGATTAGAATACAAACTTTCAGAAAGGCTACCGAGGCAGAATGTAATAGGTGAGGACTTTGGGGTCAGATAGACATAAGTTTATGTCTTAGCCTTTCATTAGCTCTGTGACCCCACCCAGGTTCTTTTCAGTTTGTCTCATATCTAAGTGATATTGATAGTGTCTGCAATTCAGAAATATATGTAGGATGTCTGGCTTTAGAAGGTGCTTCAGAACTATTCCTATCAGAGATGCTATTATTTAGGCAAGTGTTAGCAGTGGTAAAATATTACATTTGGAATCATTTTTTGCTTTGAGATTTTGGCCCAGGATCTTGGGTTGTAAAATTCTTATCCAGTTGCTTACATGACACTTTAATATTGAAATGCTGTCTTCCTTATCTTAACATGTACACCACTAGGATCAGGAATGGAGGAGCTTGTGGACAAGAGGAGAATGTGTCCCTGATTGTTTTAATCAGAATGAAAAATGAAACTACATTAATGGATAAACCCTTTAAAAGCACAATAAGTGAAAATGAAAATAGCACTTTAAAATATTGTTGACTCAGTTGGCTTGATTTTTTTTTTTTTTTATATAGCAGGTAACTCTTTTTTACTGAAAAAGAAAGATAGATGTTAAGGTAGGAGGTGAAATGATTCAGCTGTAAAAAATGTTCCAGGTGTCTGTATTTTGCTTTTCAAGTGTGTTACCAAAAGGGAAAAAAAAAGTTCAAGTTTTCTAGATTGTAATGCGTGTTTCTCTTCAGTGGTGTAATCGCAATGGTTGAGCATGGTTTTTCCCTGTGAGGTGAGGGAGGAAGCATAGGTGTTTTACAAACTCTTGAATGGTAGCTGTCAGAAAGGCTGGATGCAGAATCAACAATTAACTTGAGTGATGGGTGTGATTCCAACACTGATAGAGTTAAAGGGTTTGAACTAACATTTATCATTCCTATGCCCTTTGGCAATTTACATTTCTCCAAGAGTATAACTTTACCCTTGATGTGAAATGAAAATAACACTTGCTCTACCTTGCTCGATTGTTGTGACGATTAAATATGATTATAGATGATTAAATATGAAGAAAACTATGAGTCATTGGCAGGTGTCTGACGTATCTTCTGTCTCAGTCTCTTTAAAACAGATGTGGCTGGATCTGTTTTAAAGAGATCCAACAATTCGGGAGTGGAAGCAGGTAGACAATCTGTTATTCGCACTAACAATAGAGATTCAAAGGGAAAAGAATGTTTAGAAACTTCCAGAATGTGCATTTATATTTGAACTTTGATTAGCACTCTTATAATAGACAAGTATTATTTCTGAGAATGGAATGGGGTTTGGGATCCGACAGACATGGGATTGTGTCCCAGACTGGCTTTTGAAATTCTCTCATCTCTAAACGATATTGATAGTTCTTACAATTCAGGGATATTGTTGAAAGAACTTCCATTTCTGACCATCTATGTTTTTCTCTCTAACCACCAAGTCCATCTCCTACTCATGTGATAGAAAAGATCTAAGGTGATGTGACAACTTATACATAACAGTAAGACTGAAGAGACAATACGAAAGCCTAGTTTCATAGTTATTTCTCATTCATGCTACCATTAGACCATCCATACTGCTTTCTGACCCTCCTCCAGGTTGCTCTAGATATCTGCTTTTAGAATTTGTAGAATTCAGCCATTTTCTAACTTTACATTCACAACAGAGCAGCTAGATCATCTTCTGATACCATGTAGGATGTACCAGCGATTGCCAAGAATAAGAAGGAAAACCCGTGGGCTGAAGTAATCCTGGTGGAATTCTAATGAGGTTCTTACTGAATTCTTCAAATTTTTAGATCCAGTAAGGAGAGCTAATTTATTTAAATTCTGGAGCTTTAACAAATCTGAAGCCACAGATGTCAATCAGCATTTGTGTCTTCAGAATTGACTTCAGATTTGAAGATTTAGTACAGAAACTTGAGAAAACCCATCAAGCACACATACACAGGTGGTTTGCCCTGGTAAAGAGAGAAAAATTTTTACTGAGTTGGTCTCTTTGATTAAAGAATTTTCCCAAGTAAAGTTTGTATGCTTGACTTGGGTCCTTTAAAACCAGGGAAAATGGAAGTGTATATCACAGCAAATATGCCACATAATCTGAAGGTGCTGCCATTTTTCTCTATAAATCCTATTTATTGTTATAATTGGCATTTATATTTTCATCATATCATGACTGGTTGGCTAGAGAAAAAGAAGAAATGCTTGTCCTATTCCACCCAATTAAAATCAACAAGAAAAATGTTTTCCCCTCCAAAGGTTTGATAATTTAAACAGAGGTTTTGTGACCATTATTTATTTTTCAGTTGAGGCTTATTTTTCTGAAGATAATAAAGTATATCCTTTGTTTCCCTGGGAAATAGTTTATATGGTCATTACTAATTTCTACTTTGATATTATTGACATGTGTTAGCAAACTGTGAATTTATATGTTTTTGAATATCCCTTCAGTCAAGGGGAATTAATATCTCTTTAGAGGAGCATCAGCTGGTTTATTTCTTGTTTATAAGGATGATCTATTAATTTACTTTCTAACCCTAAATGGAAGCCATAATTTCCTTCATGCTTTCCCTCCTGGCTGAAAATCATAATTAGTTATAACTCTAGAGTATTGCACGGTGACAATGATTTCTAGAACACCTGGATCATTCTGATCTCATAAGTAACAGTGTTGCTCAACTTTATTACACAAATTTGAAAGATTAAAAAATTAAATATTAGAAATACATTCTGTATTTAATGAGGATTAAATAACTTTAATGGTTGAGGGGATTGCTCTAGACTGAAAGTGAGCTTCAGATTTTTGCTGTTTTCTCCTATCACTGGCATAATACACATTTTAAAAAAGACAAACATTGTCTTCATTGGTCATTCAAGAAACATTTGTTAAATTAATGAAGAAATGAGGAATGAATGAATGAATATGAAATGCAATCCCAAGTTCTGTCCAAATTTCAGAATCTTGTGTATCATTTCTGTCCAAAAATTAAAGTTTCTAAAAGTTTGTGAAGTTTTGGTACCTAGTTTGTGCAAAGGAAGGTCATGAAGTATCTTTGAAACAAATCAATTTATTAATAATCACATATAGTAGAATTTACAAAAGGAAATTTAAGTTGCTTCATGTGTTAAAAATTATATTAAATGTAAATTGTACTTTGTGTAGTTATTACATTAGCCTGCAAACCTATGCTTTTCCTTGATACCTAAATCTGACTTTAAATTGATTTTCTTGACAAAAAAACACAGGAGGGAATAATATAAGAGTTATATGGTTACACTGGGCTTGAGTCTCTGTAACTTAGCTGTGCAACAATGTGCTAGTTGATTCTCTCATGCTTGGTAGTGTGTGTTTAGAGATGCCTAATTGGCAAAGAGACTAGCACATTGTAGCCTCATAGCAAATAATAGCCATTAACATGGTGATTGTTGTTACTGTTATTATTAAGGGGTGTGTCATGATAATTTCTTTTTTATTATAAAGTGTAATAAATTCTTTTCACAAGATTGTACATACAAGAACTCCTCCAGATTGATGTGTTACTTTTAAAAACTTTCATTTCCTAACTTAAATTTTCAATAGCTTCTCATCAGCATGAGTAATATATGATAGACTAGAATAAGGATACCCTGAAGGCCCTGTGAAGTTTAATATGTATATATAATATAGAAGAATTATGAGGAACTCTTAATTTTAAGTTTTCCCTTTACTTGTTGAGATATAAAATATGAGTTCAATGAACAATGCATAACTACTCCTCTTTTGTAGTTCAACATAAAATAATATTTTGGTATAAAAAATGCAAATAGGTTAAGATTTTTAGCTAAACTTCCTTAGTTTTGCATTTTTAATTAGCCTACTCAAAAACATTAAAATGTTTATGGATCAAATAATATGTATATTCTCTCTGTGTTTCTGATAGATATATCATTATCTATCATATATATAATATATGTATACATACATATATGTTTGTATACGTGGGTATGTATAATCTATGTAAAAGACAGGGTAAAATAATTGAGAATTGTCAATCAAATTTAGCTATGGTATTATATTTATATTAAAGGATACTATAATAATTAGTTGTTATTTTTAGGCCACTCTACCTTTTTGAGGAAGGGCCCTCAAAATACAGCAATGGCCTGAGAACACCATTAGGTCCTGACTTGACAACTCTGGTGTGATCTGGTTGCCTGTCATTTCTTGGTGTATGCCTGTTTTTCAAGCTTGGTTCACCAGCATTTTCATTGATTCTGTGAGCTCACTAATATGCCTCTAATAAATTCCTTTTCTGCTCCAGTTTCTACTTTTTGTAATTGAGAATTCTATCTAGGAAAATATCAATGCCTCCTATGCCACCCTCTTATTTTCATGAAATTATACTTTCAACTTGTATTTTAAAAAACTTTTAATGTTTTCTCTGCCACATTCTGAGATGGAACTTCTTTTTATGTGGGCAAATTATATTCTTTCTCTCTTTTTCTTTAAAATAGGTCATATCTATTTTGAAGAACAGCAAATAATTTTATTAATATAGATGCTAACTTAAATGCTTAATTTGAGTTCGCCTTTTACTATGTGCTCAAACAATAAAAGGGCTGTTATAAAATAATTACACCTTCTGGAGTTGAAGCACGCTATGTGTGATAGATTGAACAACATACCTGTGATATTTTGCAGCTCCTCCCATAAAGAGGCAAAGTCGATTTCCCCACCCCTTGAATCTGGCCTGGACTTGTGACTTGCTGTGACTAATATACTGGTAAAAATGACATTGTGTCTATGCTGAATCTTGGCTTCAAGAGATCTTACAGTTTCTCCCTTTGTCCTCTCAGAACACTGCTCTGAGACCACTATGTGAGGAATACAGTCTGTCCTACTAGAGGACCACATGGAGGAAAATGAAAGTGTTCCAGTTGCCCGAGAGCCCGTCTGACCTTGCAGCTGAATGCAGCAACACACTGGTGACCCCAGACAACACCAGCAGAAGGAACCACCTGCAGCCCACAGATTGATGGGAAATGAAAAATAATCTGTTAGGTAGTAATAGTTAACTAAAAAACTTTGTCAAGTCTTAACACTGTCAATATAATAAAATTTTGGTTCTAACATAATAGCATGACACATATTATATTCATCTCATTTGCAAGATGATCACATTTCATGTATTTTAGCCTCCAGATATGATTCCTAAACTTATTGGACTTTTGGAATTTCTGAAGAGCTGAACACATGGAAGTTCCTGGGTGGTGGCACACCCAGGAGGGGCATGGAAGCTCTGTGACCCTTCCCTCATACCTTACTCTACGTATCTCTTCATCTCTATCCTTTGTAATATCCTTTATGTTATAATAAACCAGCAAACAACACTGGCCACTGTTGATCTTCTGGGTCCAGAAGCCTGGAGAAGGCCATTGACGGAAGCTGGTGTCCAGTTTACATCGAGAAGCAGGGAAATAGGTCTACACTGCTGCACAGTGCATGCAATTCAGGAGATGTGTAGAAGACAAGGAGAATCCACCCTCTTCACTGAAGACTTAAGAAGAAAGCAGCCTGTAGAGTTGATGAGGTTGTTTCTGTCTATGGAAGCATTCCCGTGAAGAAATGAAAGAATGCTAGAATGAGAATGTTACCTCTTTATAACCCCTGATGAATGGACAAATTTAGAGAAGGGGCATCAAATGCTGCTAATACCACAGAGAGAGACAATCAGGCATGGCACGCCTCCTGGTGCGCGAATGCTATAGTACTGACCAAGGAGTCTTGTCCAAAGTTTTTGCACCTGTATCTCATTAAACCTCTAGATCCAACTACCAGCTTACAAAAAAAACAGAAGAGAAATATGTTTAACCATACCAGGAGATGCAGTCAACAGAATCCAGACTGTGGAACTCCCTACAGGATAAATGGCTATCTTCCTAAACAAATAAATTGCAAAGAAATAAGAAAGGGAGAGAGATGAAGGGGGAACCTATGGGTTATAAGAAACTTATTAATCAAGTGCAGTGTGTAGACTCATTTGGATCCTAAATATACAAATTAAAAAAATGAATTGACACAATGTAAATGACAAAACAAAACAAAACATATTGTACTTTTGATACCTGCCCCTTTCACTGGGGTGTCTTGAGACACACCTGCTTTCTTCACCTAATTGCTCTCAGTTGTCCTGTATGATGTATATTTATATCCTAAATATTTAAAATGATTTTATATTAAATAATAAATTAATATTGAAAACATCTAAAACTACAGTGTCTTTAGATACTTAGGAGCCATTTGGGGACTTCTTTTGAGCTAAATGGAGACAATGGGAGATTGTCAAATCTTGTTTTGAACTAAACAAATTTTTCATTAAGAAAAGAACTATACCTTTGTATTTAAAACAGAAGCATCTAATTTATAATGTGACATTTGGGAAATTTCCTGCATTTAACAAAAAATCTAAGCCAAAGAATATATAAAATCATATAAATTTATAAAAGAATAGCTATTAGCTTGTGTTAAGTCTCAATTACTATCAACATACAGTTTAAATGACTGTTATAAATTCACAACGGAGGTGAAATATCTGAGATGAAATATGGGTTGCAGCCATAAGACTTGGTATTGTATTAAACATACCAAACAGTAACATTTCAGAGTAATCCTGCAGAGAGACATTTATTTGCCTTACAGAAGAATTTCACTTGGTTGGCACACTGATGGAATCTGAGCTCTAATCAGGCATAGGCTCTTGTCACCAAAGGAATAAAAATATAACCCATCATTTTAGCATTGTCAAAGAGGAGGCTGATAACAGCAAGAAACAAAGTTGCAGGAGGCAAACAGATGCTCACGTCAGAGAGAGCTGAGAGATGGGCGTGACGGTGTGTGTGCCAAGGGCCAAGACCACAGACAAAAGCCATCTCTGCATCAGCAAACAGAGCCAGAAGCAAGCATTTGGTAGTGGGAAGGCAAGCATTCAGAGAAATCAATTGCTGGACATTCTGTATGAGTATTCCCACACACAGATCCTGCACATCATCTTCAAAGATTCATAAGGGCTCTGGCAGGAGGACACAAGTCTCCTAGCAAATGATTTCTATGTTGGGGTAAGAAAACTGCAGGGCACCCAGAAAATGATTAGTAGGACAGCATAAGAAGTGGGATTCAAATCAGATTTATATAGAGACTATATTCCAGTTTTCAGAGTATAAATGTTCTTACTGGTTCCTTCATCAGGAAAAGATGAGTCTTAATCTAGTAGACCTCACTATACAGCATTTATAGTTTATTGGATAGAAATGGGTGCTTAAAATAACAAGATGGGAATTTTATTCTAAAGTATATGATCAGCCAATTTTAACATTTCCTTTTGTATTTCCTTATGTTTTCTTTTTAAATCTATGTCCCAGGTTATAGATATTTTCCCAATGTTAGTTTTCTGTTACTGCTGAAACAAATGATCACAAACTTACTGTTTAAAACAGCACAAATTTATTATCTTACAGTTCGGGAGGTCGGAAGTTCAAAATGGACTTGGCTAAAATCAAGTTGTCGGCAGAGCTTCATTCCTCCTCACATTTCTAGGAGAGAGCCTGTTTCCTTGCCTTCCAGTTTCTAAAGGCTGTCTGTATTCCTTGGCTCATGGCTCCCTTCCATGTTCAAAGGCATCAGTGTAGCATCTTGAAATCTCTCTCTCTCTCTCTCTCTCTCTCACCCTTTCACCTTACCTTTGTTTCCATCCTTACATCTTATTCCTCTGACTCTTCCTTGTCATTTCACTGGGCCCACTTGGATAATGCAGGATAGTATCTCCATCTCAATACCGTTAGTATCACATCTGCAAATCCCTTTTTCCAGGTAAGGTGAAACATTCACAGGTTCCCAGAATTAAGATGTGGGCATCTTGGGGTGTGTATATCGGGGGAAGGGGCTGGCTTTATTATTATGCCTTCCACATAAGCTATATAACGATATGTGTTTGAAATTCATACTGACCTCACCTTTAAGAAAGGGTTTTTGTGCCTACTATGAGTAAATGTAGGTAGGCAATACCTTTTATAGAATGTTTTGCTAACAAGGCTAACTTCATTCTGGGTGAGTTACATGAAGGGAGGGCAGCAGGGGTGTGTGTGTGTGTGTGTGTGTGTGTGTGTGTGTGTGTGTGTGTGTGCATGTGTGTGTGTTTAGGGGTGGGCATGGCAAATATTTCAGGCCAATAATCTACTGGATAAGAAGTACTAAAACTACATGAATCCTCTATTTAAGGACAAATAACTGTTTTTTTTTTTTTATTTGAGACAGAATCTCACTTTGTTGCCAGGGCTAGACTGAGTGCCGTGGCGTCAGCCTAGCTCACAGCAACTTCAAACTCCTGGGCTTAAGCTATCCTACTGCCTCAGCCTCCCGAGTAGCTGGGACTACAGGCATGCGCCACCATGCCCAGCTAATTTTTTCTATATATATTTTTTAGTTGTCCAGATAATTTCTTTCTATTTTTAGTAGAGACGGGGTCTCGCTCTTGCTGAGGCTGGTCTCGAACTCCTGACCTCGAGCGATCCACCCGCCTCGGCCTCCCAGAGTGGTAGGATTACAGGCGTGAGCCACCGCGCCTGGCCAATAACTGTGTTTTAAACTTTATTTTATTAGAAAAATGTTTTTGCATAAAGTTCAACTCAGAAAACATTAACATTAACAGGCCTGATTTTATTTTAGGCAAAGTGAAAATCGCTTCATCAAGAATGTATATTCTAACAAGTTATATTGTCTATTTATAGACTAGAAGAATGCCAGTGAGAATTTTCATCCAGCTTTTTAGTTGCTAGAATATAAACATAGGAGATACGTTTGAGAAGTAGCAATTACTTACATTTTGTCTTAAAATGAGGTCCCTGATTATAAACTAAGTAGACTTTGGCTTGTTATTCTTGTTATTCTCTGCTTTACCTAAATTATTTTTGTTTTTGTTTTTAGAGACAGGGTCTTGCTCTGTTGCCCAGGCTGTAGTCCAGTAGTATCATGATAGCTCACTGCAGCCTCAAACTCAAGCGACCCTTTCTGCCTCAGCCTCTTGAGTAGCTGGGACTACAGGCATGTGCCACCACACTCAGCTAATGTTTTTTTCATTTTTTTTTTTTTAGAGAGAGGGTCTTGCTATATTGCCCAGACTGGTCTCAAACTCCTGGTCTCAAGCAATCCTTCTGCCTCAGGCTTCCAAGTTGCTGACATTACAGGCATGAGTCACTGCACCTGGCTGCTTCAGCTAAATTGTTGATTACATAAGGTCAAATAGTGCCACCAGCAAAAAAAAAAAAATCATATTTTTGTATAGAAGTATTCTATTATAGATTTGTCACAATTAAGCACTAGCTACTAATATTTTAGCTAGAGAAGGGTTTGTGAAGAATTCTAAGAAATTGCAGATACAAGAGAATAATGCTTGGGAATACGGGCATCGGGCAGACTACCTAAGTTCAAATTCTTTGCTCATCCATCTCTTGGTTCCGGGCATTGGGAGAGTTATTTCACTACTTTATGAGTCAATTTTACATTTTTGTTTATTTTTTATTTGCACAGTACCATTGATAGTACCTACTGTATAGGGTTGCTACAAGAATTAAATCAATTAATACGAGGAAAGTGCTTAGAACAATGCTAAACACATGAAAAAACTTCATACATGTTAAAAGAAAAGGTAAGTCCATCCAAATGTGTCAGTAATCCAATGTGTGGCAGTTATGGAGGTATAAACATGAGTTTTTTGGACCTAAATGCTTAGGCATTCTTGACATAAGATTATATTCAATGATGTAGTCAAACACTCTTCTATATTTCTGATAAATATATCCTTCTACCAAATGTCTTCTGTGGATGTTATTATGATTTTTATTCCTAGTCATATTGGAAAATTGGGAGAAAAAATATGTCCTACCATTGGGATCAGGAAGACTTGCCAAAAGGATATTACTTTCCAGTCAAATGCTTCAGTTGGGCTCACCTGTTTTAAGTTCCAGACAACCATATCCCTCATTTTCACATCCACTACCAGTATTTACCATTTTAAGTGGCAAAAGTTTAGTGATAATCATTAAATAATCTTCATTAAATGGGCAAATGTGCCAGTTGTAATGTCACTTTAAAACACTATTTGGTATGAATCTATTTCTTTATCTGGGAATCTTTATAGCAGTACCTTTTTAAAAGTCCTTTTTCCTCTATATATCGAGCTTTGAAAAACAAGCCAAGATAGTTCAGGATGTTTTGCTTCTTGGAATGAGAAACCACAAAAAACAAAACCCAACAGAATTTCCTCCAAGCAGCTCAAAATTCTCTCTGAAGTTAGCTGTAAGGAAGCAGAGGATTTGAGAGGAAATGATAATTTTAGGAGCCGTACACCTCCAAAATAAGAAAATATCATAGGACTTGATGGTTGTGAAGGTGGCTTGTTTTATAGATGGTATATATGGGATCTATTGATGTGTTTGGCATTGGTGCCAGTAAACCATTAAGAATTGATTGTGAGACTTTGAATTAGCATTTAGTGGCTCTCCCTCCAAATTGAAAACCCAGATTTCAGAGTTGTGGAAGAGAGGAAAGAATGAATGTTTTCAATTGATGCTTAGTCACAATGACTAGAAGATATTTAAATGGAATGATGTGATTCTTCTTTCAAAATATTTTTTCTAGCATGTTTGATGCACTAAACCCAAATAAACTGTTATATTCTAGCATTTTACAAATTGATTTTGAAATTCATCTATATTTTAAGAAAAATTAGTATTCATGCTTGAAATTTCTTCCCACATTACTCATCAGAACAATGTTCGGAAGTAGCTAAAGCTGTGTTTACATCATCTACAGGGATTTGAGTTATTGAAAGGAATAAAAAGATGTCACCGGAACAACTATCTATATAGGCAGGGGGATTCAAGAGCAAAATTTTATATGGATGAAGAAATGGTACAAAAAGCAATAGCATTTCAGTGTAAGAATATTGCCATTATTGGTAGGGGGTATTCATGACAGAATTAAAAACACTGGAATATCATAATAGCTCTAATTATGGAACTCCTACATTGTGTAAAGTTCCAAGTGCTTTATATATATTAAGTCATTTAATCTTCACCACAATCCTTGGATGTGTATATCACTTTTATGCAATTTTTTCAGATGAGAAAATTGAGATACAGTTTGGCCTAGGGTTGTATAACTAGAGCTGAATATCAAATCCACCAATCTGGCCCCTTAAGCACTCTGTCTTAAGGTGTCCGGCAGATGGATATTTAATATTTTTCTTCTGGACTGTTTAACCTTTAATATTTTGGAGTCATTTTGTATAATGAAATGGGTAGGATTCATTGCTGTTGAAATCTTTAAACAAAGATTTTACTCCTCTTCTGAAATATAACAATACTTTTTCAACTCCTTCTATTTCTATGATATTAGGTGTACATGATTTATCTCTACAGATAAAGTCCTGTGAGGTATATCCTAAATATTAGTCATTTTTATATTCCTTGCTGTTTTCCCTAAGTTGTACATCCCTTACTTTCATATAGTGGTGAATTAAATAAATATTTTTGAAAACAATAATGAATTAATGGAGACATGTTATCTAAGGAGAGTCTGAAGTCTGGCATATAATGTTTTTTATAACTTTAAAAACTTAACTCAAGTTTTTTTGAAGGTTAAATATTATTTATGTTCTCAAATTTGTAGTTTAGTTTAAATCCCTTAAGCAGTAACATTAAACTTGGACAAAAATATTTTCCACTTCATTTGTTCTGACAAGTTTACCTGCCTGGGCTAGGTTTACTTAAAAGTATGAAATAAATACAAAATATTTGCTTTTTGAGAATAGATGAATGCATAATAGGTCATGAGAAAATTTAGAATTTTTTACTCTTAACGAGTGGATGTATTTAAATTTAGACCCTTGTAATTCATTAGGTGAATTTTATGGTGATAATAATCCAAGACAAATAAGCTCAAAGGCCTCAGTTAGATTGTTTACAGGTACTGCATAATTATTAAGTTTCTTAATTGATCTAAATTATACTTATTATTGTATTAAAGTATATTGGGAAGTTTTTATTTTTGTGGCACTATATTCTTGATTTTGATAATAGAACATTATAAAAGAATAAAATGATAGGAAACATACTAAGTCATTTGACAGCTAAATCCATATGCAGATAATTTATTCTTGGGAAAAGAAATTAATTATTTTCAAATCACTTAAAACTTGAAACAAATAATTGTACAACTTTTCCAGTTGCTATTGAATTAAGGAATTAGTAGTCATTTAGTTGCTATAAACTGGTTTTGGAAACACTATTTCTCATGTTATTGTTACTGAAGAAGGTTTTTTATAGAATTGCAAATCTTTGTTGATAGTTTTTGGCTCTAGAACAAGAGTTCTTAACTGCTAACAAACCAACATACACACACACACACGCACACACAATTTTAAATAAAAGTTTAAGCACCAACTTTGAAGGCTTTGAAACTATCTGAAAAGTATCTGAATAATATCAACCTATATATTTGCGTCATTCTTCATGCTGAAAGGACTCTGACTTTTGGAACAAGCTGGACCACTCTTTCAAGAAAGCCTTATTGCAACTAGACAGTGTTTGGCTTCTAATCTTTGGCTTATTTGTCTGTTTCTCTGTTTAGACTGTCAGATGAGGGCTGGGGCTGCATCTTAACCACTGTCTTCTCTGAGCTTGGTCAATCCTAGTACATGATAGGTACAAAATACTCATACACATTGAAGGAAAGAAAGAAAGAACGAATGAATGAAAAGTGAGTTAACTGTCCTTTCATTTCACCATTCCTGATTTGCTCACAAATAATACACATAGACTGTTCTATGAAGGTGAAGGAACTCTGATATCATGGTTACTATAAGGCAGTGCAAGCTATAGCATAAGGAATACAAAAATAAATGAGCCAAGGATCTTGCTGCTGACAATGTGATGGTGGGAGTAAGGATTGAGTATAGAGAGACGAGTATGAAGAGGAGAAGTTCAGGTAGAGCAGGCTTCCAGCCATCGGTTTGTGAAAGGGCCTGGAATATGCAGAATTGGGTGAGAAAGTCAGGTGGCCTGCAACACCTAAGGTTTTGTGGAGAGTGGCAAGAAAGAACAATAGGTAGTTTGTTGAAAATAGGTTATTATGGGTCAGAAATGCCAAGGTGAGGCTTTTGGAATGTGGAACACAGGAAGTCAATAAAGAGGCAAGGAAGAGATGAAATAAAGAACATTCTGAAGATGGCAGGAGGTTTTACTTGGGAAAATACATCAAGGGCCTCGTAAAGTATTTTGAAACAACTGCACATGAAGAGTCCCTTAAACTTAATAGGAAATGAATGCCGAAACTGCTGTTTGGCTATCATGTTCTAGGGATCAGGAAAACTTTTGGGTGGAAGGCTTTCCTTATAAAACTGAGAATGACCATTGGAAAGAGATATTTCAAGAATACATTTTGTCAGGGGGTCCTGAGTCCTCTGGTGATGAATGTGTTTGCTTTTATAATAAACATATAGTAATCAATCAGTCAATCAATCAATAAAGGTCATTGTGTAGACCTCAGTCAAACTCTTTGCTATTCTCTTTACTCTTTCACAAAATTGACCT
Source organism: Lemur catta (assembly GCF_020740605.2). Classification (NCBI taxonomy): domain Eukaryota; kingdom Metazoa; phylum Chordata; class Mammalia; order Primates; family Lemuridae; genus Lemur; species Lemur catta. Next base: position 17,802,738 of record NC_059149.1, on the reverse strand, counting down.
TCCAAATTTGTTTTCTCTTAAAATGTGACCTAGAACACCTTCCATATAAAATTCTTACTGCTCAACTGAAAGAAATGCAGATTGATTTATATTAAAGCAAAAACATGTTACAGAAAATATAAGCAACTTTCTGAATCTCTTCCTTCCTTCCTTCCTTCCTCCCTTCCTCCCTTTTTCTTTCTTTCTTTCTTTCTTTTTTTTTTTTTTGAGACAGAGTCTCACTCTGTTGCCCAGGCTAGAGTGCCATGTGTCAGCCTAGCTCACAGCAACCTCAAACTCCTGGGCTCAAGCAATCCTCCTGCCTCAGCCTCCCAAGTAGCTGGGACTACAGGCATGCGCCACCATGCCCAGCTAATTTTTTCAATATATTTTTAGTTGTCCATATAATTTCTTTCTATTTTTAGTAGAGATGGGGTTTCGCTCTTGCTCAGGCTGGTCTCGAACTCCTGAGCTCAAACGATCCTCCTGCCTCGGCCTCCTAGAGTGCTAGGATTACAGGCATGAACCACCGCGCCTGGCCCCTGAATCTCTTTCAATCCACAAAGATTTGTGTATTGTCTACTAGATGCTATATACACAAACAATGGTTTTATAGTTTCTTCCATGAAACTATATGAGCATATCTACACTATTTTCTTGACATTTAATGAATGTTTGAGTGAACAGAAAATAAATGTCTATTACATAAAAGAAAGGTAGATATTACCATATTATTTTCTAGCTTCTTTCTTCTCTTTTTCTTTCCTCTCTCCCTTTCCCTTTTCCCCCCCTCCTCCCTCCCTTTCTCCTCTTCTTTTCAGATTAACACCTCCTAATATAACAGTGTATGTCTTAAAGGAAACAAATAATAATGCAAATAAAATTGCAGAGTATATTTATTATTCTTCATGTGAAAATGGCAGATTAGAAACTTTAACACATTGTTTATATGCAAATAAATTCTGTTAAGTACAAATGATCTTTATCTGTTTCTTAAAACAAGCACAACAGGACTTTTACTTAGTAAATGTTTTTAGTATTTAGAGCTATTCTTTGTAGGAAATGCTAAATGAGTCATGCCAATGAGTGAAAACAAAACAAAACAATCTCAGCATATTTCATGACTACCAAGTGGAAAGACAAAGACAATAATTTTTCCCCAGTGAAACTGATTTCTCACATTGGCATCTGCCAAATTCTGTGTTTACATTTGCAGCTAATGTAAGTCTATAGATACACAAAGAGGGATATTTTAATATGTACTAAGGAATATGTCCATATGGGACAATTCCTCAAGTAACAGATACTTTAAGAGCTAATTCAATTTACAAGTTCATAGGGATAGAAAAGAGGACATATAACCTGCTGATCACACTAATTTTCTTTGGGCCCATTCTTCTTATTTTATTTGACTTTATAGAAATCCCACTTTGTTTAATACTCAGATTAATGAACTATGATGTTTAGGAAGTTATGCTGCAGTCAAATTCTCTAAAGAATATTTGAATCCATTGGAAAATGGAAAATATTATTATGTAGGCATGCTTAAAATTAAATATGCACACATTAACATATAAATAGAATACTACATATGGTGTTATATACAATTTTAAACAACATATAATTATTATCTATCATACACAAACATGCACATCACACACCACACCCACACTCACACAGACATATTTTCTCCCAACCCTTAATCATTTTCATGAATAATGTTTGGTGAGTATATTTTTGTTTTGTATAATGAAGAAATTAATTCACATAATTTACTTGGAATTCAAATTCTATATTTGGAGATGCCATTTGAATTAAAAAAAATCTTTCACTTCCTCTTATAATATTCTGCGATTGATTAAAACAACCAAGAGCTTTTATTTTGCTAAAACCTTATGGCTGTAATCTTTGTGTTGAGAAATAGAAACAATATTTTTGTTCTTTAAGTCAATAAGTTATTGGCTATTAACTTGGGGCGGCAAAGCTAGGGAGAAGGAAGAATGTGCCTAAAAATTGCTATGATATTAAAAGGTTATTTACATAATTTGGGGTCTATTTCCCAAAATTTTTGAGTCTATTGCTATAAAGCACTGCAATAAATATTGTTTGTAAGAAATTAACTCATGCAGTGAAAAATACTTTACTAAAAATGAGATATCCTAAAGTCACATCAAATTTAATTTTGCATTATAATCATTTATCCTGAAGTCATTCTCTCTTTCTAAATAACCTGTTCTGAAACTATCTCTCCTTTTCTCAAATGTACATTACCCTATACATGTATTAAAATTTCTGGGAAATAGATGAAGAAGCAACAATTCTTAAAGTAAGCCCATGAGTTTTTTTTTTTTTGATAACATAATGATTTTATATTAGAAGCATTGCCTTAAATATAAATATGGAATTGATTTGGAATATACTATTGAAATAAGAAAAAAGAGGTAAAGGAAGATATTGCACAATGAACAGAACTGGCTTTATTTACTTAAATAATGAAGAATACTTGGCTTAATTCACGAATCAGCTAGTAGAACTAAATTAACAAAATTATGTTTTCTTGCATAAATTTAAAACTGCTTGTTGGGTGATTTATGCTACTTTCTGAAAATCATAGTACATAGTATTTTATATCAGGTAGGGTAATTTTAACTGTAAGTAATAGAAAAATCTCCACTCAACTGACATTAAAACCATAAAAAAGATTATCTCATATAAAAAGTAGTCCAGAGGCAAGTTGTTGAATATGAGACAATAGAGCTAATAAGATCTGCTTGAATGCTTAAAAACCTAGTAGCTGAAAAACAAATGTTCAAGGTTAATATTTTGGGCAAAATCAATGTTGTGGGCTTTTTTGTCTCATTAATTATAGACAAAAGTCTTATATAATTGTTATTTCTGATTGGAATCAGCTAGCATTCAAATTAAGTGAAACACCCTTTCGTGCACTCAGTAAACATTTATTGATTGCCTACTGTCTGCAACTTTAAGAAGTACAGGATGTTTTATACTTAGTGCAATTTTACTGCTATCTTTTGAAGATAAATTACAATACGTGAATTAGCAAATAGTATTTCAAATCTCCAAGGGTATTACTTTATATATGCTGATTCTTTATGCTTAGAAAAAAGTGTATTCACCTACCAATGGAAAATTCCACCTTTTATTTTGGGAAAACAAAACCTTTTACCTCCAATTATAGGCAACACCTTGTTGTTTTCTTTTAACCAGTGTAGAGAGCCTAACATTTATAATTAGCAGCACTTTTGTTACTCTTTTACTGCTACCTGTCATGCTTGACTTGAATAACTTATTGCTTTCTAGCCTTTCTAGCCTTATTGCTGTGATGTGGGCACAAAAGTAACATTTAATAAATTAAAAGATTCTAGGTGTATTGAAGAGGCATGTTATACCTCTTTCTCTGGAGATTTTTCTTGAAAATATAATATAATTAGTTATTAATTATTAATTATATAGTAATTATTAATATATTAGTTATTTTAAGTGTCTTCTCTTACCATGATCCATTATATTTCTTTAAGCAGCTCTCTAAAGTTTAGGAATAATTCAGCAATGCATACAGAAGAAACATCCATGAATGTATAGGAGGTCATTGTCGTTCTTTTCATTCTATACATTTATTGAAAAATCAGAATGAAGTCAGTGGTCTCAAATACTAGTCAACAGACTGAGGAACAGTAATTATCAAAAAGGAAAGTTTGAGTGTAAAATGCATCAACATGGATGGAGTAATGGAGTTTCCTTTCCAATATCTCTTCTCCTTATGGAATAGATTAAAGACTAAATTCCCCAGTCCTCCTGGAAGCTAGATTTGTTCATGCTATTTGGTTCTGAACAACAAGATATTAGCTGACATGGTAGATGTGACCATCTACAGTGTGCATGTGCCTTCTGGTTCTCTTCTTCCTTTTTGTTGGAACATTCATCTTAGAGCATGAGTGGAAGTCTGGTTTGAGAATGGAAGAGCAATAAAACAGAAAGATACTTGATCCCCAACTAGAGCCACCATATCTGCCTTTGGAGACTATTTCTCTTTGGACTACCATGTGTGAGAGAAATTAATTTCTATGCTGCTTAAGTCAGTATTATTTCGGACTTTGTTTTAATTGAAAAAAGCTAACAAGAAAATTATGCTTTTAATTTATTCATAAAGCATATATTTTACACATGAGGTTTTGTAGTCAGAAATTATCATTAACCATGTTGCAGATCATAAGGCTTTAGATTATTTCATTTTATCATAAATAACTCTAAATATCCATAATATAGCTGGATAGGCAAGTATGCTTTTATGTGGCTATCAGACTGCCTCAAGTAATATAGTCCAATAGAACTTATTGCAGAGATGGAAAAGGATGTATTCTTTGCCATCCAATATTGATAGTCACTTAACTTCTTTTGTCTCTCTCATTTGCCATCCTTTGATAAAGCATAGATGAGAAGATAGATATAGACACAGATATATAGAGAGAATAAATAGATTTCCCATATTTCAAGTGAGTAGATACACAAAAAGAGCACTTTAAACAAGGAGAAACATGCGCATGTAAGTCAAACTAGAGATGTGGTAGTATCCCAGTGAGTACTTAAAAGCTTTATGATGACCATGGTATCTTTTTCTGAAGCAGCAGTTTACTAAATTATTTGGATGGGACTAATTATTTTATTTTAAAAACCAACATGTTATTTAATTCTCACACATTTCTAGTGAAACCTTGGAATTTTGTCTGTCTCTTTAGTATAAACCTATTGCCAGTACTAACCCCAGAGTGAAAATCTTTAGGAGCACCTACAGGAGGCAGACTTCAATCTTTGCCCTTCCCTCTATTTCATTCTCAGAACTCTGATTTTTCAAATACTTAACTTTATTTCAGAGAATGTATGTTGTTTACAGAGTCCCTAATTAAAATTGTCATTATGATTATGCAGATATTGCTCCTAAATTCTGAGATCCATTTTCTACCTTCTATGTAGCAGGGTGACATTTGTGTTTGGAACTAAAAGGTCCCCTGAGAGATTAAGAGGGACCTGGCAGTGTTAGGGCATTGGAGGCCTAATTGTCCTTAGACTCTCCAATTTTAGTCTCCACTTACCACTCAGGGCCAGGCAGGAAACAGCATGCTTATCTGGAATTTTGATGAGAATTTAATGAAGGGGCTATATAATGGGAACCGGTGATGGAGGTTGAGGCATACAGCGATTAGCAACAGCTGGGAACCATTACAATGCTGGAGTTGAGGGGAAGAATCAATCAATCCACATCACCCAATATTAGCAAAGCTATTGGATCCGTGGCTGCTACTTCCAGAACATCAAAGCAGGAAGGGAGTGGTGAAGAAACAACCTGCTCTCTCTCTTCTCTGACCCCTCCAATTTCCTGCTAGTGACTCTCATTGCCTGAACCCAGTGAAGCCAGAGTGCAAGAGTTCTAGGATGATCAAATTCTTGGGGACCAGCCTCCTAAGACCTTGAGCAGGACAAAAAGAAAGGCAGAAAAAGAGTGGGGGGTGAAGAATAACTGGCAACTGCATTCCCAACACAACTCCCCAAATTTTTGATCCTGTCACTAAGAATGAAATATTTTTTATAAATTAGGTGGCCTTTCCTATTTTGAGGGGATGTGGATACACCTGTTTCAGTTTTTCAAATCAGTGAGAGTTTGATTCTATGATACTTACATATTTGTCCTAACTAGAAATTGTACATATTTTGTTTGTTTTAACTATAATTGAAATTTTAAAAAGTGTAGGGTAATTATCATGAAATGGATTTTGGTTTCCTACCAAAAGTTCTCCTAGTGAAGGCATATAAAAACAAATGAGTGTTCCATTTTGAAGTGATGAAGAATTTATAATTACAATTCCCTTTTATGAGCAAGCATGCTAAAGAGAATTAAACATTTTAGGCACAATTGTCTCAGGAAGTATAGAAAATATGTAATTGGAATGTGCGGTTGAAATGGAAGGTAACAATAAATAAAATATATATTTTTTCAGCACTGTAAAAGTAGTTAACTGCCTTCCCACTCTACCTTTAAGCATCTAAGTAGATTTTGTGCATCATTCTTTCTTACAATGATTCTTTCATTTGCTTTTCATGGGCCTTTATTACTTGTGCAGTATATAGTAATTACACTTGATCCCATAAAATATTTTGGAGTAATAAATGCTAGCTAGCAAATTTTTGTGAACTATGAGTAGATTTTGGGATACAGACTATATCTCATAACTGAGCATTACCACAATGTCTAGTAAAGCAAGCTCTCCTTTTGTTCAGAATCAAAATCTCTGGTAAATATAAATAATTGCCAATATGCCAACATGTTTAACTGAAGCATCTATATTAGCTTACATCAGTTTTGAAATAACCAGTGAAAAAGACAATGAATATTTATTTATATAAGTAGGCAGACAATGTAGCTTTCCATACGTTTGAAACACTCAGATAAACTGGGAAGAATAGGTGTGGAATATCTCCCTATTTGTAGTGATATTATTACAATTATAATTAGTTCTACTGGACTAAAGGCTAATGATTTTTCCTTGTTATCGTGAGCAGTGTTGTTTTTCTTGAAATGATTTGTATAAAGACTTGCCTGGATGATAAGAGATCTGGAAAAGTGATCTTCTGTAATCCTTTTTAATAATTTTATACCACATGGTGAAAAATTTGTACATAATATAGCCAGCCTATTAAACAGAATATTTTGATCTAAATTTCAGTGCTGGGTGGGAGTTGCCACATCCAATGATCTGCATGCATAATCCAGTAGGAAATAGTCCAGTTATTTTACAGTCTTGCAGAGTTATATATGGTACAGTTTAGTTCATAACTTCTTTCCTCCTTTCATTCTGTTTGAGAAAAGTATCTTTACTTGCTCCTGCAAGATTATGTGCTTTCCAAGCCTGTTTTTATTTTGCCACTCTTTCTTAATTTTTTGTCCTTCCTCTTTGATGAAATTGGCAGAATTATGTTGTTCAGGAGTCTGTCACTTTTCTTATTTTTAGGGCTATACCAAAACAGTACTCATTTTCTCTTTAAGTCATAAATTACTTCCCAAACTGATGACTCTGTACAAACTTTGTATCATTTAGAATGTGAAATAATGTATTCCCCAGCATGAATTGAAAACTGTTGACATTACTGAAACAATGAAAATTACTTGTCATTTTTGGTTTCCTGGTTTATTGTTTTCAGAACATCTTGAGATCTCGAAAACTCTTTAATGCTTTCTTTCTGGTGATTCCTTATCACACATCATAGGTAGTATTATGACAAAAACTGTGAAGTACTGTGGAATAATACTAAAAAATACGAAACCTATGATCTCAGTTTTTCTCTTTGCCTTTGTACTTTTGTTTTCAGTTGAAGGGAATGAGTTAAGGAAAAAGAGGTCTAATGAAGAGATAATTCACTATTCACATACACCTTTTTCATTTCCTCTACCTGAAAAAAATTATCAACTGAGACTATCTTTCATTATTTTTTTATTTGGTCTTCATCAGATTAACAGTATAAAAAAATCTTTACCTAAAGAGGTTATTATTTACACGATATCTCAAAACTTTAAAATTTACTCTTTTAGATTTATGTTTTTTTCTGACAGTTTCTTCCCAGCAAAACAACTCTTTATACTTTTATGCCCACAGATATAATTTATGTAATAGAGTATTATTATGTATTATTATGTAACATAAGATTAACAGCTTGAAGGAAGTTTCACAATGTATACAAACATCAAAACAATATCTAAAATTATTATATTTTCTAAATTGACTTCACTATGTTTAGCATTAATATGCTATCTCCTAGTTAAAAATGAGTAATATTTCTTGGACATAGACCTTTCTTTACACTCAAGGGCAAAATATCATTTGTGGAAAATTTGTTTGCCTCCTCTATTTTTTAACTTCCCTACATTTCATACCCTTGGTCAGGCTTTGTAATTGCTACCTCAGGTATGTGGGCTGTGCAGAATGCAGAGGCTGTCTGAAGTCAGTGGCTTTTCCAGTCTTTGGTTAAAGCTCTCACATGGTGACATGGTTGTGAAGAGTGTCATGGAGGTGTGGTTGAGAAGGAAACTGCTTTAGGGAAGTCCCATGCCAGGAAGAGGAGATTCTCCTAGGCTCAGGACGGGGAGTGTCCTGGGGAAATGGCAGGGAATGCAGAGGGAATGGTCACACTGAACACCTAGCAAGGCCAGGTGTCAAGCACAGGGCTCACAGGCAGAGGTCCCAGGAAGTGGTGAGACCTACAGGACAATGGTGGAATTGGTTACATTGGGAGGCTGAATCTTGGGCCAGAATGGGGGATTCATGCTTCCGTAAGTATATGGAATGGAACTGGACAGCCTCCACCCATGGAAGGGTCACGTCGGCTGGTATTAAGGTGTCTCAGGGGATAACCAGGACAGGCTGATCACTTACAGGTGAAGATCCCTCACCCTTGTTTTAGGCTTTGGAACAAAGTGATGTATTCTGTCAGAACTTATCCTGAATTTAGATCACTGATGTTTGCACATTATACCTTTTAGATCTTTATTTTGCTTTGAATATTGACCTTCACCATTGGCATCAGTTCCTTTTTTTAAAAAATTAATTGGGCTATGGGGCTGTCAAAATTTTGCAAATTTCTTCTTTTTTTCCCCCTTTTTTTCCAAATGATCACTTATAATGCCTATAAATGTCTATGAACTTCCTTATCAAATAGTTGATATTGTTAACATTTATAGATAAAGCAATAGAATTCATACTCTGGAGTGGTGCTGGTCCTGGAACATTGCTAGATTACTTGTGGGTTAGCCTCCTGCCCATGCCACTTCTGTTGAGGTCAGGCCTCAGCCCCTTTTTGTAGAACATATTTGGCCAAGGCTGGTAAATTGGGTGGCCACTCCTGGTAAATGGGGTCTAATTGTTTAGAGAAATAAGCAATTGGTTGTACAGAATCTCCTGCAGGCTGGGCCAGGAGGCCCAGAGCCAGGTTTGGGGTACTGTGCAGATATAAATGGAAGGGCCTGGAGGGATTCGGAAGCCCTAACGCAGGGGCTTGTTGTAGAGCCTGTTTGAGGATCTTGACAGATATACACATTATCAGGGGTAAGGGGAAGGGGTTCATCTAAGTTTCCCTTTGTAGCATTGTACAAGGGTTTGGCAATTAAGGCGAAATTAGGGATCCATATATGAAAATATACTGTGATGCCAAGAAAGGAGAGGAGATCTCTTTTTGTTGCAGGCAGGGGTATTTGTTGAATTGCCTCTTTTTGCTCTTTTGGGATTTCCCGGAGTTGGTGCGATATTAAAAGCCTGAGGCAGTGTACTTTGGGAGACAAGAGTTGGGCCTTGTTCTGAGATACCTGGTATCTGCACTGGGCCAAAAAATTGAGAAGGGAAATAGTTTTATTCCAGCATTCTTGCCGGGAAGGGCCGCAGAGGAGGAGGTCATCTACATATTGTAATAGAGAGCTAGGGACCGGGCCAAAGCGGGCCAAGTCAGCCTGTAAAGCTTGACCAAAATATTGGGGGCTGTCTCTGAACCCTTGAAGTAGAACCACCCAGGTCAATTGTTGGGACACATGTGAGTTGGGATCTGTCCAAGTAAATACAAATAAAGGTTGAGAATCTTTATGGATGGGGATGGAAAAGAAAGCAGCATCCTTTAAATCAAGGACAGAGAAAAGGGTGGCAGAAGAGGGTATTTGGGAAAGGAGGGTGTAGGGATTAGGCACTATTGGGTGTACTGGAATCACCCCCACATTCACTTGACTGAGGTCCTGAACTAGATGCTAGGTGCCATTTGGTTGTTTAACAGGAAGAATGCGGGTGTTATGAGGAGAGTGAATAGGGGTAAGGATACCCGCGGAGACGAGGCAAGTATAACAGGTAATAATAATAGCGAGGACTGAGAGGGTATTGGGGAACAGATATGTAGCGACTGGGGTCCCTCAGGAAAACTCACACAGGGTCATGATAACAGGCTACGACCAGATGGTCAGTGTCCCAGACTGATGGGTCAATTTCTGAAAATAGAGTCTCTTCACTTTTTGGAAGAGGGGGAAGCACTTGGCAAAGAAGCAAGCGTGGGGCTGGGTTGTGTTGTAGGAAGTGAATTTGTCCGCCAGTTTATGGAGGTGACACTTTCCCAATAAGGGAGTGGAACAGTAGGGAGTAACTAAAAAAGAATGTATAAAAGTGGTATCGAAAACGGTACAATAAAGAGGGGTAGTTTCAAGTGGGATTTCCTTGATGCCCTTCATGCCAACTACAGAGATGGAGGAGCAGTGCATTGAGCCATGGAATTCAGTTAGAACAGATAAACTTGCCCCAGTATCCAGAAGAAATGAAATAGTCTTACCTGATACTGTGCCATTTACCCGAGACCTGGTGGACGTGCTGGACATGAGGGCCGATGAGCCGGGGCAGCCTCAGTCCTCTGGTGTCAGGGCCAAGAAGGCAGAGAGCTCGTTTGGCAGAGGTCGGGGGGCCTCGGATGGTGCACTCGAGCAGGCGGAGTGTCCCTGTTGAGGGTGGTCCACCTTCCAGTGGCCCCATTGGCTGCACAATGGACACGGCCTAGAGGGTGGACGAGAATTAGGACAGGCTTTCGCCCAGTGTCTAGGTGGACCACATCAAAAGCAACCGCACAGGGATTCGGGGGGGATTTCTTTTGTAAGAGCTATCTCGAGCCGGATTCTGGATGGAGGCAAGCATCTAGTATTTTAAGTGAAGGTACTTTTCTTTTTGGGCCCGATGTTCCTCCTCCCTATTGTTAAAAACTTTGAAGGCCGTTTCAAGGAGTTCTTTCCGTGAGGTCTGGGGCAGACTGAGAGATAAAAAGAACGTGTAAGAGACTGTGACCTTCCGTGGATTCCGGGTTTAAATTGGTATATTTGGTTAAGGCCTCTGTCAGGCGAGATAAAAAGAGGGCAGGGTTTTTCTGTGGCCCCTATGTGACCTCTGTACTCTTTGTCCCACTTTACAGATTTATGGGCATTTTTGGCCATGCCTGCTAAGAGGCAGGTCACCATGTGATCTCGTGATGGGAGGCCAGGGTCACCTTGCTGATAAGTCCTATTAGGTTCTGGAGAGGGGAATGGCCCCTGCCGCCACCAGGTTCCCGTCAGACTGAGTGTGTAGGTCATCGGCGTGAGCCTCGGCTGATCGCCAGGTGAGTTCCTTTTCCTCCGGTGTTAGAGGAGAAGTTAGGACGACACATACATAAGTCATGCCAAGTTAACTTGAAGGTTTGGTTAAGATGGAAGAACTCCCGCCTATGTTGTGCGGGGTTTTCTGAGAAGGAACCCAGTTGCTTTTTGATTTGGGAAAGGTCAGCCGTGATGAAAGGGACAGGGACTCGCGCACAATGCCTTCTACGCCCGGCCGCTTCCCGGAGGGGAAAAAGACGCGAGGGCCGGGGCACAGGCGAGTCCCATCCTTAGACTGAGTTATGGGGGACGATGGGCGGGAAGGGAGCGGGGGTGACATGGTGTCAGCAGACGGTGGTGCGGGAGGGGAGTGGGAAGCTGACGCCGCGGACGGGGTTCATCAGCAGGAGCAAAGGACGGAGAAGAAGGAGGGTTTCCTCCCAGTGAAAGGGCTTGGTGAGGGGAACAATCCTGGGACAAGGACCAACAGGAGTGGAGATAGGAAAACGCCTGTGCAAAGGGGACTTCTGACCATCTGCCATTCCTATTTGGGAAACTGTCCAGATGGCGAAGGATCTGATAATCCAATGTGCCGTTTCCCGGCCACCGGCTGTGGTTACCCAATTTATATCGGGGCCACGCCGTATTACAGAAGAAAATGAGGCGTTTCTTTTTAAGGTCACCCTGTGGGCCCAGTTATTAAAGGTTAACAAGAAGACACCGAAAAGAGGAAGACAGGGAAGGGCAGAGGCGCGGGAGCCGAGCCCACGAGGGAGGTGGCGGAGGGTCCGTCGCCCACTCGGAAGGGCGTCCCCCTCGCAGGGCGGAGCCGGCAGCGAACCTGCAGGAAGCAGGTGACTGGGGGCGGCTCGGAATCAGGCGTCCTGGCGTTCTCAAGCTGTGACCAAGGGTCCCGAAAATTCCCCGGGGAATACAGGGAAAGCCGAATCCCGCCCCCTCAGTACTGTGGGGGACGAGGTGGAAGGCCATTCCCACCTGTGCTCAGGAGAATCGCGCAGCTGTTGGATGTCTGAGGGGGAATCAGCAAGTGGCCTCTCGCCGTGGAAGCCAGGAAAGAGAAGAGAGTCGGGAGGAATCCAGAAACCTCGTGGCAACGGGCAGGTCTGTATAATCGGCAGCAAAATGTCAGGTAAAGGAAGAAAAGAAGAGAAGCCAGAAGGGGCTTGGGTGGCAAAGACAGGTTTTCATGAAAAACCTGACGAGGTTGCTCTTTCAGGCTGCGGGTTTCTAAGGGCTCTCGGAGGGGCGCTTCGGCGCTTGAGGGGGTGGAGCCCTTTTTGGCGCGAAACAGGCGCTTGTCCCCCGTAGGGAGCGTTGGGAACGGCGCTGCCTGAGGAGAAGGAAGATGGCGGTTGTCCTTTGCGCGCCCCGGTCCTCAAATGTTTCTACTCCCCTATTGAGAGAAAGCCATTTTATATTTGTTAATCTTTCCAAGTATGCTTTTCAATTATTTGCCCGAAATGGTTCACTAAGGTAAGTTAGATCATATATTTCTTCTGTGAAATATTGCTTTAAAATGTCCATGGTTCTTTGAGCATAAAGCTAATGTGTTTAAAAGTTAATCTTTAAAGAAAAGCTTGGTATATTTATATACAGTATTATGCTTTTTTTTTTTTTTTTTTTTGAGGCAGAGTCTCGCTCTGTTGCCCGGGCTAGAGTGAGTGCCATGGCGTCAGCCTAGCTCACAGCAACCTCAGACTCCTGGGCTCAAGCGATCCTCCTGCCTCAGCCTCCCGAGTAGCTGGGACCACAGGCATGCGGCACCATGCCCGGCTAATTTTTCTGTATATATTTTTAGCTGTCCATATGATTTCTTTCTATTTTTAGTAGAGACGGGGGTCTCGCTCTTGCTCAGGCTGGTCTCGAACCTCCTGAGCTCAAACAATCCACCCGCCTTGGCCTCCCAGAGTGTAGGATGACAGGCGAGAGCCGCCGCGCGGCCAGTATTATGCTTTTTAAACACAGACTTTCTTTGAAAGTTTTCAATTAGACTTTTTGCCACCAAATGCCAAATATTTATAGAAGTGCAGTAAGAAATCAATGTCTTTAAAACTGAAAACATAACATGTACGTGAAATTTAAAACAAGAAATATAATACAATTGTATGGCTAAAGGAACAGATAACTTGCGACTGAAGGTTTTATTAACACTTCAATAGAGAGTAACTTTCGTGTTACAGGGTGGAAGGTGAGTGAGGTTAAAGCCTTTCAGTTTTAAATTACCAGACCTATTTAATTAACCTTCAAGTTTGCTGTGTAACAACTTTCACTTAACTAGATAATATAGATATTCATTATAATGTAGATAATAAAAAAGTTTAATCTACAATTATAAAATTTCTTATTTTGTTACTCATTTAAATTATTTAAAAAGTTTATATAAATACTATAATTTAGTAAGTATAAACTCTTCTTTTTTAAATTTTAATTTTTTTTTTTTTTTTGAGACAGAGTCTTGCTCTGTTGCCCGGGCTAGAGTGAGTGCCGTGGCGTCAGCCTAGCTCACAGCAACCTCAAACTCCTGAGCTCAAGCGATCCTCCTGCCTCAGCCTCCCGAGTAGCTGGGACTATAGGCCTGCGCCACCATGCCCGGCTAATTTTTTTCTATGTATATTTTTAGTGTCCAGATCATATCTTTAGCTGTCTCACTCTTGCTCAGGCTGGTCTGGAACTCATGACCTCGAGCGTTCCTCCCGCCTTGGCCTCCCAGAGTGCTAGGATTACAGGCATGAGCCACCTCGCCAGCCCTAGTGAGTATAAACTCTTCATCCTGGTAATAAAGCTTCAAACAACTTTTCTATTTTATCACAATAATATGAATATACTTAAAACTACTATACTGTACATTTAAAATGGCTAAAATGATAAATTTCATGTTATATGGTTTTTTTTTTACTACAATAAAAAAATTGCTAAAGGTCACACAAATAGTGAGTGAGGCTTATAGTAACAAGCCTGGGCTTTTAAGTACTGAATTTACTGCCTTTTTCTTGAGGCCCCGCACAGCCTCTGAGACGACAATGAGAATAAATAAGTTGAACATTTCTATTTTTGAATGATGTAATTAGTAAATTATTGCAATGTTGTGTATCAAAATTTAGAATAGTGACTTCATCATGACTTTTTTGACTTTAACTACTAATAATCAATTTTGAGTAATAAGTGATTCTTTTCAAGTATACATTTTAGCAACAAAACTATCAATTTATATGTATGTTGCTGCAAAGAATTCAAGTAAAATCTGTATTTGTGGTATTACATGATTTTAAAAAGTATCCATTTTTGTCAAATGTTCTGCAGCATTAAAGCACACTGTGAAAATGTTTCTACACGTTTTGGTAAAGGTAAAATATCATCCCATGAGGATATTTTTGATAAACTTTAAGAACAAGTAGGGACAGGTACTGCTCTTGAGATTTGCTAGGAGTTTCTTTGCTATTTCTTTAGTACAAATGGAATTGAGCACATAAATTGGAGGAGAACTTTAGATTTTATTTTAATATTTTATAAATTAATATTTTAAAACTTAGACTTTTTGCTGAATTTTCTAACTCCTACTGTCTAGTTTATTTTTGCACTAGTCATGTACATAAAACATTTGATTTCTATTTTATGAAAAGAGTAATAATGAACAGTTGTACTTTGCTTAACTAGTTTTTGTAATTTGTTTTGTGTAGCAATTGGTGTTTTTCACATGGAAATCTCTATTTTGAAGATATTAGTTCTTTTTGCTGGCACAAAGAATGTACAGGGAATCAAAGTCTCTTTTTCCTTTTCAATGGAGTGAAAAAACACACTGTTCAATTGATTTGGCTGTTAGCAACCTCTTTGAACATAGGTTACAAGTATAGGGAACAAGGGAAAACTTCCCCTTTGCCCTCTGAAGGTTTGCTGAAAAATCAACTTGAAAAATCAATTAACAGATTAATTGGGAAAAAGGCATATAAATTTATTTAACATATACACAGGAGCCTTCAGAATGAAGACCCAAAAATGCAGAGGAAATTGTCCATTTTTATGCATAGGTTCAATAAAGGATGGACAGCAGTGTAGAAATATGATTGGACCCAAAAGGTATGATCTAATGCTAATGGCCTGAGTGGGGAAACCCAGCCAGGTCTATCTGTCTAGTTTCTTCTTGGCCTCTCTGAGCAGCATCCCTTCCTTCTTGGTGTAGCGCAGGACCCTCTCTGGAATGAGAGCATTGTGACCTAGAGTCAGATGAGGCAGGTCAGAATGGGACTGAGAGACAGGTGGGCAGGTCAAGATCAGAGAAAAACTTCTGCTTTTGAGACTGCTTCTGAAGTCTTCATTTTGGGGTTTTGTTTTCTGAGTCCAAACACAAAGCCATTTAGGTGAATACAACTAGGTGGGAAATACATATACAACTGCCTATGATTTTAGATGGAATTGAATGAAGGTTTTTCTCATGAGTCTCTATACTTCAGACCAAGATATAATATGTGACACACACAAAATATCAGATTGGAAGTAAATCACCTATAACAAGCTTGATGTTTGCGTTAGCCGCAAAAGAAGAGGACCAACGGTTCACAGGCTAACAAGATTAAGAGGTAAACCTTATTCCAAGTGAAATCAGAAGAACTTGTAACTCATAGGAATAACATTTATTGCTTCAGAGAAATCTGAACTTAATTGAACTTCTGTCTGATACTCAATGGGATAGCCAGCTAAAAAGAGAAATAGCTTTTAGACTTTGATTATCAGAGCACAGGGGCCCTGAAGGGACAGTGTCCTTTCAATTGGTGCTTCATCCATTATAAAAAGATCAACGTATTATCTCCTCCTGTGCCTGATAAAATTAAACAAAATACAATAAAACATTTTAAATGGAAAAGAATATTTATGTTTCTAGATCTTTTTTCAGCTACTCAAGCATGAGACACTTTTTTTCTAAGGCTGAATAACTCTGCAGGGAATTGATACTGGATTCTCTCACCCTGCACAATCTTTTTTTACTTTAAGCTTTTAAAATATATTTTGTTGATTATTATAATTCAAGAAAACTAATTACCTCAAAGACCACTTTATCTTTTTTCAATTAAAAAGGTAGGTGGTAGATTATATCTGTATCTAGAGAGTCAGCTTCACCAGGAAAGCATTTAAGGTCTTTCTCCTTATCTTTCATCGAGGTAAAATTGGTTCTGTTGTTGCTGTTGTTTTAAATTATTGTTCAGAATGCTTTAGATTTCAGAGAACCTTATGATTTATTTGTTTTCTAAATATCATCTGGATAACCAATTTAATCCAGAGTGCTAGAATACAAACAATACAAAAATAATCTAAATTTTATTATTTTCACTTCTTTAAAACATTTCACAGTATTACATAATAGTACCTCTTTTTGGTTAGATTAAATGAATCATAGATGTTTTCCAATTTCTTACTCCTTTCTTCATTTTGTATAGTCCATATAAAAACTCTCTTTTTTTTCCTAGAGGGAGCCTAGAAACGTAATATGGATACCTGTAAGCCCATATACTAAGATATTAAAAAGTTGTGTAGTTCAAATTAAGTTGAACATCTGTGTAAAGCACCTTTCTAGTTGCTTTTGGAAGAAAGTGGATACAAAAATAAAAAACAAGGTTGCTTGGATTCCAGGGACACATGACCTAGTGGGCCCTTTAGTTTAAAATGCAGTGTCAAATTCCTTAGTCTGTTGAATAAGAAAACAGTTCAGAAGCTGGGACCTTGAGGAAGAGTTTTAACTGTAGTAACAGAATGGTCTCTGACTTGACTATGCAGGTGTGCAACGTTGTCCATGTATTTATCCATTTTCCTATTAGATGTGACTTACTCAAGGTTAGGAAATCCTGCTTTTCTCTTTTGTCTTTTCCTTCCCTCTGGGGAAGAGGAAGTGCTCACTGAGTGTTTATTGTATGTGTGACTGAAAGACTGACTGAGTAAATGAAATTGAAGCTCAAAATCAAAGATGTCATTGAGCAGCAGTGGGCAAGTCATGTATGCAAGTCTAAGAAGCTGTCAAACTTTAGATTGCAGGTAGGCACAGGCAAGGTGGGTCAGAGAGCAAGTATATACTATTTATGGCAACATAATTTCAATCTGCATAGGGAGAAATTTAATTCCTGATAGTCAATTACTTATAGTTACAGAAAGTTTTTCAATTGCCATCTAAAACTTATTTTGAATGATTAACCTCTCACTTATCCAGTTGAATTGTGTCATTTATCTGTTTTCCCTGGCCACAACAGCTTAAATATGAGGATGCAATATTTTTTATTGGAAACAAATATGTGTGATTGAATTAAATAGGTGAGTCTTCACTAAGATAATGTCAAATAAGATATTTAAATCATAGATATGGTTAACCATGTGCAATGTACTGAGAGTTTGTGTCCCCCCCTAATTTACACGTTGAAATACTACCCACCCCCCCAATTAGATGGTATTAGGAGATGGGGTCTTTGAGAGGTAATTAGGTCATGAGGATGAACCCCTCATGAATGAGATTAGTGCCCTTATAGAAGAGACTATAAAGAGTTCTCTTGCCATCTTTCTGCCATGTGAGGATACAAGGAGAAGTAGGTACCCTGCAACCAGAAAAGGGCTCTCACCAGAACCCAAATATGCTGGTACCTTATACCCAGACTTCAAATCTCCAGAACT
This sequence comes from Lemur catta, assembly GCF_020740605.2. Classification (NCBI taxonomy): domain Eukaryota; kingdom Metazoa; phylum Chordata; class Mammalia; order Primates; family Lemuridae; genus Lemur; species Lemur catta. The sequence continues at coordinate 17,784,932 of NC_059149.1, read as the reverse complement.
GTGAGAATTAAATTTTTGTTCTTTATAAGCCATCCAGCCCATGGTACATTATTATAGCAGCCAGAAAAGACTAAGATATCACGGTGTATGAAATTAAATTTTTTCCCTGCACAGTGAAACTTAGTATACTATTTCCCTAAACCTCTATTTGTCACATTTTACTTACTAAAGGGCAAATTACTCTAATTAAGACTTTTTAAGGGTTAAAAGAATACTCAAGATCCATAGTACAAAAGTATGCAGTTAAAAAATAACTGTAACCAAATAAATCAACATTAACAGTAATTTCCTTTTAGGATCTCTAGTTAAGCAATGGCTAGTAGGTTTTTTTATTTACAAAATAATGTAAGTAAAATAATTAAGTGTTTTTATTATAATTTCAAGATTAAATGAAGAGAAAAGACACTAAAAAGTCAAAACAAAAAACAAAACAAAACCAAAAACAGGCTGTGAAAGGAAGTCAATTCCCATAATATTCTGAAATAAAAAAACAAAATGAAAAAAAGAAGGTTCCAGTATTTATATCTTCTGGCATAAGAGTGTATATAAATGCAGCTTAACATAATGGTAAATAGCACAGCTTCTGATCAAGATAGCCCTGCAACTTCGTAGCTGTGCCTCAGTAAACTTGGCTATGAAATGAGGCTAATGATAGTGTTTACCTCATAGGATGTTGTGCAGATTCAATGTGTTAATGTTTGTGTTTAGAATAGTGCCTGACACATGGTAAGTGTTATGTAAGTATAAGCCAGTAACAAAGATGTCACATGGATATAGCTCTTCAAAGATGATCCTGAGTAAGAACTGTTATTTATAGAAGCCTGTGTATCCACACATATATAACAAAAGGCCTAGAGCTTCCTGGTCATCTTTCAGCTGTCCTGGTGACAGCATGCCTAGAATATATAACTGAGCATGAAATGATTTTAAAATAATGCTTTAAAGGAGTCAGATTTATTATGCAAATTTGCTGCCACCTACTCTCGCCACGTTTTTTTCTACCCTTTCATCTTTATTCCCCTATCTCAGTTATTTAGGCTTTTTCTGTGGTTTCATGGTTGCCTTGCAAATGTAGCATAAATGGTTGGGAAATGTTTATAAAATTTCACTGCTAAGAACTCTCCATACAGTGTTTGAACTCTTTAGAGGTAAGATGCTATAAAAGCCTAATAAATAATTAAAAGATTACAGAGAAAATAAGAAGAGGAAAACACAGATATGGAGTGCTTAGAGGATGATAATAAGGAGTTCTGAATGTAATACATTTGAGAGAGCCAGGATTTTCCTAACTCTTATAGAAAAGTGCAATGCAATTCTAGACTGGGTTTGTGATTGCCTTAAGGTATGTCAAAAGTTGTAGGGGACAGCTCTTTGCTTGCATTAATATTATCTGAGTATCAAAACACTTCAGAGTCACAGAACTGAGTCATAAAAGAATATCCATTCATGTGTCTTGAAGCTAAAGGGTATATGGCAATTCCTGAAAGTAATTGAAAGTAGCTTGTGATAAAGGAAAGAATCAATTTAGTAAAACTTGAATGCCATTTTCTCCAATGACTCCACTTAAAATGTTCGTTTTGGTGAGGGCTGAGATAGGTGCTGGTCAGGAGACTTTCAGCCATTTAAAAAAATTCCTCATTATTTATTTCTTCATCTCTCTTTAGTCTGTTGATTAATGTGAATGCTATGGGCATGTCTTGAGTCATTTGTCCACCATCTTATCAGGTTTAAGAAAACTTGTGCTCTTGTGAGTTGACAAAAGGAGACACATAAAATATCATAGATGTCTTCTTTCAGTAAGAGCTTTGTTCAAAGTGTGAGGTAAAATTATTTAAGAAATTGATTCTGTTTACAGCAAATCTCTACAATTATATAGTAAAAGCGGTTTTCCTCTTTCCTTTCTTTGTAATTTCTTATTTGCTGACTACTTGACATGACATATTTACATTTTGTCAACTGAGAGTAGAAAGCAGAAATCTCAGCTGGCATTTGCTGGTTTCTACTTTTTTACAACATTTTTGCTGATCTCTCTTCTTTCCTAAAACTTTGTGCTTTAACTTATTCATGCATTTACTCTTTCATATAAATTTAATTAATTTGACATAAATCTATTAAGCATCTACTAGGCACCAGACACCACTCACTGCTGAGGATACAGCAGTAAGCAAAACAAATAGAATCTGGTCCCTAATGAAGCATTCATACTGGTGGTGGAAGACAGATGATGTCTAAGAAAAATAACTAAAGTGTATAATATGAGTGGTGGCAAGTGCACCACACCAAGAGGGACAGGGAGTGTTTCAGAGAATGAGGAAGTTGAAATTTTAAATATGGCTGCCAGGGAAAGAACTTACAGGAAAGTTGACATTAGGGGAGGAGCAAAAGGGAGCCATGGATGATCTAAGGGGGAGAGCAGTTAAGGTCAGTCACGCAATGTGGGGTAGCCTGGCATATTCAAGGGACCAAAGTGAGGTCAGTGTGGCTGGACCCATGTGAGGAGGGTGGAGAGTAGTATTGAGGTTAGTTCAGAGAAGGAACAGGGGACCAGATAATATAAGGATTGAGAGGCCATTGCAAGGTCTTTGGATCTTACATAGAGAGGGAGACTGTTGAAGGACTGAGCAGGTGTGCAGTATGATTTGACTGAAGATTGAAAGTGATGTCTCTACCTGCCATGTTGAGAATAGACAGATGGGACAAGAACAGTGACAGACAGTTAGGAGGCCACTGTGGTGATCCAAGCAAGAGATGATGGTGGCTAAGACTCAGGGAAATGGCTGGGATGAGGATATAATTTGAAGATGCAATACATAGGATTTGCTGAAAGAGAAATGAAGAGAGGAATAGAGGGTGATATGATGCCTTTTGGCTTCAGCAACTGGGAGGATGCACTTGCCCTCTACTGACAAGAGCAGAGCACAAATTCGAGTCGGATTCAGGGGGAAGATCAGAAGGTTAGTTTTGACATGATAAGTTTGAGATGCCTATTGAACACTGAAGTGGAGATGTCTGCTTGAATATATAGTTTCATATGAAACTATGTTTTCTACAATGCTTAGATAAGTTTAGTGATGGTTGTATGTAACAGAAAAAATGTTGTATGTGTAACTCCCATGGCTACTTTTCCTTCTTTTAAAATTGACTCTCTTGGGGAATAGGGGAATAGGATTGTGTTGTTTGGTCAGTCTATGTTAATGGATTGACTCCTGTTCAAAACTCTCATTTCATGCCCATGTTCACAGCAGCGGTATTCGCAATAGCTAAAAGGAAGAAACAACCCATGAATCTATTGACAGAAGAATAGATAAACAAAATGTAGTACATACATAGAATCGAATATTATTCAGCCTTAAAAAGGAAGGGGATTCTGACACATGCTTCAATATGGATGAACTTTGAGGACATTATGCTAAGTGAAATAAGCCTGCTAGAAAAACACAAATACTGTATGATTCCACTTATATGAGGTATCTAGAGTAGTCAAATTTATAGAGACAGAAATTTTAATAGGGTTTCAGTTTTGCACTGTGAAAAGAGTTCTGGAGATTGGTTACGCAATAACGTGAATGTTAATTAAGGCTGAACACTACACTTAGAAGTAGCCAAGATGCTCCATTTTATGTTATATGTATTTTATCACAATTAAAATTTTAAAAAATCAAACTAAAAACCTCTCATATCTTGATGCTAGTGTTCCTTCTTACTGGTCCCTGATGGACACCTTCTTTCTTCCTTCATTCCCCTAAGTCTTCATTGGCACGGGGTTGTAGCAGAATTACCATTTACAGACTTCAAAATTCGTGGGTAGATAAAAGCAGCAGTCACAGGACAGGAGTCACCTCAAATTCAATGTCAGATATCACTGGTTGCAGAAAACTACCTGCCATTACCTGACACAAGCACCATCTGTGTGAGGAAAAAAACTCAAACCCGTTTCCTTTTGCTCTCACAGCATTCACAACAGTGAACAAGAAAGACTTCTCTTACCAAATGTATGTGGGAGTTTTCCCCACACGTCAAACAAGCAATCAGTTCTGCAGTGGATACCAGCGAGGTGTCCTCCAATTCAATTCTGACACTATCTACCTGGAGACAGCCTCAGATCCCACAGGTTGAAGGCTCAGTGTCGGAAGACTGCGCCAGGTTCAGATAGCAGTTACGAGCCTCTTGAACTTCTGACTGACCAGCTTAAAATTGGGATTCCCATGACCCATGTGGGTTTGATTAATTTGCTAGAGCAGCTCACAGAACTCAGAGAAATACATTTACTGGTTTATTATAAAGGATTTTGTAAAGGATACAGATGAAGAGATGGTAGGGCAAGGCATGTGGGAAGGGGTGCAGATCTCACATCCCCTCTCTGGGTGCACTGACCTCCAGGAACCTCAATGTGTTCAGCTGTTTGGAAGCTCTTCTTTTGAATTTTTATGGAGGTTTCATTACTAGGCATGCTTGATTAAATCATTGCCCACTGGTAACCCACTTAACCTTCAACCCCTATTCCCTCCTGGGAGGATGTGGGTAGGGCTGAAAGTCTCAACCCTCTAACCTTATTCTTTCAGGTGACCAATCCCCATCCTGAAGCTCCCTAGGGGCTTCTTCATCAGACAATCATTAGCATAGAAAAAGACATCACTTTGGAGATTCTAAGGATTTTAGGAGTTGTATATCAGGAAACAGGGTCAAAGACCAAATATATATTTCATAATATCACAGTGCCATTACCTGATCACAGACTGATCATAACCCTCCTTGGGCTCAGACTTAATGTCATATTTCTAGTGTCTTTCTTCCTCTCTAGATCTTTCTTCATAACTCTTAGTCTCTCCATACCTATAACCCTCATCTTCCATCTCCAAAGCTGTCCTTGAGCAATTCTAAATTTCTTTACCTTTATTCTGTAGACCATGCCCTGAGGGCCTCAGTATTTATATTCAAAGAACCTGCCAAGGTATTTTCCACATGAATTATGAATTCTAAATGAATTGTAAGTTCCAAACGAATTTCTAAATGAGAAGAATTATGACCCTTCCTTGGTATTCTGAATATGCTTCAGTAGGTTTTAGCATAAAATAGTAATATTTTTTCTTCATACTACTCATGAAAAATATTAAATCATACTATGCACCTTGTAGCTTAAATATTGAGGAAGTCTTTTTAACCCAAGTATATATCAAAAATTACAGCTGTAATTTTGTATTCATTGTTATATGCACACAAGAAATGTACAAAAATATTAGCTGTGTGGAGAACAGCCTTTTTGGGATCTCAGATTCCACAAGTAGTTAGCAAAAAGGGAAAGATCTGGGGTGGAGGTTTTGGCCTTTAGAATCTGGGAGAAAGGGTGACAGATGATAAACAGAAAGAGAAACCTGGCTTGGTAATACTGAGGTGGAAAAGGATGCCCTGGTGAGTGAGGACTACACATTTTCACCATTTTTTTTTTTTTGGTGGTAAAATAGAAAAATTGTGATAAGAGATGGAAAAGAGAAGAAATAAGAGACATGGAGAGAGGAGGAGAAAGTGGCAGGGATTAAGGATAACACCATTTGTTTTTGCCAAGCAAATTGGGATAGTGAGCAGCAAGTGCGTAGACAAAGAAAGGAATAGAAATCTATCAATAGCAAAACAAAAGCTAGGGAAATTTTTTGCTGGTTACTGGGCAACAGCAGGCCAGAAATGGAGATGGGGAAGGCAAAGGAACTGAGAAGGAGGAACAACAGGCCGGAAGGTCTCTATGTTTCCTTTGTAGGGCAAACAGATATTTTGCTCCATTTGTATGTTCTTTTATACAAAGGTGGGTGGATTGAATGGCATATTCCAGATGGAGCCTCCTTCTTTAGCATGGCTCTCCCAATGAGGGGATAAAGTGGTCCCAGTTAAAATGCCAGGGCCACAGTCACCTAGTATTTTAAAGGTCTCATTCAGGCTGAATGTGTGTGTTTTGAAGGAAGAGGTAAGAAATGTTCATCTGTCTAGGATTGAAAACCTAGAACATCAGTCTGGGATGGTAGCCTCCTGGGCCCAAGTATTATAAGTGATGAAGGCACTGTTGTGAAAAGCAAAGAAAAAAATACTGGGCTACTCTTATGAGAAAAAAAAATCACATTGTGAGCAGAGAAAAAAAAATGTTCATGGACAAATACAAAATGAAGTCATCTATCTAATATGAGGTCTTAATTGGCAGAATTGTTCAAGTTTTTCTCTGTTTCTGTATCATCTCAAGAGATCATTCAGGAAGAGGTATATATGTTCTTAAATTTTAGGTTCTCTGGTCATGTTTTTTTATGAATGATTCTCAGAGAAAAGAGAATAGTTTGAGAGGTACTTTCTATAAATTAGTATGTACTGCAAAGACAAAGATCTTTGAGGAAATGTTTTTCACTAAGATACAGACATTTTCAAGAGATTAGTTTTGTCATTTCAAGCTGGAAAAGTGATAGAAAGTTAGTGAAAAATAGCAAACCATGACAATAAAGAACTTTGTAGCTTTTTAGGTATGTTCTTTCTGAGTGCATTCTATATCACGAATGATTTCCCTATACAGATAAAATGAGTCTTTTCTTTACCAGGTGTGCTGAGTTCTCTTATGACAGGTAACAGGCAATCAAATCATTTTCACAGGTGACAATGTAAAGCCCCTAGACAGAAATAAGGCCTCAGTATTTCAGGGATTATGCAGTCTACATTTTTCGACATTTAGTAATTTTAAAGTGGTTTACTTATTTTTCCTTGAAAAATTGAGGAAAACACTTAGAAGAAAATCATATTTACCTATAAATATGCCACCTACAAATAAGTATTTTTAATATTTTGGCATTTATCTTCACAATCTTTTCTTTATGCATAAAAATACACACATTTTCCCAAAATAAGGTTTATACTATATATTCACTTTTGCATTGTGATCAGTTACATCATGTATCATAAATACATTTAAAATACATTACATATTCTTGTGTATTATTTTTATGTCTGCTGGGAATTATATGATTATGAATATACCATTATTTTTCAAAATAAACTTATGGCTCAGTTGTGACATTGTTTCAGGTGGCTGGTTTTAAAAACATTGCTGTGTTGAACTTGTGAATACATCTGTTGTACTACTTTAAGATTGTCTAATTAAAGTAAATTCCAAAAATTGGAATTACTGGATCAATATAAGAAAATTTTTTTATTATTATTTTTGATTGACACATAATAATTGTACATATGTGTGGAGGTACAGTGTGATATTTTGATACATGGATACAATGTATAATGATCAAATCAGGATAATTAGCATATCTTTCACTTACCTCAAATATTTATCCTTTCTTTGTGTTGGAAACATTCAAAATCCACTCTTCTAGCTATTTGAAAATATACCATAAATTGTTGGCAATTATAGTCACCCTAAAGTGCTATAGAATACTGGAGATTACTTCTCTTATCTAGTTGTAATTTTGTATCCATCAACCAACCTTTGAGGCTTTGTTTCTCAAAGGGACTATACCCATTCATACAAATTCTGGCAAGATATAACATTGGGCACCAGAGTCTTGACTTACAGTCTCAATTGAATTACAAAATATTCCGAATATTTGTTTGTAATTGTTTGAAGTTCAACTTTAAAACCAAGCCCTCTTCAAATGGTTTCTGAAGGATGGTTGCTTCCTCCAATTTTTTTTATAAAATATTGATCACCTTTTGCTTGTAACTCAGGTAGGGCATGATATTGTGGCATTCTGACTTTTCTGACTCTATAATAGATTGCATTTTGTGCTCAACATGTTTGCTCTGCTGTCTATGCTGGGGTCTTTCCCTACGTGTCCCCTCTCTGGTGACCCTCTCTAGGGGAGGCATCTATTTCCCACACTTTCATGTGGGTCTGGTGCATGTGACACTCTGGCCAGTGGAAGTGAGGCATGCCAAGGCTGAGCAAAAGCTGGGTGGTCCTATATTTGCTCCTCTCCAGAGACCATCATATTCCAGATGGGGGCTACTTCTTTAGCACAGTTTTCTCAATGAAGGGAGACATGGAATCAAGTAGCAGTTGATCTACAGCCCACAGGTACTGTGAGTGAGAAATACACCTTTGTTGTTTTAAGCCATTGCCATTTTACTAGCAAAAGTGGTGAAAGCTAACTAGTATAGATTCTGAGTTGTATTTCTGTATCTGGCAAGCTGTTTGGTATTTTCCCATTACAGAAGTGATGGAGTTAGTTTTATAATGATCTGGCTTTAAATAAGAGGTAAAAATTCCACTTTGGCTTCAACAAGGACTTCAGTAGATTTCTTATGTATTAGCTGTTTATTTTGGTTGTAGCAGCTCAAAAGTCTTATGTTTATTTTCATGCCATCCATGCACCTGGATTTGCAAGAGTATTAATCCCTGATGGCTTGAGCCATCCTTTGAATGTAATGGATTCATTTATCTCATATACACTTAGAATTATACTAATTATATACTATCCCTGGAAGTATTGAGAAAATAGTCTGTCAAATAATATTCTGTGTTCTTTGGTTTAGATGAGAAATCTTGGTTAAGTTATCGATGGCCTTTGGGAAAAATCTTTGCACTATTCTACAGTTTAATTGTCCCATTCATTTCCTCGAGGCTTGGAGAGTCCAAAGCTGAACTCCAAATTTATGAAATCCCTTTCCTCTGCCCAGTAGGTGGTTGTTGTTGACACCATCTGCTGTGAATTGTCTCTGCCTCGGAAGCATTACAGTAGTCAAGGGATTGGCAGCATATCTGATGTAGGTACTCGGGAGGGTGTAAGTACTGTTGCACCGAACAATACTAGTGTTTTTAATTGAGACATTAAACAAAAAAGATATATTATGTGAATAAGATGCACACACAAACAGTATGGAGCAAATTCAGTAAAATTCTTGAGCTGGTAAATTAAACATATTTAAAAACACTAAAGCTATCTAAAATGACTGTGATTTCTTTTTTTTTTTTTTTTTTTTTGAGACAGAGTGTCACTTTGTTGCCTGGGCTAGAGTGAGTGCCGTGGCATCAGTCTAGCTCACAGTAACCTCAAACTCCTGGGCTTAAGCGATCCTACTGCCTCCGCCTCCCGAGTAGCTGGGACTACAGGCATGCGCCACCATGCCCAGTTAATTTTTTCTATATATATTTTTAGTTGTCCAGATAATTTATTTCTATTTTTAGTAGAGACGGGGTCTGGCTCAGGCTGGTCTCGAACTCCTGACCTCGAGCAATCCACCCGCCTCGGCCTCCCAGAGGGCTAGGATTACAGGCGTGAGCCACCGTGCCCGGCCTTGACTGTGATTTCTATCCTCTCTATCCCTCACCCCCAATGCCGTCTCATTTTCTCAAATTGGTGAAAAAACAACTGTTTTTCATCACTCTTCTGTCATGTTTCATAATATGTTGCTGTTACCTGTTTTGACGTCTGTGGCTTGGAGCTTGCCAGGATCTGTTTTTACTCAGTGTCTGGATATTTTACCACTAAGCATTCGCTGTTCTAACCCTTTCTTTCTCCAGGACATTTGTTTATTTCCTGTTGATTTTTCTCTATGTGCTATACTCCAGGATCCTGTAACATTGCTTGTATTCTTCTAAGTCTACTATGTCCACCCTTTTTTTTTTTTACGTACTTTTTATGACATGTAGCTCATCATTTTTAAGTATTCTTGCCTTGCTTTGTTCTTCCAGTCTTAGTAAAGCAATGTGATTCCTGGGATTCAGCAATTATGAAGTACTTTCCTAACAGCTTGACACCTTTATTATTAGACATCTCCTCACTTTCAAACTACTTCAGGACATCTCACTTTTTAACAAACAAAAATAAACTGCAGAAAAGTGATTCTCTCACAAGGAGATTAAAATAATGATGAAAACCCCTTTATTATTTTATGATTTTTTTTATTTTATGTTAAACTTTTCCTCAATCACAGTTCCAAAAGCTATTGAATCAGGTTAATGTCACTGCAGGTCTGTGGCTTTTCAAATCTTTTCCCCCTAATGTATATAGTATACACAGAGATGAACAGGTTCAAATGCTCTTGTTAGAACCAAGAGTTCTCTGGGGATAGTAAAGCTTGTATATTGATGAATAATTATAGAGTGGAAAAAGCAGGATTATCGTTGGATAATTTATTCATTCATTGACTTATTAATTCAATATATTTATTCAGTGCCTAAGTCTCATTGATACTGCTCCTAAGGATCAGTATTTTTCCTTCATCTGAAATATAAAAATGCAATTTCAGGATATAGTTGGCTCATTATGTGTGTGTATATGTGTATATAACTTGAAAGTGAAAATAGTTCCATGTATTTCTCTACTTTAAAAATAATGTATTCTTTGTGAAAATGTGTCCAGATTTTGACATTATAAAGATATTACAAAATTCCTATTTAGACCTCTTACATTTTCAACCTACTTTTCAATGTTATATTTCCAACTTCTTGCTGATATTATTTTTGAATATTTCTCCCCCAGTAGAACATAGAATTATTTTAGTAAGGGATTATGTATTTGTAATCTATGCAGCATATCAAATTACCTCAGAATTGAGGGACTTAAGCAACAAATACTTATCATTTCACAATCTATGTTGGTCAAGATTCCAGGAGCCACTTAGCTGGGTGGTTCTGGTTTGGGGTCTCTCTTGCAGTGAAACTGTTGGCTGTGGCTGGATCATCTGAAACCTTGACTAGTGTGGGAGGGTCTACTTACAAGCAGTTCATTCACATGGTTGGCAGTTGGTGTTGGTTGTTATGGCTGGGATACCTCAGGACTTCTTTGCATAGCCTCCATCCTCCAAAACCCTTCCAACAGGATAGCCTCGACTTTTCTATATGGTGGCTGGATTCTGTGTGTGTGTGTGTGTGTATGTGTGTGTGTTTGTGCATGCACGCTCATGCATACAAAGGAGAGTGAGAAGGAGGGAGAGAACATAAGACAGAAGCTCATAGGTCCGTGACTTAGTGCCCATCATTTCTGCCTTAATCTGTTAATTAGAAGCAAGCCAGTAAATGGAGTCCACACTCAAGGAGAATAGATTACACAAGGGTGTGAATATCAGAAGGCAAAAATCCTTGGTAGCCATTTTAGAGTTTCCCCACCAGACATTATTAGTCAGCTGCAAATAATAGAAAACCATACAACCTTAGCTTAAATCAAAGGAGAATTTATGGAAACAAATATATGGTATCTTCCAGAAACCAAGCAAGAAATATAGTTATGCCTGGTGACAGAACTTGGGAAAACAAGTCAGTTTCTTTCCTTTTGTGCCTAAAATTTTTTTTCATCTCTGCCTTTTTCTTGGTGTCAAGGTGGAAAATGGCCTCCAAAATCCCAACGTACTTGTTCAACTCAGGCATCAACAGGGACCAACTTCAAGTGCTTTGTTCTAATCTCTGGGAAAGAGACTCTCATTAGCACAACTGAATCTTGTTCCAGTCAACTCTGTGTTTGAATAGTGAGGGTGGTTAGGTGTGGGAGGGGTCCAGAGGATGGGAGTATGGTTTTACCTGTGCTTAGCAGTGTCTAAAGCCCCAGGCTTTTAAGAAGGGAAACTTCTCAAAGGAGAAGTAGAGGTCAGTTTATTAATTTATGAAATAACTATCTGTCTTAAGTCCAACACAGGTCTGAGACTTTATATTTTATATGTTCAACATAGCTGACAATTTTGATTTTTCCTTAATTGTAATAACTATGTAAAAAATTATTCATTTTATCAAATTTATGAGTATGTTCATTTCTAATTCCCACTGTTTTATAAAGTAATGAACAAAATGCAAACAAACAATTAAATGAACACTACTGTTCAGACAGATCATGTGATACTTACAAACAGAGTTCTTGTATGTCAGTGGGATTTTCAAAATATTTGTTCATCTGATGATGTATAAAAATCTGATTTTGTTGTACCAAGGCTGTTCTGCATGAGTCAATGCCTAATTCAGAAAAGTACAAATCGTTTAAAAGCCACATGTGAAATGTGAATATTATCTGTATATTTTTAATTACCAGTGGAAAGCAAAACATTTTTTTATAAAATATCTAGACAATGCATAATTTACAATGAAGGAAGTGAAAAATCACTCATAAATCCACAAGCCAGGATAACTACCACTTACATTTTAGTGGAGAACCTTTCAGACATTTTTTTAATGAATATTTTGCACAGGTGGCCATTTTATAGCTTGCTTTTTTAAATTTGCCAACACATTGCAGATTTTTTCCATCTAACTAAATATAGACAATACAATTATTTTTAATGACTACACTGTACTCCGTTGCACTGTGTCCAATAACATTTCCAGATTTCTATTGATGTATTTTTTTGGGTGTTCTAGTTATTCTCTATTATCAATAGAATATCCTTGTATTATATCTTTGGACACTTGTCTGATTATTAGAGTGTATTTTTAGAAGTGGAATTGCTGGGTCAGTGTGAATATGCATTTGAAATTTTGAGACAGATTGTCAAATTACCCTCCAGGAAGGTGTTTTGCAGTTTATAGTTCTACCAGCAGTCTTTAAGGTTGTCTATTTCCCTCAACCTCATTAAAGCTGGCTATTATCAGTGTTTTCAATCTTAGCAATGATGTGAGTGAAAAATGATATTTCGTTGTTGTTTTAATTTGCATTTAAAATCCCATCCTTAAAGCATGAGGGTTGGCTAGAGCATATCAAGTTTGTCAGTCAGAGCATAAGGGACTTGGGAAAATGCAAAAACAGGCTGCAGGAGCTTTGGGGTGCTTTTTATTCAAGTAATTTGCAACCACTGGTACTAGGCCCACAAAATTGGGTTGACTATCATGTCTGGTGGGCACAACAGTGAGAAGTCAAGTTAGATATTTTTGTCTTGTGAACTTTTTGTGGTGCACACCTATCCTCCGTTCTTGACATTGCACTAAATTGGTGAACAGTTACTTGTCAAATTTCAACCCTGTCTCTCTTTTTTCCAGACCTCATCTGTTATAGGAGCAGGGATTATCCTTCACATATCACCACAGTTAATTAGTTGTTTAATTAACAATGCAAAATAAGAAATATGGCTCCTTCTCATTCCACTCTGGCTACTAGAGCCTGTAGGTTGGGGAGGCACCCCTACCACCAGCAACTGCTTCTGCAAAACAGGGAATACTAACAGAGACTTAGAGAATTTCCCCCTTTTACTTCCTGTAGCATTGCACCAGCTTTCTCCGGAAGGCGAATTCTGTGCAGTGTCCTGTGATTTTCTTTGCTCTGGTTCACACAGCAGTATATCTGTGAAGTGTGGTTGGTATTACCCCTGGTTCCAGCGTGGGTGCAATTTTATTCCCTGTTCTTGCTTCTCTTTGGCCTTTTCAGTCAGTTTTTTTGATGACTCTGACAGCATGAGGGGCAAGTGGTAATATGATTCTCTCACTGTCCTCTTTCCTGGCACTTAACATGTTGGAATTTAATTTTGTTATAGCATCCAACATCCAATTTATGTATTAGCTGGTGTCTGAAATTCAGTTATAAGTTAAGAATCTGGGCTTGCTTGGAGGACACATGTCAGTATCACCTGACAAACTCTTGAAATGGTGAAGCATCTTCTGTCTTCACGCCTATTAACCATAGTATAAATGAAACTTAAGAATAAAATAAATTCAAGGTTCTATTAATTGAGTAAAATTAATTGATAGAAAACTAGACAGAGGATAGTTAGAGCAAAAGGGAGCACATGGCCCTGAAATTCCTATGACATCAGAGAAGACTGCTTCAACCTTCGATTGGCTAATTAATTAGGGAGAATTGCAGTCATGCTATAATACCCAGAAGGTCACACAGCTGCACACTTAACTCACTTTTCTGTAAAAGCAGCAAATGAGTAAAAATAAATCTGACATCAACGCATCTTTTTTTTTCAAAATGAAGTTCATTAACCTGCAATGAGCTATTCAACCTGGCGTCCTGTATCAACTTAGTGCCCATCAAATCCTCAGATTCTCCCAACAGTTGTTTCACCAATTATTGACTCATACCATCCAAGAGAGGGTTAATTGTTTTATTCACTTAATTAACAATTAACATTGATTGTGAATATTTTATTTTTAAAATGTTCTTTCTGTAAAGAAATTATCTAAGTAGAAAATACTTGTTTTACATAGTCTCAAAACATTAAGGGGAAAAATATTTTAGGTTACATGGATCGTTTTTATAATGTTCAAGTCCTGGCTATAGGTGTGCCCATCACCCACATAGTTTTCGTATTACCCATTAAGTTGCTTTATTCCTCTCCCCTCCTCCCCTTTTCACTGAGTTTTACTTCCCTCAGGGCAGATGTGTGCCCTTTGGTTAGTTTCAATTTAATAGTGAGTATATGTCGTGTTTGTTTTACCATTCTTGAGATCCTTAGAATAATGGTCTCCAGTTCCATCCAGATTATTGTAAAAGGTATTAATTCATCTTTTTTTATGGCTGAGTAGTTCTCCATAGTATACAAATATCACGTTATATTAATCCACTCATGAATTGATGGGCGCTTGGGTTGATTCCACATCTTTGCAATTGTGAATTGTGCTGCAAGAAACATTGGAGTGCAGGTGTCTTTTTGATGAAAAATCTTCTTTTCCCTTGTGTAAATACCTAATAGCTGGACCGAATGGTAGGTCTACTTTTAGTTCTTTGAGGAATCTTCACACTGCTTTCCATATAGGTTGTACATGTATAATCATTTCTTTCTCTCTACATCCATGCCAGTGTCTATTGTTTTTGGACTTTTTAATAAAAGCCATTTTAACTGGGGCAACCTAATATCTCATTGTGGTTTTAATTTGCATTTTCCTGATAATTAGAGAAGTTGAGCATTTTTTCATATGTTTATTTGCCATTTGTCTTTCCTCTTTTGAGAAACTTGTGTTCATATCTTTTGCCCACTTTTTAATGGGGTTATTTTTTCTTGCAGAGTTGTTTGAGTTCTTTGTAAATTCTGGTTATTCACCCTTTATCAGATGTATAGCTTGTGAATATTTCTCTCATTCTATAGGTTGTCTGTTTGCTCTGTTGATTATTTCCTTAGCCGTGCAGAAGCTTTTTAGTTTAATCAAGTCCAATTTATTTATTTTTGCTGTTGCTGTAATTGCCATTGGGGTCTTAGTCATAGATTCTTTGCCTAGGCTGATATCTAGAAGAGTTTTTACTATGTTTTCCTCTAGAATTCTTATGGTTTCATGCCTTAGATCTAAGTCTTTTATTCATCTTGAATTAATTTCTGTGAGTGGTGAGAGTTAGGAATCCTGTTTTAGTCTTCTACATGTGGCTATCCAACTTTCCCAGCACCATTTATTGAATAGGGCTTCTTTTCCCCAGTGTACATTTTTGTTTGCTTTGTCAAAGATCAGTTGGTTGCAGGTAAATGGTTTTATATCTGGGTTCTCTATTGTGTTCCATTTGTGTATGTCTCTATTTTTGTACCAATACCATGCTGTTTTGGTTACTGTAGCCTTGTAGGATAGTTTGAAGTCTGGTAATGTGATGTCTACAGATATGTTCTTTTTGCTTAAGATTGCTTTTGCTATTTGGGCTCATTTCTGGTTCCAAATGAAGTGTAGAATTATTTTTTCTAGATCTGTGAAATATGACTTTGCTAATTTGATGGGGATTGCATTGAATTTGTAAATAATTTGGCGTAGTTTGGACATTTTACCAATGTTGATTCTACCTGTCCTTGAGCCTGATATGTTTTTCCATTTGTATCCTCTGTGATTTCTTTCCTCAGAGTTTCATAGTTCTTCTTCTAGAGATATTTCACTTGTTTATATAGTCTTTTAAGAGCTGCATCATCTCTACTGCTTGCCTTTGATGTAGTAGACTTTATAATTTATCATCCAATTCAGGACTCTTCTGAGAATGAAATGACAGCACATGTAAATTTGGACCTCAGGACTAGACTGGGACTTACTTTTGATTTCCCTACTTAGGATGTGAGACTCAACACTTTGCCCCAATCCCAGAAAAGCAAACTCAACTCCACCATGAATTAATGAATAATGTAAATTTTATAAAGTCTGTCTAGAGGATTCAGAGATAAGAGTTTGTAGTATATATTACATGGAGAAATTAATGAATACCCTTCTTCAGCATTGCTTCCCTCTACATCAAAGTACCTCCTTAAGAGCATGAACTCTGCTCCTCCTCAAAGTCTTACTGCCCTAGAGATTCCACCTGGGCCTTTTACTACCCTCAGTTAAGTCTGGCAGTGAGCCAACCTTCTGTGGAGGCTTTTCCTCAAGCATTCTCCATGAGGGATCTTACCCTGCCCAACCTCAAGTGGAAGATCACAAAATTAACCCAGTAAAACAGATGTCTCTTTTTTCCCCTTTTTTATTTGTATGGGATGGTGGTAGATGGGGAGTGAGGAAGATAAGAGTATGTTGGGGGTAGATTCTGAATCTCAGTAGTTTCAGCTGATTCAGGTTTTACACTACTATTCTACTTAAAATATTAATGTAGTAGGCATAGTGTTTGGATAATGAACAATAAATGTATATTTTGAGTGATTTATATGCTCTTGGATCTAAGTATTGGAAGAAAAATTCAAGATGGTAGACCAAGTTCATTCACTATTGTGTTTCAGTTTTCAATCCTTCAAAAGTAAATTATAGCCCAGAGTTCTACTCAACCACCAAAAACAATGGTGATCTAGCACCTCTTGTATTATCCTGGATAGAGCTGGAGCCTGTTCTACTAAGTATCACAAGAATGGAAAAACAAGTACTACATGTACTCACCATCAAATTGGTATTAACTGATCAACACTATGTGCACATACAGTAGTAACATTCATTGGGTGTTGGGCATGTGGGGGGGGGTGAAGAGGGGATGGATATATTCACACCTAGTGGGTGTGGTGTGTACCTCCTGGGGGATGGACATGCTTGAAGCTCTGACTCAGGTGGCGCAAGGGCAATATACATAACCTAAACATTTGTATCCCCGTAATATGCTGAAATTAAAGAAAGTATATCTTGAGAAACACTTGGCATTTTACTTTTATGAGAATCTGTGTTAGGACTTGAGTTAAGAGATGATTAACTGTATTTCTTTCATATTTCTATACAGTTTTAACTTAATTTTATTAACTTAATGATAGCCTAACTAAATTGTATTTATTAGGATGCTAATAAAAAGATATTTAAGAATAATTCAGAGAGAATGTCATGCGTCTGCTAGACTCTTTTACAAAAAATATTTTTTCAAGGTAATTCACGCATATTTAATAATTTAAAAAATAGTACTACAAAGACTATAATGCAAATGAGTAGTTATTGCTCCACCCTTCCTTTCTCCCACACACAGGTTGTTTTCAACTCTGAGATTTCTTTAAGTATTACCTTCATATATGAGAAGAAAAAACAACAAAACAAACTTATAATGTTATAACTACAAACAAAATACACTTACAATATTTTTTGATGTTTTAAAAAATTGGCTTCCTAAAAATATTGAATAGAATTTAGCTCTCTTACATTCCTAACATTCACATATAATTATATATCCTTTTAGATAAAAATCTGTAGTAAGCATTTACATCATTATATTTTTGTCAATATTGCATCAGATTGAATCATTTTGTACTTTGATTACATTTAATTTTTGTGGTACAACTTTTTATTTTCCTGGAGTTAATATGCATTTTGGTTTTTTAATGTATTTAGTTTTCTATGTTCTTTTTATTCATTTATTTAGAATTGCTCAGAATTAGGAGTCATCTCTCCTTTTTAATCCTTCCCACCTCATCCCCCATTCATGGCCATTAACAGAGCAGAGAGAGGGGGTGTATAGAGCAGTTACTGTTCATCTCCAATCTTTCCTCTACTATTAGCCCTCTCTCCCATTCTCTTTGCGCTTCTGGGGTTTATATGGTTTATTCCATTGACTTTCATTTTATTCAAGTTTTGGGGAGGCAGAGGAGATAAAAAATATATGTGTGATTCTCCGTGATTAACAGAAATTTCTGTGCTACTTTCTTTAAATATTCTACCTAGTCTTCACATCAGTATAAGAGTTGGTGTTACTATCCCTATTCTTTAAGAAGACAAGAGTTAGGAGATAGAAAATGGCTTAGTTTTCAGATGTGATCACATAGTAGATCTGGAATTTCAAAGTGGTCACTGACCTGCAAAGCCCACTTCTTTCTCACTTCACCATCACAGACTGTCTCTTTCATGCGAGGTTATTGACAACTCGGGAGCTCCCAGAAAAGTTTCTTACCAAATAATATTTTAATTTTTTTGATGCTTTAGATTGATTTCATTGCTGGTTCGCCTAATTTAACAGTTGATTAGATATAGGCAGAAAAGAGAATATATAATGAGCATGTCTAGATTCTAGAATCTTAAAGAATTACTTATAACCTTCACAGAGAAGCCAGAAGGACTGAGGAGATAGGGCTGTGCTTAGGGAATAATGTGCTCTGATCAAAGGCTGTCTGGTGACCCTGTGCAATCATTAGAAAATGAAGTAAAAAGAAATCTGTAATTATGCACAGGAGAACAATCTGCTGGGCTGAAACCACAGGAATTTATTATGCCAGATGAACTTGATTTCTATTGTTTTATAAAATTACAAAGTGAATGCAGAGAGTGTAAGCAGCAGATGGAATGTATCAGGGCTTTAATACAACACTTGGTACAGTATGCTAGAAAATGTTAGGTAAAAAAATTAATTAAAATTAGTATGTCTCTAAGCCCTGTTGGCTTTCACTGAAATCTAACAGGAGTTAAATACTTCTCTTAAAAGGTGAATGTCAACCTGCTGAGATGAATGTTTCCAAAAACAAACTGTAGAAACACTTTTAAGCCTGCTGCATTAAAAACCTTCATTAAACTAGGGAACACATTAATATTTGAGGACATGAAACAATAATAGGTTACTCTACAATGTAAAAATAACAAAAGCAGCTTTAGAGCTTAATTGAAAATGTGCAGTATATAACAAAGAGATAAAGGATCAAATACATAAAAATGTATAAGAAATATTTTAAGTCTAAGCCTCTGCCAAGAATAGTGACATCAATATTTGTGGAATTCAATTTTCTGATTATACATCACCTTTTATTACACAGACTTTAAAATGCCAGCAACTGATGTTTCATCTCACCCAGAAAGCAAAAATGAAACAGATTATTTCGGTAAGTCAAGGTAATAATAGATTGACCACAGATATATAAACAATTACAACAACCAAGTTATAAGGAAACACTACCTTGCTTTAGAGATGGAAAAACTGAACCTCACAGAGATAAGCTAATTATCCTAGCCTCAGACATAAGTGGTTATTAAATAAAACAAAAGTTTTTCTGTGTACTCCTATTTTAATAAGGCATGGTTTTCAGAAAGACATCTTATAGAAAACAATTGAAATAGCACTTAACTAATTTCCGATGATTTGGCTATTATCAAAACACTTTGGAAAATTGCAGAATGAGAATGTTATAAATGCAAAATTTGTCTTTATGGATCTCTTAATGACATTTCATTTCTTGGCTTCAGAGATCTACCTTATTTGAGTCCTATAGAAATTATTTTGCCTTTGGGTACCAGTGGGAAGAAATGTCTTTATTCCTTGAATAGATGTATTTGTATGCCTACCATGTGCTAGATTTGTGCTAAGTTGGGCTGGGGGGTGGTGGGGAAGAACAATAAACTGATATATAAGGTTCATCTCCTGGTGAAGCACTCATTCCAGTGTAGAACTAGACTTTATATTATGGGTGTAGCCAGCAATCTAATCAATTTTTTCCTTATTTATAATGTCCATGATTTTTGGCTTCATAGTAGCTATCACATAATTATTTTGACATTATATACATATGGTATTGCTAGATAGCCATGGCTGTGAAATTTGGTTCCTTAGCAACTGCAAATGTACCTTAGAAAGGAATAGAAATTGTCATGAAATACTCTAACACAGTACATCCTCAAAAACTATATGTTAACCCACAAGATAATATTTTTTGGTATGCCGTGAAAAATATTTCAGGTAAAAAGCATGATTTAATATAGCATTTTTTTCCTGGTGATTTCTTAATGTTGGAAGTCTCTATTGTTGCCTAAATAAGACTGGATAGGAAGTGGGGGGTGATTTCCCTGAAGTCTCTTACCCAGGGTGGGTAGGGTGCTTTGTGAGCCTTGCAGAACTAGGGCCACTTTCCAGACTCCATTCTGCTACCTTATCTTCACATCATTTTGAATTTAAATAACTTGAAAAAAACATTTTTTAGTCTCTAGGTGCTCCCTAATTTTAGAGGCTCCACCCCAGAATATATCAAATATATAAAAATATACCCACATCCCATGTTAAAGACAATCAATGTATAATTACTCAAGTATATGTTGAAAATACAGGACTTCTCAGAGTACAATCAGAAGTAACATCCCTCCTGCTCACTGCATGTCTAAACATACTCTAGGCTTAATTCTCTATCCCTGAATAAAATCTTAGACCCTAAATCCATCTGCTTTCTCTAAATCAAAAAGTCCTCTATTCATTTTGCCAACAGAATTATCTCATGTTTGTAATAAACCTGTTCATTCCAGTGGGATGATCAGCTCCAACTTTAGAGTCAAGATTCTCTCTTCCCTCAGCTTTGGCAGATGTTTGAGGCTGACTCTTGCTCTTGTGGGAGCCTCTCTGAGCTCTTGAGAGACGTCATTCTTGGGACCCTCCAACTGAGCATCCTTGATGCGATCAGTGTCTTGCCTCTCCTGGGGTTGTCCACTGCTACAAGCTCCTTTTCTTCTGTATTCCACAACTCTTTTCACTGAGGTTCTCAGTTTGACCAAAGCATTAATGGGCAGGACCTTTCAGAAAATGTCCCCATACAGGCATCTAGGCACCCAAGTCATGCACTTCTATCTGCCATTATAGGAAAGGCAGTTACTTCCTAAAAGCCGTCCCTATTCTGCAAGTATAGGAAACTTCAGCTAGCCACTGATGTGGACATCTTTTATAGCCATGAATTAGATACATGTGCTCTGTACTCCCAAACTCCAGGATACACATGTGTTAATACTATAGCCTAGGCCCCAAGAATTTATATCTAAGTCAACATGACTCATTGCCCAGGCCTTAAGAATTTATATCGAAGTCAGCATGACTCATTGAAAACTGTGTAAAGTGAGAGTGGAAGAGGCCACAGGTAGGACATGAGCTGTAAAATCAGACTGAACTGGGTTCCAATCTACAACTCCCATCCCTAGTTCCTGGTATTATGTGGGTGGCATGGAAAAGACAAGTTCCTCAACTATACTGAGTCTCAAATTAGTTAATTGATAATTCTTTACTGTTTGGCATAAAATGTATATAAGGGAAATATTTTGGAGGTAAGATTATATAACAAGGTAAAAATCAAATAAATCAAAAAGGCAAAAGAAGCATGAGAACAGAAAATTAAGATGTAGCCAGAGTTAGTTTAGTACACAAAGTGTATGATATTATAGTATTCTCATTGCTTAAGTGGAGCTATAAATCCTCACCATGTAATGGTTACTCATTAACTGTACGGTGGTCATTATTGCAGTTATATACAACTTGTCACTGCAAAGACTGCAAAGATGTATTTGTTTCCATTTTACACTCAGTTTTCAATTCTACTGAGGATATCATGAGAAGATAGAAATGGATGGATTTTGAAATGAGAATGGACTAAGCAGGATGAGTAAGCTGTCTCGATGGGTAGTAGATAAAGTGCAGTCTGAACTAAAAATGCACTCTCTGAACCTCCTATAGAAGCAAACGTTACAGATGAGGGAAATATATTATGTGATCACTTATACAAAAAAGTAAACATTCATAAAATCATTGTAGGAAAGGAAGGAGGCATTAAAGATAAACAATTTGGATGATCTTTTTTTTTTTGTTAGTAATAGTATTATCATGAATTGGCAGCTATTTGTTGAATCATTAATATGGGCCAAACTTAACCTCTGTTATCTCACTTAATCTTCAAGGGTGAAAAAAGTTTTCGTCCTCCTATAAATAAGATAATTAATTCTTTCTGAGGTTAAATATACCCAAAGTAACACAGAATTCAACCCCAAAACTAGTTGTAAGTGGCTTCTAAATGATTGCACTACTTATATTGGTTACAAGCTCTAAATAAGCACTGCAACTAATGTCTACCCACCCAAGTTTAATGCATACAGTTGAGGTACAGAGACTTTATAATATAACCAGCTCCAGTATAGAATTAGCTACAAAGTAATAATGACTTTGGCAGTGGCTGTTAAGATGTGACATGCCATGGGGGAACTTCTGTGACTACCACATCATCATTTCTAGGCAATTTCCAATAATAAACAAGAAATAACGATAAGACAGTGGTTACAGAGGGAAGGGGAAATGGGGAGATGTAGATCAGAGGATAAAAAGTTGCAGTTACGTAGGATAAAAAGTCTGGAGATCTCATGTACAACACAAAGACTGTAGTTAATAAAATTGTATGGTATTTTGGGATTTTTGTTAAATAAGTACATTTTAGCCACTCTTGTCACAAAAAAGTGACTATATGAAGTGATAGGTATGTTATTTTGCATATATGTCCCGTAACTTCATGTTGTATACCTCAAATATACATGATAAAATTTATTTTAAATGCAGTAATAGCAATAACAATGAGAGTGATATTTTTTAATATTAATAATTGACTTTGTAAAAAGTATGAATCACAATGTCTTCAGGACACTTTACTATGTTTATTAATCCCCACCATACAGTCTAGAAAAAGTGTGCTTGATGTGTCAACATAGCTTCAAAATAGTTTCTTAGACAGACTCTTCCCTCTCCCACATTTGAAAAATGTTGTTGTTCATAAGTTCTTTCTTTAGAGAATTGTGGAAGTATTAAGGATGTGACATATATTCAAGGAAATTTATTACAAAAAAATTATTAGAGGAATTTTGTTTTGATGCTTATTCTCTGATAATATCTAGCAGCAAGGACTGGAGAACAGCCCAGCCCTCAGCAAAGGCATTCATGTTCTGGTCTATTTATATTGATATTCATTTACCCTATTTGTTGGAAGAAAAACAAAACTTAGGGAAATATATATATAAAGAGCAAAATATGTAACGTAGGTCATGCTTAAATCCAACATTAAATATCAATCTACTTAAAAATAGATGAATCAGTAGAGCTGGTACAACACTATTTGATTTGTCTAATTGGCATTTCTTTATAAAGATTTAGATTTTGCTGTTCTGTTTTGAATTCCATCCTCTGTGCTTTCAGTTCAGCAAATCGTCCTTTTGGTTCTCCCTCCTGAGACACATGGTATAAAACATTCTACCTTGGGTGTCCCTCCCATCCCCCCTACCCTCCCATCACAAGCAAGTCATTCGTGAGCCAGTGCTCCTCACTGAGTGGGCTGGCATGACACCTGCTATCCAGAGCAGGGCATTTGGAGCCCTCCAGTCACTGGAATGTTCTCTCAAATAGCTTAAAGCATGAACTATCCACTAAACTCATTGCTGGTTTATGAGGAGTCAGTTGAGGCACAGAATGTTTAGATAATCATTGGCCATACACAACGATCCTGAGCAGGGTAGTGTACACAGTCTAAACATTATATGGCATGCTTACCTACCCTGATCAAAATACAGAGCCACAATTTGTAAGAGTCTCCAGGCTTTGTAGAAGTCCAACACCTATTCTATAAAGATGAAAAAAATATTTTTCAAAATGCAGCTCCGTCTATTGGAGTTGGTAAATATTTAGAAAACAGCATGTACAGATTTCTACAGAGTTTAATAAGATGCCGAGTCTTTTTGACAAGGTGACTTTGTTTCCTTCATGGGCTGGGAAAATATGAATAGAAGAATTATGGAATGTCATTTTTTATTTAATATCATTTTATAGCTCTCTTTTCAAATGAAAAGCTAGATTAGAATACAAAATCAGAGCAAATGATCCAATTTAAACAACTCTGCTTTTTCTGACTTGTTTATCTGAAAGTTTTCAGTAATATTTTAGGTGTAAAATATTGTCAGAAATAGAATATTTGCCTTTAGGTAAATATATTGATCCACTAAATAGCACAGAAAATGCTATGGTAAACTGAATGCTCAGAATCATGATTTATCTATAATTTGGAAAGGGCCAAAACTCAAGAAATAAATTTGTACATAATGTTTTCTTCCCCTAAAAGCTTTAGGGACCCACATGGACAGCATTTCAGATATTAGGATGCCTCAATGAACTTGTTACTCTAATTTAGCAATTGAATAACAAAAGTGCTAGCAAACAGGTAGCCAACTCTTACAGTAACTACATTTCAAAACAACATTCTCTGAAAAAGTATTATCTTTCAAAAATGAAGATGTTCAGGCACACTGTTTAAAACTCAAATGTGAAACACTATACTATGACCTCGTAGTGATTAAGAAAGCGTATACGTATATTAAAAGTTCTGAGATATCTATTTTCCTTTCTGTTACAGAGTTTTCTGAATTTGTCATACCCTTTTTGGAATATTACCTATAACATTTTGTCAAACACAAGTATTTCATAGAAGATAACTTTAGAAACTCTGAATTGGATTTTTTGGTGACTCTACTTATATTGTGTAGAATTAGCTGTGTGCTTAAATCTTGAACAATTATGCAAGGAGTGCGTGCTACATTAAGAATTCTTCAAAGTTTGTGGTCAATTGTTTCTGTGGTCAAAGTCATATCCTAAAATCAGAAGGATTTTATTTATACAAAGAGAAAAAACCCTGGTTTTTAATATAGTATAGAGACCTTTTCACTGCTCAGTTAGGGAATACCTTCTACCTTCTAATACCTGTGATTGCTCATGAGCTTGCCTTTAGGCCTTTAGTTTAAGTTAGATTCTCTAGCAATTTCTTGACCATGTATTTTAGTTTTTGTTTGAAGATTTAAAATTAAGTTATTGGAATTAAAAAAAAACAACAACAACAAACAAAAACCCAGGACCTCTAATAATCTCCTTGCACAGCAACCTTTAAATATCACAGGTATGTTTATGAGATAACATAACCCCTGGAAGTGAACTTTTCCAATTGATATTAGAATGATTCCTTTTTTTTAAATCTGTAAAGGGAAAGGCAGTATAAAGAGATAATAAAGTTTGATTTAAAAAGGATGCTTAAATATTTATGAAATAGCCTTATAAAGGCAAAATACAGAATTAGTTGGCCTGTCTTCTGCCTTAATCAAGTGTATTATAGATGTTAATCAGCACATACTTAAAAGATAAAGCTGACAAATCCAATATTAATTTACTAGAATGATTTTATTTTCATTGATAATATTAAAAACAAAACATTGAAATAGATGCCTAATAGTAGGCATACTAAATAAAATAGCCTTCTATGGAAAATTAAGTGATTTTAACACTTCTTTTTCCCACAAATCTGAAATTAAGCATCTAATTAGATTTTTTCCTGCTCAGAGCTAATATAAACTTCAACCATTAATCTCTTTTGTTATGGTCTGATCTTATTATCTCTGCTTGTTGTGAAGATTAGGTTTTGTTTTGCTGTTGTTATTGTTAAGATATAAGAACATTATTTATAAGTAAAAACAAGAGAGTAAAAGACATCATTCTCTTGTGGTTATGTGGCAGATTATTTTTTCCCTTACAAGTGAGATACTGCAAATGAATCTGACTGCAGTATTTAGTAAAAAATCTGAACTGAAAAAGTTCCAGAGAAGAGTTACTAAAAAAAGCTGAGAGGAGGAGCAGAAATGTAGGGAGAGTCTAAAATAAATAGAATTTTTTTAGCCAGAAAAGACCAAGCTGAGAAGGGATTTGCTGAGTGCTATAAAATTATGACTTGTACAGATAAGGAAGGCATGGCATGTTTACCAGCTTCATTGACATTTGAAGAGAATCATTTTTGGACTTAATAAAACAAGTGCTAATTTATAATGCTAACACTCTTATTAAATTTATAACTCTTCTAAGAAGAGTTGATAAAAGCACATGTACCAAAAGAGTATGGCTAGAAAATGTAAATGGCACACCCTAAACAGGTTACTTGGGAAATTAGGAATATTGGAAAACATCTCTTAGTTTTGTCAGAGCTTTATGAAGGGCTTAGCAATGGTGTGCTGGTAAAATGGCCCTCAAAGAGCAATAAATAAATAAAAGCACTGATTTGTAGCATTTGCTGATTTCCAAGGTGTAAATAAATGCCCACAATGATTGATTTCAAGCTACCAATAATTTTGCAACTGGCTTACAAAGTTCCTTGGTCTTTATCAATTTCTCTCACAACCCATTAAATACATGACTTATATTTTCACAAAGTCTATGGACAAAGTCACCATCAGAGGGAAGACTGTTCTGGTTGAATTATTAGTTAAGAAAGCCACAGGACTCCTGTAAATTAGGATGATTGCATTAAAACAATGATTTGAAAATCTAATTTCATGTCTTTCCTCTTGTTTATTTAAACCTTTCATTTGATTGTCATTCATCCATCCATTGATACCTATTGCTTCTCCATGAGGTATGTGATGTGTGTGACAGGAACAGAATGACTTGGTAGAAGAAGAGATTGGGGTGCAGGACCCAGAGTCTGATGATGTATGTCTTAATGGGCATTGAGGAACAGTGGACTCAGGCAGCCAGGCATTGCATACACAGTATCTACAGGCAGTAGATACTACAGGCAGTAGATACAGTAAAAGATGATTCTGTGGGTGTGAAGAATGTGGGGTGTCTAGTGTGCCCTTTCCCAATCACTATTGATTCTCTTTTCTACTTTAACTGCACCCAAGTGTGTGTGGTTCCTGCTAAATAAATGGCAATGTTGAAAGAAAGTGTATGAAAAAAATAATAGCAAGACAATGACTTGTAATTAACTGAGCTAACAGCTTCATGTAAGCAAAATGAACAATTTCCAGGGGCTTTTATGTACTTCCACCAATGCATTGAAAGAATTACAATTATACATTTGTTCTAGAAAGTGGCTGGAAGGTGTTAAATTGCTTAGCTCTATTACAAATAAAAGACTTGCTTAGTAATTAACATTGAGGCAATCATTTCATAAAAGTGTATTAGTTAACATTTTGTCATAAAATAGGGAAGATGAAGGGCTTGCAGCCCTTTCAGGCTGAGAAACATCTTTTACCCTCACCTAAAATATATATATTCACTGTGCCAGCCTCATGGCTGGCTTTCTAGGATAAATAGGAATTTGGCCTTTGGTGATATAAATGATGAACAGAGATGGTTCCAATTAAGGCACTCAGTTAACAGTTCTTTAGCAAGAAACTCTTCATTGATAAAAAAAATTTGCTTTCAGTTAAAGGAATTGACTTGTGTTTCCTCAGCTAGTCAATAAAAATTAAAGAGAATGAAATGCTTATATACCTACCTGACTCACAGAAATCAGGATTTCCTTTGGCTAAACTGTAAAATGAACCTAGACTATTTCTGATTTTACCTTTCTTTAGACATACAAGTAAAATGTCATCTGGTTGAACAAATGAGATATATTTGGAACTTCCTGAGGCACATTAGTTGTTTTAAGTCATTAGGTAATAACTTAATGCATCACTATTATCTATTATTAATTAGTTTTCAAATATTTGAGTATAAATCTCGAAGCTTCCTAAGCTTGCTTACAGAACACTTTTTGTGAAAGGCCTGGTAACTTCATTGTGAAACTTCAAGCTGATCAGTTCATTCATTTTTGTAAACCCCACGTCTAGCACAATGGTTGGCACATAGTAAGTGCTCAATAAATAATTATAACATGGCTAGGGATGTGTTAAGAATATTAAGGGATAAGACATTATCTTCAACTTGATAGATTTAGTAATGATTTTGTCATTCAGATATCTTCTGTAGAGCCATGTGATGAATATTCAGAAAACATAAGAAATGTGATCTTAGGCAGCATGCATAATTTTGGCATATAATCTCTGCTTGTAGTGCTTACAATTATTTACAGTATTTGATGGTGGTAGAAAATACTTTTATTGGAGTTGACATAACTACATTATATTATTTATTCTTAAAATAACAGACATTGAAAAAGATTGAAGTAAATAAACCAGTGATAATTTAACTGACGTGACATATTTCTTTTAAAAGGTGAATGTCACCCTGCTAAGATGAGCATTTCTAAAAACTGTTTAGCTTAGTGCAGTTTAGCTTCCTGTAGTATTTATTTACTGTGGATATAGAACATTTCCTTTATGTATTTGCTACAAAACTCTCTTGATAATACTATTTATTAATCTTTCCCATTTGCATGTTTTTGTTGCTTTTAGTGCATTCATATACCTTGCTGGAATTTGAGCACTCTGGGTAGTATGTGGAACATTGTGCCAATTGCTGAGGCTACAGATTCTTTCCCTACATTGGCACGTTTATGAAGAGGAAACATTGCACAGCCACTTAGCCATCATTCCACAGCCGTGCTGCACGGCTTAGTATTCTCAGCTCACCGGGAGCCTCTAGAAACTGCGGGAACAGGGTGAAGGGGTAGAGTCAACGCATTCTTTTAAGAGTTGCCAAAACCTCCCATCAGACAAAGGCTTCAAATATTTTAGATCACATCAAAATCTACCAAAATAGGATGCCTCATTATGATTAGAAGAAAGAAAAGAACAACTCATGGTTTTTGGCCTATTTAGTCATACAAGATACATCACCAATGTCATTTTTAAAATATTGAGATTACTAAATATATCATTTGTATGTATACATTTGCATATGTGGGAGTATATTTATCCTACTTCATAAAACAAGCCCCCATGGTGGCTGTCTGAGGACACAGAGGACACAGAGGAAGGGTGCTCACTACTTCCCACGTAGTTTTCTAGCCATTTGAAGCACAACTCCCTGCAAAAGGAATTATACTTAATCCTATATGTTTTTACAAGAAAATTGAAGGAAGAAGTATGATATTTCTTAAAGAACACATTTCTGAATTTACCTGAACTGAACTTTGTGGCCTCAATGCTTTTACAAACTTTCAGTCAAATGATGCCATCCCACACAGTAATAAGAAACATTTTCTTATACTATTTTTTTTCCTTGCTTGTGAGTTTCTGACAAGTTCTATAATATCCATTCTTTAAAAGTCTTCCATTCCTGATGTGTGAGATAAGAAGAAATTTGGTGCCAATGAAATTTAGGTATCTTGGGAGAATATTAGTTAAAAAGCAGTTTGCTTGTTACTTTCTAAATTTTTGACTAATAAAAGATATGAATTGAACAAATTTTAAGATAAGAGAGCTACTATAGTAATATTCTGTAAGTGTTCATGGCAGCAAGCTTTGAAAGAAAGATTGGATGGGTCTAGGGAATGGTATCTGGGGGTGGTTATAAAAGTATGGCCATAAATAGGTTTGATTAGTGGGAGTGAGGGACCAAAACTATTCGAGGCAAGAGGAAGACATCTAGCCACTTTAGTTATGCAGGCAGAAAGCTCGCTGACTGGTGTCAAATAAAGAAATTTGGATTTAAGTAAGGAGAGACTTTATTCCAAATGATTATTACAAGAGTGGAAAAGGGGGCTATTACGACAGAAGGAGGAAGAGGAAGATGTCTGTAATAGGCAAATAGGGAGAACACTCCCTCGGTGAGATCTGCCAGGTCTCAAGGCTTAGGAAAAAAATTAAATAAATAAATAATTTTCTTTTGTAGGGAGGAGCAAACAAGGCTAGAATGTAGAATGAATTTTGGAGAGTGGGGTGAACAATGGTGGTGTGATCAGATAGCAGAGAATGTTTTATTCTGAAGTTGGATTATTCTACAGAAGGGCTGTTAGGGAAGGTTATATGTTGGCTCAGACTGAGGATGGTCCAAAGTTGAGGGGTCTAGGGGAAGAAGAGAATCTTAACCAAAGTTTGATTAGCAAGAGTTTTGTTCTGATTGGTCAACCAGTTATTGTATTTATGAGGCAAATAATGGAAACTTGGAGGGTCTGTGTCTGGCCTTAAACCAGGAGTGTTATCTAAGTGATATGGGGAAATGTGTCTCTTTGCAGTAAGCCATTACTTAGAACACAAGCAGTGGGGGGATTTCTTAACTTTCACTGTTTTCCGGGATCACAGGGCTCTGGTGTAATTCAGCATTGTCACCAGCAATGAGAGGTAGTGCAGAATGGCAGTTGGTGTCAGAGCTCCAAGGACTCAATGGAGTGTCTGGGGAGACTGTCAGAGCTTAGTGATGGGGAGTCCCTGAACAGATGGCATGCTGAGATCAGACAGGCAGGCAGGCCTGCAAAATGTCACCATAAGGAAATTTATCCCCAGCAGTGGGATCTCAGACACAGGGCTGGAGTTCAGAGGCAAGATTTCATTCCTCAGAGGTAGGATGTTGCCAGTAGGATGGAACCCCAAAGCTCAAAGTATATAAGGTGGGTTTTTGGAAACTGACCATTTCCATTAGAGTAACCAAGTCATCAACAGAGCTGAGTTCACAAATTGGAGGTAGATTGGAGAGCACAGAAAATAACTCTTCTTTACACAAATGGATGAAATTTATCCCGACTCTGGCACTTCAAAGTGGTTCAGCTCTTGTGGGAAAGGGGCATGTGCAGGGAAAGAGAACAAGCAGATCCTGGCACATCATATCTTCTTAAAAAGGGTTTCTTCTTAAAGAAAGCCAATTTATTTTCAGCCTGAATAATAGCCTAGTGTATCATGAACCTCTGTTCTTATTTCCATACTATATATTTTGGAATTTCTTTTTGTTTTATAGGTCAGCATCCTGAGTCTCATATGGGGAAAGCATAGTTAAATTTAGGAAGGAAATAGAATATAAATAGCTATATTAAGGGATTGTAAGGTTTGAAAAATTACATGTCAAAATTGAAAATGTAAAAGTTAGGTTCTTGTGGGTTTCTCTGTATTTAAATTTATTTTCTGTTTCTCCTGTGTTGATAACATTAATGTTGAATATTATTTTTATTCCAAATGTTGAATGTAGTTTCTATATGCACTATGGAGACTTTTTATAAATGAATTGCATGTAGTTTACCATTTACTTTCCTTAGTTTATGATAAGTTTATTTAAATATCCAAGAAGGGCTGATAACATATAAATATCAATGCTGTATAATAGAAAAATCCTGTTTTATTTTATTAATTCATAAGAATTTTTGTGAAAATTATATGTATAGGAAGAAAACATATTATTTTCTTGACCCCATATATCACAGGTTCCCAAGGATGAATTCAAATATTGCAGTTACCTCAGAACTGCTCTCTATATCTGGTCTAGTCAGTCCTGAATTATTTTATTTAAATTCCAGAGGTTTATACAGGTTGCAGAGTGGTACTCAACAAGATTCCTCCGCTGAATGCTTTCTCATATCATGTAGCCGTAACTGTGCTATCATGACTATACTGGTATGCCATCTGTTCCTGTTCCTGTCTACCCAACCACACAAGAACACAGTGAGGACAGAAGTCCAGTTTTAGTCCTGTGTCTGTTCCCAGTGCTTTGCCTTGCACAGTGCCATGCTGATAGTTTATCAATGAGTGCTCACTAAAATAACTAATAAAAAGTTTACTTTCAATAATTTTTTTCTTATATGGAAAAACGGGTAGATTTCAGTAAATCAATGCACTTGGGAATTATTTCTAAATATTATCATGTCTATGCAATTATAAAATTTTATAAATTTGCCACTTTTATTTGTTAGATATGTAAAATTTTAAAATTTTATCTTAGTATTGATAATCATGTTATTATGATACCACTAATACTATTTTAATTCATCTACTTTAGTTAATAATCAAGCATTTTTTGAGTATCAGATTATAATATACACATATACTGTGGACATGGCACATCATGGTAATAAATAATAATTTATTATTATAAATTAAATATGAATTTATAAATGTATATATCAGTATTATTTATATATATCATCATTCTATCTGTGTATCTAATCATAGAGATATATTTCAGAGTATATTGGGGGATATGAAAAACTATAGCAAATTAAAATATGGTGTTTTGCATTTATCTGTTTATGAGTCTGCAAATCAAGAGTACAGTAAGAATGTTCGATGGAAGCGTAAAGAAGAGAATAATTAATTCTTCTTGGAGAAAGCAGAGAAGTGTGTGCATAGAAGGGCATTTTTAATCTAAGCATTTGATGATGACTAATACTTTTCCAGGAGGAAGGCCTATTCTCTGTGGAAAACTGGCCTGAATATTTGAGGTGTGTTTGGAACTGTGTAGTCCAGATCAGAGGAAACATGGTCCTGAGTACATAAGGGGAGATGAGTCTGGAAAGACAGAGAGAAACCAGTTCTTTGTGAATCTTATAATAATAAAAAAATAGCAATTATATTCTGATAGCCTTTCCTTGTTTGGTTTAAAGTAAAATATTATTTTATTTTATAGTTGGATCACCTCCTTCATTTTGTTGATAGGAGTTTTAAAAAGAATAATTAATGGATTACAAAAAAAGTACTTGCCAAATAAAGAAGATGTTAAAATAAAGGGTCAAAACAATAAATGTTGGCATGGATGCGGAGAGATAGGAACGCTCATACACTGCTGGTGGGACTGCAAACTAGTGCAACCTCTGTGGAAAGCAATATGGAGATACCTTAAACAGATACAGGTAGACCTACCATTTGATCCAGCAATCCCATTATTGGGCATCTACCCAAAAGAACAAAAGACATTCTATGAAAAAGACATCTGCACTCGAATGTTTATAGCAGCACAATTCACAATTGCAAAGATGTGGAAACAACCCAAGTCCCCATCAATACATGAGTGGATTACTAATATGTGGTATATGTATACCATGGAGTACTACTCAGCTATAAGAAACAATGGTGATATAGCACCTCTTGTATTTTCCTGGGTAGAGCTGGAACCCATTCTACTAAGTGAAGTATCCCAAGAATGGAAAAATAAACACCACATGTACTCACCATCAAATTGGTTTCACTGATCATCACCTAAGAGCACATTTAGGAATAATATTAATTGGGTATTGGGCAGGTGTATGGGGGAGAGGGGATGGGTGTATGCATACATAATGACTGCAATGTGCACTGTCTAGGGGATGGGCACGCTTGAAGCTCTGATTTAGGGGGAAGAGTAGGGGGAGTGGGGGAGCAAGGGTAATATACGTAACCTAAACTTTTGTACCCCCATAATATGCTGAAATAAATAAATAAATAAAAGGGTCAACATCCATGAAATGAATATATATTTCTGCAGATTCTTCTTAGTTTAGCATTGTGATCATTTTTCATAATGTGCATAAAGTACAAAGATAGAATGAGATTTCTTAAAACAACCATTGCTATATATAATATTTAAGTATTTCCTCTACTTTTAGACCCCTATAGGTTTTTCAGAATTCATTGCCATAACGTATTATGACGTGAAATTAAATTGTGTACAGATTTCTTCTAGAAGCAAAATTTATGGATTTCTTTCATGTAAATGCATACTCCTTTTTTTTTCTTTTTAAGACCTTAATTACATTTTCTTGCCTAGGTAATGGATGAATTTGAACAAAAATGCAATCACATTGTTTGATCTTATTTTTCCCCTTTGGCATTTCTTGCCAGTGTTCAGACCTCATAATAATTTTAAAAAATTAGGTTGGCACAGGAGCAACTGCACAATCACAAAACTAGTCAGAATTGGCAGAAAAATCAAGAGCTTGGCTGATGTTTTGGCACTTGCTTTTGCAATTGAAGAGGACCATCTTCAAATAAATAGACTATTCCAGTATTTTGGATTTCAGGAAGGCTTATTTTAAAATTCTTTCCTATTTTGAATTAAGCTATGACTATTCATGGCTGGAGTACCTGCCCTGGCATTGCAAACATTGTCTGTCTTGATCAGGACGGCTGGTCTTTAGAAACAGAACTGAGTTCTATGCCATCAGTGGGTTGCAATGAACCATTTTAATAATTAAGGTTTGTAGTCTCGATTCCCACAATATGAAATTATTCCTTGCCAAGGTTAATTTACTTCTCAAAGATAAACTCTTTTTTTTTTTATTCCCATCATGGTAATAAAGATGCAATAAGGAAAGCCTACTTTCATAATATTGGTGCAGGCTCACTATTTTTGAAATAAAAACTATCACTGTCTGTTGCATGGATGACTACAGTAGTCTTCAAACTAGTCTTCTGGTCTTAAAGATATAAGCCTCTGCCACCCCATTCCATTCCCCAGCTCATACCCAGAGTTATCATTCTAAAATACAAATTCAATGAAGTCTTCTTTCTGCTTAAAATCTGGTGATGGATCATAAAACATAAATTGTAAACTTATTAGCAAGGCTGCAAGGCTACTCATGATCTGCCCCAGCCCCCACCTGTCCAGTCTTCTTTCTTTCTTCCCTGTGGCCAACCCACCCTTTCCTCTTTCATGTACCCAAACCTTCACTTTGTTAACTTTACCTCATTCTTGCATTCTCACATGACACATATTTTCTTCCATAAAGCCTCATCTGACCCTCTGAGCCTGGGATAGATGTTGCTCCAGTGTACTTACTATAATATTATACTTATCCCATTATATTTCCTATTTGTTCTCTATTTCCACAGATCAGGGAGAAACTATAAGGGTAGGTGCCTTGTTCACCTTTTCTCCTCCTGTCATTCTTACCACTTATAAGGTACTCCGTAAATATTTACTAACTGGTTCAGATAAGAAATGTCAAAAGCATGAGATCATTAAGATACTAAGGTTCTTATCAACTAGCTGAAAAGTGTTGATTTAAATTATTTCAAACTCTAATCCTGCTCCCATGTCCTCAAGGTTAACATGAGAGTGTCTTGACTAAATAAATTCTATATCCCATCTGGTCTAGTATTCTAGGATTCTATCTTATGATTAAACAAAAAAATTACTGAGTACTATGTTTTCCCAACAAAGTGTTACATATAACGTACAATGCAAAAGCTACGAAAGAAAGAAATTAATAATATAGTTGGGGAAAGAAGGCCTGAATATGGAAAGCAAAAATAGAAGGCATAAATATTTATGAAACATGTCAGTCTTTACATTTGTTAAGGAAAAGAAACTAAAGGACAGCAGCATTGGTTGGCTTTATTTTGAGAAATGCTCTTGGATAGAACTTAGGATACTATATAAAGTTAGAAAATACCTTAAAGTGAGAAGGTAGTGTGAAAAATGATAACAGTGTCATGACTGTGAGCCCTTTATAACAGCAGAAGAGCATTAAAGCTTCACAAAATGGGATTTTCTAGTTATAGAGCAGTAGCAGAGTGCTATTGGGTGACAAATATGTGAAAGTAGGTTTTTTGGGAACATTTTTAGATCAGTTTTCTTAAACCATGGCTATAGACATTGACTCAATACTACTTGCATTGAAAGCTCAAAATTTCCAAGTAATAAGAATCCTTTGCATGGAATCGTGTTAGGAGCAGTATGTCACATTTGTGCACTTTGGTTTTCAGTGGACAAGCTTAATTTTTCCAGACCTTCTGAATCCTGTGATATCTTTAGAGGAGAAATTTAATAAATAGGAACTGCTACTGACTGATATTCATAATTAAGTTTATTTATAGGAGTTTGATTTTTTTAGTAGTATAGAAACCAAGACAGGAAAATGTGAAAAGCATCATTTATAATTGGCCTTAATTATTGAATGAGATAACATCAAGAAAACACCTAACAGAAAGAGAGGTGGGCACTCAATGAAGGTGATTTCCCATCACTTCTTGTTCACTGCCTTCTTGATCAAAATGTTGGGCCATTGAAATATATAAATCTTCAACCCTCAATCATTTGTGCTTAATCTTTCCCATCCAAAACTTTCCTATCCAGAAAGATGTCCTACAGAAGGCAAAACATTTCCACTCCCAGGAAATAAGATATTTGAATCCATCTTCTACGAAGTATGACTAGAATATGATTTTCCAGGATGGAGGGAAAATGAAAATCAATCTTGTTTATCAAAGTTTCACTGTCTTTAAGTCTTTCCCATTTTACTAGTCTAAGTTCTTTTCACACTTTAAGATTCTATTCAGTATGTCACAATTCTCATTAAGCCTTTTCTGAATACCCACTTGGAGGAAACATTTTTTTCTTCATACCCATTGCAGATTATCTGTCTATATTGCAGGGTTTGGGATTGAATATGTCCATAAAATGATAGAGCTGGCAGGAGGGTGGGGGGATTTGGAGTTATTTTATCCATCCTTCAAATTTAAAAGATGAGGAAATGGTGACAAAGAAGTGAATAAGTTAGTCATTGTCTAGTTTTATATGGAATTACTCAGATTTTTCTATTACACTTATGTTATATCCCTGCATGTTGATATATCTTCCACTTGCCACAACTGTATCTGGTTTGAAAGGCTCTCTGAAATTCCTACATATCCAACTGCTCTTTATTTTCTGCAACTGCTCAAAAGAAAACCTCTGATTGGTTAGGATTTTTTGGTATTGTTTTTATTTTTCCATAGTATACTTTCTTCTGCTCTCATATTAGCACTGTTTTCAAAACTATGATTATTGAACATTATAATGTCTTCTTGGTTGAAATGATTTCCACTCATTTATCCTGCCAACCTCCTTATTGTTCAGGGCTCAAAGCCCCACTTAAGACTGGATTTAATGAAGTATTTCTTAACTACTTTAGTATGAGATTCTCTCTGCCTCTTTATGCATTTATTTTCTGTATTTTAAATTCTCACATTGTTACATATGTATCAATTTGTTCATTAGTCATTTCATGTGCTTACTGTCTTAACAACTGGGTTAGTATAATCATTTTATGGGTGTGGTTTTGGTTTTTGCCCAGCAATATTGCCTTGTGTGTGTTCAGTGGTTGTTCAATGAGTCTTAGTACTGGGGAGGACAATTTGCTTTATGCCACATTTTGCAACCTTTGAGGTTCCTATAAGAAGTTTTTCAGAATGTGTTAAGATTCAGATGCCTAGAGACAATATATTAGATGGGCTTAAAAGAAATGTTATTTTAAGTGTGATGAGGGTGAATGGATATCTTTTTCTGGGCAATTCTGGTTTGTAAAACTATGAAATCTAACTTCAAATTGGCCTTTGAGAACATGGCCAACAGTAACCAAGTAAGTATAAGAAGAAATTGCATCATACGTTCAGTGTGAATATTTATTAACTGGTTTATATTTCCACTACAAAATCATTGTGGCAACCCAATGCAAACACAGAGAAGTGGTTATTTCAAAGCACTTATCTGTTGGTTCACTTATCCAATGTGTTCAGATAAATGAAATCTGACAGGATTCCCAGCAGGGCTGCTGTCATGGTGTTGATGCTTTTGATTAGATACCAAAGAAGGCCATCTTCAGAGGCTGTTATTTGGATTAATTCCCAGGGCTGATAGCTACCACCACAGTACCTTGAAAAAGAAATACTGTTACAAGGTATTCATATGCAAATAGGACAGTGATTTAATATTGCAAAGTTTGAAAGAA
Source organism: Lemur catta (assembly GCF_020740605.2). Taxonomy (NCBI): domain Eukaryota; kingdom Metazoa; phylum Chordata; class Mammalia; order Primates; family Lemuridae; genus Lemur; species Lemur catta. Next base: position 17,747,525 of record NC_059149.1, on the reverse strand, counting down.
TTGAGAAAATCAACAAAATGGTTCTTTGAAAATTTTATAACTCTAATAGAGATGAAAGAGATAACAGCTTTGTGAGGTATACCAAAAGCAGGGGTGATGGGCATAGCATGTCAATTCATTTTCTCAGGGGACATAATGGAGCCTTTATGAAAGTCCCTGTTACATCACGAAACAGGATTTCTACACCTTACTGCCAGATTGCTAACATTATCCCTGTAGTGAGTGACTACAACATCTGATAAATTGAAAATAAAATATCAGCTTTTTTTTTCTAAATATGAACATTAGTGCCACTTTACAAGAAATATCTTTGATAAGGATAGGCATTAAACCACTTAATCAATAAATCTGGTTGAAATAATGAGGAAAATATAGCCGTAAGCTGACAGATATATTTGATAGTATTGGGGTGAAATACTACATGCATAGAATTTTGATAGAAAACATTTCAGTCATTTTATGAAAGAAAGCTCAATTATCATTATATGACATTTTCTTACTATTTTAACTATGCTTAAATTGAGCTTTTTAAAATATGACAATCCCGAACAAAGCCATAGGAGTTTTGAAATCTATAAGATTTTGTCATACATTCATTCATTTATTCAGAAAGGCCTTGTGAAGATCAGTGAAGCATTGTTAGAAAAATATAGAAGTGGAATTAAAAGGTGTTAAGGCTGATGGAGAGAATGTGGGAGCTTGGTGGTGATAGGGGAGTGAATGAACTAAAATGAAGGGTAAAGTTCTGCTAATGATAGCATGTACTGCATCTGACAAAAATGCAAAAGGAACCATATTACTAATGACAGAGCTAGGTGGGAAGGGAAGTGAGCTGTCCACTAACCTAAAAATACTCTGACCCAATTTTATCATGTATGGACATTTTATAATAGAAAATTAAGAGGATTTTTAAAAGAATTTTTTGCTATTTTAAGCTGTTTGCTACTTTAGAAATATATATATTTTTATTTCAGCTTATTATGGGGGTACAAAAGCTCAGGTTATATATATTGCCCATGTCCCGCCCATCCCCCTGAGTCAGAGCCTCAAGCGTGTCCATTCCCCAGACAGTGCGCCTGGCACTCACCATGTAGTCATACCTCCATCCCCTCTCCCCACCCCCCCACCTCCCCGAGAGTCAGCACCTTCAAACATGGCCATTCCCCAGACAGTGCGCAATGCACTCATCATGTAGGCTAGAAATATTTATAATGTTAATTGCTATTTCTATCGGTTGTGCTTTATTTAGAGTCTAACAAACGGTTCATTACTACCTTAAAAGAGGGTAAGGACTAAAGCATAAATAAGAAATGTACCTGCAAAAAAAATATCAAATCATAATTTCTTGCCTAGTGTAATTTCCCAGCAGAGTGCCTTCTACGCAAGTAGCAGTGAATTGGGAGAAAATGTCCATTTTGTAATTTAGAAAGCCCATGTCAAGAGTAAAAATCTCAGAGATTTTCTCTGTATAATATACATGATTTCATCTGGAACCTATCTATACTCTTTTAAAAAGCCAATACCATAGCAGCAAGTACCTTATTACTTAAAGGCATGTATTTATAACTATTTGGAGATGATTTGCAGGGTTGTCACAGGGGGATAATAATCTGTTATAATATGGAAAGCCTGATTTCCCAGGATGCCTTTTCAAAATTTTTTCTAATGTATCTCAGACTGGACAGGATGGAGATTTAATTCGTTTTATAGTAAGCTACTCCTGATCAGTGATTCTCAATGTTATTTTTGATTGACCTATTAACTTCACTATCAAAAAGGACCCTTGGAACTACTCATTTAAGTGGTTTATGTTTGACATCTCTCTCCCATACATGTGCACACAGATAGGTTTACATAAAGCCACTCCTTCAAAGGATGGAGAAAACAAATGGCTGGACAGGACAAGCTTAACCACAGGAGGCTCTCCCAGCAAAGCATAGAAGGCAGTTCCGGGATCCCACCCCATTTTTAGCCTCTTTCTTCCTTTCCTGCTGCCTGGGAACCACACCCAGAGAACTCAGAGCATCCAACTAGCCAAGGACTAGCTTGAATCTCCAAGACTTTATAGTGTTAACAAAAATAAAACTATTCTCTTGAATACATTTCCTCCCATCTTTGCCCTGCTCAGAAATAAAGAAATCTCCAAGAAAGACTGATTATATTGATTGAATATCAAACATTAGAATGCTTTCCTAATTTAGTTGTTAAATTCTTATAGACTGATATGTGATTTGTAAAACTTACAATGTAATGAAAGTTGAAGTCTTTTTTCCCCTCTAAATATCAACATGCTACATGAAAATCTACTGAAGCAAGGAGTCAACTTATAGTCACAAGGAAATTCTTACCTCTCACAATTAAACATAGATTTACTCATTCTATTTTAGCTATGTGCACACTAGGTATAAACAAATATTTCTCCCAGGAGAAAGTATACATCTATAATGTTGAAGATAGCAATTAATATCTGAGGTGTAACTGGGTAATGCATATTGAGTTTTTGCATTTGTTCCAATATTAATATATAGAGATCTTTGGCCTTAGAAAACAGCCCACTTATTACATGCTACTGGTTATGAGTGTGATTTTAAAAAGCCATTTATTTTCTCAGTGGTTAAATTATCAATTTGGTAAATGGCTTTTTCTTATACAAAAGGGGGATTTGGAAAATAATAACTCATATTTTGTGCAGCATTTTCTAGCAGTAAATTGCTTACAAGTATATTATGAGATCCTCACAAGGACCATGAGATGAGGTAGACCAATGTCTTCCCTATGTTTTACAGATAAAACAGGATCTCAGAGTTTTGACCTTCTCAATATCACACAGGCTAATAAGTATCAGACCTGAGACTTGAAGCCTTATCTTCATGATTTTTCAATCATGCTATGACTGATTTATAAATTAATAGCATTTTGATGGAGATAATATTTGCTTCAAGAAGGAATCAGCTCCTAGTATATTCAGGATTTGGAACATTAGTGTTCATGTATATCCAGTTTTCCACTAATCACATACTCACAGGGAAACTCCACTTCCAAGATCCTTTGTAGTTAGCTAGGTTTCTTCTATTGATTATTTCCTTTGTTGTGCAGAGGTTTTTAATTTAAAGTCCAAATTATTCATTTTTATAGTTGCTGAATTTGTCTTTGGAGTCTTAGTCATAAATTCTTTGCCTAGGCCAAAGTCTAGAAGAGTTATTCCTACATTATCTTCCAGAGATTTTATGGTTTCATGTCTTATCCATCTTGAATTAATATTTGTATATGGGGAGGGATAGGAGTCCTGTTTCATTGTTCTGCATGTGACTATTCAATTTTCCAAGCACCATTTATTATAATAAATACGGCTTCCTTCCCTAATGTATGTTGTCTGCTTTGTCAAAGATCAGTTGGTTATAGCTATATGGTTTTAATTCTGGGTTCTCTATTCTGTTCCATTCGTCTATGTTTCTGCTTTTATACCAGTACCATGGTGTTTTGGTTACTATAGCCTTGTAGTATAATTTGAAGTCAGGCAATGTAATACTTCCAGATTTGTTCTTTTTGATTAAGATTGTTTTGGGTATTTAGGCTCTTTTTTGTTTCCAAATAAATGTTAGGATTATTTTTTTCCAGATCTGTGAAATATGATCTTAGTATTTTCATTGAATCTGTAAATCATTTGGTGCAGTATGAACATTTTAAGATGTTGATTCTGCCAGTCCATGAATAAGGGATGTTTTTACATTTGTTTGTGTTATCTATGATTTCTTTCACCAGTGTTGTATAGTTTTCCTTGTAGAGATCTTTCACCTCCTTGGTTAAGTATATTCCTAGCTATTTTATTTTCTTTGTAGCTATTGCGAATGGTATCAAGTCCTTGATTTGACACTTCCTTTGATTGTTAATAGCATATAGAAATGCTACTTATTTGTGTACATTTATTTTGTAACCTGAGACATTGCTGAATTTATTTATCAACTCTGAGAGTCTTTTGATGGAGTCTTTAGGGTTTTCGGATACAAGATCATATCACCAGCAACAGGAATACTTTGAATTTTCTTTCCCAATTTGGATGCTCTTTACTTTTTTTTCTTGCCTGATTGTTGTGACTAGGACTTACAATACTATGTTAAATAGAAGTGGTGACAGTGGGCACCCTTGTCTTGTTCCAGTTTATCAAATGCTTTTAATGCATCTATTGAGATGATCATATGGTCTTTTCTTTTGCTTCTGTTTATGTGGTGAATTATGTTTATTGATTTGTGCAAATTGAACCATCCTTACATCCCTGGGGTGAAATCCCCTTGATTATGTTGAATTATCTTTTTGACTTGTTATTGAACTTGTTTTGCTTGTATTTTGTTGAGGAGTTTTGCATCTGTGTTCATAAGGGATATTGGTCTGTAGTATTTTTGGTTGTTGTTGTGTCCTTTCCTGTCTTTGGTATCAAGGTAATACTAGCTTCATAGATGAGTTAGGGAGGATTCCCTCCTCCTCTATGCTATGGAATAATTTCTGTAGAAGAGGTACCAGTTCTTCGTTGTAGGATTGGTGGCATTTGGCTGTGAATCCATCTGGTCTAGGCCTTTCTTTTTATTGGGAGATATTTTATTCCTGCTTCAATCTCACTGCTCATTGTTGGTCTGTTCAGAATTTCTATTTCTTCCTGATTCAGGCTTGGGAGGTTGTGTGTTTCTGGAAGGAATTAAGAGAAACTATTGAAATGATTTGTACATATTATGCTATACATGGAAAGTACAAGAAATAGAACTACAAATGGAACTATTAAGAGATTTCAGTGAAGTGATGGGATATAAAATGTGGAAACATAAAAATTAGTAGTCTGTGTGCAATGAAAATTTATAAAATATAATAGGTGGAAAGATTCCATTTACTAAAGCAAATATATTTAACCTTTCTAGGTATAAATATTTAACCTATATGTACATAAGTGTGGAATAAAGCTTATAAGAGAGAAATTTAAAATTAAACTCAAGTATATAAATAGACTCAAATCAATGGAAGTACATACTTGTTCATATATAGAAATGTTCAATAGTGTTAATATGTAAATTGTCCCTAAATTAACTTATAAATGCATGTAAGATGTTTTAAAATATCAAGAGTTCTTATAAAATTGACAACTAGTAAATTACTAATAGTAATTAGTAATACTAATTATTTACAACAAATAATTTAATAATTAGTATGAAAAAGTACTACTAATGTTCATATGGAAAAATAAGCATATGAGATTTGACAAGGCATATCTTAAAAAGAAGGGTAATAAAAAGAATAGCCATGCTGGATACTAAAACATATTATAATGTCATAATAATTTAAACAGTTTGAGATTGGTATAAGGAGATAAGTAAAACCAGAACTATTCAACATATTCCAGAAATGAATTCAAATAAATAGCAAATTTTACGGGTTAAAGCAGTGAGAAAAAGATGGAATGTTCAGTAATCACTGGGGGAATAACTGGCTAACTCTTTTGGCAAAAAGTTATAGTGGCAATATACCTGTCTCCTACTGCATACCAAATTGCAGCTAAATAAAGAATTTGAATAAAATGACATCATTGAATTATAGAAAATAACTTTGATACAATTTTCCATATATGAGTGCTTATGACTTCTTTTACATCATAAACTTCAAAGTCATGATTAAATATTGGTGAATATGAACATAATTAGAAATATCTGCAGGAGAAAAAATCATGAACAGTGTCAAAAATGCAAAAATAAAATTGGGATCATATTTGATCTTTTTAATATATGAAGAACACTTGTAGAACATAGCAAAAAAATAATTAATAGAAAAATGAGCAAGGTCCTGAATGGACTTTTTAAATAAAAGAAAAGCAAGTGACCAGTAACCCTAAATGTGCTTAAATAGACTTTCCCATATTGGTGAGGCATAGAAGAAAGAATTATACAAACCGTTGGATGACAATCTGTTACTTTCTCAACAACAATAGCAACAAAAATTGCTCATACTCTGTGATCCAGAAATTTTAAGACAAGTGGATACAGAATACAAGAATGTTTATTCAGTTTTACTTGTAACGACAAAAATGAAACCATCTAAATGGGTACTAAATAACCTATGGAACATCCATGATATAGAGTACCACATCATTGCTCTATGGAATGTGGTAAGCTTATATATGCTTTTATGGAAAGCTACATAAGATCTATTTCAAAGATGCCCAAAAGAAAAGCAAGTTGTACATATGGTTATATAATTGGTGTAAAAAATTAACATATTGATGTATACATACTTATAGTTTATGTGTAGAAATCTTTTTGGAAGAACACATAGGAAACTTTACATGGCTATTTCTGATGATTGAAAATGCAAGTGAGGCAAGAAAGAGAATTTTACTTTTCATTTCTAAATTTTTAGAAATATCTGAATTATTACTTTAATTTTTAAAAATGTAAAAAATACTAGATACTCCCATATAAAATAAAGAAATGCATTTCTTTACATGGTTTTCCTCTTTCTGATGTTGCAGCATTTGTATGACTTTAGAAGCCTTGGTAGCCTTTATCTCATACTTTGCATCCATTGCTTTAGGCACAAATTTCTACCCAAAATTGACTCCTGTATAAAGACTGTATTAGGTAATTGGCCTCTGGGTGGCTTAGATAGAAAGGGTCAGAATCCTGTGTGAGGGATTGTTTTGAGCATGACCTGAAAAAAGAGAGCATTGAAACCAGAATGATTTGACAAGTTGGGGGCAGATCCAATGTTCACCCCTGACAATTTCTTAACTGAGAAATGGGAGTGGTTAGTCTATTTTAGAGAAACACAAGAATGGTGATTTCGGGCATGAAATAAGGTTGTTTGGGTTTTGGGGAATCATGAAAATGCCAAGTCACTGTGTGTTATCTCTTACCCAGAGTAGTGTAGCTTAGAAGGGTATTTCCATTGCCTGTTTTGCTCTATCATACAGAGCTTCCAGTAAACAATGCTTCACTCGTATGGCTTTGACATTTTTCTGTTTGCTTCATATTTGTATGTTTTACTCCCTAATTAGATTTTATATTTTCATGGTGTGGGGCTATTTTCCTTTCATGTTTTTATTTCTCCCATTATGCTAGGAATTTACTGGATGTTTAATAGTACCAAACTTTCTTTAGTTCCTCTCTAATATTAACTTCAAATTTTGTACTTTTTAACCTTTGATACTGTTTGTGATTCTTCTTCCTTAATTTCAATTGTGCTACCCTAATTGTGCCCTTATCTTCATACTCAAACAAGATTAATCTTCCTCTAGTTCCTGGCTTAGACTCCTTTATTATTAGCATCTTATTACTTAAAAAATAAAATGCAAATTAAAATCCAGACTTCTTACTGTCTCATTACGTGGTCTCTGTTCTCCAAGTTTATCTCTAACTCATTTTCTATAAGAGATTTTACTGCAACCAAACTGGTTTTGCCATGGCCTTTTAAATGTGCCTTTGTTCATTCCCATTTCAATAGTCTTCTCCCTTAAGTCCAGCTTTTATATAGGCTGACTTTAATTTCTCTATGGACTCCTCCATCTCTCATTATTGACATTCAGCATATACTACATTGTTTTGTTATATATATATATATATATATCAGTGCTCTATTTATGTCATTTTGTATTGCTATATAATATGTTATATCTGTGTTCTATTTACACAGAAAGACTGTAAATTCTTTAGGGTAAGGAACATGATTTACATTTCTTTGTGTTAGTAGCACCCACATACAGTCTTGAACAAAAGAATTCCTTGATAAGTGTTGCTCTATTAGCAGTAGTTTAAATGAGATTTGAAAAATAGTAGAGATTCTATACAAATCATGCTGACTTTAATGAAAGTTTTAATACCTCCATCCACAAATTGGTCCTTTTTATCAATATAACCATTTTAGGATTTTTTTTTATAATAGACTTTTTTAGAGTATTATTAGATTCACAGAAAAATTGTGCAGTAAGTACAGTGAATTGCCATATACCTTTCTCTCAACCCACCCCTACAGTTTCCCCTATTATTAACATCTTGCAATAGTGTGATCCATTTGTTATATTAGATAAACCAATATTGATATGTTATTATAAACTAAAGTCCATAGTTTACACTAGGATTCACTTTTTGTATTGTGCATTCTATGGTTTGTGACAAATGCATAATGTCACATATTTACCACTCTAGTGTCAGATAAGTTGTACTGTCCTAAAAATCTCATGTTTTCTACTTATTCATGTCTCCCCCTTACCCCTGAACGCCTTGTAACCACTGATCTTTTTATTCTCTACATAGTTTTACCTTTTCCTGAATGTTGTATAGTTGAAATTATATAGCATGTAGTCTTTTCAGATTGTCTTCTTTTACTTAGCAAATATGCATTTAATGTTCCTCCATGACTTTTCATGGCTTCAAACCTTGTTTCTTATAACTGAATAATATTTAATTGTACAGATGTACCACAGTCTGTATACACCTATTGAAGGGGATCTTGGTAGCTTACAAGTTTTGGCAATTGTGAATAAAGCTGCTATAAACATTGATATTCAAGTTTTAGTGTGGACATAAATTTTCAACTCATTTCAATTTGAAAAATCATAGTTGAATAAAGCCTGCAGAGATATTGCTTTTTTAAATTCATTTATTTATTCGATAAAATATTTTTTGAGTATCAAAACATATATTATTTCTGTAAGGAGAGCTAAATGATTTATTGAAATTAAAAACTAGGAAAAAAGAACAGGTGAATATTTCAGAAACAACTGTGCTTGGAATCTTCAAAATAAGTATAGCATTTATAAAGTGGTGAAACTAGAATTTAATGGAAAAACTCAAATTTGAAATTTTATAAGAAAAGCTTATTAGCACATTATAAAAGCAAAGCACTCTTCTGTAAATAAAACGTGGGGCTGAAGAATTAGGAGACATAGGCTTGGGAACTAACTTTGCCACTTACTAGCTGTGGGATACTAGGCAGGTCAAAATTTGTTTGGGTCTGAGATATTTCAGAATATCTCATGGTTTTCTCATTTCTATAAGATTCTCATTGTATCTAACATATTCAATTACTAAAGAGGTAAAAGGAATGGTAAAAATGTGAGGAAGACTATGCACCATTGTGGTTTTACTCTTATTTTAGTTTTCTTTTTCTACTTTCTCATTTTCTCTTCTTTCTCTTTTTAACCTCTTCTGCTCTATCTCTTCGCCCTCCCTTTTTCTTTTATTTCCTTTTACAGCACCTATTTTCTTATCCCCTTTCTCCATCCTGCTCTGCTCTTTAATGTGAGTCTGTTAATTATACAGAGAGAATCAGCAGTTCATATTCAAGGGTAGACAAGTTTCCAAGCTTAGAGTTAATATGGCCAATACCAGTTTAATTCCCAAAGGTAGCCAGGTCTAGAGAGGAGATACTTACTTGTCACTATTTCTAGAGAAATTCCCAGTGCCTTTTCTTCTAGCAATGGGTCTTTTCACCCTTGACAATAAGTAGGTTAAGTGGGGGTACACTGTGACTGTTGTTGCAGTTTCTCAATACATAGCTCAAAAGGAGGAGTAGGACATGATTGTGGTCTTATTTTAATGTCTCTCTGGGCCTGATAATTCAAAAAGAATTTGCGTTCCTCAGATAAAAGTTCTTTTCTTTTCTCAGAGGCTTTACATAATAGTGGCCCAAAGGGTTGGTCTAGTACTTCATAAAAGATATTTACAATTTACCAAGCCAATAGCTGTGTGGCACATGTTGCAATCACAGCTACTCAGGAGGTTGAGGTAAGAGGATCACTTGAGCTCAGGAGTTTGAGACTAGCCTGGGCAACATAGCAAGACACTATCTCAAGAAAAAAAAAATGTTTACAATTTATTGTGCTTCATATTTCTCTTTAAAGAGATAAAGTATAATTCTCTAAAGGTTTCTCAGGCCTGTGCCTCATAGGTAGGGGGTTCATACATCCCAGTTTACCAGGGACAGTCCTGGTTTATAACTATGGTCCCACCGTCATTTTTAATAGAGCCTCTTTTTAATCTCAAAAGTGCCCGCCTTTGGAAGTTAAATTATATAGTTACTCTATTCATAGACCATCATGAAGCCAAAGGAACTATTTTTTCTATGGATTAGATATAGCACAGTTTGGTGGGATATCTTGGAGACATTTTTTTGGCGGTCTTTCAAAATACTGAATTGCTCACTTCTGTGAACTGGCTCATCAGTTTGAGAATCAGTTGACAAAGTAAATTGCTTCTTGAAAAGCCTTCATCCTTAAAAATCAGCCTGATTTAGGGAGAAGTGGAACTTAAAGCTGAGTTTTTCTTAGGAACATAAATTGTTGAATTTACAGGAATAAAGATGCATTTTATTTAATTTACTAACTTCAACAGCAATTCATTGAAAATCATAAAGTTTTGGAATTATGAGCTATGACTGCATTCGCCTACTGCTAGCGCCCATCAGGTACGTTTGTAACAGGAGCCTTGATTGATTTCACAGCCAATGGGGGCCTTTGGCTGAATGAACTATGCTGGGTAATAGAAAACAGTTGCAAGAGTATATAGAGAGCATATTTCTTTTCCAAGAAAGAAAAAATCTGAAGTCTTCGTGATTTTGAGGGATCCAATTTTATAGTCATTTAAAGAAAAACTGCTAATTCAAATGCATTCCAATGATTAGAGGATGATGTATCGTTAGAAGGAAAATACAGAAAGGAAAACCTAGTAAGAGACTAAGAGAAACTATGCAACTGAAATGTGTAGGTCAAATGTTAATCATATGATTAAAATGTTTCTCAAAATATGCTCAAAATAGAGGTATTAAAATTTTTCCTGCCTTCACAATATAGAGCTCATTAGTTTTGGGAAAAATGATGTTAATATTGTGGCACATCTCATGCCCCTACTTCTTGCTCCCTGAGGTGCACTTCCTTTTCCCTTTGGAATGTGCTATACTCCCTCTAACCCAGGACTTTTGCACTGCTGTTCTTTCTGTTTTCCTTATAGGGGTAGCTCTTTTCTGTCATTGAATTCCCAGCTCAAATGTCTTCTCAGAGACTATCCAATCTAAAGAAATTGCTCTCTCTCTCTACCCCACTGTCTTGTTTTATTTCAGCCATGGGATTCTATTTACATCTCTCTTTTAATTTATTTGGCCTCCTTTTTGTTTTCTATTTCTCCCCCATCAGGTATGGTCCATGAGAATGAAGTCTGTCTTGATTATCTTATATTTTGGTATGTCCCAGGGCCCTAAAAACACCTGGCACATAGAAATTACTCAAGTATTATTTGTGAATAAATATATTGTTATATTCCTATGAGTTAACACTCATAAAAATATTAAGGATACATATAAATTGTCTAACGAACAGACTGCTGTGGATATTGTTGGAACTTCTGGTCTCAATTTTATAATATAAATTGTGCTTAACACATCAAATCATCATAAATCAATTAACCTTGAGGGTAAAATAATACAATAAAATATAATTTTTCACTTTTAGGTACAATAAGCATATGCTGATGTTCTAACATTTCTTAATGAAGAGGCACAACAACCTACTATTTAAACCAAATACAAATTTGGAGAATTATGTACCTCAATTTACACTCTATATATTTGCTTTTCCTGAATAAATCTTATTCCTGCTGACAAAAATAAAAAAAAAAAAAGAAACCCTTTTCTAAGCAATTATTATGCTGGTTACTTAGTACAAATATGTCTTTGAGGTCTATGCATATTGAAAGTAAAATATACAACTATCATGGTGTGAATAATATCAAAGAATAACCTTAAATATGTGTTCTCAAGATGCTTCTGTTTTGAGTTAGGAAAACTCAGCATCAATTCCTGATGAGAAGTATGAATGATTCAGAGAAGTTGATACAGTGAATTATACCTAAGACTGTATACATATATGAACTTTGGTGAGAAGCATCTCTTCTTAAAAATCTCTACAAATCTTCTTTATCATGTTACCTGCATCTAAGAACACCTAACATTATTACCTGTTTCATGTCACAGAGAAGTGATTCCATTGATTTTTTTTTATTATTACTTCTGTGGCAAATGGACTACTGAAGATTAGGACCAGGGTTGAAATTTGTGTTTTTATTATAATGGTCTAGTTACCCTCAGAAAAATTCTAACAGCACCCTGGGGAATGTGATACTAAGAGCATGTATTTGTCATGTATTATGTGATACTAAGAGCATGTATTTGCAAATTGCTGCCAGCAATTTGCAAACAATTTCCAGATGACGTTCTGCATATCTAAGCTTTATTTGGATGCCTAAACATCTGTTGTTCTGTTAGCAGTATTATCAAATAGTTTTAAGTGAGTCTACTTTAAATAGTTGAAAGCTTTTCCATTCACGATAATGCATGTGATGATTATCTCAATTCTTTTCTATCAGGATAAATTTTATAGGGCTTGATCAATATGTAATAGAGGCATATTAATATATGGTTTTAAAATATTTTGAAGAGATATTTAAAATATGATTATTTTGTTCTTTTGAAGTATAGAATTTTAAAAGTCATATTAAGAAGATCACTGAGGAGATTTTATCATTGGCAGGTTTCTTTCACATTAAATATCCAGATGTTAATATGCAAAAGAGATTTTCAAGAATTTATTTTCTTTCTTCTAGTACAAAGTAATGAATATTCATTTAATATATGTAAATGAGAAGTTTTCTTCCATCACTTTTCTGATTTAATACTCAGACTAGCTATATTTTGTTAAAATCTTTCACACTTCCAAATTATTATAAACACAAAATAACCATTTTATTATAAAATAGTTCAGTAGCAATAAGTACACATTTATATGTAACTATTGAATGTTGAAACATAAGTTTTTGGTATCCCGTATTGACTATAGAGTTCTAAGGATTGGATTGATCATGCCAATTCAACAGCATGGTACCAATTCTAAAATTATGGCATTTAGGACTCAAAATGAAGCAGTCTTTAAGCACTCAATGAAACAGATACCTAAACCAAAGTTTAGAGAGTTTAAAAGACTTGTCTAAGTGTGCAGAGTTACTAAGTCTTACAGGATTTATGTTCCATGACTCTAAGTCCACTGTTTTTACTGACCATATTATGTGGCTCTTGATATAGATGTTCTTAAGGTAGTATGTGTAACCAATAGTGCTTTAAAATTAGAAGTCCTTATAGTGAATCTTTGCTTTAGTATCTATAGCAATGGATCTGAGACTTCAAGGGTGTGCGTAAGGATTACATCAGATGTTTATTTAAAATAGAAAATTTTTAATATTCTCCAGGGATTAGGGGGTTGAGGGAGTAAACTCACAACTAATGGACGCGGTGAGCATCGTAGAGGGGAAGGGCATGCCTCTAATCCTTGCTTGGGAGAGGCAAAGACATAAATATAACCAAAATGTTTGTACCCTCATAATATCCTGAAATAAAAATAAATAAAATAAATAAATAAAAGATAAAATAGAAAATTTTGAGTTCCATCTCTGGCAGGTCTGTGGAAGTATCTGTGGTAGAATAGAATTTGGATTTGCATTTTTTTGCAAGGTTTCTGGTGACTCTGGTTTATTTGGTAAACATTTTGAAATGTTATACTCTTTACACTCAAGCATGTGTATATAGAATAAAATCTGAAATGTGTTTCAAAACTATAGGATCTTTATATGGCATTGGATAATTAAGTCTTCCAGAATGATGGGGATTTCTAAATAGACAAGTGAATGTAAAAGTATTGAAAAAATACAACTTTCTTTTTAAGATTCAGAAGGATCTTTTGTGTAATTGAATTATCTCAGTCAAAAGTTTGCTGGTGCTGTGGCTTGCACTGATAGTCCCCAGCTACTGAGGAGGCTGAGGTGAGCGGATCACCTGAGCCCAGGAGTTCAAGGCAAGACTGGGAAACATAGTGAAATCTCATCTCTATAAATAAAAATAAATAAAATTTTGTTGACAGTGCATGCCTATCCATCTATCTTGACCAGAAAGGATAAAGAAAAGAGGGTCTATTTGAGAAAAGTGATTACTCTATCAATTAAAATATGTCTATGGTAATAAAGCAAAACATTTATTTTAATATGAAAACATAATTAAATGATTCTATTTTCTATTCTAAATATGTATATAACTGTCAATCAAGTAGACACTACAAAATTAATGTGCAGAATCAAAGTAATCAGTCTTAATTGTTCAAGGAAATATTCAGATCACCTATCACCCTCAATAAAGAAAGATGTCCAGATTTTATTTTGGCTACTTAGCATTTCCTGGGGAAATTTGCTATTTTAATTTTCTAGCCTCTTAAATTAACTATGCAACCTTCCACTCTTTGGATTTCCACACACCTGTTTGGCATGAAGACAAAAGGGTAAGAAGAAATGGTGAGATTAGTCCCAAACCAGGCCTTTTACTGACCCACACATCATTAACCATCTGTTTGCTTCCTATCAAACCTTGGCTTTATTTTCCCACTTCCCACCTGCTGGAGCCCTTCCAGCCTGAAGTCTTGATTAATCAGTTTCTCTGGCTCTTAATCTTCCACTTAATTACTAAGATGAGAGCATATTTCTTCCTTTCAGAACTCTGCTATGTGTGAATTGTACTTCTGGAGATGGGGACCTTTGGTTTGGAGTTGGTACCTCCTGGGTACCACCCTGTGGACAGCCTCATTGGACATGACTGACAGCTCTTTTTTTCTGTAGCATTCACTGGGCTTCGGTCCCCAGAGATGTGAATAAATTTAATCATGAAGCTCAAATATGAAAAAAAAAGCATATCTATTGGTCTTGGAAACTATATTAAGAGGTATTTCAGTCGAACCTCAAATATTAATTTTAAATACTAAAGAGCACAGTTTGATAAAAATATGTGGTATTTTTTGTTCACTTCTCCTGCATTTCTTATAATTTTTAGATTTCTTATAACCTTTGGAATAAATGGAAAATATGATTGATTAGATTTATTTCTTAGGGATATCATGATCTTTGTCTGCAAACTGTAAAATCCAACCAGTATTTTTCTCTGAGAAATAAATTTCCATTTTTAATGAAGTCTTTCACTAACTGAAAAGTCAGTAAAAAGAACATCACTAATAATATACAAGTTTATACCAAAAGTTTCAAATAGTTTTTACTGCTTTGGTTAGGCCACAGGTTTTGCGTTTAGATGATCTGATAACTATTATTTAATAAAGTATGTTTCACCCATATTTTGTAGAAAAATGCCTACATACTTGATTGTTCTTACCTTTTCTCATTAGTCCTTCTCTGAACACAAAATTAACTCACTCAGCAATAATTTAATCCATAAATTAAAATCACATTACTACATTTTATTAGCTATGTTGATAAAATATGATCCACAACAATAGCTAAGATTTATTGAGTGCTTACCGTGTGCATCACACCACTTCAAGCACTTTCTGTTCATGTCCTCTGTCCCTCCCCATAATATACTTATGAGATGAATACTAGGTTAGTGAACTGTGTCACACAGAGGTTAAGTAACTCACTCAAAGTCAAACAGATAAAAAGTGCCAGGTTTGTGAGTAGCTTGGAGCCAGAGTTCCTGATTATATCCATTTTACTTCTCAATCTTTAATATAAAGTTGATCAAAGTTAATTTTCCATCCAGATTCTTTACATAAGAAACATGACTGTATGGTAAAAATTTAGTTTTTAGCAAGTCTAATAAAAAAAGGGGGGGAGCAGGAAAGGAGAAAGATCTACACCATACACTAGTCTTTGGACTTTCAGAGGATGATGTTTTAAGAAATTTATATTAATTTAAATTCAAAAAATATTTTAGTTGTCCAGTTTCTAGTCAGACAGGAAAAATATTGAAATTTGTAGTATGCTCATTTGAACACATTAAAATCTACTCATTTCTAGTCTATTTAATGTTATAGCAGCTGAAGCAAAGGAGATTGAGAAATTACAGAAATGAATATTACTGGTCAGGATTTTATATATCTTTTTTTTTTTTTTTTTTTGAGACAGAGTCTTACTTTGTTGCCCGGGCTAGAGTGAGTGCCGTGGCATCAGCCTAGCTCACAGCAACCTCAAACTCCTGGGCTTAAGTGATCCTACTGCCTCAGCCTCCCGAGTAGCTGGGACTACAGGCATGAGCCACCATGCCCGGCTAATTTTTTCTATATATATTTTTAGGTGGCCAGATAATTTGTTTCTATTTTTAGTAGAGACGGGGTCTCGCTCTTGCTCAGGCTGGTCATATATATCATTTTTATATCAAATTATTAGGCTACAGTATATCCAGATTAGTCATAGGTACTTGTTTTAAAAATTAGATTAAGCATTTATATTATAAAACAATGGCAAGAAACCAACATTTTAATGTCAAACTTGAAGGTCATTTTGTTCCACTGTTAATAGTAATAAAATGTATTCCCAGTGAATATTGTATATGCAAATAAGTTTAGACAAAGTATGATATTTACTCTCATGACAATTAGGAGCACATATGACTAAATGCCATTGTTAAATCTAAGCAAAATGCAAAAAGAGAAATTTAAAATATTGGTTCACTGTTGTCTATAATTCCTGAAAGCGAAGCTAAATAAACTGTCATTTGTTTGTAATGGTGGTGCAAAGACCATGAAAGTTGGGCCTATTTCACTGATTGTTTCCTGGAGTACAATGTGTGTTTTATGATACATTGATGTTTTAGGGACTGGCCAATCTGTAAGAATGGTATCTGTGCTTGGCATACAAGTTAAAGGGCCTTATATGAGTGCAGGGGAAAGGATGTGCTATCACCAAGGGACAATAGTGTTCTCACCTGAGCTCTATTCTCCTTGAGAGAGAGAGAAACTCTTACATTCCTTAGCTTTAAGTCTCAAATGTCTAGTTTATGAAAATATCTTTCATCGTATGTAAAATATTCGAGACTCTGAAGTTTACTCAAATAATTAAAATGCCCATTTATATAAAATGAATGCATTGCAATTGTGCTGTTTTGAAAAAGTTGAGGCCAAATCATTTATAACAGAGCAATAGAATGCATTTTTCTGAAATGGTTACAGAAAAAATGTGTTACTATTTAAAATTTGCAATACATTGAACAGAATTAATATAACTGGACAGCAGAAAGTTAGTTATGAGCTTCCTTTACATATTTTCATGCCATAGATAAAAGAGCTTGAATTTCAGTTGCAACATTTACTGCATGTGTAAATTTAGGTACATCCCTAACTAATCTCAGTTACCTCTTGTAAAACATGGAGGATCAATAATATGATCAAACACCAACATACACAAAGTGTCATGTATATATTCATTGCACAGCATATGAATACTCAGAAGGTGGTATTTTTATACTTTCAGATCCTTGTTCTGTTCAGTGATAGTAGTGATTTGAGACATACTTTGGCTGCTGGACATTTACATTGGTCCTTTTCTGTTGTGTTAACACCATGAGATGAGAGAGAGAGAAATTATACTCAAGGAACAGTGATGATGGCAACCAAAAAATAACATTTAGGTGAATGCCATAAATATAAATAAAACCTCATGTTAATTTACATAGTAAGTGGTAAGAAAGTGGGTTAATAAATGCATACTATGCATATGTTTTCTTAATTGAATGTCGTGTTAGGTATAGGTAGCTTGTTTGCAGAAAATAACTTAATACTCTTGAGTAAATGTAAGGTTTTGACTCTTTTCTTCAGTTTCATTCTTTAAGCCTTTGAAGCTTTAATATGTTAATACTAGCTTAGCTGAACTCACATGAAAAATGACTTACATTAATGAATAATTAGAGTATCTGAAAATAAAATCAATCTCATTAAATAAACACTGTCAATGTTTCTAACAAGCTATTTAGTATATCCATGTCTAAGAAAATTATTTCAAATGACAGTTCACTGATCAGAACTTTATCCAAAAATTCTTTTAAATCAGTTGAACTTTGGTCTATTGATAGAAATGCATTAAGCCTCTCAAAGTTTCAAAAGTGTACCAAAACCAACATGGAGGGTAAAAATCAGCCTTTGAGTTGCTGAGACTGTGTCACAGTTCTGCCTTTACAGCAGAGATGTTAACATTGATAGTAATAATCATTTACGTGGGTATCTCACCATGCATATGAAACAGTGGTGAGAGGCACACAGGAAAGGCTGAAAGAAATCATGACCTTTCCCACATGAGATAGAAATGTCCCTGAGCCTCTTAATGCATATAATGCATAGTAGATTTTGGTCAAATTTTACCACATCCATCAGTGTGTGATGAGTTAATTTTGTAACACTCATTATGTGTTTGGTACTTTTAATCTCCACAATAGTCCTGTAAAATGAGTTTTATTACCTTCAGTTCACCAATGGGAAAACAGAACTACAGAGAGGATATGTGACTTACCTGATTCCATTTTCATGGTGGAAAGCTTAGTACAAATATGAGCTAAATCTCACGTGTGATTCCAAATCCCTTTCCATGTCCTTCTGTGTCATGTTGTCTTCTGATAAGATAAGCCGAGTGAGTAATCGTATTTTTTTCATCAAAGCTTGCCTTTAAATAAAGGCCAATAAAAATAATGCCTTCTTACTAGGAAATATACATGGTAAGAAATTTCAGAAATTCCCTGATGCAATTGAAATCCTCCTTGACGGAAGTTTCTATCTGGCTGGAAAAATGGGTTGAGATTACTCCAGGAAGGTAATGTAGAGAGAAAAATAAATTTGCTTCAGTGAGTTGTAAAGAATCTTTGTACTGAAAAATGTTCAAGGTCTACAAAGCAGTGGAGAAATAAGTGAAAATTTATAGGGGAGAAACGTCATTTAAAAAAATCCCAGGATTATTTTTTTTAAGTTTTATTTTTAATGACAAACAATAATTGTACATATTTATGAGGTACACCATAAGGTTTTGATACATGTATATACTGTGAAATGATCGCCTAGCTAATTAGCTTATCCATTACTTCAAATACTGCATTGTAGAAGAGAAGATGGAGTGATGAGGATTAATACGATTAAACTCCATAGCACATATGTTCAGATAACTAAATATCTTTCAATAGATGTTGACTTAAGGGCAGAACTGCACAAACGTCTTCTAAGCAGAGCTCATTAGACTAAGGTATATCCATGGTTTTTTCAAACCTAAGCTGATATGTGTTTTTAGCAATCGCAGTATATTTTTAGGAATATGCAAAATTTTTTCCTAATTTCTGACCACAGAGACAAAAGGAGAAATTGTTATATTGTTTAAATATTGCTGCAATAAGCATCTTTCAAGTTCCCCTCGGATTTTAATATTTTGCTAGTTAGAATGTGCCCTTTAAAAATTACCAGTTTTGTTAAATAGTGTTCTTTTTTGAAGAATACTTACTAAGTTTAGATTTTATTATTCAACATCCATGGAAATTGATTACGTTTCACAAAATCACCAGGTTCTAGAAATAGGCTTTAAAAAATAATAATTTATGGAATGTATATTCTTAACCACAGAAGATTATAATTTCATTCCAGAACAGCAAGTAAATATAACTCAGGAACTCACATTTGGGATATTTATGGATTTTGTATCCAGTGGGAGGATAGGTAAGTCCAGGTAGGGGAGATATCCACAGGTATATGCAGGCAAGAATGCCAGAGGGTGACTGAAAAGTGTGTTGACTTGCTGGCAAAATGTAGAGAGGAGTCCCTTGTCAGAAGAATGGTTGATTCATAACTAGGGGAGTTGTGTGTACAGAGAGAAAAAGAGTAACAAAGTTGGTGGCTAGAATATCAATGAGAAAAAAAGCAAAACAAAATTAAATTTGTATTATGGTTCAGCCTGCTCTGGAACTAATTTTTACAGAGTGATTGTATGTCAGGTGTTATTTTCTTGTCATGGCCAAGGTATTAGGTTACTTAAAAATTCTGGGTTAGACTGAGCAGATATTGACACATGCCAGATTTCACAACCTCCCATTTTAGTGAAATGATAATGCCACTCCTGGGAATTAATTTCTCTATTGTTGGGAACAGAAAACAAGGTTTTTGTTTTCCTGATAAATGGAGCCTACAAGTATTTGTAGTCTTAGATTTTAGTAGGTATATCTAAATAGTCTACATAACCACATTTACTGATCATTACCACTTTCTGTAAATCAAAGAAAATTTACTCATTTAAGGTGCTAGGCATTGTGAGTAATAGAAAGTTCAAACAGGAAGTACAAATGAGAATAGAGGAGTTAAAGGATGCGACAATTATTAATAAAAGACCATGGTAGAGTTTAGATTTTGGACTTAAATAAACATAAATCAAATATTGGCTCCACCTCATAGTGGCTATCTATGTTTGTCTAAGTTATTTAACCTTCTGAAGCCTCATTTTCTTCATCAAAACCAGGATAATTGATTGCATAGATCACCTGGGGTTATTTTGAGGATAAAATTAGATAATGTGTGTCTATCAAATTACTTGGTAACTTGGCACATAGGTAGATTGAGCGTATAATCATAATTATTATCACTGAATTATACTGACCATTGCTAATGAAGCTAAGAGAAAGAGGAGATGGTTTTATAAGATAAAGTCTATCTTCATCTTGTAAGTGTCAGACATTGGTGTGTCTGCTAACTGAAACTCACATCATATTAGAGATAAATAACCAAAAATATGTTATTACATTAGTTATTAGGATCCTGATTTCTTTGGAAATCCTTCTAATATTGCCAGCTTCATTACTTTGAACAATTTATTTAATGTCTTCATACATTTATTTTGTTCATCAGAATAAGCATTGACATGTAATCACTAATCTCTGGGATGTCTTGTAATTCATAACAGGCATAAAATTAATATCTCAATAAAGGCTGAATTTTTAAATTGTCTTTAAATGCAACATAGAATACTTATTAAAAGAAGCTATGTATGATATCTATGCAGATCATGGACAATATTGATCTTTCTAAAGAACATTAATAACCATGTGCCAATCAGAATTTTACATTATTCTTGAAAATGAAATTGCTTATTTGGATATTCACTACGATGCCAGGCAATCACTTCCTAAAATTTGTCAAAAGACATGATAGATATTTTCAGTTGTGTTCTAATAAACATGGGAATATTTTATGATTATTTGCAAAATGATAACTGAATTTAAAGGACTAGAAGATAGCAATCTTAAAAGTCAGGGACCATGAAAAATCAGGAAGAATTTAACTTTAAAAAAATCCATTTCTCGTATGTAGAAATGGCAGAAAGCTATTGTGATTTTAATGAAGCAGTAAACCCATTTATTAACTAGATTCCCAAGTTTTTAAAGACCATTTTAGGAAGATGGGAAGTTAAGGAAAATTTTAATTTGATAGATAATTTGCTAAAGATATTTTTTTTGAGTTGAGGAAAGTTTAGGTTGTATGAATTATAGGCATAAAGATTAGCAACACTGTTATAATCTCTAAGGAGAAATGATTAGTTATATGCTGATTCTCCATTGATTACAAGGTTTATCATTTAATTTGGCTTTGATAAAAACATGGACAATTAATAGATTTGTAACCAACCAAAGAAAGGTGGGAAATTGATATGACTATTTATAATCTGTGGTTTCCTTGCTTTCCTGGTACAGTTCTGATTTCTTTGAGCATTTATGAATCTATTTTGTATTAAATATTATTCTGTTTGTATTAAAATCTATCTATCCACTCTTACTGGTAGATACTTCATCTGAGCATCGCTATTAGTTCATAAGCTACATATATGACAATATACCTGTTTTTCAAACAGAAGTTTGTCTGTATTAGTAAATCAAGTCAATAAATAAAATAAAATCACACTAAAATCCAGTGCTTCTGCAGTTTAGGAAAAAAATGCTAGAAAGTTCAATATTGCCTGAGTAAAGCTTTTGTTCATAAATGATCTTCAAAGTCAGCCTTCATAGTAAGGTCACTTTTAGATATGACAGAAAGTCAACTGAGCGATAATGAAAGAATTGTTGCTTTATTCAATTAGAGCTCCACTAATGGTTTCTTAGGTCATATTGACTTAATAAGAAGGTGGGAAGGGAAACAACCCCAAAGTAGGAAAGGTCCTTTTAGGGATAATAGATGTAAATTGCAGACAGATAAGTACTGAAACTTTATTCCTACTTCCATCTCTCCCTGCCATGACTCTTCTCTGGACATTTACATATTCTGTGCCATGTGTCCTGGTGTACAAGAATGAAAAGAGTTCTCACTCTTTCTGACCTTTGCATGGATTTAGTAATTTCTGTAACTCAGTGTTTTGGAAATTCCCTCCACTCCCCTCCCCATCTCTCCTTCTCTCTCTGTATGTTATATATAAATATATAAATATATATATATACACACACACATTTATATATATATAAACATATATATATATCTGTTAATTAGGCAATATGTGTTTATTGGGTACCTAATATAGACTAAATACCATATTGGCGGGGGAAATGCACAAGAAGTCAAACTAAATTCAAAAGAAGTCAAACTAAATAACTTTGTCTCTATCAAATATACAAAAAATATTCAATGTGGTTCTTGTCCTTAAGAAAATCACATTCTGTAATCATCAAGGACTTAGGGTAATAAAAGCAACAAATCTAAAGAACTATACAGGATATTACAGTGTCTCAATCCATAGGGCAACTTTGGTGTTTACTTTTTTCCTCATTCAACTTTGGTTCCCTTTTTCTTTGTTAAAATTATGTCCTTACAGTATTCTATGTCTTTGCATTTCTGTCTGTCTATTGAGCTTGCATAGCCAGTGTGAAAGCCTCGATAAATCCAGCCCCCCCCCCTTTTTTTTTTCCTATTCTATGGCTCTTTCCATGGAACTTGGTGTTGTTAAGTGAAAGCCTAAAACTTGGGCAGCTTGTGAGTATTCTGGTCATTATCACTAATTACAAACAGGTACACAACAGCTCCTGGGAGTCTCCTTTTGTGTCTCCAAGTTGTTTACTCTGCCCCTTTCCTTAATAATTATTACAAACCACATTTTTTTCTGGTTCCTCAAACCTTCATTTTCTCCTCTTAATTTTGTCTTTCTTATATATCATTGAGAAAAAACAAGCCACTAGATATGGCCTATTCCAGAAATGTGTATCTCAACCAATCATCTCTGGTAAAAGTAGAGATGGCCATTTGAAAAACCCAGGTTTCTTTAGCAGAACAAATAATTTAAAAGTTAAAAAAAAAACATAAAAATACCTTCCGACTTCTGATTTTAAAATGCAAGTAAGAAATGACATTGCCTCCTTTGTCTTTTGAAAATCACATTGTAATTACAGAAATACAAGAGACCAACAAAACCTCCATTTGCAGCAACCTTAGGATACATTTGTAACCCCAAAACAATATGTGAGAATAAACTTCTAGGAAGTCCTCAAAGAAAAAAATATAAGCCCAAGAGTTTAGATGACAGCAGGCAAAATGTCTATCAAATATAAAGGCAGCAGATAAGTTTTTTGAATATGTAAAAAAAATATATCAGTGAACATAGTTTCCACGGTCTTTGATGAAATCATGGTGATAAATTCTAGCCAGTAATAAATTTAATAAAAACTGGCAGTGAATCCAGTTAAATGTAGGATAAAAGACTAAAACAGGTGTGAGAATCACAGTTACAAAAAAGAATATGACCATTCTAAACCCTGACAATGTAAAAGTTATATATCTCTTAAAGGCTGGGCTTGGGAGGAGGGAAGAGGACAAATGTTGAAAGACTGTGTAAGAATGTGGATTTATAAAGCCAAAGTTCAAAGATAAAATTTAAAACACATAAATCAGGTAACGTGTATTAAAATACTTAAATAGCTAAGTAGATAAACATTAAGAAAATAGTAGTATAACCCATAAAGTTGAGGAGAGGAAGGAAATATATTACTTAAATTCTTGTTCATGATAGAGAAACTGGAGAGAGATGTTAGAATATTATATAAAATTATACTTATAAATGTAACCATGAGAACCAAAATGAACCTAAATTGTCAGAGGAAATACAAAGAAAGCAAAAAACATGTAGTGGAAAAAAATATATATATGAAAGAACATATAACCTGTAATGATAGAATTAAGTTCAAACGTTGTGTGTCACATTAACAACAGGAGATAAATGTGAGTGGACCAAACATCCTGTTAAACACAAGGGCTCACCAATAGGATAAAAAGGCAAAATCTAGCATATGCTGTATACAAAAGATACCAGATCCTTTCAATGGCTTTGTGGAGGGTGGATTTGAAAGAGGAAGTATGCAAATTGGAGACCAGTCAAAAAGCTACCAGTTTTTCACAGGAGACATGCTGGAAACTTGACCCAAGACAGAGTAAATTCAAAGAATTTGTTATTGACTAGATATGGTAAGGAGAGAGGGAGAGTATTCCTAAGTTTTTTATGGGAGCATCATAAACTGAGACAGACAATATCAGAGGAAAAAGGGTTTTAAACAGAAAGATGGTACATTTATCTTGTACCTCTTGAGTTGGATGGGTTTATGGGGCTACTTAAGTAGATTTGCTGGGGATTTAGTGTCTACCTTAATCTAAATCTCACTATACATATCTAGGAGGAAGATACTAATTTGGAACTTTTCCCAGCAGAAGGAATAAGATAAAGTTCACGTTTAGTCTGTGAAATACATGCTAAGAACAAAAATGAAATTTAGGGCTATTCTTGGAGTTCAGCATAGAAGGAAGATAATGTTACAATTGTAATGATAAATGGGAGGGAAAAAAATCCCATTCTTTCTCATATAATAGAATTGAATTTCTTTGGTTACCATACGTTGGGATATACATTGATTTTTAAATATGCTAATAAGTTAAGGATTTGCTAATGCTTATGATTCTAATTCCTGTAGCAAGCTCTTATTTCTCTTATTTTATAGTACAAAAATCTGCATCTGCCAAGCACAGTACTCCAAATTACTTCAGTAACTGTTGTAAATACATGGAATGCACTTATATTCTACTGCATGGGTTTATTTAATGTTAACAGCTCAATTTCTCCAATTTATTTCTTATGTTCATATTTTAAAGTGATTTTGTAATTGTACTTAACACCAAAGCCATTGAAATGCATATTGATTATAAAGGACAGTTAGGTCAAATATATCCTCCAAATACTGAGTGAATTTCTGACTTTTTCTATTATTTATGAAAAAGAAGACTTCATTACACCAGTGAGTCTCCATAAGGAACATTCCAAACAAATAATTTAACATTTCAAGTTGTTCAAATCACTTTGCTTTTGTCTTCGTATCTTAAAACCCTACTCAAGATATGCTATAGTTATGTAGGAATGCATGACTTGTCAAATCTCATAGCCTCATAGCCGTTGACGTCCCAATCAATTGAATATGCTATAAAAGCTTTTGCCATAATGATGTTTCTTACTGAGAGGTGGCTCTCTAAGGGAATAACCACCCCCCCCCCCTTTTTTTTCTTCTGTGAGACAGAAGAGAATAGTTAAAGAATCTTCTGGTATTAGAAGTGAGGGGGAGATAGGAATGGCTGGACCCGTGCAGAGAAAGGCAGTAAGAAGGAAGAAGAAAACACACTTATTTGACTTCTATGTGCACTCAAATACTTTCAGGGGGTATAGAAAATTTTGAAGGCACAGCCTTAGAACAATCTCTTCCTTCTGGCTGGGCTGGTTTGTTGGTGGTGATAGAGGTGGCAGGAAACAAAGATGGCAGCTCCAATCCTAGAGAACAGTTACAATGTAGCATAGAGTAGAGGGCAGGAAACTAAAGCTTAAGGTTTATCTGAGGTTTGTCTTATTGAGAAAAGGACAGGAAATGACGACATGTTTAGAGTGAATTGGAATTGTACAAGAAAAGTAAATTTTGAGTGGTGTATGGGAATTTTGAAGACATCCATTTCCTTGTCCTCTTCTTTCCTTGTTTTCTTCCTACTAAGCTCAAACTTTTCCTGTGGACAGAATTTTCTCTCTTTTTCTCTTTCCTCACTTTCTCTCACTATCCCCCTCCTCTGCAGTCTCTCTGTCTCTCTGTATTTGCCTTCAGGGCTCCATATTCACCCATATGTCTTCTGACATACATGCTTTCCCCTTCCTTTCTTCTCTTCTTGTTATAATATTCTTTCCTTTCCCAAAAGTCCTGAAAATTTTCTGAGAATGGCCAAAAAATAAACACTCAAAAAATGGCAAAATATTTTTGACTGTGTTTAAATTTTGTTTATCTTCTTAGATTTGGGGGGGAAAAGGTACCCATTATATGTGCTGGCTTCATATTTTAAGTATCTATTAGAGTCCATAGTATCACAGTGCAAAAAGCTATGTCTTCAAATTTTATCTCTGCACAACATTAGTTCCATGAAAAAGTCAATATTGGAAAGTTCATAAAATGCTGATTTTCAACTTTTTTTTTGTCTGGGTGTGTCAAATGATTTGTATTTCTACCCAGTACTTATCAGTGATTCACTGATGCTTAAATTGTTTTAGGAAAAAAAAATTGATAGGCAGGTGCTAATTTAATGAATTAGACTTCACAGCAGAAAAATGTCTCAAAGTATCAATATGTGGAAAAAATCAGAAGGATTTATCTCTTTTGCATGTAATTTTGTGTAATCATTCCTCTAAATATAAGTAGCTTATATTAAGGCCTGGAGTAATGGGCAGGTAACTGATATGAAAGTAACGGAGCGGTAACTGATAAACTTTCTTGGGCAAGTTCTAGTCCAGGCTTTGCCACTAACCAGCTTTGAGCCTTTGGTCTTGTCACTCAAAATCCCTGGGCTTTGTCTTTTTCATTTGCTAGAAGTTGAGGATGCTGTGCTGGAACTGCAATGTGTCTTTTAGCTGTATGCTACCATGTTACTTTAAAAAAAAAAAAAAGATACTTACAAAAGTGATCATCATGCTCATTTCCTTCTTAAAGTTCAGTATGCTTTTAAAAGAAAATGACCCCATAAAATGTCAGGGCGTTTTAAAAATGAATGGCATTTTGGAATTAAAATATGTTCTATGTCTAAATTATTTAGATTCACTCTAAATCTGGGAAGTGCATTTCTTAGTCTAGAAGTACCTATCCCTAAGTAGGAATGATAATTCATATTTTTGTCTGAATGTGACATATTGTAACTATATGTTTTCCAGAACAAATAAAAAACTGATAGCTTTGTATAGTTTGAACTCTGATAACAAGAGATACCTAAAGAAAGATGTTAATTTACACAAGCTATTATGAATTTTAATTTCAAAATAGCTGAACTGAAATAGTAAAACTATTGACTATTCAATGCAGTCTTGTTTAGGGCATGTTCAGTGATAAACTCTATTGGGTTAGGTGCTGAGGTTGCAGAGATGGATGATACAGTTTATGCTCTTGAAGTTTCACAGTCTATCCAAGGAGAGTGAACTGTAGTGATAAGTGATGAACAATCAGATACAAAGATTTAGGGGTGGCCCAGAGGGTGCAGTTGGTGTTCTTTCTAGGGATGAGCTACTGCATAAGGTGTTGTCTTAATTCAGTTCGGAAGGATGAAGCAGTGTATTCTAGGAGGCGAGTGGAGTAGGGCAAGAGGAAAGGTCCTTGTGGGTAGACAACAAAGCATGGGCAAAGGCCCAGATGTGGAAGTAGTACCATGAATTTGGAGGAAACTTAAGCACTTCTATATGGCTGGAGAAGAGAAGGCAGAGAACATTTCATGGGAGGAGAGTAGGGAAGGGAAAAGCAAGGGAATGAATGCCTTATATGCTATGTATAGAACTAGAAAGTATCCTGTATGCATCAAGGAATGATGAAAGAAATTCATGAATAGGGATGCTTTTTAGAAATATTATTTTAAAAGAATAAAGAATGTTAACTGGTGGGGTGGAAGCAAGAGACAAGGACAACAGTCAGGAGGATATTGTAAAAGTCTATTTGAAAGATGATAGTGAGCTATCACTCTTAGAAATTGGCTCACACAATTGTGGGTGCTGGCAAGTCCAAATTCATGACAGCAAGGGCAAGGGTGAGGACAAGGTAGCAGGCTGGAAACGTAGGCAAAGTTTCTATGTTGCAGCCTTGAGGTCAAATTTTTTATTCTTCAGAAAACCTCAGTCTTTATATTACCTAAGCCTCCAACTGATTGGATAAGGCCCACCCACATTATAGCGGGCAGTCTGCTTGGATTATCTACTGATTAAAATTTTAATCACAAATAAAAAATATCTTCACAGTAACATCTATGCTGTTGTTCAACCAAACAACTGGGCAGCACAGCCTAGCCAAATTGACACATAAAATTAACCATCACAACTTGTCATTTTCATTACGTTTCTGTGTTAATTCCTTGTGAATCATTACTCAAGATTTATGGATGATATAACTCATTCTCTCTCTTTCTCCCTTTCTTTCTCTTTCTTCCCTTCTCATATTAATTCATAAAGTTAAAATAGCACTAGAAAATGAAACTATAGATGAGCAAACTTTTCAATTGGTTATCAGCAGTTGTGAAGATAGTCTGATTATTAAAACAGTGAAAAAGTTCACTTCTCTGAATGAAAATTAGCAGTGACAAAAAAGATGCCACCATGCCATAGCATAATTGCAGCCCCCTTCCTCCATTGCCTTGTTAACTTAGCAACACTGGCCTTTAGTGTTTGTGATCTTCACGTGAATCCCATGCTGACATGGGCTCTGATCAGTTTATAGAAAACTGAGCATGTTTCTGCCCTTAAAACAAGTCTTCTGCTCAGCAATTCTTAAACTAAAGCATTTTACCCTTTTGTGGTCCAGAAAATCACTCCTAGCAACACCAGAGAAGCCACATATCTGTAGACAATCTTTGCAAACATAGGTGTGAGGCTTCTTCTGGGCTCTAGAAAGAACATCCTTCTAAGAGTCATGTGTTTCTTTCTAGAAACGAGTTTTGTATTTGAGGGACAAACACATGTTGATTTGGACTAAAAGATGATTTCACGCTCTGGATCCTCTCCATTACACAAGTTATTTTAATAAAATTATCAAATATGTTAAATTTATTGCAAAGGCTCTTCAGTATTCCCTTTGGAGGCTTATATTTTCTTTTTTCAAAACTCCCCATTGTGACTCTTTCCTCAATCTTAACCTTCCTGGTTACAAACCTGTCACAAACTCTTGGCTTCCATCCCAGATTTAATGTTCTATATCCAATTTCTGCACAGCTTAGCTAAAAAAGCAATAAAATTAATATGTGACAATAGGTTATAGGGCAGGCCATGGTTGATGGGCTTTTATTTAAGGCAGTAGGAAAGTTTTTTAAAATGCTGTGTTTGTAGAGAAAATGCTTTAAACATTGAGGTGACACTAATGGGAGGAGTTTGGAGTTCCAAAGAAATCTGATGGGGGTGAGGTGGGGATTGGGGGCAGTCTTTAAACCACACCATGGATATATAAATGATATCAGTTAGAAATTTCAGTTTCTTGAACTGGAACTCACCTTGATAAGATGTTAAGTTTGCATGGATGAGTTTCTTATTAAGGCACACTTCCTAGGTGGCCTGTGTCTAGACTTATCCCCTTCCTGGGGATGATATACATACAGCATTGAGAAAAGAAAGTCCCAGGCAGAAGGAGGGAGTGTCTCACATGAAGCTAGGTCAGATGCTGAGGAATGGAGAGAAGACACTGAAAGGTTACCAAAACTGAGGAGAAAGAAGCAGACTTCACATGCTGGGTCTGTGTCAAGAGAATGGACATCTGTGGAGATGGGTCCAAGTCACTCCCCAGTCATGAGGCTACCCTGAGCAACTTCCTGAAAAGGAATTATCTGCCTCTGATTATTATAGTTCCCCACTATGTGCCCTGTGGGAGACCCAGATGACATGGACAGTCTTCAGTGAACTCATCTGTATTTCATTCATTTTTCCTTCTTCATAGTCACCTTTTAAACCATCTTCCTGAGGTCCTTTTGTGTAGATCATACCAACTCCCCATCCAATTATGCCAGAAAGCCACAAAAGCTGGTCTTTGTTTTAACTTTGAGGTTGGGACCCAAACACAAATTACACTATTACATTTCAGAAGATGAATATTAGGATGCTGATTTTCTGAATTCAAAGAAATGCCCTGAATGGGTGTTGTTTTCAGACTGTTATAAGGTGTATTTATATTATTTTATTGGATCCTTATTGGTATATCCCTGTGACTTAGACATGGCAAGTGTTTTGATCTAATTATATAGGAAACCTTAAGTATTTTGCCTAATATCACACAGATCACATATACAAGACTTGTGAGTAGAACTGAGGTTTTACAAAGTCCAATCTTGCTCCTTTCATAATATCTAATCCAGTATTAAGGATTTATCAAAGAAATTTAATTTAGCTATTCTTCAAAAGAGTTCATGGAAGCATATATGCTAATTGTTCCTATTAGACAAACAAAAACCAACCATTTTCTAAGAAACCTAATATGAAGAATATGCTCAGTTCTTATTTTATGATAGCTGATTTTGTCAAATTGCTTCTCTAAGCACTTAAAAGTTATAAAATCTAAGCCACATTACTAAAGACTATAAATTAAATAATTAACATTAAATTATTATTACATAACACATCAAGTTTTTCTAAAAAAAATGTTTTTCTTTCCTATGAAAAATGAAGTAGGATTCATGGGAAGCCAGATCTCTTCCTAGGTATTTTCCTAGGTTGAGAAATTACCTAATATTTATTGAGCACTTACTAATGCACATATTGTCTCGCCCCTACTAAGAGAGATGCATTATTACTCCTCCATTTTATTGAGCACTTTAGAAATTTGATTGAGGACTTTTGGCTAAGGGGCAGATCTAAGATGGAAAATTCAGTGGTTTGACAGCAAATCCTATGCTTTTTCTGCTATGTTACTACTGGATTGGTCTCTAAAACCATAAATAATGAGAAGGCTAATACACTCATTCAACTAGAAGACTACATCATATTTGTGTTTCCTAGGAGTTAAAAGAAGTTAACTGTAAAGCTTGTAAAATATTAAATCTAAATATCACACTGAGCCTCGAATTGCTCTTTAAGTAACATCCCTGTGCTGTAAAAATCCATTTGCAATAAATTTTCATATGCAAGCTAAAGGATTTCAAAGTCTTTCTGGAAAGCCCATGGGCCCTATGCAATTTTTACTCATTACATTCTTTCCTCTGAGTGTTCAGATATTCATTGTTAGAGGGACTTATTCTATTACCTTAAACTCAAGTCCTAGTCAATTATTACATGTTCATTTCCATTTTATGTGTATAAACGTATTGCTGTTACAAAAAAAATGCTGTACATATCACAAGTGTCAGTTGTGTATTATCAGTAGCAGAACAAAGAAACAAAGCATGTAAATATAGAGACATTTTTCAGTTGCCCTTATATATAGAAAAGCCTTCAGAGAAGATGAACCTTAAAATTGAGCTCTCATGATAAAATGCAAATGGATCTAGTGTTTGTAATTTTCTGAAAGCAATTATTTACATACTGCAATGCTCCCAAAATTGTAATTATGGTGATCAGTGGAATACTTTGAAGCTTGCTGAAAGTAGCTAATATAATCATCAAAATTTGAGGCATCTTTCTTTTGGATAGTAAGTAGCAGAGGAAAAAAATATTTCACACGGGAAGGATTTTTATTGGATGCTCATAATTTTGGTCAGTGCTGAGAAGCAGAGAGTTTTAACATTAAAATCACATTTCTTTGCCCCAATTACTTCATCTTTTGGTCTCTTCTCACAGGTGTGTGTGTTTATGTGTGTACTACACAAATGTACACATGTGGCTAACCCTAACAAAGAAACACCTGCTTAGAAGTTTTCCAATTCTATGTCTATTTTCAGCTCTGTCCACACTGTGGTCCAGTGAAAGGAATTTAGGATTTAGAGTTAGAATATGTAATAATTATCCAAATTTATTGAGTGCTTAACAGTGTCAGAGATTGTGCTATATCATTTGTTATCTTGATTTATTACCATAAAAACCTATGAAATAGTCATTTTTATCTTCAAATTACAAATGAAAATTCTGATGATAGAAAACACCTGAGCAAGGGGATTACCACAAAGATAAGTCTCTTTAGAATGGAAATCAGAAGCCAAGAATGAGTATCACAATGATGTTGAATTGTTTACTCATCACATAGTGGAACATTAAAAGAGAGCTTAATTCTCTACTCCTATTGTCTTTGGAATGAAATCTAACTTCTCTTACAAGGATTTCAAAGTTCTTGCTGATGTGATCCCTGTTCACACCTCCAGTTAGGTCTTTTATGACAGTGACACTATTCTTATATTCTGTGACCTAGCCATTCTAAGTTACTTTTAGTCACTCAAATGTATCATGGTCTTTTGCATTGTACTCTCTATATCTAGAACATAATTTTCAGGTCAGTTTGCTATTTCCAACTCATCCTTGTTTTGTCATTGTTCTTCTGCCCATCCCCAGTTCAATTAGATGTCTGTCTGATGTGCTCCTATATATTGGTACCAGGGGCATGGTGATACTTTTCAAACCACATTCTTTAATCATTTGTATCTCTATAAACATTTGAGTGCCGATGTCTTTTTTATAGAATGTCTTTTTTTTTTCCCTTTGGGTAGATGCCCAGTAATGGGATTGCTGGATCTAATGGTAGTTCTACTTTTAGCTCTTTGAGGCATCTCCATATTACTTTCCACAGAGGTTGTACTAGTTTGCAGTCCCACCAGCAGTGTATGAGTGTTCCTATCTCTAATATGCTAAAATAAAAAAAAAATCATTTGTATCTCTCACTAGACTGTGAGCTCTGTGATGATGGTTTATGTTTAACTTCTTTGTCTTGCACAGTGCATAGCATAGAATAGTCAGCCAATCAACATTTATGGATAAAAGAAAGGGTGAATGAGTTCTGAGGTGAGTAGAGGTAAATATAAGTGTAATCAGAGAAACTAATGTGAAATTATTTTATCAAGTTCAGAATACTAAGAAGTAGTACAAGTTAAATATAAAAAATTTCAAAAGAAGTTCAGCAAACTCGATGCATAGAAATAGCATACATAAGCATTGCCCAGGGTACTAGGAAATAGGATTAAGAGCCTTCAGTCCCCAGCTGCCCTGTCCTAATACTCACTGGATGACCTTTGTAAAGTCACTTAACTTCTTTGACTATAGTAGGTTTATCTATGGAGTATGAACAATAAGATTTATCTACCTGAAAATAAGAAGTTGAATAAAATAATTCCTCCTGGTTCTAATACAGATGACTTTTTAGACCAATTGTGAAATTAAAGACAGTATTTTTAGATGTAAAAAATTTGAGTATGCATATTTAAAAAGTAATCATTCTGAGAACAGTGTGTGCAAGGTGGGCAGGGCATGCACGTAAGCAGGAGCATATGGTTTTTGCAATGAAATAGGATCATATACATAAAAATATGACTGAAGATTATACAAAATTAGAAATGTTAAACATTTAAGTTTAAAAAAATTATAGCCATTTAAGCACAATCTACATATGTATTTTAAAACTTACAAATGATTATGTATATGACCACATATTCAGATATACTTCATGTTTATTTCAGTATAATAAGGTTTTATTTCCCCAAGTATTGATTATTCATACCTTATAAAACCTCAGTGAATATAGATGGTACATATATAGATATTACTTTTGAGAGAGATTGTATTTGCTTGTCAGTTCAGGCCATTTTTATATAGAGAGAAATCCTCTTGCTTTCCAACTATAACACTCCTCCATGAAAATGTATTGGGCTTAGTGTCAAAAATTTTCTATGAATAAAAATTTCAGTGAGAGACTAGGTGGCAGAATTTGAGATTTATGAAATGGAAATAAGCTGGTCTAAAAGCCCAGTGATGCACATTCTCCAAAGAAGTCAGAAACAGAAAAGTAGTATATTCAATGTACAAAGATTATTTTAAAATGGAAGAAGTAGAAGTAATTGAATACACTGTTGGGCTATTTTGACTTGAAGAAAATATGTCAGAAGGTGCAAAATGGAGTAGAAAAAATCATAAAAATTGCTTATGAAATTCTTAAAAACAGTAAATGAAAGATAAATAAATGTGAAAACAAAATTCCAAATATAAAGCTTAGTCTTGGAGTACGTTATCTTTACAGAGATATAAAAATAAAACATTCAGATTAGACAAGTAGAACAGTTACTATAATATATCACAGAAGGAAAATGAGAACCTAAAAACAACTCAGAAGGGACAAAAGAGTGAAAAAGTAAGGTAGAATTCTAAGACTATTAATGCAAATACTGGAATAAAGTTACTAGCACTTTGACTGAGTTAAGGTAAAGCAAGGAGGAGAAAAGAAATCTGTGAAACAAGGATCCAATCATTCAAAGATGTCTTACTGCACTTTACATTAAGGTCCTGCCATGTTCTGAGTTTACAAAGTATTGGGCTTATAGAAATAGTTATTGTGACCTCATGGCATCTATGGCCTATTGAAAGAATTGAATAAGCAACTCTACAATGACAATACCATGTGATAAGCGATGCAATAGAAATAATAGTGCTAAGCATAGGGTCCTAACCAGGCTTCCTACATACACCCCAAGAGGATCTTAGCTTGGAAAGAATGTTTAAATTCTACCTTGAAAATGAGGAAGTAATACCAAAGTGAAGCATACAAAGTATATGTGTGTAAGGGAAGGGGTGGAAAATGGAATTTGAAATAGAGTCCAGAGCAAGTAACTAGGCACAGAGGGGTGGGTAACACTTGGGAGCAAGAAGTGCTATCTGATTGGAGGATATATAGATGTAGAAAGGCAAGAAGTGAGACCAAGGGAAGATGACCAGAGTCCAGATTTTGAAGGACTGATATGATCAAATTTGAGCATTAGAAAGTACCCTTTGCTGGTATTGTGTGGCATTAATTCAGGAAAATCAAGCCTGGAGACATGGAGAGAGTGAAAGCTCTTGAAATAGCACAGAAAAAAAATAAGAATGGTGTAAACTGTGACTGACATTGAGTAGCCGTAGTGGTAAAAGTGCGCACAAAAGAACCAATAGGACTTGGTTATGCAACATCTGTGCAGGATAGGAGAAAGAAAACATTATCATAGATGAGTTTCTGTGTTGAGTAAAGAGAAAATGATGGTGTCATCCATAGAGATAAAAAGTGTTAGAAGCCTGAGTTGGTAAGTGAAGAATTCTGCTACAAGTGTTTGTGCTTTTATAGTTATGAGAAATAGAGAGAGAGATGTCCTGTAAGTATTCAGATACATGACCTTGGAGCACAGAAATGTAGTGTAGGTAATGTCATGGCCACAAATGACATCACACAGGAATAAAATGAAGAAAGAGAAAAGAAATTCTTGAGTGTGAAACCTTGGGGAAGACTAGCATTTGAAAAGTAGATAGAAGATGGGTGAAGGAAACTCAAGGAGGGGACTTGAAATGTAGAAAATTTAAGTCCTAGTTGAAGGTCTAGCTTATTATACAAGACCAGAATAAAATATTAGAATAGTGGAAAATAAGTTCAAGGTACCATTTTGTGTGTGTGTGATATATAGAGAAATACAAACCTTGACTTAAGGCAACCTTCAACTCTAAGCCTTAGGCATGAAAAGAAATGAGAAAGATGAAGCAGTGAAAATTCTTCTTAGGAAGAAACCACAGTAAGTACAATCTTAAAAAATACTAATGACTCAATTTCAATTGGAAATATCCCATGACCTCACTCAAGTTTTGTTCCGGATGTCTTTCAAATTATGACGGTAATAACCAGTCATGCATCCTGGTTCACCGGTCTTCTGTGAAGTACTATGCGTGTAAAAATAATTTAAATCTTTGGAAAAGCAATATTCAAAGTCATTTCAGAATAATGAAGACAGTACAGCTATGGAAAAAGTCGAAGTGCATTAAAGGGATATGAACTTTAAAGAGATTTTAAAAAATCATTGATGGTTATGAAGGAATAAATTGGTCTACCTTTTCATTGTAATAAAACTTAAATTATTACTAAATGATTTGTCAGTGAAGTTTCTGAATTATTTTGTCTAATATTGTTGCTTTCTTTCTACTATAACTTTTCTTGGAAGAAATTATTGTGTAGGCCTATGCAAAAATTATATCAACAGAAAAGGTAAAATATAAGCAATTAAATAACTGACCACATTTCTGAATGGGGACTAGCGATGCATATTAAATGTGCTTATGTTCATTGGCACATCACAGTTTAGATTGTTAATATATTATAGTCATTTTTACTGGAATCTATTTTTCTCCTAAAAAGTTCCAAAGAAGATTAAATCTGTTAAATTAATGTGAAATCATACACAATACAATGGAACTTCATTAATGCTGAACCAGAGAAAAGTTTACTTTTGATTTATTCTCTAAAGAAAGGATTTCCTAGGCAAATGTAAGATGTGTAGGAGATATGGGAAAGAGATTAAATGACTTCAGATCATCCTCAAGTACATTGCAAGTACCATTTTAAACACAATTGATATTCTTTTTGGCGTGTTCCTGAGGACTCCTACTAGGTAGTACTTTTTAGCATAGGTCTATTTATTAAGTACTCTTGAAAAAGTTAAAACTTCATGTCTTTTAATATATTTTATAGCTCTGCATCTTTCCTAACTGAAATTGGCCAAATCAATCAATGATATGTAGTGATGTTTTACTATATACAAAACTATAAAAACCATTTTAAAAGTCCTTGTAAATGATTCAACTTTATTAATTTCTAAAACAAATTGTATATTTTTATAATTTATTCTAAAAATAACTGCTTTACCTGATGCTTCTCTTTTAAAATCATATGGACATGTTGGGTTGAAAATGTTATATTTCAAAATCAAATTGTTACTTTTCAAGCTAGGTTTATTATCATTTAAATGGGCTAATTTTCCCAAAGTAAATTAAATGTATGTGCATAACAGCTATAGGTCTATTTAAATGAGTACTGTACTATTTCTATTTTTAGTATTTTTAAGTTCTAAATATCACTATCATTCCATAGGAATGGGGAAATGGAAATGGTGGGCCCCTTTTCCTATAAACATATAGAAACTTGAAATGTTGGTTTAGTTAGTAGTTTTGTTATAAGTCTTAAATTTCAAGTTTAAACAGTATATGGCATTATTTTTATTTAAAAAGAGACTTTCTATTCAGACTTTATTTACGAACTTAAGTTGTATATTGGTTGCATCAGTACTTGGAGATGATTATTTGATTTTTTACTATTGTGGTAATAAGCTAACCTTTTTGTTAAATATCATAAAATCTTAACAATTTTTTAAAAGCTGGAAGTGGTTCTTTTTAAAGAAAAAAAATTTTAAGAGATGGAGTCTCACTCTCTTGCCCAGGCTGGAGTGCAGTGGTGCAATCATAGCTTTTCCTCAAACTCCTGGACTCAGGAGATCCTCCTATCTCAGTCTCCCAAGTAGCTGGGACTATGGGTGTGCACCACCACATTGGCTAATATTTTAAAAAATTGTTTTATTTTAGAGTGAGTGGTCTTGCTATGTTGCTTAGGTTGGTCCCAAACTCCTGGCCTCAAATGATCCTCCGGCCTTAGCGTCCCAAGTGACTGAGATTACAGTTGTACTTCACCATGGCTGGCTTGAAAGTGGTTTTAATAAAGTGGTGAAAGTGATCATATGTGGAAAGCAAGGCTAGAGGACATTTAGAAATAGACTGAAGCAAGAATTTCTTTAAAATTTTCACTTTCTCAACTAAAGTTGAACAGCAGAGGTTCCAGTTGTGGTACAGCAGACTATCTGCTACTAGTCTGATCTTTTTATAGATAATAAACTCTGGAAAATATGGAAAATAATCATCTAAGGCTTTGGAAAGTCATAATATGCAGGCGGACAATGAGTAGGAATAAATATTTGGAGGAAGGAAATAGAATTGAGCGTTATGGCTTTTAGCTTGAATACCTTGTGGAGTGTTGTCTTAGTCCCTTTGTGTTGCTATAACAAAACACCTTAATACTACCACATTGGCCATTAAGTTTCAACACATGAAGTTGGGGGGACACATTTAGATCATAGCGAGTGCCTAACACTTGGATAAAATATCTTACCTTTGATGGCAGGAAGGACAAGAGGACAAAGTTTGGGTCAATCACAGCTAGCAGAAATGGGTGGGGGAAATCCTAGAAAGATTCAGAAAGCAGGGGAGAACCCTATATTCTGTATATGAACTCTATGGAACTCTCTGGATGATTCCTGAACCTTATATGTATGGTGGAGAATCTAAGCAGTATAGCTAATGCTAAAAACTAAATTGAGATTTTAAAAGTGTCATTAATTTA
Source organism: Lemur catta (assembly GCF_020740605.2). Classification (NCBI taxonomy): domain Eukaryota; kingdom Metazoa; phylum Chordata; class Mammalia; order Primates; family Lemuridae; genus Lemur; species Lemur catta. The sequence goes on along the minus strand of NC_059149.1, from coordinate 17,709,338 downwards.
GGTAGATAGCATTTCAAATATTTGAAATCTAATTATATATTTTTTCAATTGGGGTGATTTTTTGCATTTTTACAACTTTAAATATTGAACTATTTGATGATTATTTTCTAAAGGTAATCTATCATCAAGTTCTAATGTAATTTATAATAAATTTTTAGTTGTGGAACTGCTCTTCTATGGAGGGCCTAAAGAAAACCATTATGTAATAACTGGTATAAATAATCTGGTAAATTGTCATTCTTAGAAAACTTATTCACTAAAAAATAAATTTATTTTAATGACATATCAGCTCCATTACCAAGTGTCAACTTGGGTTCATCTGCTTCATAGGAAGTAAGATGCAATGTATGGACTTTGACTATTACTTATGCAAACTATTTAAGAACGTGACAGTTAATATTTTTGTTAGCTTAGAGTTATTATAATCATTTAAGCTATACAAATATTTGTTTTTATTTTATAATTTTTAACCAAGAATTCTATGCTGAAAAAGTATAATTATAGATATTTTTCATACCTATATGAAATATATAGATATTAAAATATTTTATCTTCATGCTTTAAAACAGGAAATATAAAGTAACAACTTTAGACATTTTAATCTAGATGATAATACTTCCAGCATAGCAAGAAACTAATATTTTGGTAAAATATTTAGGTGCAGAAAACATTAAAATGTGACCCAAAAAGACATTTTTAATAAGCCATTTGTTTAAAAAAAAGTTTTAACTTAAATTTCTTCCCCAAACACCTATTTTCAATTATCTATAATTTTCTTTTCTACTTCCAAGTACAATTTTTTTATCTCTTACTTATATACAATGTGCATGTGGATATATTAAAGTGGCTCAACTGTATTCGAGTTGCATTAGTGAAAATAAAATGTAACACATCTGCATGATGAACTTTTGACACAAGATTCCTTAAAAAGTTGTGGGATCCAAGAACATAATCTAATATAAAAATGTTTACAGGATATCTTAGTATTAACAACAATTTGGGCTGAAGTAGGCAGATGAAAGTATCTGGGAGGGGCATGTCTGGAGAAATATCAAATAAATTGATAGATTATCTGATAAATTTGATAATTTGGTAATTAAAGGTGTTTGCAAATCTGCTATGTTAGTAAAATTAGCATTAGGTACATGGATAAATACTGAAACATTTTAAGATTAATGATAGAATTTATTATTTTGCTCAAATATATACTTCAAAGATATATACTCCTCTAAAGGAAGGAATATTGTATTCAACTTACTTTGGCCAACAGAACATGGTGACACACACCACACCAAAGCAGAAACTTTAAATGTAAGAATGTGGTTCAGTTCAACTTTCCATTTTGTTACCTCATGAGTGGCATGTTCTAGATTGGGCCTTCTCTTTCAGCATAGACCACCGTAGAAAAGAGATGCATGGCACATACTTGAAGCCAACCCATGTCCAAAATGACCTATAGCCCCTATCGCTTTCAAAAAAAGACATTTGGGGACATTATCACTATTCAAAATTACCTTGTTAACTTACTAACATATGTGTCTATTAATGGTATCTTCCCACTAAAATGTGATAGCCACATCTGCTTTGGCTCCCCTACCTCAATTAATTAACTACTATTCCCTATTTTATTTCCTTGTTTTACTTTTATTCACAGTTTCGATGACTCCATGAAACCATATTGTTTATTCACTTGCTTACATGTTAAAATTAGCTTGCTGCACCAGAAAATAAGCTCAGGTGTATGATAGCCAGAATGTCTCCACCACCTGGAACTGTGCTTGGCACAGAGGAGGCTCTAACATTCATGAATGAATGAATAAATTAATGAACAAATTAACTACATGTTAAGAAAGACAAAGGATAAAAATTCATAATATTTTAGGGCTAGAAGAGGCCTAAAATATTTAGTTGAACAGGCTTAGCTCTAAGTAAGAAAACTGAGGCCCAGGGAGCACAGTTAATTATTGAAAGAATGGGGACAAAGTAATCAGCCGCTATCTAATTTACATTTCAACATGCCATGTTGTGTTCTTTGCAAGTAGATTAATTTTGGTTTTTTGGTCTTAATTTCACTGCATGTCTAGGTCTATTAACCCTTCAATATTTTGGTCTATTGTAGATGCTTCATAAACTTGTTCAATTAATAAATAAGTCATAAATAATGAAATAATGTATATTGATAAATTATGTGACCTGGTAACATTTAAATTGCTTCAACTCTGTCTGCCATGGGGGAATCTTTGATTATCTCTGGTATATAGGACTATTGAAATCTTTTTTTTTTTCAGTCATAGGAAGAGAAAGATAGCGTTTGTATGCTTCAAGGACAACATATTTGAAAGTCATGGTGCCTAATAGGAGAACTAAGCAGGGAGTCTCTGAAAAGGAAATTATCCGACTCTTTCTCAGATAGCACTTTTATTTGGATCCTTCCTGCATATACTTGCTCGAGATAGGCTATGATAATTCTTCAAGGAGGGTTGCTGGCTGCATGTGGGGTGAAGCCACCCTTTGAACATCTGCACTTCCCATATGCTCTTCACCGTAAAGTGCTGTGCTCCAGCCTAGTGCTGATCAGCGCACACAGCGCTAATCAGGGCACAGTGATGCCAAAGCATGTGCACCCAATTAAGGGCACTGCAGCCCACACACCCATCATGGCTGCTGGTAGTATGACCTCGCATCCTGGGAGCCTCGCACATGCAATCTGGCAGAGGTGAATGCTCTGCTCTGTTCCACTCTTGGTACATCCATCCTCGTCACCTTAAGCTTGCCTGTCAGAAACCTTGCCTGTCAGGACGCTGAGCAATAGCTTAGAGAGGTGAACTGCGTCCGTGATGACTAACAGGTGCTGTATTGCTGACACCGGCACAATTTGGGGACTTTTTTAAAAAAATAAATCTTACACAGTCCAAGTCACTAGGAAGATGGATTTAATGAGGTGGAGCTATATGAATATTGACATTTTAGCTCATGTGTAACCTGCGTATACACTGAGTCTGGCAAAATCTCCTTTAGCCAGCTGTGAATATGACAGAACACTTTATTTCAGAGAGGAAAAAACATTTAGATTAAAATACAATTGTGAAGAAAGAAAGGTAGGCACATCATATCTGGATTTAGATGCCATCGTTTTTAATGTTTTTTTTTTTTTGTCTTGTACCTTAATGCAAAGAAGACTTAGAAAAACAGCATCCCTTCATTCATGTATTCGTTCATTTACTCATTAAATAAGGAGCTTATTGTTTATCTTACAGTGGGGCTAGCACTATGTTTGGGTGCCAAAACAAGAGTTCCTGTTTCAAGCCACAGAAAGTGTGATATAATGGGAGGCACAAAAGGGTACAAAGGAAAAAATGTATCATTTTTTTTCCTAATGAACATTCACAATAGAACAGGAAAATAATAACATGTTCCTCTTAGATCTGTGTATACTATCTTATGTAAGTAAAGAGAAGAATGGGAAAAAGTTTATGCCCACAGCTGAAAGCTCCAAAGGATAATTAGATCCAAGGGTCTGGAAGGACAGATTCCTTGTAATTAGTGTTATAAACAGCAATACTTGATCTGGGTCTGGGATTAAGAAACTGAAAGGGCTCTTTCACAGAGCAGACATTTGGGACTGAGCCCTTCAAAGAAAAAATTAGATTGTCCAGGGACAAAGAAATGCTTAAATAAATGCATTTTCTAAACAGGTTTAAAAATGAACAGAAGGAGGGCATCTTATCATTGCTTATCTTTATCTAGCTTTACTATCGGTATATTTCACTGAAGTTAAATATTTAGTTTAGTTATTGGAAACATAAGAGATGGCAGAATTTAGGTGAAAAGACAGGTCAAAGAGAAGGACAGGCTGTTGAGGCAGGTGGAGCAGCAAGGCTTGGAGAGGTATTTCCAAGGTATCAGACTGGATTTGAGGATGGAAAATGCAACTCAAGGACAGAGATCAGTTCTGGTCATAAGCTTTATTGAGCATCACAAGGATGTGATTGAGCTTGAAGCTGAGCAAGCACTGCTTCTCAAGGTCTCCCTGATGACCCTCCTTGGTTGGCAGGGGCAGCCAGAAGCCCTTGCTAAATGAGTTGTCCACATGGTCCAAGGAGTCTTGGCCAAGGAGACTCCCAGGCTCTGACCCTCTCAATCTCACAAGGGCCATACAACTGCTTGGAAATGATTCACACTTCCACGTAAACCAGTAATATTGCTGTTCATGAAGCCATGTTCCCACACCTAGTTGTCATGTTGATCTGAAATCCTTCTGCAGTCAGGTTACCTCTTCCTACATTGCAGGACCTGAGAATTTTCCATTAATGTATACCCAGAGGCATATTTGGCCAGTCTCTACCATAGATGTGAAAGGGTAACAAAATAATAAAAATAATTAATAATACTGACGTATTATTAATACTGATTAATAATACTGATGTGTAATCAGTATTAATAATACTGATATCCAGGAACTTACTCAAGTTTGCACAGCAAACTGCGTATAGTGATTGGGCCTAGCAGGTTGGAAAGGTGGGAACCATTATGAAGAGCCCTGCATGCTCTGCTACATGTACTGGACTTTATCCTGTAGGTAATGGGGAACTACTTAGGGGTTATCAGAGGAAAAGTGACATGGTCATGTACAAACTAGTTTTTCAGCCTTTGCAAAACTGAGTTTTAGAGATATTAAATACTTTTGCAAAGGTTGCACACCTAGGAAACAGAGCTAACACAGCCAAGAAAGAATACAAGGCCCACATGTTAAACCATCATATCCTATGGCCACTTTTCACCCAAGACAAAATGGGGAGGTTGGTTTCCTCATAAAGGAGAAAACTGGTGTCTCTCACTGTAGCGCTCAGGGGTTAGTAATTCAGGACACTTTACCTGTGCAGTGGGGGTGATGTTAGGATCATCACTAGCATACAAGATATTGATAGCCTCCAGGCTGTATTCTGTCTGAGGAGTGGGGACAGCAGACATTTAAGTGGAAACTGAGGACCACATGGGTAAGGCTGGATTGAGCTGAATCGACTTAAATGAATTCACATCACAATGGAAATAGGAGAAATAAAAATTTGGTCAGTGTTTTTAAAATATTTTCATTAATGTTGAGATAATTTTTAAAATAATTGATTGTCAATGATTTGGTATTTACATATAATTGCATTATGAACAAGAGCTAAATATTGACTCATAGCTACTTATCAATATCTACAGAATACAAGCAATAGCATTTTGTTTAGTTATTGTCAAGGTGCTAGATTCTGAAGCTTTGCTAAGTCTTAGTGTCTTTACATCACATATAATTTTCAAAGGTCAAATATGCCATGTTAATTTCTTGCCTTCCATGCAAAATTTGTTTCTTGCTTTCAATTTTGTCAGGAAAGATAAGGCAGTCATTATTTGAGAACGGGAGCTTTGGGGTCTGGATGTCAGAATTCTGACATTCCCAGTGTAGCATGACATGCCAGTTTATGTCAAACTCATAATAAGCATATGTATAAATGGTAGGGAGTGCTTTCTTCAGAATTCATGCTCAGAAATATCCAAACTGCATGAAGGTATCCAGGTAAATATCATTGGAAAGAGAGACCTAGGTGACAGCAGCACATCTCTTAAAATACGAGTTCTCTCACATTTTCACTGATTCTCATACCCCACATTAAGAAAAGTAAAAATGTAAAACCAACCTCACTTACAACTTTCTTTTCTATTGTTAGTAAATCTCATGAAACTCAGAATGGTATTAAAACATTTTCCTCCTTAATTAGACTCTTATTGTTCTGTTCTTGTTTATTTGGGACTCCAAATTCTAAGATAGGCCATCAGCTATCTTTCACATTGTATGCTCAGGACCAGGGGTGCAGGCCAGCAAGGGAGATAACATGGACTAGACCCATGTACCATGTAAGCAAGTACTCATTTAAAATCAATTATAGAAAATGAGAGGTAATACAGCCAGGCAGAAAGCCTAGATGAAAAGAATGGAGATCCTTTATCCAGTAAGAGGTAAGGAAGTGATCAAAGAATGATGGGAACATAGCAGAAAAGCCCTGGAACAAACTTGCAGAGGCTTCACCAGCCAAATCTGGGACCATTTTAGCATCAAAATAAATAATACTAACAATGAATTATAACTTATTGTAAAGGAAGACTCCAAAGGTTATATTGACATAAATAAGTAAATAAATGTAAAATAATTTTGGGAATTACCTTGAATGCTCATAAGTTTGATGTTTGATTTATTTTAGCTAATACATTTATTTTACTAATAACTCCCATACTGTTTTATCCAGCACTTACCCATTTTTCAGTGATTCATGGCATGTTTAAAAAGTACTGAGCAAGCACAATCTTAGACTTCTTTAATTGGAAAGTTAAAAATTTCATTGCTTTAGTTTTTAAAAACTGTGTAGTATATTGTATTAAAATGCTCTTCACTATAGAATGGAAATCAGTCTGAAAGCAAGTAGCCAACATAGGAATTCTTCAATATATTAATATATAAGCATACTAACAATGTAACTTAATGGAATGCAGTCCATAAAATGGGGACATGTGAATGGGAGTGTTAAAGGCTATGGCAGTCTTTTGCATTCATGTTAGGTCATATATTTAAATGGAAAAAAAGTCTATTGACTAGTATCTGGATGTTAGTTTATCTCATTAAAGAGTGTGATAGAGAGTGTTCCTGGGCCTTTTCTTCCAATTTTGTCTCCCTTTGCCAGTAAGGGTCTGTCTGATTGGATAGTGTGCACTGAAGGGAACTGACTATGGCTCTGATTAGCCACTTTGTCAACTGTCACTTGCAATCAATTTGTCTGATGGAAAAAGCCTTCAACTCTGATCAGAGAATCTGTTTTATCAGGGTGGCAGAACACCAGGATGCAGATAATGCAGTCACTAGTGTTCCATATCTGCAAGAGAAGGATATAAACATAAACAAATGTGCTTTGCAAGCATAAATAATTAATAATAAGTGATAAGCACAAACATGACATTTCGGAATTACTTTATCACTGGCCTACTAAATTAATCTCAATCTTAAACCCAAACTACCATGGCTCAAATCCAAAGAAAACAACTTGGTTATTACTGATTTAAACAACACATATACAAACATGTTTTTAAACTCAGGTCTACAAATATAAAGATTTGTGGGGCCATATCCATTTGCCATTCTACCTGTTTATAGAGCATTATTATGAAGTATTTTTTATTCATCCTGAATCTATCTATCATTTAAGGCCCAGATCGGTTATCATCAACTCTACAAAAGGTCTTTGATCTCCTAATATATCTGAATTACCATGTGTCTTCCATTGTTTTTTTGTTCCCCTAAATTGATATTTATTACATTTTCTACCTTAAATGGCAGTCATTTCTTTCTGTGTACATTTCTTCCACTGCTTAGGTATTTTACAATTCTTATTAACCTGTGTACAATGTTTATGAACCATATCAATAAATAAATTTAAAAAACTCAAGACATTTCTGTAAATATGGGTTATATATCTGATATCCAAAATGTACACTCAATGTCCTATATAAATCCAACAAACTGTGAGCCAGAATGGTTTTTATTGAACTTTACTTTCTGTAGTACTAAACTTACACAAACAAAACCATTATAATTTACTCTTATGTTATTCTGTATTCATATTATTATATCCTTTGTTATTTACTAGAGTTAAATAATATAAAATTAACTTTACAAAACTACACATAGCATTTCTTGTCTGTACACTAGCTGTGCTCTTGGTAGAAGGGTAGGTCTCCCTATCCTTACCGTCCCTTCACCAAACCTGAGGGGGGAAAATTAGCTCCTAATCATCATTAACTCCTAATTAACTCCTAAGCTTATCAATTTTTGCAATTTCCACAGCACCTAGCTAAATAATTTTCATATAACAAGTTCTCAATGAACATTTTCCACATTGAACACAATTATGGTTGTTGTGTGTCTTAAACTCAATCCTAATGAAAGTCTTTTATCAAAGGTAGTTTCTCAGAAATCTCTTAAGTTTTACTATGCTTTTTTAAAAGTAATCATTACTGATTCTATATGTATTTTTTGGGGAAAAATAATTTTATCTACTCCAAAGTGAAATATTTTCACTAAAAGGCAAAGGCAGACTCTATATATTGTAGAAAACTACACATAGGATGCCTGCCAACGTGTTTCAGCTTTCTCAGTGGGGCAATTAATAAGCTAATGAACCCAAATGTAAAGTGAATTTTTCTAATTGACTTAATAAGAATGGGCAGAAATAGTGGGGTTGAATTGATGGAGAACCAGGTTTAATAGTCTATTCCTGCCAAATGGACATGTGGCAAGCAGAAAACAATTTGAAAATCAATGTTTGGTTCTGTAGCCCATGACATTTAGGTTTATTAAATGTAACATAAACACATATATACCTATATGTGTATACATGTGTGTGTATGTATGTATATGAATGATCTAAATGAAGGGATAAGTTCATTTAGAATCAAAACTTTATCCATAAGTATATCAGCATCCAAGTATTAATAATACGCAAGTACATGGATAGCAGTCAAGCTTCATTTTGCAGGAAATATGGGGATATGGGCAGAGTTCTCTGGAGCGCTGTGTGTTGAAGGGGAGGAGGGCTGCACTGTATCCAGCCAAGAGCCACCGGTTATTGAAACAGGAATTTTCTAAGCTTTTTTTGACTCGCAAACTTATTTTATTATAAAATATAATGTTATGCTCATTCTAAAGAATTATAAAACAATTTCCTCATGTTTGTATGTTATATGTTTAAGAAATTTCTTTTTTAAAATAAATTATTTTAAATATAGAAATATCACTATATTTTTAAAATTTGTATTTTAATTTTATTTTATACTATTTTAGTAAATTTTAAGAATATTAAGAAAAATATTGTTTCCCTACTTTTACATTTTTTGGCAAGTAACATGCACTGTTTAATTTACCTTGGAGTAATTATATAAGAAAAATATGATTTATTTAAATGTATATTAAAAACAACTCACCATATTATGTTTGAAGAGAATTATCTAAATGATGGGCTATCTAAAATGGACCAGCATAGATTTATACCATTTTCGACATATATTTAACCAAGAATAAGAGTAACTAAAAGTTACTTAAGGGTCAAAACCACCAAGAAAGTTAATTTCAAACCAACTTTATAACCGAGTTTTTTAATCTCCTGGAGACACTTCTGTAAGTTTTCACACTGTTCTGCTTTAAAAGAAGAAAAAAAAAATGGCTATTTTATTTGCTAATCTTTTAAAAAGATGAAATCAAATAAGACCCTGGTCTTCCTTAATAGAAATTTTAGAACTCCCAACCAGTGGTTGGGGAAGCTATTGTTAAACATTCTGTGTCTTTACTCTAGATGGATACATTACCATATCAGCAGTGCTCCATGGTTTAAGGGTTAAGTGTTTAGGGAAATTAGCAGAAATAACAAAATATCTAATCAGGAATTTCTAACATACCTTTTGAGAAACTGCTAATGACACTGTTATTGGAGTAAGAGGGATTGCAATTGGAGAACTAATAAAATGGGCAATGTATACCATCATGTGAAAACAAAACCACCTTCTCTCCTTTCTCCTCAAATGGGAGACCTGGGTTTGGCTGAGAAAAAACTATGTTCTTGTTGATGTGTGGAGGGAGAAAGTGCTGCAATACAAAATGGAATTCTATTATGTCATATGTAGCATTTCTCAAAAGTTTATGAAATATAAGTTTATATTTAGCCATGTGCCTAAAGAGTTTCACACCAAATGCTAGTTTATTAGATGTAGAAATGTATAGATTTTCAGTAAACAAGACAACTTTAAAAGTGGCAATATGTTAACCCGCATTAGGTAATAATCTGGTTGTGGATTTGATGTATTATATACAAAGGATGTATTTGTTAGTTTGTTTTAGGTCACCTTTAAATCTTGCTAATTTAGAGGAAATTTAATGAGCTATTCAGAAATGCATTACTTTGTGGCACAGTGGGGTATATTACCTTGCAGTGCTGCAGCTGACTTGGCAGCTCCCCAAATTGTGGTCTGATTTAAAACCTTGCTTACTCTATAAGAAATATGAGGCTAAGATGGAGAAAGACAGAGAGCTGACACAGAGGCTGTGGACCCCAGCAGAGAGGCATCAGCACAAAAGGGAACTTCTGTCAACTGGGCTTTAGCTTTAATCTGATCCATTGGTAGGACTGATTAGAAAAAAATGAAGGTTGGTCTAAATACAGTTGGCTCTTCTGTAGGTAGCTTTAGGTTTGTTTTCAGAAAGTTTCTCATAGTCCTAACACAATGCCAGAAAAGTGCTGATAAAGCCAGCTTTCCTTATCATCTTATTATAAATACAAATAAGTTTTCTCTCAAAATTAGCTTTTCCCTCCAAAAAAAAAAGTAAGAAGAGAATGCAGCCAAAAATAAACCGTAAGAATATACATACTAATTATTTTCATTTTCTCCCTTCAGCCTTTTCCATCTTGTGTGCAGTGTTACATTGTATGTTGGAATTAGTTTTGTGATTGAAAAGGAAATAGAAGGGCTTAGGACCAGTGTTAAAAATCAACAGAATATATTATACAATGAATAATGCTTTGGTCTCTTTTGGGTAGTAAGTTAATATGTCATATTTTCTTGGATTTTAAATGTCTATATTATATATTTTATTGATGGAGAATTGTTGACATCCATTTGTTCCCCATATAAGGATTCAAAAGTCTTTTCCACATCTGAAAAATTATATGTGTGTGTACATACTTAGATTCTATGATGAAATAGGTTTGTTCCAATTTTCTATCAAGGAAAATTATAAAGTATATTAAAATAGGCATATGTATTTCTATGCAAGTGTTCTGAATTTTATTAGGAAATACTTTTGATGATTGCTTGATTAACCCATTATATGTGTATACATAGCCATAAAAAGGAATTATGTATTTAACTTAAACCATATAAAAAATAATTAACACATTTAAAGAATATTATATAAATCACATTATCACCATGGAGATATATGCATCTTTATTGGAAGATCTAGTCCTTCTTATATGGCAGTAAATAGCAAATATAATTATTTTATTTATGTATGCTTTAAAACACATTTTCTATTATGACAATATAATTAATAATAATTTTATAATTATCTGAGTGATATTTGAAATATGTAACCAAGGGTACCCAAATATTCATAAATATAGTGATCTTATCTAAAAAATTTAAAACAATTCTTTGCAATTAAGAATTTTTTTTCTCATGGTACCAGATCATGAAGAAATATGTAATTAAATGGACTAATTTAACTGAGTTCTTCAGAAAAATATAAATAACTATCATTTCTAAGGTTTACATTATATAAGGTACCTCATTACTCTGAAAAATGGTCAGATAATGTTTTATTATTAAAATGTATATTCAAATATATTTAATATTATATTATATATTTTATTATTGAAAAGTAAAATTTTGCCTGTTGATATTTTTGTGTCATTTCATTTTTTTCAATTCTGGAAAGAAATGTGTTAAATTTGATACATATATGTATTTTTCATAAACATTTTTCTAATAATATATTTGAATCCAAGTTATGTGGCTTTGCAATCAAGTTTATAACAAAATTTATCAGCCTGCAATTTGATCAATTTATTCTGACTTTTGTAGGTATGGAAACTTAAAACAAAAAATGATTGTGTTATATGCTTGAAATAAACTACAGCACATCCTAGTAAGTGATCTTTTCCAAGTGGACACTTAGCACTTTTCATTAAAAAATCATTTACAATGAAAATGCAAAACATGTAAAATAAAAGCACTATGATCAATTAAATATAATCATGGCCATCTTACTTGGGGACTAAATCACGTTTTAAAAAGACCGTAGAAGATTTATGACTAGTTTATTAACCATGTATGTGTGGTATATTCCTACTGTATTTATTAGCATGAAGGACAAGGAAATGAGAAATATCATAATAAAGAACTAAACTTGTTTTTTTTTTTTTTTAAATGAATAGTTTTTAAATATCTTTCAAATACAATTAGATTTATCCATGCAGCTACTTAAATTAAATTTATCCATGCGGCTATTTTATGGTCTTGTGTAATAGCTCATATATGACCTGAAATAAAAGAATCCTTTTACCTGTGTGATATTAAGTTTGCATTTTCCAAATGGTCAATCACTTGCTGGTTATTTACTTTCTTGTAAATTAAATATATCAAACATATGAAGCATAAATTATAGTGGAGAAATAGCCTGTTCCTTTAAATAAATAGTGTGCCAAAGATAATAAAAATATTGGGGGGAAAAAGGTATTAGAATTGTGTAGTGTGAACAAAAAGGTGCACTTTGTCCATAAAATCCAAGTACTATATAACAAGCAATACACAGATGTATGCAAAATGGAAATAAGCATATAATTAATATTCAAATTCCTAGTACTGAAAGAACTGACAACTTAAAACACTAATAAAACACCATTTACTCCATAAAGTCGGCAAATTTTAAAAAATATGATCATAGTAATTGAGTGCCATAGGTTCTATTGTATTATTACTGGTGATAGTACATGTTGCTACACTTTCTGGAGGCAATGTGTTAAGATATATCAATATTCTCAACAAAGTTACACATATTGACTGAAAAAATTCCATTTTGAATAATGCAGTCTGGAGGAAATAAAGATTCTTACAAACATTACATAGAATATTGATTTGTATTGGAAGAGTGGAAAAGCCCTAAATACCTAAGTGCCTCAATTGGTCTTTTATAAAAATCATTATAGTATTTACAAATAAAAAATTATAAAGTAATTTAAATGTAAATGCCTATTACAGTATGTAATATTCCTAAAAAAATTGGGCACTAAATAGTATAAAAACCCTCCTGTGAGAAAATTAAGGTATTCACAACTTACACATCTGGTATGCCAACATTAGACACAAGATTTCTGATGTCTAGGACCACCTATGCTCTTGTTGCAGGTGAAAAAACTAATGTTAGTGAGTATAGTAATGATTATGACAGTGATTAAGAGAGCCATATCATATTCTGAAATCTAATATCTTGTTTCTGTAATCAAGATGCATGCTAAAATGAAATTCAAAGGAAGGCTATATCAACTAATCGATTTTTTATAGAAATGACCTTGAATAAGCATGTTAGAAGATGGCCTAAATCTCAGTATTGCTTAATAAGTCAAGGATTTATAAACTATGCAAACCCACTTTCATTATGAGAGTTTTTAAGGAAAGGGCATATTTTCTACTCTTAAAAATTTTTCGTGTTTTATTAACAGGAATGAGCCATAATTTTATTAAATAAAAACATAAAATGGGAAAATTTTTTCCTTTATGTCCTAGGAAACTTTTGTTAAGCTCAGAAGAAACCATGTGAAAAATAATAACATAGTTGTCTGCATGTGGATATGCCAAGGCAAGGCTTTTAGCAGAGGTTCCCAACCCTTTTGGCACCAGGGACCATTTCATGGAAGACAGTTTTTCCATGGACTAGGGGGCAGAGGGATGGTTTCAGGATGATTCAAGTGCATTACATTTATTGTGCAGTCAAATCTCTCTGCTAATGATAATCTGTATTTGCAGTCGCTTCTTGGTGCTAGCATCACTGCCTCAGCTCCACCTCAGATCATCAGGCATCAGATTCTCATAAGGAGCACACAACCTAAATCCCTTGCCTGCGCAGTTTACAGTAGAGTTCACACTGTTAGAGAATCTAATGCTGCTGATGATCCATGGATGGTGTCACTTTCTCTCTAAGCTATGTTGCCTGGGGTTGGGGGAGGGATGACATGGCTCCTGTAAAACTGTTCTTCCTATCCTCTTCCGTGTGTCTTTTCTGTGCTACACCAGGTGCTGTGATCTCTCACCTGGTTTCCTTAGCTCTTGCAAAGATGTTTTTGCACATAGATAGTTGCTGATATTGATGTTTCTGCTGGGTGTGAGCCCCAAAATGTCCTATTTCATCTTATGCCCCCATCTCTGTAATGTCTGAAGAGAATACCAAATATATGTCATTTTATATATTTCCATTTTAGGGATGAGAATCCTGAAGCTAAGAAGCTGTTATAGACAATAGGATTTGGGTCTGTGAAACTCTCAAACCATACTCTTTTTTTCTATCTACATTTGATATACATTAAAATGAAACAGGGTTAGGGCATAGAGTATAGAATATATACTATATAGAGAGATATAGAATGAAACAGGGTTAGGATATAAAGTATAGAATATATATTCTATATACTATATAGAGATGGTATAGAATATATACTCTATATACTATACATAAATAAATATATATACATATATATGTAGAGAGAGAGAATATAGAGTATAGAAAGTTAAAGTACAGTTAGAGTTACAGTGTTGAAAACAGCTCTGGCTAGCTCCAAAGTAGAGGTGCTAAACAGAAGTTGCTGTGTCTTCATGTATACTCTCACTGTTTATTTGAGTACTATTTAAATATGTATTACTACTCTTTAGGGCATTACAGATATAGCTGACATTGTCCTATGAATAATTTAGCACGCATGGTTAACTGCGAGGCTCTATTATATAGCTGGCAAGAGCACTTCCCCTAGAGTCGGCTGCCAGGGTGGGAAGCCCCACTAGCTGCCAATCTTATACATATTTCTTGACTTTCTTGTGTCTTCATTTTTACCTTACAGGATTGCTATGAGAATTAAATGAATTAATACATGCAAAGTGCTTCAATGTTAGAGAGCATGTTATAAGTGCTTAATACATGTTAGCCATCATTGATATTATGGATTTTGTTTCCCTGGATCTTAGCCTAATGCAAAATAAATAACTTCTTAAGGGATTAGGTTCAGATTCAACACTCTTCACTCCCTGATGAGTGATAGACACTACTAATTAAATATGCCACTATTTACCTAGAGCCCTGGACAAGGCCTTAGGATCCTTACATCCAAATGCTTCAACCGATAACTAAGAAGAAATTGTGTTTGGCATGTAGTATTAAATAGATTTTTCCATCCTGAGCAATAAGAATTTTTTAATGAATAACTTTAAGCACTAAGAATAAAAAAGCCGCAACATCCTATCTAGAAAAAAGCTACTTCAATACAGATTTGCTTTACGAAAGTCCTTTCTAACAGTTTATTTTAAATGATATAATTCACTTACATACACAAATAAAATATGGTATAATGATCTAAAATTTAAATGACATAAAATAAAATATGGATTTCTTTTCTGGGATGATCTCCCAAGAAATATGTCCCCATATATTTCATTTTTCCAAATGACAATTGGTCTGGTCTTCTGCATTGTGGCATCTGTAAATTCTATTTCCTTTACTTAAACTGCACTTCCAAGTTTCTTTTAAGTGGCTATCTCTAACTCTTTCTTTAGCTTTGCCTCAAATGGCCCTTCCTCTGGGAAGCTTCACTTGGCCCTCCATTTAATTGTTAGTGTCTCTCCGTCTGGTTTTGTGGGTTACCTGTGCTGTAATCCTTAATCAGGTAATTGCAATGTGGTAAATTCTTCCCCTAACTACATTGTGAACTCTCTAATGAAATAAAAATTCCTTTCATCTCTATATTCTAGGAGCCTGGAATAATCCCTTGTGTACAGTAGATGCTCAATAAATATTTCACTTAGTGAAGATCTTTACCCAAGTCAGATAATATAGATCCTTCATAATTTTTGCTCCATATTTACAGACCTTCTCATCATTTTTTCAGATATTTCTAAGTGCTTTGAACAGCTAAAATCTCTTGCTTTAGACACAAATTTATTCCTAAATCTTTATCAGCCATTTCCCGGAAAATATGAAATATTTACCATGAAGTTAACATTATCACATTATTATTAAACATTTATTTTAGTGCTATAAGGATATTATAACTATTAAACCTTATTATTGCTCCCATATTAGGATACAAACATTTTCATTGTGTTACTAGCTGAATTTGGAAATTAAATTATAGTTAAGGACAAATGAGATCTTTAGTATTATGAAAACTCTTATCCATCCTTCACAACCCATTTTAGATAGCATATTATAAATCATTTCTTGTCTGTTCCTCCAAGGGGATCCTTCAGATTTCTGTGCTCTTTTCAGGTCTTGTACACAATCCTTTTATTGCATGCACCACTCTATACTATAATTACATTTCATGTCCATCTTCTTAATTAACAAGAGTGCGAGCTCTGTGATAACAGCTTTCATCTTTTTTGTCCCTCGCACTAAGAACAGTGACTGGTGCAGAGTAGGTACTTGAAACTTTCGTCGAATTAAAAATGTGTGGCACAGTGAATGGAACAAAGAGGCACACATTCCATTTCAGATCACTTACTTGCTTTGAAAGAGAGTACACAAAGGATTTCTAATTCAAGATGATCTATTATAATCATCTCATGGAAGCCAGTATTTTCAGAAGGCATGATAATAGCTTTGCTGTGTTGAAATAGATTATAAAGCCTTTGGCTGGAAACTCTGCTACTCAAAACAGTGAAAGGATAATCAAAAATTGATAAACTTGTAGGGAAACAAAAATGGGATTCGGTATTTTTTCTTACTTTACAATGGACAAGGGATTTCTGAATTGGTCTTTAAATCCTCAAATAATATTTTCCCCTCATGAGTAAAAGGAAAAAATAATATATATTCTTTATAAGTATTCACTGGGAAATTGTTTCAAAATTACAGTTGTCATACTATGGTTATTTGATCCAATTTTAAGAGCCTAAGCAAATGTATCTGTAAGCTTTTCACACACATGCATACATGTGCACAAACACATAAACACACACAATGTCCAGTAAAAACTTTACAGAAAAAAAGACCATTACATATATTTGAAATAAGGCCTAAATCCAATGTTATCCTAAATACATGCTCATATTATAGACGTAGGTTTTCTTCTGTAAATAAAATCCCACTTTTCGAATGTTAATTCTGAGATGCTTCAACTCAAGGTTGTCAGAATTTTCAAAATTATTAAAGTAGGGTGCCAAAGCACGTTGGATTTTCTGTTTGTATGATATATTGTTTGATCTTTGGTTTTGTGAGTATATACATTACATGTAGAATATCTATAGACCAAGGTTTGTTCCACAAAAATAAAGACCTAGTCTTTATATTGTTTTGAATATGTTCTACATGAACAAAATTTGGAGGATTTTCAGACCTTTAAACATCATGAAAGTACATGATTTTATTTTAGTAATAATGTGTGAGGAAGAACGATGCAGTCTTTGAGTTAAATATGTAGATCTTAATCTCATAAATTAAAGTACTTATGCCTTGTACCCAGAAAAGCAATGATTGAAATCTATTTGTAAAAGAGTCATCTGTGAGATGGATGTAGTTAGTATTTATACCATCATTCTCAGGATTCACATGTTATCCATTTGAATCAGCATGACTGTAAGAACCTATGAGGCAACAAGCAAGTTTATTTGGATAATGCATTTCTTATGAGACTGACTTCAACTTATGAAGACTTAAGAAGAATACAAAGAAAGACCATGACTTTTTAGCCTTCACCAAAGCTAAGAATTGCTATAATCCAAAAGATGAAAGCAAACACTTTATTTAGGGCAACATTCTAAATTATGGTAGAATTTAAATTTATTATGATTCAAGTCCTTATCATTTGACAAGTCAAGGAACCATTCTAGTAACATCTTAAGATCTCAATAAGTAGAACAAAGTTTTTAGGCAGCACTAAGTAGTGGTAAGGAGTGTGAGTGCTGAAGTCAGTGGTACCTGAGTTCAAACCCTGCCTTTACCTTTCATTTACTAGCTGTGTATCTTTGGACACGATATTTAACCTATCTGTGCCTTTACTTATTTCACCTTGAAAAAGAGGTGATAAGATTCATATTTCATAGAGGTTTTTTATAAGAAAGAAATGTATTAATTGGGATTTAATGCTTAGAACAGTGCCAGACACATAATAGGGGATAAATAAATGTATACTATAAATAGATATTATAGTTTAAGTAAAAATTATGAAGCACCGTTTTTATCTCCTCTTTAAGAGTTATGGTCACAAATTGAAACGAGGATGTAAAATTAGAGATGATTTTATAAGAACAAAGGACTTAATATTTCGGAACTTTGAGGATACTATCTAATATTCAGCGTATCTAAGGCCACATTATTTTATATCTTGCAGTATCTTCAGACTTATTAGTGGAATTCTACTTTCTACTATATAACTTATCTGAATCCTTAGTTATAAATATTATATACAATTAGGAGCTAAGCTATTTACCTATAAATATTCTAGAAAGGAATACTTTTGCTCATAATGTGTTAACCTCAATACAACTTGTACTATGACAAGTTCAAAATCTCCTTATAGCATAATGTCATGTATATATTGGATTCCCCCAAATTATTCCTTTTTGAAGTTGATCCAAGACAATTTTTTATTATAGCAAAGGAATCCTTTTTTAAATTAATAACCCCTAAAAATAACTTTCCCATTTGTATTACATAAAACACTGCTGTTGATTAATATTATATAGAGAAGGGTTCTATAGAGAAATAATCTTTTCTAGAATAGAAGTGAATATGTTTCTTTATTCCAGAAATGTTAATGTATATTATGATTCTGTAAGAGGAGAGTCAAAAACATATTTCACCATAGATGTCTGTCAAAAGGCAGCAACTCATGGGGCTACAAGTTCCACAGAGACACAGTAGTTTGGAAAAGCTGCTGTATTTGTGGCCTATACAGAGTGCACATTAGGCAACTGAGACTTCATTACAGGTGCAAAACAATAATAATGGCAATTATCATCATTTGTGATTCTGTCAGTGGTGCCACCTTTGTCCCTTGAAACTATTTTTCTTTGAAAAGAGGCTAAGTGGATATTAACGATCAATAAAACTGCTGATTGTTAAATAAACAGATGAGACTTATGCTATAGCTCTCCAGTATTCTACCTCATGTGCCTACTCAAAAGGGAATCATAGAGTGGTAAGAGAACTCCACTGTTGCACTTTATGTAAAAGCTAGAGTTTCTTACAATATATAACTTAAGCATAATAAAGAAATGCTGCAATGTCTTTAGTTGTACAACACAGGATTGTTCATTGAGACAACAACCACAGCAGACACAGAGTTCCAAAAGCTTTATTAGGGAATGACTTGGATAGTGAATCTCCCAAGCCAAGCTCTGATTGGCAATTGAGTTTCTTTTATAATGTCACAGCTGTGCACCATGCTCTAGTGGTATCTGAGCACAGCTGGGATTGCAGTGTTAACAGTATATATAAATGGGAATCACTGCATTTTTGTTTGAACTTCGTCGTGCCTTACTTTTATGTGTAATAGCAAACTTTGTGTCTGTAATTTTTTTCGTAATCTGTGATTTGTGTTCTTTTTCTTTCTGAAAAAAAAAAAAAACCAGAACATTACACAGTCATGACAAAAATCCCCTGATTATTAAAAAATTAGGACTCGTCCCTCTTCCAGAAAATCTCAGTGCTTGAAAACAAATAGACAATTGTAGAACATTCAGAAATCATGTTCTTTCTATCATTTTAGATTTGTTTTTTTCAGGAAATAGATCAAACACATTTGTGAAATGCTGAAAGGAAAAATCAAGCAGTCTGAGAATTTTTCCCTTCTTTGGGCAATCTAAAGGAAAGTTTTGGTCATTAACATTAGATTTGATTCAAAAGTCCAAAATTTTCATAGAAACCCTACTAGAATACAATGGAAGCCAAACAAGTGGAAATTTTTGTTTTACAGAGTAAATGGTCTTAAAAATGCATTGAGTATGATTTTTGATATTTTAATTTTATATATCTAAGTTTTTAGAATTGTGTTTGAGGAGACAAAGTTAGAAACTAGATATATTAGACTCTGTGGTAATATGTAAGATTTTTGCATGGTCCAAAGAACTAGGTAAAGTTTACATATACTAAACAAAAAGTAAGACTGGTATATAAAATCACATATTAAATAATTATATATAATCTATATAAATATTACAGATTAAATTTACTTTACATGTGTACATAATACATATGGAGCAAGATTTAAACAAATGCTTATGTATAATCTTGTACTTTTCTCACCAATTTCTGCTCTCATATGTCAGAAATTGCTCCAAGATTAATTTTCGCTCCATACTAAATGATAATGTGTTTTTAATACCAAAACCTAAATCCTTGCTTGGATGTAAGATCCTGCACGGTATATTAGCTGTTCCAGTATTTCAGGTATTGGGTTGTCATCAAGTCTCTGGTGACTCCTCAAAAGAATGGGATTTCAAACTAAAATGCCTTTGACCACTATATGCTTTCTTTTTCAACCTGTGGGTTTTTTAGCACTGTCTTTTATCATCTTTACAGCATCTCTACCTCTCAACTAGCACAAGAAAAAAACTGCCTGAGGGGGAAAGGTTTTATTTTTCAGTTTTTTTCCTGCTCTTTAAAACTATAGCAGAAAGGAAAAAAAAAAAAGAGGAAAAAAATCCAATTATGTGTCCTCAAGATGACAGCCCGAAACTCATGTGTCTCCCTTGTCTCAATTAGAAAAAAAAATATAGTATTTCTTTCTTAAAAGATAGAGATTTGTGGCAGATATGCCTGAACCTCTCAGCTATGTGCACACATGAACTCACATCATTTGTTTAACTACTCATACTCTTTTTGGTTTTTAAACTCAAACTTCTTAGAGCAGATCATAAACTTCATTTCATTCTAATAAATTTAGTCCATAAATATTATGCTAAATGAAGTCATTAAAATATGAGTCTCTTTTGGGTGAATGTTCAATTAAATCTAGAGAGTATTATTATAAGTTACTGTCTTGTTCCAACTTTT
Organism: Lemur catta; assembly: GCF_020740605.2. Classification (NCBI taxonomy): domain Eukaryota; kingdom Metazoa; phylum Chordata; class Mammalia; order Primates; family Lemuridae; genus Lemur; species Lemur catta. The sequence continues at coordinate 17,688,499 of NC_059149.1, read as the reverse complement.
TTGCTCCATCTTCACTCAAGATTTTGCTTGAAAATCATATTTCAGAGACCTGCCCCAACCACCCAATTTTTTTTTTTTATTGCTTCTGCTAATAGTAGGATAGCCTGGGACTGGTTTACCTTGCTCTACTTTTTCTTTTATTACCTTCTAACATACCATATAAATCACTTATTTAATATGTCCTGTTTTTTGTCTCTACTTCTTCCTTTGCTAGAGTATAAACTTTACCAAGCCAGTGGGTTTCATGGGTCTTACTCATTGATTCCTACTAAGGGTCTGAAAAAGAAAAAAAAAAAAAAAACAGCCAGAAACAACACTAACTAAATATTTATAAAATGAAAATCTGCATCTTAGAAATGTCTCCTTAGAGTGGGCGCAGTAGCTCATGCTTGTAATCCCAGCGCTTAAGAGAGAACTCCTGGGCTTAAGGAGTTTGAGACCAGCCTGGGCAACAGCAAGACCTCTTCTCCAAATTTAAAAAAAAAATGTATGAAAAATTAGCTGTCATGGTAACACACACCTGTAATTCCAGCAACTCAGGAGGCTGAGGAGGGAGGATCACTGGAGCCAGGGGTTTAAGGCTACAGTGAGCTATGGTTGAGCCTCTGTACTCCAGCCTGGGTGACAGAATAAAATCCTATCTTAAAAAAAAAAAAAAGTATTCTCAAATTTATGCCACTCTAAACAAATTGTGATAGTTATATATTTTTTTCAGTTTATAAAAACCAAAGGAAGCCTTGGTTTTATTTAAATTAGTTAATTTGTTAATATTTTATTACCATCATACTTAGCACCATCAAAATTAGACTTCTTTGTTTATGGTACCTGTTTACTTGTAAAACTTATAATTGAAACCATTGTTGCATATATCCAAGGTACACTAAGTATTCAAGCAAACAAAAAACCCACTGTGAATCAGTAGACTAACTGCTTTGGTCCTGTAATGCTGCAGAAACTTGATTGTGATATTCAAGTTACTATTTTAATGCTCTTTTCCTAATATGACTTAAATATGATTTATCCTGGTCTTTGTATTCCAGACTCTATAAACCTCTATTTAACTTGGAGATAAATGATCTCATCAAAACAGATTGGGAAATTGTTCCCAATGCCAGAGAATTAACCAGAATAAGTAGGAGAAGCAAGTCAGGTCAGTATTTTGAAAACAGTAGATCAGTTAGTTTTTAGATTCTGGCAGGCCCACCGACCAGATGGGATTTTCATATAAACTTTCTTGTCTACTATTTAGTATTCTTGTTTGTGGACATAGGACATACCAAAGGTTATGCTTTTTAAATTCTCTATGGAATGGGACAATTTAAAAAAAAAATTCAGGCCCGGCGCGGTGGCTCACGCCCGTAATCCTAACACTCTAGGAGGCCAAGGCAGGTGGATTATTTGAGCTCAGGAGTTTGAGACCAGCCTGAGCAAGAGCAAGACCCCCGTCTTCACTAAAAAATAGAAGGAAATTAGCTGGACAATTAAAAATATATAGAAAAAATTAGCTGGGCATGGTGGCGCATGCCTATAGTCCCAGCTACTTGGGAGGCTGAGGCAGTAGGATTGCTTGAGCCCAGGAGTTTGAGGTTGCTGTGAGCTAGGCTGACACTACGGCACTCTAGCCTGGGCAACAGAGTGAGAATCTGTCTCAAAAAAAAAAAAAATCAGTCTGGTACGTACTAATACTTTTAAAAATATGATAAAAATGTTGCATCAGTGTCAAATATACATGTTTCTAAATACTCAATTTCTGTACTTATTTTGTTGAATGGAGACAGACAATTCAGACACTGGCATTAGGCTGAGTCCCACGCTTTAAGGAGCATGAAAAACCACACACTTAGAAATAATCCATGTATCCATTAATGGTCCATCTTAGAATATTGGAACAAAGACAGAAGAATACCAGGCAGAAGAAGTTGGTGTGTGGGAGAGAAAACACACCTGTGTGCATCTTATTGTCCTCCACTTGATGGAAAAATGTAAATCAGTCACACTATACCTGCCCAGGGACTGGGTTTGACAGGAGAGCCTCTCTTCTCGAGTCATAAGCCAAGATGCTGGTGAGAAAACCAAGATGGTGCTGGGGAAAGCCAGTATGATGATCACTCTTTGGCTTGTGCACCAAAGCCATGGACTTGATTGACTCCAAAGCAGAAGCCCTCCCTGAGATGCTATTTAATCTGTTTCATGTCCAATTTTCAGCAGCTTGATTATCTGATTTTCCAGCTCATAGAGTAGACACAGACGATGACAGCTGGCAGCAGGAAGAAATAACTGTTACTGTTCTCTGGCAGGAAGAAGAGTTGATAGGTGAATAGAGAGACAAAAGGGTGAAGGAGATGCCCACAGTTGTTGAGAGCCATTCAATGTAGATTGGACAAATCCTCCCCCACCCCTGCCCATCTAGTGCAAGCCTTACTGTTGGAATGTGTGGCTCTGCCACATGCTGGCTGTGAGCCTTAAGTTACTTAAACTCTTTAAGCCTTACATTCTTCATCTATGAAATGTGGAAAATAATAACTCTTGTGTAAGACTGTTTGAGTATCAAGTAATATAACAAATATTAAAGTATTTTTTAATTGATACAATAATCATATCAATGAAAGTTATTATAATTATTATTATTTCTATGTCTCAGCCTTGTAGAATTTCATATTTCAGCAATGATCCTGTGACATCAAGACAAGATAGATGTTGGTCTATGTAAGAAATCACTTAATGCATTTCAGAAACAGTCAATCTACATTTCTTATCACTTTATTCTTAAAGCAGAACTTACTGATTGAAACAATCACCTCAAAAGTTAGGTGATTACCTCATCTGATTTTTATTGTATTTTTGAACAAAATCAAAATATAAGTAAATAAATATTAGTCATATGAAATGCATCATTCCAGGTAATGACAGAGAATAGAATTTGGAATTGCCAATGTTACCTTGATCACCTTAACATTTTTGAGCCTGTCTCATTATGAATCTAAATAGTACCCTCAGTTTGTGGTACTATTGCAAAGAACAATATTTGAATGGCAATTTACATGCAAGGTTATGTTTATATTTTATTACCTTATTTCCATAAAATGGGATTTTCAGGATGTTTCTTTGAACTGGGTTTGAAAGAACAGTAATATTTCTATTTTGGTAATTCCAGAATCATAGAAGGCATTCCAGGCAGTGGTCAAGGTGTGGGTAGAGAGTCAGAGGCATCAGTGCTAATTTGTAAGCTCCAGGAACAAAAGCAATGAAAATATAGATCATTTGGCTGGAAGAAATAGGCTTCAATAGTAAAAGAAGGACGTGGAAACAAATCCTAATCAGTGGAAGATGGTGGAGAGTGTGAGACTTGTGGTGAGAAACCATACATGGATTAACAAATCACATCACAGAGTGGGTAGTGTTCTCTGTAACTGTTAGTTTCTTTTTTCTCTTAAAGCCATACAATTTTTCAGTAGATTGGTTGAGAGATCTTGGTTTCTATCCAGTTGCTCAAAAGTAACAAAGCCTTATTAATTCACTTTTTGACTTATAAATTGGAAGTTAGAAGGGTGTACAACCTCAGATAACCCAAGAGATTCTGATCTAGGGGCAATGCAATAACCTCACAATGGAGGTACTTGAACATAAGTCTGAACAGGCCTTTTCCCACACAGATTCCAGCTTGTCTAGCATCCGGGAGAGTTAAGCCAATATTTTATCCCACTGCAGATAATGCCAACAGGTCTGAATTCACCATCTTCTTCAGATATAATCAAATTAATTTGCAGCAAAACAGGAACGGCAGTTGTTTTTTTTTTTTTTTTTTTTTACTTTATTCTACAGCTTATGGAGTTGATATCAGTTCTAAATCTATCAGAGTTGGAAGCATAGCAGGATCTTAATACCATTTTTTATATGAGTAATTTTGGAAAGAAAATAGCTTCTAATGTTGGAGTACTTTATTAATTCTATCATTTAAATTCAAAGAATTTTAGCCAGATGAATTTGCTGGATAAAAACACTGTCAAAAGTTTATGCACACATAATATCTGTTATACCAAATCCTGAAATGTTGCTAGATTTGTTTTAAAAAATACTTGTGAAAAGAAAAAAAAAGAAATAATTCTCATTGTTTAGGATATGATTTTATTTCAAGAAACTAAGCATTTAAAAAAAGTCAATTATTTTCCTAAATTCACAAAAATCATTTCAAACTGAAGTTTTAAATTTTACCCCCAAATCATGTGAATAATGACATCCTCTTTGTCTATAGGAAGACTATGTGAGAAAAAGCTTATGTTTACAGAAAAAACTGTTGTGAATATTTTTAGAAAGCACTATCGTTTTAACTACTTTTCATTGTGTATTAAAATATATTAGCTAAGAACTTGACAGGTGGAGTACTGACCATAATGAAAAGAAGTATCTTGTAATTAAGATAAATTATAATTCATTCTGTTGGAAACTGGCATGTCAATCATATTATTTAATATTATCCACAGTAATAGAATTGTGTATTTGGGTGAGATGACTTCAGAAGTGTGAGTTAACATTTTCTGGTAGTGAATTGACAACAGATATATTTTAATCAAGAATAATAATGACAGTAATGAACATTGACAGTATGCATAAGAACATCTCCTCACACACCCCTGTCCCCAGCCTTCATCCCCATCTCAGTTCTACATGCGGTGTAATTTAATCAGTGTGGGAGATTCAGCTGCACAAACCTGCTCCTGTATTGTTCAGTGGGACAGATGTCTTCAATTACTATGGCAATGTGCACCTTGGATGAGTCAGAGGTAAAGTGTGTGGGATTTTTAATTGAATTTTATTTGCATCAAATCATTTACACTGAGCAAGCCAAGCTTGAACTGCTAATGATTGATCTATAAGAAAGTACCCTTGGGATGCCTTCTGGGGTAGCAGAATTCACCAGAGAGGATCTTCTTAGTCAGTTGGTATGGTGACACCCAATCTAGTTTAGGGGGTCTGATCTATTCTATGTAAAAATGTACATCATGATGCTATAATCCACTTTGGTTCATGTTCAATGCCCATAAAATATCACAATGACTTTCCCATATAGTAATATATGCATTTTTATAACATATAAACCGATGACTATAATGTCTACATCTCCATCTATTCCCTGAATGCAAAGCTAATCTACATGCACGTACTTGAAATATCCAGCAGTCTGTTCCAAATCTAATATGTCCCAAACAGAACTCTTGCTTCCTAATTCTCTCAAATATGCTACTTCCCCAATATTTCCTCAGATTGCCTGAGGTCTAAACCAATTGACAGAGAGATGCTGGAGTCAGACCACTGGAGTCACAGATGCTAGGTTTGTTACTCATTAAGGCTAGGTTGGAGGCCATGGCTTAGTTGTAGCAACACAGTGCGATTCCTGTGAGCGCACTACTTTCAGGCTGAGCTGGAACTACCCCTCACCTGCCTATCTTGATAAAACTCACAGACTATTGTAGCTCAGAATGTATGCCTTCTGAAGCCAAGCAGATATGGAAAGCAGAAAGGAGGGGGCTGACTCCTTGAGCTTAGCTTCTCCCAAATTTACCAATTATGTGAGTCAAGCTGCCTCCATAGAAAGGAGTGATGGTGCTTAAAGAGGAAAGAGGGCTTCTTTAGTGGAGGGTCCTCAATTTGGAAATGTGAATCCATGAGAAAGAACTCCTCCTGTGTCCCTGAACACATTGTATTTCAGAAAGTGGCTTTAACTTCCACACACATACATCAGCCACAAATCAACAGTGCTTTACATCACTCCCTTTTTCCTGATCTGCCCATATCAAGTACTGTTCTCTGTAGCTTCAAGACATATCCTGAATTCTCCCACATCTCTTCACCTGGATAAGTATAATAGTCTCACACTGACCCTCAACTTCTGCTCTTTGACCCCCAGAATCTATTCTTGGCACAGTCTATCATATCAAATCCACCCCCCTTTTAAAAACCACCCAGGGGCTTCCAAATTCCTTGGGATGACACAATCACCTCCACAAATCCTCACCGTTGCCTTCTCTTATCTTCTCTGCCTACCTCCTTGCATCCCATCCCACTAGTCTTCTCCTAATTCCTCAAGTACATCAAAATGCTCTCACATTAGGGGCTTTGCACAGCTCTCCCCTCTGCCTAGACTGCTCTTCCATGATCCTTAGCTGGTTCCCTTTATTACTCATGTCTCAGTGTAAATATCACATTTTCAGAGAGGCATTTCCTGACTATCCAACTTAAAGTAGCTGCCTGGTCATTTCCCATCAAGACATATTTCACCATAATACTGATTACTCCCTGGTGTTTTCTTGTTCATTTGTTTTCATTCTTTGTTTTCATCCATTCATTCATTGTTTATTTTTTTCTCTTCCTAACTAAAAATATGCTATTTTGTTTATTGTGAATGTTGAAGAGATTTCTGAGCCCAGGACAGTGTCTGTGACATAATGAAAATGTAGTAACATGTGATAAACATTTGTGCATACAGGATAAAATACTTCCAGAGGATATAGGCTTTGTGCTGGGAGCCTTAGGTGGAAATTTATATGATTGAATTGTGCTTAGTGATTTCTCCTGTCTGATGTCATTTCAGTGTTGGTATCTTAAATGGAGTTATTTCCTATAAAGTTTTGAGTTTCATAGAGATAAGAGCATTTGTGAAAAATAAATTCTGTTTCTAGATATGTTAGTGTAGCCAAAATAAATAAAATTTAAAAGTACAACGCTAATATCAGTTTGGACTTAGACTGCACCAATACCATACTAAGATTTAGATAAGATTTAGGTGTGCCTACCAACTAGAACAATAGGCCTTTCAAAAATTAACACAAAGCTGAGGGGCATATTGAGAAAAAGCTCAACCTGTGTCTACTACTGGTTAGGCATAACTGTACACATCAGGAGAATGGGTGCATAACAGTAATAATAAAGGTGCCTGCCTTTTCTTGACTATGTGCCTGGCAAGCTGTTAAGCTCTTTGTATGTATTATCTTATTGAATCTTATAAAAAGATCCTCTGATGTAGGAATAATTATTACAATTAACTGATGAAGCAACTGAGTTTTACAGAGGTTAAAAACATGGATCTACTGTCAAGTAACTGGAGTTTTAGAGCCAGGACTCAAATCTAGGCTTGAATTCAAACAGTGATTTTTTTTTTAAATATTATTTCTCCAAATAAATTTCAAGTGTACTGGAGAAAGATTCTGTAAAGCAACTTATGAGGTACTGTGCTCTCGATCCAGTACAGATCCCTGGGAGATTTGGAGTGAGGAATGGGTGTCTGCAATAACCATGCACCCCTGGTCCAACCCCACGAAAGGAGTTGCTTTCTTCTTTCTGCATCTCTCTTCTGTCTTTCACCTGAGGCACATATTTTGGGATCCTGCCAAGAAAGTGTGCTAAAAGGGGAGAGAGCAATTTCCCAGCCCTTCCCCAACCAACAGCCCACCCATCACCATGTAATTCCCCTGGTGGAGCAGTCAGACATACGGCTGGCTCACCATCTACTGTCTTGCTTCTTAGATGAGCAGCTACCACTGGCAGGACCTGCTCTGAGTGTGGAAGCAGTGGACAAGCAGTGGGAGAGATCGGGATGGGATGGGATGGAATGAGACAGGGCATGTGCAAGCCCATGTAAGGCACTACCAGAGGAATCCAGGAAATATTTGGAGGAAACACTGCAGGAGAATGAAGCCTCTGGATGAACTGCTAGGAGTAAGACACATCCATTTTAGTTATTCTGGTTAATTTGCAGAATAAAATGGAGAGAAGTAAAATTATTTTTAGCAACAAAGGCTGTGAAATAAATGCAAACTTGTAGCAACTGGGGATATAGAGAAGAAGAATTTTTGTAAACATCATTAGCCCCTACATACCAAAAAATGGAAAGAAGCAAAAGGAGATGGAGAAACAACAGAAGAACCAGAAAATCAAGATAAGACTATCAGAAAAGAGATTAGTAAGTTGCAGACAAACAAGAATTTTAATAAATTGCTAGAAGGGAGTGGAAATTGATATCAGAACTCAGCTATTTATTATTTATTGCTTGAACTATGTATATGTTTCAAGTAATATTAAAATATGTTGCAGTCAGTTTTATTTTACAGTGTTTATTCAGACATTCTCATGTAATACATGTGTTGTGTATGTTTGTCATTTGACTCAAAGACAATTTCCTGGTAGACTCTTTCTTTTATCTTTTTTTAATTTAAAAGTTGAATGGCATCAATATTTAATGTTTTAAAAATTCTAAAATTTTTAATACAAAAAGCATAGTTTAAATGTAATTATAACTCATCATAAAATCGATCTCCTGCTCCTTTTAAACATACATACACTTAAATTATCTATCTATTTTAACTTTTGATTATTTGAGAATTTGAGGCCCCCAGTGAGCAGGACAGGTGCTTAGTCGTTATAGAAGGCTGCTTAGGCTTCTTTTGTCAGCCTGGAGATACTAGCTTTACAACAGTAACTGAGAACTCATTAACAGCTCACTTGTGTAGAGCTGTAATTGTTCCTACAGAATTGTGAGGCTGTCAAAATGCTTACATCTATCCTAAAGGAATCGATTATTTTATAAAGTCAATATGGACTATTGGGTCATGGAACCATCTCCAGTTTTGGTGATTAGTGTACACTGAAGGGCTAACCATATGAATCTCATATCAGACGCGGTGTTTTAGATGGGGTGTCTGTGCTGAGTGGCCAAATTATGGACACCTAACTGTAGCCACAGGGCACACATGACCAGAGCCCCATGTGTCTTGAGTAGAAATATGTTGAGGCTTAAGGACAATCAGCACAGCTGCACTGAAACTTTTTCAGCAGTAAGTGTAGATGTAAAGTAACTATTTGTTAAACGCTTAGTGAAAGATGAATAATAAGCAGCCTTCACCTACAAAGAAACATGCACAATGAAGCTACCATGCCTGAGTATCATTTGGGACCTGCAGTTGAGTCCATATATAAAGCCAGTAAGAACATCACCTGGTATCAATGCTTTAGCGGCCTGACACCATGTCTAGCACATCCTTTTGCCTCCATGGAATTGGCTTGTTTACAGAATGGTTGTATTGACAGATGAATACCAGCAGATCTTGTCAATTGGGGTAGTTTCTCACCTGTCTACATAAATGCTGCAGTGCTTCAGGCTTGTTTTCAGTATATTTTTGAAGAGTTTCATGAGACACTCACCTTTGGCCTATTTACCCGTTATCATTTCAGAAGGGAGACATTTAAGCCAACCAAAGCTTTTATTATTCTCACTAGCACTGATAAATTGAGTAGATTTTGACCTGTTTTGGATGCAGCTCCCAAATGTGCTACCTTTGAGGTTTTGCTCCTAGTCATCCCATCTTGATAGTGAATAAGAAGCATCAGTTACACAAATTGCATTTAGGCTAGCTCTCCAAGCCTAATAGAAGCCAAATGCTTCCTCTGTATGCACCCCACAAACATGTCTTACCTGCTGTTTTATGTTTTGTCAGTGGAACTTTTAAAATGTATATGTGTTTCTCCTTAATCGAAACTAATATTTTTTGAGCACATACATTTGAAAGATGCTTTTTACATATTGCTTCTTATCCTCAAAACAACCCTGTAATAAGGAAAACTGAGAATCATTAAAGTTAAGTAGTTTGTCCAAGTGCATAGAGTTGGGAAGTGCTAGAGTTAAAATTTGAAACTGAGTCTGTCTGTTCTGATTTTGAGTTCTTTCCACAACACCATGCTGCCTTTCATACTTAGCTCTTTTCTCCTTACTAGGTACTGATTATCTCAAGAGATACCTATAGGGGCATCACTGAAGAAAGAAGGAAAAGAGGGAGGGAGGAGTGCATTAGGAAAAGGAAATAGGCATTACTTAAGTGATTTCAAGTGTCTTTGAGGAACTGAGACCATATATTCATTTGTGTTATTAAATATAACCCACTTCAATTCATGGGAGTAAAATACATGACAAAGAAGCCCTTTCCATCAATAACAATTTTATGATTCTGTTATTCGTATCATTTTATTTTCAGTCTGTTGGCTTGTTCATAAGGGTTCATAGCTAAGAATTTTATTTTAGTACAGCCAAAGAGAAATGCACTGAGGCAATCTAATCCATCTAGATTTTAATTTCAGAAAAGGAACACATATCTGAGCATCAAATAAGGGCAATAAGTCTGTTACGTTTACATTTAATGAGCTATGATGTGATGCATGCATTTTCCTCTAATGTACACCAGATATAATTTTCAAAATGTTACCATAAATCCATTTCTTAAAAATCTACCTATTTATCATTAAGAAGGTGGCACCAGACACCATTCTACAGAATGGCTTTTCAAAATATAAGCCTAAGAGTAAGATGACATTAAACATTCTAAATATGATCTGGTCATTTACCAATGCATGAGAAAACAAAACAAAATGCTATCTTCTGTCCTTACAAATGAATAGGAAAAAAAATAAAAAAACTATAAAGTAAATGCTAAGGAGAGATAAAATATTTAATTTATACTTTCACTTGTTAGATTAATAAACGTGTGTAAGGTAAATCAGAAAAATCTCTATGTATCCAATTAATATGGGCAAAGATGGATTTTTAATATTTTTCAATAATGCAGTAGGGTAGATAAGCAGAGAATTTTATATGCAGCTTTAAAAATGTATACATTTATGACCTCCTAATACAGATATTCCTGTTTTGATTAAATTGTTTGGTAAATTATGCCAAGACTAGATAATATATTTTTACTGTTAAGCACTATAGTTAAATGGAGAAAGCATAAATTTAGAGTACTCATGTACCCATAATTTTGTGATTTTTCTTTATCAGCATCATCAGTATAACTAATGCTATCACATATTGTATACAATGAATATCTGAGGTGATAGTTTTATACAATAACAAACATTTTGGAGAAATAGTATTAAATAATAGTTTAAGCAGATAAAATTTTGATTTTAACAGAGTTGAGAACATAGAATTTGGCAACTATACAATTTGGGGCAGAAAAAAATTAGTATTATTTAGATGGTACTAATATATGACAAAATTTATTCAAAATTGGGACAGTTTGGGATTGAATAATTAAAATTTATGATAGAATTTCAGCTGTTAAAATGAAAATATTATCTTTTACTTGGTAGTCCTTAAAGGGGCTCTTATAAATGAGGTAATCTTAAGTATCTAGATTATTTATTAATCTTTATTAAAATATAAAATCATCGGAGAAAGTCAAATTTATTTATTTATTTATTCTTTAGATTTTTTCATTTAAGTATTTGGGAAAACACTGCTTGAATTGCTTTACCAAACATACTACAAAACCATAAAGATGCTTCCCAGTAGATCCATAACGGCCATTTTTGTTTCCATTCAAGTTCAAAAAGGCAAAGGGTGTGGAAAACGGACTTATAACTCCGGGTAGATTCTGTGTGAACTTCATTGACCCTATTCAAGTACTCAGTTACAAAACTTATGTAAACAGATTTTAACTACTATGAATACGTGGATAATAACATATCTGTATAATAGATAAAACACTGTATAACTTTAATAACAAGGGCAAAAGTTTCAGTGCCTCTCAGTTTTGCCCATAATTACCATGTATAGGGAGTGGTGCCTGCACAAATTATTATTTGGCACAGAATCTTTCTTAGCCCAAGTGTTGCACTGTGGCCATGGATGACCAGGACCTCGAGAGGAGATCCAGAAACTCTCCGGAGTTCCTCTGATGTACTTTTCCAACCATAACTCTAACTTTGAAATATTTCCAGATGAATACAGAGCCTCTATGCAACTTCAGTTCTGATTTTTTTATCTGACTTCCTGTAATGACAATGCATGAACCATCATCAGGCTGTTACAAGAACTTTCTCATTTCAGTCTTCCCTCACATAGTTGTGCCAGTTGTGCATGTTTAAGGAGACATGTTTTTTGGTTAATTTTGTAAATGGATTTTGTTCTACCCAGAAACTTGAATTTTTATTTAAATTACATTTCAGAAATGACCACTGACATAAAAGTAAATAAATAATTGCTACTGGCTTCTTAAAAAACTAAGAAATGGATACAGTGAAAACATATTATTAACACAATGTAACTCTGAAAGTTTTGAAGTATTTTCTGTTGAGATTTCTATGCATGCTAGATAGGTTAGGGCTCTACCTTTTAGTGAAATTGTAGAAAGTATAATTCTGGTAAAATTATTTTCTGATTCACCAATAGATAAAACACCAAAACCATAAATTAAAAATATTTAAATTAAGAAATAAATTATAAACAATTTTCATTCAAATAATTCTTTTTTTTCTATAGAACAAATGTTTAGATTTGTTTTCTGTCATGTAGAAATTGAATTTCAAGGCCAAGTTTTTCCTTCCCATTATGAACAACAGGCTAACATTATTCCTGTTGCTAGGTGATAACTATCCATTTCTCAAATAAGATCGCATGTCTCCTTTTTTTTTTTAAAGGTAGAAGAGAAAAATATATATGCTAATACATATTTTCTCTAAAAACTTAAAGCAAAGGGTTCTTTATGCTGTATTGTTACATATTCTTATATTTAAGCTTGAATGAAAAAACATAGAAAGTTGGTGCAAGTTTTGCATGGTTTTGATCAGTTACATAATTTTTGCTACAGAGGAAGTTGTTTTAGGATACAGTATTAAAATTATTTTAAGAATTACATTAAGGAAAAAAATGGACAAATGCTTATCCATATTAAAAATACCAGCTTATTCAAATTGGTATTTGCTACATATTAATATGTATAGGTATAGTAAATAATTTTGAAGAGAGTGATCAGCACATTTAAGGAATAAGTTTACAGGAGCCTCGGAATTATCTTGTGAGAATCAGAACCTTCTTCTTAGGGCTTATTCTCTATATCATTGACAGTCAGCAGCTAAAAAAAATTGTTAACTAGGTTTTTCCATCATCTCCACTAAATTGTTTTATGACATTACATGGCACTTTGATCTAAGTGATTTCATTTTCTTAATTCTATCATGAGAAAGTTGAACTGGATCTATCTAAACCTTCTTACTGAAATAGACTTCTCAAACTTCTCGATATCATAATATTGATGTAAGTGGAGATTTTTACTAGTTTCAAATAGAGAAGGGATAATTGTATAGTTTGCGCCCTGATATGCGAAACACAGGAAATAGGGAATGTTTTATAACTTTAGTATTTTGTGCATGTGTGTTTGTGTGTGTGTGTGTGTGTGTTGTTATTGTTAGCAACAAATTTACCATGAGGACAGTTTTTTGCTTAAGAATAATTTCAATTGTTAGGAAGTTAAAATTATCCATTTCAAGCCTTAATCTCATGTTTTTTTATCCACATCAGTTATTGTTTTTCAGTTTTTTCATTTTACAATTGAAGATATTGATTGGGCTAATGAACTAAATTTTGGTGGTCTTTAAATTGTTTTTCTTAACTGTAGTTACATTTACTATGCTTTTATTAAAATTCCAAAGGCTTCTTTGTTAAGAAACAGGAGTAAAACAACTAAAACAATGGAAATACCACCACCATTGATAAAACATGACAGAAATTTAATGAACTCATTTGGCAAAAGAAATAGGAAGTCCCCACAAATTAATGAGGGATTTTTAGAGCAGGTAAGAGAAGGTTTAAAGCAAATTCAAGAGGACATGCCTCCTGGAATGAATGCCACAAGTGAGTGAAGAGATATATAAAGAGATAGAAAATGAGACAATATCCTAGTATAAGATTATTTGGATAAAGATTTAGAATGAGGATCTTTGAAAGTATCTTTATTTTATTGCTTATATATTTTTATAGAAAATTTGGAAAATAGATAAAAAGACAGCATATTTATGGAGTTAGAATTGATTTATTATAACTTGAGGGTATGAAATTAGCATTTTGTATGCAAGTGCTGAATAGATTACAAAACAAATATCATAAAAGCATATTTGAACCAATTTTTAAAATTCCATTTATTATAACATCATGATTATATCTGAAATAATTCTAACATGTAAGTTTCAAATGAGTTTATATTCTCAAGGTAATAACAATAATAAATGCTATCTACTCCAAACAGTAATTATACTTCAATTAGTATTTTTAATGTGATACTGAAACCTGATATTTTTTAGTTATTTCAATATTATATCACATGTATGCTAAGAATATCATTTTATTTAAATTCGTTCTATTTTCCATTTAATAGAATTATAGATAATTATAGAATTATAGATAATTTAAGAACTTAAAATATATCAGGCAGTTAATCCCCATTTTGCAGATGAGGAGATTGAAAAACCGAGATGTACCTAAGGTCATAATATCACGTAGTCAGTAAATGCCAGAGTCAGTTTATGGCTGATAAATCATGACTTTATTATTACTCTTTGTTGCATCTCACACTCTACTGCTATTTGTAGAAAATTAGAATCATAATTTGCAGAACTAGAATGCTAAATTTAACCATTTTATTAGAAATTACAAGATATTTTTATTGAAATCCAGAATTTTTCAAAAGCTAATTTAAATCTTTTAAGACTGTATTCTGTACTTTTTGTAACATAATTTCAAAATCTGTCATACTAAAATGAAGAACATTTCTTATCTACATATACCTTTGTACTCAAGGTTGGAAATACATTAGGAGCATTTTGATATTGAGCTTAACTATCAAATGGAGCTTTTACATTATGTTTTATTTTTATTACTTTGGAAGATATATTTTTCCCTTGGAAAAGCTAATTTTTTGTCTGGGTAGGGCAGAATGTTTTCACTCAGGCCTTGAATTTTGGTGCAAATATTGCAACAATTAAATGTATTAGCCAAAGTGCTAACTTAGCACGCTGCATATTAAGTTATTTTCAAGAGTTATTATTTCCTTTCTTTAAAAAATAATGAATAATTTGTTCCTTCAAATGCATGGCACCGCACTTTGCTCCTTGACATCTTAGTATGTAGAAGTCATGTTTGCTAGGTTTCTTTACATTACAAAAATGTCTAAAGAGGTACATTTAAAATTCTCTGATGGTATAATTTCCAATATTTATGTTCTTGCCAAATGAAGATTCAAATTTTTGGAATAGGCTTTTGTAATTTATCTAAGAAAATATCAATGGGTTAAAATATAATCCCATCGCAGATTATTTTTAAGAATCTGATTAATCTTTTGACAGATCCCACCATAGGTGAATTACCAGTAATGCAAATTCTGACAAGAGTCTGATTTATTTTTAAATGTAAATTCATTGACTCTTGTCAATATGGTGGATTTTTGCATAACACAGAAAATGGCTAATTACTGGTGCAAATGAGGACTAATCATCAGGTTTTCTTTCCCTTAACATCAATGAACTCATAATTTTCAAAAGAAAATTGAGCTTTGTAAGTTTCTTGACTTCATGTTCTTCAATGTTGGATGTTAAATCATTATTTACACTTTTTAAATCATATTAATGGATAGCAGAATTTTCACAATTTCTTGTTCTGCTTCAGCACCCAGAAATTTTTGTCAGTATTGTTGGATGCTGACAAAATATTAATAACAATAACAATGACAACAATAAATATTCTTGAGCTCTTAATACATTCCAGGCAATGTTCTAAATTATTTATATTATGATCTTATTTAATTCTCACAACAACCATACATGGCTGAGGTTAAGTCACTTTTCTAAGTCACACAGCTGTAAGTAGAGAAGCCAGGCTTCACTTCAGACTCACACAGTCTGTCTCCAGAGCCCATAATTTTCACAAGAGTTTCTCTAAATAATTCAGCCCTGGAATGAGACTTCATTTTCTGCATTATTAATTTAAAAACTTCATAAGAAGCAAATTGAACCTTAGCTGATATTTAACCTTATTATCAAAAGACTTAACTAGTCTTTATTATGCTGACACCAGTCTCCTAAAATAAAATAGTTCTGACCTTATAAGGTTTGAATGTTTCATTGTAATATGACATTTCAGATTCCTGGGAATAATCGCTGTGCTATTTTATTTTAATTGCTATGCATAACATACAATGAAATGGGGAATTCTTCCATCAAACTTGAACTATTAGATACCCTTTTGATAATGAATCATGGAATTTTAAATATTTCGTTCTGTTTCATGTATTTTGTCATTGATGGTACTCATACTGTTTATCTTAGCACAACTTAGATTGACTTAACCAGTGATATTGCCCTATACATTATTATATTTTCATATCTTGAATTTATGTATTGTTACAGAGAGGGAGGGATATCGGCAAAAATAATAATGTCTGTTTAGAAGTTACACAATATGGCAGAATACTCTAAAAATAACACTAGACATGTTGATGAGTACACTTCAGTCCCCAGAACAGAATGACAATGGCCATCATTTTCTATAAAAGCCTTGAATTATTCATTTGCAGCAATTCAGAACTGTGTCCCTCTTTGAGTAGAACTCTACTCCCTGATAGTGTGATTATATTATAAAGCTATAGAATATTTCAGAAAATATTGTATCATTCTTTAGCATTCTCTTGGTTTTATCCAACCTTCTTGCCTTTTGTTAGCTGTAATTGTACCTGGCAGTTCTATATCATGCATGGCCTGCTCCTCAACAGAAAAAAATAAATAAATGATAACATATTTATCAAAATTCAGTGATTGTGCTATAACTCTCAAGGTGATAATTCAGGGCTTTAGAAAATATAATATACTAAGAGATCCCTACATTGTGTGATGATGTGGATTTCCAATGAATTAGGAGACTGTGAAATTAGAACAAGGCTCTCTCTTTTACTTTGAAAAATGAATGAGCAGGTGCAACATTTCACTATTATCTGTAACCATCATAAGTTAGTTGAAGTTTGGAAACTTCACTATAACAATGGTACCATCCTTTGGAGAATGATTATGCCTATCAAAGTTGAGAGACTACTATTTTTTGTGAAAAATAATGCGAATAGTCTCCCCATGAGTAACTTACTAAAGGGTATGATTTTTCCTTTCTCCAAGGAACTCTGCCATTCAGCACACACTATCTGAAGTTATCTAGAAAGAAGAGCAGAGTAGAGAACACTAGTTCTCAATCTCACTACATACATCACAATCAACTTGGAAGCATATTTAGAAACACATATTCTCAGATACCACTTCAAATATGCTGCATCAGAACTGGGGGTGCGGGTGTGGCAGTGGTGAGGATCTGTATTTGAACTCTACACAAAAATACAGTAAAGAATTCTTCAGTTCATTCTGGTATTCACTTGGGAATCCTTATTGTAACCTAGAGTTAAGTCAGACCTACTGGTCTGAGATCTAGCTTTACCATTTACCAACTGTTAAGTTCCTTCTTGTAATATTATATATACTTTGAAGAGTTTTGGGGGGATATGAGAAACTTTTCATGTTGGCTGCCTTGCATATATGGTATTTGACCCTTGTTAAGGTTTCTAAAATCAATAGCAATTACAAGTGGTCCCCAGGTTACGGACAGGCTACATTCCTGAGAATACCTTTAGGTTGGATTTATATGTAACTCAGATCCCTGATAAACAGCACATATATGGTAACAATAATAATAACAACAATAATATAATGGCTGACATGTGATAATAATAATACAGTGTAATACTGTTATTATAATAATTACCCTGTACTGTAATAATAAGTTACAGAATCTATTGTGTTTTCTTTTAATTCGTAGGCTAATAGGTATGTTACGCTTATTATTTTGATCTGCTAACCAAATCAATAATAACTTTTCCATTTCAATAATTAATCCACTGTGTTTCTTACTAATAATTGATGCTTTTGTTGGAGCACTGCCTTTCACATGTTCCATTATTCTCACTTTATCCTTTATAATTGTTCCCAGTAGTTGAGCAACTGAAGCCTAATGCTTTCCCAGTAAATGATGGCATCTGGCCTTTCTCCGAACATTTAATTATTTCTACTTTCCTTTCCATTGTAATCACCTTTCTTTTCGCTGCAGGCTCACCTGGACTTGCAGGGAACTTTTGCTTTGGAGCCATGGTCTTAAGGGTAAACACAGACTTAACAAAATCAACAAAAAAGATGAAAGTGATGCAGTATGTAAGCGACCCTGTAAACAATGAGACTAGCTACTAGTGTAAAGATACTGTGCCAACTAACCACTTAGACAATGTGGGTTTCTTTACATGCTCAGAAGAAACTACTTCCCGGATTGTTAATTTAATTAATTATAAATTATCCTTATGAGGAGCCTTCAGAGACCATTTATAGTACGGAATGCTGTGAGTCAGGTCAGGTCATCCGTAACCCAGGGATTGCCTGTACTATCACATAATTGTCATCATCAGCTACACTTGTGAGATAGGGTGACGGATAATTACTTATTGGGCCTGAGCATGAAGGGATTATATTTTTGCTAAAAAATTAATTATCTGTAACCACTCTAGAAGTTGTAGCTTTTGCCATAAATCCTGATTTCTCATTTCCACTTGGATCTGTATATATATATGTATACACACACACACACACACACACACACACAGCTGCATCTTTCAAAAGCTGCAAAGTCTTATAAAAACATGTAATTTTTATAGAGTTCTACTTGATATTTTATCTGTGCAGTTTGCTCTGTTTATTTAAAGTAAACCGTTTTACCTTCCACATTTTTCTTATTTGGTTTTACTAACTTATTTTATAGTGATGCAAGCAAATCATTTGTTATAGCAGAAACATATCAATTTTGTATCAATACAATATACAGTGTACTTACAAAATGTCCTGTCTAACCATCAGTCAGTTATGGGAAAGGTTATCAGTGCTAGAGACAAAATGGTTGGTGCACATCTGGTTTTGCATAGAGATTATTCAGAAATACAAAAAATTATCTGCAGATGCAGGAGAAAACCACGTTTTTGTAGTAGTGTCAGTTGTCCTGCAAAAATTTCGTTTGATTTAAGACGGACAAAATGGAAAGTAAAGCATTTTCCCAAAGAAAGATGAGAGGACAATCAACTGAGCTCACGTATCCTTGTGAGGGTTTTCCTTTGCTGCTGTAGTCTTATTTCTCACTCCAATTTTTGTTTCATGCTACCTACCAGCAGCTTGTCACTTTCATCCTTGAGGCTGCTGGGCTCCTATTTCTAGGGTAATGACATACCACACACATTCCCAGAAATGAGTCTGACAGCTCTTCTCCTTTATATAGGATTAAGAGGCCCCTGAATGCTTAAAAATAAAATGAAATATACTATGTGATTAAATTCTTATTATGTCTTAATTTCTCAGAAGGCAGCAACCATGGAATTTGTATTCTATAAATTTCTTTGCAAATTGTCTTTTAAAAGTATTTAAAGGATTAAATTAATCATTTTAGTTTTCTTTAAACCAAATATCACTGCACTGTATTTGTTTAGTTGACTTAATATTGGTGGCTCTTTTTCTTTGTTTAGCTAACTATATTCTAAAGCAATTCCTAAAGCATTGTCAATAATGTTATTCTATTATTCTGAGTTTTATATCAATGTGTCTTGCTATTTGATTAAACTAAAAAGCTTCTACACAGCTAAGGAAACAATCAACAGAGCAAATAAACAACCTACAGAATGGGAGAAGATATTTGCAAGCTACACATCCGATAAAGGGCTAATAACCAGAATTTACAAAGAACTCAAGCAAATCAGCAAGAAAAAACCAAACAACCCTATTAAAAAGTGGGCAAAAGACATGAACAGAATTTTCTCAAAAGGGGAAAGACAAATAGCCAATAAATGTATGAAAAAAATTGCTCAACATCACTAATCATCAGGGAAATGCAAATTAAAATCACAATGAGATATCACCTTACCCCCGGTAGAATGGCATTTATTAAAATGTCCAAAAACAATAGATGCTGGCATGGATGCAGAGAGAAAGGAACACTTATATATTGTTGGGACTGCAAATTAGTACAACCTTTATGGAAAACATGGAGATACCTCAAAGAACTAAAAGTAGACCTAACATTCCATCTATTTCTAAGCACTTTTGACTACCATTTGCAAGGCAACTCTAGGCAACAATTTTTGAGAAGGATGAAACTTAATTATCATGTTCTTTTCTCTGTGCTGTGTCTCCTTAAGTGCTCAGGACTCCCAGACTCAGTTCTCTCTTTATTGATCTCTCAAAAAGTGGTATAATCAGGAACCAGACTGTCTGGTTTGGCAGGAGCTTGACCACCTGCAAACTGTGCTACCAGGATCAGGCTTTTGGCTTCTCTGAGCCTTAATTTCTACATATACAAAATGAAGTTATTAATGGCATGTATTTCATAGAAGTGTATAAATATTAATTGTTATTACCCTCAATTCTTTAATTCACACTAGAATGCACATGACTGATTCTGATGCCTTGTGATAAATATCCTGGTAAATTTTCATAACTTTTCTATGAAGCAGAAACCCCAAAGGCAACACTCGATGCATCAACCTGAGGCAGGAAGATGGGCTGCAGTTCTGTGTTCCCAAATCCCTGAATCTCACCTGAGAAATGTGATGATGCAGTTCATCCTTATATTAGCAACCCTCTCTCTACTTTGTCAAAATTGTATTGAGTTATTCTTGACTTGATTTCATCCTGAAACTCAGAGAACAATTTTATCCTCCCAGTCTTTGGTAATGACATTGAATTCTGAGAAGCAAGTTGCTCTTCTCTCACTGAGCTGCTCTTACAGCATTACTCAGCTTTTCTTGTCCCTCTTGCCACAGGCTGTTTTAGTTTTCATTTTTTCTCACCTCTGATACTGGGACAACCTCCAAATCAGTCCATTCCTAAATGGCTTTACCCCATTTATTTTTAGTTTGTGAGGACTGCTTTAACAAAAGAACACAGACTGGCTAGCTTAAACAACAGAAATATTTTCTCACAGTTCTGAATGCTGGAAGTCCAAGATTAAGGTGCTGGCAGGGTTGATTTTCTCTGAGGCCTATCCTTGGCTTGCAAATAGGTCCTTGCCGCCTGTTCACATGATCTTTCCTCTGTTAGGCATGGCCCTGGTGCCTCTTTCTGTGTCCAATGTCCTCTTCTTATAAGACACCAGTCAGATTGAATTAGGGCCACCCCTAGGCCCTCATTTAACCTTAATCACCTCTTTAAATGCCTTATCTACAAATACAGTTGCATTTTGAAGTGCTGGGGGTTAGAGCTTCAACATATGCATTCTGGGGTGGTAGTGGAGGGGAGACATGGGCATTCAGTGCGTGTAACCCTTCTAATACCTTTTTCACACTTTTACCCCAGTGATCGTTCTAAAACAAGAGACTGATCTTGTTAACTATCTGTTTTGAACTTTTTAATGCCCTATTGTCTTTAGGATACTTCCATATTACTTTTTATGGCAGTTGGGGCCTAGTCCACATAGCCTCATTTAATAAATTGATCAAGACTGCCTGGAATGTTGCACTGAGGATTGTTAGGCTGTGAGGAAGCTTCTGAGAAAAGGTACTGTGATCTATTGACAATCTGCAACAGCAGCAGGAGGCAGACATGTACCATATTGCATATAGCAAGTTTGCTAACCCTCATCTGGCCTCTGCCTAATTCCCTAGCCTCTTCTCACTACACTCCCCACCTTTTCTTTAACCCTGATAAGTATTTGAGTATCTTCTGTATGTGCCATTGTCTCTTGATTTTCCTTGCTTTAGAAAATATTATTTCTTTGTTGTAAAGTTCTTTATATACTCCTTCTCCTCCTCTTCCTTTGCCTGGCTAAATCTTTCTCACTTGTAAACTTCAACTCACATTTCACCTTTTCCAAGGAGCTTTCTTGTTCTCTTTTTCCTTACTGTGACTCCTTCTGTGTACAGAAATTAGCATCTATCTCAGCTAGTATGAGCAGGCATTAAAACTACTAGTTTATTTATTTGTGTTTCTGAGGTGGCTTGCCCTTGTTTTATCCAACCAAAATGTTTTGCATTTAATAGAAACTCTATGTATTTAGTAAGTGACTGCCTTGAACTGTTTCTCATGTGTGTGGTGATATGTAATATTCACACATTGTTTTCTGTTACAAAGAAAAAAATCAATCAGATTTGGGAAGTGACAACCTAAAAGTGCTGCTGTCCATGCATACTTCTGCTAACATCATTCAGGACAAAACACCTTCCAGTGTGGATAAGACCATTCATTAGATATTCAATCCATATGAAACCAAGATTATAGAAGTAACTAAATGCCTGCTATTAATCCCAAAATAGAGTATCGAATTCAAAATATCATTTTGGTTCTATAGTGAGCCTATTTGGATCAATAACCAATATCAATGGCAAGGACAATATGGAGACATTTAAAAATAGTTTTTTTGCATAATTTTCAAGAATAAGTAGTTATATATAGACCTGAGTTGAGTCTGAGTGTAAAGGCACTCTCAACATGCTACTGCATTTACATCCATGTTTTATACAAGAAATGCAAATCTATATACAGGACAGGACTCTGATATTAATAATTGCCTTCAAATAGAGACTTATACCTCATGAAATGCCTAGCTATTGCTATTAAAACTTGTAATGGAAAATTAAAGCTGCTTTAAAGCTACGAAAGAAGTCAAGATGAACTTCCACTCTACTTGGTAAATGGGATTAATCCCTAATGAAAAAGTTAACTTTTTAAAGGACTTAATTGGAATGCATACCTCAAAGCACTAAATATAGGTAATTAGGGATGCTGGGCTATCTATCATCATTTTTGCTATTAAAAGCATGCTGCTTAAATATTGAATGTATATATGCACTAGGTCACATATCATTTTTCTCACTGGAACGTTTCTAGCTGTAACCCAGCACTTTATTCTGAGGTAACTTTCTGTCAAGAAATATTTGTATTTTTCATGAGAAAGATGCCTTAGTCTGAGTTAAACAGGTTGGTTTTATTCTGAACAGTTTATTCCTTGTCTTTGCTGAGGAGCTGGGAAAAGATGTTTATGTACAAATGTTTACTTCTTTTTCCCCTTGTAGGTTAGAGCTTCTGGGCTTTCAAGTACGGATGGTTTTGCACTACCTATTTTCCTATTATGTGTTTGAAAAAGGCTCAGTACATTAGTGGGTGTTTTACTCCTTAGATGAATCTTCTTAATGTTCCTGACAAAAGAGAGGAACACCTGGGAAGTTACATTTCTTTTTTTTACTTCATATATTGAAAGGAGTGACATGACTAGGACTATTTCTAATAGTACAAATCTGAAGTAAAATGATGCCTTATATTTTAGTGGTGCAGAAAATAGTGGAAAACTGATGCTTCTGATTAAGAACATCACATATTAATAACAGCTAATTAACTTTCAATTGAAGCATTGCAGCTGGATTATATGATCCTTTCATAAAAGATCACTGTGATAAAAGTGACCTACATATTTTTGCTTTAATCTTTATTAGTAATTAATTCACTTACAAGAATATGCTGCATGTTTACAGGGATACCCTGACTATATCAATAAGGTGTTTTTTTTTTGGTTTTTTTTTTTTTGCAGATGGGATGATAGGCATTTTCTTATAAAATCATATAGCAGATCATATTTTCAATCATTTACTGGAATGAACCACAAAAGAATAGATATGTTTATATCAGAAAAATAACATTTTCTTATTGATTAAAATCCTAATAATTTTCAAGGAACATAGAATTTTATACTATTAACCTATTAAATATGTAAATATAGTACCAAGAAGGAGAAACTGGATATCTGTGTGAATGTGGGGAAGAAAAAGAAAATAGATACCCAATCATGAAATAAATGCTTAGCCTTAAATATCAGAAATTTAAGGAGAGAGAGATTCAATTCCAAAAAGAAAGCTAAGCAATATACTATAATCTTCAAAAAAGAGAATCCTGCAACATCCCTATCCATTTCAATTGAACACAAAACAGCATCCTCCTTACCACTTAAATCAGTAATGATGGGTCCCTCTATTAACCCCTGAATTATGGGGGGGTACCCTGCAAATGACCAAATTCTAGAAGTCAGGGCAGAAGTTTCAATACCTCCCAAGTTTACCAAGCATTTAAGTTTTGAATAATTACCATGTATAATGAGTGGCACATGCACAAATTATCATTTGGCACAGAATCTTTCTTAGCCCAAGCGTTGCATTGTGGCCATGGATGACCAAGACCTTGAGAGGAGATCCAGAAGATCTCTAGAGTTCCCCTGACACACTTTTCTAACCATAGCTATGTTGGAGAATATACCAGAGGAATACGGAGCCTCTTGGTTATAACTTAAGAGTCAGTTCTGAATTCCTCCGTCTGACTTCTAGTGTCAACAATTAGAACCATTCGTCAGGATATTTCATTCCAGTTACACCTCACGTGGTTGTGCCAGTTTTCTAAGTGCATGTTTAAGGAGTGCTTTTGATAATTTTGTAAATGGATTTCATTGTAATCAGAAGCTTGCATTTTTATATAGATTATGACTTTTCAGAAGTGATCACTGACATAAAAGTGAACAAGTAAATGCTATGGGCTTCTTAAAAAATTAAGTAATGTACACAATAAAATCATAGCAGCACAATGTAACTCATGTAACTCTGAAAATCTAGAAATACTTTCTGTTGAGATTTGATTCATATTATAATTGATATGTTAGAGTTCCACATTTTAGTAGTAATATTGAGGCCTGATATCTCATGTGATATGTTACAATTTATAAGATATTTTATGTATCTTATTATTTAATCTGGACAACAAACTCTTAGATGCATATATAGGTTTTTAAAATAATAAAGTTTTTATTGTGCCATTTTACATGTGAATCATGTAAATTTAAGGAAGGCTAAGGGACTTTCTGCAGTCGGCATTCTCTAAGGATACTCCTCCTTTCTTTCCACTGAATTGCCATTGCATTCCATGTGCTTTATGACATGAGCATAGACAAAGGTAGTTTCCCACTTGGGTGGGCCCTAAAATTAACATGCCCCAAACTGATCTCACTAACCTCTCTTAGATATGTTAGAGAGGATTTGTATCTAGGGATACAAATCCCCTGCTACTTTTTGGTTTATGGGCACAAGTAGATGCTTAATAAATACGTGTTGACTATGTAAGCAGATGAATGAAAGAAGAAAAGGAGAATTTTGGGCAGAGGTGAGAAGACACAAAGAAAGGGCTAATGGTAGTAGATACATAGCACATAAGAATAATAATAGGCAATGATTACTCTTTGTTGTGACCATATCAGTTACAGGGTTGTGTTGTAACTTTAAGTAAAGCAGGAGATAGAAAGAAGCAGATAGATTCAAGAGCTGTTTTATAAGATTTGGAAGTAGATTGGTTGAGGAGGATGGGAGAGAGGTAGGTTTCAAGGGTCACACTAGTTTTCTTGCACTAACATCAGGAGTTCTAGATTCTAGAAGGCCAGATTTAGGATGCAAAAACTCATGAGCTTGCTATGGACATACTGGGCCTAAGTGCTTTGGGAACATTCAAGGGAAGTTTCATGTGACCAGTTGACATCACAGTCAAGCTGGGCTAAAGGCAGATAAAAATTTATGAATCACTTGAAGCCGTAGAATTCAGGTACATACAGTCTCCTAATCCAGGGCCTCTCAAATGTTATGTTAATGCTCCTACGAGTTATTTGCATATTTTGTTACAGTACAGACTCTGCTTAAATAGGTCAGGGGTGAGTCTAACATTCTGCATTTCAACAAGTCCCTGGGTGCTGATGCTGCTGGTTCTTGCATCATAGTTTAGTTTGACTAGCAAAGTACCTATGACTATCTAACCTTCTTAGTTTCTGAATGAAATGAGAATAAAGACCTCCCTCATCCTTGTAGCATTTTTAACACAGTAAAAAAATTAAAGACCTCCCTCAGAATGAGAATATAATTAACATCTTTAATGTCTGAAAATCATATACATAGAGGATATAAAGCAAAAAAAATAATTATAACTGAATGTTTGGCAAAATATTAATAATGGTTGTTTTGGAATGGTATAACTGTGAGTAGTTTAAATTCATTAAAAATTTTTAATGGTCTTCTGTATTTTTAATAATCTTCTGCATTTTCCAGTTTTAAAAAGAAGATCCTATGGAAGCAGTGTTAGAGCAAAAAAGTTATTTTTTAATATAACCCATTTTCGACCAACTGGGTGATCCTAAATCATATGCTGGGTTGGGTAGGAAGTTACAAAGTCTTTTGAGATTTAACTAAATTTGAATCACTCATCTATCTCTCCTTGTGTCTCAAGGGGACTCTTTTTGTAGATATGGAGTCTTGCTACGTTGCCCAGGCTGGCCTTGAACTCCTGGTCTCAAGCAATCTTCCTGCCTCAGCCTCCCAAAGTGCTGAGAACACAGGCGTGAGGCACAGTGCCTGATTTCAGGGGACTCTTTTAAGTGGGATTGGGGTGGAGGAATGCAAGTTATTTCTTTAGGTTGCCTCTTGCTCTGAATCCCACTAAATTTTCAGTTTATATTTCGACTTTCCACTCTAACCACAATGCTTTGTTTTTCCAATGGTGGGCTAATTGTACCTGCTTCAATTTCTTCACTTTATAAAGTGCCAAAAGGCAAGGCTGTGTGCGGGACAACATTTGACTAAGGCTTTAGTCTGGAACTGGGAGGGAAAGGCATTGGCTATCAGCAAATAACAAAAGAAAGAGCTTAAACTTAAAATATAGACAGGTATTTTATTAATAATGCCTCAGCCATTCCTACCTCCTAGAACTTTCACCAGCCATCCCTGTACAGAGAAGGACATTGCTCCAGCACCAGGGTGCTTCCTTCATCTGTGCTACTCAGTCTGCTCTTCTTTTTGCTTTAATTAATTGTTCATCCAGAATTCCAGATCACCACTTGTTACTGTAATGGGCACGGATATTTTTGTAACAGAAGCAAGGTATGAAAAATGAAACTCAACTTCCCTTATTTCTATCTCTCTTTACCTATTTCCACTTGACTAAAGAATGCTCATTCTGCTCATGACAGAAAATCTAACCTTAACTTTGAGAGGAGCAAGTATTTCTGGATCGACACATGATTAATTTAGGGTTTTCCTCAGCAAATTCAAGATTTTCTTATGATCCATGCTTCCTTTGTGGACAGAATCCCTGAGGCGTCTTCTGCTCTGTGCAATTTGCTTACCTACCTTGATATGCCTTTTGGGGCACAGGAATCTCTTATCTTCTTTCTTGTACCTTGTTGGGAAGCACAGGACATTGATATAGGTACCCTTAGGACCATCCTCCTTTGTAATTTTCTCAATTATTACTGAAGTACCACTCAAATGCACTTTTGAATATGCATTCCCTACTAATTTTGTATCTCTCAAGTTAC
This sequence comes from Lemur catta, assembly GCF_020740605.2. Taxonomy (NCBI): domain Eukaryota; kingdom Metazoa; phylum Chordata; class Mammalia; order Primates; family Lemuridae; genus Lemur; species Lemur catta. Next base: position 17,661,231 of record NC_059149.1, on the reverse strand, counting down.
CACCCCAAACAAGGCCACAGACCATTCTGCTCAGGGAATCCCCTAAACTTATTTGAGGTTTCTGTTGCTCTGGGAAGTTTTGCTGTCCTACCTAGTATGAACTCTGTGCCCTGGACCATTGATGAATATTCCCTCTCTTAGGGCCCATGAAAAGTATGTTCTTAAGAGCCTATGAAATAGCAAAAATTACTTTTTGAAGCTCTAAGGTGAACAATTTCAAATTTTTCTGCTTTTGTACCCCGTCCCCATGATATTGATTCAATTAATGGAGGGCAGCAGGGCAATTTTGAATATCCAGAAAAATGATTAAAATTTGTTAATATTCAAACAATATTTTCTTCTATATTTCTTAGGAAAAATCATAGTTGTATCTTCCTTCCTTAGCCCAGAATGTGTTATTTTCTTAGTGAAACATTTCTATTAAGATACATTGGAAAACAACTCTATGGCCAACTAGAATAATGCATTTTTGCTTTATTTTGTATATTTGTTATGCTGTGTTAAAAATGTTATGAAAACATAGCTTCATCAGCTGCATAGAAACTAAAAGATGATTTGAAATGTAATGAATTCTATCATTACAGAAAGGAAAACACTATTCTTAATCCATATTTGTACCAATAATGAACCTTATGATATAGAGAAAAGTAGAGCTTATCAAGATGGCTAGTCAAATATAAGTTTCCATAGAAACTCTAAGGAAGAGACATTCAGGTTGTTAGTTTTATCTAATCACTATTGACTTTAGAAAGTATAGTATCTCTTCTATCATGGGGAATGTGAGTGACTTTATTAGCAAGTCTGTCCTTTTTTCTCAGACTTTTTTAGCAGATGGAATATTTGTTTACCTTTACATTTGCATATTCTTCATTTTTATTAATATTCTAGATGAACTAGTTATATTCTTTGGATACCACAGATCCTGTGGGTTTTTTTTTTAAGAATGTGCTGTACCTCTAAAATATGTACCACCAAAATAATACATTTTAAATCGCTATTTCATACCTAGAATAATTAGTAGTATATCCAGGATCTATCCAGTTATACCTTAAAAATTAGGCATAGGCTCAAATACAAAATGTTAAATAGAACCATAATTATATTCTTAGTGATTATTGTAATTAGATTCACTCTCTGTTTTACTTGTGAATTACTTGACATTGAGACGACACTGACAAAATTTCAGCTGCTCTGAAAGTTTGGGAGCAAATTAATTTTTCAAAACACTACTGGCAATTTAACACACATACTAATTGATATTTAACTTTATGCAGTGAAATTGTTTCCTGAAAAATTAATTACCTTATCCTCCATTTGGGTTAATTATGAAGCAATACAACTTCAAATTAAAAGTGTAAATGGTTTTGATTTAATTACATTGTGATCATTAATAATGTAGGTAAGTTTCTTCCAGTAAAGATACCCATGATCAAAGAATATTTTCCAAAAAGATTCTTGGAATATTTTTACTGTATTTTTGAGAGGGATGACTGGGTATGTAAGTGGAAGATGAAAGTGTATTAATAAGAAAAGTTACCAGTGGGATTACTATGTAGAATCAGAATAAAAAATTTAACAGCCATTTGTATTTGCTTCATACAATGAGTACAATATTTAGTAACAGGAATATTATCAATTACTGGGAGAAAAGTTGAAAAAATATTCTATAAAATGCATCACACACAATAAATTGATAAAACAGGAAACCCATTGTTTTCCTTTGTGTATGAGAGGTGTTGTGATATTTGAAATGCTTTCATTTCTTGTTTGAATATTGCGTTTCCTGGGCAAGTTTAGTTGGAAATTTTCAGTGTTTTGACCCAATGCCACAGTAAGTCTTCTTTTAAGCAGGATATTTCATTCTTATCTATAATGGACAATGTCTTGCTCTTTGATAATGTTTAAGTACCTAGAGGGATAACTTCACAAATCATAGAAACACTGTGAAAAACACTTTTCTCATTATAGTCATTTTCAGTAATTTTTCTTCTTTGCTATACTTAGTGTCTGTGTCCCACAGAACAAAAGACTTAAATTTGACCTTCAGACATCAATACATGTAATAATAAATTTTAAAATCTTTTAATGATATTTTAGGAAAATTATCTTATGATGAGTCATCAATTAAAATTTACAAATTGACCATTTTTATTCTCTTGTTTTGACATTTTCCACAGTTATATTTTTAAGAACTTTTACACTTAATCTTTTACTAAGTAGTGATAATAAAAATGTTATCCATTATCCCATACAATTTTTATTGCCATAAAAAATAATGTGATAATTTATGAAAAACTCAAATAGATTAATTACACTTTTATTATTAAATTAACAGGTCATGAAAGTTTGCCTTGGGTTTCTGCAGCTCAGTCTTTCTTGGAGAGGAGTCAGTTTCAGAGAGATATTAATAATATTGCACTTAGGATATTTTCTCTAGTTAGATAACAACTTAGCAGTCGCTAATAAAAAAAGTTGAGTAAAATTTTAAAACATTGAATGTTACAGCACTTAGCCTAAATATGTAATTGGCAAATATGTAATATTAATTAGTAAAATACAATTCCATACTTCTATATATTCACATGGAAATTATAATTTACCTAAAATTCCTTACCAAAAACAAATTTGTTCAATTTCTGCTAAGGACTGGAAATGTGATCACCAAAAGTCTCAAAGCAATTTCTCTACCATAGTCAATAGTAGCAATATTACATATCTCTCAGATTTCCTCCCATTTAATAATTGTGTTTTTAGAGATATTTTATGCATATGTAAGTAAAATATCTTTTCTCCATTTTACTATATCAGTGTATATTTATCCTTATCAATTTACTATATTAATACTTTACTATAATTTATAGTATCAAATATAAAAGTCTTCTCTAATTGTATACATTGCTTATATTTAACATGAGTGGTTTCTAATTCAATAACCCCACATCTACTTATTAATATTTCAGAATTTCATGGTAATTGAGGCCCTCACCAATTCTAAAGCATCTGAAAGTTTTCATTTATTTTCTGCTACATTCATTTCCTTTGAAAACAAGGCATTTGCTATTTGACTTAAAGCTTTATTGTTCCATAAAATTCTAGTCCTAAAATAATTCCAAATATTCATTGAGTAAGTTTAGATTTTCATTGATGCTTCTCAAAATGTTCTTCGCTACCTGGCCTTGCAGATGCAGCCGGTGTTGTTTTTCTGATACCCTAAATAGACTACTGTGATGCCCTATACTTGAGCCCATCCTTGAATTACTCCTGGATGCTTTGACTTGCACACAATGCAACAATTCATTTCTGGCAGTGAACTGAATAGAATACATTAAGCACACATCCTGCATTCTGAACTGCTTTCTGTTTACTTTGAATTGTAATTCAAGGAATTGAGGTCAGGCACTGAATCTCTGGACAATGTTAACCCTTAGTTTTCTCATTAATTTTTAGTCCCATTTGCTCTGTCTCATTGCTGAGAATGGCCTGAGATAAGTTGGCTTCATGTGTGTTATTTGGGTATACGAAACAGGGAAACATTCTTCTTTCTCCCTTCCTCAAAAAAGTATGAAAATATGCCTTCTTAAACATAAAACAGGACATGACAGCATACCAATGCTGTCTGTCGTCAGCTTCTGTGAAACTTTATGACTTGGGATGCTTTGTACTCTCCATTCCCAGGAAGAATATAGAAAAAAGGCACCTTGATGTAGTTTTCTTCTAATTTTAGTAAACTTGCTCACCTAGTAAGTGAGGGGAGAGCAAAAATAAGCATCCAAATGTATTCATTTCAAACTCTAAATCCTACAAGAATATTTATCTTGTTCTTTCATATTTGGCCATTGGATATTTGCTTGCCTTCAAATAAACAGAGCTTGGCACTAGAGAAATTAAGGCATTGTCAGTTTAATAAGGAATCCTGGTATTTTGAAAGAAAAAGGAGATTAATAGTGTTCTTACTGGAATCTATACATACTATACACAGAAAAATCCACAACTAAATCGTGAGCATGGCACAGTAACCCAGAATATCAAATTTTCTCTGTTAACAAAAAATAAAAATGCTGTTGAAAACAGCCCAAAACACAAAATGCTAAACTGCACTAATCAGAAACCTAAAAGCATAAATATACCCTGCCAAAAGTAATTTAAATTAAGGTCAATGATTCAAAAGTGCCTAGGAAGGGCATTAAATAAATTAACAAGCTCTGTTAACTCTATAGTATGAAATTATTGAAAAAAATTATTGCCAAAAAATCAAACCTGAATATATTAAATAATCAAGCATCTAGATTAAATGACCAAATGTGCAGGACACACAATCATCAGAAAACCAAATTAAATGATACTGCAGGGTTGCAGGAACAACCTGCTGTGTCCAGATTCTAGGACACTCTGTAGAATTTTTAAAAGCCTCTTTTCTTACTAAACAATGTCAGATAAGAAATGGAGAGGAAAAATCTATAGATTAAAGGAGATTTAAGAGACTTGAAAAACAAGCTCTAAAAGTGGACTTTATTTGTATCTGGCTTAAAACAGATACTTGAAAATATCACAAGGCAATCAAGGAAATGTGGATACTAACTTGTAATTTATTTATATGATGCAATTTTTATGTTTTATGTGTAATAATGGAATTGCAGTTATGTTTTGTCAAAGTGCCTCTATTTTATACTGAAATGGTTACACATGAAATGCTATGCTTTCTGAAATTTACTTCAAAATAATTTGAGAGGATTGGAGAGTATGGATAAAACAATATTGGATACTAGTAGATAAATGTACACAGAGGTCCATCATACTACAGTATTCTCTATATTTATGTATATGGCTGAATTTTCTATAAAAGAGAGGGAAAAGATGTCCTTCAAGTTAACTTTTATGAGGATATCATTGCTATTAGGCTAAATATTCAAATTTCACTCCACTCCGGTACATCTTTATAAATGTTAGGTAGTGATGTGGTATTAGTCTGAATTACAAGAGAGTACAGGTTGAAAGAACCTGAGATATTAAGGAGTTTGTGGTACATATATGATAAAACATAGTTTTATATAGTTGAATATATAAAGAGGCTAAAAAATAACAGGTATCATAGATATGGAATGCAGTTGGTTTTTTTTTAAAGATATAGTAAAACATGGAGGAGTTTAAGTGATAGAAAAACTGGAGTCCAGTACTCTCCTTTGCTACTTGTCTAATTTTAGGAAAGCTCCTAAGCTTCCTTAACCTCAACTTCATCGTGTATGAAGACGGTCGTAAGAGTACTCACCTCAAAGGAATGTTGTGGACATTTAATACTTAGTGACGATGCTTAATACAATAAAATAAGCACCAAGCACCAGGATGTACATAATACTTTTGCTATTTTCTTTCTTTCTTTCTTTTTTTTCTTTTTTTTTTTTTTTTTGAGACAGGGTTTCACTCTGTCACCTTGGCTAGAGTACAGTGGTGTCAGCATAGCTCACTGCAACCTCAAACGCCTATGCTCAAGTGATCCTCCTGCCTCAGCCTCCCGAGTAGCTGGGAATACAGGCTTGCACCATCATGCCGGGCTAATTTTTCTATTTTTTTAGAGACAGGGATGTCGCTCTTGCTCAGGGTGGTCTCAAACTCCTGAGCTCAAACAATCCTCCTGCTGCGCCTCCCAAAGTGCTAGCATTACAGGTGTGAGTCACCACACCTGGCCAAGACTATGTTCTAAGTACATTATTAACTTGTATTAACTGATTTAATTTTCACGATAATCTTGTGAGCTAAATATTTTTATTATCAGGTTTTACAGATGAGGGAACAAAAAGACACAAGGGTTCAATAAATTGGTCAAGGCCAAATAGCCAGTAGGAGGCTGAGCTGAGATTTAGACTACTTCCTCTGTCTCCAGAATCTCTGCTTTTTAAGCAAGTACATGCCATAAGCAAAATGACACAGTAAATGCTTCATAAAAGGTTGAAGGATAAGTAGTGGTTGTTGCTTTTAGTGGTAGGACAACATCAAAGAAGTAAATTTTCATATTGTATTCATTAGTGTCACCCCCGCTCCCAAAAATTATATCTTGAATTTGAAAAATAAAGATTAAAAAAAGTTCTTTGACAATAGTTTTTCTCTCTAACAATGGAGAAAATGGTATTTTGAGCACTTATAATGTATTAATAATAATCATTGTACTGAACACTTTCCATAGATCAACTTTGTTTATAACAGCCAGAGTAGCTAAATAGGGTAGGAAGAGACGAGGAGAGTGAAGTTAGAAGATGGTGAATAATTTGCCAGATATCTTTTAACTTGTAAGCAATCAAAACTCTGTACACAGTGAAAAGTGGTAAAGTTGATTCCAGAGCCCATTGGGACATTTATTATCCAACTATCTCCAAGAAGGAATGAGAAAATCACAATTAATGTGTGCTTATTATCCTGATAATTTTTATAAATCTTACTACACTAAATTCTCATTACAATCTTTTGAGAAAAGTATTATCTCATTTTTCTATATGATGAGATTGAGGTTCAGAGAAATTAAATAATTTGCTTATAATCCCACAGCGAGTAAATCACATGTTTTCTAGTTTGTATTTAAACCTAGGTTGGCCTATCTTTAAACTCCCAGTTTTGACAGTATATCAAATATTGGCAGTTTTTCCAGTCACTTGAGACAATAACCCCCAACCCTAGTGTCGAGCAAAAAATGATTCATTTCAGTCTTATTTGTATTTACATATGCTATCATTCTCTTTTGAAATGATATTTTTCTTAACTAGAGAATACACTTGATCTGGCTGTTATATTTCCAAGTAGAACATGCATTAATGAATAAAATATTTAGTAGGTCTTATTCATTAGGATTATAAGCATAGTTTATTAATTGTTTATCTTACATATATGTACACAATCCTGTTCATAGACTTGTATATATTACCTGTGGTAAATTGGAACCATCAAGCTTTTGGACCATATGAACAAAAGGCCAGTAGGATTCAAGTTGAGATAGAAGAGAATATAAAAAGACATTATTCCAATCTTAGTTTTTCATGACTTGTTTGAATGTTAAGGCAATTTAATGCTGAGGATTGTTCTTTTGAGTAATGTACCCTGCATTAGCCTTGCTTTTTCACATAGGAAGCCTGCAGAATTAACTCAGTTTATTTCATTAGGCATCAAATTTTTACCAGGTGATTCTTCATTCAGTGAGTCACAGGAGTGGGGCTAAAAGAAATCTAAATTGTGCTCATTTTATTTAGGCAGCATCTTAATGGAGTTGGAAAGATAAAGTTATGAAATACATTCTGATGATAACAAAATGTGTGGAAATTATTAAACTGATTTAATTTGTGCCTGAGATAATTGGGCAAGATTTTTAAATTACATTATTTTTAGAGACAGGATATCTCTCTGTCACCCACATTGTAGTGCAGTGGCGTGATCATAGCTCACTGCAGCCTCAAACTCCTGGGTTCAAGTGATCCTCCTGCCTCAGCCTCCTGAGGACCTGGGAATACAGACACACCACTATGTCCATATATATATATGTTTTACTTTTTAAAAATGTTTTTGTAGAGACAAGGTCTCCCTGTATTGTGCAGGCTGATCTCAAATTCCTGGCCTCAAGGGGCCCTCCCTGCATAAGATTTGATAGAAGAGATGGGATCTGGACTGAGTGGCTATGTGGAAATTTCAGCAAGGATAGAAGGGGTAGCCTTTCAGATTAGAAGGGGTTTCAGTGAAAAACTAAGAGAATGTGCTTTATTCCAGAGCAAATACAAGTTGGTAGGAGATTTCCAAACAAGGGAAACAATCTTATACAAGACATGTTTAAGTAAGATTTAGTATGACAGTCTTAGTTTTGGTGAATTGTGTCAAGGAGGTTTATGAGCAAAGGGAATGCTATCGTAGCATCCATATGTCAAGTAATCAGGTATGGCGGGGAGTAGGTGATAGAACTAAGAAGGAAAACAGACTAAAGATGGGAATGGAAAAAGCATGTATACGTGGACAGATACATAGATATTTTTATACAAATGAAGACAAACTTAAAGATGTTGAAATAAAAAATTAAACCCTCAAAAAGTGAGAGATTATTTCTGATTTCATGTCAATACTCTGGGTATGCCAGGCTATTTGATCAATGAGAAATAGATTCCCTCTTACTCGATACTTTGCCTTCCTCTAAGTTGTTTTCTGTGTCTGCATGATCAAATCTGTTTCAATTTCTGTCCTTAGGATGAAGGAAAGAACACAAACAGGCCAAAATATTTCCTTTTAAACTAATGAAACAGTTTCCTTTCTTATGTTTACCATAGTGCACAGATAAAAATGCCACCTTATGGCCATGCCCAGCCACCAGGAAGCCCATGCCTTCATCTGTTTGTACTAATATGATCTCCATCACTTTACTTCTCTAAATCTTGGCATCTCTGTTGGTAAATCAGTGTTTACCTATTTCCTAAGTTTGTTATGAGGAATATTTTGAGATAATTATTTTGAGCATGATTCCTAAAATTTAAAAATGTACAAATATGTTATTACTAGTGTTTAACATACAGTGAAAAAAATATAAAACACATTAATGGAAACTATATTTATGAAATTGACTATTCCCAAATGTGAAAAAGCAAAACTGCCTTTTCAATCAGTTGTTTCATTTTAAGGATTATTTGCCATCACCTGCCCAAAACTATCACTACCATTCATATCCTAATGATCAGTGTAACATATTTAGGAAAATAGTAAATGAAGAACTTCTTTAGTGTAGAATGTTGGTTGATTTAAAAGGCTTGCTTTGAATTTATGTTCCAGCGTTAATAACAGTGCTTTTTATTCCAGTGCACTTAGCAAGCATCTTCTAAAATGCAGTTTATGGCCAAGGTTTGCCTCATTCATTTCAAGTAAAGTTTTTCTCAGGGGAGCTAAAGTGATGGTAGTTTACATTAAAAAGCAACACTGAACAACTGTAGCAGAGGCATAGCCATTTAAATTTCCAAAAGAGATTATGTAAGCATCTTATATTACTTCCTATCTTTTCAAATAATTTAATTTTTAATGGCAACAAATTTTCTGGATCCTTATTTTTGAATTATAGATAATTTAATATAAAAACATTGAAAATGAAATTTAGCATTCTAAAACATCTATCTGTTGGAATAAAATTTGTGTGTGTGTGTGGTCATATGTATTTAATTTTTTAATGACAAGAATGAGTAGTCACAAGAATTTATTTTTGAAGTTACCTGGGACAAGATGCTTAATGATATTCAAATTAGTGTATTTTTAGTATACTCATCATTTTTAATATTTTCCATTGTCTTGCCTCTATAAGAAAATAGTAAATTCTTTGATGGTAGGAAATAGAGAATCAATTCATTGGACTCCTTCAGTATTAGAGAAATAGTAGGTGCCTCACACAGCCTTACTTTATTAATGGAAAGTATTCAATACCATAAAATGCGAAAGAAATTGAGATTTGAAGACGTGCTTCAGGCCCATTGGAAGTCAGGGTGCTGGTTACAAGACCCAACTCTGGATAAATAGTGATGAAATCTGGTATACAGAATTAAACAAAAGTCACTCTGATAGAATTTAGAGTAAAATATACCAAAGGCAAGTACACATAATTTTTCAAGAAAGAAATGTAAAATAATCTTTAGAAACTAAAGAAAAATTCAAAGGCATAGAATGAAGTACAAATGGCTCCTGAGAAGCTGATGGAACTTTTCTAACCATGAGAAAAGAAAGCCTCAGAGCTATAAATATCATGTCAACACATAGGGGGAAAGCTGGTGGCCAGAGATAATCCCTAAGTTTTAAGGAAAAATAATAAAATGTATGCATTTGAAAAAGTAATTATATATATATAATTTTTCCTGATTTTAAAGCCTGAGAATTCATTTATGATATTAATATTTCTAGAAAAATGTATCTTTTAAGATCACAGAGAGGTTTTTGATTTAAAAAATGTGGGAAGAAAAGTTCAAGCTTTAGGAATGACCTTGACTCAAAAGGTTTGGCTTTATCATAGTGTGCTGGTGGTATAGCCTCAGGCAAGTTTTTTTCATATCTCTAACTCTTTGTTTTCCTCTATTTTACCTGCAAATGATGATATCATTAGGTTTAAATGAGATGACCACTAAAGTACCTTTCACTGTACAGGGCACATAACAAATTCTCCATGTTAAAATGTAAGAAAGTATTATTAGATGATATGGATGAAGAAAGTATAATGTAGTTATGGAAAATGATAAAGCACTACTGCTTAGAGCTGGTGGTAGAGTAAATGTTCATCAGCATGTTAAGTAAATATTAAATAGCTGTTTAGTGCTGGGTTTATGGATTGTCTCATTATCCATTCAGCAAATGTTCATTTGGTGCATTCTTTCTACCAGGCCCTGTTCTTCATGCTGGTAATACAGCAGCTAGCAGGAAAAAGTCCCCACCCTTAAAGAGGGCTGAGAGCAGGCACAGGGTGAGAGCTTAACTGTGAAGAAGATATAGCACCTGCCCTCAATGAGTTCAGTCTGGCAGAACACTCTTTCATATGTTTCTGTATCTGAGTTTGTTAGGAAACCTGTACTTTTGGTGAATAAATAATTTCCATGAAAAGGGGTTACAAGAGCAACACAAAGGATTAAACTTCCTTGTGGGCAAATACGTTGGTGTGTTGGTAGCTTCAAGTATTCTCAATGTGCCATAACATGTTCAAAATGCATCTCTCACAAAAGAGGCAAGTCAAATAACTTTAAGTACTTCTAATTTTGAATTCATCGATATCCATCACCTAAATTTTAAAGAAAATTATTTTCCAGAACTTAAACCACTACGTATGGTAGTTTAAGTGCTAAACTTGGCCTATCTACACTTTTTTTGGTTCTTAGCATTCAGAGTAGAAGCAGTACAAATGTCCTATAATTCCTGAGTTTTAAAGTAATGTTAACATGTAGTTCAAGATTAACACTGGTGTGGGATGGTATAAGTTTTCATTTTGGTTTGTCATATTTTTGTACTGTATCTATTCCATACCCTTCATTGAATGCTGCAAACATTCTCTTGCTAACTTGAGAGTGACGTTGTTATAAGTGAAAATGTGCTTTGACCTTATATGTTCTTGTCAGAAACTTCACAGCTAGATATAGAAGTGTTACAAGGGCCATAGGAATAAATATATCAAATATATTTATAAGAGACAAAGCAGCTTATAAAATATATGCTTTTTGCATATATTAAAAAAATAAGAAACCAGGGAGTGGTAAAGATAATTAAAGAGAGTAACATTAGATCAAGGGAAATAGTAGTAATAAAATTTTGAACATTTAGTTTTAATGATTACTGAAAAGGGGCACAAATATAGTTCTGAATTTCCTGGTCAACACATATAGGGAAAAAGTGGAGTTACAGAAATTATATTGCTCATAAGCTAAAAACATACCATCTCAAAAGGGAAAACACAGCATTTCCTGAGCCCAGAACTGCAGAGAAATAGCTCCTGTGTATTACCCCTGAAATATACACTGAGTCCTGTACTTGACAACAAAATATACTATAAATATTCCATATATCTTCTCTCAGTATGAACTGAAAGTCCCATGTTAAAATACAATCCAGTGAAAACAAGCCTACATGATCAAAAAATGGGGTCGAAGTGAAGCAGCACTCATCATTTGGGGAAAAATCTAGACTTGCTAGCCTGGAAGCCTACATATTTTCCAGGTCTTTGTCTATTGATATTACTTATATATCCAGGCTTCTGATAAGAACCAGGAGGAATTTTTCCTCCTCAGTGTGCTTTGATGAACCACTGCTACAAAACCCACTTTGGATGAGGCTAGGATTCTTCAACAAATATCTAGTTTTGAACATTGCCATAACCTAGATCTTGGAGATATAACAAACAGATTACCTGAAATCGCTTTTCCCCCTTCAGATAACCGAGCATTTCAAATTTCCCACAGCTGCTCCAGATAGAGAGCAAAACTGGTATCATTCAATTCCCTCTTCATTCATCTTATTTTTTCACCGGACTGAGTTTTCCAAAAGTAATTTTGTTTCCAAGTACTTTGTTTATTGTAGCATTATGTACTATAGTTTTCAACAGGATAAGTGCCTCACAGGGTGGTTGTGAGAATTACCATGATACTCTGCAAGAAAAGTTCCCAGCACAGAGTGCAGCACAGTACTTCTCATGTTTATACCTTGGAATAACCCAGGGAGCTTCAAAAAAGACTGTGTTTTACCTCCAGAGATTGATTTAATTGGTCTGAATTGTAAGTCTAGGCTTTGGAAGTTTTCAAAGATCTCTAGGTAATTCGAAAATGCAAAGCAATTTGGGAATCACTGAGCTAGCACCTAGTAAATACTCAGAAGGTTAGCGATTCCTCTTCCAGGTATACTTTGGTGGAAGCTATGGTGCTATAAGCATCACGTGCTAATTTGGAGTTCCCATGTGTATGTTCAATATCACATAAGCTATATAAGACAGCATTTTCTGTTTCTGTTTTAGGTGAGAACTTAAATTACAACATACACTTTAAAAGTACTATAAAATGTACAAATGCATAATTTATAGACACTAATCGTATCCTTTTCTACACTGAAATTTTAAATTTTTTTAAAAAAGTGAATCATGAGTCCAACTATTATAGGCAGTTTAGGCGCTGACTTTGCACAATGCTGCCAAGTAAAAAGATGTGCTGAAGCCTTCAGGAATGATTTGCAAGTCAGCAAATGGTAATAGCAGCTGCTTTATAGACGGAAGGAAAATTGTACCTCATTTTCATCTTCAGGGAATATGTCTAATTCATTTCCTGTTTTAAATGTGAAAATGTTCATCAGACTTAAAATAAAGCAGAGTCTCTTATGTCATGCACATAAAATCAATGTGAATTAATTGATAAAAACATGGGTGCACAGGGTTAGTCTAAATAATCAACAGGGACTCCAGTGAGAATAGTATCCAAGAGGTTCAGAAATCAAAGGCAAATTAAGAGGACACCTTACCTAATCCTCTCATCTTTCAGAGAAGGAAACCCTTTATTAAAGGTATCAGCAACATTTCCAAGGTCCTAAGAAGATAGAGTAAAAGATTCCAGGTCTGATTTTTCTGATCTTCTTGATTATGTGATGCTGATTATATCACGGAAAATGAGTTGCATTAGATACCAGTGCTCAAACATTCAAATCTGGATTCTTTTAGATCAGAGAAGAAAGCAAATTCATTAAGGTGGTGTCAAAGCAAAAATTGCACAAAGTTAAACAAACAAGGAAGACTTTATGCAAGACAATGGCAATAGGGGAAAGAAACCAGAACTAAGGGGAACATTTAAGTGCTGTGGTGTGAAGGAGAACATGTTTGTTAGTGGGCTTTACCCAGAGGAAAAGCAAACTTTCTCTGGTAATTCCAAAGCTCCATCCAGGTGCCCACTGGTTAAGATCCTACCCTTCCAGAGACTGGAGGATGATAGGGTGCTATCTTCATTGGTGAGGACATTTCAAAGCAATGGCTTCAGGGCTTTCGAGAAAGGTATGCCTGAGCTTTAAATCTGGCAGGACACTTTTAAGATTTATATCTCAAAGGGGTAGAGATCAAATTGACAATTTATAAGTTTTCTAAAGCAAATTCTCTAAGTTAAGTCAAGTCAAGGTCCTAGAGACCTGAAGACATCTGTCTAAAATCTAGTGCAGTGGAGGGAAATGTTAAGGCCATTGTTCATCCAAGAGCTTTCTCATTTTAATTCTAGATGATATCTTACATTTTTCAACTCTGTGTATTCATGTCTGTTTTCTTATTTTCACAACAAATTCAAAAGTTGCAACAACAGAAATTATGATTTTATAGTGGGTTAGGGTATTAAGGCACAAATTATGGATAAAATTATCAATAACTTTAATAAGCACCAACATCGACAAGTGAAGAGCTAGGATCAATGCACATCCCTTCTAACTGGCAGCTAGAAGTCCTCAAAGTTGCCATACTATTACGTATGTCTGTTGGCACCTTTGGTATTGGTAAAACAGAGGCATATATACATTTTATAAAAGAACAAGATTATCATTTCTGACAGAAGTTAAGATAAAAATGACTTATATTGGGTACAAATAACTGACATGCAGATTCTTTGGTCTCCCTGTGTAGGTCTGGCAGGCAACTTTGACCATTTGTTATAGTTGATATATGGCTAAAATATGGCTTACTAGCAAGCTGAGCAAATCAGATCATAACATGGTTTTAGTACAGTTGCTAAAAATTACCTCAAATACCATCTAGAACTACCTTATCTAATATGGTAGCCTCTAGCTATATTTGACTATTGGGCCCTTGAAAAGTGGCCAGTATGATTGAGATGTGCTATAAGCACAAAATATGCACTGAATGTTGAAGTCACAGTATGAAATAAAGAATACAAAATATTAATATATGGTTAATATTTCTTAGTGACTACCTATTAAAATGATAATATTTTGGATCTATTGAGCCAAATAAAATATACTATTAAAATTAACTTTACCTATTTCTTTTTACATTTTTAATTTTCCTGCTAGAAAATTTTAAATGGGACACGTGGCTCACACTATATTCTATTGGATAACATTTATTTAGGCAATAAAATATAAAAAATGAAATAAGTTTTGTCATACAAAATTATTTAGAATTTGGACAACAAATCAGATGATTTTGTGAACATTTTGGAAGCTATGAAACTCAGAGCCTATTTCTGTGAAAGCAACATTTTTTTACATAAGCTAGTAACATAGTTGTTTATCATCATTATCAAGTATTATGTACTGTACATAATTGCTTCTGCTGTACTTTTAAGCAACTGACAGCGTGGTAGGTTTGTTTACACTGCTCTCATCACAAACACATGAGTAGCATGTTGTTCCTTGACATCACTAGGTGATAGGAATTTTCCAGCTCCATTACAATTTTATAAGACTACAGTTATATGTGCAGTATGTTATTGACTGAAACATTGTCATACAGCTCATGACTATATAGTAAATGACTTGATGCTATTCCACTGATCATTGGGGCTCTGTGTGGTTTTTTTTTTCTTTCCTATTTATTCTCTGTGCTTCAGTTTGGATGACACAGGTCAGTCTTAAAATTCATGGATTCTTTATTTTCTTGTGTCCTATGTGCAATTAATCCACATACTCTTTAATAATTGGAAACTAATCAATGGGCACGCACGAGCACAAAGAGATGTAAATGTTATAGGACATCAAGAAGAGGGTGGAGAAAGAGGGGAGGGGTGAAAACCTACCTATCAGGTACAATGATCACTATCCAGGTGATAGGCACACTAAAAACCTGACTCAAGCATTATAAAAGGTATCCATGTAACAAAAACATTTGTACTCCTTAATATTTTGAAATAAAAAAGTGAAAAAATAACTATAAATATCTGTGATAAATATGTTAAAAAGTCTAGAGGGAATGATGAATGTAATGGAAAAAAAAAGATGGGGAATTTCAGGAACAACTTGGAAACTTAAAAAAAAAATCAAATGGAAATCCTAGAACTAGAAAATACAATACTCTATATCAAAAATTCACTGGATTGGAAAACATTTTACATTTGTAGTCAAAAAATATCTGTGAAAAAGGCAAAGCTAATTCAGAATGTTTGGATATTTTGAAAGTGGTTTTTCAGTTGAAGCATTTGGATGAATGATTCATAAAACATCAAATGTATAAAGACAGACTTCAGGGAATGATGCCAGGGAAGTGCAGATGCACAGTCACACCAAGTCACAGTTCAGAAAAGCATTATATTCACAAACACCTGCTAGAAGTATGCCTGGTAACATTCAACTTTTCTTGCTGAATGTGAGCAGTGTGCTGTGAAAAAATCACATGGGAGATGCTATGATGAAAAATACATAGTCCATACTATTCCGAAGTTTTTAAATTTTTGTATCCAATGCACAATTTTAACCCAGGACCTTAACAGGGAGATCAAAGCATGTGCATATCAAATAAATTTGTACCTGACACATCAGTGTGTTTGACATGATAATCTTTTCCCTTGTAAAAAATAAAATGTGTCTATAAAATTGATACTCTTGAATTCATTTCAATGAAGTTAATGGACAGTTGACTCCTTTTTCAGCTTATGCCCACATGGAGTAACATGAACCAGATTTACTTTGTCACTTGAAATGAGAATGACGGGAAAATATATGAGACAGCAGTTTTCAAGTCACTGGATAGCAGGTAATGAAGGATAATGATTCCTGAGAGACAGGAGACCAAATAAGCCTTATGGTTAAACCCCCTAAGTTCCTTGAGAGAGTTCCCAGGCCATGGAGTTGGGCAGTGAGAATCAAGGTACCTGGCAAACTTGCTGCATTGAGGAGTGGAGCTTAGAGTCCAGGGGAAACAAAGTGGCTAGTATTTGCAGGATGTTGTTCCAGAAAGGAGAGAACTGCACACAGAGAAACTCTGGGACTGTGTTAGGGATCCCTCTCTCTCAATTTTTAAGTTGATCAGTACATATGTATGAAGAGATTTGGAAAAAAAAAAAAACTGATGAAAGATAACAGTACCCAAAACTCACACAGGGCTAGGAATGGTACTTGTTTCTACCAGCCAGCTGGGAAAATATCATGATTTATTGTGCCTTATGTAGAGTACACAAAAAGTGCCTGCCTCAGTGTCCCAACAAAGCTTAAAAGCAAGACTCAAAAGGATCAAAATGTTTCCAAGTAACTTAACTGCATCCCAGAACAAAAGTCTAGAATATTTATATGTTCAACACATAATAAATTAGAATTCACATTATTTGGAAAATTACCAGGCATATAAAGAAGCAGGAAGGAAACTGACCTGGAAATATGGAAATATGTACCTATGCAAAGGGATGCCCACTGGAAATGATAAGCATGTGAACATGTGTAAGATTTTTTATTATTTAAATTTCTCCAAAAGATAAATGAATGCTTAAAGAAAAGTATAATTAATGTAGTGTGGAGTTTATAGCATACATAAAACTAAATTGTTGGACACAATAGCACAAAGGTCAGAAGTGGAGATATAAATATATATGGATATACACTGTTGCAAGACTTTTAAACTATACTTGAAGTAGTATAATATCTCTTGAAGGTAGACTGTGATAATGTAAAAATGAATACTTCAAGTAGTCACTGAAATAACAATATAAACAGTAATGGAAAATAAGCCCACAAAAAAGATGAACTAATATCATTATCATCATCATAAAAAAAAAACCAATTAGTTAATCCAAGTAAGACATAAAAAGAGAAAAAGGAGGCTTGAAAAAGTAAGAAACAAATAGCAAAATAATGTATTTAAACCTAAACATATCAATAGTCACATTAAATTTAAATGGTCTAAACAACCCAAATTAAAAGAGCCTGTTGTTCTTGAATAAAAAACAATACCCAATTCCATGTTGCTTATAAGAAACACACTTTAAAGATGAAGACAAAATTAGTTAAAAGTAATATATGAAAGAAAGAAAATCAATAAATTAATATATTGCTAGCCAGATAAATCAGAAAAAAAAAAGAAAGAGAAAGAAAAGACACAAATTATCAGTACCAAGAATGAAATAGGAAGCATTACAACAGGTATTAGAGACAAGAAAAGGATAAGGGAATACTATGAATACTTTCATGCTAATACTTTGAATAACTAATACGGAATTTAAAAATATTTTGAAAGACAAACCTCTATTCCCTTTAGCTTCACTAAGGAGTTCTGTCAAATATTTAAGGAAGAAATAATACCAATCCTGTGTAAAATATTCAAGAAAATTGAAGAAAGGGAAAATACAACTCATTCTGTGAGGACAGTAATAAACTGAAATCAGACACAAAGGTGATATGAGAGAAAAAAAAAACAAAACTAAAGACCTCCTGAACATAGATGCAGAAACCCTAAACAAAATTTTGTGAACAGCATCAACAATATATAAAATTGATAATGCATCATGACCAGATGGGATTTATCCTAGGAATGCAAGATATTGGTTTAACATTTTTAAATTAATCAATATAACTTGTTATATTAACAAAATAAAGAAGAAACACTGTAAAACCATCTTAGAAAAAGCATTTGACAATATCCCATACTCATTCCTGAGAAAAACATTCAGCAAACTAGAAATAGAAATGGACTTTCTCAAAATGATAGAGAACAGCTATGAAATACCTTAGGCTAGCATCACAATTAAAGATGAAAGACTTAATGCTTTTGTCCTAACATGAGAAAGAAAACAAAGATGTTTGCTCCTACTATTTCTATTCAATACTGTACAGAAGATATTAGCCAGTGAAACAGTGCAAAAAACAAACAACAACAACAACAACCACAAAAATGCTTCCGGAAGGCTTCTGAAACAAAGGACATTAATGTGACTATCCATATGAACAATCTGAGGGACTGTTTAAAAAATGGACCAGTACTAATAATGGCAAGACTTAAGATAAAAGATTAATATATGTAATCAATTGTATTTATATTGACTAGCAACAAATAATTAGAAATAAAAATACCATTTATAAGAGCATCAAAATTGTGATATTATTAGGGATAAATTTTCAGATGGTGTGAAAAAAGCTGAAAAATATAAAATGTTGCTAAGGAAAATAAAAAATACCTATATAACGGAGAGATATGCAGTGTCCACGGTGGGCAGACTCAATATTATTAGCATGACAATTCTCCCCAAATTGATTTCCAGTTTCAATGCAATGTCAATCAATATATCAACAGACATTTTTTATGAAAATTGACAAACAGAAATTCATAAGGAAATACAAAAAAACTAAAGTAGCAAAAATTACATTGAAAAAGAACCTAATTGAAAGCCTAACACTGTCTGATACGAAGACTCATAAAGCTATGATAATCAAGTCAGTGTAGCATTAGCACAAAGACAGACAAATTTATCAATAGAAGAGAATATAGTCCAGAAATAGGTGTACACATTCATTTCCAATAGAAATGCAAAGGTAAGTTTATGAAGAAGGTGAGTCTTTTCAGGAATGATGCCAGAACTATCAACTATCCCTATGCAAATAAATAACCAATATATGCATATATAAAATTAATTCAGCATGAATTGTAGACCTAAATATGAAGTCTAAAATAATAAAGCTTTTAGAAGAGAATACAGAAAAAAAATCTCAAAAACTTTCATATCTTAGTTAGGCAGAGATTTTTTTTATACTAAAAGCACAATCTACCAAAGAGTAAATGATTTTAAAATTCTATTCTTTAAGGGACAGCATTAAGGAAGACAAAAAGACAAGCTAGAGTGGGTGAAAATATTTGCAAATTATAAATATGCTAAAGTATTTTTATCAGAATATATAAAGAATTATTGGAACTCAATAATAACACAAACAACCCAGTTAAAAAATAAGCAAATGTTTGAATAGTCACTTTATCAAAGAAGGTACATGAATAGGAAGGGAGCTCATGGAAAGATACTCACCATCCTTAATTATTAGGGAAATATGAATTAAAACTGCAGTGAGATACCACTACACATCTATTATGACTAAAATCATAATGACTAATCTTACCAAATGTTAGAGAGTATAGAGAAAAAGGAGCTCTCTTTCACTATGGGATGTGAAAGGGTATAACCACTTGGAAATATAGTTTGGAAATTTCTCAAAAGTTGAAAAATATGCTTGCCATTCTACTCATGAGTATTCACCCAAAAGGAAGTGAAAGTATCTCTATACAAAGATTTGTACACCCATGTCTGTGTCAGTTTTATTTGTAATAGTCAGTTCTTGGATGTCCAGATGTCCATTGAGAGGTGAATGGATTAAAAAAAAATGATGCATCATTCACTGAGATTCTATTCAGTGATGAAAATGAATGTATGATTGATACATGCTATAACATGGGTGAATCTCAAAATAATTATACTGACTTAAATAAACCAGACCAAAAAAAAAGTACATGCTATATGAGTCCATTTATATAGAACCCCAAATAATAGTAAACTAATCCACAGTGTTATAGGTTAGATCAGAGTTTGCTTGGAGACAAAGGTTGGAGATTGACAAGAAAAAAGAGGGATTACAAAGGGGCAAGGGAAAATATTTTGGGTTGATGGATTATCTAGATTGTAATGATAGTGTTCTAATTATATAAATATGTCAAAACTCATCAAATTATACACTTAAAATATGTGCTGTTTATGTCAATTACAACTGGATAAAGCTTTAAAAAATAATGATAAGAGTGGATATTTGCATGTGTAGTGGTGGGAGACAGCTGGGGGGAAGGTAGAGTGTTACAATACAATTACTGCAGTGGCCTCAAAATTTAATATCTCATAGACACTCAAATTTAATAACAAAAAAGTTGAAAATTGTGGGAAAAACATTAGATTTTAAGCCACAAATTCAATCTGATGTTTTTATTTGAAAGAAGGCAAGCAATCTAATTTTACTGAATATGGGAGTGCTGAGTTAATTGGGTCATAGTTCCTCAATAGCTTTACATATTTCTCAATCCTATCACATGTGTCAAGAAATACAAATGTGTTTTAGTAGCATAATGACTAAAATGTTCTCATAAGGCTGATACTGACTGTATAGTTAAAGGAAATGTTTGTTCTTTGGCACTTTTTTTCCATCTTTTCTTTGCACAGGAAAATGTTATTTATGACAAAAAAAAAAGCCCAAGTAAAAAATCATCTAGGTCCTTAAAAAATTTTATTTGACCTTCGTAAAATGTGAAAGTGTTGGCCTCCAACCATTACCAATAATATATATATGAGTGAAATCACAAAGTATGTTTCCTATGCCCAAATTGCCTTCCCAACTACCACAGCTGAGTTATTTTCTTCTAGCCTTTGAACACTCAACTTAGGAGTCACTTGCTCAAGGCAGCTATATTTAAGCCTTCTATCAATATCACTTTTTTTTTATTCTTATTTCAGCATATTGTGGGGGTACGAAAGTTTAGGTTACGTATATTGCCCTTCCCCCTCTCCCCCCCAAGTCAGAGCTTCAAATGTGTCCATCCCCTAGACAGTGTGCATTGCACTCATTATGTATGTATACACCCATCCCCTCCCCCACCCACATCTGCCCGACACCCGATCAATGTTATTCCTAAATGTGCTCTTAGGTGATGATCCCTTTCTTAAGCTGTTTATAATTCACTTTTGGTTTTCTCAATCATCTGTATACACATCTTATATAGCCCTGAGCGCCTCCATTTTAAGTATCCATTGACTGGTCTATCTTGCCCCTTTAAATTTTGAATATGTTAAGAAAATGGAATATGATATTTTCATCTCATCCTAATATAGGATCTTCTGTAGGATAAATATTTAATAAAATGTTAACTAACTTGATCAAGTTTGGGATATTTCCCTGGTTTCTATCAAATCCTGAAAAATCCCTCTTTTCCCACTGTGCCTGCTCTATAAATCTTAGTAAGCCTCAACATAATGCTGAGGTTCTAAATGTCCCCGGCAGATCTATTCAAGTGATTTTAATCAATCTGTCACAAAAATCATATTAGAAACTACAATTATGTTGTACATTATATATTTGATAGGATCAAGATGAGATAACCCAAATTGCTCAAATAAATCAAATGAAAGCCATATGGAGTGTGGATTCTGATAGTAATTCAAGCTCTAAACTAGGGGCACACAATCATTGTAACCAATCTGATGAGACACCAAAATTGCTACATTTTACTCTCATGCTTATTATACATCTTTGCCCAGATTGGACTCAATAAATTCTAGTTGAATTAAATTTTGTAGAAGATGGGTACATTGTGTCACCCATTCATGTAATTCAAACAAATGCTTACTGGACACTTTAGATGTGAAAATAATTTGCTGTTAGAGAGCTGTGTGATAGGAGTGACTATCCCTGGATTAGGGCTGCTACACTTCTCTGGGTTGCTCAGTTATCTGCTTGTGAACCTGCAGGTTTAGGTACAGATTTTTTTAAAAAATCAGTTTTAATCAACATTTCACTCCAAGTTTTTCTTGAGTGTCTACTTTGTTTAAATGATGTTCTAGTAACTGGAAATAAATGGCAAGTAAAATCAGGCAATGTTCCTTTCTTCATGAAGCTTACAGAAGTCAATCAAATAGTCATAAACTAGGGTACAATCAATTGTGACAAGTGTCACTGATATATGAAATGCTCAAAATGACCAGTATTTTCTGAGTGGTTTGGGGTGGAAAAGTACAATGAGTTCAGGTTTAGATATGTTGAGTTTGAGATGCCCTTAAAAGATACAAACCTTGATGTCAAGTAGGCACCTGGGCATGATAGTATGGAAATCAGAAGAGGGTTAGAGATAGTTGTGAACCTTCTTTATTTAAGTCATAATTGAAGATGGAAATGTGGATGAGATCACCTAAAAAGAAAGTAAGGAATGAGTGGAGATGAGGATGGAAATAGGAAAACTTGATGGAAAATGAGAATTTGTGCAACACAATCTGGAGGTAGAGTACCAGTCAGAAACCCTATAACCTTGCGCTTGAAACTGTTATTGGTGAATCAGTAATGTGTAGTAGGAATTTCAAATTATTAGGACTTCTGAATTAGAATCTGAATTTTAGCAATATTTCCAAGTAATTTGATTGCATATTACAGTTTTAGCAGTGCTACCATGTAATACTCTGTGTTTTAAGAAAGTACTTTGCAGTAAAGTACTCATTCCACTCCCCACAAACCCATGAGCAACTTAAAATGAGAGACTGTAACTTTAAGAATGTAATTTTAAGCATCATATTTCTGGTAATTAGCACAGTTCCTGGCATATATTCATTTATCAATAATTGGATAATGAATAAATAAATGTAAGACTGGAAGAAAATGAAAGGTAAATGAGTGTGTGCTTGCTTTTTTTTTTTTTTCCTGACTGCCACTATTTTTTTCTTCATTTCCCTTCCCCAAATTCAAATACACCTTCATTCAACTTTGACCTTGGTTGTGGTTTAGATTTATAGCTTTCCCATAGCTCTTTATCATTCATTGACTTTCCTACAAATATTCTATTAAAATACTGCTGAGTTCCCTACACTTCTCCATGTTGAACAACACATCTCTTCTATACTATTTATGCAAAACAAAACAAAAAACTACAACCCAAAGCCTATTTAAAGCAGATTCAGGCACATTAATATCATGTTATATTTCATTTCTTTTTTATAATTTGGTGCTTTTACAGGAACAAATCAGTGTTAATATTATTCATAGCATTTCTAAATAGAAACTGATAAATATAGCATTAGTAAAATTATGCTTTTAGATATTTTTATCTTATTTTTTTGGAAATTGGAATACATTTTTGATATTGAATATGAAAAATCCTCTATACTCTTTTATTCCCCTAGAGCTAATCACTATTAACAATTTGTATGTATACGTTTAGATTTTTTATAAACATATAAAATTATATAGTATGATATGTATAGAACAGTTTTCTCTGTTATAAAATAATAATATGGAATTGAAAAGAGATTATTGTTTTTAACCTAATAGCATATTATCTCCTTTTGATATAATTATTTATTTTCCTTTTCTCATCTCTGACAACATGGATACTTTTCCTTTTTTCCCCTCCTCTCTCTATATTTTTTTTAGGAGCCATTTTTGCCTTGGATTTGTTTATATTTTTGGTTATCTGTCTTTCAGTGTATTTTTGTTTTCTAATTTATTTATTTGTTTTACATTGTAAAACTGTCCTTTGTAGTCTTTCAGGTGCCTCCTCTTGTTCATTTTTTCAGTCTTAAATAAATTCATTATTTTAATAATTTGTAATAATGAAGGCAATTAAGGCTATTAAATTTGGGGGCTGCTCATTGGGCAGCATCCTATAGGTTTCTTAATCCAAAACATCTGCCACTTTTGCTTTGGTTTCTTCCTTGAATGGGAGTAAGAGGTAGACTTTTTTTTTTTAGTTCTTTTAATTCCAAATTATAATATAATATCATTATTCTTAGGTTTGCTGTGATGAAGTTTCAGATAATCTTAAAAGATGTCTACTGGCTAGAAACTATCAAGTTTAAATTTCGGCCTAGTATATAATGGGTTTTGATATAATTATTCCATGAGCATTAGATACTTATATGTATTTTCACTACTAAAAGTAAGATATTATAAATAGGCAGTTTGAAATTAATACAGATCAAAATTATTGGTCATATTATTCACATTTTCCATATAATTTCTTCTCTACTTTATAGATTTATTTTAAAAAGGCATGTTAATTTCTGATTAAGATTATAGTGCATTAAATTCCTCCCTGTATTGCTAGCAACTTTTCATTCCTTTTATATTCTTGTGCATTTGCTTGGTATATAAAGGCTTGTGATCATCATATAACATTCCACTTGTTCCTGTTTAATATTTTGACCTAAAATCCTACATTTTTAAAAGGAATTGTGTATTGCTGCCCGTGGTTTCTTTTGTTTGCATTTTTTAAATCATCATTGGCTATTCCTTTATTTTCAGTCTTTCTTCTCATTTTTCTCAGGTATGTGCAACTCAAGCCCCAATCAAGAATGGCATGTGGCTCTGGAGATTTTACATCAGGAAACATGATTAGCTAGAGGTTAAATGTCTCACCTAACACTTCGGGGTGGACCAGATTTGAGTGCTACCATTGAGGAGGAGGTGTCAAACGAGTTGGATTCATAGTCAGGTCAACTCGTGATATCACCTCGCTTCGCTGTGAATTTGGGAACTGTGGTCCTAGAGAGTTGCCCTCAGTGGTTCCCCTCCTGAGTATAAAGATCATTCTCATAGGCTGTTATCCCCCCATTCCCAATAAACACATATTGTGATTTCTAGCACCTACCAACCTTTCCCAGGAATATCAGGCAGAGATGAATCTCCTCCTGGGTGAATTAAAGATAAGTGGATAAAAGGTACATGGTGTATTCACCTGAGCTCCCACAAGGCAGGTGAGTGGACTTAGTATTCACAAACTTCCATCAGTTTGGGGGACACTGAATAAGGGTGTACAGTAGAAAGGCCAGCACAGCTTTCTACCTCACTTTTATATATACATCAGTAGTGGGGTGCTGTGGTCATCCCCAGATGCCCTATTCAGGACTGAAGCACATGTTCCTCTGGGTCTAAACCTTCTAGCTTAGTTCTTCTCTGAGAATTGCCTGGACTGCAGAGAGCTGCTTTTCTTGGGGTGGGCATATCCAATAACTACTCAATACAGGGTTATGAAAGCCATACTCCCCACTTCAGGTCTACTCTTCAGGGCCATCCCACTGCACATCTCCACATGGGATTGGCTAAATCCAAATTCTTTCTCTGCCCAATCTTGTCTTCTGTACTCCCTGGGACAAGCAGTGATCCTGATAGTTTGCTTTATTGACATCCTGCATGCAAATCTCTATCTCAGAGTCTGTTTTTCATGGAACCCAGCTGGCATCACCATCTCCACAGAAATACAAAGTTATAAAGGCCTAGGCAGGGCATCTTCCTGATTTCTAGTGATGCAAAATTTTTCTTCTTTATGATTGTTGAGGCATCTCAGTGAGGAATAAGAAATGAACAATACTCAAAGTTGTGTTAAGGCCTCATCTTACTTACATGTCTCGTGATGTCTTATGATAAAATCCTAAGATTTCATCTGTGTCATTGCAATGAGTTAATGTGTTTTGTGATGCAATCTTGAAAATAAAGGCTAAATCAGGGAAGAAAGATCGGATGAGGTGACCAAGAAATTACTAAGATGTTGACAAAATTACTGAATGGAGGAAGTGGAGGGGACTTCAATTAAACCAACCCTTTCAATTAAATTTTAACAATTAGCAATTACTTTCCCTGAGCTAGTTTAAATTCCAAAACAATACCATCTGAAAATTAGAAAATGAATATTATCTCACAGGATAGCTCCCACTGTTTGGAATTGTTATGTTTGCCAGTTTAATTCCATTTTCTCATCTGTATACATTTGTTCATTCATTCAATACATTATTTTACTGCGCACCCTGTGTATGCCATGTATGGCACTAGGCCTACCTTCCTGCTTAATTTTTTACTGTCCCAGGAGTATTAACCATGATGTAAATTGTTTACCAAATTTGTGGGCCTTGCCTTTGATAACGAGGTATAAGAGAAAAAATGTTTTCAAAGCAGTGCCAGAGCATGAGACATCCCTGGAATTATGGATTGGACACTATAGCAAGTTGTTCCAGAAAGCTATTAGTTACCAAAATACCATGAGGCTGATAAGTGAAAATAAGAAAAGCTGGTGGCAGACTCCCATGTTGCAGAAAGGGCTGTGTGGGTGAGATGGGATCCGACAAAGACAGACTTAAAATTATACACACTTTTCCAAATTATTTCTAAGGGAATTTAGAGATATTTATGTTTGCAGATAAACTAAGATACAGAGAAATTAAGAGACTGGGACAAACTCAAAAATCAAATAGAATCAAAATTATAGTCCAAGAATTTTCCCACTGTTTAACTTGACCCGCCTCCTATTTCCCAATTCTGCTTAGAGCAAGCCTTGAGGAGACCTCAGGGCTAATCCCCTATTGCCTGTGATATATTTTATGGATTTTCTCTTTTTCATGTCTGTGATGGAAAAGAACAAACTGTTCTCACAATATATGGCTGAAGTAATTCCAGCTCTCTTGTTCTACATATCTTATCTCTGACAAATTTCTTTATGCAGTACAGTTACCAGAGTGCAAACATCGTGTGTTGCATTGGCCCTTGTTATGTTTAAGTATGCTGTTTAAACAGTTATCTCTGTGCCAATCTTTCACATAAATCCAATTGATCTAACGTTTCCTTAAAAGACTAGTGATTGTGTTATTATTCTTATTCAGTTACTATGTCAAATATACAAAAATGAATTTTCTATATTTTCAAATTGGAAAATATTTTCATATTTACTAATGAAGTACAGAAAAACCAATAAATGCTCAAGCTGAATAATATTATGTATTTTTAAGCAGTATTGAGAGATTTCTTCCATGATATTTAATGTAACTGTACATACAAATAGAATACTAATCTATTTTTTTGTGTGCATGATAGATCATAAATGGTGCAGACCATTTGTGATGACCTTGACCTGACTTTTTTACCCCTTTTTTAGTGTTTTTTTTTTTTTTTTGTTAAGAGCATAATGTCTATTAACATTTGAGGCAATATGTCTTTTCTTAAACTCATGGTGTAATATATTAAGGTATAAAATATATTAAGGTATAAAATGTACACACACACATATACATACATACTATGGTCTATATAAGAAGCTTTCATCCCTTAAGAAAAAGAGAGATGAATTTTCTATATTCAAATATATTTCTATATGGTACAGACCATATGTGATGACCTTGACCTGACTTTTTTACCCCTTTTTTAGTGTTTTTTTTTTTTTTTTGTTAAGAGCATAATGTCTATTAACATTTGAGGCAATATGTCTTTTCTTAAACTCATGGTGTAATATATTAAGGTATAAAATATATTAAGGTATAAAATGTACACACACACATATACATACATACTATGGTCTATATAAGAAGCTTTCATCCCTTAAGAAAAAGAGAGATTGAGGAAAATAAATCAGAAACTTATAGACATAATAATTCATATATAATTTAGGGAATTCAATGACACGTTTGATGTTGAAGGAAGCAAAGAGACTAATCTTTCTTCCCCGCCCTTTTCATTATTTTTCTTTATTTCCTACATTTATTGAATGCTTGTTACATGGTCTTAAAAGTTTGCAGGTTAATTGGAGAGGGAGACATCCAGTAAAATAATTAAAAGCTCATATAATAACTTCTCTGCAAGAAGGAATAAGACAAATATTTAGAAGCCTCAATAAATTAAGAAATAGATTGACTTGCTCCCTTGTGACAGTGTGTAGGGAGTAGTTTGGGGCAGTATTATCATACACATTGAGGGCAGCTTCTGTGTTCCCCATTGGGCAATCCTGTACTACTCAACCACTTATACTACTTGCAGGGTTATGGTGAATCTATACATTAATTTTTTTATTTGTGCTTTTGTTTCTCCTGCAATAACATTTGCACAGTAGTCCCCCCCATCCACAGGGAATACGTCCCAATACCCTCAGTGGATGCCTGAAACTGTGGATAGTACCAAACACTATATATACTATGTTTTTTCCTGTGTATACATAACTATGCTAAACTTTATTTCATAAATTAGGCAAATAAGAGATTAACATCAATAACTAATAATAAAATTGAACAATTGTAACAATACACTATAATAAGAATTATGTGGATGTATGCGTGCTCTTTCTCTCTCTCTCAAAATGTTGCACTGTACCTTGAATAGCTGAAACCACAGAAGGCAAAACCATGGATAAGTGGGACAACTGTGATACACATTCTGTTTCTCTGAAGTCACCCCATAACTTTCTTCATTTGCATCTAGAAGGCAACATGTTTTCCAAGATATTTCAGAGAAGTTCATTGTTTCTACAGTCTACAACAGGTCAGTAGGCAGTCCATTTGAATCTAGGATGGTACTTTAGGATAGGGAGAGATTTACCAAATAATAAAAATATTGATGAAAGGAAAATGATGGAGCTGAAAGAATCAACAAACTGTTTAAGCTCATTAGCAGACAAAAAGTGCCCACAGATTAAAGTGGGTACATTAAAGTGGTGCACTTTAGGCACCACTGAAGCATTGATTCAGACCCTGATACAAAGGAGCTTACAGTTAAAAGGGTGAGCCTAAAAAAGACATCCACTGATAAACAATAATGCACTTTCTTCGTTGGTAAAATCTTAAATTTGCTTTGTCATTTCTGCTTGAATTTGTGTGTGCACGTGTACACACATAGTATTTCCTTGGAACAAAAAGATGGTATTCCTTGTTCTCTTCTAAGTTGGAGACAATTTTACTTTCAATGGCCACATGGTTCTGTATTCATAGAACTAAACTAGCTGCAGAGTGTGTAAAATATTATTATTAATTTCTTTAATTCACATAGACAATAATAACTGCTGATTGGTACAATATAAGTAAATAAGCTTCTTTGGTTATTTCTTCACAGTTCAGGAGCGATATACTATTTATGGCCACTGATTAATCACATAACGAACTGTATTATGACTTTTGACTATTTCACATTGATGTCTCAGTAATATTCAAGTTGCTTGTCAAGGATGGATCACTTTTCTTAACATGTCTGGTATTGCACAATGCTTAGCCCAGAGCTGTGACTGTTGTGTCTGGTCAAGAAAAAAATGAAGCTGCTCACAAGATAAAAAATGAAAATTATGTTCTTCAACCGCTTTTGATGGAGTTAAAAAAGATTCATACTTTGTGGTACTTTTTAGCCTATAAAAATATGACTGCCAACATTTTCTTTGAATCATTGCATCTTAGGTGCTAGTTCTTGCTCTCAGAAGTGCTCCTTTGGTACAATTCCCAAAACCATTTAAAGAAAGATGGGAGCAACAACTCATGTTCTATGATAGCTTAACCCATGGCCATAAATAAAAGAATCAAGCCAAGGAAATTACAGTATTTTATTACAATAGCAACTGATCCAAGGGTCACAATAAAAATGGTCTACATTGTAGTGCCTTTTAAATAAATAAAATTTCATTCACTCAAAGAGCTCTGGTAAAAATTATTTATGGATATATAAGTTGATATGCTAAAAAACTTTATGGAAAAATGTCTGTCATATTTTGGTTTTGCACATCTATTTCAGTCTTAACCTTTATAATCTGAACTATCTCTTTGTTTCTCAGTTGTGTGAATGATTTGGCAGCAAAGTAAAACTACAGAGTATTGAAATGGCAATGTGAGCTCTGTAATGAAAGGCTTTTGCCAGAGTTTTGGTTGGTCACTCAGCTTCATAGCAATCAGTTAAACTGACCTTCCCTCAAGACATACTGTAAAGTCAGGGAAAGCTAATTACCTGCTGTCTGCATTACCCTCACCCCTCGTTTATTTAAAAACAGGATAGTAACTCTTCTTTGTATATTTGGACTATTTCAAATACAAGCAAGGAGATGGTGAAAGGAATGATACACTAACCAGCAGAATTAAAAGTGAATGGTCTCATAGAATCTTTAAAATGTAACATAAGAATAGTTTGCTCTGAATGGACTATTCTTTTGCTCTGGAACATATGTATATCATAATAAACTTGTGTTCAATGACAATGCTTTCTGCTGCTGTGGGCAGATACTGAGAAGAACCAAAGAGCCCACTTAATGATACCAGATTTTTAAAAACATAGACATTCTGTGTTAGATATTGTTAAATAATTTATTGAACTCTTTTTTACTTTTGTTTAAAACAAACTCATCCTGTGTTATTAAGAAAATATTATGGCACACATATTTTAAGCTACATTGGATTTATCCATTAATTTGGAAGTTACTTTATGTATGATATCCCTGAATAAGTTATAATCTGCTGATTTGAAACTTTCACTCCCACTGCACCAAAACTAATACACTGACCAACCAAATAAAGAAAACATAACACCAGTTGTAAAGGAATCATGAATATGTAGTTTAAATTCAGTTGTGCCTCCATTGCATTACGATAAATATAATGATTTCCTAATTAAATATCATGTCCATGGACCTCTAATTGAATAGTCATCTAAGTGATATCTATCAGACCTCTGAAGCATTTATGACTTTATGCTATTATATTTTGGTTGTATTGCTGAAAAAAAGGGCTTTGCAATCTACTGTTTGAAATATATAGTTGAGTGTAATGTTTGCACAGTAAATTGGCATTAGTGTTTTTATATCATAAGGAAGAAGAAAGTACTTGTTTCACATATGGAGTAGGAGTTCATGATATCTTCATTGTGCTGAAACATTAGAAAATATTCAAACATACAGATACATTAAAAGAATTTTACAGTGACTCTAACACTTGAATTCCATAATTATCATTTTGCTATCCTTGTTTTATCACTTAAGTATATACCCATCCATCTCTCTATTCCTCCATCAGTTAATGTTTGTATTTGTTATGCATTTCAAAATAAGTTGCAGACATCTGTGTACTTTCTCCTGAATTTCAGCAGGCATATCATAGAGTTCAATATTTTTTAGTTTTTATAATTTTGAGATAAATTTACATATATTATAAAATGCACAAATCTCAAGTGCAAATTTTCTGAGTTTATACAAATGCACCCAGCCTCTGTAATTAAAACCCCTATGCAGATACAGACCGAACCACCGAGAATGTTCTTTCATGCCCCTTTCCAGTCAGTAACCACCTTCACAGGAAGCAGCTGTTCTCATTTTTTCCACCATAGATTAGTTTTATCTGTTCTAGAACTTCTAAGTGACATCACAGAGAAGGTACTCTTTTGTGCTCATATTTTTTATTCTGCATTGTTTCTTGAATTTATCATGTTACCTTATGTATCTGTATTGTCTTTCCTTTTTATTGCTGAGTAAGTATTCCATTATATGAACAGAACACAGTATTTTATCCATTCACTAACATTTTATTTGTTTCCAGTTTGCATGTATTATAAATAAAGCTATGAACCATTTCATGCACGTATTTTTATAGATATGTTAATATATTTTTATTTCTCTTAGGTAAAATCCTAGGAGTAAAATTTCGAAATTATTTTCAGATTTTCATTATTAGGATAAATAAAACAAATTATAATTCTTTTTATTTGTAAAAATATAAAAAAGGAAAATCCAAAATTTCAAATAAAGTAGCCTAAAGGACCCCTATTATTCTATCCAACAAAATATGAAATGAAATTATTCTTTCATGATTAGCATGCTAAAATAAACATGGATATGTAATAAATCCACTTTTGTGGCTTTTTAATGTGACTTTGTATATTTCCTTAAAAGATTAGAAATCAGTACTTAAAAGTACTTTGGTAAATTTATTTCAGGCTCTCAGATTCTCATATAAGTTTTTATTGTGCCATTATATACCTATTACTAAATGGATGCATATGCACTACGTAAGTTATTTTGGATTTTCAGCATAGCAAAATGCCAGAATTTGTTGACTTTTGTTTTATGTGTATTTCCGACTACAGTATCCAACATGAGAAGAAAACTTGAATTCACAATCATAAATACATATTCACAATTCATAAAATTGAATTTTTAATATGGAAAGTTATAAAAATAAGGGAATAAAAATAATTACTCTGAACACTAATATCCCTAAATAGCTTTAAAACAATGTATCTGGACACCACGTATATAAGAAAGCTTGACAGTTTACCTCAAGTACAACATGGCAAGTAAGATAGTTTTATCTCATTGAAAATTATATGAGTGTTTTGTAAAATGCAGATTTTGGAATCAAACATGTATATTAAAATTAAATATAAAATATGTTTCAGTGTCAAAATAAACATATTTTTGAGAATCAATAAGACAAATTGGCTATAAATAGAAATATTGATATATTTTGCCATAATTTTATGAAAAATATATCCAAATAATATAGATACAAATTTCCCACAAATATGTTAAAGCTATTTCAAATATATTACTTTATTACTAAAGTTTTATGTTACCCATTAAATTTAAAAAGAAGATGAAAATTTATATTTGCCAAATAAATTTGGATGCATATGTTAATCCATATTCATTCCACTGAACAATGTCACCATCTGTGTCCATATTTACATGGTTATTTGCATAACAAAGATAAAACACAATTATATATTTGCATAATGCATTTAATGATAATAATTGTAATCAAGTCCAGTGTTATGTAGAGGTATCTTTTCTTGTAGCCAAAGAAGTAATTTTCCTCTTATTTTTCAAATTGATTTAACCATAAAGATCATGAAAATGATCAGTCTGCTCTTATGTTATATACATATAGTTCCAGGGTTTTTCTTTTTCTTCATCCTAGGGCATATATATGTGTGTGTGTGTGTTTGTGTGTGTATGTATATGTGCACAGAACAAATTTTATTTTGCTAGAGAGAAAATATGCTGTCAGTTAAAAAGGACTGTGAGTTCAATAAAATTGACAAATGGTAAAATTCATTACTCTTCCTAAAAAGTAGAAGAAGAATAAAAATATATTAGTTTGGTTTTTTTCTGATTCAGATAATTTATTATCTATCGATACATAATAAATGTACTTATTTTCAGAATATGTGTGATAATTTAATACATTCATATAATTTGTATAGAGAGGTTGATTAATGGGTACAAATATATAGTTTAATAAAAGAAATAAGACCTAGTATTCACTAGATTAATATGATGACTATAGTTTACAGTATTTATACAGACCAAAATAGCTAGTAGAGAAAAATTTGAATATTTCTAGCATAAACTAAAGACATATATTTAAGGTGGCAAATATATCAATTACACTGATTAATGTATTGTTAACAATTTAATAACATGAAAAAATAAACTGGCATTCTAGTCTGAGCATAGATTATAGAAATATTTTATCAGCAAAATATCTAAAAATATGTGAAATGTGAATTTAGTTTAGCATGATGACTTTTACATCAGCCAATCTTCTGTAATTTCATCATCAAAAGTAGTTTTATACTATAGAGTTACTTTGTGTTATTTTGTTACTTTTTTGGTATTTTGTTATTGTGTTACTTTGTTGCTTTATGTTTTCTCTAAGTCATTCTACGTATGACATATAAAAATTATCATATTTATTTCTGTTTAAGATCTAAAAGGCAAATATTTAAAAACATGTAAAATATAAACATCCATATAATATTTTTAAAATTAATAAAAGCGTAATGTCAACAGTACAGTATCGATATTGCATATCAGTGGGAAAAAGGGATAGACTTTCCAGGAACTGACACTGGGTCTTTGATAAAATGTGTAATTAGATGCCTACCTTAGGTTAAGCACTAAACATCAATTCCGAATGGGTAAAATACCTCCTTGGGAGGCTGAGACAGCAGGATCGCTTGAGCCCAAGAGTTTGAGATTGCTGTGACCTGAGTAGAGGCTGACACCACAGCACTCTACTCAGGGCAACAGAGTGAAACTCTGTCTCAAAAAAAGAAAGGTAGAAATTCATATTTTTCACAACAGTGACTGTCATGTAAAGTGCCATAGACTGTGTAAAAGAGTTTACTTATCTGAATTCTTCCCAGTAACACTGCAAGAACTGGGAGTGAAAAAAATTTATTTAGCCCGTATCTCCTATAAATGTTTTAAACTTCAACAAATTTGAGCTGAGAGCTTAAAATAATTATAGAACTGATCCCCCTCTGAAATAATAATAATAGTGAATATTTCTTGAGTATTCTGTATCAAGTACTCTTCTAAACACTTAGCCTGTATTAATTTATTTAATCTTCTTAAGCACATCATGCTAGAGGCAGCATTATTATCATTATTTTGCAAATGAGGAAATTGAGCCTAATGTAGTGAAGTGACTTACAAGTTTGCATGGTAAGTGAGTGGTGAAGTGAGCCTCAGAAATAGGAAGTCTGGCTTCAGAGGTGGGGTTCTTAACTTCTGTTCTATTGTACTTCCACTATTTTGCCTTTATAGTTAAAGCCCTGATAACATGAGACAGGTGAAGACTACATCTTTGGGTGTGTACTGAAGTAGGCCGGGAAGGGCTAGTGATAAACACACATATGCACACATACACGTCTGCATTTGTTTTGTTCTGTGTGTGTGTGTGTGTGTGTGTGTGTGTGTGTGCGTGCGCGCGCTGCTTCTATTAGTCTTCAAAAAGTTAGGTGGTCAACCATTATCAGTAATATCTACTAACTTACCTGAGATATTGTTCTCCTAGTCTAGAGTGTGCAATGTTAATTTCAATTATAGCTGAATATAAGTACTTAGGTTTTCTCCAGGAGGGTTTGGTTTAGAGCATACAGTAAGATGTGCTGAACACTTTTGTGTGACAAAATCTTTCTTCTAATTAGTATTGCTAAGAAGGATTTCACCTTACTAAAATCGCTGTCTTTAATATCCCGAGTGACAATAAATATGTTGAAAATTTAGAATTAAGGAAAATGTTGCTGCCTTTTTTTTTATATGTGTTTAGAATCTCATTTTACTGAGGTAGAAATCATGGAGACTATCTCCTGTGTGTCCCTCAACTATCCTTGCTTCTAACTAACTAAGCAATATTACAAAATCATTCTATTATTTGCTAGAGGATAAGGACAAAAAGTAGAAAAGAAAATAAATTTATCAACACCATCAAACAAAGTTCAACTTAATTATACATACCCTTCTGATAATGGATCTAGAGCTTATCTTTAGCATAAAAATATCCAGTGTTACCACTAGATCAGCATCACTTGGAAAGAATTGAAAAAGCTAAGAGTTACAAATATAAATATACCTTTAAAATGCTTACAAAATAAACAAAGCCATAGTAATGATGCCAAGAAATGCTTATAATTTCTATTTTCTTGTTAAAATGATTAAACAAATAATAACTCATATTATGATTAGCAATAATGTGTACTTAGGAAAATATAAGTTCTAGTGTGATTTTTTATATCAGTCTGAAAATATAATTTGCCCTAGAATTCTTTCTTGTATTTTAGATAAAATATTAATATTCAGAAAAATATTTTACATAGGGAACAGTAAATATGAGGTGAAAAGTAAAGAATAATCTAAATATGTTAGTTAAAAAAATTGTGTCAAATGAATGCATGAATTATAATAGGCATGTCAATCAGACGTTTAAGAATGCCCACTAGGCAAGCAAATGGTGTTTGTTTGAAATAAAAATAGATACATTTTTAGAACAGATTTGAAAATATTAATCTGCAAAGGAAGGTTAATTTGTTTCTGCAGGACATGACCAATGTATGGGTTTAACAATATGCAGGTAACCTAATTGCAAAGTTTTGTTATACATAGATACACAGATGGTGAGATCCAGTTTTTCAAATAACCTGGGAATTTGAGGTGTTGCTATATTTTAAGGCATGTGACTTTAATCATTTGACCGTTGTAAATTATAAATTATCACTTAGTCATTGTATTTATGCTGGTAATTATTTTTTAATTTTGAACCAGCTGTACTGTCTTCTATATTTAAAATTCCATAAGTTCACTCTTATCAGATAAAACTTGATGTATTCACATTTAAGAATTATTTTGTGATAAACCTATTTAATATCTCACCATATAATCTCAAAGCAGTATTTGAGAATAAATTATTATGGTCAGCATGTACAAATATCCTTTTTTCTTTCTAAAGACAATGAATTTGACATGCACCATACTTATTTAGATTCACTCCTTAGAAATCTTAGGTTTATGTGATACGGAGAGTACAAGAAAATAAGATATTTTGAAAAATGTTCTAAATATAATGCTAGTTTTTACAGGTATTTCTTAAACTATATAAACATTTATACAAAATTAACAATTTATGTTTTAATTCAGCATAACAAATAAAATTGAGGTGTAACTGTAAAGAGAAAACTATGTTTAGTCTAACTTCTGTGATAACTTTGACTAAACATTAAGATTATGTTAGGATAATTTGTTTAAATAATGTCTTCTCAAATATTATAACACCTAGATTAGAAAAATAATGTGGATCCTTCATCTAATTTTTCCATAAAATTGATGGTAAAGAGAAACAATGTTCAGTTACATAGGTACTGTATTGTTTTTACTTTCTAATTTTGACTTATTTTCATCTACATTTGAACCTTTTAATTTTAGCCTAGAGTATTCATTAATTTTTGAATTTAAGACTTTTAATTATTTCTGTTCTCAACTATTTAACCTTCCTTTTATATTTTTTATTAGACTTCTTCTAACCCGCTTTCATTATGGATAATTTCAATGATACAGATTTAATTTTAAATTGTTTTAGACTACACATCTTCAGGTATTCAACCCTCATTTATTGCTTATGTTTTATGTTTTCTCATTACATCCACATTTCTCAAATAATGCTTCTACCTGGGTGCCCATGTTTCTAGAAATTTTTTCTGAAGTGCAACTTTGCTGCCAACGTCTGATCTTTAAAAATATCGTTTATATTATCAAGTTGAAAACACAAACCCCCTTAGACACATCCAGTGCTGTTGCCATCAAAGACTCTGCTAATAAAAATATATTAACAGTGATTCTTACAAGTTAAAGATGTTTAATTCTTGGCCTTCTGGGCACTTCCAAAGAAAGGAGAGAGGAGAAAGAGCAGGAGAGAGGAAATGGGAGAAAAAGGAGAGAGGATTGAACAGACAAAAAGGATAAAAGGAAGAAAGGCAGGAAAGAAGGAAAACAGGGAGGGAGTAACGAAGATACATGAAAAGTCACACATGTGCTTGGCAATACAGAACTTTTTTTTTTTTCTTGAGACAGAGTCTCTTTCAGTTTCCCCCTATAGAGTGCATTGGCATCAGCCATCAGTGTAGCTCACTGCAACGTCAAACTCCTGGGCTCAGGGGATCCATCTGCCTCAGCCTCCCAAGTAGCTGGGACTACAGGTGTGTGCCATAACACTTGGCTAATTTTTCTATTTTTAGTAGAGATGAAGTCTCGCTCTTGCTCAGGCTGGTGTTGAACTCCTGACCTCAAGCAGTTTTCCCACCTCAGCCTTCCAGAGTGTCAGGATTACAGGCATGAGCCTCCGCTCCTGTCTGGCAATACAGAACTTTGTCATTTGGTCTTTCTCTGCATATTACTTCCTATAAAGACCCTCCAGCCTATCTTTCATTTTCTCTGCAAGTTGGACTGGAGAGTGGCTATTTATTTACTGAATGTTCCAAAAGATAGAATTCATTTTGCAAAAAAGAATAGACTAGCCCTGGAGAGATGATAGTTATAATGTTTCAGGGATGGTTTAGAGTCACTTGGATCCTGATTTATTAAAATCTGTTTTGAAAGCCTTTAATGGGGACTTGGGTACAGTTAGAGTATTTGAAAAGAATAAAATCTAAGAAAGCAATTACTTAGTGTTCTTATTTACTGTTAATCTTAAAATAGCTCACTTTTATTTACATTAAAAACATTAGTTTTAAACATGAATTACCTTATCTTTCCATCATTTGCCAAACTCTTTTACACTTTCTTTGGATGAAATGTTTTTTGTTCTAGAATTATTATATTGACTATAAACCTTTATTACTTCATTTCTCATCTGCCTTAGTTTTATTGATCACAATTATAGAGCAAAACAACGCATTATAATCAAATGTAGAGTAGCACATA
Organism: Lemur catta; assembly: GCF_020740605.2. Classification (NCBI taxonomy): domain Eukaryota; kingdom Metazoa; phylum Chordata; class Mammalia; order Primates; family Lemuridae; genus Lemur; species Lemur catta. The sequence continues at coordinate 17,623,091 of NC_059149.1, read as the reverse complement.
TTGTTAAAACATTCAGCAGAGACAATCCAAAAAGATAATTTGTTTTCCTTTATTTAGACTGAAATTATGTGAGGAATGTCAGCAAAATGACCTCTACAGTTCACAAAATATAAATGCCCCAATGCTCCAATAAAATATCTTGCCTTCAGTGCTCAATTCATGCCAAGATTTAATGATCTCAAAAGTATTGATTTTATCTTTAGTTTCCTGAAATAATAACTTCTTATGATAATAAATCTTCATGCTCTAGACAAATCAGTCATGTGAAGTGAAATCAATCTTCTCTTTACACAGTAACTTTTTCAGTCCATATATTAAAGATTTTTCTTTTTAAAGGAATAGGTGCCTATTTCAGACTGTAATTGTCTGTTCTTTTTTAATTCAATTTGCATACATTAGTCTAAGGTCAAAAGTACAGCAATATTTCTAGTCATTTACTTTTCCCTAGAGAATCTAATCAGTATCTTTTTCTTGAAAGGTGAAAATATCTCATAGCAATTATTATCTCCATCTACAGTTATTTATTTATTACACACACTACCATCCCTCCCCTAATTTAAGGAGAAATGTGAGAACACAGCTTCCATCTAAAATAATACATATACTGATTTTTTTTAGTTGTCTTTCCAGGTTGATTATTGATATTCTGATTGCAAATGTGAAAGAACAAATTCTCGGCAGTGCAAGTTTCAGAGGAAATAACATTTAATGCATTTAGGATATAGTGATTTAGTGGTATATGAGGGGAATATTTGTGGATATGTCTGTACTTAAGATCACCCAGCAAAAATCAGAGGGAAGAGAGAACAGGAAAGACATAAAGGAGAAGAAAAAGTTGAGAAATCCCAGCTTCAAAGAGTAATTTGGAGTAAGAAAAGCCTAAAACTGAATTAAAGAATGACTGTGCAGGAAGATAGATGTGAAAAACAGACAAATGAAACAAAAATAAAAATAGACAAAAGCCCAGCAGAGTGCTTTGATGTGGAAATAGAAGAGGAAGGAGTTTAAGGAGGGTAGAAAGGTTAACCACCTATCATATTGCTAATGATGAAAGAGGCATTAGGATTGAGGCATCCATAGGGTTTGCAAAATAGGAGATAGTTGGTGACCTTGGTGGGATCAGTTTTATTAAGAAGGAAGAATGAAAACCACATGGAGTAGGCTAAGGAATAAATTAATGTGATGTGAAGAAGTCAAGACTATCAACATAGCCCCTATTTTTGACTGGGGAGGGAAGAAGGGTAGCAACAGCTTCAGTTAGGGAATAGCATGCTCACTTGCTCTCTCTCTCTCTCTCTCTCTTTCTCTTTCAGATGAGAATGATGAGCTTGAGGACAATGTTTCCAAAATACCTTTCCATTTTTAAACAAAATAAATAATTTCTCTATTTCTTTCTTAGCAGTATGAGTGCATTTTAGGACTTAAGTGGCCTCCTAAGTTATAATTCTTAAATTTCCTATGGCCAGTATAATATTATAGAAGGGAAGAATATTTAATTTTCCTCATCTTATCATGATCCAAAGTCCTTTTGTGGTTTCTACCCCAACCAGTGAGGTAATACTGACTATGCTATTTTTCATATGCATCCTTCATTGTACAACTTAAATCTTGATCAGTTCCAGGATCAAGCCTAGTAAGAGGACAAATATTAGCATTCTGCTTACAAGAAAGAATAGTGCCAATCTGTTCTTCTATAAACCTGTACTTTCTGTGGCCTGTGGCATCTTCTTCCCTGTCTCCTTCTCCATAATGCAGAAGTCTCTGAAGCCTTGCCTTCTTCAGACAATGTGAAAATGCCTGTTAAAAAGCTTCTGCTATCATTAGATACAGCTTTGGTGGAGAGAGGTAGAACAAAGGTAATTGGATCAAGTCATATCATCAGATTTTAAAATTCAATCTGATAAATTTTATAAAGAAATTCTTGTTCTGCTGTAGCTGCCCACAAGGCAAACCAAATGGCTTATTAAAACATTAATGCTGTGCTTGCAGTCAAAGTTATGCTGAATGAGATGCCCTAATGTCTTATAGATTAAAATTACAGGATCCTTGTGAGGTGGCATCATATTTAAGGCTTTTCTTTCAAGTGTTATCTATAATGGATTAAACATAGTGAATAAAATACTTAATGATATTTGCTCTTGCTCACCTCCTGAAGCTTATTATTTGCATTGAAGAGGCACTGTGCCTTTACTAACAGAAGCATAAAAATGTTATATTTCATGCAGTTATAAAGTGATATTGACGCCCAGGTCTCTGCCCCTACCTCAACACCACACCACTTTTCCAGTAGAAAAGTATCTTTTTTCAAGGGTCAGGGACTTGAGAATTTTTAAATCTTGCGGAGGTTGACCATATCAGGGCAAAGAAAGAGTTGTAAAGGAAAAGATAAATTTAAAAGGTCCAATCCATTTGCTCTGGTGCACTGTATGCTTGAATCGATCTTACTGTTTGATTTCAGCCATTGATCAAAACAGTGCCGTCCAACCAAATCGGGAGCATTATTTCACTGAGTGTTTGCTAATGGTCCATTAAGGAATTTGAATTGCTTCCAGAATATTTTGCTCTTGTCCCTGCATTCATTCTTTTTTCTTGTGGAAGCGTCAGCTTGTGCTTCCCCAAACACCAACACAGTCACCCACATGATAGATGAGAGTGTCTCTACTCAAAGTTATATTAAACTTTATTGATATACTGGGGTTAATGTTTTTTCTTTTTCAGGAGAGGAAACTGAATAAGGAGATAGAAAGATTTTTGTTTTGCTTTCTCAAAGTTTATTTTATGTTTTTAAACCCTTACCATAGAAAGAGGCAGAAATTTAGATTTCTAAGAAATTCTCTCATTTGAGTATGAAGCAGTGCCAATTCTGCTATGGAATAACATATGTGAACACTGGCTGTGTATGCAAGCATTGTGCCAGACATTTGGCAAAGTACAAAAGAAAAAAGAAGATTCAGTCTTTGCCTGGTAGTTCATAACTTATATGGAGAACCCAGTCACATAGCTGGAAATACCTGAAGCACATCGTAGAGGAACACACTATTATGCACAATGAACACCCTGCTGAGATTGGCCATGGTGCAGTTGGAAATGGAACACAGAGGTCATAACTGTGCAGAACAGCATTTCCTTACGTGGTGGGTGATGAAGGTCTATGGCTACTCTAAGACTAGCAGCATATGGGACAAAGAGGCTCAGTGAACAGTTTCTTGAGTTCTCCAACTTAGAGTCTGTACTTAGCTGGACTGTAGTGACCACTCTGGGGAACTAGGAAGGCTTCAAGGATTTGCATATACTCACTGTGAGAATGATACCAACATACTTTGTTCTACTTGCTCCCGACTCAGTGGTGAACCAACACAAATATAGTTGTATTAATTAGGGTTCTCCACAGAGAGAGAACCAATAAAACAGAACCAATAGGAGGCAGAACCAAATTTATATAGAGGAGATTTAGTAGGAGAATTAGTCCATCCAATTATGGAGAAGTCCCATGATGGCTCTGCAAGCTGGAGACCCTGGGATGTGGGTAGTGTGGCCCAATATAGGTCCAAAGGCCTCAGAACTAGGGAAACTGATGGTGTAACTCTCAGTCTGAGGCTGAAGGCCTGAGAACACAAGGGGCCACTGATATAAGTCCCTGAGTCCAAAAGCCAGAGAGCATGGAGTTCTGATGTCTCAGGTCAGGAGAAGGGTGTCCCAACTCCAGGAGAAAGAGAAAGATAATTCACATTTTCTCTGCCATTTGTTCTACTGGACCATCAGGAGATTGGATGGCACCTGCCCACATTGAGGGTGAATCTTCCCTACTCAGCCCACCAACTCACATGTCAGTCTCTTCTGGAAACACCCTCACAGACACATTAAGAAATAATGCTTTACCAGCTTTCTAGGTATTCCTTAATGCATTCAAGTTGACACCTCAAATTAACCACCACAGTAGTCTTGAAACAAAATAAACTGTAATTATGAAATTTCACCAATGCTTTGTGATATTGCTTAGGATGACTGCCAAGCACAGAGGCGTTAGAGTAATAGACTACACAACCTTATAATTTATAATTGAATATCTACTGTGGTTCTCACACAGAATGTGAGAGAATTAATTACAAAAGTCTACTTTGTGGCAGAAATTATGGAGAAAATGGGGAAATCATAATGCAAATTTGCTTTGACTATCTTTTTCTTGCATCATAGTTTTGTTTGTGTTATTCATGGGTTGTGCTTCCCCATAAATTCAGTTTGTAAATGTATCGTAAGTATTTCTCTGGCCTCTCTACAACATGACTTATCAACTGTAACTGCCTCCTCCTTATGGGGTTTCCTTGCTCATATCTTACTTGGATTAGGTGCTATTCTCAAACAAGTTTACACAGGCTAGAAGTGGGGAAGATTAGGCTCATGTGATTCAAAAGGCTGATGGTTATGCCTTGAACTTATGAAAGCAGGTACTGCAGACTGCCTAAAAGGAACCTTGAGCAGTAAAGCTCACGTACCTTGATTTTTATGTCTAAGGTATTATAATACGGATATATAGATGGCCCACAATTTACAATGGTTTGACTTAACGGTTTTTCAACCTTATGAGGGTGTGAAAGTGATATGCAGTCAGTATACTTCTTGACTTATGATGAGGTTATATCCTGATAAACCCATCTTAGGTTGAAATATCTTGCATTGAAAATGCACTTTCAACTTAGAATATTTTAAACTTAAAATAGGTTTATCAGAAGGTAACCCCATCATAAATGGAAAAGCACCTGTATATAAGTATATTCTTACAATTTAAGTAGTAACTTATTCTCACTAACTAGTATGAACTTTTGGCCTATTTTTTTATTAATACTAGTAAAATGAGTCCTGTGGTATTTTGTTTGCATCATTTACCTGTTCTCTCTCAATAAGTTAATGTGATATGACTACCTAAAGTTCCTTTTCAGAGTAATGAATCCATAACATAGCTTACCATTTAACAATGCATGAGGGGCCACTGAGGTAAGTCTCTGAGTTCAAAAGCCAGAGAGCATGGAGTTTTCACATATTCTAACTATTATTATGAAAATCATATTCCAGTAGGAAAGAAAATGTACTATTGTTCAGAAAATGTGATCAGTTTATCCATGTGTTGAATATTTTGAATGGAAAGGACAGTCTCTCATTCATCTATCCGGTGACACAGCATCATTGGTTTGTGCAGTAATATAGTTTGTGATTTTGAGGAATTATTAGACTAACATTTGTTATATGGGAATAAGACTTGTCTTATTAACCTCAAATTGACAACTGGGTTGTAAAACTGAGGACTAAAATGTGCTTAAGAGAACTTCCAAGAACTGTAGCAGCATCTTCTAAAACTTACCAAGAGGTGGAAGACTTCAGCCTGCAGGCCCCACCCTGCCTAAAGTATAATATTAGAATGAAGAGAGGAGAGGATGGCTAAATCAGAGTCTTGAATTCTCAGTTTAACCAGAAATACATTGACTTTTCCCTTCCATTCTCACAGAGAGAAAAGAAGCAAAGAGAGAGCTGGTTATCTTCCATTTAAACTGTGCAGTGAGTAGGCCTAGCAAACCCCATAGGAGTCAGTATTCATCCAAAGACTCAGTATTTTGTTTATCCCAAGTGTTAGTTGCTTGCAAGGTAAGTAGAGTCTTTTTGACTCTATTGGACAGTTTTGAAGCTACAAAAATGTTTCACTCAATATGTTAATTGCTTAAAGTAGAAAAATGAAATAATTATTTTAAAAACTTTTTCATAGTATATAGCCACATTTTCAGGATATTGTTTGCATCTTTATTCAGAAACTCTGTTTTGTATCTTTGAAAATGGATCCCTTGCTGACACTTAAATAGTCTAAATTTAGTAAGTTAAGGGAACAGTACAAGTATTTTGAATGCAATGTTGTGAATCACTTTTTGTATATCTTAGGAATACTAGTGAAATACTACTGCATTATGACAATTCTTCTCTGTAAATAATGTTTTATTTTTTACAGTTAGAAAATATAAGAGCTGAATGGTCTGAATGAGACTAGCATGATTCAGCAATCAATCTAAAAATACAGGTGCATATATTCAACAGTATTCTCTGAAGAGTAGCCGTATAGCCTATTGTCAGTATTTGGGGAACTGCAATAAAGTGCCTCTAAGAACTTGAAAATGAAGGATATAAGATGGCATTTTATATAGTTATACTGTAAGATAAATGCCTAATCAATTGGTGTTTAGATATGAAATCATCTACAAGATGCAAAATGGTTTTTACCATGGCAACACTGGACTATATAACATGACTGAATGTATTAGAAGATTCAAAGGGAAGAAATATAGTTATGAATAAGAGTTTGTCAGTCTTGAAAATATGGGAAAATGGGTATCATAGAGGCAAAAATTGGCTCTTTCAAATGCTGCCAAACAGAAGGTATCTTTACCAATGAACAGTCTCTTCAATATATATTTAAATATTTGGTACTTTAACTGGCCTTAAATATCTGATTACTTAGATGTCAAACAATCTTTTGATTATGATTTTATTTCCTATCTATATTATCCTATAGGAAACCTATGGATTTCAGTTTCTCTAGTTCATCACAATAATAGTTACTCCAGTAATTAATTGCTAACTCCCTCCATTCTATGGTTTCACTTCTGACTTCATTTATGGTGTCTTTTACTGTGCGAGTGTGTGTACAAAAAGAATGTCATTACATTCTACTTTAATTGCTTTAAAGACAAAGATTATGGTATATATGGTCCAATTTTTAGAAATTCACTTGGTATCATTTTGTGTATTTTTATCCACATGAACTAGAAAATGATATATATTCCATAATTAGTGGGTTCAGAGTTTAACATCCAAATGGTCCCCAACTTATGATGGTTGGACTTAAAAATGTTCACCTTTACAATGCTGCAAAAGTGATACACACTCAGTAGAAACCATATTTCAAATACACATGTGACTGTTTTTTTTTTATTTTCAGCACAATATTCAGTAAATTACATAATATATTCAAATCTTTATTATAAAATAGGCTTTGTGTGATATGATTTTGCCCAACCATGGGCAAATGTAAGTGTTCTGTGTATGTTTCAGGTAGACTAGGCTAACCTATTAATGTTTTGTAGATTAGGTGTATTAAATGCATTTTCAACTTAGGATATTTTCAATTTGTGATGGGTTTTTCAGGATGGAACCCCATCGTAATTCAAGGAGTATTTGTGTGTTCATTGAATCAAGCTTTGTACTTGTTCAAATATTCTACAGGCTTACTGGATATTGATCTACTTCTTTAAAAGCTGCTAGGATTTTACAGTTTGTTTATTTTCTTTTTGGTACCATGAAGTTATTATTCAGTGGTTTCAGAATTTTGCTCTTCTTGTTTAGGAGAAACCTGTCTGTCTAGCTGTTGCTCCTTTGTAGGTAACCTGTGTTATTTCTTGGGATATATTTAGGCACTTTTCTTGTCTTTTGTGTTTTTAGTTTCACTTTGATGTGTCTAGGTGAGTATCTAGTCTTCTTGAATCTGAAAATTTATATTTTTCATCATTTTTTAAAAATCATTCATTATCATTATTCCTTAACATTGTTTCTCCCTCATTCTGTCTTTGCTTCTGGAAGTGTAGGCATTTTTCAATCTATCTTCAGGCGTCTTAACTTCTCTTTCATATTTCTCTGTATTCCTTATCCCTCTGAGATGTGGTCTTGGTACTTTATTTGGCTCTACCTTCCAGTTTGCTAATTCTTTCTTCATCTATGGCTAATCTGCTGTTTAAATTGTCCATTTAATTATTACTTTTAATTATTTCACTTTCTAATTATTAGAAGTTCCCTTTGGTTCTTTACAAAATAATCTAGGTCATTTTATAATCTCTCATTTCTTATTCATATATTCAATCCTGACACATCATGTATATCTTTACATTAAATTTATTAATTACATATTATATATATTCCATATATGATAGTACCAGTATGTAACATTTCTGCAGATCTTATTCTGCTGTCTTTTGTTTTTTGTGGTTTTCATATAGTGGTGACTTGTTTCATTTTGCGTTTGGTGACTTTTGATTTTGAATATATGTTCTTTAGTATATTCTCTGTAAGATTTATTTGTAAATACATTTTTCTAGGAAGGACATGCTTTTGGAATATCCTATTAACTTGGGAATATTTAACATGAATTATTGGCCGTTAGTTTTTAGGAAAACACTGACAATGAGAATTTGAGAAACACATCTATAAGAGGGCCTGTTGCTAATTATAAATATTATGAGAAGGATTTTTTTTCCTTCTCCATCCTCCATAAATATTAAGAAAAGAACATTTTCTTTCTGTACATTTTGTCACTGTGGCCTTTTAAATGTTCACTCATGCATACTATAAATGGTAATCAAAATACTTAACAATTGGTATGGCACAAGCACTGGCCAATTAGACTAAATGCTGGTCATAGCTATTGGCATAGTTGTTATCAGTGTGTACTGTTTAAAAACCATTGATGGGATGATGCCAAAATTCTCTGGAGCTCTGTCTTTCCACAGAGTTCTCGTCTCAAACCTCCCACCTTAGATGAGCCCTAGGTTCTGAGTTCTCTTTCTGTGCCTGGTGCTCCCTTCAAAAATGTGGCTCAAAGTTACCAGGTTTGGGCAGATACCCTTGAAATGAATACCAGAATCAGTACTTTCTTACCACTGGATGCACATGTTCAATTCATGTTTTTGGCTTTTGGCATTTTCCTTGTTTTATTTCAAGCTCTGCATTTAGAAAAGTTTATAAAAATTTTATCAAGAAATTTTAGTTGTTTTAGAGTAGGGAGTTTAAGCTATTAACTTTTTCAAATTACATATATGCCTGAAAGCATACTCTCTGTTATATACACACTTCTATACTATTAACTCTTTACACACTTATTTTTGTTTTGCCTTGATTGGCTGGTAGATATTCTGAGAATAATTGTTCTTTAGGTAAAATATTTTATGATTTCAACACTAAGACAAAATAGTGATTCTATAATTGCATTTTCTCTCCTTTCTCTTTTAATATTAAGTAAGTGAAAATTTGGAGTACTGAATTTTTTACATAGAATAAATGTACCAATTTTGGTTTACAGAGCATGAAGTAAGATTCAGTTTTATTACATCCCTTGCATCATGATGGAAGAGACATTTTGCTACTTATCCAGTTTTAGTATAAAGGCAAACAACCTTTCTCTTTTGAAATGGATAAAGAGAATTCCTATTACAGTTTGCCCAAAACCACTCAGAAAAAAATTAAGAATAGTTAATACTCGTGATTTTATTATTTTGAAACTTGCAAAATCTAAGCATTTTAACTTATGCAATTTGTTAATATGGGTTTAATTTTATTAGGGATGGGCATATTTAATTTTCACAAGGAAAATATATACTATATTATTTCTTAATATTTATAAATTTCAAAAAACATACTTCATATAAGTCAGATTCTATTTGCAGTATTATATAACAATGATATGATTTTAATTACAAATATTTAAGAAATAATCAATATACTTTACATTTTAAAAATTTATACTTAACCATAAAAAACTTATATACAACTCACCTTTAATATTTTACAAGCTATCTCCACAAAGAAACACACTAAGGAAACATCTTATCAGTTATTGATCAAGATGATATTTCAGACAGAGTCACAGTAGTATCAAGGTTAAAATAAAATGAATAAATAACAAACAAGGAAACAAAAAGTTTATTGAGAAAAGTTAACTAATGTTGGCAGTGACTAACTGATGAACTCCCGTTAAATGTTCATCTCATGGACAAAGCTATTTTTAAAGATTTCTAAAACAGCCTTAATGTCAGAAGAAAGAATGTCAGAGCTATTATATTTTATAATCTTCCATAATTCACATATATATTAGGTCATTAAAAATGAAATGTCTGATTTCACATCAAAAGTTTAGTTTATTATATCTCAAACAAGAAACAGTACAATTAATCAAAGTATACACCTAAACTATTGACACAGTTTTGCCATCTTAATGGTACCTTGCTTATGCTAGCAGTGAAGAAGCCTAGAGAGCAAGTGGTGATGGAATTGTGAAAGGTATTTTCCACAGCTTGTTGAGAACTGAATATCTTTCCTTGCAAGAAGTAGTCCAAAGCCTGGAAGAAGTGTTAGTAAGTTAGTGCAAGGTCTGGTGAATATGGTGGATAACAGAGGGTTTCCAAATCCAGCCTCTGTAGTTTGAGCAGCATTGTTTTTTGCAACATGTGGTCTTACAAGAGGATTAGCCTGTCTCTATTGATAAATCTCAGCTGCTTAATCACAAGCATCCTCATCATTTCATCCGATAGGTTGCAGTAGACATCCGCTATAACTGATTGACCAGGTTTCATGAAGCTGTAGTGGATAATTCCAGCGCTGGACCACCAAACAAACACCATTACCTTTTTTTTTTTTTTTTGATGAATATTTGGTTTTGGACTGTGTTTTAGCACTTCATCTTGGTCCAACCATCTTTACCTTGCCAATTTGTTTCAGATGGCCCAATATTGTCAAAATAATAACATCAAACCTTGCTGCTAATTCACAGGTAGTTTGAGATGGATTCACTTCCACTACATCAGATTCTTGTGAACAAAAACCAGGTTGCTAAAAAAAAATTAAGGTTTTGCTGCACGTCATTTTGTTATTGCTCTTGATTTTGTGAGTGACACTAATGAGGGAATTAAAAGAACATACAGGTGGGTTTCTAGAAACACTAGTAAATTTACCCAAGGTACAATATGAATATCTTTCTGGAATACTGCTTTTTATCTATTATTTATGGTTAAAACAGACACAAAGTAGAAACTGAAGTTACATCAGTATATTTGAAAGTTGGCAAAAAATTATAAAATAGTTATAAAATAAACTGGAAATTTATCTCACTAGGTAAGTAACAAACTGCAAATAAATAAAATGATTTTTTTTCAGTTTTGTAATGCAGATTAAATGAGCACTGCAGATTATGTGTTTAACAATCCAACAAGGAAATTAATAAGACTTTATGTGAAATGATGAAGGGAATTATGCAGCTAATATTTTATCTGAGACACCAACCTTAAAACCCTGTAGTAGATTTTGAATCTGATAAAATTTAAACTATTTGGGAAAAGTAAGCAAAATGATTCATTCAAATAAATTATATTTAATTTATAATATCAGATTTATAAATCATTCTCAGGTTAATAAAGAACATCTCTGAGTTTTATAAATACCTGGTAAGACTCCAAAACAACCTCTTAGGGTTCAGGGATTCCAGACTTTACCCCTGACACTGGGAAATTATACTGAAAATCCAAGTTTTAAGCGGTGAGAAGCTATTATTTAGAAAATTCAATAATTAAATTTCTGGCCATAATTATTTGGTAAATGACAATCATCAACTTTTAGTCACATCCTGTGCCTGTCACTCTGTTAAAATGACAAAGGACTGCTTCTGCCATATTCCATATCCTCATAAAGTTAAAGCACTACCTGTTAGTAGACAGTGAAGACATTAATTAACTATGAAAACCTGAGTTCAGACTCTCAGTGTTAGCTGTGGATTTTATCCCTGGCTTATTTCTGATACAACACAGGGCCTTTCAAAAGGTGGTACCACAATATGAATTCAGAGACTAGTGGGGGTCTGCTGAGTATGTTTTTATTCTCTGGAAGGCTAAGAATAGGTTGCCGAAATTATTTCATTTGAATTTATTTGAGTCTCCTGAGGTCCACAGGCCAATGATCAGTGTATTGGGCTGCCTCAGCCTCAGGTTCAGCTAGCATTTAGAGAATATTTATTTTCCAAGCCTTGGATAAGGTACTTCCTTCCATAAAAATGTGTCTGGGTGAAAATACAAGTTTGGTACTTAAACTTTCATGGCATAATAACAATTTGGCCTCCCTCTCCTATCTAATGTATATGCCTCTCACTTTGTATAGCAGCACAGATTGTCTATACAGGCGGCATGTTTAGGAATGCAGTCATGAATTGGATGACCTCAAGCTCCTGTCAAAGAAAGTCATTTGATATTTGAAGAAATTTAATATTTGAGAGATGGTCTAATGGGCACATTAGTCATCCATATCTCTATATTAAAATAAACACATTTTGTCTCTATATTAAATTAGATTGCCAGGAAAAAAAATACATAATCTAAGTTGTTACAACTCCTACCTGTAGAAATACCTTCAAAGTTGTTATGCCTTTAGCATTTATAACAATTCTATATTTTAAAATGTCAGTTTGAATAGCACTTCTGTTTTTAACAAAACTGCAATGAATTCTTTTATTTATTCATTTTTTGCCAGTGAGGCAGTGAGGACCCAAACAATATGATTCTCCAGAAATTAAATTTAATGAAATGAAAACTGTGTTAACTAACTAGTTTTTATGTTTTAATTTTAATTAGCAGCATACTTAAAGCCAAATTCAGAGGGAAAATTATAAAAATCAGCAAATCTCTTATGTCCGGTAATAGTCTAGTAATGTATATTTTCTCTATTCTGGTCAGATAGTTTTTATTCCATTTTATTTTTATCTACCCTGATAGCACTTTTAACCTTCATATCATTAGTTTAGAGCTCTGGAGGATATAAGAATTACCACATTTTTCTCTTTGAACATAGACATATTTATGGGAACAACGGTTAAAATATTGATGTTGAGAATGAATTAGAAATTCCAAGACATATAATCATCATAACTTGATGTCCTGTGCCAACATTCAGTCTTAAATATTTGATATGGACAGTCTTCATTCTTGAATGATGTCATTGATATCAGTTTCTTTATTACTCAGATAAAATCCTGGCAGGGCATAAATTTATCTGAAACATGGCTTTCATAAATATTTTCACACAGCATGGATGACAGTGTGACAAGCCAGTCAGGAGGGACAGAACCCTGAAACTGCATAAAGGCTGAGGCCTCTGGTAGGTGCTGGACAAGCAGTCAGGTCTCTGGAAGTCAGCAGAGGCCAGAAGGAAGGGCCTGAGTATAACTAGACATTAGTCGTAATATCCAGGTTCCTGGGATGTTCAAAAGTCATCACATGTGATCCTGTGGAAGATGGTTGGACTCCGTGACAGCTGTCTGTCTCTTTTCTGTTACATGTGGGAAAATCCTAGTATTATTTATACTGATTATTGACAGAAGGAACATGGAGTCGGAGTACAGTTTTACCCCTCAATGAAGCAGAACATGCTAAGTGACTGCATTTTCCTTTCAAGTCAAATAAATGTATTCCTTTTGTTAATATTTTAATGTACTAAAAAGATAAAGCAACTCCATAGCAAAATTATTTCAACAATCTCCTCAAATAAATGTCTATATCTTTTCCTTCTTACCTCTCTGCCTCCTCCTTCCTTATACCGCTCTCCTGCCTGGCTTTTTCTATGACCTTTCTTCTCTTTCTTTCCCTTCCTTCTTCTTGCTCTTCCTCTTCTCCTTCTACCTTCTTTATTCTCTCTCTCCGTTACACTTTATATACCATAGGTAAAATCTACATTTGAAGTGTTTTATCTTTTTCAGTTTCAGAATCAGTGCTTTGATATAATACAGTTTAAATTTAAATTTTCTATTAAAATGTAATTGGTACTGAGAGACTATCTGCGTAGTGTGTCCATAGGACTGTGATATTCTGGAAATTTAAAGAAAATTCTTTATATGCTTAGTTGTCCCTTGAAATCAAACTATCTACTGAGTTCACCCAGTATTCCTAACAAACCAGGATAATGATATACAATATCATTCCAATATTTGTTTAGAACTAAGAGGAGAAGCACAGTGTGTGTAAGATGCTTATATGATAAATGTGCATGTTCCAGTAAGATTTTCATAGGGATGATGCTTACTTAGTTCCAAAGAGTTTTAGCAAAGTCAAAGAATGCAAGTTTTTAACATTAATATTACCTTATTACTGTAATTTACCTTATCAACATAATTTAGCTTAATAGCATGGATTAGATACAACAATTTGTATAAGTGAAATATGATGACAAAATCATTCCTTATGACCTTTTATTATTTCATATGCTTATTTTCTAGAAAATGGCTGAAATTTGAATTACAAATTAGCAATATTAAGAACTGTTTTCACTAATATCTATGTTGCTAAAAGTGTGACATATTTTTATTGAAATTGAAGTTTTAATTTAATGACCTCAATGTTCATAGTGATTGTTCTGTACATTTATCATGATTTATTTTTTCCCATTTGTGAACTCATTTACATTCTTCAGATAATTAAGTTTAAGACCTACTGAGATAATCTGCACCTCAGCTATCTGCTTGGAGATCAGATCCTTGCTGTTCAGCAGTGTAAAATGCATCATCTCTGCTCTGTTGTCATTATCCTGTCCATAAAATGTTTCCAGAATAAGTATGCTTCTTTTTATGTGTTTTTTGCTAAATTCCAAAGGTATTTCTCTGGTGCTTACAGAAAATAAGGGCCATGAAACTGATTTGTCCTTCCTTTTCCTGACCATCTGGGACAGCTATAGAAAAGTGAAGCCAAACCAAGCCCTGGAAAAACAGAAACATTGTTGTGTCTGAGGGACTCAGATCTTGCCACCTGGATCTAAGATACTATGATTCTTTAAGTATTTGAATGTCTTTTCAAGCAACAAGGGCAAGCTCTAAGTCTCAGCAATTTCTCCTCATCTGTTTATAGGCATGTGTTTTCTTTAGAAAGAAAACTCAGCCGTTGAGAAGCAACTTTTTATGAATTATTCTTTTTGCTAGGTCAATTCCTAAGCATTTTGATTCTTGGTACATGAAAACACAGGGCAAAACTCTTAGCATATGATTAATTTTCCTTTCCTTTAATTGGAGTTCCCATGCTATGAGTACAATAAACTTAGATATTATGAAATTAAGGTATTAAGAAATTAAAACAATAAAAAATGCTATGTGAGTTAAAATAATATTCTTTTTAAAAAGAAATTTGTCTTCGAAAGTGATGGAGACCATATTAAGATCATGTATGTGTGTATACATAATGCATTAAAAAAGAAAATCAACTTCTAAACTTAACTGCTGCAGTATAGAAAATGTTTTAAATTCCTAACGACATAAAAGAATATATTGAAAATAAACATTATACAGTGATAATAATGATAATATTTTACCAAATTTCACTTTTAACATATTGGGTTTTTTAGCCTCAAATTCCATTTACTATGTTTTACCAGATTTGGGGAATTTATTCCATTTGATTATTTCCTTCCTGAAATTTATTTATATAGAAAATAAATACTTAATAAATGTTGTCAATAACAAACACATGCCCACTATGAACACTAATTTTTTTCCATGTTTAAAGAATCTAGAAATGTATAGATAAGGCTTTTTTATGTAAATTGAAGGCATTTTTTTGTTTTTATACATAGTCATGATTATTTCAATATGATCCTTTAAGAAACTCATTGATGGCTTTTGCTTTTAACAAAGCTAATTTTACCTAATACCCTTTATAGTTGATATTTGAAATGTTATTTAGGTTCCTTGATTGCAGGCATCAGGGAGGAAAAACTTCCTCTACCTTCCTGGGTTCAGTTACTGAAGGATTGCTAATTAACTAACAAAAGACAGACTAACAAGAGTAAAGAGGTTTATTCCTACACAGGAGCTAACAGAAGAAGTAGCTAACTCATTAAATGGTTACAGTTAGAGTCTTATATATGTAATTTAGTAGGGGACAGTGAGGGAAAAGAAAACACTTCTATGGGAAAAATGATTTTTTAAAAGAAAAATGGAATCTTAGGAGAATAAACAAGACATAAGAAAGTTTGTGATGTTTGTTAATGAAGATGAAAATGGTCTTACTATCTTTAGGGCCATGAAACACCCCCAGAGAGAGGATTTAAGGTGGGTTTACCCTTGGTGTCTCTCGTGGGAGTAATTGATAGCAGCCTCATTTTCCATAAGTTGATGCTTTATGTCAGATAAGGAAGTTCTGAGGTTTCTTTCTGTACCTGTTGAATCTCAAATGTTTTCAGCCTAAAAATAATCTTTATGCCAACTCTGGGGTTCTGAATGTGTCTAGAAATGTGACCCTAGAAAGTCTCTAATTTCATTTTAGCTGTGCTTGTAACAAAAACACTAGCTGTACTAATGATTATTAAATAACTTTTGAAAACTCACTTTTAAAAAAATATCTACAATAGTCAGTAGGAATTTGGCAGAGACTAAGCTTCTGATTAAACAGCAACAATTGTTCTCTTGTGATGTAATTTACCACACAACTTTATATTTAAAATGGATTTGAACTTGTTCCTTGTCTTTGAATTCCTTCCCTTGTATAAGGAAGTAAAGTAGAAATTTTGAAGTGATTTTTAATAAATTGAACAGATGGGCACCCTTAATATATGCCTCCTGAGAGTTTTGTACATTTTGTAGCTGTACAAAAATTCCATATGAAGAACAAATGATATGGGAACCATTTGAGTTTGATTAGCTGATACCACATTTACATTCTGTCTCTGCATATCCAGCTTCTGTTATCTGCATCCAGAGAGGTTCATCTGTTTTGCTCTAAATATTAAGGAAGCTAAATGTATGCATTTTTAGCAAACATATTAGCACAGAATAGAGCATTTTCTAGTAGTACAGTATAGTAGATAAAGCAACCATTTCATCAAATCAAGACAGAATAAAAGAATGTCTACATTGGCCAAAGTCTTCTAGACGCCAATGCTGTTGTGCCTGTGAAATCAGAATTTGACCAAACCAGTGCTATTAAGTTGTTGAGCAATTTTACTTGAGGTCATAGTTTCCTTTTCCTGACAGATAACGACCTTTTGAATACATACAAGTTTTTAAATTTCAGTTTAGAAAAAGACATATTATTTCCTTTTTTAAAAGCTTCAAACCCAGTTAAAAACAAAGGTAAAAATCTAATATGTAGAAACTCAAATTGTAATTATAAAATTAATGCAATCAATGTTAGAAATTTATGAGGGAATTTCTTCCTCTGTGATTGAGTTTGTAATACATAAATCTGTGGAAGACAGAAATTTCCCCCAGTGAACTTCTCTTTACTTCTCTGGATTTTGGCAACTAAGTGTTTAATTTGTTTCCTTTTCTGGTAACTTTTGTTTCTTGTTTTCCATACTTAATGCATACACATTGCATTGAATTATTTTATCTTGCATACATGCAAGAATATTTTATGCTTTAGAAGATTAGAATCATATCTTATATTGCTTTATGTCCCTGTGGGCTAGTGGAATACCCCAAACTATCCATGTACAAATAATTTTGTACTTATGAATCTAAAGGTGACGTTCCAAACACTTTATTTTGAGATCTTAGGGATATAGTTTAGGATTAGGTGACCTATATTCACTTGAATCACTATTTTCTGAAATAATATTAATTTAGCAAAAATTTTTTTTTTCTGAAAACACATTTGATGGAATACATGATGTTTTAAATTTGAAAACACTGTTACTGAATGACTATTCAATCCTTCAGGTATCAAACATATTTTTTAAGCCATAGTGAGCACAAGAATAGTTGCCTAACCTGATAACAATTTCTCTACAAAGGGCAGTTATAAGCAGTCCTTTCATGCTTGTGGTATTTCTCTAGCTGCTACTGCTTCATCTCTTACCCAGCTGGTTTCCCAAGGTTTGAGGATGACTAAGGAATACTTGAAATAAAGCAGCCAATGCAGGGATTAAGCACCAATTGTCTTGGCTTCAAGTTCCATCAAGTTCCATCTTGATGGTAAGAAAAATAAAATCAAGGGTATTCAGATAAATGAAAGGTGATTTGAATGATCTTAAACCATCAGAAATACTTCCTTATTCTATAGCATCATATAAAGTATGTTTTCATGGATTACTATTGCTTGATATGTAAAAATTATGCCAATTACTTCATGTCATTTTCACTTTTATTTTCTTACAGAACCTTTCAGTTGTTCAGCTCACCCATTACATTTCTAAAGGCCTTTCATTAATTGAAAAAAATTAGACCTGTATAAAAAGTGAACTTTTATTCAATTGTAACAAAATCTATGGAAAAAAATACAAAGTCATCATCCTAGCAGTTGTTCAATTTGTTGATTGTTGCTAACTTTTCATCTGTAAAGTGATGTCAGGGACCTGTGTAATTCCTCTAGAAGCAAATGCTGGTCATTACTATTTACACTTTGAGCATCCCAGTGGCTGATTGGAGTTGCTTATGTAGGAAAGCAAAAGTCCACTGCGTAGTTTTTTGTGTGTGTTTGTTTTAATATGGAGATTTAGAAAAGCTCAGATAATAACATTAACTTCATAATTACAGATGACATTTGTTGAATATTTATTAAGTAAGCATTTATATTATGCCTGTATGTATTATGTTATTTTATCTTCACAATGATGCTATAGATAGGGGTCATTGCTCCTTTCATTTTATAATGGAGAAATTGCCAGAGATCACACAGATTGTTAGTAAGGAACTGATACTTAAGCTCAGGTTTGTCTTACTTTAGAGTTCAATATCTAACTACCACATTCTTCAGGAGGACTTGGCGCACACAATAGATTGTCTTTGGTCTGAAAGAGAGCCTCTGATGTGGGATTCAGTGCACAGGCATTGTTGGGGAGTGCTCTTGGGAACTTTCCTGAAGCAATGAAGGAAGCTGAATTGAGCAGAGGGAGATGTTGAAGCCTAACACAATTGGAACAGCCAATTCACTGGAAACTTTTTTTATTTCAGCATATTATGGGGGTACAAATGTTTAGGTTATGTGTATTGCTCTTGCCCACCCACCCCCCAGTCAGAGCTTCAAGCGTGTCCATCCTCCAGATGGAGCACATTGCACTCATTATGTATGTATATACCTATTCCCTCCTTTCCCCTCCCATCTGCCCGACACCCAATAAATGTTATTCCCATATGTGCACTTAAGTGTTGATCTCACTTGAAACTTTGAAGCTAAAATAGCCCTCAGGATTGTCCCAAATTAAGGTAAAGAGGCTGGATTTTTTTTTTTTAACCATACATCAAATAGTAATTGGATGTGGGCTACCCTGGCATGACTTTGGGTGGAGTGGCTCCCTTTGGCCAAGGTCAGTGTCTTAATATCCGGAATTTCTAGAAGCCACCACTTTGATTTCTGGGGGAATGATTGCCTCAGTTCTGAAGCAGGTATGCTGTGCCTACCATAGAGCTAATATGGCAATGCTTTTAAAAAATAATTCTTAATAAAACATCCCAGAATAAACTCTCAATTATCTATTTTAGAATAAATTAAACAAATGCAATTAGGTGCAAATTAAGTATCCTGATGATAGTTAACTATATTAAAGGTAATTCTTGTTCTACATTTTTAAGGAAAGTCTTTAATGTTTTCAGAGCTCCTTGCTCTCCATTTGCTCATCTTTATTGGGTTTATTTGGTTCAGGCATGTTAATAGTCTCCTCCTGTCTGTTCTCTTCTTCTCTTATCATTTTATCTTCTTTTTCCTCAAATCCATCTGTGATCTGTCATCCAGGCTAGTGTGCTCCCTTTTGATTGCTTCACTCTGATATTTTTAAATTTTTTTTATTTCAGCATATTATGGGGGTACAAAAGTTTAGGTTATATATATTGCCCTTGCCCCCTGACCCCCTCGATTCAGAGCTTCAAGCGTGTCCATTCCCCAGACAGTGCGCATCACACTCATTATGTAGATATACACCCATCCCCCCCACCCCCATCACATCTGCCTGACACCTGATTAATGTTATTTCCAAATGTGCACTTAGGTGATGATCAGGGAAACCAATTTGCTAGTGAGTACATGTGATGCTTATTTTTCCATTCTTGGGATACTTCACTTAGTAGAATGGGTTCCAACTCTATCCAGGAGAACATAAGAGATTCTATATTACCATTATTTCTTATAGCTGAGTAATACTCCATGGTATACATATACCACATTTTATTAATCCACTCATGTATTGATAGGCATTTGGGTTGTTTCCACATCTTTGCGATTGTGAAGTGTGCTACTATAAACATTCGGGTGCAGATGCCTTTTTTATAGAATGACTTATGTTCTTTTGGGTAGATGCTCAATAATGGGATTGCTGGATCGAATGGTAGGTCTACTTGAATCTGTTTAAGGTATCTCCATATTGCTTTCCACAGAAGTTGCACTAGTTTGCAGTCCCACCAGCAGTGTATGAGTGTTCCTGTCTCTCCACATCCACGCCAACATTTATTGTTATGGGACTTTTTGATAAAGGCCATTCTCACTGGAGTTAAGTGATATCTCATTGTGGTTTTGATTTGCATTTCCCTGATGATTAGAGATGCTGAGCATTTTTCATATGTTTGTTGGCCATTCTTATATCTTCTTTTGAAAAATTTCTATTCATGTCACTTGCCCACTTTTTGATAGGGTTGTTTGATTTTTTCTTGCTGATTTTCCTGAGTTCTAAATAGATTCTAGTTATCAGACCTTTATCAGATGTGTTTGGAGGTATGACCTCCAATATTTGCATCACCCTACCCCTGCTAAATGTTTCTTCCCTTTAAATGCAGTCTTTGTAGGTAGCTAAGAACTTTTTGATAAAAACAGTACACTTGAACACAGTTGCCCAGCCTTCTTTGTAATGCAGACAGTGATATCTGAAGTGACAGATTTGCTGGCATGTGATCCATGAATCATTAGCTGCCGCTTTCAAATCTTATTATAGTACCACTTCAGTTTGGGTTATTATGATCTTCTGAGGCTCTTCTCCAGAGTGTCTGGCATCCTGTTCCAGTAGGCAGCAATCCCAACCCTACACAAAGTCATTAGCTAAAATACACTCCAAGGTTTTGTTTAGTTTGTTCAACTCTGAAATAAAAAAAAAAAAAATTTACCCAAAGCAGCCCAGATAAATGGCAGTTAGTGTTATACCTACCATATGCTGGCATTAGATTTCTCATTTTTAAAAGTGGGAAAATATGGTCCACTCAAAGGATTATGCTGAGGCTAAGTGAAAATATGTTTAAGAAAACAGTGCACTATTACTGATAGATATTTAATAAATTTTAGATGCTGTTACTATTAAAAATAATCATGAGGATAATGTTAACAATATTAATTTGTCTTAATTGTTCAAGTAGGATCTGTATTTTAACTTTTATCATCTTTCTAATTTCATTTATGTACTCTTCAAGATGAGAACAAAGAATAATTTGTATCAAATTGACTTCTGAAACATTTTTATTTATTTAACAAACATAAATATTATTAGACTAGCCTAACATATTACATACATTGTTCAAAATAATCTTTAAATAATAAGTCATTGAATCATAACTTAAAAGATGAGTATGGTTATGTATCCCCACTGATATTATAGAAATGTAATGTCTTACTCAAGATCACAGAGCTATCCACATTGGAAGAGGTTTTGAAACCACTCAGTCTTCTTTCCAAATCAATGCTGTTAACCAAAACACATGCTGCTTCCAGATCAATTGAACATATTTATGTATGAATTTATAACTTTCATAAAATTTATTTATGTGGCTCTTGGCACCAAACCTATCATGTGTGCTGGTCAGTATTACTGTTCTTACTTATAATGAGGAAGACTGATTCTCTGAAGATAACTCCAACTAAATTCTTTTGATTGCATACTTTCCCCAGAACAATAATTAAACCTTCCCCAAATATATTAAGAACCAAAATTATTCATTGTTGAGTCCAAGGAAATAATCTCATAGAAGGTTTCAGTGAGAACACAAAATGCAGAGTTATTTCTATTAAAATGAATTATTCCATTTAATTGATTAGTCACTTTATTATCATTTGCTTTATGTTCAAACATCCTGACAACAAATGAGTATTGCACCTTTCTAGTGAGTAGGAAAATCCTTTTTATTAATACTAAAGGATTTTGAGTTTATAAAATAATTATATAAAATTTGAAACAGAAATGGTAGATTTTATTTTAAAATAATGTTGTGAGACACACCAAAAATATTACTGAGAGAGGTGTGTTTTATCCATGTACTCCTTCATGAAGGAAAAAATGTTCTTAAACTCACACCATCCAGAAATTGTGGACCTAGTTCTGAGAACTAGCAGGTTGAAACCAATAGGTGTAACCATGGTGATATAGACACTCTGCAGCTACATTTACTTCAAATGCAGCCAGACCAATCATCTAAATTTTCCTTTATAGGTATGAGTAAAGTAAACAGGGAAGAAGGAAATAGAAGGATGTTCACCTCATTTGCCCTCTAAGAAGACTGCGTAGTATCTTCTTGAATCTAAGGTACAAAATTAGACAATCATTTTTAAGATACGCCTTAGCTTTTCTACTATCTATATGACTTACCAAGAGAGCAAATTTTTTGGTTTCTTTTTATGGATCTATTTTTCATATTTAAATGAAATAACGATAGCAGGTGTCATAATAAATAGCCTAATATCTGCATAAATGAAGTAATAGAAATGGAAGCACCCTGCAATGTTAAAATGTTGAACAAATAGTATACATTATCATTCCATATTTTATACTCACTTCTTAATTACTCCAATTATGTGGGAAGGTACAGATGGTACAAAATGGAAAAGAAAACAAAATATTTAGTTTTTTTTTTTCCAAATGTCGTCTGAAATTATACACACGAAGAAAAAGATGCACTTTCAGTCCCATTGAAAAGAGACTCCTGGAACATTTTATATGTATAAAATGAATGCAGACTAAGTGATCTATTAACACAAGGTCCAGAGCTGACAGAGTCTGCACTTGGTGGATCAATTTATAATAAGAGGTGTTTGCTGTGGACCAATAGATCATCATGAAATGTCTAAACCAATGGCAGAATTGAAAATTCAAATGAAGACTCTAATCTCAGTATCATATTACTAGGAATTATTTGAAGAGGCTCTCTTGCCTAGTAATTTTACTGATTAAACTTTGTAAGAAACTTGATTTAAGAATGAATTTGGCATTCAGGATCCCCTCAATAAATTTTTCTTCCACTTGGTTAAAGTTATAATGGAAGAAAATAATAATTGTAGGTCAGTATATATATATATATATACACACACACACACATATATGTATATATGTACATATACATGTATATAAATCAGGCTTAAATAGGCTATCTTGTTATTGAAATTCTCAATATTTTTAAATTTTATGTTATTGTCAGTAGGGCATTATATAAAATTAATTATAATCATCAGATTGCAGTGAGCTCCTTTTCTTCCATAAAGCTGTTAAATTTTGTGAGAGACTTACTTGGCAATGTATATGTTGATTAGCTAATAGCTGTACCTGCTGAGTATATCGGGACATATTTTATCTAATGAATCTGATGTATAGTGAAGCTGTCTGTTTGAAAAGATGTGACTACTTCCAAAATTCTATTGCTTAATGGAAAGTCATATTCATGTTATGCTTTGAATATGACTTTTTTTCTGACACTGAATAAGAATATCATTCACAAACCTCGCAGTACATAAATATAGAAAAAATTCATAAATAACCAAAGGACTAGACATTATCCTTTTGAAAATAATTATGCCTCAATTGTTATATGTATACATCTAAATCCTTGGCTGTACCTCCACACTTATAAGTATAGATTAATGCCACTTATGTGTACAGAACTAGTTACCCATAACAGTTTTCTGTATAAAGAGGAACTTTGCTCATGTCTAGACCAAGTGAAAGCAAGATATGGTGCCATCTCACAGAATGGAATCTTAGTTATAAAACTACAAAATATGAAGTCAAGTTGCATTTTGCTTTTAAATGAAAGTTTGTTAAATCTTATATACAGATTACAGCTATGATCTTTCACAATCGAATATGCCTTACATCAGGTGTGGTTTACTTATGTAGTTAAAGTTAAGGTCACTGGTAAATTGGGAACATACTTGAAAAATAGCTAGCCCAGTAAGATGTTTACATGTCTGCTAACATTTGGTTGAGAAAAACATTGCATTCCTTCTTGGCTTTGATCTTTGACTATTTTCATTCTTTCTTCTATGTTATTTATATCTATATCCTGTTAAGATTTCTATCAAGTATTCACCATAAGTATTTCTTTGTTATTTGAGGTACCAAAACTTTTGGCTTTCTTGAGTAAAGAATCTTGTTTGGGTTCTCTATGCCATACCTATATGCTAAACAGTGTGCCTATTGCTATATTTTCAGTTACATATATTTTATAATCTTAAAATAGTAGGTGGGATATCAAAGAGTTTTAGTAGAAATTTGATGGATTATTTATTATTTACCAATGTCTCATTGATATATTGTTAAAAACTATTCTTTAAAATTTATCTACCATGCAAAAGGATTTTCATATTTGTAGATATATAGGTAGTACTACTGCTATCTTATTCTACAAACCTACATGTATAATATGTTAATATATTGTGTGTTTATTTTATAATCTAAATACAAAATCTACTTGCAACTTTTAAAAATTCTGAAAATTTCTTTATCAGTCTCCTGAAAATACATTAACATGGCTAACATTTATTACAAATATAAGACTACATATATTCTATTTCTAGAGTACTTAATTTCTCAAGTTAAATTACCATAATAGCTGATGCACACATTCTAATAGACTTTTTTTTCCAAATAAAGGCTTGTTATTTAATTTACAGGGACTTTTGTATGTTGCTCTTTACCTAAATGCATGAAATCTTTGTACATCTTTAGAACTATGGAAATCTCTTCAGTAAAGGGGGTGGAAAAAGCACTATGATAGATATGAAAGAGCTTTTACTGGCTGAAAAGAAAATGTTTTTGCTGGAGTAAGAAACACAAATGAGACGTAGCAAAGATATGTCATGCTCAATCCCAAGTGATGCCATCCTGCCAATCTGCCTTTTGCTTGCAAAGGCTCTGCGGTGTTGATGACCTAACAGAAATGATCTGGGGGGATACTGGACTGGCTCCCAGCAAAGGAGCAATTTCTTCTAAAATGTGAAGCCTTCTGAAGTGCATGTATATCAGTACTTCACCAAATAGCTCCTCAGTGTACTGAGACAAATAATGTGTTTTCCAAAAGTATACAAAGGGATAACATATTTGTGGAGAATCTATCTTCTCCTGGCTTTGTCTACTTGTTTGATAAGATTTTTGGAACTGCACTTGAAAGAGTATCTTATAATTAGTTTAAATGCTTTTGTTATTTTATGTTTTCTCATTTAGATTTTAAAGTATTTTTCTGGTAGGTGTTAGAATTTATGTACTGTGCGACTAAAAGAACTGTCTTGATATACTTTTCTTGTAGGCATTTTTTTTCACTGCATCTTACTTGTTTCCAAATAGCCTTTTGCCAACCAGCATTTTTTGTTGTTGTTGGCCAGCAAACTCCAGTGAACAGAGAAAATTCCCCTGACATAAGAGCCTTCAGATGTAACTAGGAACATAGAAACAGCATGATTGGAAGAAGCTACAGTTACCATTGTGAGAAGGAATTAGGAGTAAAGTTGAGAGAGATGGAGAAGATGTTGATACAGAAAAGGGAATTAAGATATTTATGCCCTTGATACCTTCTTATTTTGCTTTATGACATCAGTTCATTCACATTAAACACACACTTTACAAAGATACATTTACATATATGTATATATGATTGTAGGTTACATAATTTCTCCAAACACATTTTACCCTTTAGAATTATTTATTTTTGAATAATCTCTCATACCCTTTAAAAAGAATGTAAGAGACCATCCACATATTTTTTAAATATTTTATAAACTCACTATTTAAAAATGTGAAATTCATGAGTATGTTCTATGCTAGAAAATATTTTTTTAATTCTTTATAAACTTGATTCTTTTTGTCTGCTAACATTTTTGAAAATCAGATGTTCTAGGCATTACTGTGAAACAAGATACATTCACTTTTATCATTCTAATGACCAGAGAGCTGAATTGACTTTTATGTTAAGCAACTTCATTTGTAAAACCTGTGACTAAGGTAGTATTTGTTACCTTTCCTGCCTGGTACCATTTTCCTACATTGATTTCTGACTAAATTTTTTGTATCCCTTTTAAAAATAAGCATAATATTATCATTTATTGAATATGTTACATACAAAATTTACTATAACAGTGACATAAAATGGATTTTACTTAGGGTTCCTGACAAAATTAAATTAATAAATGCATGGCATTATGGTGGTAGAAAAGTCTGTCTGAATGACCAGTCTCTTACAGACTTTTGCTGCAGAAACATCTTAGTATATTCTTCTAGGGAAACATTAAAGTTTTTGGGCCTATATGATAAAAGTTTGTTATGAACAAATATATTACACACTAAAGAAATTTAAATATTTATTGTTATATTTTGAACAAACATCTGTTAGCATGCGAAAATGAATTGTCAATCTTTAAGAATGTAATTTTCCCAAATTTATTTAACTAGACTCTCTTTTCAAGGAGCATATATACTGTGCTCTAGCACAGTATAGGAAATATTGGTCAGGATATTTAGAGTTATAGTAGGGAGCTACACAAATACATATTTTTCTACATATTATCTGCATTTATTAAATAATTACATTTTGACCTTAAATTCATGAAAATCTGTCTTTGACCTTTTTGCTAATTGCAGTCAAAATTCTGATTTTGAAAGGATATACAGAACAATTAGGATGAGATTTTCTCTATTTTTCTCTATTTTTCATTAAATGATATTAATTATGAAGATACCTGTATATATACACTTTTTCACATTATTTTTCTTTTTGTTTCACTCTACTACATTTGGCATATGTATTTATGATAGTATGCATTATTAAAATTTACCATGATATTTTTATAAAACAGAAAAAAGTAAATCACCAACCATAACCAAACAAGTTTATTCTCTCATTGTGGGGTGTTAGTCTTTCCCTTTCTAGAATCCAATTAAGAATTGGAAGCAGATCTGTAGCAAGAAGACATTGTTGGTAATCCTCCAAAAGATAGAAAGATGTATTTCATTTCCTGTTGAGATCACACTGAACTCAATGGTTCATTTTTCATCAATTCTGGAAACTTCTGTGTTCTGGCAAAAGCATTGTGTGTCAAATTTCAGCCAAGATCTGTGTATATGCTATCAATTTTGACGTTTTTATTTTGGCCTTTGCCGGTGAGTGGTGACTTTCAGAGTTTTGCTTTCTTGTTCTACTCCTGACAGTCATGGTGTATGAGATAGAAATATTATTTGACAAGCAAGTAACCATGACAATTTGGAAACATCACTACTATGTTCCATATTATGTTGTCCTCATTTGAAGTGTATAATTTCTTAAAATTTTTATAGAAATGAAATAACATATTAGAAATAACTTATGTATGTGATATATGTATATTTATATATGATATATAAAGAGTTCTAAACATGTAGTATAAAATAATACTCAATCATTTCTATGCTGAAGTAAGATGGATTTTAATTTCTTCCAAAGGAGCATTTTGTGAATTGTGCCCATCTGGAAGTCTTTCCATATTTGAGTCTTATGTCATTTTTGGTAGGGCTCAGAGGCATTAAAAAACTACAAACCATAGCTTTCTGTTTGAGTCATTAAATCAAGGAATAGCAAGGTGGGTCTTAATGTGTGTAATCTTCTGAGAAGGACTTCCAAAGGTAATGTTTTCTTGTTGTATCATGTAACTTGTTTATTGTTTAAAACACTACACATTTTTACTAGTTTTGGGTGCTTAAATGTCTATACACCAGGCAAAAATAGATGCAAATAGCTTACATAGCATCAATGCAGCTACTCTTCACCTTGAATATAGGGTCAAAAACCAGATATAGTCATTTATTAGCATATAGCAATATGTTAAAATCCTTTAACCCAGGCAGAATTCTTTTATCATCTCCATATAGAGATAAAATGTTACTTTATGTTAATTTTTATTATTTAGCTTTTCAAGATTTTATTTGAATTTCCATATAGAAAATAAGGTATGCCTTGTTTCTGAACCAAATTAGTACCTTAGGAAATAAATGAAAAATATATTAATAGATTGAAAGGTAGAGGTAAAAACAGTATTTATACATATATAAAATACTCCATAGTAACATTGTAACATTCACTGGGTGTTGGGCAGGTGGGAGGGGGAGGAAGGGATGTGTAAAGTCACACCTAATGGTGGGGAGCTTGCTGTCTGGGGGATGGGTATGCTTGTAGCTCTGACTCCGGCAGTGCAAAGGCAATTAATGTAACCAAAGCATTTGTACCTGTTATACTCTGAAATTAAAAAACAAAAACTTCAAAACTAACATTAGTACTTTATGATCATATGTGTGTATATTTCAAGATATATCCCCATTGTAACAACCTATTCATTAATCAGCAAAGTACTCTGCAACCAGGTTTTGCTAGGAGATTTAAGATACATTGCTCAGTAATGTAGTCACCACTTCTCAAATTTTATTTTTATAAAAATTATTATATCTGATTTTTAAATTAACTAAGGAGTGGTAGCCCAGGTTTAGCCACACAGGATTTTATGGCTGACAATATGCTATATTTTTTCTTGGTTACCAAATGCTTTCTTTAGCGTGGAGCTGCTCTTTATTCAATAGATATCTTAATGTCCAGGATTCCATTTCATGCTACCTTTTCATAGGAAGAATAAGTATTGGTGTCAGCATATTCTAAGACAACATAGAGATCAGTACATTAGTCAGGATCCCAAATCTCAGGATTTTGTTGTGATTTGGTAGACTGGAGGTGCATTAGAAAAGTGAGCCATTTGGTTCTATCCTAATGTGAACACCATGGTGATCACTCTGACAGTTTGAATTACACCCCCTGCTACCCTGTCTTCTCTTAAAAGGTGAAAAATGAACCAGAAATGTGTTGGAGAAGTCAGAATGCTTCTAGTGTGATAAGGACAGGCCAAAAAATATACAATGCACACAAGCAGTAAAACCATTTAATATATGGCATTATAATGAAATTAAGAATATACTATTATTCATGAAAAAATTAGTGATTTCATTGTTAGAAAGTTTGTTAAAATTGTTCTGGTATAGATTGCTGAATACATTTGTTATTGTATCTACTTTAAGGCTATTAATCAAGTTTACATGTCTTCCAGGATATATTCCTCTATTTTTACTTTTGAAAAATGCCATTTGGTTTTTAAAAAGAATATGAAAGTACAATATAAGCCAAGCTCAATAGTTTTCAGATGAGTTATTTGGCATACGATGATATTATTTTCCTATTTTTATAATAATAGACATCATAGTAAAACATGCAAATTTGAAGACATTATGGGCTAGGTGCTTTTAGCTCAGTCTCCTCTTTCTTTAGCAATGCTTTCTGTTAATGTCCATCATAAAATATCAGTTTATTCACAAATATGGACTAGAACTCTGTATTCAGATATTAAGAAAAAAGATTTATTAATCTTAGCCAAAATTTTTGTAATATTAAATAAAAGGTTTGTGTTCACTTAAAAAAATAAAGAGGTCAGTAAGATAGCAAATTTACTATTAGTAAAAGTGAGTTTTAGGGAAATGCTACAAACACTGAGTCAAACAAGTCATTTTGCAAGTTATTCTCTGATATTCTCAGGTATGAAATGAAATGGTAATGTGAGGGATTAATAAATTTTAACTAGCTGCATAAATATATCCCAGCGTATATTCATGAAAATCATTGTAAATTGGAGAGATACTGTCTTAACCAACTGGGAGTTATCCTTATCAATTTTTTGAATGATTGAGTGTATAGAAGATATATCACTGGTTTTGAAGATGATACAAGCTTGGAAAGATTAAATAGGGTTATAAGTTTCACAGAATGTCATATCTAAAAAAGATGAAATGAAATTACTGTAAATATAAAATTTTATATTTAGAGAACACAGTTGATTATTAAAGCATATGGTAGAGATATAACTGACTTATAGAAGTTTATATATTAAAAATGGAGGGAATAACTAAGTACAAGCTCTCTTATGAGCTAAGAGTTAAACTGAATCACAAAAATATTCAGTTTTTGGCTGATGATAGAAATACGCTGTCGAAAATATGATGTTCCACTATGTAGCTCTACACTGGTCAAAAAACACTTGAAGAATTTTTGGTTTCTAGTGACAGATTTGAGGGATGTTTTTAAGCACTAGATAGGCAAACCAGAGTTGCCTTGAGGAGGGTGATACATAATGAATTTTAAATAGCTGAATAAATATATCCCAATGTGTGTTGATGAAAATCAGGCTGATTCATTGGTTAGAACCATGACTTGTAATTAAAATTCTCATATTTCTAAACTAAAAATGTAGTATGTTATCCAACAAATAATTTCTCAAACCTAAATATTTATGTGAAATATATGAAAAGCCTAACAATTAAATCATATTGATTTACAAAATTTATTGGAAAACAGTATTACATAATACTAACATTTGGGAATGATTAGCATAAATAAACCAGACATAAGGAAATTAGGATAATTTCTTCAGATTTTAAAAGAAAAAAAATGCAAAATTGACATAAAGAGAGATTTCCGTTCAATAAAAAAGGCATTACAACATTAAAACACGGACTTAACTACTTTTCTAGATAGTGAATTGCACATAAAGAAAAATATTTAAACACTCTTATAAAGGAATTATCTAAAAGGGATTTATTTGGGGAGTAGATGGTTGGATTCAGTGAATTCTTAGACAACTTCAGAATGTAACCATTCATAATTTGAGGACAGGTGGATACATGTAACAAGCCTTCTTTAATTTGATCTCTGATAATTGAAAATTATAGTAATTGACATAAGGAGTGGGCTAGATGTTAAAGTAAAATGATTAATTCAATGGATTAATAGTGTAAACTAGATGAGATACTTAATTAACTTGATACAAATGATTTGCAAACCTCTGCTTAATAATTTTGGAAAAATTGACTCATCACTAGAGTCCTGATTTTGTGTCAAGCATTGTCCCTGGTGCTATGAGAGAAATAATGACATAAACTATGTGTACCATAATTACAGAGATAAGCTTAACCTGCAAGAAAAAATTTGGAGACCATCATACAATGTGCTTACAAATTAAATAGCAAACTATTAGTCATATGTAAATACAATGAGAATTCTAGGAATTCAGAATACCAGAAACTTTATATTCTTGACAATATTGATATTTTCTAACAGTGTGAATTAGGTTCTCTGAATCTTGATAAAATTCTGTAACTTGCCCATCCATGTTTCCTTGTTTATCGTACCCCTTAATATTAATAGAATGTAGCCTAATGGAGACTTTACCATGTCCCCAGTATCTTATATACAAGGGCCACTAGGTAAATATTTGTTGAATAAATAAACATTTCCCCTTATTTTCAAAATAAGGACCATACCTTTGTTTCCAAACTTATTGAACATTTTCAAGGATCAATTGAGATAACTTAGATAAATGTAATTTAAACAAAGTTGACATGATACATAATATCTTATATAATTGTTATAAGTCATTACCATCAACTCATCAAAGAAACATGAGGATTGTATTAAAAATTTCTTTTGGCTTGACCTCAGATACAATGGATAAGAGTGAGGAATAAAAGTTCTTTTTTATTGGCCCCTATTTATATGTTTTTGATTCTTCCCCTCCAAAAAAAGCACACCAATTTCACATGGTTCAACCTAATGTATAATTTTTCCTGGTCCAAATTGTCTTTTGCAAAAAGGCTTAATTTAATAATATCATCTGAGTAAACTGTTCTTACCCCCAAAATGGTTATTATTTGCCTCTGGTTGTATATATCATGAGTATTATTTTAAATGTAGTTAGTGCTTTTTGATAACAGGGTTGGAACAGCTGGAATTAGACACTTTATTTCAGAAAAGTTACTGAATTGTGACTCATTTCTATCTCGATAGCTTATAGAGGCCCTAGGACAGAAGGAGAAATGGAAGACATAACCCTAATGAGCTCACACAATTTTTACTCTTCATTAAGAATAAAAACTACTAGCAAGCACAAGTTAGTTATTAGATATGTCTAGCTCATAGTTGAAGCAGTACTTTTTAATAATTAACTGTAAGCCAAATAAAGCACTTTGGAAAATAGTAGAGTCCATGCGTGGATAAACTAAATTATTGTCATTTTATAGACAAATTATTTACATTTCAATGACCCTCTAACATGTATAAAACTAGTATCATGCTTTCAAGGGAAATAAAAATAAAAGAAAGTTTGGTGTTAGCATTTTGAGTTGTTTATGAGATATAATTTAAGGTCATTGGATTGTTATAAATTCTCTGACAGTGGCAGAAATAGCACATTTTCTTTAAAGTGTATATATTTGAAAGTACTCTGACTCCATAACAGTGGTATAGTCTAATTTATTGACCTAGTAACTCTGTCTGTGACAGGTATTCCTCAGAAGGAAATGGTTTCTCTTGTAAGAATCCAAGTATGACAAAAGATAGTTTTCTAAAGCTAAACATAACTGTGCACACCTCATTGATGGTCTCCAGTTGATGTTACAGAAGCAATGTGTGCGTCACACAACGTTCTATAATTGAACCTTTATTTTTATAATTCTTAGTTAATTTATTTCAGTATTGATATGAGTGTGGTTAAGTATAGATTTAGTACAAGTACTTGAGTGAGTAGTTATTTTCTATTAATAGAATGACTTTCAAACATCTTAGAAGCCAGAGTCTCTTTTTAAATTTTATGTTACAGCAATTTACATTTATTTGGTCAAAAATAAACCCCAAAACTGAACAAAAAATTTTTGATTGCGTATAGCCTGATACATTGCCACAGAGGTTAAGAGTGTTCCAGAGCATGGTTTAAGAGCCATTGGCTCAGTATATACTGAAAAGTCTCTCTAGACTGTTTTTTGTAAGCTTCAAAGGTATTTATTTAAATGTGTTCTTTGTTTAAGAGTGTTCAAGAAGCAAGCGTTATAAAATAGGCATATTGTCCGAAGCATATTTGGAAATGTACATATTATGATGCCCATAGTTTCCACAAACAGTTCTTCATGTAAAACTATAGGGAACATCTTTAAAATAAATTCAAGAAATTGTAGTTCTTGTATTAGTAGTATGTGAAAGAATTAATCCTCCCACCTCAGCCTCCCAGAGTGCTGGGATTATAGGCATGAGCCACCACACATGGCCAATTTATCTCTTACATCTCAAACATATAGCCTTTGTGGATCTCAGTGAATGGCACTGAGAAAAATAATGACATGATATATTAACATCAATTTTTGGAAAGCCTTTCTTTTGGCTTTTGAAATTTAATTTAATATTTTTAAATTTTCTTAATATTTCAACCACATTCCTAACACTATCTCTTTTTTATAGCCATATTCTTTATTGCATTTGTAAAGGTGCTTCCAATGTACATATGTACAGGTGTATGTGTATACATAAATGTATATTACTTTATGTGTGTTTAATTTGTGTAAATGGTTTTAAACTTTAAATTTTATTCTTTTTTTTTTCTTATTTTGTCCCACTCCACGTTTGGTTGAACATCTTGTCTATGCTGCTATCCATTTGGTCTTGCGATGACTTCTTTACCTATGTATCTTCATTTATGTATTTCCCTAAATGGATTCCTAGGTTGGTTTCAAGTATTTGATGCTATGATCAACACTGCAATTAATTTAATCGTACACTAATTTTCATAGTTTGTATGTGGGGGAAGTTTCTGTGGTGAATTATGAGACATTTCTGGGTGCTAGATTATACATATACTCAGTTTTATCAAATACTAAAGATTGTGCTACAGATTGTCTGCACCAGTTTAAATTCCAACGAGCAGTGAATGAGAGTCCTTACCCTCCCTTTTTCTCTAGGACTTAATATTATCTGACTTTATTCTTTTCCCATTAGGAAATGTAATGTAATGTTATATATTTTCTTATTTTTCATTTATGTGACTATTAATGAGATAGAGTGTCTTGACCATTGCCACCATTTCTGTTTTATTAATCAGTTTTCCATTGTGCAGTTTTATTCTTTGCAACACTTGTCCATTTTCCTGTTGGGATTCCATATTTTTTAATAATTAAAAAAGTGTCTGTACTCTAGATAGTAAACTCTTATCTATTAACTTTGTTTATGATGTCATTGATTGATAAAAACAAATATTTAATTTTGAAGAACGAGAATCCATCAATTTTTGCCTTATAATTTGTGATTAGGGGGTGGGAGTGGACTAGTGTTAAGAAATATTTCCCAGCCTAAGGATCACAAGAATTTTGTCTCATATTTTCTTTTATTAGTTTTATGATTTAATTTTATGTTCAGGCAAGCTTAAATTATTAATACAGATACAGTACATTAATGCATAATGATAAAAGTGAACTTTGATTTAAAACATATTAGGAGGAAGGTTAAAATTAAAAGGATGGTTATCTAAGGAAGAAATAATACCCCCCCAAAATTGTAACACAATGAGATTATAAGAGAAAAACTAAAATAGTTTGAAGAAGGAAGAATCATTGGCAAAATGTGTAAAATAATTCAAAACCCAGATATCCCTAGAATAACATAGACTATCATATCTAATTATAAAATATAGATATAGAATATCTAATTCATTAAATATAAAGCTTTATATGAATTAATATATGTGAATTAATCTTATCGAGGAGAGAATCTCTTTCACTTAAAACCTCAATAAATTGTGCTATTGGCCAAATTAAGAACCCAACATGAATTTTACCCTGATATGAATATATCATTTTACAGAGAAATTTAAAAACATTTCTGCTGAAATTATTTTATAGTGAGTGTAGGATATAAATAAAAGGTAAAATTATGCTTCTAGTTCACAGAAAGGGGACATTTATGTATTCTTTGATAATGAGATATTTTACATGGCATTTTGAACTATATCTAAACTTCTTTTTTCGGAAAAGATTAAGATATTTAAAAACAACATGGACATTTATACCAAAACACTATATTTTCTGTACTTGAAAATAATGTTGTTTTTAGGGAAGAACACAGGGGTGGACAAATCAAGTGTATTTTCCAAAAGGAGCAAGGTCAGGACGAAGAAAATGCAGAAAAGGCTGAGAGCCATTCAAGCTGCAGTTTTTCCTTTTTAAGTATATCTTAATCTATTTTAGAATAAACATATTTTATTAAAAACTCTAAGATCAGATTGAGGACAACTATTATTATTTTGACTTAAAAGCTAATAAATTATTCCCTTTAGTTGCCTTTTTAAAAATTATTATAGCCCCCAACTGACCATTTTGTCATCTAATAATATTGAATTGTCCAGAATTTTCTGGTATAAAATATTACTATCTACAAGAAAAGAAGCAACTTGAGTTTGTGTTTTAACCCTCTTAATGCAAACTCTCCCTATGGTTTCTCTTCCCTATACTTCTGCATATTTCTTCGATTTAAAATTCCTCTTCACTTTAACCCAAGTTCAGCAATGTGTCTCCTTTCTTTCTAGCATGTCTGAATAATTCCATGGACAGTTGAGATAATCACTCATACTCTATAGTATACAATGAACTGCAACTGGCCTGCAGATTGGTCTCAAATACTAAAAAATAAATATTAAAAAATCTCCCATAGTGGCTGTCCTTCCAAATTTTGAGTCCTCAAGGGCAATGTTCCTATTTTGTAGAATAGATTGAAACTTTTCTAATTCGTATCTGTCCTAATGGCCAGTACCCATTTATCTATTTGTCATTTATCTCTGTCTTTACTCATTTATTCTTTAATAAATAGACTCAAATACTAAGAGAATACTTGGACAGTTACCTTAATAGTTATCCTTATAAACCATTTGCATTTACCTTTTTTGTTATGTCAGGATTTCAAGATTTGTGTGCTATTACAGATTAACCTAAGCCAATATATCATTCACAATTATTAGTGTTTTTTAATAATTACTGGTACCTGTCAGTGGGTAGAGATGAGGATCATAAATTTTCTCTGCTGCTATGTCACTATTTGGTATGAAAGCAAGTCTCAAAAAGAATTCTGTACACACACTGTCATGTATTTGCCATTAGTTGTGACAATAGCAAAGGTAGGGGCTCTAGAGCTATTTATATCCTGTTTATGCAAAGGGAGGATACTTTGAAAATATTTCTAGTCTATTAAGATTTTGAACATCACCAGTTTTACCAATAAAAATCTTTTTGTAATATACATTCTGTTTAAACAAGGAAACTTTGATATTCATTAAAGATAAATATAGCTTAAGCATTTTTTCTTGCTGATTTGTTTGAGTTCTTTGTGGATTCCAGATATTAGCCCTTTATCAGATGTATAGTTTGAGAATATTTTCTCCCATTGTGTAGGTTGTCTATTTGCTCTGTTGATTATTTTCTTAGCTGTGCAGAACCTTTTTAATTTAATCAAGTTCCATTTATTTATTTTGTTGTTGTTGTAATTGCCATTGGGGTCTTAGTCATAGATTCTTTGCCTAGGCTGATATAGAGAAGAGTTTTTCTTACATTTTCTTCTAGAATTCTTATAGTTTCATGCCTTACACTTAAGCCTTTTGTCCATCTTGAATTCATTTTTGTGAGTGGTGAGGGCTTTGGATCCTGTTTCATTCTTCTGCATGTGGCTATACAGTTCTCCCAGCACCATTTATTAAATAGGGCTTCTTTTCCCCAGTGTATACTGTTGTCTGCTTTGTCAAAGATAAGTTGGCTGTATGTGGATGGTTTTATATCTGGGTTCTCTGTTTTGTTTCATTGGTCTATGTCTCTATTTTTGTGCCAATACCATGCTGTTTTGGTTACTATAGCTCTGTAGTATAGTTTGAAGTCTGGTAATATGATGCCTTTGGATTTGTTCTTTTTGGTTAGGATTGCTTTGGGTATTCAGGCTCTTTTCTGGTTCCAAATGAAGCATAGAATTATTTTTCTAAATCTGTGAAATATGATGTTGGTATTTTGATGGAGATTGCATTGAATCTGTAAATCACTTTGGGTAGTATGAACATTTTAACAATATTGATTCTACCAATCCATGAACATGATATGTTTTTCCATTTCTGTCATCTGCAATTACTTTCTTCAGTGTTTTGTAGTTCTCTTTGTAGAGATCTTTCAAATCCTTGGTTAAGTATATTGCTAGGTATTTTATTTTCTTTATAGCTACTGTGATAGTTGCAAATTCAGAGGTGGACTTTTGAGGAAGTCCTAGCTAACAACTATGTATTCCCAATTAAGGTAACTGACTTCCCCAGTAAATTAGAATATTTGTCTATGATTAAGAATTGTAAAGAAAATTAAAAGAAAATAAAAGATGTTTATTTTGTGATATTTATATCTATCTTTTCCAAATTCAATGTCAGGAATAGGCAATAGCTTAATTGCAATAGACAATTTTCTGAAGAGGTATGCACATGAAATGTACAAAGATATTCACCAAAATCAGAAAGATGTGCCTTCCATTTTGGTATTTATTTCTTTATTTATTTATTTAGAGACAGAGTCTCCTGAAAGTAGATATAAACAAGAATCAATTTCTCATGTTTTGTTTCATGCCTCATTTTCACTTACTGTAGATAGAATACTCCTTTTCTTACACAGTTGGTTTATGTGACATTTCCTGCACATGAAAACATAAAAAATATATATTATATTTATTTGTACAATCCATTGCTTAAGTCCCATTTGTAAGGGTACATTGTCTAGTACATTGCTTGACACAAACTGTATGCATTTTTGCCCCAAATATATGCAGTCCTTCATACATTGTTCATATACAATAGCTTTTAAATAAAATTTTGATTAATATTTATCAGTCTCAAATCAAGTACACTTTTAGTAATAACCAAAAATGCTCTACTGTCAAAGGAAAAGCTTTAATAATATCCCTAAATTTTATTCTCTTAATGTCTTATAATCTTATCACCATGGAAAAATATTCAGGTCCAAACTAACCAATAACCTTGGGTGTAGTGACTCATCAGACATACTTGGGAGCTGCAACCATGGATAATGGTTAGACTCCTTTTTGTTCCTTCAACTCATCATAAAACTTAAAACTGTTGTCACCACTGAGTCATCAGGGAAGGACTTTATGGGCCAATTATTTCTTAAGTATGTTTACCTAATTTAGGGTTCATTAAGGGTAACAGAAGAGTGTCCAAACTAGAAGTTGTAATTTGATCCAAGATTTTACAGTCCATATGTATAATTAGACTAATATTTATGCTAGAAATGTGCCAAGTTTAAGAATAACAGGAATTTAAACTCTCTTCCTTTTCATAAGCATTTTTTCACAAAAAAATTGTATATTACATATAAATCTTGGCATTAATAAATTTGATTATCAAACCTCTAATCCTGAACTAGTTAGAGTATCAGAGTCTATAGATAAAATAATATTTTATAGACAAGGTATTCAATTTGATGTATAAATTGTACAAATCAGAGAGTACAAATTAATCAAAACATCTTAATTTTCAACATTCGTACAATGTATAAATATGAGAAGTGCCTATTTTTGACTGTGTTACCTTTGGAATTGAAGGTAATAGTCAATGATATTCATGGATATTAAGTGAATTCAGTTTGTACCTTATCTTTATCTGACTTCAATGATAAAATATCTTTCAGATTTCCTATTGTAATCTAAAAAATGGGAATATATTCAACATAAGTTTCACTTATGTCTGAATTGAAATTAAACCTGATATTCAGTCTACAATGATAGTTCAGTGATTTCAGCACTGATGACTAAACTGATGTTTCATCAGCTGATAGATACAATCAGAGCTGCCATTCAGCCAGAACATCATTAATTGGGTTGGTTACTTAGGAGCCAGAGTCCTTCATGCTGGGTTGATGTGTTGATTTTGATTGGTTGCTGTATGAGCCATACAGGTTACTGAATATTACTATTGGGTAAAGCTTCTTGCCCAGTAATTGATTATAGTGTGGCTTTCAGCACCACTCAATCATCAGATGAGTGAAGAAATGGTAGAAACTAGAACCATTGGAGATTTGTTAAATCATCATTTAGGAAAAGTAAATCATTTGATTTTTAAATTTTACTTTCTGTTCATGCCTTTTTTTTCCTCTAAAATGTGCTCAGTATTTATAATTATCAATGCTCTTTATTTTGGTTTTTTAAAACTACCACCTAGGTCAAGTGGATGTTATTTTTACTGATAAAATTTTTATAGAAAGGTTTTAAAAATTACTGGCTTGGAAGGGTTTATAGTACTTAAAAATGTCGAACTTCTAGAGACTGACTAGAAAAAATATCTGGTTAATTGAAGGGTCTCCTCTCAGAGAATGTAACAAGAATTCCCCTTGCTAAATTTTCTAAACATTTTCCAAACATTTTCCTCTTCTTTTCTTCTTCTTCCTCATTTTTTCCTTTGTGTTCTTTCTTCTTCTCTTCTTTCCTCTCTCTTCTCTCCCTCTCTCATTCTGGCCTATAAGCTGGCATACCCTCCTACTCTTTTATCTCCCATTCAACCTCCTTATATCAAAAGAAGCTGATTATATCACTTATCCTAATATGCCCTCGGATCAGGTACTGACATAAGCACAGCCACTTATGGCTGGGAGCTTCAGTGCACATGGGAGTTTTTTTGTGCAGGCTTTCTCCAGCCTGTCCAGAGACTCTTTCTTGTCTGTTGAGGAAATGGCTACTTATTTTCAAAGATCAGCATCTTTGTAGAGCCTTTTTTAACTCATATTCTGTGCTCTTTTATCATAGCAATTTAAAAATTCATTTAAGTGGACTATAAAATCTTTAAGGGCAGAAGTATCTCATTCACTTCATATATTTTCAAAGTGTAGTAGTTGTTACACAAATATTTGATGAGTTGAGGAAGGAAGAGAGGGAGGGAGGTGAGAAAGAAGGGAGAATGGAAGGAAAGGACCGACAGACAGACTACAGTCAGGGAGAAGTTAAAGTACAAGTTGGTACAGTGGTTGTGAGAATTACAAAACATTTTAACCCACAATTTCTCTTAAAATATATGTTTATTGCAAACAGTTGGCATTATGTAAGGACTTTTCATAACCAAGGCATTTGTTATGTGATTAACCTTGATTCCAGGAACACAATTACAATTGCTTTTTGAAGAAAATGGCTTCTTTTTTTTAAAAGAAAATGACTAAAATTAAGTATGGTAAAAAGGTCCATTATCCAGATAGACCCAATCATCTTGGCAACTTCTTTTTCTTATTCTACCTTCTTTTCACTGTCATGGCTTTATTTATCAATTAAAAAAAATCCCCATTTAGTTTCCCTGGAAAAAATTTCCTGTCTAACCTCCGGCTCAAGTATTCAACTGCCTATACAACATCCTCACTTGATATGTAGATATATATATATATCTAAAACAGGTGTCACACAATGAATTATTCTTTATATATGCAAATCTAGTCTTCAGCAAATATTCTCTATCTTGCAAATTGACACTTTTACTCACCCTTTCAATCCAGACACCAGGAAATTATTGTTAAACTTGACTGTCCCTCACATGTTATATATAACCCATTATCAAATCCTTTTGATTCTAGCTCATACATATTCTCAAATCTTTTCACTTCTGTTCCTGTCACCCAAGTCCAATAACCACCTTTCACGTTATTTCTGCTTTTTCCAATTTACTCTCCACACTGAAACCAAAAGACTATTTTAAGAACACAACCTAATCATATCACTCTCTGACTCAATAGTTTCTCATTGATTCTAGCCTCATGAGATTGAGGAATACATCTCTATTGAAACTTCTTTACCCTACAATGGCTAGGATAGTGCCTTCCATAGAGGAAATACTCAATTACTTCCTGAGTATTGGTAGGGAGAGGACAACAAAATATGCATAGAATAATAGGAAGAAGACTTGAAAGTTGACATTTGTGCACCAGATATTTCCAAGGACAGAGACATACACACATGCCAAAATATTTTAGAGAAGATGAAAATGATGATCATTAGTTGATAAAAAAAAAGTTGCAAGAAAGTAAATAGTTTAGTGTCATGCCAATGTGGTTTATGTAGACATATGTACATCATGTCATATCACCTCCAGGGGCTTCATTATAAGCTATAGTTCCTTATAATGAAGGAATCTGTGGCCTTCTAGGTCCATAAGTGTGGCCTTTTGACAGAATCCAAATTTTACAGAACAAATCCTAGATTTATTTTTAAAATAAAATAAAATTATAAAAGACGAACAAAATGTATCAATAAAAATAAAAGAATTTTATTAAAATAGAAGGAACCTTGTGATTATTTAATGTTTGAAATAGAAACTGCACTGGACTCTGTTGAGAGCTGTGCAATGATTATGCTGAGTACACGATTTGGAAGCTTTCCTCGCCACATACATGTTGATGAGGGGAGGGATCCTATGAGAATATAAGAAATAAACCATCCTAAACTACAAGATATTGCT
The DNA here is from genome assembly GCF_020740605.2 of Lemur catta. NCBI lineage: Eukaryota > Metazoa > Chordata > Mammalia > Primates > Lemuridae > Lemur > Lemur catta. The sequence continues at coordinate 17,581,740 of NC_059149.1, read as the reverse complement.
CACAGGAAACTCTGCATCAAGTTTAAGAGAGGGGGTTAAATGTCACAAACAATCCTGGGGAGAGATTTCAGTACCGTAGGTTGTCTGTAACTGTCATTTCTTAAGCTACACTTCTACTGTTTGCCTATTATCAGACAAGAACATCGTGCTTAATTTTATCATTAGTTGTTTATTATGTATATCATTATCCATCATATTCACCAAGCATTTCCTTTGGGATAGGCATTATATTAATTCAAATTTACATGGTTGTCTCATTTATTTCTTTTAATAACACTATCAAACTACCACTATTATCTTCTTGTTGTAGATGAGAAAAGCAACATCTAAAGAGGTTAACAAAATTTTTCATGATGGCTCGACATTAAATTTAGTCATTATTTGCAACCAAGAACCCTGCCTGACACCAGGACTAGTGTCATTAACCATTATGTTGTAATTTATGTATATTTGGAGATAGGACAGAGTAACTTGTATACCACGTACCCTTATTTCACCAGACATCCTTAATAGAGAGTTGAAAAGAGGAAAATAAGAAAGTAGTTCTTGAAAGTCAGCATTCCTGGTTGAGAAGAAGAGTTTACAACATGACCAAATTGAACCAAAGTTTAACTCGCCTACCCACAGTAATTTTTTCACTTATTTCCTATTTTGGGGAATGAATAAAATTAGCAGATTTTTTTCACTTGAAATTTTAGTTTACATTGTTAGCAGATTTGTTCAAAGATCTAAGTATACACGGAATTGTGAGAATGGTTTTTCTTTCCAGGTACTCCTTATCTGGGTTTTTTTTTTTAACATAAATATATTAATAAACTGAGTCTCAAGCCTGTATATACATTATAAATAATAGACGAGGTTTTGATAAATACAAATGTCCAATTTCCACACCAAATAGATCAATCAGAATCTCCAGTGGTGAGGGTAAGTCTTTGATATTTCAAAAAGCTGCTCAGGATATACCAATGTGTAATATGGGCTGAGAACCCCTGCCATCTGCCACGTTAAGTTTACTATTTTGACTTATTAGACGTTTAAAAGCTCACAGCAAAGTGCCTGCACTGAGTGATGTTTTAGTAAAGGCTAATAATTATTAATATGATTAGACTAGACCATTGGCTCTTTTACTGGTACTTTTTTTCTGGCATGAAGATATAATAACTCTTTTATCTTCTCCCTGCATCTTTGGTCTTCCAAATTCAACACAAGTTTTTCTACCAGTCTTTAGTGAATTTTTTTTTTTTTTTTTTAGAAAAATGTTACAATACAGCTTTTAAAAAAATTTGTCTTTGAATATCTTGTCACACAAGTAAAATAGCGGATACATTTTCCAGGAGATTGGAAATGTCATATATAACCTCCCTCAACCCCATGCATGGCTAATTGTGTATTAGGCACTGTGCTAATTAATTTAATTATTTAACTCAGTCTTCACCACTATTTAATTTTAACCTCATTTTACAGATACACACTCTAAGAATCATAAGAATTAGGTAATTTACCCAAGATTATTAATTGGCCTCATTTCAGTATTATTGTGTTCCAGGGAACAGGAAAGCCCAAAGAGTGGGAGAGAAATGGGGGAGCAGACAGTTGGTGGAGCAGTCAGTACGCACGCAGTGTTGATTAGGTTCTCTGTCACATGGGTGCAATGTGTGGTGCCTCAAAACAATTATAATAGTGACATCAAAGATGACTGATACAGATCACTAGGACAGATATAATAATAACGAAAAATCATAGAATCACTGAACAAGTGCAAGAAGGTTAATAAAAGATGTCAAAGTTCCTCAGACACAGGCAGAACAAAATGAGAGCTAGAGATGGTAATGAAATCTTGGTTGGAAAAAGTGAACCTTTTAGACTGCGCTCCTGCTCATCAGCTCAATCTCTCAATCCACCCTTGAGACAGTGCCCTGTATTCTTATCAATCAATGTCTTTTCTCATTTAAGGATAAAGGTCACTGTTACATGTGTTGGTCACTCTCTTTTTTTAAAAAAATATGATCTTCTATTTACATTCTTTGTCCCCTTCTTTTTTGTTTTATTTCATTGCACACTGACAAATTATAATTTTATATTAATATATTTGTGCACACGAAATGATGTTATCATATATGTATATAATGTAGAAAGACAAGCAAATTAACATATCTATCCCTCAAATACTTATCATTTATTTCTTCTATCTAACTGAAACTTTTTATACTTTAAACAACATCTTCCCATTTCCTCCAAATCCCAGCCTCTCATAACCACAATGGAATACTCTTCAGGCTTAAAAACGAAGGAAATTCTGTCATTTGTAACAACATGGATGAACCTGGAGGATATAATGCTAAGTAGATAAGCCAGACACATAAACACAAATATCAAATAGCTATTTCTTTTAAGGGACTTCATGCTTCTCTAATGAATTTCTGTTAGCTTTAATTATTAGATTATTAACTCTTTCCTGTCATATTGTAACAACTTTCCTTCCATCTTTTCTTGGCCCTTTAATATTGTTCACATTTATACATAAGAACTTTTTTTATTCTTCTGTAATTTCTTCCATTTAAGTTTAGAATCTTATTTTCCTAATTAAAAATTAGAAAATATTCTTCAAATTTCTTCTGTTTTTTTTAAATGTGATTATATTTTTACAGAATTACCTTAATACATATGTATTTTATGTTGTATTCAGCAGGTAGCAAAGAGTTCAACATTTTTTCTCAATTATAATAATGATTAATCCATTATATCTTCAGTATCTCTTGTTTTTGACCAGTTTATGAGATCTTCTTTTTCATATACTACTTTCAAGAAGTACAGTAGCCTGTCTGTAAATTTGTCTGTTTTGGGGCCAGCATTGCACTAATTTTCTTATTTCAGCTCTTAAATATGATTAAATATTTAATATGGCTAATGCTCCATTACTTGCAAGCCTTTTCTCCCCATTTATTTTCTTAAACTCTAAATTAATATTTTCAATATTACAAAATGATGTTGTTTGAATAGGTTTTGAAATTATGATATAACTGCATGTTAATATTGAGAGCATTGACATCTTTTCAACATTTTCTTCTCTCATTCATTATCCATGTATTTAGAACTTTATCTCAGTAAAAACATGAAATTTTCTCCCATAACCACATCTAGTTATCAAAGTCATTCATAGGTTTGTGTATGATTGTGTTTGTGTGATTATGTGTATGTGGCTATGTACTTATATAGATATATGTGTCAATTTTGCTGTTTTTGTTGGTATTGTGTTTGTATTTTAGTTTCTAACCCAAGAATATCCTTGCCAATAATCAAAGTAATGCACAATGAAGGTCCAAAAAATGTATGTACATATGCAGTTTTTATTCTTTAAAATAGTATATCCAAAGTTGTAAAATGATGATACAGGCAGAAAGCTTAAATTGAATTGGCACAATGTTTAGGGAAAATAATTTATATGTATGAATCAGAAAACTCTTAACTCCAGTATCCCATGTATAGTTATTGATGGAAACCAAATGAAGAAAAATCTGAACAAGAATTTACATGAGAATGTTTTATTTTAAATATAGTATCTACGCTGGGGACCCCCACATTTATACTCCACTCAGAACTACTCCTTTGAATTCCAGGTTTATACATTCAACTGCCTGTTTGGCATTTCCACTTAGATATCAAACTTTAGGATGTGGGAAATGATCATCGTCTTGGCCCTCAACCTTTTCCTCTTGCAATCTGCCCCATCTTACCAAGTGGCATTGCCTTTCTTGCAGCTGCTCAAGCCAAAAAAACTGGCATCATTCTGACTCTTTTATTCTCTTATACCCCACATCCAACCTAATAATACATTCAAAATTGACTACTGCTTCTCAACTCCATGGCAATACACTAGCCTAAGTCATTATGCCCTCACCTCTTTTATTGCAGTAGCTTCTCAAGTGGCTTCCTGCTTCTGACTTACCCCTTTAGTCTATTTCAATCCAGAAGCCAGAATGATCTTGTTAAGACACCAATTCTACCATGCTCTCCTCTCCTCAAAACCTTCTAATGACTTCCCACCTCACTTAGGGTAGAAGCCAAGTAGTTGCAGTGGCTTCGAAGGCCTAAAAAGTCTGTCCTCTTGCGATATGTCTGATCTCATCTCTTTCCTTCCTCCTTCTCAATCAGTGCAACCTCCTCCTGCTCCTTGAACATGCCAGACACAATTTGGGTGCTTGATTAAGCTTTCTTCTGGGGTGCTCTTCCTCCTTCCCTCAGCCTTCTCCCACTTCAGGATGACTTGTTCCCTCACTGCCTTGAGGTTTTTACTCAAATATCTCCTTAGCAAGAACTTGTCCAAACACCTCAATCTAAATCTTTGCCCACCTTCTCATTCTTTCTTTTCTACTTCCCTACTATATTTTATTTCCCCTCAGCATTCATCTTTATCTAATATACTATATGCTATTGTATCATCGTTTATTTTTGTCTTTTTAACTAGGATATAAATTCTATAAGGGCAGGGATCTTTGCCAGTTTCTTATCTGTTGTATGCCAGGATGTAAAATAATACCTGGTACATAGAAGGCCCTCAATAGTTATTTGTTGAAATAAAGCAAATTTTTGATAATTGTGAAAAATTAGAAATAATCACCAACAAACAATGTTCAATACTAAGTGTCTGGCTTCAAAAGCTATAGGCACACATGGGATAGAATATTATGTGGTCAAAAACTTGTAACAACAGAAGGTAATATGCTATTACATTAAGTGAAAAAGCTAAATATAAAATAATACAGGCAACATATGGTCCTCTATGATTGAAGAAGACAGACTGTATTGAAATATGCTAAATTTCTAACATAGAGTGATCTAGGTAGTGTGAGTGAATTTTATTCAGCCTCTTTATATTTTTATGTTCTTCCCAGATTCTCTTCTGTGAGTTGCACTACTTTTTATAATCAGAAAAATGTAACAACAGCAACAACAAAACTCCCCAAACATTCTGCAATTATTTTAAAAACGCTGATTAAAACAAACAAAATAACCCTGACATTTGCATGGCCTTTTTAAAATCATGCATCAATTCAGTCCTATAATTACTGGGCTTCTTCTGTGTGCCAGGCACTGTGGGGAATATAAAGTTGAAAATGTCCCTCCCCTGCCTTCAAGATATCAGGTAAGAGAGCAAGGACACATTCTGCCAACAAGTATTATAACTCAGGCTGTGATAGAGTTTCAGGCATGTGCCAGAGGACTGGCCGAGCTATTGAGAATGAGATCATTCCTCTTGTTTTGAAAATTTTTCAAAGAACAGTCCAACCCAATTAATTGCACATTTTGCATGATAGCATGTATTGATGTATCATACTCAAAAATCACACTAAAGAGCCTTGAGATTATAGGTAAATGTGGTGAAAACACATAGGCATGACAAATAGGTAGATAATATACTACTTTAACCTCAACCATCCTGAATTAATTAATCCCCAAACACCCACTATAAATCAAGCACTATTCTTGTGCCAAGGATGCAATGCAGTGCAAAACTCAGTTCCTTTCCTCAAAGGAATACTGAATTGATTTGAAAACAAATAAGCACATGGGCATGTTAAGTAGAGAGTGGTACGTGATGCAAAGGAGAAATATTTAGAAAGACTGTGGTTATGAAAGCCTGCCCAAGATGAGATTTTCAGTGATGGGTATGGGGAAGGATTTCCAGAGAAGGTGACATTTGAATGGAGAAATAAACTATAATCAGAAATCTACTAAGACAAGGGAGAAGTCATGTCAGTGGGTGGAGAATGCTGTAAGCTTTCTGGAAAGAAGAAATATCATGTAGAAGTCACAGCTAAGAGAGAGAGAGAGTGCCTGTCTACACATAGAACCAAAATTCAGTATGACTAAAACCAAAGGGATGGGAGGATTAAAATGAGGAGGGGCAAGTAGTAGGAAGAGATAACTCTGGTGCTTTCTTTTAATATTAGATGTATTGTGATGTTGATGATTTTGAACATAAAAGATAATGCAAAATATGTACAAAAATGGATGACTTCTAATGGAATACTAAATATCTAATTATCTCTTTTTTTAAAGTGAATTTCAAATGTTTATCCTCTTGGTGTTACGTACATGTAGGAGATACCCATCATTTCTTTCTGCAAGCAAAGAAACCTTTAAAAGCAATAAATATAGTTCTGTTTCTAATTTGTATTTAGGTTCACTTTGTGGGAAACAAATATAATACACACAAAATGTCTAGGCTAAAATAGACACCCCATACATGTTAGTTCTTTACTATTCACCAACCAAGAAGGAAAGCATGTAAGAAAAAACAGCATATTTATTTATAGCTAATTGTTTTAAGAAATCACTCATTTATCTGATACTAATATACAAATTACTATTTATGAATTTATTAATATAGATTATGTGACATTGGCTCTTAACTCGATGTCTTTATAAAACTTATGATAAACTCAGCCCGGTAAGGAGCATCAAAAACAAGATGGGTTTGGAAAGCAGTTTGGCATTAAGGGAAGGTTGTGTATTACATGTACCCACTGCAATGTATTCTAAACAAGGCATTTATATTTAGAATTAATCAGACTCTTAGAGACACATAGTGATTGTTTATTCAACTTGGTGCTTCAAATTATCTCTTTCCTTAGTCTTTGGAATCAATCTGTCAAATAATCATCAAGAGTAATTAGTTTATGCTAAACTCCCCATATGAAATTCAAGGATGACAAAACAAATGGTTGGCTGCATTACAATTCAATTTGTTATCACTTGATTGCTATTCTAAATATATGACTTCTTCTGGTATCATACCTATCCAAACTGCCTCTAAATTCTTACTTCCCTATCCAGTCCAACTGAACAGTGGAATTTAGGGAAAGAAATATATATAATGGTTGATACTAATACTGGAGTGGCAGAATTTCCATCTAAGTGATTGGTGAATTCAGTCCAAGAACTTAACTAGTCTGTGTGGAGCAGGCTAATCTCTTTTATTTTAATAGTATCTCTTCTACACAGCAATGATAAATACCTTGGGATTGTGTCTACTGATACAGTGCCAACAATGTTCACTCTAAAATGCAGAGAGATAGAAAGAAAAGAATTTTATATTAACCAGATCTATACTTATCAGTATGAATAAATCTGACAGGCATATTGTGAAGGTAAAACATAAAAAATATAGATAATATGATATCTTTTATGTATTTAAATATATAAAATTTGGAGCTTGTGGTAGACACAGTGATATGCTGTTCAAAAGTTCCCTCAAGGAAGGACTTCTTGCTCCAGATTCTGAGAATGTTGTGTGCAGACAACCCCCACCTATCAGTCCCTTCAGGAATTGCCTCAGCTAGAGAGACACTTTGCTCAAGACAGCACGTCCAATAACAGAGACTCAGATATAGAGTCCTGGCCACTTGGCCAATGCGAGACACAAGTGTAATGGTCCATGGCTAACTCCAGAGCTCCTCTTGGGATTGGCTCTTCTTCCTCTGCTCAAACCTGTTTCCTTCCACTCTGTTCTACAAGATATCCAAAATAAACAACCTGCCCATTAAATTCTGTCTCAGAGTCTGCTTTCTGGGGAACTCAACCAGCTGCATGGTTTATGGAAGAGAGATTCAATAGGATTGGGGCTAGGAACAAAGGGAAATAAAAGAAAAACCTGTTTAAAGTAAATACAAATAAAATAGGCTCTACACATTAATTGATAATGATACCATTAGGGTGGGAACTTGTAACACGGGCTCAGAAAGAATTCTTGACACAATGATTAGGATAGAAAGAAGTAAAAAATTTATTTTACTTTACCCTATAGAGAGAGAAGAAAGGGCTTGGCACAAGAAAGAAATAAAGAAGAAGTGCTGGCAGGGAGGATAAGAGGTTCAGGGTCTTTATGGGAATAAAGAGAAAGAAAAAAAGTGATTGATGCCAGCTGAAAAGTGGTTTTACAGCAGAAACTAGCTGTGAAATTTCTGCTTCTGTTTTTCTGGTTTTTTTTTTTTCCTCTTCCCTTTGAGGCTGGCTTATCAGGATCCTTGGAATGTGGTCTGGCAGGAACTGGGGAAGCATCACTGCTCCTTCTATCTACTCAGTTCTTTAAAGGTTTTGTAAAAACAAAACTCCGCAAGTGGTTCATTGTAAAGACAGTGAGTTAAGCCACAGGTGATTAATGAAACAAGGAGCAGTTGTGCTGAGATCTTTTCCCTTTAAAGGGGCAATTATGGGTTGTGAGTTTACTCTTCTTTTTCTTTCTGTTAGTTTATTATCAAGGCCATCCTTTCAGATACCATGTCACTAAATAATGATAATGATTAATTCATTTAAAGGCCCATAAAATAAAGTTACTATTATTAGAATTTAGTATACAACAATGTGTACATGATAATATCATGAAAATTGTATTTTCATTTAAGTTTCTTTATGTAACATAAATTGAAGGCATTATTATTTTCATTCAATATAATGAGAAAAATGAGGTTCAAAGAGTTAAGTGGCATGCCAAGGTCATGCAGTTAGTAAATAATAGAACCTGAACTAAGACCCCAACTCCATACTCTACTCTTACTAAATTATCTGTGAGATATTCCCATATTGATAAGCAGAGCAGGAAAGCCATATAACAGCAAATTAATGACTGAGTCCAATGCAGTTTTTTAAATCTATATCAATACAGCTACGCACTTCAGACAGAATGATAGTCAACAGAGAGGAACACCTCATGGGCACAGTATTCTGGGCTCTTTGGGAACAGACTAAGGCAACTGTAAGGACAGTGTTCCTGAGAGTGCCACCAATAAAACAACTAGAAACTGTTTGAGCAGTAATATATCTACAGTATATACTCCCACATTGACATAGCGTCTACTAGTATATATTTAAGAAACTATCAGACCAAAGCAATGGGCTGATTCAGGAAAGGCCTCCCAAAGGTGTTTGTCAATTTTAGAATACAGAAAAAAAAAAAAAAGCTTGGCTAGATATCTGTATTTTGACAGTGATTTCCTTTATTCATTGTTTTCCAATTCCCTGTTATCCATGAACTGCTTTAATATTTTGATTACATGTATGAGTAATTAAAAATCCAACCTATTTCTTTTATGGAAATACATAAAACAACTAAGAAGTCCATGGATTTTCTATCATACCACTTTCACTAATGTATTCATATTAGCCATCCAACTATTTCTTTTCCCTTTTACTGAAGGAGAAATCACACTCCTCTTCTGGTTACTGCTATTTTCTCCTTAAGCTGGGGTGATTTGTATTTCATTGCCTTTGCCATTCTTTATTTAGTGCTTGCCTCTTAGGCATCCTGGGAATCACTCTCATTATAGACTTCGTTTGTTCTGTTCCTCTTATAGATCTTGACATAGCTGTTCTGAAAGTTATTCCATATGCATATGTTTCTTAACGTATCCTTAACACTGCTGCATCGTTTTGGAAGATATTAACATTCAACTTCAATGTTGTGTATAGGCAACCTCATCTCATCCCTAGCTAATCAGACATCAGAGTACAGACCAAGGGAAAGCTGTATCAGAACCACTGTGCTCCTTATTTACCTCTTAAAGGTAAAAATAACATATGCACTTTCCCTTTTAGTCCCCAAATAACTCTCATCTTTTTTTGTCACGGTTGTTAATTATATTTTAACTTGCACAATGTATCCACAAAATGTGGAAAAGTTATAGATGGCATTTGTCTAAAACATGGCAGGTTCTTAATATAGCAAACTTTTAAAAAACATTCTGAATAATAAGCATTGATTTATGTCATCTAAATGTTAAACAAAAAGAAAAAGAGTTTAAAAAACAACAAGAAAGGAAAAGAGAAGACTGCCCTGTTTTGGCTTTCAACGGAAAACCCGTGTCTGCTTTCTAAATGCTTTCAAGTTCCTCCTTCTCATTTGCTCTCAAGTAAATAAGGAACTACTTCAGACACCACTGATCTGCTTAGGACGTGGAACATGCAACTCATTCATTTGGGAAAAAAGGCAACCCTGACCTTTATTCCCTTAGAGATTTTGATAAAATAAATTCAGTCTCAGTACAGCCTATTTCTGTAAAGCCCTGATTCAATAAAGACCCACAATTCCACATTTACAGTAGAAAGAAAAAACGTGTGTAAGTGTAATAATAACAGAAACGAACATGGAGATCCATAAGAACCATAGCAAGTTATCAGAATTATCAGTTTTCCCCTATCATTTCTTCCATAAAAATTAATCTGTTTATTTTGTAGGAAAATGAATGCTTTGGAAACTTCAATTGTGAAACCAATTTGGCCTTATCTTAAACACGTATATGAATTAATTTAGAGAAGAAAGACTTCTGTATTTTACAGCAAAAGGGAGAGTTCTTACAGATCACCGTGATGGAAAAATATTATTTTTTATATTTTTAAAATATTTACAATGTTTATAATTTTAAAGAAATGTCTATGTGTTGATAATAAGTGCAAGAAATTTATTCAACACATGTAATGTCAAATGGAGTACAAATTGAATGCCTGACTGGAAATAAAGTCAAAGCAATTATTAGGATGTAGAAGCAACTGGATTTTTAATAAGTGCTTAGTTCATGATAGCGGATTAGATAATACATTTTAGAGACTAAAATATAACTATTATATAATTTAAATAATTTCTTTTTTTTTGTGATGGTGTCAGACATGGGGTAGCCAAGAGTGTAGCCTACACAAAGGGGCACATATATAAATAAAGATTCTTGGACATGGTAGGTCCACTGCCAAACCCTGATCTCAAAGAAACATTAGCAGAAGCTCTTCAGTGTTCTTTGCTTGGTCCATACTCCATTGCAGGGGAAGAGGGGACCTCTGTCTGTCAAGGTGGCTTGAGGAACAGTATAAGTTAATGGATTTCATCTGCTGGTTCTTATTAATTTCACTTTGTTATTATATACAATTTCTGTTCCCAAATTCTTGATTTCTTGCCTCTTTCTTAATTCTGTTTTAACCAGCTGGTTCAAAACAAATAAAAGCTACTCAATTTTGTGTCAGTAACTTTACTGCTACATTGTAGAACTCTTATTAAAATTATCTTTAAGTACCCAACAATATTACTTTTTTACAGCTTTATTGAGATATCTTTCATCTACCGTAAGATTTACCCATTTAAAGTGTACAGTTTAGTAGTTTTTAGCATAGAGTTGTTGATTTCATTCATTTCTAGTATAATTTTGAGTATGTACTCCTACTTGCTTTGGGTTTAGTTTACAGTTATTTTACTAGTTTCTTAAGGGTAAGTTTAGCCTATTGATTTGAGATCTTTTTTCTTTCTTAAAGTTGAAATTTGCAGCTATAAATTTATTTCTCTGCACACTTTACCAACATCATATAAGATTGTGAATGTTATATTTTTATTTATCTCAAAGTATTTGTATTTCCCTGTGCTTTCTTCTTTGACCCATTGATTATTTAGAAGTGTGTTGTTGAATTTCTAGATATTTCTGAATTTCCTAGGGATCCTTGGGCAAGGTATTGAGTGTGCTCTAGGGTTAGTGCTTTTAAGAGTTACAAATGTAGTCAGATATCTCCATTGTCTGCGATGCTGCCAGGCTTTAGCTTCCACACCACTGAACTGGGAAGAGAGGGGGATGAGAATAGTAATTTGTTCTGTGGCTTTTCTTAATTGCCAGTATTCTGAAATAGTTTATGTTAGTTGTTTAGCTCATATTTGTGATGTTTCATCACTCTGCCATTCTGAAAGTCAATTTCCCAGAATAACTCCTTTAATCTTCACAAAGAGCTTTGAGTTAGGTTGGTGTTATTTCAATTTTTCAACCATCTGAATTATGTTCCATATATGAAATGGTCTATTCAAGATAGATGCATGTTTATAACATTGCTAGAAGTTAACCAAATCTTCTGCTTTTCACTAGTAGTCCATTCTTCCCACCATATAACAGATCATTAACTTTATAATCAGTCACTTAAACCTTAGATGCCTTGACCTAGAAGGAATCTCGGAGATGACCAGGTCCTAGCCTCTCTTTTTACAGATGAAGAAACTGCAGTCCCAAGTAGTCAAGTGCCTTGCTCATGATTTTATTGCTAGCCACTCTAATACATGCTCTTTATATTTTATGCTTGCTACAATAGGGTAATGAGTTAATTGAGATGTTTGTGATGGCCATAAGGGCTCAATAATTACCTTTAAATCAATTCTTTATTCTGATTTTAGTCTCAGTTCAGCCCCACAAATTTCATTTATCTAAAAAGTTGACACTCTATTTAGCTACATCATAGATGTATTAAATTTATATTGCTATGTGACAAATTATCACAAACTTGGCAGCTTACAGCAGCACCAATTTATTAGCTCACAGTTCTGTAGGTCCAAAGTCCAGGCATGGCATGACTCGGTTATCTTCTTAGGATTTCACATGACCAAAATCAAAGTGTTAAAAGGATTTATTCTCATCTATAGCTTGTGGTGTTTTTCCAAGCTCATTCAGGTTGTTGGAAGAATTTATGTCTTTGCAGTTGCAGGAATGAGGCCCTGTTCGCTTGCTGGCTTTCAGGTGTGGGCTTCTATCACCTCCCTGAGGCCACTCTCAGTCCTTGTCCCTTTCATCTCCAAAGCTCTCAAAAAAAATCTCCTTCCCATTGAATCCTTCTGCTATCCTTTGAATGTGTGTCTCCTTTAAAAATTATGTTGAAACTTAATCCCCAATTCAATAGTATTAAGAGATGTGGCCTTCAGGGGTGATTTAGTCATCAGCGCTCCACCCTCATCAATGGGATTAGCACCCTTATAATAGGGCTGGAGTTTGAAGGGAGTGATCTCTTGCCTTTCTGCTCCTTCTGTCCTGTGAGGGCACATTGTTTGTCCCCTGTGGAGGGTGCAGCAACAAGGTGCCATTGAACCTGCTGACACCTTGATCTTGGACTTCCCGGCTTCCAGAAAGGTGAGAAATAAATTTCTGTTGTAAATAAATTACCCAGTCTTAGAATTTTGTTATAGCAGCACAAATGAACTAAGACACTCTCTTATGCTTGGAAGTTCTCCAGGAAGAAATGAGTCCCTTTTAAGGGCTGACACACCTGATTAAGTCAGATTCATTCTGTATGATCTTTTCTGAAAATCAGTTGACTTGGCACCTTAAATTACATGTGAAAATTTTCTTCACAAAAACATGTAGGTTACTGTTTGAATGGATAACTGAAAGAAAATGAATGTACTCCAGGGAGTGGAAATCTTGGGAGCCATCTTAAAATTCTGTCTTAACACAAGAGATAAGCCTCATTTCCTTTTAAAACAGACTAATTCTGCTTTCAGAGAACAATACTTAGGCCGGGCGCAGTGGCTCACGCCTGTAATCCTAGCACTCTGGGAGGCCGAGGGAGGATGGATCGCTCGAGATCAGGAGTTCGAGACCAGCCTGAGCAAGAGCGAGGCCCTGTCTCTACTAAAAATAGAAAGAAATTATATGGCCAACTAAAAATATATATAGAAAAAATTAGCTGGGAGTGGTGGCACATGCCTGTAGTCCCAGCTACTCGAGAGGCTGAGACAGTAGGATCGCTTAAGCCAAGGAGTTTGAGGTTGCTGTGAGCTAGGCTGACGCCACAGCACTCACTGTAGCCTGGGCAACAAAGCGAGACTCTGTCTCAAAAAAAAAAAAAAAGAAAAGAAAACAATACTTAGGCCTGTGCACATTCACTGAAGGTGGTACATCACTTCATGCACACTTAGGAATTCTCTATGCCACGTCAGCTGCCATTTATTAATAATTTAAGAAAAGTAGCTTAAAAGTTGAACTGGATTTTCTAGTAGTAGCTGGAAGAGAATCTGTACATCAAGAGGGACAAACAGGTGAAACATAAAATAAATATATATAATGTCTGATTTATTTTCCTTACTTTAATCAAATTTTGTCAAATTTAGACCAATATTTTATGTGAGTTTGTTAAACACTATTTGAATAAATAATAATTTCATCTCCCACCCCAAGAATTTCTCCTTAGTAACAAATTTCCTTCATAAAATTAAAATTAAAAATGATCTATAATGATGTACATAGAGAAGAAGCCGGAGAACAATTATGACTCAAATCCTATTTAGTACAGAAGCTTTGGACAATTGACTTTCAAGACACCCAAAGTAAATCATTATGACTAATTAAACAATATAGCGGGACAGTTAGGCAGAGGATATTTTTCTTTGTAACTAGAAGAAAATGAAATTAGAAGTTCTCATATTGCTGAATAGTAGTTTCAGTAAAAGAGTATGTTTCTGACACTTCTATACTTCAGTCTTTTTCTTCAAAACTTCTAAAAGTCAATCACAATTTTTCTTTTCTTTCAGCATTTATTATAATTATTTTTGCTTTATAATGTTGCTACATCTTATGACTATAGCAAAATCAAGGACAAATATCTGCATGCTATATCATTCTTTTCATGAGTTATACATTTTGACCACTTCCAAGAAGAATCCTAAAAGAAAGACAGTTGCCAAATGATTTACAGAAATCACCATTCTGAAACTTAATTTCCATTTTTAAAGGTCGCTTTTCCTAATTAGGTATGCATCTGGCCAAGGGCTTTTGAAAGTAAAATGGTATTCTCCAAATAATACCTGAATATGGGTCAACCAAGATCAGCTGAAGGAGCTGGGGTTACTCATGGAATTCCAATGAGAATTGACCTCCTCTCATCTTTATCTTTGCCAGGGTCTGGACTCAAGCCTTTTTTGATTGTAGAAATTTTGTTGTGCTGATGAGTTAAGTCCATCCATAAACTTATCTAAGTGTTTTACCTCTGAAAATGCACAGTCCTGTAATGACTCCTCAAGGTCTTAAGTGATAGACATCTGTGTATTCCAGCTTGAGGAATATTTTCAGGACTCCAGCAGCTTCGCCTTACTAGGAAAGTGGTGGTCAGTTCTGAGGTAGTTTCTATTCAGTGCTGAGGTCTACAGAACTTTAAAGTCTCAGAAGTTATCCAGAGGCAATCTATAACTCAATGTCATTGAAGACATGAATTGTAGACTATAAAAATACATAGTATAACTGTATAATTAGATAATTGGTAATTGGTACAAGCGAGCGCATGCTCATCTATGACCATTTCACTTTTATAGCATTTAAAGTGTAGTTTTTTTTTAAAGAGTAATTATAGTTTCCCAGGATTTCAGGTGGTGTATCTCAATCTCCCAGCCAAAGCTAGTCCTCTACAACCTTCCAGGTATTCGGCTTGACCATATCCATCCCTGGGAAGCATCATACGTTTAATGAAATTCATTCATACTAAAATAGGTAACTCTTGTTGTTAAAATAGTTTCTAGTAAATTTAACCAAGATCTGACTCCTTCTAACTTACAGCATGGATCTACTTGGCTCTCTGGAACCACACATATTAATAGTTAATTGAATGTGTCAAATATTTGAAGATGGTTATTGCATTAAAGATTGACCTCTGCTTTATTTCTAACTACTAAGACAGTGAACTTTGTCCAGATTACTTTTGGTAGCAGGAGACAATTGAAATAAAATTGACTAATATTTTTTGAGAATCTACTCTGGTTAAGTCAGTGTGCTGGGAAATGGAATAGATAAAAAGATGAATAAAATATTAGAACTGTATTGAAAGAGCTTACAATTAACTCAGTAGAGTACCCTATAGTTATGCCTATTTTGTCATTTTAAAATGATATTTCAAAGGAAAACAAGAAAGTTTAGTCAATGACTCAAGCCCCACAGGATCTATGGTGCCTTTAGGTTATATTGGGTTCTAATGCATTTATACATTAAACATTATATAGTTTGAAGAACTGCCTGCAGATTTTTAAATCAAATTCTGTTCAGAAAGAATTAGAAGACCTCTTTCCCCAAGGCCAACTTTCCAGCTTTCATAAAAGATGCTGATTCTATTACCATTGTGTATTTCTAATTAAATAGCATATTTCTTCTGAAGAGTTCAATCACTCCAGATATTAATAGTAACTACTTTTATGATGAAACTACTCTCATATACAGACAGCACCAGTAGTAATTGTTATTATCTGGGAGAACAATAGAAGAAGAGTATCATACATCTTATATTTCAGGTAGCAACACGGAAGAATTTTGAGGTTTATTATAAGAAATATCATATTCATATAGTAGATTAAGTTCATTATCGTTTCTGAAACTTCACATTTTAAAATTCTGTTCTAATTGTCTCTTTCACATCAATAAGTGCTTTGTAACGGCTTAAATTAGTCCATGTAAAACAATATTCCGATTGAAATCCAATTTACTCTCTCCAGGAAAATCAATTACTCGATTCAGTCATTCTATTTATTCATTCATCCATCCACTCAATCAGTGCTAAGCTCTCTATTAACAATACAAAAATGAAGGAGATATAAGTTCACTGTTTCATAAGGGAATTGCATAGGTAAATAATCATATTAAAAGCATTTTGGTCAGCACTATAACAGAGATATATTAAGGTATTCTGGTGGCTCAAAGAAAGGTTTGATAAGTCTTGCCTGAAATAGTCAGGTAACATGTCACAGAGAAAGGAACACGGAAGCTGCAAGATTTGAGCTGAATTTACCAGGAAGGAAGGATACCACCTCACATGTGGGCAGCAACTGTGAATATTTTTTTTACTGCTTCATCCCAGGAATTACCACCATTCTTCACACTGAGTAGATTTCCATAAAAATATTCTGTGACTGTATTATTTCCAGGCCACAAAAATGGCAAATGCCAAGGCCTGGAAGTGTGAAACAGTTTCACAAAATCTTGAAACTCAAATTAGTTAAATTTGACTGAAATATAGAGATAATGCTAAGGGGGCAGGCAGAGACTCAAATGCATATTATGTAAAGTTTTTATTTTTCCACAAAGATTTTCACCATATATTACTTCATCAGGCATTTCAACTTTCATATATATTTTTTTTTTTTTTTTTTGAGACAGAGTCTCACTGTGTTGCCAGGGCTAGAGTGAGTGCCATGGCGTCAGCCTAGCTCACAGCAGCCTCAAACTCCTGGGCTTAAGTGATCCTCCTGCCTCAGCCTCCCGAGTAGCTGGGACTACAGGCATGTGCCACCATGCTCGGCTAATTTTTTCTCTATATATTTTTAGTTGTCCAGATAATTTCTTTCTATTTTTAGTAGAGACGGGGTCTCACTCAGGCTGGTCTCGAACTCCTGACCTCGAGCGATCCACCCGCCTCGGCCTCCCAGAGTGCTAGGACTACAGGTGTGAGCCACTGCGCCCAGCCAACTTTCATATTTGTATCATGTAATTCATAACAAAGTTTTAGAAACATATCTCTTGTTTTTCCAAGAAGGAAAGAAAGCAAGTGAAGAGGGAGGGAGGGAAGGAGAGGTTGAATAAGGGAGAGAGGGAGGAAATAGATACATAAAAGAAAATAAATTACATTTGTCTAGGATAGGGAATGGTTTAGACATAGGGAAACAAGATTGAGACCAAGAAATGGTCTGGTGAAATTTTAGCTTCTACACAATTTCAATTACTTCCATCAGAGCGCCTTACATATACATGTATCTGAGATAAAAACATAACAATATATATGTTTTAAGAAAACAGTGTGTTTATTTAGAAACTCCAACTTTAAGGCAACACCCTACTGCTTTCTCTGCTTCCTCCCAGCAAAGGAAAATGACCACTCTCAAACCTCTTGTATTAATATATGGAAATTCTGGAGTTGATATTTTGTGAAGAAGAGAGCCCAACAAACAAGTATAAATGTGTCTGTTCTTTTTCTTTCTTATAATCATAGTATCAGAATAATAACTGCTTGTTCTTAAAATTTTTTGCATGTTGATAATAAAATACTCAAAGTAAAACAAGAGATTTAACTCTTAATCTGTAAATCTTAATGATCTTAACAATTCAGTTCTTTGGTTTCTAAGGGGAGGATTTTTTTAAAAACCACCACCATCACAAACTTTACCATAAACTTTTTGAAAATTATCATGACTTAGACTGAGGAAAATGCACTAAAATTTTGCTCCAAAATCAAAGATATATAAGTAACATAGTAGATCCTTTCTTTTAATCATAGGAAACTTTTTATTGCTTTTTGCCTAAAACAGAAGAAATTTAATATTGGTATGTTACCTGTGGACATTCTTTTGTCTACTTTATGCTTTAAAGTTTGAATAGGAGAGCAAATACAGCCTTATTAACATTCTTATATAAAAGATCAAAATTAAAGCTTAAATCATCCACAAACCAATTTTCTCCAGGAATTTAGCAATTCCTTCAGAGTTGGCTGCTTACAGAGGCAAATTAATGACAAGGGATCCCTAAGGTGCCATTTGGTGATACTGTAAGCACCTAACTCCTTAAGTACTTTATAAATTAAATGTTGATTATTTGCTTTGCCCAAGAATTCTTTCCTTTATAAGAGATTCACCAGAGAATTTCTTTAATTAGCTAGCTCCCTAAATGCATGTAAAATAGGGAGACACTAAGTCTCCAAGCCTCTTAACTCCTTTTCAAAGTTTATCCTGTTTTTGTTTTTAACTTCCTGGATTAAGTATTATCTTTATGCAGATCACTTGGCCTGACCCATTATATAATCCAAGTGAGCACACAGTCCTTAAACATCATTGTCCACTGGGCTCTGGGTTAGTGTACAAAATGAGCAATACCTGTACCTGCATTCAATAAAACCAACAGATGCCCAACTCCTCTTTCAGAAGGTCTCAACCAACTTTCTTTGTTATCCGAATAATGCAGAGATTGAGTCATTCCCAGGGGCTTATTGTGCTCCTTCTCCTGTTGGCAGAGGAAGAAACAAATTCATTCAAAGAGGAGAAATCTTTGTTTTTTTTTTATGGCAGACATTATGAAGCAGTGGGGTAGAGAGCTTTCTAGGAAGAAGAAATGCATGGGGGAAAAAAGCCAGGGCTATTATGAGGTAAAGGGTATGTTCTGAGAGTTTCAGCAGAGTTAAGTGGAACGTGGGAGTGAGGGGCAGAAGAGACCTGGATGTGGGACAGTCGAATGAGATGCAAGAGGTAAAGGGATGCTAGTGTAGCCCTGTGTCAGATACAGAGGACCTTGAATATGATGCTAAAGAGACTGGGTTTTACTTTATAGGTAGCAAAAAGCATTAAACAATTTTAATAATTGAATACAGTGATCATTTTATGTATATGTGTGTATATATATGTGTTTATGTATATATATACACTAATCTGACAAGAGATTAATATCTAAAATATACAAGGAACTGAAACAACTCAAGACAAAAAAACAAATAACCTGATTAAAAATTGGGCAAATAATCTGAATAGACATTTTTCAAAAGAAGACAAACTAATGGCCAAGACATATGGGAAAAAATGCTCAACATCACTATTCATGAGGGAAACACAAATCAAAACCACAATGAGATGTCCAGTCACCCCAGTTAGGATGGCTATTATCAAAACAGCAAAAAATAACAAATGCTGGTTACGATGTGGAGAAAGGGGAAGTCTCACACACTATTGGTGGAAATGTAAATTAGTTACAGCCATTATGGAACACAGTATGGAGGTTCCTCAAAAAACTAAAAACAGAACTGTCTTATTAATTTAATTCAGTTTTAGAGTTGAAGAAGTCTTCATTTTAACCAGGGTAGAATTTCCCTTTTTGCACATATTGCCTGTTTTCATTATTTCTCTGATGCTAATGGAAAAAAAAACTGCAAACAATCTAAATCTTCTTATAATTAATCGATTTGTTTATCAATACAAGTCATGTAGGCACTAGACTCTAATGGAACAGGCCATTCATTTATTCCAAAGTAGTTATTTAAAGATGGGTAATTGTATGTTATATACCAACACACATGTGAATAAAGCTTTAATCATATTTGATTAAATGTCTGGCAGATTTTCAAGGACATAAAAGCCTAGGTCTTGTCTAAGAAAGTTAATATTTCTATTTAGTAATTTTACCGTATGTTTTGAGTTTTTGAATAAATTATAAAGTGTGAGGCAGGATGGCATAGTTTTTTTATACCGATGGACATAGAGTAAAATAGAAGGAAACAGAAAACATGTAAAATCTGGGAAGTGATCATGGAGGTGGAGAATATATTTGACCACATTAGAATGTAGGGTAAATATTGTTGAAGATCCAAAGATCTAGATGATCACTTAGCTCGAGAATGTTTTGAAATAGCAACTCAATACCTTTATACTACAGGGAAATATGTTGAGGTGGGAATTGATGAGGTCAAAGAGCATGTCACTTTCTCTTTCAAACTTGTCAAGGGATTTTTATGAATAGTTTGCAATCACTTGAATATCTTTGGAAGTATTTTGTACTCAACAAAGTGCTGCCCATTTATTCTACCCAAGAAGCAGTGAATGTTCACCTAAAGAGAAATTATGCTGCTCTCCATGAAAGGCTCTACTTGCTCCCTGAGTATATTAGTCTATTTCCAGCATTTATAAGCAGGTCTTCAAATCATGTGGACAATTCCATGTATTAATACTTAGGCATGTCAGTGAGACGGGCAGCATCTCCATGCTGGAACTGCTCCCTATGCTTTTATCAGTAGCAGCCCTTTATCATCCAAGAAAATAATAATAATAGCTGTTCTTAGAATTCACTCAGTGGAAAAAAGAAAACATTTCCTCAAGACTATCGATTTCCCTGATCTGACTCTTTAAAGAAGTAAAAATGCTAGTGTTTACTAGGACTATCAGTGCTAATTTTATCTTTTTCCTAGGTGACTCAGTCACTTATTTGAAATTAAAGCAATGGAAACCTTACTATTTAGATGGTAGGGACTTATATAAATGCTTACCGATGAGAATCCTCTCCCCATGGCAGAGCAACAAGGATATCTGTATGGACGGCTGCATGCAGTGGCCGAAAGGGTAAAGGCATTGGTGTAAGGCCAGTCCAGAAGTCCTGCACTGCCCATTCCTAGCTGTGTGATCTAAGACAATTCAGTGTCACACATTGTTTTAAATGTGTGAGATAAAGAACCCAATGATGAACTTACCTTGTAGTTTCTCAATAATCTCAATAATCAATATGATTTTCAAAAATCTATTAATTTGTTTTTCTCTTTACTTCCCTGTGACTCGGAATGACACAAGTTAAACGTCAACTCTGAAGCCTATGTGCTCTTTAGCAAAGTGACTGAGCTACTTTTTGAAAGTAGAAGCTGTATTCACTTTGAATTTCCTCCGGGAGGTTTGTCCAGCTGATGGGCTGCTGTCTTCAACTACAGTGACTCTCACTGTGTCTAGGGGGGAAAGCGGGTTTCTCTCTGTTCATACATTTCCTGCTAGTGGAAACAAAAGGAAGAGAAAGGCCACTTTGATTCTCAGTATAATCACTACACTATTACTTCAAATAACAATGTTTCTGCAGTGGTCATTTTATATTAAGACCAAACAGATATATAACCTGAACTTTTGTACCCCCATAATAAGCTGAAATAAATAATTAAAAAAACAAGAAGAACTTATACTATATCTTCACAAAAATATTTCAAAAAATAGAATAAAATAAAATACATCCCAACTTAAAAAAAAGAAACATTTTTCAATTTGTGTACATGTTACTTTTATAAAAATGCAATATGATATCATCATAGACCGTATTTTGTTTTATAAAATGAATTGACTCTGAGACTTGGTCTCATCTCTTGACATACTTTTAAAATTTATTCCACTGGCAACATCCTCAAACAATTGGTGTATTTAAATACCATGCATAGGGTGACTAAACACTTAGATCATGTTCTCCATTTCCCTCATTTGTATACTAGACACACTTCACCACTGTGAAGAAGGTGTCTGTGTTGTGGTGTCAGACAAAATATAAGTCCTTCGAATGGAAGAAATGGTGCCGAGTGCTCACAGGAAGGTGATCACCAAGAAGCCTTGGATTCTCAAAGCCTTGATTTCCAATTTGAATAATAGGAAATCACTTCAGTGGTCTTCCAGTGGCCTAAAACCACCAATGCCCATTGAAAACTTTACCAAATATTCTACCAAATCATAGCTCAGGCACTGGAAATGACTTAAGAACAGTACTTGTGATAGGGAATATTTATTTTGCTACAGGAACATTTTGTCTTCATTGTTGTTTTATTCTGGTAAAAGACTAAATTTTTATTTCCAAAGATAGAATACAAGAGCTTTGTTTTCTCCATAATGTGTCTTTATAGTGGGAACAAAGATTCTCTGGTATAAATAAACAAAAGTAAACATTTCACATACTGTTCAATACATCTTTCATCGGAGGAGAGCTCTTTAAGTAAAGAAACAAAGGATTAAAGTTCTCGCAAAGAAGAGATAAGATCTTGATACCCTGACTCTCCCCAAAGAATATCTTAACTGGTGACAGGGTTAGCACTACTGCCTGCAAGTGTAAAGAACTTGTGAAAGCATTTGTGGGTCCCAGTGCAAAAAGAAAATACAAAACTCCTTTTTCAAAAAGCAGGAAAAAATTGCCCATTAAAGTTTCTAAAATATAAATCTCTTTCCTTTCTTCCGTGGACTCTCTCTCAACTAGTCAAAAGTGTTTTTGTTTGCTATTTAATGTCCTTCTGTGTAAAGAAAAAGTAATACTTTAAATTATTAGCATGAATTTTACTGTTCAGCTTTACATTGTGAAATGCCAGTTTTAGATGCATACATGAGAACATTTATCTAATAAGCAAAACCACTGAAATATACAATATATATTTTGTAGCTCATACATGCATATGCATGTCATTTTTACTAGAGCAGTGAGACTGCTGCACAAAGCTATCTCTACTCTTTTTATTTCACTTGTTAATACATCTGCATTCTAGCAATACTCTCTACTACCTGCAACTTACTGATGAATAAGGAAGGACTGAAAGAAGAAGAGACTATGTGTTGTTCTGTCTTGCCATGTTTTTCTATGTCATCATTCCAGCATACATGATTGGCTAATGTAAGAAAAATATGCATAAGAATGGACCTTATAAGAGTTCCTTGGTCATTCGTGTTTCTTAGGAACAGGTTTTTTCCATTCAAAGCAAGTTGCAAAGAATTACAACAGACAGCATAGTATCTTAGTCATAGATGTAATATATTTACCTTGTATTCATTTTGAGTGTTTCTGAACTCCCAAGCATCCTAAGTCCATTGCAATTTTGTGCCCTTGGGGCATTGCAAACACTGCACTTGAATGGGAAGGTAAAAGTAGACATGCATAATGTACCTAACTCATTTGCTCATGTAAATGTCCACTGTCCCATCAGTCTTAAAAACACAAGTTCAAGACAAAATTATTAAGAATTTTAAGATAGAAACAGTAGAGCATTAAACCAAGTTCAGGGCCCTTCTGAGCACTGGGCCTTGTACAACTAAATTGATCACAGGCCCATGAAGCTGTCCTTGATATAGAAAGAGTAGTGACCACTAATGTTTGTCCTCTTATCGCAGGCTTCCTTGGGGGTAGGGCCATGAGCTGGGACCATTACAAGGGCAAATGGGTTAAACCTAGCTCTTATTAACACCAGCCAGGCACTGAGAGGATGGGCTGGCCAAGCACAAGCAACAATCTTTAATCACACCTTTGCAAGTCTAAACAGAATGTGGGCCTAAATTCAAACTGCCACTTTATAAACAGGTCAAATTATCCTGCATTTAGCACAAAGCCTTTAGATCTAACTAATTTAGGGATAAGATAGTTTTTGAAGGGACCTACTATTATCACGATATGGAATCCACTTAGGAAGACCAAGGCTGGGAAATCATACTTTCTGGGGGGTGCTGTGTAGTACACATCCTCCCACCTGCTGTTCTCTTCCCCTCAGTCTTCCTTGGCTCTTCTTCCTTGGCTTTCCCTGCTGATTTCCAGCTGCCCGGACTACCTACATCCTAACTGGTCTGTTTTCCTGCACAACCTGATCAAGCATGCTCCTCGAGTGTGTCACAATCTCTGTTGACTAGTGCTGTCATGGAAATGAACTCACTAACTGTATTGTAGTGGTATAAGAATTGAAAGTAGCTGAAAGTTCTCTAAACATATACATTTGTGGAGATGTTGTCATAAATGTGAGATTACTTCTAATGGTGGAATTCCACAATTCTGACACAGACTGATAGAGGAAGTCCTTTCTGTCAAAGAGGTCTTGTTTGGGTCTACTAAATCTTTTTTTCTCCTCTGTTTTTTAATTTCAGTATATTATGGGGGCACACATGTTTAGGTTGCATACATTGCCTTTGCCACACCCAAGAGCTTCAAGCATGTCCATGCCCCCGACAGTGTGCACCGTATGCATTAGGTGTGAATATACCCATCATCTCCTCCCCCGTCCCACCTGTCTGACACCCGATGAATGTTACTACTATATGTGCACATAAGTGTTGATCAGTTAATACCAATTTGAGGGTGAGTACATGTGGTGCTTGTTTTTCCATTCTTGTGATACTTCACTTAGTAGAATGGGCTCCAGTTCCATCCAGGATAATACAAGAGGTGCTAGAGCACCATTGTTTTTTATGTGGCTAAGTAGAACTCCATGGTATACATACACCACATTTTATTAATCCACTCATGGATTTATGGGCACTTGGGTTGTTTCCACTGGCATCTACCCAAAGGAAAAAAAGACATTCTATAAAAAAGATACCTGCACTAGAATGTTTATACCAATAAATCTTAGTTGCATAAGCAAATGGCTGTCTGCATTCCACAACCTGGAGGCACCATGCCCAGCAGGTATTATTTGGTGTAAATGCATTCACTTTGATACAATGGAACTGTGTGTAACTCAGTTATTACCATGCAGTGGTGGAATCATCACCCTTTTCTGTCGTCTGTCTTCATGCTTTTGTACTCAACAGTTTTAGCTAAAACGTACAACTTAGGTCAACCTTATCATGCACCCTCGTTTTCCTGTTACTGTAGAGAAAAGAGAAAGGTCACAAAGTGAATCTTTACTCTGAAAAGATAAATACTAAAAGGGAATAGGAAAACTTTTTAAAATTTAGGTAATATGGATAGCCTAAACACATATCTGTGTGTCAAATCACAAAATATTATTACTTGAATGCAATATTTAAAAAAAATAAATTCAAAATTTGTTTAAAAAAAGTGCTGAAGCATTCACTTTCCATGACACTACATTTCCTTCCTTCCTTCCTTCCTTCCTACCTTTTTCTTTCTTTCTGTCATTCTTTCTTTTTCTTTCTTTCTTCTTCTTTTTTTTTTTTTGGTTTTAGATTGACCTGTTTATGGGTTAAAGCCTGCAGTTACCACACAGAGACACTAGATGGTAGTAGTGATGCATCAGGAAGGTAAAAGTAGCTGGTGTCAATTTGCCCTTGGGTATTACCAATGTAAAGGCTTGTAGGAATCCTGGAAGAATTTGCTAAGTATCTGCAAATGAAGTGGATTGAGAAAGTGTAAATTAGAAAGACAACAGACTTTGGCAGAACTTTTCTTTGTATTTTTAATCAATGAGAGTAAGTTCTCCTTAACTTTTATACATACACCACAACCAGAGTAGCCTCTGTGTTTATTTAAAGTGGAGAATGGACATAAAACAGAATATAGACTCCTAGATTCCCATCAGTTCTTTCCTTGTCTTTTACTTTGTCTTACCACCACAAAATTTGACTTTTAAAAATTGTGGAGTCATTCAAAGCATGCAAGTTAATTTTCATAACACAACAAATTCAATTATTCAATAAACATTTATTAAGTGTTTACTATGTGCCATGTATTGCTCATGGTACTGAGATACTACTGGGATACAGTAGTAAACTAAAAAATATTTCTCTTTGCTTAGATTCCACTATCAATTCCTTTTTTTTCTCCACTCATATTTCACTTGCTTATATATTATTTTATTAATTATAGAATCATGACAACAGGTACAACATACAGACATAGATTTGGGAATCTACGCTGAGGACACTGAGATAGCTCAAAACCGAACTGTTGGGAGCGAAAGTGTTGGAGCATATTAGTGGGAGTTCATCATGTTGGGGCAATGAACATTATCGTAATGGAAGAAGGGAGAGCATCTGTCCATTACTCTTACTGAATGGATCAGGACTGGGATTCTGGAAGTATAGTCTAAACACTGCCATGTGTCCCTGGTACCCTTTCAAGGGAGTTCAGGGCTATAATTATTTTTGTAATAGTAATAAGATCTTATTTGCCTTTTTAATTATGTTGATGCTTTCACTGATAGTGCAAAAGCAATGGTAGGTGAAACTGTTGGCATCTAATGTGAATTAAGGAAATGGCACCAAAATGTACTAGTGATTCTTATGTTTTTTATTGCTATACACTCCCACATAAAATATTTTTGATAAAGCAGTGACAGTGATTCATTTTACTAAACCTTAACCCTTAAGTGGCTTTTAATAATCTGTGTGATGAAATGGAAAGTACATATAAAATACTTCTCCTGCTTACCAAAGTACAATAGTTGTCTCAGGAAGAGGACTTATATGATTACTTGGGTTGTCAGCTGAACTTGCTGGTTTTTTTCATGGAATACCATTTAGACCTAAAATAACAATTGACATAGAAGTTATTCAGACATGGGTATTAATGCATTTTCTCAAAAATGAACAAAGTAAATCTGTTACTGAAAGGAAAACTGACATTATTTGTTACCAAGGAAAAACTTTGAGCTTTCATGTGAAAATTTGAATTTTGGCATACTTGCACTTACCACCAGGATATTGACAACCACCTGATACTTAGACTTTTTTAATAAGATGGTTAGGGATTTAAGAAACTGATGTTTTGATATCGTGTAATGAAATGTGTCACCATGTATAAAACTGGCATAATTCAGTGAGCCAATATTTTCCAGATGATCAATGCATTATGTTAGAAAATAAGGGTTGAGTAAAATAATCCACTTAAAAGATAAACCAATAGTTTTACTATAACCAAGTGGGAAAGATTTATTTATAGGTTTCAGATTCCACATTGCAAGTAACCTTCAAGAAACTACCACTTGTTGAGTTTTATTGTAGTACCAAAGAAGAATATTCAAAATTAGCTGAAAAGGCCAAAATAGTCTTCCCTTTTTCAACCACATCCAACTCATGTCTGTGTGAGTCCAGATTTTCTTAATATTTCATTTTAAACAGTTAATTGCAGCAGAATGAAAGCAGAAAGAAATGTGATACTATAGCTGCCCTCTGTTAAGGTAGATATTAAAAAGATTTACAAAAATGTCAAATAATACCATTTTCTTACTAATTGGAGTTTTTGTTTTAAAAAATATTTTTCATAAAATGTTATTTCTGTTAACACGTGATTATTTTGCTGTGAAGCAAATTTGTAAATTAATATTTAAATAACTTTATAGTTTAACTTCAATTTAGTACCTATCAATAGATATATATCTGTAAACAAGGGCTCTCTGGGGTCTTCAATAATTTTAATAATGTAAAAGGTTGCTGAGGTCAAAAATTTGAGAACCACTGGATTATGTTATAGAAGAGGTCAGTTAATAAGGTTTAGCTCCTATTTAGCAGGGTGTTTTGTGAAAGGACTGTATATTCAAACCAACCCCCCAAAGCAGAAGTAGCTGAGAAACTAAAGAATAAGGCAGACAACTCCAGTTTATCAGTAAAAGGCGATTTATTGGGACTCTTACAGACAGAGGCATGGTCTTGGGTGGCAGCGAGACAGGTAGATCTCTGTACTGCTACCCTCCAGACCTGGGACTTACAGATGATAGGGAGAGGGCATATATAATTAAAGTTGACACTTGAGGGAAAGGAAAAGATGCTATGTGCCTGATAGCCTATAATTAATGTAAGTATATGTTTACAATAATGCTAAGGTTGTCCTGGCTTACAAAAGAAACAGTAAATAAAGTAGAAATCTTGGAGGCATTCCCAGGACTAGGGTTAATCAGAAGTCAACATGATGGATTAGCATCCATGATGGAGTGACTTGAGCCTCCAAACAGGGGTTATAAAGAATGTGAAGTACCTACTACCAGCCACAATGTTCTCAAATTATTTCCTTCATCTGAATCACATAAGAATTTTTTTTTCAAAATGCATATTTTTTGGGGTCTCACTCCTTCCGAAAGGTTCAGGTCTTTTAATCTGGTGTAGGACAGAGGAATCTGCAGATTTTAAAACACACTTTAGGTGATACTGAGGTCACCAGAGATTAAGGTCTTATGAGCTATTTTATGATATAGTAGATATCCTAACACTAGAGTTATAGAAATAATTCTTATCAATTCAAAAGTAATATATGTCCATTATATATTATAATATTTGGAAAATACAAATTAACCAAGAGAATAATAACAAAACCCACACACAAAATCTCCCATCTGTAATGTCATTACCTAGGAATAACTGCTGTTAACATTGATTATAGTTTTAGTCTTGGATATGTGTATAGGTGTATGTTTCTGAGTTTTTAAAAATAACAAGGTGTGATTTTCTTTTAATCACTTAATGACATTTAATGAACATCTTTCCCTGACATTAACTACCTGTGTATAATTTTGTTTCTAAAACCTGGCTATTTCAGAATTATCCAGGGAAGTTTTAGAAATACTGCTGCCTGAGCCCCATCCCTGAAAATTCTGATTTAATTTTTGAATCATTTCCTATTGGAACAATCAGCGGAAACTGTGGAATAAATGGTTTTAAAGTCTTTATTTTGGGGAGGACTTTAATATTGCTCTCCAGAGAAGCTCTATGAATTTCCATTCTCATTACCAGAACATGAGGGTGCCAAATTTCTCATAAGCTGAGGATACTACCAATTCTTTAAAAAAAAAATTGTGCCAAATTGAGAGCGGAAAAATGTTGACCATGTATGTGAATTTGGAATTGTTTGTATACTAGATAAGATGGAATGTTTTGTGTTTATTGTCAATTTATATTGATTCTCTTTTGAATGGCCTCTTTACCCCAAACCTTTGGAGGTTTATGTCAAACGGCAATACCATGTCCTTAGCAAATCTCTCCTGCAGCCATCGCCAAATATAGGATTTGTGGCAGTATGAGTGTGATTGTGCCAGTATTCTAATTCTTCGGTTTATTTTCATTGAATCACAGCAGTCTTACATCATCTCTTAGCTAAATTTTAAACACTACATGAGGAGTATTAAAAATTGAATTTATATCTTGATCCAAGTCGTTATCCTTAATCCCACCCTCAATTTAAATGTTTTATAATGTGGTTTATTTTGATTAATTTTAAAAGTACTAGTCATAGGGTTAAACACTTGTAAAAGTATCGGAAAAAATGTGCTTAAACAGGAATTGAATTGTCAGTAACTATATTACAGCATTGTTTGTTGTCACTGAAAAATGTCTTGCAAAATTCAGATAGGCCTTCAGTGAAAAGTTGGGTCTGTTCCTTTTGTGGTCTAATCTCAAATCACCAACAGTGTGAGTCATGAGAAATGAAAGCCTCAGAATTCTATCAAGTGAATTATATGCTGGCAAAAACTATCACAGGGCTGCCTTTGGAATTTAACATTACTATTATGTTCGCGGGCATGTTCTGCCTTCGAGTTCATGAACACCAAAAGGGGAATATTTCTGGGAAAAATTCCTAAGACTCGTGCCTCCATGGGCCTTTGCAATAGTACAACCACAATCTGACCATATGTTCCCTTTCAGTATTTTTGATAACTCTTTCGAGTTGGCTTCAGTTAGTCTGTCTGTGTTGAGAAAACACATTCAGTGGCTGGCAGGGATGCATTGAGATGACAGGCCAAGAAGTGATCTTGCAGTCAAGGCTAATTTTAAGCTGAGCCCCATGACTATAATCTATCCTACAATCAGGGGCACCTTTGAGAGTAAATAACCATGTAAAACAGTTATGGAATCACCAAGCGTAAACCAGGGTCGGCCTAGGTTTAATGGGAACACAAAGTGCAGAGACTTGACACCCAGATCAAGAGTGGAGGTGCCTAGGAAGTTGCACCGAACCTGGATCTTGAGAGAGCAGTGAGACCTAGCCAGATAAAGAGGAGAAGAATTTCCCAACAGAGGCCACAGGGTGGGCCCCTGAAGGACTATTGAGGCTCCTAGGAACATGCCACATACCTATGTGAACAGTGGCGGTGGAACCTTTAATGGCCATGGTAGCGGAGACCAAAGAGGACCACACTCTGCAGGGCTGATGAGCCCAGCTAGGGAGTCTGATGCTAACTGACCTCTCTCCTTCCCTTCTTATGAAAAAAAGTCATAAACGTAAACAAATTCCTGAGTTGATTCGACAAAAATATAAAAAACAAATCAGAAGGACCAGCAAATCCTTCCACTCTCCACCAGACAACATAGAAACCTGTACAATACATGTTTAAGCTATTTCACATGAATCATAATCATATCTAGGAAGACTGTGGAAAAACAATGAAAACAATTGGTTTCCTATTATGAGAACAAAACTAAAAGACTATGGAATTTAATGTATTTGTTTTAGAAGTTCCTTCATATTTATGTGATAATTTATGCTTAGTATCTATTGCCAAAATAAATGTGTGTATTTTTATGTTTTCTTTACTGCTTTAGATTCTTTTGGAACAATGTGAGATCTAAACAAACTATAAATTATATATTTTTAAAAATGTCCTCGTATTAATTTATTTTGTGTAATACAAATTAACTTTTTGTTTTGTGAATTTTGAATGAAGTACTATGGTGAGTCATTTTTCATGTAATTTTGTAAACACCAACACTATTAAAAACCCAACATATGAAAGGCAAAAGTTCTTGTGCTGAAGAAGATTACTAAATAGTGAAGGAGATGAGATAAACACAAAAAGCAAGATAACAATAATGTATTTCAATTGTGTTTTGTGACCGTACCGTAGGTTTAGACAGAGTAAATAACATTGTCAGAAGAATGCAATGGGGACTGGAGCGGTTACAAAATGGATGACCTAGAAGCAGGCAACCTTTGACTTTTGATATGGACCTTGAAAGATGCTTGAAAAGTGCTGTATTTTGTATTGGCAAGGAGGAAGGAAGGCTTAGCATAAGCTGTCATAATGGAAAAGCATTGGGTATGGGAAATAAATTGGTCTTCTGGTTCATTGGAAGAAAGAATGGAGAAAGTAAAATTTCAACAGTAATTAGAAAAAAAACCTTGTCTATTTTTCTCCCTTCCTTTCTCCTTTTCTAAACATTTCACTAGGAAAGAAAATAGCTGTTATATGGTACTCATGTAATACTAATTTCTCAGCATTGTGATTCTAGGAGCTGCCAATGATTGATGAAAAGGTATTTAGATTCAGTTCTTAAAAGGACAAAGCAAACCACTTTAGTGACTGAATTTTTTTTAACCTGCTATGTGTATTTTTTTGATATGTTTGCATAATTTATCAAGAGACTTCAGAACCTCCACGTCACCTGCTCCTCAGATCAGAAGGTGATTGTGGCTTTGGGTGGATATTAATCAGCCACAGCACTGCCTGGTCAGAAAGAGCAAGTGTCCTAGCCTTTTACCTCATGAGACCTTGTCTGTCCATCCAGCGTAGGTCCCAAGGGAACTGCCTTTGGTGGACTGGAGTGGCCAACATACTTCAGGTGAGATGAAAAGTATATCTTGTGTTTGGAAGCCTCTCTTTCTCATAGAATACCTAGTTGTTTGATCACATGAGCACTTTTATTGTTAACTTCTTCTTTCCCACTCCTTACAATTTTATACTATTAATATAAAGAGAAAATTGTGATTACGTGCAGGAGTTATAAATCCATGGGCAAAATTTTCAAACTACGGATAGCACAAGTTTATATTTGCATGCTTTTATTTGACTTCCTTTAAACACGAATGCTGGTTTAATTCATGAATGTAAAGCCTGTTATTGGAATTCACTTTCTATGCACGCTCAGACGCTGAGCTGGCCACTTGCTGGTGAGAGTGGCTGCTCATGAGCAGTGTATATCTGATCTTCTCAGCAATATTTTACTAGTAAAGGAAAAGCCCCATAAAAATATTAACATATGTGTTTAGGAGCTAACACTTCAGTGCAGTTTAGTCAAGGAGAATCTGGGAACAGTACCTCAGGAATCTGGGGCAGACTTTGATGCAGAGAGAAATGCTACTTCTCCACGAAACGCTAGAGGTGGGAGGTGAGCCAAAGAAAAATTTTTGTACTTTGCAATGTTTCCTTAATTTGGTTCTGCTCCAACATAATATGATTATACAAGCTGCAGTTGCCAGAAACTAAACATGAACAAAAATGGAAAAGACAAGATGTTTGTAGGGGAGACTATAGGCATCTGGTGTGCAGAAAAAAAAGTCAATAAAATATTCAATTGAGATGACAAATAATTCTAGAATGTTTTCAGGCAGTTGTTGGCAAGGTGCTTTTTTCTTTAAGACTGCGTGTACCTAATAGCAACTTTTGTTGAATCAAGTTTCTGTTTTGATTAGAATTTTACTCAAGTACATGTGATAAATCAGAGCTTCACCTCTTAAATTATAGTTTACTATTTTCTTAATATTTAGAAAAATCAGAATCTTTCATAGGCATTTATCAATGAAGATATATTTGAATATTTTATATTCCATCAATTATTTACAAAAACTTTTCACAATTATTTACAAAGACTTTGTAAAATACTTTTTACTTTGATGCAGTGTTTCTATGTTCCAAGTGATTGTCAGACTTGAAGCTTAAGGCTGTATATGTTCCAAATGTTTAGAGATATTATTGTGTACCACTTTGAGAAATATTGCACTTGAGTTTTTGTGTTTTTATTTCTAGAGATGACTTGGCAAGAGAAGTTTTAAGATATTGTCCCTTTTAATAATTTGATCATGGAAGTTTAGGAATCAACAGTGCTCTAACTACAAAAACTAAAACAAAGGAACCTTTAACCTGAGGGGACAAGTAGATTGCTGAAGTTTATTTCCTTGAAAGAAATAATGTCAAAGATTGGTCTAATAAGCTGTCTTATGTCAAATACTTTTCTGCTGTGTATTTTCAAGGATCTCAGCTATCATCATTTTCCTTTAATAAAACTCATTGTCCTGCACATAACTCTGCTTTCATTCTTGGGGGAAAAGAAAAGTCATGAAATGATGGAAGATGAAAACAATTTCCTTTCTCCACCAACTTAAGATTCCCAAGAAAGTATTCCCTCTACAGTCCAGAAGTGGCCAGCATTAGACTAAGATAATAATAACACACAGGGTAGATATCAGTGGAAAACCATGTTCTACACATGGGTTACTTCTAAGATGTAAAAAGTATTAGACTATATTTTCTTTGTAAAATGTTATGGCCATCTCTTTAATTGATAATGTGTTTTGACATGACCAAAAAAAAAACATGATGAAAGCATTTGGGTTTTAAGGCCATCAGGAAATCATTTCTTCAAAAGACATTCATAAACCTTTGATATTCTTTTGGTAAAGGTACTGTTATATTACAAGAAGCCAAGGTTAAATATCAGTGTGTTAATTTCTTCTCCACATAGATGTGATCATATCACTACCTTGCATAAATTCCTTAAAAGCTTTCTTCTACTTTGCAGCATAAATGACAGACTTTATAGCACTGGGATATTACACATCAGCCATGATCATCATATTCTTATCCTTTTCACTTAGTTATTTTAGTTCCAGTTCTATGAAGTAGCCTCATGTCTTGTATATAATATTTTTTTCCTCCTGGTTTTCTGCCTCATCAACTGTTACTCATCCTTCAAAACTCAGTTCATTTGGTTCTTATTCCAGTCCTTCTCACTCCCTGTGCTCCATTATCCCCTTAATGAAAACTTCTCATTCTTTTGATTTTGCACAATCCTATCCTTCTATTTCTCATTGTGGGTGTAGTAATGTATGCTAATTACACATTTACCTGTCTTTCTCCTTTAAATGACTCAGACTCCTTGAGAACAAGGACCATGTCAATTTCATAAATGTACTGTACCTGCTGTACCTGCAAGACCCAGCACAGTCCCTGCATATTTTAGCTGCTCCAATAAATTGTTATTGAATGAACATTTGAATGAAAATCTTACATGAATATTATGTAATGAAATTTAGCAGTGATGCAGTATGAAATGATTTGAAATAAAAAAAGCATCAAGAATCTAATTGTGTGAAGACATTGCAAACAGATTGTTTCTTTGGATGTAGAGAGACGTATTTCAACCTATATGCAGGAGAGAGGGAATGGGTATATTAGTTTGAAAAATCCAAAACTGTTTAGTAGAATATACTCTTCTCAATGCCTATATGCAAAGAAGCCAAAATATCTTTAATTTTTTGTGCTAAGGTGATTTGAAAAAGATAAAGGAATAAATGAGACATTTTGGTTTTTTAAATGTGCTTAATTTTAAAATGTTTCTATCCTAGATAGTGCTGGGAGCTACATAATTTCTAATTTGAACCTTGCTTTTTTTCCTTTGAACAAAGTTATTGAAGCATAATTTCACATGTTTAAAATGTACTGATTGATATGTTTTGATATTAGTATGCATTTATAAAATAATCATCATGATAAGATAGTGAACTTTTCAATCACTCACAAAGACTCCTTATGCCCCTTCAGAACTACTCTGCTATGTCTCCCATCTATGTATGAGGCAACCACTGATTTGTTTCCTGTCATGATAGATTAGTTTACATTTTCTACAATTTTATTTAATAGGAATCATATAATATGCACTTTTTATTGTCTGGCTTCTTTCACTTAGCATAAATTATTTTGAGATTAATCCATGTTGTAGTATATATCAATAGTTCATTCTGTTGATTGATGAGTGATATTCCATTATGTGGAATTTATTCTCCTATTGTTTTTAGGTTTGGGTTATTACCAATAGGCTGCTATGAAAATTAGTGTGAAACTATTTTAATTGACATATACATTTATGTTTTCCTGAGTAAATATCTAGGAGTGGAATAGCTAGATCTTATGGCTGATATATACAGTATTTAATTTGTTTAAGAACTTTGGCCAGGAGTGGTGGCTCATACATGTAATTGTAGCACTTTGGGAGGCTGAGGTGGGAGGATAGCTTGAGGCCAGAGGATTGAAACCAGCCTAAGAACAGCAAGATCCCTTTCTAGAAAAAATTAAAAAATTAGCTGGGCATGATGGCATGTGCCTATAGTCCCAACTACTTGGGAGGCTGAGGCAGGAGGATCCCTTGACTCCAGGAGTTGGAAGTTGCGGTGAACTATGATGACACCACTACACTCTACCCTAAGCGACAAAGTAAGACCCTGTCTCAAGAAACAAAATTGTTCCCAAGGAGGATTTATTCTACATTCCCATCAGTAGTGTATAAGAGGTCTGGTTCCTCTGCATATTTAACAGTGGTTGACACAATCACTCTTTTTAACTTTAGATATGCTAGTATGTGAGTAGTGATATCTAACTGTGGTTTTAAATTTTATTTTTTTTAATGAATAATGTTTTTGAGCATGTTTCCTTCCTTGTGCTTATTTGCCATCCATATACCTTCTTTGGTGAATTGTCTGTTTAAATGTTTTACCAAATTTTTCATTGGATTATTGATTTTCTTATTGTTGAGTTTTGACAGTTCTTTATATATTCTGATACAAATTCTTTATGTGATATAATGTTTTACAAGCATTTCTTGCACTCTGTGGCTTGTCTTTGCATTTTCTTAACAGTGTCCTTCAAAGAGCAAACATTTTTAATTTTGCTAATGTTCATTTTATCCTTTTGTCCTTTTATTGATTGTGCTTTTGGGATTGTACTTAAGGAATCTTTGCCTAAGCCATTGTGACAAAGTTTTATCCTATATTTTTGCTTAGAATTTTTATAGTTTTAGGATTTACATGTAGGTCTAAAAGGTATAATAAATTTTGTATATAGTGCGAGAGATCAAAGTTTATTTTCTTGCATATAGCTATCCAGTTGTCCCAACACCATTTGTTGAAATGATTATCCTCTGTCCACAGAAATGCCTTTGCTTCTTTGTCAGAGATATTCATGCGTTTGTGGGTTTATTTATAATCATTCTAGTCTGTTTCATCAATGTTTCTATTTTTTTCCCAACACAACATTGTCTTGATTATTAAAGCTTTATAATATGTATTGAAATGAAATAGTGTTAGTCCTCCAATTTTCAATTTCGTTTGGCTATTTTGGGCCCTTTGCATTTAAATATGAATTTAAAATGATTTTGACAAATTCTATAGAAAAGTCTGATGGCATATGATTGACATTGCATTGACTACCCTATAGACCCATTTGGGGAGACTTTTTATTTTAACAGTATCAAGGTTTCCTAACCCATTAACACAGGCTTTGTCTTGATTTGTTTTTGTCGTCTTTCATTTCTCTGAGCAATGTTTACTGTTTTTAGTGTCTCATATTTTTCATCTTATTTACTCTAAATTTTATAACTTTTATGGTATTGTACATGGTATTTTTAAAATTTTATTTTTAATTGTTTGCTGGCAGTTTATGGAAATATAATTGATTTCATATTGTTATTTTATCTTGTCTTACTAAATTCACTTATTATTTCCAGTAACTTCTTTGTAGATTCCACTTGATTTTCTACATGGATGATCATGTTGTCTGCAAATAAAGACATCTTTACTTCTTTTCCAGTCTGGGTGCTTTCTATTTGTTTTTGTTGCCTGATTTCACTGCCTAGTATCTCGAGTTCAATGTTGAATAGAAATGGTCAGAGAGAGCAGACATCCTTGACTAATTGCTGATAGAAAGAAAGCACTCAGTTTTTTACCATTAAGTTTGATGTCAGCTCTGGTTTTTTTGTTTGTTTGTTTTTGTTTTTTTTAAATAAATGCCCTTTATCAGGCTGAGGAATTTCCCCTCTTTTCCTAGTTTGCTGAGAATTTTTAATAGGAAAGACATTTGACTTTATTAAATGCATCTTCTGTATCTATTGAGGTGATCTTATGATTTTCGTTTTTTTACTGTGTTAACATGGTGAATTACATAGACTCACTTGAGAATTTTAAGTCACCCTTGCATTCCTGCAATGAACTTGACTTGGTTATATTGTATTATCCATTTTATATGCTGTTAGATGGGTTGGGTTTGCTAAAAATAAATTTAGAGATTTTTTTGGACTATGTTCATGAGATATATTGGTCTGTAAATAGTCTTTATCATAATGCCTTTATCAAGTTTTAGAATCAGGGTAATATTGGGTTTATAAAATGAATTGGGAAGTAGTACATCCGTATTTTAATTCCTGGAAGAGTTTATGTAGAATTGGTATTTTTTTATTCCTTATCTGTATGATAGAAGTCACCAGTGAAGCCACATGAGCCTGAATATTTTTTGCTATGGACAGGGTTTTAGCTAAAAATTCAATTTTTGAAATAAATGCAGGAGTTTTTAGGTTTTCTGTTTCTCCTGTAGTGATTTTTAGTGGCCCGTGTATTTAAAGAAATTTCCCATTTCTTCTAGGTCTAGATAGTCAAACTTCCTGATATAAAGCTGTTCATAATATCTTTTTTATATTATTATAATATCTTTTCCCTTTACTTTTGTTGACTCTGTATCGATGTGATATTTCTCATTCCTAATGTTGATAATTTATGTCTTCTTTCTAACTCTGAGCAGTCTGGCCAAGATATGTTAATTTATTCATCTTCTCAGAGATCCAGCTTTTGATTTTTTTAATTTTCTATATAGGTATTTTTGTTTTCTATGTCATTGACTTTTACTCTGATATTTATTATATTTCTTTTCTATGTACTTTGAGTTCGGTTAACTCTTTATTTCCTTGTATATTGAGGTGAAAGTTGAATCATTGATTTGCAACCTTTCTTCTTTTGCAACATAGATATTTGGTAGGTAGAGCATTCCATAAATATAAATTAGGCAAGTTGATTGATAGTGTTTTTCTAGACTGTTGTATATTGACTGTCTTTCTGTCTCCTTGTTCAATCAATTATTGAGAAAGGTATATTGAAATCTTTGACTATAATTATGGATTTGTCTATTTCTTCTTCTTATAGTTTTTGCTTCATGTATTTTGAAACTCTGTGATTAGGTGTGTACATGTTTAAGCTTTTAATTATCTCTATATGAATGGATCCCTTTATAATCATGAAAGGAATTTTTCTCCCTGGTAATACCCTTTGCTTTGAAGTCTATTTTGTCTGTTATTAATATAGCCATTGCTGCTTTCTTCTGATTCACATTAGTTTGCTATGTCTTTTTCTATCCTTTTACCACTTGCGTCTTTATATATAAAGTACAT
This sequence comes from Lemur catta, assembly GCF_020740605.2. NCBI lineage: Eukaryota > Metazoa > Chordata > Mammalia > Primates > Lemuridae > Lemur > Lemur catta. Next base: position 17,543,579 of record NC_059149.1, on the reverse strand, counting down.
TCTTTGTAGGAAGCATATAACTATATCTTATGTTTTACCTTTTTATCTAATCTGACATATTCTTTTTTCTCTTTGTTTTGTTTGTTTTTTTCCTAAGTGATAAGTTCACTAATCTTTTTTTTCTGTATATGTAAACTTCCATTAACTTTACGCTGTGAGTTTTTCATCCCAGATGGTGTAGTTTTCATCTCTAAAAGTTCAATTTGGACATTGTTTGTACAACTTCCATATCTCTACAAATTTTATGTAGAACAATTCTCTACACATGGAATATAGTTAAAATGACTGTTCTAATGTCCTTGTCTGCTAATTCTAACATCTTTGTCAATTTCAGGTCAGTTTCTGTTGATTTTTCTCCTTATTATAAGTCATATTTTCCACTTTTTTGTATGCCTAGTAATTTTGTATTAGTTTTCAGACATTTTGAATTTTACTATTTGGGTGCTGCTTTTTGTATTATTGACTGTGGTATGTAGGTAAGTTACGTAGGAATAGTTTAATCTTTTCTAATGTTGCTGTTAAAAGTTGTTAGGTACATATGCAGCAGTATTCAGTTTATGACAAATTATTCCCCACTACTGAGGCAAAATACATCTGTGTGTTCTACCGAATGTCCATGAGTCATACATTTTTCCCATATAAATGTAAAAATAGGCACTATTTCCAGCTCAGTGTGAATTTTTGGCACTGTGACCCTTCCTTAATTTGGTGTTCTTTCCCTAGCCTTAAGTAGTTTTCTGCATTGATCAGCTGAATACTCAAGTGAAAACCTCTGTACACTTCCAGAATTCATCTCTTTGCAGCTTTCTCTTCTCTTCAACTCTACCCTGAATATTCTAGCGCCTTTTACACTCCAAACTCTTAGCCATGTTCCTCAACTCAGAGAATCTTCAGGGTAGTTGGTATTCTCTCCCTTCCCCGGAAAACACTGTCATGACTATAAGGTGGGGCAAGTACAAGGCATGCATTGTTTGTTTCCAGTCTTCCAGAGATCACTGTTCTTTTTTGCAACACGTCTCATGTGTTGAAACTGTTGTTTCAGATAATTTGTCTGTTCTTGGCTTTATTCCAGGAGAAAAGTAAATCTAGTTCCTGTTACTCTATATTTCTAGAAGCAGTAGACCTTATTTTTGAGACTTTAAAATTTTTACAGTATGTTTGTTAGCTGTAGTAGTCAGTCATCGTTAGGCACCTATGCTCAGATAAAACAGACTCCAAATCTCATCTTAGGACAACTATTCATTTGTCACTCATGTTCTATGTCAGCTGAGGACCTCTGCCTCATGTGCGTTCTTCATTCCAGCATCTGGGTTAGAGGAAGCCCCTTAATATGACAGGCAATTTTCGTGATAGAGAGGAAAAAGGTAAAACAGCAGGGATCAATGAAACTATGGCATTTGAGGCTATTTTCTGAGTCATATTGGTTACATCCCATTGGGAAAACTGTTCCCAATAGGAAGAATTGTATTCCTCCCACAGAGGCCCTGCACAGCACATGGCAATGGGGAAGGATATATCATTCTCTCTCACAGGGAAGGGGAAAGTGAATAATTAGGAATAATAAAAGTATCCACTCCTGTGTTCACTCTCTAAAAGTATATTAGAAGAAAAATAACAATGAATGACAATAGGATTGTTTTTCTATACAGCATTTTAAATGCTTACAGTGGAAATAGCATCAAATACTTTTTTCATACAGATTTGTCTCTTCAATAGAAACCATTTTAAAATTATCTGAACAAAGAGGAATAAAATAGAAATATATGTTAAGTAAAACTTTTTCAAATATTCTAATAACATGTACTTTAAAATAAGAACTGTATGGGTTAAAACTCTCCTATAGTCTTGACTTAGGTAGTCCAGAAAGGCTGGCTCTGGAGCAAACTGGTGGGGTTGAATTCTCATTCTTCCACTAACCAGCTGGGAAAACTTAGGCATGCCATTTAACATCTCTGAAACTGTTCTCTCATTTGGGTAAAGGAATAATAATAGTACCTGCCTCATAGGGTTAATGTGAATACTTAATATATTTGAAGCAGTTAGTATCTAGCACAAAATAAGTACCTGACCCATATTTGCTCTTATTATTACAAAATAAAACAATTTTCTGTGATTTCTTACTTTTATTCTAAATATTTATAAATAATTATAAATTATACATACACACACGCACACACACACACAGTCAGCTCTCCATATTGGTGGGTTCTGTATGCGTGGATAACCAACAGTGGATCAAAAATATTCCAAAAGAAATTTTCACTAAGTTCCAAAAAGCAAAACTTAAACATGCTGTGTATTGAGTAGTATGTTGATGCACATGAATGAAGTGATGTGTAGGCAGTGTAGTAGGTATTATAAGTAATCTAGAGATGATTTAAAGTATACCAGAGGATGTACATAGGTTATATGTAAATATTATGCCATTTTATTTAATGGACTTGAGCATCCATGGATTTTGGGGTAGTATTTGCAGGGATTCTAGAATCAATCCATCACAGATACCAAGGGACAAATATATAAATTTAATATATAAATATTGTATATTATTTTAAAAATACAAATTATATACATAAATACATAATACACATATAAAAATAAATACTTATTATTTATCTGATATATAAATGTATATTTCCCTTGGACAAAAAACAAATCTTTGTGATGTTATAAAACTTTCTTCCCTTTCTAAAATTTGTCTTATTTTGGGCATAATACAAAGTACATACTACATAGTTCATGGAGAGGCAGATAATATTCAGGCAGCTTTCTATTGAAGAGAACTAAGGCTAGAATTGGAACTCAAATAATGTTGATTTTTGATTAGGCCTAAAATTAATAAAGCAATATGAGGAACCTAATGAGATAAATGTGCTATCTATGACTATTTCTGAAATTCTTGACACTGTTCTATAAATACTGCATGTATTCATCTCTTTAGCACTTGATTTTTGGTGGTTTTTCCAGATCATATCCCATATTTGGATGTACTATGTATGTCTATAAATCAAGTGTCTCTATTTGCCTCTAAATAAAGGCAAACTTATTACTTATATATGTAATACATCTTTTTATTTTTTTAACTAACAATTATTTTTATTCTCTTCTAGAATAAACAAGAGTATTTAATTGTTTGTTTATCATGAATAAATAAATGGACAGGCAATGATGAACAGGCATTTAGTAAGCACTTAACCAACTATATGCCAGATACTCCACAAACTACATTCATTGATACTAAGTTATTTTCACAAAACAGATGCTTAAAATTCTAATCATTTTGTCTTGGTCTCACCATTTTTAAGATGATAAATCAAAAACAATCAAAATAATACTTTTGAGAATGTACTTGTACATCATATTTTAAACCCTCAGATTAAAAAAAAACTCTCATTGCAAATGTCTATGTACATAGAAATGTATTAATAGTGTTTTTATAACTAGGAAGAAAATAAATATCATTGGCAGATAGGAAAAATGCATGACTCCAGACAAATTTCAGAGTCTTTCCTGGAATGTCGCTTTTGCAATGCTAACTTCTGCTAAAAGGTATTCATTTATCCAGTTTGGGCTTTTTAAAATCAACTGTACAATTTGCAAGCATAGAAATCTTTTCAAAATACAATTTGATCATATAACTTCCAGGGCTTAAAGCATTTGAAAAATTTCTCATTACTCTTTACATAAAGATAAAAACAATTCTTAAATAGGCTTATAAACACTGTGTATCATAGCCCCTGCCTGGCTCTCTACTGTATTTCATGCGACTCTGCCCTATGTTCTAGGTGTCTCTGCTAAATAGACTTTTTCTTTCTTTTTCTCCTTCCCTTTCTTCCTTCCTTCTTTGTTTCCCTCTTTCTCTCTGTCTTCTTTCTCTTCTTTTTCTCTCCCTCCCTCCTTCCTTCCTGTCTTTTTCTCTATCTTCCCTTATTTTTTCCTTCTTCCTTCCTCCTCCCTTCCATCTTTCCTTGCTTCCTTCCTTCCTTTTTTCTCACTTGCCTATGGCATTTGCTTATTTTTTGCCCATTGAAACTCTTCATCCCATTGATTAATTTTCTTTTATTTATCCTTCCAATGTCAGCTGAAGTATCACAAACTCAGGAAATCACTTCTTATTCACTTCTCTCCTGTTGCTCCTTGCAATTCCCTTTACTTCAGGACATGTATCCTAGTCTGTAATTATGTATCCACTGGATAAAGTTTCATGGAAGCAGCCACCTGATCAGTTTTGTCTTGTCATTGACTTACTGGAGTCTACCACAGGGTCTGACAAAGTGGATGCTCACTGGTTATTTGCTAAATGAATAAAAATTTAAGTCTACACACACTTGTACCCATGTAATTCAGTCCTTGAATGAATGACTTCTGTGGGATGGGGACTCTAATATGGAAATCAGATCAATGCACCAGGCTGTGTGTCAGGTGACCTCAGTTCGAGCCTTGTCCTTATCATTAACAGTTTGACTTGATAAAGAAACTTTTTTCTAGGTCTCAGTTTTGTCACTTGTAAGATGATAACAATGGATAAAATGATTTCTAAAGTCTCCTAATATTCTGTTATTTTATTTCAATTTTAAATAAAACATTAATTACTTGTGCTTTCTGACAATAATTATATTCAGCATGAGATTGTCCCTTTTAATAATTAGCCATTGACAAAAATCACATTCTAAGGTTTTCTTAGCTTAAAGCTGAAAGAAATTACTAATACAAAATGTTTTTTTTTTCTTCTGAAAACTTACTATTCAAAATTCTCCTAAGCTATTACATTTCTTGCTCCAGTGTCTCAACCTTCCCACTGACCAATCATGTCATTATGGAGAGAGTAGGATTCTCAGAAAGAATAGCATTTTAGCTTTTTAAATGACATGAATATGAACCCTCCCATTCAACATTTCCCTTAATGTAAGGTAAAATCTAATAAATGAAATTTGAGATAGTAGGCTTTTATAACTGCCTATTTGTCTCTTTCATTAGGTTAGCTTGTGAGGTCCTTTAGAGCTTGTGCTATAGTTGCCCCAGAAAAGAAGGAACTAATTGCATGTTTCTCTAGTTCACATTTGATGATAGAGACATTGCATAGCATTTAGTCTGTCTTTAAAATCTATTTGGTTTAATGTTTCAGACACACACTATTTAAACTTAAAGAGTTCTAATTTTGTCACTTGGTTTTCCTTTCGTTCTTCTCACACCCTTATTCTTGGTGTTAAAAGGGATTCAGTTCTCCATTTTCTTGCTATTAGACTTCAGGCAAAACATTTATGTTGCCTAATAAAAATTTTTCACCTATAAGAAGAAAATAGTTAAGACTAACTTCATAGAAATGTTGGGAAGTTTAAGATGACGTGTTTGATATAATATCTAAACTATAATAGATTCCTAAAATACAATAATATTACAGGAATTGCTATCTTGTTACCAAAAAAAAAAAAGTGATATGTCATCAAATCTGACATTTTTTGAGTCTCGTAAGACTAAGGTTAAAAAAAATTAGATGCTTTCCAGTCAAATTCCTTCTTTTTATAGGTAAAACTAAGTTCTGTGAAGATTAAATGGCTTATAAAAGATAGTCCCTGACAAGACAAAATGATGTAGATCTCTTCAATTAATGTGTCATGCTCTAAGTGACCTGCTGATAGTTCCTACAGCACATTTTAGAAAATTGAGATTCAATTTCTTTGACATTGATTCTGATTACTTTCTCCATTGGTACCAATTACCTGAGTACAGAATTTTAATGGGCGAGAACAGAAAGGATATCTTCTAGAATTTGATCAAGTGTTGTGTATCAAGGCTTTTACTGGCCATCAAACATGGATACAGTATTTGCCTCAAAATTGTATCATTATTGCAACTGAAACATGATCATTCACATTCAAATAAGGTATTTATCATCTCATATAAATAAATGTTTATTTGAATTTTAATATTCTTCTCTACCTAATACCTATCCTTTACAATATAATAGTTGGTAAGGAAACTTTGTTGCTCTTTGTGATCAGTACTCTCTCTCTTGTGTTTAAACTCCTTTATGTATAAATTATCTCTCATTTGCTTTCAACAGATAATTATATTCAAAGCATATTAACAATATTTTATTAAACATATACTTTACTTAAGGCTTGTTCATCTGTGATGATGTGTTTCGTTAATTCAAGTCTTTACTAAATGCCAGTAGCACAGGGCTAAGAGTGTCGTTTGGTTTCTCTGCATTGCTGCTGCAGTGTAAAGTGAAGCATCTTCAGATATAAAAAATCCAAGACATCGTACTGCGCCCTTTGCTTTGAGACCTCTCACTCACCAGTGGCAGATTGCTTGGCAGTGATTCAGAGGCAAAGTCAATGGAATGGGGAAATAAGCTGCTTCTTTTTAGCACTAACTGGGACTTTATCCTATTTTCCACTAAAGTAATCAGGACTCCCTGATGAGTTCCCAGCCTTGAGTCCTGGAGTAGGAAGAAGATAGATAGGTACTGAAAGTATTCATGACACTAACGACAGCTTGAGGAGGGTTTTTCAAGAATATTATAATATCTGAGGTTGCTGTATGGTTTGAAGAGAAAGTGATAATCAGGGCAGCTGTCAGTGACAAGATGGTAGATGGAAATATTAAAGAATAAGAATATCTCAGAAAGAGTGGAAAATGGTTAATTAGAGCACTTTGTTGAGAAACTTCCTTTGTGAGCTTGTCAGGCCACATTGCGAGAAGTAGAGGAAGAACAGGGAACAGGAAAAGTACTATTTTTGAAAGCATGTTGTGAATTATTAAATGGGTGGTGAGGTGACTGCCAGAAATGGGTGAAAAGATCACTGACAAGACTGAAGGGGGGACTCCAGAGGTGACTGACAAAATATAAGATTATGAATCCTTCCTGACACAGGTCTAATATTGGCATGATTATAAAAGTCATTTTATAGCAGTAGGAACGATATTAACTTTTTCCATGTTAAATTGTAAGATGTATCCTAGATTGTAGTATTATACAATCACTTGTTTCTCACTTTCATATTTTATGCCTTTATAGGAAGTGATGACAGAAATGACTTAGTTTATTGAACGCTATCTCTACAAGTGGTTACTGCTAGCTGTTCTTTTTTCACACTACCAACTTTGGAGAGAGCTGGTAATGAGGATAGCTCACTCTAGTATTGCAGAATAAAATGAGAAACAGCTGAATTGGTGAAATAAAGCTTTGCTAGTAACATGTTACAAATTTTGGTGGGTACATTTATGCCACCAAAAATTAAGGCTTTCATTAAAGTCAGAAATAAATCTAGGATTAAGGCTGTAACTAATCCTTTATGGCTTATAGGTAACTGCTATTATCAAAGCTATAAATGATCAATAGAAACTGTACTCTTAAGAATCTCTTCTGCATCTGTCCAGCCATTGATGCCTCACACACCTTGATCTTTATCAATCCTTGCCAAGTGGATGAATTAAAGTTAATAATACAGGCTAGATTAATTAATAGATATATAAATTAATAAATGATGTTGTCTTAATCAAGATTCTTTTGTTTATAAGGAATAGATACCACTTTGAGATAGTGTAAGGCAAAAGGTTAAATTTTGAAATATTATCGAATGATCTCAAAATATCAAAGGAAAAGTTAACAAATAAAGTCTTAAGCAGGCTAGAAGCCAGAGTATATCTGGGTGGATAGGTCTTTAAGACAAGGCTTTCATTGTAACATGGGAGGATGACAAAAGAAAAGTGTTTACTACACTGTATAATCCAGATAATAAACTTATTGTAAAACAAATATAAATTCTATGGCTATACATGTATAGATACATTGATGACTCTCAAATATATATCTCTATTTAACTTCTCTTCTGAACTACAGACTTGTATATCCAACTGCCTACTTGCATCTATACTAGGCAGTCTAACAGACATTTCAAAACTAATATTTCCCAACAGAACTCCTCATACATGCCCCTACAAATGGGTCCTCTACCAAGTTCACCATTTCAGTAAATCACACCTCTCTTTACCCAGTTACTCATGCATAACAACTTGGGATCATCACTGATATTTCTCCCTCTCTCTCTCTTTCTCTCTTAACCTATATGAAATATTTTTATCTCTACTTTTAAAATATAACCAGAATTTCACTTCTCTATGCCATCGTCATTACCATACTAGTCTAAGCCACCATCAGCTGACAACTGGAGTGTTGTGTTAGTCTATTAGATTATCCTGAATTCAGTTTTCCCCTGACCAATTGACAGTCTATTCTCTCCACGATTATTCTTTTAAAACTGAGTCAGGTGCTTACATTATTTTTCTTAAAATCCTCCAAGGTTTTTCTTTTATACTAAGGATATCACCTAAAGTCCGGCCTTATCTAACATGGTCCTACTTGACCTGCCTGCCTCCTGGCCACCTTTCAGAGTCTCCTACCTCTAATCCCTCTGTTCACTGTGTTCCAGCCATGCTAACTCTATTAATTGGTGCAATTCTCTAACACCAATCCTTAGGAACTGTTTTGTGTTCTTTTATGTGATGGTCAGTCAGGTACAGCCTTAAGAGGAGACACAGGAGAGGCACAAAAAAACAAAGATTATTATTAATACATGCACAGGGTTCACAGCATGCTAAGCAGTGTCACAGGGAAAGTGCCATGTTTTGGTCATGTGGAGAAGACAGTGGAGGCTAGAGCCTTTACTGAGGATTCCAAGGGAAAGGTGAGACAGGGCAGAGGAAACAGTTTCACAATGGTTGGTTTGAATAATTCTGGCAGGCTCTGAACTACATGGGAGCTCCTACCTAGTTGCCTGGTACCTGCCCCTGGGATGATTAAGGCAGAGCAATATTGCCTCCTGGGTGGTAGGGCTAGATGGAGGAAGTATGGCTCCCGATGGAGGAGGATTGGTTAGTCTGCATATCATTGGCATGATCCAGGCTGAGCCTTTTGTTATGTCTAGGAATTAGCCAGCTCAAGGAGGGACAGTCTCTCCCCAGCCAAAAAGGGCTTTATTTATTTGCTTGTTTTGATTTTTAAGATGTCAAAACATTATAACATACAGAAAATTAATACATACACACACACACACACACACACACAGGAATACAGAGTCTTCCGCATCCAAACAAGGATAGAGAGGGTAGAGTAGGCATACCTATTTCTTCACCACTTTGGCCTGGAAATGCCACTTACCAGTTTTGCCTACATCTTACATTTAGGAACTAGCCACATGGACACCCCTGACATAAGGGAGGCTGGGGAATATAGGCCCTGGTTGAGCAGCCAATTCCCTGAAACAGGTCTGCACTCTTTAAGGGGGGGCTCTCTATTCCTCCTTAGCCTACCTACTATTCCTTGACAATACTCAGAATTTTCCCTGTTGGGTATTTCATTTGCTACTCCCTTTGTCTGGAGCACTTTTCTCAGACCTCTTCATGGCTCATTTCTTCACTTTGTTCTGGTCTTTGTTCAAACATCACCTATTCAAAGTGGCTTTCCTGACTACCCATTACATCTTAATAGCAGCTGACTCTAACGTGTGCCTTTGTACATACTTACTGTTTATTTCTCTGTCCCTACCGGAAAGGCAGCTCCATGATTACAGAGATGACTTGTTTTACTTCCTGCTCTATCCCCAGTGCCAAAAACCATGTCTGGAAAATTGCAATAGCTATAAATATTTAAGTCTAGAGTTTTTAAAATTAAGAATAGAATGATGATTTCTAAGTAGGAAAGGACGTGTAAATTCTTTGAGCATGTATGCAAGGGTTGATACAGTCTTAGGAAGTGGGGGAGGATATTCTAATCTCAAAACTGTATCAGTGGGTTCATATAAGATCCCATTCTGGACTATAGATATTATTTTCCATGAAAATAGTAGCCATAAATAAATCATTTTGAAGTAGGAAATGACATAATTTGATTTGTCATTAACAGAGGATAATTGTGAGTGTTTTGTGAATGCAGAGAGGGAGACGGCATACACTAGAAAGAGAGAGACCTGGATATTATATGAGAAAGGGAAGTAAAATGTAATTCAGCACCTAAATTTTTGAGGCAGAGTATTGAGGATTTAATAATGGTCCTTATCTTAAAACATTCTCCCAATAATCTTATGATATAAGCATTATTTCCCTGTATTTTACAAATCAGAATATTGAATTTCAGAATTCAGCATAAGTAACTTGCTGAAGATTATAGCGTCAATTGGCTGAAATAGTTTTTTCAGCCTACAAATTGAATTTTTTGTTTTTAGGATATCATAGCAAGCAATGAAGTGGACCCCTCGGAGATTAAGAAGGCTGTCAGTTGATGGTATGGTAGGATCCTAAGTGTAGGGGAGGCAGTGGAAATGATGGGGGTGACAAGTGAATGGCACTTGATGGCACTAATGAAGATAAAGGCAGTGAGAGGAAGAACAGATTTCCCAAGGAAGGTAGTGATGGTTTTGGCTGCTTTGGTTTGGGTCTCAAGTGCTGGGCAATTTACTTTATGTTAATGTGTAGCAAATCATCAGGAATTTGATTTCAACTACTAATGTATAGATGACAATGACTTAGCCGCTTTTATTCCACAATTCTGATGTTTGCAAATTATTATTTTTAAGACTTTGTGATTAATATTTCTACTGAAAACTTTCCCAGTAACTGACATAAAGAAATCCTCCCTTGGACTGAGAATCAGTGGTGTTTGGCCCCAGGAATGTAAATACATTTACACAGCCAGCTTTATCAAGAATCATTGTGTTTCTGTTGTTAGGCCAAGAACAGATTGGCTGAAGCACAGCAAACATAAGTAATGATAAATGGTGGAATATCAAATTAGAACAGGTGTCTAGCAGGGTGCTGCAGAGATTGGGACTGGGCCCAGCCTTATTTAACACTCTCATTAATGATCTGGAAAAGCAGGTATGCAGTGTGTCAAGCTTGGAGAGATGCTGTAAAAACCAGAGCGAAAAGCAATAACCTGCAGACACAATCTTGAATTCCAAAATACAGTTTAGTTTCAAGTGAATGGGAAGAGAACAATGATGTAGTTTGCAACTATAATTAGATGCATCTAATAGGGAAGGAAATACCAAAATATACATATCATCATTTGGATTGTTTTTCAACCTTTTAAATACATAACCATAAAGAAATAATAGTATTTGTTTGAAATCCTAGTAAAAGAGGAGGGATTGGCTTAGTTGGAAACAACAGATTAAAATGTTTCAGCTGTCCTAGGCTTTTTCTAGGTGTTCAAGCACTGAGGGGCCTCTAAACATCTTTCTACTCCTGTAACCCATGCAAAGGAAAGTGTTGGTGTGCTCGGACCACCTGGCCATTATAGAATATTGTGTCAATTCAAGGGTGTCCTTCAACCAATTTTTAACCTAAATACTTAGCATAAAATATCAGTAATAAAGTATTCATCAGCAATATATTTAAAGTTTGTGGTCAACCATGTAATAGCTCTTTTGATAGTGAGTTCATGTATTTTATCAACTACCACAAGAAAGCAAATATATTAAGTGTTGGGATGTGATTCCTCCTTCTAGACAAAAGAATTAACATGTTTTCAAAAGCCTTAAAAAAGGGAAATTATTATTCACCTTAATAGTGCCATAAGAAGGCATTGCTATTTCAACATAGTTGAGATTATTATTATTGTTGTTTTTATCCTATTTTTCTTTTGTTGTTAATGTGTTTACATTGCTAGATTATAACCACCAACTGCTTATCAATATACCTTGATAAAATATCATATATTTACTTTTTGAAAACATTTATCATTAACCACAGAATAGAATTTTTCATTACATATGTATAATTTTTTTATTTAGGAGACACTTGGTGAAGTTAAACATCTTGCTCAAAGTCACGTAACTAGTAAGTGGTAGACCTCAAGTTCAAGCCAAATCTGTGTGATGCTAAAGTCTCTTGCACTCTATTTTTTTTTTCTTTTTTATTATTTTCTTTACTTTTTCTCTGGTCCCAACACTTCTAGTGGAGAAAATCTCTTGCACTCTAGAGCACTGTGTCCAATAATGTGAGAATCCTAAGACAGCAGAGGAGGCTGGTATGAAGTCATGATAGCTTCAGAGAACACAAAGGCCAGCTTGCTTTGATCTGCCGCGTGTGGGATGTTACTAGTCCAACAATGTTGGATCATTTGAAACAAATCAGCAAGGTAAAGAAGCTGGACAGAGGAGTTCCGCATGAATTAAACGAGTGTCAGAAGAAAAATCGTCTTGAAGCTTGCCTTTCTTTGCTGTCATGACATAAAGGTGAACCATTTCTACACTGTATTGTTATGTGTGGTGAAAAGCGGATTCTTTTTGACAATTGCAAGAGTTCAGCACAATGGTTGGATAAAGATGAAGTGTTGAAACACAGTCCAAAACCAAATATTCTTCAGAAAAGGCTAAGGGTGTCTGTTTTATGATCGAGTGCTGGTGCTATCTATTGACCAGCTTCATGAAACCTGGTCAATGCATTACAGCAAATGTCTACTGCAACCAATTGGATGAAATGATGAGGATGCTTGCGATTAAGCAGCCGAGATTGGTCAGTAGAGACAGGCCAATCCTCTTGCAAGACAATGCTCAACCACATGTCGCACAAACAACGCTGCTCAAACTACAGCAGCTGGACTTGGACACCTTCTGTCATCCACCGTATTCACCAGACCTTCTACCAACTGACTACCACTTCTTCCAGATCTTGGACCACTTCTTACAAGGGAAAATATTCAATTCTCAACAAGCTGTTAAAAACACCTTACGTGATTTCATTCCCACTCGCTCTCCAGGCATCTTGGCTTCTGGCATAAACAAGCTACCATTAAGATGGCAACACTGTGTGGATAGTTTAGGCACATACTTTGATTAATTGTACTGCTTCTTGTTTGAGATATAATAAACTACACTTTTGATTCAAAATCGGACATTTCATATTTAATGACCTAATATTAAGTGGATAGTGTTCTTTCCTTTGATAGGAATCTCTTGCATACAGGCACTCCAAATGAAGTCTTAAGATTCATCTATGTTCTTTTACATATAACACCAGTTTTAGTCTATAGTATCACACATGCTCAGTTGTAAAATCTTGTTCACTTTTCTGTCTCCCACATCTGGCTGGAAGCCTTATGCTGAATGGAATAGTTCTTTATACTGCTACTTTTGTAATGACACAATAGCTTGAATAAGAATAGATATTGTAAATTTCTGTACATACTCTACTGTGGTGCTAGTGTTGACTGTTGCCCAAACTGTAACAACTAAGGAATGCCTTATGGGTGGCTAATAATGCTGTAATGATATTTTGAGCATGAAGTACTGGCATGTGTGCAAACAATGTCTGAAGAATTCACAGTGTTTTATTCCTAGCAGATACAATGCCAGAAGAGATATTTTCTTCACAAAAGTCCTGTTCGTATTCTCACTCCTTATCTCTGGATGCATCTAATCCTATCTTTTTGTTTTAATGTAGGTATCTATAAACCACAGGCAAAAAAAAAATCATACAGTAGCTTGAAGAATTGACAAATGTAAGAATGAATTTTATTTTTGCCATTTTACACTAAAGACAGGGGTTATCAAAAGTATTTTTGTTTTCCATTTTTTCTTATATTTGTTTCTAAGGTTTAAAAAATCCTGAAAAAAGTAAACTGAGATAATCTACTCAAATAAGTGAATGACTCTGCAGAGAAATCCCAGCGATCTACAAAGACTGAAGCATTCCCTTCTTGATGTACGCTGAGTAATTGAAGCATAAATAGAACTGGCTTTTGACAGGATGTCATGTTGGGACAAATTGCTCCAATTAGTAAAGAGAATTACCACACATCAGAGAATCTCAGCTTTTGCTTCACACACATCAGAAATAAGGAAAAAGGGAAAAGGCAGAAGTAACCAATTTTAGAACAATAGTTTTTTTTTTAAATGACTTGTTAAAGAAACGCTAAACTTTAATTGGGATGAAATAGCAGCTATATTTATATAGCAAAATTATAAATATTCTTAATACATTACACTTGCACATTGCTGTCTATAGAGAATTACCATGGTTTGGTGAAAAAGTGCTATTTTCAGTCATAATACCTTGCTTGAATGGAAACAAAATAAAATCTTAACTAATCCCTGCAAGGAAATGATGAGGTTTGGTGGTGACAGAGGCTTACCCTGGGCAAAATGGTGAGGGTAGGTGCTTTTAATATAAGATACCAAACCTCTCTTCTCAGGACTTCTTTTTTTTTCTCTTTTGGAAGCCTCCTTTCTTCATTCTCAGAGAACTAGTGTCTTCCTGCTGCATCCCAAATATCCAGGATGCTACCTCAGGGTAGTGGTTATCAATATCAGTGAACGAAAAGGTAAATCAGAAAAAAAACAAAAAAATAGAAAAATAATTCTCCAAGTTTCAACCTGCTGAGCTGGCAAGAAATACAATCTCAGCTATGTCCTCCTCTGTTCTCTGGACTCTTACAAGATTCCTGTACTAAGTAGCAGGCCAATACTTGGCTACGAGATGCTGTTTATAGATCTGGTGTCTGCCTTCAATTCTTGGGGTGCTTCTGGGTGCCTCTGTGAGGCCCTTGCTGTAGTTTGTGTCACTTACTACAGGCTGGACAGTCACATCTCTTCCTCCCTCCCTAGCTCTGTACAAACATGGATGCAGCTCTCTAAATCTTTTCCCTTCCGTCTTCTACCTCCTCCCCCTGCTCAGGAGAAACTCAACCAGTATCCCAGTCCTAGAGCTTTCATCTCTTCTACACCTCACCTTTTAGGCTCACCATTTGAGGAGGTGAAGGGTGGTCAAGTCCATTAAGACTTTTAAAAATTAAGCAAATATATCTTCTTTGCTTAAGATTAGATGTTAACACTGGTTATTTCTTTTTTTTTTAAACTCTTTCTCTTCATTTCAATCTCAGGGTGAAATTATATTTTCTTTATTCTGTTCTTAATACCAACTGTTTCAGGTTATTTAACATGTATATCACAAAAGACACATCTAGCAGGTAAGTACTGGATACTGTGCTAGGGGCTCCATAGACATTATTTAATTATCCTTCACAGTATCTGTGGATATTTGATGTTATTACCTTAAGTTTATGGGTGAGGTAATGGTGATCTGAAAAGTTGAAAGGACCTCAATATACTGTGTTGCTGGAATTTCAGAACAAGACTTTCTCAATCTAGAGCTGTTTATTATGATGCTAGACTTCCCCTTTTATTAAGTCTTACTTGACTTCGTTGTTGTTATATAAAATAAAATATATTTCCTCCAAACAAACAAAGAAGAGTCGTGCAACTAAAAATTTCAGGAATTACATCTCTGGATATTAAGGGTTAACCTGCCCACTCTGTCATCCATGTGCCTTTGCCTATGTTTTCTCTATTGTCTTTCATCAAGAATGGATAAATTAAGATTCAGAATTCCTTTCCTCCACTCTTAAACTAGAGATCATATAGAAGATCGGTGAAATTTTATATGAAGTGAATACAGTGTACATTAGATGGGGAAACTCTTCCAAACATGACTGATGAATCCTCAGTATATTAGGGTAATTTTATACATTAAAGCAAATCTTCATCATGTTTGAACTCTTGGCTCTCCCAACATCTGCAATGCATCAGTTTTCCACAGCCAACAGAATAAACTTTTCATATTTTGTCTAAATATAATTAACGTTTGAAGTAGTCAAATTTATTTTGGGATCTCTTCAGATTTACTGAGACATCATTGCATTCGCGGCCTTGGGAAGACATTTCCTGAGTTATAGAATTATATAGGTCTGACGTATTATTCAAGAACATTAGGAAATATCCTCAAAAGAGGAGTTTTCTCAGTGCTTAAAAAATGCAACACTTATTGAAAGTTCAATAAACATGCTTGATAATTGTGGAAGATCATTCATTATTAATAAATGAGACTCACAGCAATAACTATAAAAACACTATTAAGTTAAATCTTCTGGAAGACATATAGAAAAGGAGAGTGCATGTAGAATAATCATTTTAAACTATCTAATTGTGGCCAGAATCATTTTAGTTATTCATTAATTGTAATGCACATGAATCATATGATATTTCAGCTCACTTAAATAGTTTTGTACTATATATATTATATGAGTATTTGGAAGCCACTTAAGTATGACATTATCAATACAAGATACTCAATCTCAAGTTATGGGAAGAATTTAAATGAACCAAACCTTTGAGGAGTCTTAAAAAAACTCAAGTGTGATGCTTTCCTGAGTCATTCCATTGGGTCATATTCAGGCTTCTCTTTTACCTTGCAGTAACAGTACACTGTGCTAAATATATTCAAAAAGTCTGAAGCAACTGCAGGATTTATGTAACAATGCACAGACATTTGAATTTTAAATGTGTTGTCAACTATTTATATTCGTGTTAGATTTTGCAGGGCAGAGCCAGCCTTCTCAAGACACAAATTAACAGTTAAATGGGTATCCATGTGGCAAAAAACAAATTGATTTAAAAGTATATTTTTTGCAACAAAAGTTGTTTCATAAAATATTTATATAAAATTTTAACATATTTATATGTTATTTTATATATTTATATAATATTTCAATATATTTTAAAAAGTATGAATTACTTTAAACTTTGTTTCAGTTGGTTTTGAGGAAAGTAATATTTGCCTGTCCTTTACTATGAGCCTGGCCATATTTTATTCCTCTAACCACTTTCTCAATTTGTCTCCATAACCACTACTGAGGTGTGTATCATTCTCCTGATACAAATGAGGACTCCAGTTCCAAAGAATTAAAGCATTCCTTATTTCCCTTCCAACTCTTGCATTCCTCTAAAACATGGGATCTTTAGCTCTTCTCTAGGTCAGAAAGTCTTGTTCAAATGTATGACATTTATTGTTATTCTACAAATCCCTTTTGATAATTGTAATTCTAAAAACCTAACTTTTTACACTTCATATTCTTTTCTGTTTGTTTGTTTATGTATGTAGTTTTTTTTGTGCTACAGCATTTCTTTCCTGAGGCAGTGTATGGCTTAAGAAGGTCATTTGAACTGTAATAAATATATGCTGCAATAAAATGTAAATGGATTACTTCAAATGATAATATACTTGAATTTCATAAGCCTGTGAGAATAAGTAACCAGATTTCTCAGTAGAGAATGGCTTTCCTTAATTTGGGGAGTACAAAAAATCTCCACTGATTTATTTATGTGCCAAATTACTTCTAAATGTTATAGATAGATCCACCTCCCAGCCCCACACCCAGAAGCCCTGACACTCCTTGTTTTGGATTTGGTCTATCAAGGAAGGAAAAAAAAATACATAATTCTAAACTATATCTGATGTTAGACTAAAAAATAAAAATAAAGAAATGAGAAATCTTTGAACTCATAAAAAATTTCTAATCCATACTACAATATTTTGTAGTATGTTTGTGCAGTTGAATACATGTATAAATTATGCACACATTTCATACATGTGTATGTATATATATGTTTATAAATCATTATATTTATTTATATATTTATATACACACCTGCTAAATAATTATACCATTATTTGGATAAAACATAATTTAGCATTCCTAACTAATAAGTATTTAATATGATTATATCTTTTATTATTAAAACCTTGCAATGAGAGCTTTGTACATACATCTTAACCTTTTATCCAATATTTGTCCAAATGATTTTTTATTTGATAAATTTCTGATAGCAGAAATATCATATCAGAGTGTATATACTTGTGAACGTCACAAAAATTTCCAGATAATTGTTAAGTCAAGATAAAGCCCTAGGATTATCATTTTGTTCAGTCTCTACCAAAATGATATGCAAAATTGCAATTTATCATTGTTTCAAGTTAGCCTTTTTTTCATTTTCATTAAGGCTGAATATTATTTCATATCATTATTGAGTATATGTATTTTCTCCTTTGCAAATTGTCTATTGTGTCTTTCCTTATTTTTATTGAATAATTTCTATTTTTCTCATATATATAATAGATATTTAAATATTAAAGGTTTAAGTATTATATCAAATGTTTCTCAATTTACTGTTTGTGTCTTTATTGGGTGTGTTTGCGTGTGTGTGTGTTTGTGTGTGTGTGTGTAATGGGGGGCACTGGGATATGTTTTCTTTTCCATATATGTTTTAAATGTTTATGTAGATAAATCTTCCTTTAGCTTATATTATCAATTCCTAGTGTCCTGATAAAAGAATACTTTCATGTCTAAATATTAAAAAAAATCATATTACATATTGTCTTTGTAATACTAATATATTGTTACTATGTTTAAATAATCCATCATAAAATTATTATTTACTGGGTGAAATTTATAGATTATTTTTCCAAATGGTGAGCCAATTTTTCTGCTTTAAAAATACCTTTATAATTAGTCCAAAAATAACTAAATATCT
Source organism: Lemur catta (assembly GCF_020740605.2). Classification (NCBI taxonomy): domain Eukaryota; kingdom Metazoa; phylum Chordata; class Mammalia; order Primates; family Lemuridae; genus Lemur; species Lemur catta. Next base: position 17,525,205 of record NC_059149.1, on the reverse strand, counting down.
AAAGGTTTTTACCTAGTATAGTCACAGTGCAGCATCACACTCAAAGAAATTAGGCAGTGAATCCATTATTTTCTGGAATTTGATGATGAGTGTTGCAGAATGTTTGATTTGAAACCCATAGTATCATAAACACTCCCTGGCCTATCATATTTTCCTTTTGTTATTCATAGTTCCACCACACTATCTTTGCATTCTTCACATGTGTAATATCCAATTTACAATGAGGTTATGTCCCGTCATAAGTCAAAAACCCCGTAAATGGAAAAATGCATTTAATACCCCAATAAACCAATCCTAAAGTCAAAATTTTGTAAGCCAAACCAGAAGTCCAAATGCTCCTCAACTTATGATGGAGTTACATCTAATAAACCTATTGTAAAGTCCAAAAATCGTAAGTTGAACCAAATATAGGTATTTGAAGATGTATTTTGCATTGTTGCCATAAAATTCATTGTGTCTACATTATAATAAATGCATTTAAAACAATGAAATACTCTATGAATGAATACAAAAATATGAAATAAAATAAATAGAATAAATAATAATATAAGCCATTAATTTTCCTCCAAATTACCACTAGAACACTTTTAAAACATTAAGATAATATTCAAAATAATTGGAAACTCATTTAATGTTTTACGGTCAATTTTCCTTAATCTATTCAGAGGACTGGCCTTGATTATTGTAAGCTATCAATGACATTATTTATAAAATATTAAGCAAGTTTGATTTTTTTACTAGAATGAAAGTTCTTAGTGAATAGTTTCAATCTTGATTTTCTATAAACAAAGGACTGTTCCCCAACCCAACTCAATCAAAATCATTTAAAGTAATAAATTATAACACAGAAATGACCAATCAAGTAAGATATATTGTGGTAGAAGTTGTATTTCATATTATTTACATTTATCTTGTTAAATATATATTTTGAATATATATTTGCAATATATTTTGAAAAATTTTAAAGGATGATGTCACTGTGAGTAAAACATAATAAAAGTAATGCCTTAATAGTGTTTAGTATCTACTTCCTTTCTGTTAACTGGCTTTATGCTATTAATAAAAATTCTTAGTTCTTAAGTATTTTAAATTATGTTCAATATGTGAAACCTTTCTATACTAATTCTCTCTGTCTTTTTGAAGATGATCTTAAGACAGATTGTTTTCTGCTTCTAAATAAAGCAATATTTACAGGCATCTTATCATCCTCATTGTCTGAAAAGTTTTGCACGCCAAATCTGAAAAAAACTCATCTTAATTAATAATGGTACTGTTAATCACTCAGTGAACATTATGATTTATGTATAATCCACATCTTAAGCAAAATCTGAAACTACTTTTTAAGTGTGACAAAAAGCCTGACATAGATGGAGATTTTTCCTGACATACGTGACATTAAATTAATTTATAAAATGCATACATATAAAATTTAAAAGGGGGAGTTATTTTAAGAACCTCCATATATCACATTGACCACAAATATGAAAAATGAGAATACTTCTATTCCAATTTATTACAAACTAAATTTAAAAGTAAACTCACAAAACTTTCCACTTGACCTGTGTTCGGAATTTTTTATCACTACATCGTGAAAAACAAATATGACTTCTGAATAAAATTTCTGAAATTGAATAAAATAAAAATTGAAAAAGAAAACAATAACCTCTCAGATTGCCAATTGTTTCCAAATGACTGAGAACTTTATTCCAGAAAAAAAGGAAAAAATAACCTTAAACTCAGTCATTGAAATTTAGTCACTGAATTGGAAAAATACATTAGTACATATGAAATAGCTTTTAGTCAACAAACTAACAGGAATGACAGTTGTCAGAGTCCAAGAAAAATTTCAAAATATTGCTATATTATAGTGTTATGAAATTGTTGTTTACATTTTCAGAAAAACTTGAAGGAAAAGATTTTAGTTTTTGCTTTTATTTTTCTTCTGTACTGTACTTCTTACTATCATTTTGAACTCATTCATTTATTTTAGTTGCAATTTTCTGTGATTACAAGCCCCCATAGTGGAGACAGAGCGTTCTGTATGGGGAGGGGCATGCTTCTAGTCCTGGTGTGGGAGAGGCAAAGGCATTACATATAACCAAAATGTTTGTACCCCCATAATATTCTGGAAAAAAAAGAATGTTGAGGAAAAATGAATTTGTAAATCATTTGAATTTAAAATTATAAAACACCAAGTATATAAATTATTCTATAGAATATTTAAGTTTTATATATATATATATATATATATATATATATATATATATATATAAAAGCATCCAAATAGCAAGTAGTAAAAAAAAATTCTGCTCATCTTATTTCTAGACTAGATAGGATACCATTTGGTTATTGAATTACATGGTTGATTTGATCAATGACATAGAAGTCTGCCATATGCCCGTGTCTAAGAAATGCATCATATTAAGTTCATAATAAACATTAGTGAATATGGAATAGGACTCATAGGTATTACCCTCGGAGTGAAAGATTTCTTGTTTATTTCTGTTCATTGTTACTGCTTTTGCTAATAGTTTTCTTCTGTAACTATCTCAGTAATTCATCTAAAAACCTTTATCTTCTCTCAATGTGGGTCACAATTGGATTTTTTATTCATGTTGATAGCAGATTGTCAGTGCTGAAATGAGTCTTGTTTAGGTGGTTCCAGATGGTTAATTCTTTTATATTTGCAAAATGTTGTGACTATTCTATAAGAAGTATTTTTTTTTTTTTTTGAGTTTGAGTACTGAAATGCGGAGGAAAGAAACATTAGAATTTAGAGGGATACTAAGCCCAAAAACAATCACACAAAGAAAAAACAAAACAAAACAAAAATATCTCAGAAATCCACGTTATGATTCAGCATGTTCACGGAGAGATGTGTGGTAAGAATTTGCATTTTCTGTACACACAAAGCCCATCTTAAAGAATCTGATTTTCTTTATTAAAATGGCAGAATTTTTATGCCAGTAATTCCATCATATTACTTTATATTAAGAAAGTGCTTAATAAGTATTAGCATAGGTCATATATCTCAAAACTTTGTTTCTGATGGCATTCTAAATCTTATAAGCCACCTTCTTTATTTTATAGATAACGCAATTGGGCTTAAATGGGTAAAGTTATTTGCTGAATACATGGATCAGACTGACATTGTTAAAACTTGTTACCCAAGTTTCTCAGCAACCAGTCAGTTAAAGAGGGTTCCTGATTTATAATGGTTCAATGTAGGATTTTTCAGCTTTATGATGGTGCAAAAGTGATACAAATTCAGTAGAAACCATCCATTCATTTTTCAACTTCAGTACTGTATTCAATAAATTACATGAGATATTCAACAATTTATTATAGAAAAGACCTTGTGTTAAATGATTTTACCCAACTGTAGAATAATCTAAGTGTTCTGAGAGCCTTTAAGGAAGGCTAGGCTAAACTATGATGTTTTGTAAATTAGATGTATTAAACGCACTTTTTCTCAACAATATTTTAAATTTATGAAGTTTATTGACATGTAACCCTGTCATAAGTCTAGGAGCATCTGTATATATCAACAAGTTCCTGTATATATTACATTATTAAAAATGAATGAGGCCAGGCATGGCAGCTCATGTCTGCAATCCCAGTGTTTTGAGGGGCCAAGACAGGGGCATTGCTTGAGGCCAGGAGTTTGAGACCAGCCTGGGCAAGATAGCAAGATGCTTTTATCTTCTGATTTTGTGAGAATCAAGAATTCGGAAGCAGCTCAGTCAGTAAGCTAGGCTCAGGGTTTCTCATGAGGTTAGAGTCAGATGTCAGGTGAATTGTGATCAGCTAAAGGCTTGACCAGATTTGGAGGATCCACTTCCAAAGTGGCTTAATCATGTTTGATAAGTTGGTGTTGGAAAATTGCCCTCTCTCCATGCAGTCTTCTAAATGGAGATACTCTAGTGTTCTTATAACATGACAGCTGATTTTCCCCAGAGCAAGCTACCTAAGAGACCAAGGTAAAAGTTGCAATGTTTTCAGTGTCTTAGTCTTGGAAGTCATGTTTAACGATGTCAGCCATAATTTATTGGTTATGTTGGTGATGGTGATTCAACGTGTGAGGGACTCCAAGAAGTCAGGGAGAACAAGAGGCAAAGATCACTGGGGCCATCTTAAAAACTGGATATTACAATTCTCTTGCAAAGTTACACTTTAGCTGTATTTTTTTTTGTTAATTGTATTCATGTGGACAATATCGTACATATTTCCTTGGATATGCATGTAAGAATTTCTCTTGGATATATACCTTGGAATAAGATTGCTGGATCATAGAAAGGATGTCTACTTAACTTCATATGATAATGCTAATGTGTTTTTAAGAATGGTTATATAATTTTACAGTACAAGAATTCTATACAGCACTGTTAGTTCAGATCTTCTTCAAAACTTGGTGGTGGTGTTCTTCTTTCTTTATGCCAACCAAATGTGCATAAATGGTATGTTACTGTGGTCTAGGTATGCATTTCTCTCATTACTAATGAAGTAAAATATATCTTCAAATGTTTATTGGCCATATGCATTTTCTCTTTTTTGAAATATCAGTGTCGTTTGTCCATTTTTATATTAATTAGCATTTTCTTATTGATTTCCAGATGTGTTTTATATATTTTTAATGTTGGTCTTTTGTCATTTACATGTTTAAAATTTCTTCTCCTACTACCTTTTATCTTTCTTTAAGTTACCTTTTGATGAACAGAAATAAATGCAGTAATTTCCAAGCTTTTTGGAAACGCAGATTTCTGACTAATGAAAGGTGCAGACCATTTTTCCAAGAAAAAAGTTCATTCACAAATTATGCATAAAATTTGAAGGAGTTCATGGACTCAGTGAAACTATTTGGGACCATGAGTAACCAGCCTCTTCCCCTGAGAAATCTTGTTCTAGAATCTAGATTCTAGAGTGAGAATTTCTCAACTTTAATTTGGTTCTCCTGAAAGCCTTCAGAGCCCATATCATCTAATATGATTTATAAAGCTTTTTAAATAATGTTCTTGTTCCCTTTTAAAATTTTTATTTTGAAATAATTTCAAATATAAGAAAGGTTGTAAAGTGAACACAAAGAACTTCTGTATATCCTTCAGTCAGATCAATTAACATTTTGCTACATTGATTTTATTTTCTCTCTCTTTCCCACAAACATGCACATACACACACACACACACACACACACACACGCATATGCACTAATACATTTTTCCTATAATCATTTGATATTAAGTTGTTGCCCTCTAAATACTTAATGTATATATCTTGTGAACATGGATATGCGTGTGTCTTACTCATCACATTGCAATTATTTAACAAGTAATGAAGAATTTCAGAACGTATAAAATTAAAGATAAATGAAGACTAAAAATAAAATAAGGTCCTGGACTGGATCTCCAACTAGAAGAGGAAGAATGTTTCTATTCATAATATTAATGAAAGGAATTTTAACATTCTTAAATTAAACTGTAGCAATTTGTTAAATTGTTGGCATTAGTTATTTAGAATCAAAACACATTTCCCCCCTGAACTCTGTAGAAAATACTGACATATTCTTTGTTATCCCTCTGTCTGTTTTAAAAATTAAATGTCATTAATATTATCAGTTTATCATGTCTATAATTATAACATTGTGACATATTCTGGCTTCTGAAATAATATAGGTCATATTTCTTATTTCACTGTTCTAATTCAAGTCTTAGCGATGAAAGTTTTAGTGAAATGCTCTAGATTCTCTTAGGGTGGATTAATTTTAGATAAAGTTCCAAATTTCAAATGCCACATCCTTTGGCATTTGCTAAATTTAAGCCAGAGTGACATAATCTGATATAGTCTGTATTCACTGCTGAGACTCACCACACTTCGGACTCATAGCTCCTTTCTCACAGACCTAATACATGCTGGACTACATGTGGCTCCCTGAAGATGTCTAAACATTTGAGGGTGCTATTCAGTAAAGTGAAAATTATATTTGATTCTACCATCTTTTCTCCATGGTGCACATCAACAAATTGCAATAAACTCATCTGTGGTTAATCTAGTAATTACTCAGCAACTTGATATTTAATTTATTTCAGTAAAATAAACAGTATAGTCATTTATACTTTTTAGACATTTTGTTTGGAAAGTCAACTAAAAAGCATGAAATAGGCCTTAATCCACCACATTTATAATTCTATAAAATAATAATTCGTAGCTTACATTTTTCTCCTCCAGTTCTGCCATGTATTAAATTTTAAATGCTTCCATTTTGATAGGTATTCCATAATGATATTGTTGTATACATATAATAATGTTTCTGTTTTTCCATCATGGGCTTATTTAGCATGAGGACACCCATACGCAAGAGTCCACCTTCCTCTTTTTCCTACCTACCTCCCAGTCGCATTTTTCTTTTGTATGTTGAAATTATATTTGCCTCTATTTTCTCCTATATCACAATAAAAGTTTTCTGTTTGTGCTTACCTGTACTCTTCCATTTTACATGTCACTTCCATTAAAACTCAATAACCACTTATTGCAAAATTTTTACATATTTGACAATCTACTTTCCTCCATTTTTTGGAAAATGACTGAAAATCTTCTTCACTTGGACTTTTGCATATAATTAAACGCAATCCACACAAACTTCTCTGTTTAACTCTGAGTACTCTTATTCCTAATATGTGCTTTGTTATATACTTAAGTTGTTTGATACTGTTTTTGAGTGATTCATTATAATTAATATAAAGACAGAGCCAGTATCTTTCATATATCTTCCCTCATGATCTCAATGTCCACCTCTGCTATACACACACACACACACACACACACACACACACAGGTCTGCTACTTAGCATACTGTCATACACAGAATAGGGATATAGAAAAATAATTAGGTCAGTGAATAATTCTGTGTGATAGGTAGTAGGTGATTTTTCCTATTAATAAACAGGCACAGAACCCTAAATCCCCAATTGTTCCGCATTACTGCTTAGAAGCAGCAACTGACTTACTGAATGATTTTTGTTCTGGACTCTACAGTCTAGACCCTTGCTACTCAAAGTGTGGTCTGGAAACAACTAAATGAGAATTTGCATTTCAACAAAATCTCCAGGTGATTCATATACACAGTAATGCATGTGACCCTTTGAAGTAGTAACAAGCTGAAGTCCATCACCCTTTTGGGCATTTTTTGAGGTTTTGTTTTAGTGAAATTGTCTTCACTTTTTAGTATACTGTAATTGTAAATAATTTGTTTACATATTTGAATACATTCCATATAAGCATATTTTCTTTCATGTGCTGTTTCAGTCAAAGTCACTATAATAATAATTTTCTTAGATTGTCAGAATTAGACTTTCAGAGACCCTTAATATAAACAGTATGTGTATGTAAGATAATTAAATGAGTACTTAATAGGTAGTCAGTTGGTTAAAGATGTAATTAGGAAACAAAACAGCAAGGGTAATAAGAGATTGTGGAACCTTTTGAAAGGATAATAATACTTGTTCATTTTGACTTAAATAAATTATCTTTGTGCTAGTGAAGATCATTGGTTCAATTAATGGTATTTCAAGCTAGTGAGTTCTTGAATACTTTGAGCAAAGTCATAGCTAGAGTGACCCAAAGCATGTGGTAGTGATGAGGACTTCTAAGACAAGGGGAGATAATCATATATTATTCATTTAATTCAGGTACCCTTTTAAAGATTTTCCCAAAGACCACAAGGATTGACAAAAACTTAGTTTCTGTCACTTGGGGGAAGGTATAAAGGCTATAAATGTGGATCCCATTCCAATTTATTTGTTATCTAGTAGGAGACACAGGCATAAACAACTCTTAACCCTAACTGAAGGATGTATACACTAAGTTTTAAATGGTGGTAGCATGTTGTGAGGTGTGTTTGTCAAGGTTTTCCAAAGAAACAGAATCAATAGGATATGTATATGTAGAAAGATTTATTTTAAGAAATTGGCCATTCCAATTATGATAGCAGGCAGGTCCAAAATCTGCAGGGCAGGTTGATAGGCTGGAGTCTTAGGGAAGAGACAATGTTGTACTTCATGTCTGAAGGCCGTCAGGCTACAGAATTCCCTCTTGCTCAGGGGAATTCAGTTTTTGTTCTATTTAGTCCTTCAACTGATTAGATGAGGCCTATCTGCATTTTGGAGGGCAATCTGCTTTGCTCAAAGTCCACTGATTTAAATGTTAATATCAACTCACAAAAACATTCAGAATAACATTTGATCATATATATGGGCCTAGTGGCCCAACTAAGTTGACACATAAAATTGAACATTACAGGGTGGTAGAGATGAAGGTGTTTTCTCCTCTGACAGATTATAGATGACTTCATGAAGGTTGTGGCATTTCAATTCAGATTGTAATAATCAGAAGAGTAAGAAAACAAGAATGGAGGCCTTCTACCTTGAGAGATACTATGTGGCTAATAAAAGCGCAGAGTCAGGGAAGTATTTGCAGGATGGGAGGTTGTGAGTTGACCAGAGCAGGAGGTTTGGAGAGGCACACATTAGAAAATAAGCCTAGAGCCAACTTGAAGCCTGATTATGAAGGTCTGTGAAAATCATGCAAAAGGAAATGGACTACATGAGATTTTTAGAAAGAGGAACAATCCTACATGAGTTTCAGAAAAATCATTCTGTGTGCATTATGAGAGGTAGAGGTTGAAGTAGGTGAGAAAGGGGTGGGGATCAACAGGTTAGGGTATAATGGCAATAGTACAAGTCAAATAAAATGAGGTTCTGAATAAGAACAACAATAAGGGGAGTGGAAGTAGCAAGGATATATGGAGGTAATAATAGACAACTCTTAGACTTTGATGGTATGTGGAGATATCATGGTGAAATATAAGGAGATTGCATTCCAGGATCCTGCATTCCTGACTGGAAATGAGAATTGGTTTTCAATCATTCCTTCCTTTCAATTTATGCAAACTATATAGACATTAAAAACAAAACAACTACAATAACAAAACATTCTTTCAGTTTGTTGAGCCAGCTGTTTATGCTAACCTGTAAAATATAATTGTTCCTGCAGACTGATTGGCAGAAATATTATCTCTGAAAATAAAGTATTATGGCTAACCAGGGCCATGATATTTTCATCTTGGCTACAATCAGAGAAGCAGTAATCTAGGAGACAGATCAGCATTCAGTTGTCCATTTCAACTAATGTTGAAAATTTTAAAGTTATCTGAAAATTATTTAAAATTAATATTAAATCTCACTTTTCTCCAATTCCCCTCCTACTTCTCTCCTTGCCTTGGTTCCAGATTTTAGAGAAATTGAGGCAATTGGGTGTGGAGTGTTTTCTTCCATTGTTGTGTAAGGGGCTTTGCTAACTTCCTTACGGAGAGAGAAGGAGAACCTCACCATGTCAGCCTTACAGCTTTGAGTGGTTAATATTACTTTTCTCCTTTTGGTCAGAGGCTGAAAGGATGCATTTCACTGTTGACAATATAAAGGAAGATTAAAAATAATTTGATTTGTATTACTGTGTCTATTCTAAAGATTCCTTATGTCACAGTGAAAAAGTACAACCCTTTCTGAGAATGGGAACTCTGTCCTCAGAATGGAAGAAAGGAGGTGGCCAGAAGAGTTTGAAATGTTGATCATATGGCTCAACTTTTCCCATCTGGATAGATAATGGTATCATTAATCTTTATGGAAAACCCAAGAGCAGAACAGAATAATTTTGTTGTTTTCCTTTGTTTTGTTTTGTTTTCATGGCTGGGCTAGAGATGGCAAATATGAATCAATATTATATTTGAAAATTTGTGAATGACATGTACAAGAATTTAGGACCTTGTAAGAATTTAAGGCACATTGAAAATTTTGTTGACATAGTAAGAGTCATATATGTTTCTTTTTAGTAAAAATGGCTGAAAATTTTATGCAAATATTTATATTCCGTGAAACTTTTTAACAATGCTTATAGTTTATTATAGAGGCTCCTCTATGCAGGATGGGGTTATGTTTCTATAAGTCCATAGTCAATTGAAAATATTGCAAGTCGAAGTGTATTTAATACACCTAGCATACAAAATATCATTGCTTAGTTAAGCTTACTTTAAATGTGTTCAGAACACTTCCATTAACCTACAAGTGGGTTAATCATCTAACACAAAGCCTGTTTTATATAAAGTGTTGAATATCTCAGGTAATTTATTGAATACTGTATTGAAAGTGAAAAACAGAGCCGTTGCGTGGGTTTTTAAAGTATGGTTTATACTGAACACATATTGCTTTCACACCATTGTAAAGTTGAAAAATCATAAATTAAACCATCACAAATTGGAGATAGTCTGTATGTAAAATCAAACTCATATAATATCTATTGTGTTAACATATCCTCAGCTATGATGATAATATTTTTATTGAAGTTGAAATATATTGATTCAAATTGAATGAGAATTTTCCTAGGAAAAAATAACTTTTCACTGTGTAGTGTTCTAATGGAAATAGAACATCATTATTGAATTTTCAACTTGAAATACATTGTATAGATACTGTCTTGAATTATTCAGTATCACATTATAATATTTCTCACCCCAACATGATTATGAACTCTTTGTAGGTATGTGTCATACCTTGTCTATATGTGACTCTCATGGCACAGATACAAAGAAAATTAGAATTAGAAAAGTAGAATATTTATTTTATAGATGAGAAAATTAAAGATAATGTCTACTTTGTTGGAAACTGGGCTCAGTGGCAACTCATACCTTGTCTAAGTCATATAGCAATTAACACTTGATCTCACTGTTCCAAAGTGCACATTTCTTTTTCATTTATACCACAGTTCATTGTGAGTCAACTTAATTTAGAAGTGCTTATTACATCAATAGAAAATAGAATCCAGATTGCATCTAGGCTGTCATGGGGATAAGCTATGTTATATCTAAATGATTCTGTAGATATATATGATTTGAGGATGTCCTACAGCCATTTAATTTTGTTGATCTCCCATTCATTAAATTTTCTTCTTCTTATCCAATGCTACCCTTATCTTTTACTAGTCTCAGGGGAAGAGATACTGCTCCTTCTTATCAAGTATACCACCTATTATTATTTGTGATTTAGTTACCCCTTCCTCCTTTCCCTTTGCACTCACTCCTTCCCCTTGGATACTTAATTCTGTTCTTTTCTGAAAACTCTCTTATAGTTTTTATTTGCCCCACATCTTTACACCATACCATATATTCCATCATCAGAAACGCTAACTTACAGATTCATCTTAACCTCTTCCCTCTGTTTTTTGTTTATTTGTTTTGTCTGAAAACACAAAGTTATTGAGTGTACTTGTCTTCCTGTAAAAGCTGTTTCTCTTCCTGGAAACCTCATCTGCCAGTCTGCCAAATTCTATTTATTCATCAAGGTTCCATTCGATTGTTAGCTCATTTATTTTAAAAAAATCCAGTTTATCCAGTTTTGACGACTTGCCTTGATTCCTTGGGTGCATCAGGCACATGCTCATTTCCTTCTCCCTTTAAGACAACACCTTTTGCATTTTACTGATACCATTAATTTATGAATCTGTCTCAGCCACAGAATTATGAATTTTTGCTGGTAAATACCACATCTTATTCTTTATTCTAACAGGACTTCCTGGCATAGAGTACAGGTTCAATGAAAGTTTCCTAAATGAATGAATACATAATGGACATCTGTGCTCCAATAAATAACTAGTGACCGTAAGTTACGGGCATTACTTTACTGAGGTTGTAGGGAAGGTTGAGTCATAGGAACATGTCAGAAACTATGAGACTTTGGCCATTGTACCAGAGGTGAATTCTGAGGTACTTAGCACATACATATACTTTTCTAGTCATTTTACATATTATTTTTATTTCTGTTTGTTTTGAAAATAGGTTAAAGCTCCAGGAAAGTTAAAAGAATAGTGTAATAGCCACCCTTTACCTATGATCAACATTTTGGCAGATTTGCTGTTGATGAACCATTTAAAGGTAAGCTGCACATACCATGGCTCTTCATCACGAGATATTTTAATATATATCTTAAGAAAAATAATATCCTCTTACATATTAGCAACATGTTTATCATTCACCACTATGCAGTATTATCTCAATATTATCTAATTTTTAGTCCATAGTCAAATTTTTCTTATTGTTCTCAATTTTTCTTTATTTGGTCCAGTTATAATCCAGGTGTAAACATTTCATTTGTTTATGTGTTTATAGTCTTCTTTAATATACAGCAATGACCCTCAACCCCAACCATGCCTATCTCTCCTGTCATTGACATTTTTGATGAGTTCAAGCCAGTTGACTTGTAAAATATCCCATATTTGTATGTAGGTTATAGTTTCCTCAAATGCAGCTTCATGTTAGATTTATTTTGGCAAGAATACTAAGTAGGTGATGGTTTGCACTTATGTTTGCATCATCTCAAGGCATATTATGTCTGTTTATTTAGTTATTGAACAAGATATGTGATCACTTAATTAATGTACTGACCATTCTGTTCTTTCATTCTGAGGATATGCATTTCCTTCTGCAATTAAAGAAGTGATTTCTTAGATAATACTTCAAGATTTTATATCAGTCTTTTATCACAATAATCTATTAGGGTCTTTCTCTGTGTTAATTGGGGGCTTCCAAATGGTGATTTCAAAATTTCTAATATTATATCTACATTCATTATCAGACATTTTTGTGTGAATAAGTACTTTTTATTATTTAAAAAATCCCAATCTTATTGGCTAGGGGGAAATCCTTCAAAGTGGCTTCTTTTTCCTTTTTGATATGTTCTCATTAGTCTTTAAGCATTTACTTTCTTTCCCACAAAACAAAATGTTGTTCTTATACTTTCCCTGCCAAATGTGGCATTAGCCATTTCTCCAAGGACCCTAGATAGGGAATAGCATTTAGAAACTACCATCTGAGCAATAAGTATACTCATTACTATTAAGATGTCATTTCTTCTTTGAAGTTATTTTTACCCTTAGAATGTATCTATGTCAGTATGGCATCCACATAAATTTGGCATTCACTCACACCATCAGCTTTCACCTAAGAAAAACTTTCCATTACATCATTCAGTCTACTGAAAAATGTGTTGGAATGAGATTCCTATTACAGGTTAAAGACGTTGGCACAGTTCTGACTCTATGCAGATGGAAAGGCAGTTTCTTCAAGGCAACCTACTGATGGACAATCTTGCCCTTGTGAGTTAGAAGTCAATCTAGATTAGAAACATCTAAGATTCATCATTAGAGTGTCTATAAGTAGATCAAAATAAGACATAACAGCATTCTCTTGAAGTTTTGGAAGAATTGTTTTGTTTTTCACCAAAATAAAAATGTAGAGTAAATATTTAAGCATCTTTGTGAACAAGCCAGCATTATTTTAAATACCAATATGGTATATCAACTGGGAGTATTTTAGCATGACATCTAAGGATCTTCCATATATAATTTTCAGAAATAATTTTGTTAGAGTGACTTTTTTGTGAATTCTTAAATCTTTTTCCAGCTGACCACAATTCACACAATTATATATTTGAATTAGTGAAGACCATGAAAGCAGTGTGACAGAATAATTATCTTTAATTATACTAATTACATTAATGGATAAAAACTGATAATTAGGGCATTATGTTGTGAAAATAATAGCTTTCTATTAATGATTGGATCTTCTTGAATCTTATCTTCACAGCTTCTCCACCTCTTCTGACCTACATTTGACATCCAACAGTTTAAGAAAACTTTGAACCCTACATTCCCTTGAATATGCCCTGACTTTCTGAGACTTTTCCCAATTAACTAAGATGGTTCAGGTTGCCAGATCTAGCAAATAAGAAAACAAGGCTCTCAGTTAAATTTGAATTTCAGATGAATAATGAGTAAGCTTTTCAGTATTACATAAGTAGGTCCCAGATATTACAACATTAGAGATGATTCCCGTAAAGAAATATACTAAATAACTGTAAGTTGGATATGCATTTTTATAGGGTATATGACTAGTTTTCTGTCCACACAATATAGGAATAGTTGTCAGGATTTTACTGAAATTTGAATTAGCCACAGAGGTAAATTTTTAGTGTTTCACTTTAAAATGTAAAAAATAAGTTGCCAATCATACACTGCAAAGTTAAATGAGGGTTATATGTCAGTTTTTGGTTATAAAATACAAGCATAAAATTTTTGTTAAATGGTATTTAAATTTCAATGTATCTGTCTGTTAAGGCAGACTTATTATTTTCAGGATATGTATTTTCCCCTCATCTGATTTTCAAAGGAGGGTGGGCATTTTCACGATTATCGTTGATTAACAACAATTTAAATTCTTACAAGTGTCGATCAAACAGCAGTTCTTCTATCATATTATTAACTGACAGCCTCCATAAATTATTTATTAAAGAGTGTTGTATTGATTTTCTTTTTTATTTACTTATTGGGTGTTAAAAATATGTAGGAATTACTTTATTCCTCATTGTGCTTTGTTTATTTGGTAAAAGTAAAAAAAGTTACAGGCAATATCATGATTTCTGGGCATAAGAATCAATCATTTGCATAATGGAGTATGAAACCCGGAAATACAAAACTATGAAATCCTTGCTCAATTTGAGAGTAGTCGTGTTTGTCATAGAGACAGAGGTTTAATTCAGTGCATTGTACATTCAGTATATACTTAAGACTCTGTTGTTGATATTTTTCTTACAAAAATGTTTACAATTATTCATTTTCAAGTAAAAAAGAAATTTCTGCCAGAGCCAGGTTTTAATAGTAGCTGTGCTCTGTTGATCCTGGGACCTGGGCCACATTGTGGGGTTCCAACTTTTCCTCTTTTTAAAATAGCCCCGAAGTAGTTGTGTGGATGTACCCTTAGAGATATTCACTATTGCAAGTTTAGCGTATTGACTGCCACACTAGAAATTTTTTTTTTCCTTGGGACCATGGTGTTTTATTATGAAAATAGAATAAAAACTTCAAAAATAAAATGATGCTTTCTAATTTAATGAAAAATTTGTTATTTTTAATTGTTTTCTGTGTGTGAATATGCAACTTGAAAAACAATTCACGTGGCTCCCAAGATGAAGAGACATGTGAGTTACATAGCTTCAGGAGGCCCCATGCTCAAAACTAGCATGAATTAAATACAACTCACATGCAGCTAATGTGTTAAATATTGTGATGTCCTTTATCAAGGAGAGCTGACGCACTTCCAAAGCTGTCACAACTGGCTAACTCTATTCCAATTCATAAGGGATTAATTGGCCATGGGTGCTTGTGAGCTGAAATACTGTCACAGAGGCTGTAGATCTGTCACTTTGATACACAAGGTAATCAAGTCCAGTAATAGATTCTCTATGAATGTTAATAGCTTACCTGAGCAAGAAATCATTAGAGGCTGTTTACTCCATGTCATGTGGAAGAACACTGGACTTTCAGTTAAAGATCATTTGATATTTTGTGGAAGAAACTTACTTTCCAAAACTTCTGAAATATCAAATGTATTGTGGGTAAGTTTTGAGATTGCCTACAGAGGAAAATGAAGCTTTAAGAATTAAAGCCTGAGAAAACAACCACAAAAGGAATAATAAAAATAAAATAGAAAAACTATAACTTTTTCTAGTTACTTTTTTACAAATTTTTGTAAAGGTTGAAGCAATTAAAAAAATAAGTAAAAAGTAAATGTTTACTTTTACTTGTCTTCAGTTTTCTTTCCAGAGATAATCTAGTTTTGCTGGTATGGAAACATTCCATAGCATTTACTATTCATTTACATATAGAGTTATATACATGTACACATGCAAATAAGATTTTATATTTTTTATGTGAATAGGATTATAGTATACTTTCTGGCAGCTTCTTGGGGCTGTATGTATTTATAAATGTATTGCATTCTAACAGCTGCATAATATTCCCTCTAGGGGTACACTTTACTTATTTAAATATTAATTGAATTTTGACTGTAAGGAATTTTCTAAGAAATTAAGAAAATGAGAAGTAAATTATTTAATTTTGATGTTATTTGAAATATTATTTGACTCTGCACCAATCACATATTTTTCTATGCAAGGCAAAACTTAACACCTATAACAGTGCACAATATCCAAGGCATTGAATTTTTAATACAGAAAATCACATTTTGATTGGTGTCCCAGATTTCTCAGGAATGATTAAACTTCTAATTAGACACCAGTTGAGAATATTTCTCTGTAACTTCTGTCTCTAACAGTAATTATCCCTATGCTACAAAATTATTGGAGGAGAGGGGAGAATGATGAAATTATAAATTGATCAGACAAGAAACTGACTTGGCTAAAAAAGAAATTTCAGTATTAACAGAATTGAGGAATATCTGCAATCCTAAAGTGTAGGGCAAAGAATTCTAGAGATAAAGCACCATCGGTGGTGCCCTTGCTTTTGTATGCACCATCCAGAAAGAACTTGATAGTAGATCTTGATATGAATTCTACACACTGGATTTGTAAGCCAGTTGAATGACTATACGTTTCTGAACAGCTTATGTATCTCAATATGTGCACAGAGAGATAAACACCATTGTCTTTTATCAGCTATGCAAGTAAAAATACAGCTACAATAAATAATAATACAGAAAAAAATTTTTAAAAGCTACTGGAAATGGGCATAATGTTTTACATATTTATATATGAAACATTCTTGTATATATCTCCCAGAGCTGCTGGGAGAATTAAGATAAAATTATTTAATTCATTTTAAGTTAATTAGTATAAATGAATTTAAGTTGGTAAATGGCTTACAAAATTGTAGTTTCCATTTTATAGTTGCTACTGAGTTGATAGATCATAAAAATATGAGCACATATTTACATAAAATAATAATAAAATTAGATTTGTAATCACCTCTTAGGATTCTTAAGGCTTATTAACAAAATAACCTTTATGTTGAAGGACAATGCTTTGTGATGCATCTGGCTAGTGTTGGTATGGAGCTGAAAGAGTCCTTTCTTCACTCTATCTTGCTACCCTGTACTCAAAACAAGTTAGGCTGGCAAGTTATTTCTGCCTCCTTTTTAGGTAACAGCTAATGATTGTTTACTTTTCAAGAAAGATTAATATTGCAAGAGACCAGACCGCTCTGAGCTTTATAGTCAATGAACCCTGAGGTTTAGGTAGAAAGGACAAAAGGGCATCTGTACCGGTTCTGTTGGGACCTCTACTTCAGAAAGCTAGGCAGCCTGTAAAGGTGGTGGCACCTGGCTAGAAAAGAGCCAAAGTGGAAAAGACAGTTGACATAATGGCTGGGATGGTGAGATAAGTGCAGCAGGAGAGAAAAATTCAGTTGTGATTGGAACATGTGGATGTTTCCTGAAGTAATTCCAATATTATCTCAAACAAAGCAAATATTCACCATTTTACAAGTTTGTAATGGCACCATTTGTTCTTCCATTTTGGTGGAGTTTTATGCTTATCATTGTGTTACTCTTTTTTGTTGGCTTTTCATAATGTGTGACATTTCATGAAATGGTATTAACATTAAAATGGTCCAAGATACATCTCCTGAATGTTTGACAAAGTATATTAATTATGTCTTCCTCCATTGGAGTCAAAAGGTTTATTTTTTAATGCAAAAATATTTATTCTTATCACCATTTACTGATTGCCTAGTAGATGCAGACAAAGAGTTAGATTGACTGTGACAAGAAAGAAAATAAATTAGACACATCCCTTTTACCTTTAAGGAGCTTATATTCTCTTAATAGTACAGGAGATAGAAATACAAACACATAATGATGATATAATTGAAACATAATGGTAGAGTCATAGGCAGGGTATTGTGGGAAGAAGAAAGAGGAAGCAGTTCATGGAAGTCCTCTAAAAATTAGCTCCTCTTACTGGAGGTATTTCTGGTCAAGTCCTACAAGCCTGTCACAACCTAATCCAAACTGTATTTCTTTACAGTGTTGCTGGCTTCCACTGTTTTAAATAATTACTGAAATCTGACCATGGGAAACTCCTAAATGGCTAGGCTCCAGTTATTTTTTAACTTTTCTTAGTAAAATATCTTAGAATTTATATAATGATTTCCTTTGAATGACACGTGTATGCATTTATCTTGAGGCTGGTCTTAATGCACTAAAGTGGAGTTGTCCTGATTTCATTCCAAATGCATTTTTCATTTCCTTATATCTCTGTTGTCTGTGTCTTATACATTGCAGAATGTCTGTTTTACATGAAAGTCTGTAGAGGATATGGGCTGTGTCTGCAATTTTATTTCTAAAGCATTCATCACAATTGTGTGCTGTCAGGGCGCTTGACACAGCCTTTATTTGAGGTGGTATTTACCAACAGAGATCATGGACCAGACATAGAAGTTCAAGTAAATGTATTCCATTCTATAACAGATTGTGTCTTTGTGTATATTTTCCAGCATGGCTATATCACTTACTCATGAATAAAGATTTATTAAGAGTCATTACTCACAGAAATTGAGGGCTTAAAAATTGTTGCTAAGAGCTTATTAAAAGAAGACTATCATAGGCAATTATAAAATACTGCCCCTTTGTACTTCCTGCTTATGAGAAGACAAGGGAGTCTTCCCCAGAGACTTATGGAGAAAGCAGCTCACACTTAAAAAAGCCAATTAGTAGAGCTACTTAATTGCTCATTTGGATTTATGTGCCTCTAAGTCAGTTTGTTTGCTAATGTTTTCAATAACAACAAATAGAAAGTGCAGTTGAATGTGAAAATCAATACTCAGTAGAGATCAACAAAACCATAGCCACAAACAGCAAACTAACATAATTAAAAAAAAAAAAATCAACTCACAAGGTTTTGTATACTTTACACTGAATCCATTCTAAGAAAGATTTTTTTTTTTTTTAAAGTTGTCAACAGTTAACACAAGTGAGACAAAATTTAAAAAAAGATTACTGGAAATCCACATGTTCACAAATGTATTTTGAATAAACATATGACTAAGGCATTGAAACATTAACACTTCTTGCAAGAGCCAACATATTATTGAGGTTTATAAGTGGAAATTTCTTAAATGTAGCTATTATTTATTCTGCAATTGCAGAAATGTAGCTAAAAAACTATTGTTCAACAATTTCTTCTATTACTATAACTATTTGTTGGGCACCTATAATGTGCTAGACATTTTTCAAACTGGAATACATCTGTAAATGAAACAAAGTAAGTTCCCTCGGGGAGCTCAAATTTAATAGGGGGAGAGATGTGTAACAAGGAACTATAATAAGCAATGAATATTATATAGCACACATTATATATACATATATATATGCACACATAAATGCCTAGTATATAGCATGTTAGAATGTAGTACCTATTATGGACAAAAAGAAAAAGTGTAGAGTAAGTTAAAGGGATAAGGAATGGCAGTGGTGAGAAAGGGAAGATTGCAATTCTAAGTAGGATAATCTCCTTAGGCTTCTTTGATGCCTATTTTTTCAAATATTAGAAGAACTTGAGGGTGATCATAAGCTAATATATTTTTCAAGGCAATATAAGAATAATCAGATATAGCTATTGACCTCAACTACTCCTTTCTATCTGAGGTCCCAAGATATATACAAACACTAAGGATAAAATGCAAGTAAAATCTTCTAGGACTTTGGCCCCAAAACTCAATACAGAACTCTATTGACATGGGCGGATCTTAAAAACTTTTTTTTTTCCTATGTTAGGCAGCCCTGAATCAAAATAGTAGGTAAGATCTACTTCATCTGTTTCTATTTTGAAGACTAAAACAGAGTCTTCAAGCTGTATTTTTATATGCAAGGGCAATAAAGTCACATCAGCATGAGTACTGGGGCAGGTGATTGCCCCATTGCAGCTGGTGGAAATTGTTCACCTTGGACTTGTCCATCCGGAATAATAGTCCCAGACTAGCCTGTCATACAGGGGCAAAAGAGAGAAAGGGAGATGACTCAGAGAATGAGTCCTCTCTACTTTACCATTTTGGATCATGAGAAGGAAGATGCTAAAATTGTACATCTCATCCCAGTGTTCCTCTAACTATAATAGGATTGCAACGCGATATGATATTTTGTAATGTTGGTGGTCCAGACCATGACATCTCTAAGGGAATGGAGCATCATATCCAGGAATCTCACTTATCTTAAAGGGGAATGGATGACTACATGTGCACATAAGTGTTGATCCATTAATACCAATTTGATGGTGAGTACATGTGGTGCTTGTTTTTCCATTCTTGTGATACTTCACCTAGTAGAGGGGATGGGTATACTCACACCTAATGGATGTGATGCACATTGTCTGGGGGATGAATATGCTTGTAACTCTGACTGAGGCAGGGCAAAGGCAATATATGTAACCTAAACATTTGTACCCCCATAATATGCTGAAATAAAAAAAGAATTAAAAAACAGGGGCATGGACAAGATGAGGCCTCCTTAAGACCTCTCATAAGTAAAAAAATACCAACAATGTATGCTGGTTATGCATATTCCAAAACTTTTCTCTTGTATGCTATAGCTAGCTACAGACAACACTCAGTAAGTCTCTTTATCTTATTTTTATTCTGTTGTTAATAGAACCTGACCCCACACAAGACATTTCTATAAAAATCTGTGCATCCTCGCATAAATGCATTATTTTACATATAAATTTGGACATTTGGGTTACGGGATGATGGTCCTGGATGCCCTGAAGCACATTATTTGATAATGGAGAAATCCATTAGAGAGAAAGGAGCTAATTCAGCCCCCTTAAAATAAGACGATAAAGAGAGTAAAAAGGGTATAGGAGAAACAGCCAAGTATCAGCTTAAGGATAGAATTCATTACCAGATAAATGCCTATGAGAGTAGCCTACAAATTTGCCTCCAAGACTGATGGTAGATGGTGTGGAAAAGGAAACTGTCCAATTACACAATTGAGTCTTCGTAAAATGAAAATAGACCAATTGCTGAGAGTTGCACCTATTACAGGAAATAATACTACTATCCTACTATTTCAGGTTTATTTCTCACATAGGTAGACCCAGACTAACATTTACCTCAAACATAGAATGCACTTTAACGATTTTATGCTTTTTATTCATTGACATAAAGTAGCTTTGCATTAGATCTAAATCCTCATCTCCTTAGTAAAATTTAACTCATTTTGAGGCTCAGCTAAACTACCACCTTTGTAATAACATTTTCTTTCCTTTTTAATGTTTCCTTTCTAAACTTCTACACAATTTATATAATTCATTTTGCCTTCCTGCACATTTTAAAAGGTATGTTAGATTCATTTCAGTAATTTATTTATGTTATAAATGTTAATTGAGTTTCTCCTATATGCCAGGCAGTATTTTAGTTGCTGGCAATGTGGTGATGTACCAGAGTCCTTACTCTTACGGAGCTTATGGTCCCATGGGACTAGATAATGAATAAATTGATTATTACAATAAATTGAGATATTAATAGTGATTAAAATAAAATAAAAGAATAATGGAATGGAGTAAATTTAACTCCAATTAACCTAACTGAAAATAAAAGGATATTTTTGAACCATACAAATTTTAAAATATGGAACTAGGGCTGACTTCACAAGAGATATGACTAAGCAGGATATTGGATATTGCCAATTTCATTATGAAAATACCAAACAGCTGATGAAAGTAACACTCAATAAATGCAGTTTAATGAACCACATAAGAAACTTCCAGCTGCAAATAAGAGAATATTCAACTGAAACCAGTTAAGACAAGAAAAATCATTTAATGGTACATGTAACTGAAGAGCGCAGAGGAAGGGTATTTTTGTTGTTGTCGTTGTTAATCAGAATTTCAGCTCTGTTGCTAAATAGTCCTCCTATCTTTGCTCTCCTTTGTGCTTGAACTTTTCCTTCACTTTAGCTCCTGTCATTGTAACACAATGCTAGCAATAGTTCCATTGAAAACTCTAAGATTTTAAATGCTTGGACAACCTCAGAACCAGTCTCTCTTTCTAGGCAATCCCATGCATTAAATGATTTCAGTCAGTTGGACCTTCCAGATGCACAGCTGCTATTAAATGAGGAAGTGAGGAAGTGTGGGAAGGAAATTGAGGGACAACTAATTGCCCAAATCACTGTCCATCTCTGTAAATAGGGGGAAAAGATAAAGTATTCTGGATTCTAATATATGTGATATATAAATGTTATGTGAGGTTTTTATATACATTAAGTTACAATTATTATCATGACCTATATTATGATATTATTACCATTATGTTTAGTATCTGTGATTCTATTTTTTGACCAGAAGGTAGATAAGATGTCACACAAGAAAAATACTGTAGATCCCACTAGGGAATGAGCTCAACAAATGTTTATTTCCCTAATGAATCTTACTATTGATTCCATTCTTTTAAGTGTGTAGTGCCTGCATTAGAAAGTTACTGACTCCAACTTTTCTTCTAAAGCATATATATCATTTACTGATTCATTAAATTGTCCAGAGAGAGAAAAAGTGTCCCCTTTATTACTGATCTGCTTAAAATGTATCTTCCTAATTTAAAACTAGATATAAAAATATATTAAGAATAATAAATTGAAAATGTATTTATTTAAAGATAGGCTCATGCCAAAGAAAGGTATCTTAAAGTCTGTGATTTTTCTTGCTTTTACATCTAATTTAAAAAGAATTGTACATTTGATAACAACAGCAGATTTCATATTTAGCAAAAAGTATAATTTTAATTTGGTTCATAACAATGCTTCAATAGAAATGCCTGTTATTAACTGTATCAGCCTGATTGCTTTCCGACTGCAGTTTTCAATTAGACACAATCTGTTCTATTCATACAAAAAGGAGTGAAAGAGAGGAGAATCCAGTTACCAAATCATGAACTTGAATAGGCACTTACAGTAATATGCATTTTGCAAAACTATTTTGCCTTGTATGGGAGTGATTTTCCTAGATTTAAATAAATGTAGCCAACTTGATTAAAGGTGTGTGCCCAGAGATAACATCCTTTACAGTGCTTTAAATATTCTAGTTTATATCTGACCAGCTTATATTCAAGTTGCATCATAGCACCTCTGAATTGCCTGTCTTCTTTCATGTTTAATACATTTTAAGGGCTTCTTTAGAAATATGATATTTTGAAAGCCACATGTTTAGAAGTATTCTCTTATGGTAAGAAAATGAATGTCTGAGATCTTCCATAATAATAAGAGTGAGAAATAAAGACAGCTCTCTCCTTCTTAGAAAGCTCTTAGATTTCTTCCCTATTGAGGCAGAAATGCGAAGAAAATTGTCCCTCTGTCTCCTCTGCAGAGTAATACTTATTCAGTTCTTCTCTACTAGATTCTAAATCATATTTTTTGTATTCTTCCTTGATTAAAGTGAATACTTTGTGAATTTTTAATATGCAAACACCTTTAGATAACATCGCAATATTAAAATTGCTTTTTTTTTTTTTTTAAGCTGGACCTAAAAGTAGCACTGCTTGGGTCCTGAGTCTCAGGACAAGTAACAGGAAAATAATATTTTTAGCTTATTTTGTTTATATCTGTTTATGCTTCTTTACTTCAGATGTGAAATGTTCCCCCTTTTAATTCAAAAGGCTTTATGTATCTCAATTTACTCAAATAGATACTTAGATTAGTAATTTTAGCTATTGAGACTAAGAAATGATCTTAATATGGTATTTTCACCTATTTATTGTTTTAATCTACTTCCTAACAGATAATTTGAGTGATAAACTTTTTTAATATCAATTATCATGTATAAAATGCAGGGATATGGATCTATTGGTTAGAATTCTCTGTGTGGTTTGTTTTGCTTCTCTCAGGACGTTGGCATGGCCACTTGTATTGTTGCAGGTCAACATGGCAGAACATATAGCCAATGCCACAAATAGCTCCAGAATTTTAAATCTTAAAGTTTCACCCACTGTACTAAGGGAGGGTAGTTGTGTTCTTTGGCCCCAAGTTCAGACATTAGGGACAGGAGATGAGCCTTCAGTACAGAACTTAGCAACTCTGCCTGTGGTCAGGTATACATGGTCCTAACAAGGTGTCTCAGTGGCCATGTGTGGGGGTAGAATAGTTCTCAGAGTATCTTCAACTATAAAAAGGAAACAAAAATACATTGTCTTACCCTTATTGAAACAGCATTCATAAAAGAAACATATCAAAAGTGAAAATGAACATGAAATTCAGCACACAATTTGTTTCCAGAAAAATTGCTCAGCCCTATAGAGAATTAATTATATCAGGTATGAATGCCTCAAATCTTTGAACTCATTCCATAAAAATTGCCATAAATAAATCACAGCTGAATATTGGAATCAGTAAAGTAGGATGACCAGTTGAAAGATACTTATGTTGAAAAAATTTTGTCTTGATACATTTATTATATCTTCATTTCAAAAGATACTGCTTATCTTTTAAAAATTACTATTTGATATATATAGAAAAAGCTAGATACTGTTTTAAGTTCAAAGGGTTATGTTTAGAGACTTCAGTTAGCATTTACCACATAATGGTGATTACTTTTGAGAAAATTGAAACTAGATTTCTTTAGCAAGTATAATAACCATTCCTTTTACTGTATAATAAAATGAAAGTCTGTCCTTTATGCTAGAAGTGTTTTTATACTTCCTATTCTTATTTTTAATGCCAAGTTTATCTATCCTATTTATACACATATATAAAGAATTTGGATGAGAGAGAGAGGGAAGGAGGGGAGAGAGTGAACATGAGAATATGAATATAAATATTGATTTTGCCTCAATTTATAACATGGGTACTATGCAACTTCAGCTTAATGCTGAAATGATGTATTGTTATTCACTAATAAATGTAATACTAAACTTATCTATGTTATGTTAATCTTATTCAGCTATTTCTGATTTTATCTGTATTACAAAAGTTAGTTTCAAGTAAAGGACATTTTTAAGAAAAAATGAGAAACTTAATATATAACTTTTTGCTCTGCCCTGCTAGGACACAATATCCTGCTACACAATTGCCATAATGAATGAATAAATGGATAATGAAAGGTATTCTTCATCAGTTGTCTCTCATTGAACACTGACTAGGGAAGGAAAGTCAGATTCCTTTATTCAGTCATTCTTCAAGTATTGCTATTAGGCCTTCCCTGAACCAGTAGTTCTAAAGTAAAGTCTTTTCCTTGTCCAAGGAACATAAATAGACTACACCTCTACACAGATACAATGTTCTACTACTCATTTTCTCTATCAGCAGGCCTTCCACAGAGATACTGCTTTTATTTCCAAAAAACCCAGTTACTTCTCCAGAAAAAAGGAGTTGGAGAGAGGTCCAGGGTAAATTTGGGTATGGGTGAATTTCCCAATATGATAGCCACTGAAGCAGACCAAGTCCTACCAAGGGAAGATGTTATCTGGGTTTGAGCAGATAGCCTCAGGGGGAAAAAGCTTTGCAGTGTATTTGGGTCTGTAGACCTGTTGGCTGAAACGGGTAGACCCACTACTCTTTAGAGTAATATGGGCACATTAGGCATTTTCAACAAAAACAGCACAGAAAATAGTATATAGTGCATGTAGCTCTGCAGGCTTGGTCTGCAAGAAAACAATAGTTCTTTTTCTTTGTTTTTGCTCCTTTCCGTTTTCCTATGCTCCCTATGGTGGTTTTTGAGAATTGTTTTTTATTTTGTTTTTGAGGGAACTAAAAAGGATGTGAAACCCTTGCCAACATCTAACCCAGTGGCTGTTCAACAGCCTGTGACTGTGTGCTCAGCCTTTTCTCCAGACATGCAAAACCTGTAGGAGAGAATTTAAGATGCAAAATTTACTGGAGGAAAGGATTATGAAACAATGGAAAAAGGAAAGCTGTTCTTCCTGATCCCCAGCACACAATACATGGGGGATTTTCTGCTGGATTTAATCCATCACTGAATTTCATTGTATAATTATTTTCCACCTTCATAGTTATCACTTTTTAAATCAGAGCAAGATAACTTTGGATTATCGTTTTCCCTTCTTAAGGACTCTTGCTCTTTAGATTTTGTTTTTAGAAGAAGGAAAAAGAATAATAATATTTGCCCAAGTTATGGCTGAATAAACTTGGTCAGTGTAGAGTAAAAACAGGATACAAAGAGAGAATATATTTCCTCTTCTTCTAAAACATTTTCAGTTTTATTGTATCACTACGCAAATTCCATACATCAATATGTAGATTCTAAACTTACATATTTCATTATTCTTCATACTGTACAATTAACTTCACAACATAAAAGAGCAAAACATATTATCAAGTAATGAACAAAAAATAAATCGAGTTCTTTTTACATTTTTAATAGTGCAAATATATGAAGTTATTTAATATAAAAATAATATTCCAATAAGAATTTGAAATTTAAATTTCAAAATATAAACTTAAAAGAAATCTTAAGGAATATGAATATTTGTAAATAAAAATGTAAAAAAGTCTTATCTTTCATGTTTAGTTCAGTAATAAATTAAAAGTATATTATATTTAATGCAAATATTCCAAATGATGACATTTGATCTTGTCTATAAATAAGAATTCTTTTATAGAGCATGGAAGACTTTTGGGGTTTTCATTAAAACTAACATATTAGTAATCACTGTTTATTTGGAAAAACATATATTTAAAGAAAAAACATGTCAATAGCATATATCTTTTCTAAGTCCAAGAAAATCCACACAGTCATTTATGATATTTAAGTTTATTAAGTAGATCAGTGAGGTCATGGTCAACAGATTAGTGAGTAAATTCAAACTCTCACTGCACAAACATTCTAGCAAATGCAGTTTCCTATTAAAAGTATACATAGTCTCAAGATTTTAGGTCATTGTTTCTTGGAAAATAACCTGCACATAATTATTCTTATTATTAGCATGTATGCTTAGGCAGAAACTCAACCTTGTGATAAAGGCAAAAAGTAAATATACAATTAACTTACGTTGTTTGGTAACTTGAAATGTAAATGTTTCTAAACTCTTCCTTATCTGTGTACGCTGAAGATAGTGGCATACTAGTGCTTTGTATTCTCAGGAGTATTGTGTCAGTAAACATCTTCACTCTCATTAAGTGCACTAGAAATTTATAGACTATAATTTTTGCTAAGGATGAATCAAATTATCTGCAGCATGTATGTATAGATATAATATGCAGAATATTATTAAAATTGAGATTCACATAAATTCAGCAGGTAATTCAACTTGTCTACCGTTCATTTCCTGAATTTCCTGTGTTATAAATAGGAGGTGTGACTCAATTTTTCTAGATTGTCTTTGCTCACTAAATGTATGACATAGGTGCTAAAATTTTCCTATGTAGCAAAATAGTAGAGACTAAGGAAGGGCGCAATCACACTAAGTCATTGTTGACATTTAAAGTCGGTGATTTTACAAAACTAATGTCAGTTGCTGAGGTGTATATGCATGCATGTGCATGCACATGCACAAGCACTTATGTATTCTGATTCATGAGATTTATCGTGACTGTTCACCTGTGTTTCCTGTTTAACTATCTGTGCAGATAGATCATTAGGCCAACTGCAGATGGTTTATTTGAATTGCAAGTTTGGATGGTTAGTGTGGTGTATAAACATTAGGTCCATGTTTCTTCTCTAGAATATATTCGTATTTATAGAGTGAAATCTAGTTCTTCCCTTTAAATACAGTAGTGTAATCCAATTATCCTTTTAATATTATTGTAATCAGAAATAAATAAATAATTATGTTTTATGTATTCTCTATCTGTAAGACTAAGTGGGTGGAAATATTTAACTAGTTCACATTTTGCAACATTAAGTTCATATGGGAGTTAGGACAGCTTCAGAAAAAGTTTTGTGTTTAAATTGAGTTGTTAAAAGAGAAGTTGTTATTGATATTATTCTACTACTTAGATCATTTAATTAAACCTTCCCAACATAATTAAATCTTCTGTATCTCTTGCAATACTTTGAATTTATTTAATGATTCATGGTGTTTAAAGACTACATTTAATTTTCCTTTAATACATGTTTTTGGAAAAGCAATTTAGGAAAATAACTATATTTTATATTTTTGCAAAAATTCTGCAAGCATGGTTTATTGCCAGCCAATTCTGACAATATTATAGAAAGGATTTATTTAAGTTACAGCTTTTTCAGATGATATGTTTAGCAGTTCTGTAAAATAATAACATGTTAATTTTTTTTTTAAATCTTTATGTTCCTTTATTGGAGCAAGATTCCTGATTGGTATACAGTGATGTATTTACTAAACAGAGACCTGTGCATAAACTACATACTATCCGTCTAGACAGGTTTTTGTTATACTTTGCCTATTGATGGAGTGGTTCCATTTATAAAGTTTTATACATCAAAAAGCTCTGAATTTGACCAGGCTGTCTATTAATTCACCTCTGAAAAAGTGGCATTTAATTTCAACTACTATTTTTTACAGCATTAAAAAGCTTATGCATTAGGGAGCTTCTCTGCACAATGGCATTGAGCAGACAGAGTCCATCACACCACCCAGATTCACAGTCAGAGAGCTTTATGCTAGAGAGAGCCGGGACTTGCACAAAGTGACTCCGAACCACCAACATGGCCTTCTTCCTCTGACAGCCTGTCTTCTTGACCACATTTTACAGGGCCAATGAAGACATGCCAGTAACTGCCCCATGCATAACTTGGCATTAGAGCACCAGGTCTGTTTGATGGAGGTGGCAGGCACTATTTTATACGCAACTAAAAGGCCCATTTTAAAAACTGTCAATTGGAGATAAAAATC
Organism: Lemur catta; assembly: GCF_020740605.2. Classification (NCBI taxonomy): domain Eukaryota; kingdom Metazoa; phylum Chordata; class Mammalia; order Primates; family Lemuridae; genus Lemur; species Lemur catta. The sequence goes on along the minus strand of NC_059149.1, from coordinate 17,496,501 downwards.
AAGGGCACAACATATTCACAACTGAGTTTTGAGCAATCTGGCAACCCAAATAATGTTTTCAGATACCAAAGGCGATTGTATCCATGTTGCCTAGCCATGAACACATTTCATACATTGATTCAAATCCCTTTACTCAATCCACATAGCCCTGAGGTCATCCTGCAAAGTGCGTATCAAAAAATACAAAGTTAGGGTGACAAAGTTTGATAATGATGCTATACAAGTCAAACTTGGAAGATCATAGAAAGTACATCTATTCTGAGAGAAAAGCATCAAATCATTTGTGTACACATTTAGTTTTATTGTAACAAAACAACTTGTACATTTTTAATGTTTAAAACTTAGCATCATCTTTCTTTTCCGGTGAAACAAAAAGAAAATTTAAAAATAAACAGGAACAAAATTACAATAGAGAATGTCAATTCCAAATAAGATCCTACAGGTTCTGCTGATTCTCCCATCAAGTGGCAGGGCTCAAGTCATCATTAGGAGAGAACTTATTTTAAAAGTGTCATCTTAAACTGCAAGGATGCCCATTAAACATCACAATTAAACATGCCAAGGGAGAAGCCATGTTGTCAAAATGCCCACTTAACCCACCCAAACATCTCAAACCCACCCTTTGCTGACCTTCTATAACCCCATTTTTTTAAGTTTTTTTTTCCTTTTTTTAAACAAAAGAAAGTAGACAGATACATGTTGGTAAATGATAACTGTCCATATTCACATAGAGACACAATGTACTCTCTGAGCGCAATATACAGAGAAGGGAGGAAAAAAGCTAGACTTCTGTGCACTACAACACAGGGGCCTAGCACCCTCCAGCTTCCGGCAGAGCGAAGGGAGCAGGTTTTTCTTTTTTCCCACAGAGCTCGGTGGTGTTGATCCATACAGTTTTTGTTGAGACAAAAAGGGATAAAAACGAATTTGGAACAGAAAGGGGTAGAGATCCTTTTCCTATTATATTCTGCAAGGTATTTCCCCCCAAAATAAGTTGAGAACCATGGTGTAGAGAAAAGAGACCTCAAGAACAGGACCACTGAGCATAAGAGGAAAAAAAAAAGACTGCAACTTGCTCCCAGGGACTGGAGAAAATTTTAAAAAAGGAAGGTTGGAATCCATCAGTGTTCTGTTAGTCATCTTCTCCTTCATCCTTCTCTCCTTCCTCCCCTTCATCATTGTCTTCATCTTCTTCACCTTCATCCTCATCCCCTTCCTCATCAATATCTTCCAAACCTTCTTCTTCCTCGTCTTCTTCTCCTTCCCCCTCTTCATCATTCATATGGGGAACCGAGTAGTACTGTAATGGATTTGGCCAAATATCATCTTTGATGACCCCTCCAAATTCATCTGCACCTGCATCAGAATGGTCAGTAAAGCAGGTAAAGAAGCTCTCTGGTTCCTCATGCTGCCTCTTCCTGCTGGCTTTATTCTGCATTTGACTGGAACATTTCATCAAGTCCTTTCCAGATTTCCATTTGATTTCAGTGGATTTTGAAGATGAATCACCACTGTCATTCCGATGAAATTCTTTGAAGAAAACTTAATTTTCAAAGTAAGGATTTTCATCAAAATAAAAATCTATTCTGTAACCTGATTTAATATCTTCAAATTCTGTCACTTCAACTCTGGTGAAATAATGCAGTGCCTCTTCATCTTCCTCCCCTAGCAGTGAGGACACTTGTGGATGGTTGACCAATGTTGTTACCCAAAAATTTGGGATTTTGGTGATCAATTCTGACCTCTTCTGAAAAAAATGGTTGGCAGAGTTTGTTATATTTCTGTTCTACTTTCAAAGTCTCCTCACTGGCTTGTTCTTTAAGTGTGTCTATTTCATTTTGTACTTCATCAGTATGTTCAATTGCTTGCTGCTTGCTGCTCTTTTTCTTTCTTCTTCGGCAAGCCCGGAGAGGCCGAGGTGTCCTTTGGCCTCGGGGCAGTAGGCAGTCTTGGTTTCTCCTTCTGAGGTGGGAGTGGAGACTGGCGTTTGGGGGCCATGCTGCCAGGAAACGTGGAGAACCAAACCACGGTATGCCTGCTGGGCTGGGAGAAGCTCAGAAAATTGATGTTAATGTTTTTAATGTAAATATTTATTGGTTATTACCACAAATATTATAGCATAGAGAAAGAAGCTAAAATGCTTATAAATATTTGGAAATATTAATGTTTATCTATTATAAAATATAAAATAATTATAGTATATTTAGAAGAGAGAATGAATAGAACAATGTATCCAAGACCTTTAAATGCTTCCCTTGTAAGGATCTACTATAAATGCAAACACAGTAAAATCATTCTCTTACTTCTTGGCTAACATTCTTAAGGATTTGCTTAATTTTAGTAGATGCCAATTATGCAACACTGGTTATTTCTCCAAAATACAGTGTGAATCAAAGGAAGGGTAGGAGACAAAATAAGTATATCCCTGCTTCTCCCTGGAAAACAAGAAAGCAGTTATGAGCCAGTGCTGGTTAACAGTTATACACACAGGCTTTAGACACATACCATCTGGGTTTTAATTTCTCTTGTTATGGTTACTGTAATTTACCAAGAACACCTTTGTTTTCCCATCTGTCTTTAAGGTAAAATGTTTTAAGTCTAAAATAATAAGTACATAATTGAAGGTGCCAGTTATTTTTAATGACAGATTTTGCTGATGGATGGTATATGTTGTAGTGTATGTTGTAGTTTTCATGATGTATTCTGAGTTATCCATGTCATCTAAAGAGTACTGGCAAAAGAAACACTACAGATTCAAAACATAATGGATATATGCACTTACCTATTACTTATGCAAAGATAATTTTTCATAAGAACTTCTATTTAGAAATAACTAAGATCACTCAGGGCAAAGGGAGAGAGAATAATGCTCACATGTAATATATAATTCTATTCCCCTATGTAATCCAAAGTGTGGTGTAAGCGCTCTAGCAATCCCAGTACAACTGAGAAAGCACAGAGTTGACTAATATTAACTATGGGGCACCTCAGGAAACTGAGTTGTGCCTATGTCAGCTCTTAATTAGTGCAGTTCCATACTGAGAAGGAGATTTAAAAACAATGGGACATCATTAGTGGACATTCATAGTACAGTATTTTGCCAACCTACCAAATGTCTGTTTATGAGCCATCCACAGGATCTCACTAAACAAGATAGCAATTTCTAAGTTCCTTTGGTAGTCTGTGAAGTAAGACTTTGGGCACAAGGATGAAGTTATAAAAGGAAGAGAAGGGAAAAATACACATACCTCCCTACAGATGGATCCCTGTTTGTTGGTGAGTTGTCATGGAGTAGTGCAGTCAAAGTCAAGGTTAAGTCACTTGCGAACCCTTCCCTGGAATTAGCAATTGGAAGAATTCTGACAATCTTGGTTAAAAAGGTAAGTACTTTAATATACCCAACTCTGTGATTTGGAATGATTTTATATCTTCTAGGAGATGATTTAAAGCCAATGATATAAGAATCAAAGAGGAGGAGGCCAAAAGCAACTTCCAGAAGTTGTGTAATGGCGATAGCTACAATCACCCTTTTAAATTATATGTTATTCAATTTGTTAACTGCCAATTTTAACTCCATCGATAAAGAATAAAGTGTTTACTTTGCAATGGGGCCTGCAGATATGCTTGTATAATAAAAGGAGATAGAGAGACAGTTTCTATATGCATATGCTGCTTATTTATGTGAACAAGGTATGCCTTTTCTATTTGGTGGTTGGTGCAGAAATATTATGTTGTAATAAAGTTAAATGTGAAATTGCGATGGCAACTTCACTGGATAAAAATGGAAGCCACATTGACTAGTATGATAAATATTCCTTCTGAAATATGCATAGTGTTCACATCAGAGTCTGTCCTTACCTGTTTCCTTTTTTATGTTTTGACTCTTAGTAAGGAGATTAATTGTAAATAATATAATAACTGTTACTCTTAAGGATTTTTGTTATTCATTGTGTGCATGGCTATATAGAAATGGAATACTTTCTAAAAGGAAAACTAACAAAAGAAAAAGAAGTATTTATATAAAAATAAATAATACTGTTCAGTTTTCGAGAGACAATATTTTCTTCTTAGAGTTCTGTGGTGCATAGTGTCTAGCTATTGGATAATTTCTTACTTCACAGAGAGAAACAAAGTATGTAATCGGAATAATTAATCTTAAAGCCTGTTAATGTGTGTGTGTGTGTGTGTGTGTGAGAGAGAGAGAGAGAGAGAGCTGAAGGTGCTTTTAAATCATATCAAATCTCTGGATAATTAATGGACTCCAATTTTATTTATCTATGTAGACAAATATATTGAATATGAATAAGTACAATTGATAATTTAATAAATCATTAGATGGCATTCTAGAAATCTCTTGTTTTTATATATTCAGTTTTTCCCTCTATAATTTTTTTCTATTTGAAGATTCTGTATTTAGATATTAACTGACCCCTAATCAGCATGGCTCTTAAATACTATTTCCCATCTAGACTTAGAAATTAGAGCCTCTTTGAATTTTCCTAAAGAATCCATTCACACATGCACACACACACAAAAAAAAAACAGCTATTGAAGATTTTTCAGGGAAACAGATAACTATGGGGCACATTCTGTACTCTACAGCTAAGCTAACAAATGTAAAAGCCTGATGATACATGCATATTCTTCAGAGTCTGTTTCGGCTCTTTAGCCACCTATGTATGTGGCTGTCATAGACGTTGATATTTACAACTCAAGGTTCTTCCTCCCTACCTGGAAGAGTATCTTAATTGCTTCTTAGTAGGCAAAGCAATTCAGTCTGATCTAACTTCCACCTGGCCTCCATTCTCACTTTCACTTTTAAACTCATACCAGCAAAGCACGAGAGTTTGGTTAGTATAGTTATTTTCTTTTGAAAGCAGTTTAACAACCAACCTTTATTACCTACCCTTATACATCCTTGTGATACCTTGACATCTCTCCATTTGAGCAGTCCACTGAAGGAATCTTAATGAATAAAATATTCTCGGTCTATTAAACCCAAATGGGCTTTAGAAAGTCATGTAAACTCTCTGCAAACTGTAAGAGAGGTCAGAGGAAAACTGAAGACTGATGTAATTAGTGATGTAATTTTATGAATTAGGTACACTGCTCCTAATGAAGACTAACTGAGAAAAGGACTATTAGTTAAATGATCTGATCTTTGATGGGAAAGAAAAAGAAAGAAACATATTTTAGTTGGGTGTAGCTGAGTAGCTGGCATATTTTATTTTTTAAAAGTAATTTGATAATAAATGGAATGGGAAAGAGAATCTTTGAGAGTGGCTTATATCACACACTATGAAAGAGAATGGAGACTGTGAAGATCTTATGAAAAGGAAAATACTGAAGCTATGCCAGAGAGGAATATTGTAGCACAAAGTAAAATCTTGTCAATAGGTGAGATGCTTCCCCTTATAAAGAAAGAAGATGATAAAAAGGAGTGTTGAAAAGACAGAGAGATTTTTGAGATGTAGAGATCCTGAAGAAATTTGTATAAGATCACTTTCATCTGGAAGGTAAGGTAATCTCAATAGCAGTATTGTGTGATTGTTACTATGGAAACTGGAGTGAGTATGGCAGGATTCATATGTGACAGTTTCTTTACTTACTAGCTGTGTGAACTTCGGCTAGTTATTAACCATTCTCTTGCATAATTTCTTCTTCTGTAAAATATGTATCAAAATAGTATCTGACAGGTTGTTTTTTAACCAAATAAAATAATGCATAAAAAATATTCAGAACAGTATATTTTATGGAATAAATCCTGTTTCCCCCCAAATCATATGTTTATGTCCTAACCCATAGTACCTCAATACATGATAGTATTTGGAAATAGGGTCTTTAAAGAGGTAATTAAGTTAAAATGAGATCATTAGGGTAGGCCCTAATCCAAAACATGTGGTGTCCTCATAAGAACAGAAAACTGAGCACAGTTACATAGGGAAGATCATATGAAGACACAGGGAGAAGATGGCCATCTATAAGCAAAGGAGTAAAGTATCCAAAGAAACCAGCCCTGCTAACATTTTGACCTTGGACTTCTAGCTTCCAGAACTATGAGAAAATAAATTCCTATTAAAATTGCCCAATCTATGGAACGTTGTTATGTCGCCTCTAACAAAATACAGTACTTGAATCAGTAAACACAAAATGGATGTTTGCTGTTGAAGGAGGACTGATTGGAGTTAGGAGACTTGGATTCTTAGTGTCTATAAAGAATGTACAACTTAACTAGGCTTCTATTAAAAAGGATGCACATTAGCTTGCTTCTGACTGTTTATAATGCTGAGGTTTTTATTTTGTTAGAATTTCTAAACTTCTAAGAACAATTTTATACAAATTAACATTACTCTGTACTTATACTGAACAATAATATAGGATTCTAAAAAACCCTCTACCACCAAAGAAAAATGTCATTTATCCATTTATTTTGATTTTATGGCTAGTTTGCTTTTGGAATGTTTTGAGATAAATTATTTTGTTTAATTTAATGTCTGTTACCACAACTAAGGACTAACAAAAACATCACAGAGGCTACTTAAAAGAAATTTATGTTGCTTAGTTATGATGATGATCATTTATATAAATTTATACTGTATTGGCTCTGTTATTTATGAGATTTTGAAGTCAGAAAAATAAGGAGTGGTTGACTTCACCTTCCACAAAACCTAACACATATTTTCATACTTCTGGCATGAGGTGTCTCCAAGCAAGGGTACATAGTTTGCAAACATATTAGCCAAAGGCACTTACAATCTGTGATCTACAGACATCAGGTGAGGGCTTAAATGCAGAGTAGAAATCATATCCTGTGATGTGAAGTTCTTTACGTATCAGCTGCTTTTAATCTCCATATTCATATATACTTATTAAGATTCTCAAAATATATGATGGACTTTCATGTATGCTTTGGTGCCTTTGGTCACACTGATCATTTGGTCTGTAAAGGGCTTTATTCATTCTTACTGCCTCCACCCCCAACAAATGCCTGTTCAAGTTGATTGTCACCAATTCCTCAAGCCTTGCTAACAGCACAGAGTAAAATTTTCTATCATTTGTGTCACCATGACGTATTATACTAATATGTTTATGTCAACAGTAGTAAATACAATAATTCAGAAAAAATTTCAGTTGTCTAGTTTGGATCAGGTACTGTGCTAGACACTAGTTGTATCTCTGAGAAAGTGTCAAAAATCAAAGCTTCAATGGTATGACTGTTAGTCTTTATTGAGAAAATATTTTATTTTATTTTTTTTTTAGGAAAGATTTTGCTTTATTTTTCTGACTGAAATGAAAGCACTATTAATATCTCAGAAATAACATTCCCAAGTGCACACATAATGCCTGAATTATGTAGTCTAATCCCAAGCATAATTCAGGAAATTCAGGTAAGTGCAGCCAATGCTTTGGAAGGTGCAGGTCAATTACTTGTGTCTTAGACATATTGGCTAAAGTACTTCAGCAACGCAGAAAGAATAGTTTCTTCTCCCTTTCTAAAAAATAATAATAATAATATTAATAATTACAGAAGGCTCAAGTACACATATATAGTAGGAAGTAATATCAAGGAGTAAAAATTTAAAGATGCTAAAATATGCGCCAGTTTTCTCCCAAATCTTTTTCTCATATGACTTCTTCCTTGAGACCCCCATCCCTATTGAGATATCTTCCTTGATAGGCCTTCCTCTCTATAACGTCATTCCTGTTAACTGGAAACTACCCTTACCCATCCTTGTGTAAACTTCCTATTTTCTCTTACCTCAGTATTAAACTAAAAAATGGGTACATAATCACATCTTATTAATTTTTTTAACAAATGCAATTTTTTTTATTTCAGCATATTATGGGGGTACAAAAGTTTAGGTTATATATATTGCCCATGCCCCCGTCCCCCCCCCACCCCCCGTCAGAGCTTCAAGCATGTCCATTCCCCAGACAGTGCACATCGCACTCATTATGTAGGTATACACTCATCCCCTCCCCCTCCACATCTGCCCAACACCTAATTAGTGTTATTCCCAAATGTGCACTTTTTTTTAGGTGATGATCAGGGAAACCAATTTGCTGGTGAGTGCATGTGGTGCTTATTTTTCCATTCTTGGGATACGTCATTTAGTAGAATGGGTTCCAGCTCTATCCAGGAGAACATAAGAGATTCTATATCACCATTATTTCTTATAGCTGAGTAATACTCCATGGTATACATATACCACTTTTTACTAATTCATTCATATATTGATGGGCATTTGGGTGTTTCCACATCTTTGCGGTTGTGAATTGTGCTGCTATAAACATTCGGGTGCAGATGTTTTTTTATAGAATGTCTTTTTTTCTTTTGGGTAGATGCCCAATAATGGGATTGCTGGATCAAATGGTAGGTCTACTTGTATCTGTTTAAGGTATCTCCATATTGCTTTCCACAGAGGTTACACTAGTTTACAGTCCCACCAGCAGTGTATGAGTATTCCTGTTTCTCTGCATCCATGCCAACATTTATTGTTTTGGGACTTTTTGATAAAGGCCATTCTCACTGGAGTTAAGTCATAGTTGTATATATTTATAGGATACATGTGATGTTTTAATACAGGCATATAATGTGTAGTATTCAAATCAGGGTATTTGGAGTATCCATCACCTCAAGCACTTATCATTTATTTCTGTTAGGAACATTCCACTTCCACTCTTGTAGTTATTTTAAAGTATATACTAACTTATTGTTGACTATAGTCAGTTTGTCATACTATCAAATATTGTTGATTCTGTCTAACTGTCTAACTATATTTTTTTGTGCTAGCCATTTTGTGAGTTCCTTCAGGGCATGAAATTTATATCTCTGCTCTCAGTCTTTTTATATCTGATGCCTCATGCCTATTTGAAAGAATGATGTTTATTTATTGTAGTCTTACTACTCTGAAGGTGATATTCCACCACATATATAACAAACTATTATTAATCAAATGTTTGGTGAATCAGAATACCTGTTCCCATACCAAGTTGAATAAGAGAAAAGTGACTTTATTTACACTTTATCTAATTGTTTACCTTTTTGAAACTTTTAAAATTGTGATAAATACACACTACATAAAATTTTTGGTATAACAGTGAATAATGAGGAAATACTGTACTTTGGGTAGAACTACGTATTGTCATTCAATGGAATAATGGGCAGCTTTTCTTATTTAATACTATATATTCCAGAGCAGTTAATATTGTAGGGGAAGATGTGTAGAGAGGGTAATGATCTATATGCAACACATTTTAATCATCCCTTTACTTCACATATTAATCTAAATGGAAGTGATTATTGTGCCTTGAATATTCCTTCAATCTTCTCTCCATTCATGCGGCATAAAAAAAGAATGTTGAGTAAATATTTATGGAATGTGACAACAATTTCCTTGGGTTGCCAAGCCCTTTTTGTGCCTTGTGTATAAAAATATAACGCTTTGGTATAAAAGTTTCAGGGCAAATGCAATGCATGTATTCTTATTATAGCATTTGTCTGAACTTCACTTAAATTTAGACATTCAAATATTCTGATTTCTTGTAGCTGGTGCTTTCTTACCATTTATCATTCAATGGTTTAGTCTTCTTATGACATTTTATTTTTTGCAGATACCTCGTCTTCTGTTCCTATCATCTTCTGCTAAATTTACATTCTTAGGAATTCAATCTTGATAACACAATATAACCTTGTGGTACTGTATTTTTGGCCAGATACCACAGTCACAATGCATTTTGACATTTGCAGTTTTATTCCATAAATGTATGTCAGGGCCCTGCAATTCTCTTCTCTGACTTCTTGATGTGTAACAGCTTCCATGATTGCTGCTTCTGTGATTATGTCAAAGCCTTTTCAAGGTACATAAATGCTAAACACAATGGTTTAGAAAACTAGTTCGGCTTCTCCATTAACTGATTTATGGACTGAAGATAGCAGAGGATAAAACAGCTTTTCAATGTGGGTTGATTCTTTGCTTTGATTCACTATCCAGACAAGTGTCTAGTCAAAGGAAGAGAAAAATAAGGCATTCATGGGTATATGATTAACAGTCGTGGTTCCAAAGCCTTGAAATTGCTTTTAATTTATTCTATTTTGTACCAAGCTTTTACAACTGAGTTAAAATTAACCCTGAGGTTTGTGGCTTCTTATGAACCATTTAAAATGTGTGATTATTATTTAAATTCTCCTTCTTCCTGTCATGTTAGTGTATCTGCGTTTGTATAAATACATTATTTAAAATTTTTTTGTAAACAAGTTTTAACTGCAAGTGAAGTGATCCATGTAGCCTATTTTAGGATATAAAAATCTCACAATACAGGAAAAGATTTGACAAGAAAATATTCAAGCAGGATAATTATTCACTAAAATTAATAGTAGTGGTTTTTTTCCCTTTAATTTTAAGGGTACCTAGAATTTGTTTTAATCAGATATAAGAAGACACAGAGACATGTAAGTCACAGTCAGGAAAGAAGAAGTTTTTATACACACAGATTTCTAGACTCAGGAGGCCCAGCATGCTATACAGGCCACCTGGGGATGCACCAGGGTCGGTCAGAGGGCAGAGAGAGTGAGGGAGAAAGAAGAGCCTTTATTGTGGTTTCTACAGGAAGGAACAGGTGGGACAAGGCAAGCAGGTTAAACAGGCTTAGAATTGGATAGTTTGAATAATTTTGGTGAACTCTGGGTTGTAGAAGTTGCCCCTAGATGTCTGATGTCTCAGCCTGGAGTGATTAGGGCAGGTGGATAGTGGCCCAAAGTGTTAGAGCCCTTTGAGAGATGGAACAGTTTGAGGCATGGGCTCTGAGTGCATTGATTTATATGTCAAAGTCATGCACACAGGTGAGTTGTTTACTATCACTAGGAACTGGGGAGCCCTGGAAAGGGAGGTTTCTCCAGGGTCAGCATGGCTTTAGATGGCAAAGCATCAGAAACATATGGCTCCTACATTTCTCAAATGGTAAACCCATGGACAGTCAATGCAAATCTTTTTTGTAGGTGATATTATAAAAATGTGTTTTAGAACACATAAAAGATAATATGATTCATAGCTTCTTGTGACAGAACCATAAAAGCAAAAGACAATTACAGTTGCCAGTGAGTTAGAGATCATGAAGTACTTTTACATACAGTATCTTGTTTGTCCTTCCCACAGTCTTGTACATGTAGGCTTTCCCTGTGTAGAGAGACAGAGACATTTTCAAAGAGGATAAGAACTTGTCAGAATCACTATGTTGGTATATAGCAATAGAAGCCCAATCTTCTACTTCTAAACCTCATTGTTTGTTCCCATGTTTTCCTGATTACATCTGCAGTAGAGTGTGAGGGTTTAGTATTCAGGATTTTGACAGCTACAAGTATGAGTGAGTTTTACTAGCTTCTTGATCATGTGGAGGGCTTAGAGAAGTTGAGAACATTTTGAGTCATTTTCTCCACTACTTTCACGTCTTTTACATAGGACCTTTCATCTATTTTGATGTGTGTTTTTTCTTCTTATCTATCATACTGAGAGAAGAACAAATGAAACAATGTAGTTGTAGCTGAGAAGGAGTCAGGGAGCAGGGAGTCCATACTCAGATAATATTTCTCCTCTGCAGAGTTGACAATGTCCTGCCTTTCCTTGAATAGTGTGAGAGCTACAGGCAAGGATGAGCTTTAAAGTTGTAAGGATGGAGTTATCAAGAGTGAGAGGGCCATGGAAAAACTACCTAGATTCTGTTATCACTTAAATAACCAGAATATACAGTGGTTCTGTATCCTCTAATTATTTATCATTAAGGCTGAGATCAGAAGTGATATTACTTCTAAAGAAAAGATTCAACAAGTTCTACTTGAATCACAGTTATGCTTGAGATTCATTGTAATTCTTGGTTTCCTTAATGCACATATTACATTTTAGGGTCATATTACACATTAATGGTAGCAAGAGTGGGAGAGTCATGAGATTTGATATGATAGATATGTAAAGTTATCAACATAATGATGGGTGAGAAATCTGCTAGATTTGTGGAGGAGAAAGCCCTAGGAGACCACCTGGTGGAAAGGATCATTGGAAAAAAATGTTGGCTAACCATTTTAGAAAAAGAAATGATATTAGAGATTTAATGGGAAGTATAATTGAATAATAGATTGACCCAAAAGTGAAAGAAAATGGAAATATGTAATCTTTACAAAATATGTCATGTGTACAACAAAATAGAAGCTGGAAAAGTAAAGATAGGAGTAGTCATCCAAATAGATCAAAGAGAGAGTAGAAAATGTGGTAAAAAATGATTAGTAAAATTGTGTTTCTATAAGTTTTATTGAATTTAACAGGAATACATATTTATTCATTTTGTTAATTGGTAACTATAATTGTTGTTTTTAATGTCAATTTAGTCCCAGTTCAACAAATACTTGTTGACCTTTTTTTATGAGATAGGGACAAGTCCTAGGTAATGAAAGTGCCGAGGTGAATATGTTGGCCACAATCTCCAGTTTCATCAGATGAGCTGGAAAAGGGATTATAGGGGCAGTTTCCAGCTCCTATCACCCTCATTCTCTTCCCTGAAGCAGAACATGATGTCAGTGGATCAAATACTCGGGATTGTTATACGTTGTTTCTGATATCCTTATTCTAAGCCCACTGTCATATATTGAAAAGTGACTGGCCAGGGATTAAGGTATTGTCAAAGCAAACATTTCAGTATGTGAAAAGGAATAAATAATTCAAAACACACAAGAACAAATTACATTTTAGTATTATAATTGATTTTACTAATATTTACTTTTCTTTGTATCTTTCCTGCCCCCTCACTTTACCCCAGTATACATACAAACATATACATGTCACTTTTTTTTTTTTTTTTGCAAAAGTTTGTTTCTACCATTTGGTGTTAGATCATCTAATCAGTCCAGCTTTACTCTATTTTGTGCTATATGTTTATCTCTGTGTCTATATTTTCTGCAAATGAGTAAACAATAATATATTAAACAAATAAAAGAATGTGTCAGTTGGAGCATAAAGCTTTTTGCAACACTGCAGAAAATTTCTCACCCAGTAGTGGTCTCAGGGAAGACTTTCTTCATGTGGTGATGGTCAAGACTCCAAACTTGTCTGAAAAGCTAAAAAGACACTATTTATTTTAACCAGAATGACAGGTTTTGTAGCACTATTTGGCATATAAATATGTATTCGTTTTCAAGAGCTGCCATAACAAATTATGAAACTAGGTTTCTTAATCGACAGAATTGTTTTTAAACTTCGGGAGGCTAGATGAAATTCCAAGATTAAGGTTCCAGTAGGGTTGGTTTCTGGTGAGGCATCTCCACTTAACTTGCAGGTGGCTACCTTCTCACTGTGCCCCCATGTGGCCTTTTCTCTGTGCACTCATCCCTGGTGTCTCTTCCTCTTCTTTTAGAGACACCAGTCTTAATGGATTAGTGTCCCACTCTTATGAATTCATTTAATCTTAATTCCTTCTTTAAAGGCCCTGTCTCCGAATACAGTCACGTTGGGTGTTAGGGCTTCAACATGTGGGTTTTGGTTTACACACTTCAGTCCAAAACAGTATTATGCAAATTGAAGAATGAATACTGCAACATTAATTCATCTGACCCATATGTACACACAGAGGTACAAGGCTTTGCTTGGAAGTCATTATGCATTTTTGTGACTGGGCTTGGCAACTTCATGCATTGGGGATACTGCATTAGAAATGAAACTTTGGAAGAAAGGTGCTGATTTGGTGTTGGTGTTCAAGCAGCTACGCATCTCATATCAGTTTATATTACTAATAAACAATATGATAGGATGAGCTTCTTATGGTAGATGAACATAACAGGTAATAATATGAATTTTAAATATTGGATTCTTTCCATGAAGCATTAATTTTCCTAGTGATTCAATTACAGAGTGTAATTTTAAACCCAGATCACTAAACTAGGTGCAAAAGCAATTTCATGTAACCAAAACGTTTGCACCCCCATAGTGTTCTGAAATAAAAGAAAAATAAACTAGTTCCATATCACATTTTAAATATACTCTCTCTATACGTCTGTATATCTGAAATTTAAAGACTAATGCATGAATAAAATCCATTCATTTTGGTCTTCTCAATGATCAATGTAGCCAGCTGTCTGCATGTATTCTTGAGTATCAATTTTGAAGGATAGCTATGCTTTGATCCACATTATCTGTCTCATTGTCCTAATTATCATCTTATTTTGAAGATCTTCTAAAATACTACCTATTATTAAAGTAAATTACCTTTGATTATTTTGTTGCAATGTTTTTATAATATTCCAATATCTTATAAGCCACATTTATTTTGACATGTTAGGCAGCCAGTGTATGTGATTAGAATTAAATGTTAAAATGCAAATTAAGAAGAATGTTAATTTATTTTGTTCTGAAAGCTTATTAACTGAAGAAAGCCAATTGTTTATCTATTTTGAGTATTTAGTGTCACCAATATCATGTTCATAGCATACCTCATTAAGTAAAGCATTTTAACAAAAAATCGCATCCAAATGATGCTAACTTATAAAAGCACAAATAAAATTGAATTTGTCTGAAAAAATAAAATTATATATTACTTATAGATATGTATGTAATATATATCATATACTAACACATTGGATGCATATAATATACAGATATGCAATATATATACATATACACATAGATGTACATGTGTGTATATAAATATATATACACACATATATATATACACATAAACATCTATCTATCTATACACAAGGTCTGTCTGGAAAATATCCAGCCATGTAATATGAACATATTATATTAATGATGGCTGGATACTTTCCGGACAAAACATATATATAGAAAACTTTAATGTGTTCTAAACTTGTTTCCAGTCCTAAATCATTTTGCATATTTCAATGAAATGAATATCTAGATTTAAGTTTTTAGTTTTATGCCTTGTTTTAATAGGGATTAAGAAAATGTCTTTGTTGACTCAGAAGTTGAATAGTTTTAGCTATCTATTTTCACAATTGCTGTTAAGTTCTTTGAAAATATTCAATTAGAAGTAGGATCACCTAGGTTTTTTTTTAGACCTATATCAGCTGAGTCATATGCTGTCCTTATTCTTCCACAGTGACCAAAATCCTCACCACACTACACACCTCCATGCTGCCAAGCATCTTATCACCCATCATTGCATCATTAACTTTGTTCTCAGTAAAGTAAGTAAGTGAGAATGTGGCACACTCTTCTGCAGAAGTAATCTGAGAATGGAGAAGAACATAAAGTTAGGGAATCTCTCTCTCCCTCTCTCTGTTTTCCTCTACTGTCTCATCTTTCCTTTTCATAAATCTTGCAGATAGAATGAATGAGTACATGACTAACAAGACTCAATAACATTTATCACTTTATTATGTTAGCTTGGATTTAAATGGTTTCAACAAAGTGATAATGTGAACATACAGTTGCAAATAAACCGTGCCTCATCCTGGGGATTAGAATTTATTTTTGACCTAACATTCATGTATTTCTTCAGAACTCACCTGGCCAAATAGATGTAAATAATAGAAACAAACAATAGAATAGAGGTGAGGAGCTTGAAATTGGAGTCCTATTGACTTGGGTTTGAATTCTGGTCCTGTTTGCTATTGAGCTGGCTGGTATTGGATTACTCAGAGATTAAATCATCGTTCTGTGTACACCATTGTGGAAGTGCAATACATTTTAGTTCTTACTTTACATACATAAATGCATGTGTGAATACTCTTATAAATATATAATATAAGTATGAATGCATATACATATCTTCCCATTTCAGTGAGAGAAATAAAACATATAGAATATATACACATAAATACATATACTGTATGCATAAATACATGTATAATAGCATTTCAAGGTATTGAGAGAATTCCTGCAGTATTTAATTATTATTATTTTATTATGACTATAAAGTCTTCTTTACTAACTTTTTAAAAACCCACATCTATTTTTTTTATTTTATTCTATTTCCTAGAAAACATGAAAGAAATAATATCAATTATTGTTAGAGAAATACATACTTTTGAAAATAATTTCTTTCTTTCTTCCTTTCCTTTCCTTTTCTTTCCTGTCCTTTCCTTTCCTTTCTCCTTCCTTCCTTCCTTCCTTCTTTCTTTCCTTTCTTTTCTTTCCTTCTTTCCTTTTTTTTTTCTCTCTCTCCCTTCTCTTCCCTTCCCTTCCCTTCCCTTCCCTTCCCTTCCCTTCCCTTTCCTTCCCTTCCCTTCCCTTCCCTTCCCTTCCCTTCCCTTCCCTTTCCTTCCCTTCCCTTTTTCTTTTGCTTTCCTTTCTTTTCATTTCCTTTCCTTTTTTGACACAAGGTCTCACTGTATTGCCCAGGCTACAGTGCAGTGGCACAATTATAGCTCGTGGCCACTTCAAACTCCTGGGCTCAAGCAATCCTCTTGCCTCAGCCTCCCAAGTGGCTGGGACCACAGGCATGTGCCACCAATTTAGGATTATATTAGAAAAAATTAGCTGGACATGGTGGCACTGGCTTGTAGTCCCAGCTACTCGTGAAGCTGAGGCAGGAGGATATTGCTTTTTGAGATACATGTAGTCTGTGAATATTGGTTTATATTGTGTGATAATAAATCATGTTATTAAATCATTGGCTGACAGTAATTATGAGCTTGAAATGAATATTATACTTCAGCTGTACTATGGCACTGTTATCCTTTTTAACTTTCATAAACTTTTCAAAGTTTTTTTCCCTAAACCTCATTATATGGTAAAGAAAATTTCAGTTGTTTTGCTTATGCATAGAAAAAGACTCACAGTAAACTAATTGCACCAATTAAGAATACAGATGCTCCTCAACTTACAATGGTAAGGTTATCTCCCTATAAATTCATCTAAAAGTCAAAAAATCGTAAGTTGGGGACATCTGTATATTCCCCTGAAGTACCCCTAAAAATTACACATAAAAGGTTAATAACAATAAAAAATTAACATAAGCAATATTACTATATTAAATGGGAGGGATGAAATTTCTGAATTTGTTATATTGTCCTTCTTTAGGTTTTTATTGGGTGGGATTATTACTGTTTTAAAATGTTGAGTTTTTCTTATCTTATTTTATTTCCTTGTCAATTCCGTTCTCTAAATGTCGTTGATCAGAAATAGGTGATCACAGTTCTTTGTAATCAGAACAATTTAAAAAAATCTATACTAGCAGATTAACTATCATTTACATTTAAACGCCATGTGTACTTTAGAGTGTAAGTCAGTTGGTCAAATTTATGCCAGTATTTTGACATTTTGAGTTGTCCTAGCTCAATAATTTATTTTCCTACTCCTGACTTCTCTTCTACCTTTTTCTACCACTTCTCCTCAAATTACAGTAACCTTGATAATTGCATAGCACTGTAACATTTTATTTTAACCAAGGGATAAAAATATCTGAAAATCTAAGTTAATTCACAATGTCGAAGTTTTTGGATTTTAATTTGTCTGACTTTGATACACTTGTGGAGATTTATTTAATTTCCTTCATATTTCTTATAAAATTATTAGCATGATATTGGAACAACTTTTGCAATTAAACTTGGTACTCTTAAAGATTTCATTAGTTTTAATCATAGCTAATTTATTTAAATTCCCAAGAAACTTTCTTAATAGGCTTGGAACTATTATATTGTGCTTAGTTAACTACTTTTTAGTAAAAATGAGCAACTAGGGGCCCACACAGTAGTATAGAAAATGAATACATTTGTCACCCAGATGTCCTAGTCTTGAGGAGAAAGTGTCTTGTGTCTTTGTGTCTTGGCAATGCTGGTCAATCTCCTAATTGGTTTATTTTTAAAGAACCAGATCACAATTTGGAATTGCCATTCTTATACAGGTATGCTCTATTGGCAACATGATAGAAAACTCGATGACTCATTTACATTAAAAAGGCAAAAGTAGGTCATATTTAAATAGGGTTACTATGGTTTGCAGGAAGACGCCTAGAGTCTCAGTTAAGTAATGAAATAAATAGTCAAATAAATGAAACCATCCTCAAAGCTATCTAATACAGTTGTACCATGGTACACTGCCTCAAAGTTACCCATACTAAATGGGTGATTTGGGCTAGAATCCAGGAGATGCTTCCCTTGTCAAATCATGTGGGATTACTTCCATCTCAGAGATGCCATTTGTCTCCCCCCAAAGCAAAAATATTCTAATATTTTTGGCCAAATGAGGTACTTTTAAAATTCTGTACATAGGCTCCCTATAGGCTACCGCAGTCCCAAATAGCCTCATATGCTTCACATTTGTACCTTTATGAACAGCTTGGAAATGAACTAAATGGCTCTAATGGTGCCTTGGTAAATATGGTTGCTGTGAGATTTAAGTGAAGGAATATGGTGTTAAAAGGTAAACTTAGGCACATTAAAATTCTAAAGAGTTTATTTGAGCAAACAGTGATTCATGAATTGGGCAGCATCAGACTGCAAGGGGTTCAGGACAACACTGAATGGGTGAGAAGGGAAGACATTTATAAGGTGTTCTTGAAAGCAATACAATGAAAATATTTGATTAGAGTAGGAGAATAGTCTTAATGTCCATGGTTAGCTGTTATTTAATAGTTGGCAGTTAAGCTTTAATTTTGTTTTTATAGGATATGAATGTAAACACTGAGTTGAGTTTCACTTTGCTTACACGGGACTGAGGGTGCTGGAGCTGACTAAGCCTAGTACCTAACAATTAAGATTTTTGTTGATTTTTTTTTTTTAACAACAGAAATGTCTTTAATAAATGTCTAGTTTCCTATCCATCTCCTAACACAACACACCAAATAAAGTATACTAGTGTTATTGTATACAGTTTATTGATTTAGTAAAGGAAGTCAACATGACAAAGGCTCATTAACATTAATGCTACCAGATAAATATTACTTATTATATGTTTTCCTGTTGTTGCCACTAAATTGTTTTCAGAGTACAGATGGCATATGCACTATATTAATGACTACAAAATGTTGATATTAAGATGGAAAATTGAATTTAAGAAAAAACTACTTTCTACAATCATGTTATATTTGCACATAATTTTATTATTTTAATATTTATTTATTAAGTCCACAATTATGTGTTGAGTATGCATTCCATTTTTGGTGTTGTGCCAGGCATAGTCAAGAAGTAATTGTGGACTTACGAATATGCATTCAGTTTTCCATCTTAATTAATTCCAACTTTTAACCTTTTATTGTCATTAAAAGATTATATATATCGTATGCTCTATGAAAACAATGCTATTTAAGATATCTTTAGTCTTTCCTTTAATAGAGACTTTCTTCTCAAATTATTGTGATGATTTCTTAGTTTATTCACCTATTTTAAATGAATATTGGGCCATCATTTCGAGTATATTTTAAAAATCATCTCTGACTTAATGAAAATTCTGAATGACCTTTTTAAGAAATAGAAAATTGATTTTTAAAATGTTACTTTGTTGGATAGAAGTACTAGTTTATATTTAAAAGTAAGTAAAAATTACTTGCAATTAATATTTTTGTTTTAGTTATATGGAAATAGATTATTTTAATTTGAACAATTTAAAAATAGTTTATCTTTTTTCTGATGAAATAAAAGGCTTTGTGTTTTCTTATATGAAAGATATTTATTCCACAAATACATAAATACACATATAATGTGGAACATAAAATTAAAGTGCTACCTGAAAATAATTTTATCAAATCATTAAGGCAGTGAAAACATTGTAAAGATTGCAATTTCTAAATTTTGTCATAGACCAAAAATTTACTGAATCAGAATCACTTAGAGATTTTCTTAAAAATGTAAATTCTAAGTAACTTACTGAATTCTAAAGTCTACTCTGAGGATAGAGACATTAATTTGTTTTTAAGAAATTTCCTCAGGTTTGGGAATTACTCATTGGCTTGTGACAAAAGGGAGAACAGCATTCTAGAGTCAATTTTGTGATGGTTTGAGTCCTAGTTCCTCTATTATTTTTCGGTGCAATATAAAGATCACTTGTCCATCCATAAAATAGGAGCAGAACATACTTCATAACAGTCTCATGTAGATTATATCAGATACTCATGGGGAAGTTCCATACATAGCAGGCCATCAATAAATATTAGTGGCACTTGAATATAGCCCAATATACTCATCTTTAATCTACCAACATAGATTATTCTAGCATTACCATTTTTACTTCTCAAAGAATTAGATCCTAAATAGTTTGTCTTTGATTTTTCTGTTTGCAATCCTGGGTCTTGGTTAGTGAAATTATTTTCTATATCATTGTGAATTAATTTTTAAGTCACTGAGAAAGATTTATTTTAACAATGTTTTGACTTTGCATTTCTGCTTATGCAGTAAGATGATCAATTAGCCAAACTGTTTACTGAAGTTTTTAGAATTGAGAAGGGTGACGTTTCCTCAAAGAGCTGGTTTTTGTCAGTGATGTCCCTGCACTTCTTCCTCCTTCTATTCATACCTTACGGATAACTGAACTTTTTGTAAATGACTAAATTACATGTTTATTGTGATATTATATAGAGATAGTATGCATTTTATTTTATTTATAACTAATTATTTAAATTAATGAGGTGTGACATATAACTTTCGCTTGATTGAAGGGACTAAACATGCAACCTTCAAGACATCCCACATTTCATGAAGGTCAAATGTGTTATCTGACTGGTTGATAAAAGGTAGTTCAGTTCAAGTTGCTGTACAGATAATCTTTGCAGCTGATAATAGATCAATATGCTTTTAAATAAGATGTGTTTAGATCATGACAAAATATTTGTATTACATGGTAAGAGCACAAGAGAATAAAAGGATAGGATTCTTTTTATTCTTCTGTACAGTTAACCACGATTTGGTTTCAATGTGGCCTTTGAATCTGCTGAATTAAAGATTTTAGTCATAATTAAGGACATAAATTAGGGCAAGACTCATAAAATTCTGTGTATCAAATTTCTTTTCTCAGAATCTTGTCTGACAGGTTATTGTTTAAGTAGTTACAAGGCCTTGAGTAGAAGGAATTTGAGAATCTTATATGTGAAAATATATTAGAGTTATAAATATGAAAAAATATATATTATATATATATAAAAATTCAAATTTATCCCTATTGAAGTCATCTTTTATGGGATTTTGTTCCATTTTTTAAATTAACCCTATACTCTTCTATTATTACAGAAAACTAACACATTTTTCAAGAAGTAGGATATTTATAAACACTTGCATTTAAGATGTTGTATGATATGTCTGGTTTTCTAATAGATTCATTTATAAGACATCAAATTATCTGTTTGGTTCCCAAGTACCCTGTCCAAGTTGGTTAGGCACAGGCTCAGGCATGTAAGAAATCTCACATACTCAATACACAGTATAATCAACAATAAATGGCAACTATCTATTATTTAAATGTTTATTGCTGTCAGCCAAAAAATAGTGCACAAGTATCCAAATGATGCCAGACAGATAGACCACGTGAGAATGACTGCTTATTTTAAATATATTCATCTATAGTTGGTTTGAATGATTAAATCTCTTTATATATGTAAAATATATTTATAAAATTAATAAATATTTGATGCTTCAAGAGGTTAATGTTGCATAAATTAATATTCCATGAAAAAGTTATAATTGCATAGCTATTTTAAAGAATTTGAATGTGCTGATATTTTGCTGAAATAGTCTGCTTTGTGGTTTATAATTCTATTTTTAATATAAAATTATTGTAGATAAAGCTAAATTTAACGCAATTTAATTAAGATCCAATTTAATTTAAAATAAATTTAATTTGGAATTATAGAAAAATTGATTTCAAATTATTATAGGATAAACATTGTAGAAATTTGGAATTTTGAGTTTTGATAATATAACAAATATTATTTTGTTTCATATCCTTCCAGTTCTTTTTCTGACCTCTTTTCTGTTTTACATTGTTTGTATTAAATAATTATACCATATATATTTGTGCTCTATCCATTTAACACTACATCATAACCATTTTCCATCATATCATTTTAATGGCTGCATGCTATTGTTAATATATTTTAAATTAGAGTTAATAAAACTGAAGTTAAATCCAGTTACAATAAAATTAATTGTGATTTATTTTGCCTCAGGCAAAATGGCAATAGGAAAGAGAGATTGTCTGCGTATTCTTTATAGTCCAGTGCTTGCCAGATAGGCTGTTTGGTTCCTTCAGCATTAATTTTAACAATTGTTTATTTTAGTTTGCTATGAAGTAAATGCTGTGCTAATGATTAGAGTTTTAAAAATGTTACTGTGATTTGAAATAAGAAAATTGTAACAGGTTAAGAAGCAATTTTTTATACTCATTCCTAGGATAATACATTATGAAGAAAGGTATTTGTGAATTAGCTCACTGTTCAGTCTTTTATAGAAGCAGACTTGAGGTTCTCTTGTCTTTTCTGCTGATAGACCCTTCCTTGAGTAGTAACTGAAGCTGTAACTGAAAATTTGGAGACTGATTTTGCTGTTCTCTCTGTTTGGGGAAATGTTAATTTTTTTACATGCTCTACAACTATTTCCAAAATATTTTCTACTGTTAATCTTGTTCATCAATTCTTCTAATCATTGAATACATATATGTACAAATCAAACGCACATTTTTCAAAATGACCAACTGACAAAATGAAGTTTTGTCATTGTTCTTAATTTTTTTCTTCTAAATTATAAGAATTTCTGGCTGTATTTTGCATTTAGAATGAAACCATTTACATACTTGAAAAGAGATTTGACTCAGACTAAGCATTGACTGGTTCTAACATAAGTACATGAGTATTACATGATAGTAAAAGTATATTTACAATGCTATAAATTAAAATGTTTAAAATAATTTAAAAATTCTTAATTTATTAGTATTATAAAATTATTCATTTTAACTAATCAGTAGATTTGCATTACCATTGGTTTCTAATATAGAAGTCCCACTAGTTAGTTCAGGCTATGAGATATAATTAGAGAATTAGAGCTTCAAATTCCAAGTAATATTAGTGGATTTGATAAATTCTTATAGGCTATTTAACTTGGTTATTAAGAATAAGAAATGGATCAACTCATGAAATTCTTGGTAAAGATTTACAGATATGTCTATAAGAAAAAGGCAAAGTATAGAGTCTCCAAATATAATTTAATTCTATACAGCTTAAGAGCATCCTTAAGTGAAACTGAATATTATATTTGGTAAAATATTGACTTTTACAAACATCTCAGAGATTTCAAATAAGATATAAAGTGAAAAAGAGTCTTAATGGTGAGTTAGAATTTTATTCTGGTTTTATTTTTTATTTTGATTATTATTTTTTTATTTCAAAATATTATGGTGGTACAAACACTTTGGTTACACATATTGCCTTTGGACTGCCCCAGTCAGAGCTACAAGTGTGCCCAAGAAAGTGCAGACCACATCCATTAGGTGTGAATTTACCCATCCCCACTCCCCACTCCCACCTATCTGACCTCTGATAAATCTCACTTCCATATATGCACGTAAGTGTTGGTCAGTTAATGCCAATTTGATGGTGAGTACACGTGGTGCTTGTTTTTCCATTCTTGTGATACTAAACTTTGAAGAATGGGCTCCAGCTCTATCCAGGATAAAGAAGAGGTATTAGTTCACCATTGTTCTTTTATGACTTAGTAGTATTCCATGGTATACATATACCACATTTTATTAATCCACTCATATATTCATGGGCACTTGGGTTGTTTCTACATCTTTGCAATTGTGAATTGTGCTGCTATAAACATCTAAGTGCAGATATCTTTATTACAGAATGTCTTTTCTTCCTTTGGGTTTAGTGCAAGTAATCTAAAGACATCAATGACTCTTGGATGCACACTTAAATAATTAGGACTCTAAAATACAGAATGCATTTGGAAAACAAAGGTGTAATCATTCTCTAGAAAAATAGAAACATTTTAATCTATTAAATTGTTTCAAAACTATAATGAAATTAATTAACAGTAATTTGAGACAAATTTTAGAACACATTAATACTCTGTTTTTATTACATGGCAGGCATTTTGCTTTTATCATTTTTAATATTCAAGACACACTTTATAGATGAGAAAAGTGGAGTTCAGAAAGATTAAGTAATTTGATTATAGTTGCATAAATAGTCCATGTGTCATAGATAAGATCGGAAATAATGACTGTCAAACTTTGAAGTGCAGGTTCTTCATGTTCCTATAAACAAATAAAAAAAAAATTTCTGTTAGGCCTATAACAATTGTTCTTAAACACTATGTATTTTATGCTCCCAACCAAAGTTACATATTGACTACCAATAGTATTCAATGTGAACATTACAATTTGCTTTTGTCCTTCTTGTGAGGTGCATCAGGTCTAAAAAATGCTTCTCAGTGAATCAACACTGACTTTTTCCCTTATAATCTCCATTCAAACAGTTTTAAATTTCAGAACTGGGAAAGAAATCAGCCTTTTAAATGAAATATTACAATAAAAATCAGTGGTTCGGTGGTCATTAAGCCGTATCAACATTTTCTAAAAAAACTAAAATTTCAGTTATATTTAAGTAATCTAACTTTTTGTTTTTTGCTAGTAGCAATGAACAAAATGTTGATTGACAGTTGGCTCAATTCATATAGTGCCTTTGAATGAAGACAGTTTGGCTTGCTTAAGAATATATTTGCTATGCCTGGCATTTATTTACATCTAAGAAATATTTTTTAAAAGAATGGGAGAATGAATGCGTTAGCATTTTGAGAAGGCTGGTGGAGTAGGAAAGAACTCTTCTTATGAGTCAAGCACTTTATATAAGTGTATGCTGTTGAGCCACACAGCAGTTCTCTATAATGGACTTACCTTCATTTTAAAGATGGGGATATTGAGCCTTTGAGAGATTATGGTAACTGCCCGATGTCACAGTTACTGAATGAATGACCTGGTATTAAATTCAGTTCTATCTGACTTCAAAGTACATGATTTTGAGAAACATACTTTTCTTTGCTGTAATCATCATTTAGGTGACTTCTTAAAGTGTCTTTGAAATTTGAGCAGATGTGGAAGAAAGAAATTTTTTGCCCTTTGAAACAGCTTATCAAGATTTAATTTGGGGTATAAAAGTAGCATGTTTTTAAAAGAGCATTATTAATTGAACATACATGTATGAATTAGTTGTAATTTAAAAAAAATGGTTAAATGGATTTGGTCTTTCTGTCCATATGATAGTAAAAAAGAGCTATGCTAAAGAAAATTATAGAGTATTTAGAATGCTCAACATAGGTCTTGGCAATAGCTACCACTATTATTAGCTTACTATTTTAGACAAACACATTATACAAATTTATGAATATGCATAACTGTATAATCATGAGATGGTTACCACAGAACTAAAATAAAGGTGTTGAAATATAAGCTGTGTAACATATTTTAGCATTATATTTGACATGATTTCTGACTTTCCACACTAGTACAACTGATATTGCGAATAAGTAAGAGGATATGTGGGCTAATTTCTCATGAAGGAAAGAATAGAAGAAAAAATTACTATTATTAAAGCATCAATTCAGTTCACTGACAACTCACTGCTTCAGAAAAATTAAAGGGAAAATTTCTGCTCATTAAACTTCAGAGCCACCATAGCAAACTCTAATGAGTTGCTTATTAAATTAGCAATTTTCTATAACTGGCATGATTTGTCAACTTCTCTTTCATTCTCAGTTTTCAGATTAATAACTGAGAGTGCAAATTGCTTGACATGACTCTTCAATCAAACTTAGCATTATTAAGAGTCCACAGTCACTATGGCCATTTTATATAATCAAGGAAAGCTCGATATTTCAGGAAACATTGTTTCCCAACTGCTGTCCACAAAGGTTTTGTAGCTTCAAAGAATATCATATCATTTATTTATTTATTAATCATATACTTATATTTAATAGTTACTAAATATTAAACTAGGACAGAGTTTCTGCCTTCATGGAGATTCCATTTAAAATACAGGATAGTATTCGGTATTAATGAAGAAAAAATAATATAATATGAGGAGATAGAGTGTTGATGATACCTCTTTAGTTTCATAGACAAAGAAACTCTCATATGGCATGATACCTGGGCAGAAATCCTGATGAAAAGACAAAGTTATGCAAATATATGGAATAAGACCACCTGGGCAAAGAAGGGAGTGAATGCCAAGGGCCTAAGGCAAATATATGCTTGGGTCTGCAAGAAACAACAGGAGGCCAGCATGTCCAAGGAGAGTGGGTAAAGGTGTGAATGGTAAGAGATAAAGTCAAAAAGGTAGCCGGAGTCACTAGATCACTTCTGGGACCAAAGTAAGTATCTTAAATTGAATTTTGATTGTGATGAGAAGCCATGGGATGTTAGGCTGATCACGATTAGGGTGGTAACATGATCTGATGAAGCTGAAAAGGAATGCATTGATTGCTCCTAAAATGCAGTATTGGAAACAAGTAATAAAGCTACTGTATCAGTCCAGGAGAAAAATGATGGAAGCTTCCTTCTGGATGGTAGTGGTGGAAGAAATAAGAATTGTTCAGATTAAAGAGGTATATCTGTATATCATCTATCTATAATATCTGTCTATTATCTATCATTAAGCCTGCAGAATTTACTGATATATAAAGTGGCATTTGAGAGAAAGTCATCAGTGATGTGAGGTGTTTGACTTGAGCAATTGAGTAAATAGTGTTGCCCTTTATTAAGATGTAGGACACTGAAATGGGGATTGGTTGTGAGGGGTTGGATCAATATTGTGTATTTTGGACATAAATTTGAGTTGCCTCTTAGTTATTCATGTGGAAATGTCATGTAGGAATCCGAATAGACCAATGTGGAGACAAAGAGCGGTATAGGGCTGGGGCTGGAAGTATGTGCTTTGTAGTCAGCAGTAGATATAATCTATACATTATACTATAGAAGATAATAGAAGGGCCAAATTCTATCACGTAAGAAGAGTATGTAGATAGAAAGCTGCTCCCGTGAGAATTCTAACATGAAATGATAGGAAGAGAAAAATATTAGTAAAGTAAAAACACAAAGAGAAGAAGCAGACACTAAAGTGGGAGGAAAACCAGGAGAAAAAGATTGCTGAGTGAAAACCAAGTCAAGAGGGTATTTCCACAAATATGAAATTGAAAGAAAGTGATCAACTGTACCATTGCTTCCAGGAGGTTGGGTAATATAAGGACTGAGAATTTACCCCTGAATTTGACAATGGGAAGGTGACTGGGGACTTTGTCGAGAACACTTTGGGTGAGTGGGGGAAGATAAGAGCTTGATGGGAGGGTCTTAAAAGGGCCTGAGCCTAGAGAAGGTGGAGACAGTGAGTATGAGAATGTTTAAGAAGTATGGCCATTAAGAACAAGACACAACTAGGAAATTGGTAGAGGCAAATGTGGATCAAGGGAGGATCATTTGTGTTAAAGATGAGAAATATTTCCACATATTTTCAAGTTCATGAGAATGATCAAGTAAAGAGGAAAAAAAGCTAATAATGAAAGAGAGGCAGGGGTTTATTGAGGAGCTGAGTGGATGAGTAGATGAGAATCGATCAGATCTGGTGCACTGTGGAGGGGGATCTTGCTTGGTAGGAGCAACAGGGATCATACCATTAGTGGGAAGAAGGCATGGTATATAGTATAAGATGGCCAGTAGGTGGGAGATCTGGTGGCACTGAGAGGAAGAATTTCTCTTATGACTGTGCCTGCTTTCTCAGTGGGATAAAGAGCAACATGGCTAATGGACCATAAGAAAAAAAGAGGAAATTGAAAAAAATGGGGAGAATTTTTGGATCAGTGGTAGGACAGTTCCTTGATAAAGACAACACAGTAGGGTCGCCACGCAGCATTGAGGGCCTATGCAATTTATGGTACTCAATTTGAAGCAGTGACCACTGGTTGTTTCCATTTCTCCACGTTCATATGCTCAGGAGTAGGTGCTGAGAAGAGAATTGATTGACACAGGGCTGAGGTTTTATTGTGGATCAGTACATAAAGAAAACAAAACGTTGTGAGGGAAGAGTGTTGATTTTAATGATCATAACATTCTCACCACTTGGGAGAGAGAGGTACTATTGTCAATGAAAGTATTGCTCATTTTTACAATTTTTGGAGAAATTCTTCCCAAATAGTATATAATGGAAAAAAGAAAGAGTTCAAAGCTTGAACTCCTGAAAAGACTTGAACATTTGAAAAATCCCGTGTTGTACCATACCTTTAGTAATGCATATTTTTTGTAACCTTTAATTTAGATTTCGTTTTTCAGAGTGTTCTTTTCCTTTAAAACATGACCCATGTAAGGAATTTTGTTCTGGACAGCTTATGCCTCGGTCTAATCCTTCTACAGATTTTTGGTCCCTACTTTCCTTCATTAAAATTTTATAACCCAATTAAATTAAAATATTTCATTTTAAACATTTTAATTCAATAAATAAATAAATAATGAATAAAAATTTATACTTAAGTAAGTCTCTTTATATTTCTTCTTTCTTTCACTTACCTACTAGACTTCTCTCTTTCTTTCTCCTTGCTAATTATTTTCAAAATATTTTCCATCCTCTCCCTGTTATTCTTCGATAAGCTTTTCTTCTACCACACCCCTGTTGTGGTGGCAGTTAGACTTTTATTAAAGAGAAGTGATAGTTAAGAATTAACTAAAATGTTAGCATTCAAAATGTTGTGTAGTTTGTAATTACTTGAAGAAGAGATTTCCTAAGCATTATGCATTTCCCTAAACATATAAATATATTATTAAATTAAAAGATTGATAATAATCACCATGTTTGTTATTGAGTGAATTACACTTATGGAATGGCATTACCAAATACAGTAACAGTTTCTATTTATTAATCGCCTACATTGTATCAAGCATTATATATACATAATTATATATATTTAACATAAATTATTTTAACTTTCACAAGAAAACTATTATAAATATCATTGTTCTTATTTGAAGATGAAGAAACTAAGGCTAATGAAAACTAAATGTTGAGTTCATGAACACCCAGAGAGTATATTGCAAGGCATGGATACTAAACGATCAGTGCATTTCTTTTACACCACATTGGCTTGTGCCAGTGTTTTGTAACAGATGATTATCCAGGGATGTGAACATTACATTTATATCTGACAAAAGAAAATGTAAACCACAAATGAGAAATTTATAAATATTTAATAATATCTTCTGTTCTTTCTAACAAAATAAATGGTCAAAATTATACACACATCCTTACACACATACTACTTGAATTTACTTTGTTGTTGCTATTCAATACTCTTTTAGTGAGTTTTAGTGATTCTCATTGCATTGTTTCATTTTTCCCTATTTAATTTCCTAACTTTTTGTCTTTTTATATTACCATATTTTATTTCATCTCATATATACTTAGGGCAGCAGGCTCTCTTTGGGTTGAGAAGCCACTCTTTCAAGGTTTTCAGGATTACCATGATATTTGATCCACTTGCAGTTTACTTTCTACCCCATGGTAGGGACACATGTGATCATACTACTTTCATTTTTATTATTTTTTAAAAACTTTTGTAGAGAGGGAATCTTGCTTTGTGCCCAGGTTGGTCTTGAACTCCTGGCCTCAAGTGATCCTCCTGCCTCAGCCTCCCAAAATGCTGGAATTACAGGCATGAGCCACTGGGCCCAACCCTACTTCCATTTCTGGAAGTGTAATTTCATCTGTTTTTCATTTTATCTCACTTTCTTCAAACACAGGATCAGCTGTCTGGGTGAATTAGTGAGTCTCTACTGGCTCAGTCTTTGTGCACAACATATTCATGCTGATTTAGAGCAGGGGGGTTCTGAAGCTGAGGTTTATATGACTCTTTAGAGATTAGGATATAACATGTCATGTAATAAGTGATCACATATATGAGATTGTGTATATATACCCGTGATTATACTCACACACATGTATGCTGAATGCAGAAGGCATGCAATTGGTAAATAACAAGTTAGCTCAGTAATTAGTAATTTTTCTGGAAAAAATATTTTGTCTCATGCCAAATTTCTATAATTGTAGGATTTGGGTTATAATTAGAAATTATGTTTGTGTATGTTACAGATTTTATGTAGTGAACTTTAAGAACATTTATAACTTCTATTTTTTCATTGCCCTTGATTCCTTAACATTGTGACTAGTTAAATTAAAAAGCATATTTGAATTTAAATTATAGCAACTTTATCAACCAGAAAATTTACTGTCCTGCAATCTGCAATATATATTTCAGTTTCTCAAGACCAGCTAATAGGATCAGTATATTAAGAACTATGGTGTATTTTTTTGAGGATTTTCAATAATACTTTCTTTCACATAAAACAAATTCCATTAGATTGTTAAGTGCTAAAAAATGCAGTATAATATTTCATTCTTGTAGGAAAAAGAACATATCTGTATTTTGTTTGACCTCTAGAAAGGTGATTATTGGAAGGGTGAGTAGTTATTAAATAGGAAGAGATCATTTTAGACCTCGTAGCTATTTATTCTAAAAGTTTAAATGGCAAAATCTGAAATGTTGGCCTTTTGAAATCAAAATAATTCCCAGAAGCAGACTAAATATTAAACAAATACTGGAGTAGTTGAAACATATGTTTGAAATTTCTAGCTGTGGAATTGCAATATACAGATAGGAAGGGCTGACAATGGAAGAATATAGAAAGCAATCAAGGATTCCAAAGTCAGTGGTAAAAAAGAGCAAATTTTGAGGAGTAAGGGAATAGAATGGATGGAGAGACTGCTGTTTTGAATATAAAGGAAGAGTTTAAAGTTGAGGTGTTGAGGGTAAAGCTAATTACGATATTGTAATATCCACACTGTTGGATTTTCAATGGATGACTTGTGGGAAGATGAATATAATTAGAAATTAGAAGGTAAATAAATTCTCAACCATGTTTGAGAAAGGTTTATTGGTATATTTTTGGAATTTAATAAGTATTACATATGGGACGGGATGAAAGAAAAGATATGAGTTAAACTGAATTCACTAAAGAATCATATAATCAGAACCAGGATACACACATAGTTATAACAACAGGGATTGCACCTTGCATGTGTATTCATATTTAATATGGTTATTGGTATTCAAATGTTTTGTGAATGAAGGACTTAATATATTTTAAGATAAGTAATATATTAAAAAGTATTCGTATGTACATGGGACTGTGCTGTTTTTCTTCATATTTCTCCCCTCTCAATAATCCTATGAGGTAGATATGATTATTTTCACCTTTGTGCAAATATGGAAACTGAGGCTCTGAGAGATTTGCCAAAAGTCATTTCTAGGGTGCAGTGAAGCCAGAATTTGAATCCAAGCATTATGACTGCAGGCCCTTCTCTCCTAACCACACCATATCCTGGCCACACTAAAAACTGAGTGTAATGTTTCGACTATTAATTTATCCTTAGTATGTACTGTTTTGTTATATTAGAGAGATGGGGGGGTGAGTGGTGTTTTCCTGAATTTTTATTTTATTTAATTTTATTTATTTTATTTCAGAGTATTATGGGGGTACAAACATTTTGGTTACATAATTGTTTTTGTACAGTTTGAGTCAAAGTTATAAGTGTGCCCACCACCTGGATATTGTGCATTGTACCCATTAGGTGTGAATTTACTCATCCCTTCCACTTTTCTCCCACGTGCTTGATTTCCAATAACTTTTATTTCCATATGTGCACATAAATGTTGTTCGATGAGTTCCAATTTAATGGTGAATATACGTGGTGTTTCTTTTTTCATTCTTGTGATACACTTACAAGAATGGTCTCCAGTTACATGCAGGTTAATACAAGAAGTATTAGTTCACCATCTTTTATGGCTGAGTAGTACTCCATGGTATAAATATACCACATTTATTAATCCACTCATGTGTTGATGGACACTTGAGTTGTTTCCGCATCTTTGTGAATTGTGCTGCTATAAATATTTGGATGCAGGTGTCTTTTTTATAAAATGTACTTTTTATCCTTTGGGTAAATACCCAGTAGTGGGATTGCTGGATCAAATGGTAGCTCTACTTTTAGTTCTTTGAGGTGTCTCCATATTGCTTTCCATGGAGGTTGTACTAGTTCGCAGTCCCACCAGCAGTATATGAGCATTCCTATCTCTATGCATCCATGCCAGCATTTGTTGTTTTGGGACTTTTTGATAAAAGCCATTCTCACTGGAGTTAGATGATATCTCATTGTAGTTTTGATTTGCATTTCCCTAATGATTAGAGACATTGAGCTTTTCTGGATTGTAATCTCTGGCACCAGTTATAGAACATTGGTCGATTCTCCTAAATCCTGCGGGTTTTTGTTTCCCCCTATCTAATGTAAGACTATGTTAAGCTCATTTCCAACTAATATCTACAATTTTTCTTTTTACTGTATCAACATTACATTTCCAAATTATTTTCCACTATCACTACTTGAGAAAACAGGGTTTTTTTTGTTTTTTTTTTTCTCGTTCTTGCCTTCTGGACTTTAAAACTATATGCCAGGATATGTCCTCCTTTTGCCAAAATACACCTGTGAATTCCACATGTTATTTATGATAAAACCAACATATAATATGCAAGATAAAACGGGACAACCGAACAGCCCAAAATAGCAAATTCATAATGCAAAAGAAGAAAGGCAGACAAATAGAAGAGACATTGAGTAAAGATAGAGTCATGATAATAAATCTTGAAAATAAAAGACCATCACAAAGGACCATCTGAGAAAGAGTATTTTTAGAAATAATTTTCAATCTAATATACTGTAACATTTTCCCTCTTATTACAAATGCAAAGCAGCATTCTTTCTTCTCTGCAATTATTTTTCCATGGATGTGTGAGAAGAGGAGGCTTTGACATTCTTTAAGCTCAGGGAGGCTAATGCTTTAATGAACAGCTTGTTATCAGCTGGCTGTGGCTCTGCTTTGCTTGCAATTCCCAGCCTCATTCAGTCAGGGGAGAATCTTTGTGTTAAGTGTAAACATCTTTCATTCTGATACAGCTTCAATGCATTAGTCCCTAAAGTTCTCATATTTAGTATTTAATTATCTGTTAATTAAATCACACAGTTTAGAGGGGTTTTAGATTAAAGGAATATTAAACATCTGATTCACTTTTACAAATGTGATATAATGTCAACTTGTATACAATGAAAGCATTAAGCCTTTAGGAAAATGCAATTTTCTATAACCTGAAAAAAGCAACCAAAATATGACTATATGGATCAGCTATTTCTATAAAACGGTATTTATTGTCACTTGGGCTTTCAGGAGATTTAAGGTGAAACAAATCAGGTAACCTCTATCTTGTAAAAATCCTCTAATATGGAAATTGTTGTAGGAGATTTTTAATTTTAATTTTTATCTTTGTTGTACAGATATGAAGTATGCGTGCTGCTTGGTTCATTATCCATTTTCTTTATTGATTTGGCAATGCCTTTGTCTTGTTTTGTTATATGTTCATCATCATTTCTAGGCCCCTCCCATTCTTATGACCTTTGCAGGTAAACGTGCCAAGAATTGAATTTGTGCTGTTAGATATTCATGCATCTTTAAAACTATATAGCATTGGTTTGTGTACGTATGTTTGTTTAATTTGTGTTGGCTTTTATTATAATGTGTTATGCAGATGTCATAGTTTCTTACTTTATCCTTTAATCAAAATATCTACCCATGTTACTATAAGTAAGATCATTAAATCTGACCTCTTCATGAGATGCCATCCAATGAGGTACCACATTTTACTTGTTTAATCTCCTGGTAATAACATTCAAGTTGCATCCTACTTCATGCTGCTACAACAAATGCTAAGTATCCTCTTACCTACCACTTTTGGACACATGAAATGCAATCTTTGGAATATTGCTGATATTTATTTTATATGCATTCAATATTATTTCTTCTACTGTTTCACATAGTTGTGCTAAATATAAAATAATTGTGCATCCCTTTAAAAGTTTATTTTCTAATTTTCTTTATGTTTCTATGTTATTGTGGTATGGGAAGACCTCTTCATAAGAGAGTTATGCTTAATTTCTGATGGCAAAACATCATTAATGTCATAACTATTACCATAAAAATATTTCTAGTTATTGGCTATTATCTTATTTTAATGTCCAAACCAACTCTATTTTCTGAAACCCTCTATAGACATCAATTTTCCTTAGACAGTAGTCACTTTGTTTTTCAGGCAAGACAAGTAATTTGTTGTCCAAAGCATTGCAAGTCTGTGCTCTTTTATCCTTTCCCTGGTTCATACTGATGCGTACTGATACATACTTCTGAAAGGTAACTCTTTTGAAATCACTTTTTCCTTTTCATTTTGCATAAAATATTGCATTTTGAATCTAAGTTTGGGATGACTTTTGAAAATGCAAACTAGTGAATTTTTTTTTCTGGAAGTTACTGAACAAATATGTTGCTAAATCTAGTAATATTAAATAGACTTTTAGAAATGCAAAAAGAAAAATTTGGATGAATCAATTTGAGATCTTTCTTTTAAATAAATATAATTTTGTAAGAAATTGTATATCAAAGTGAAAATAAGGTTAGTTCTTTACTCAACTAAAATTTATAGGCCGGGCGCGGTGGCTCACGCCTGTAATCCTAGCACTTGGGAGGCCGAGGCGGGCGGATTGTGTGAGCTCAGGAGTTCGAGACCAGCCTGAGCAAGAGTGAGACCCCGTCTCTACTAAAAATAGAAAGAAACTATATGGACAGTTAAAAATATATATATATAGAAAAAATTAGCCAGGCATGGTGGCGCATGGCTATAGTCCCAGCTACTCGGGAGGCTGAGGCAGAAGGATTGCTTGAGTCCAGGAGTTTGAGGTTGCTGTGAGCTGGGCTGACGCCACGGCACTCACTCTAGCCTGGGCAACAGAGTGAGACTCTGTCTCAAAAAAAAAAAAATTTATTGAGCCTGGCACTCTGTTATATGCTGGAATGTTCAATAGGAACAAGAAAGGTACAGTTCCTGTTCCAATAGAAATTAGACTCTATCAGGGCAGGCTGCATTTAGGCAAATCTTTAACTAGTTTGTTGAGTTCTAGGATCAGGTTTTCCATTCTGACGACCCAAAGACCTATACTTACTATCACTCAGGGATGATCAGCCCTGAAGAACTGATTCCTGACAATAGTAATGAAAGTCTATGAAAGTAATAAAGTCAACTCCAGGATGCTAATTAATTTCACAGTTAGAATTAATTATAACAACATTCGGAATATGCAAGATATCCCAGGTAAATAGAATCTCTGTCTGTATTAAAGGGCCAGTCAACATTTCAAAGAGTAATTTTGTAAACATAGAGTAAAATAAAATTTAATTTATAATGTTTTATAATAAATTTTCAGTTAACTGTGCTTAATGTGCGGGAAGTGTTATATTTACCCTCTGTTTTTCATATGTAGTATATTTAATTAACTTTAAGACATGATTTCCCCAAATATTAATGTCTGTGGACTTGTGCTGTGTTTTGTAATCAACAACATCTTATAATTGCTGTCAGCCAGGCAGCAGTCACAATATAGTTGTCATTGCTGGCAAATGTGCAAATTTGGTCATAACCATTCAATTACATGGTGAGTATTGATGGTACTATGTGAGTGGAAATTAATTGCTGTTTAAAATACCCTCAAAAAGATTACACTGTGATTTAATATTAAAATATATAAAAAGATTGTATAGATATATGAAGGCAATGAAAGGAGCAGCACAATAGAATAAAATTGGTCTCAAAGAGTCCTTTCCATGAATATAAAATAAATACTTAAAGCAATAAGAAAGCATTATGTGACTGCATTTTTGCTTTCTTAGCGAAACATAAAATAATGTGTATTGTAATCAATGATGTCTGAGTTACGATGAAACACCTCACAGCTTAACCTGTTATGTGGTCTGGCTTGGCCTAGAGTAGGAATTTGAACTGAAATTACAGGAAGGGACTTGAAACCTCTTGAAATGAGTAAAACTTTGCATATATGTGCTATTTTATGAGGAGCTGGTTGGATCAGAGCTTTCATAAGATGCTCAAAGTTAGGAACTGCTAGCCTAGAGCTATCTCTACTATAATGAACCTATTAAGTCTATTGCTTATGAGTTACTCTTTAGGGTGGTGTTTTTAGTATTTGCTGCTCAACTTCTCAGTGGGTAATCATCACTGCCCTCGTCTTTTACACGTTAATAGTAAATCACTTTATTTCATGGCTGTTTCATAAGCAGTATCTATATATAGGCAATGAGTATTTAAGAAACACCCTACTGTATAATCATATATACTGACCATGTATATTATCCAAAATGTTAAGATACGAAATGAGTCTCTTTTTTATAACAAAAGTACAATTATTAAGAAATGGAAATTATTGTCATTTTAACAGATTAGAATGTTCAATCAATGGATATTTCTTGTGTTGCTTAAGTTAGCATTAGAATATTTATTTACACATGAAATGTGAATAACAATGTACTCAGTCAAGATAATCCTTACACAATACTTGTGCCTACTTTTTTATAATAGTTGGCCCTATGCCTGAAATGGGAAAACAGAGAAAATACTTATAGCCAGGATTGCAACTTAACCACCCTCCTTTAAAGTTTTACAGTTAGCTTTGAAAATAATGTAAGTAATTCAGGGTCACTCCTGGGGAAAAACCAAAGCCAATATCCTTTCTCTCAGGGTTTAGGATTATTATTTATTTCTGCATTTCAGACATCAGAAACGGTGAAATCATAAAATTAAAGTTCAATAGCCACTGGCCAAGATGTCCTTTCCTGAATCATTTTCTGTTAAGGAATGAAACATTTACTATTATTATTAACTCTGAAGTCCAGAAAAATATAATTTAGGTGATTTTTTTTGACATAGACATAAAAGCATTCCAATAATATTGATATAGCTTTTAAACAGGCTATGTTAAATTTGTCCCAAATGACAATACAAAAAATTCAAATTCTCTATAATAAATAGATAGCAATGTATATGTTTACCAGAGTAGTTAGTTTTTTCATGTATGCTATATAGACACTTAATAAGGATCAGAGGAGAAAATGCCTGGACGATACAGTGAATGTGTGTGAAAATAATATTTTTAACATTAAAAAGTATCAATTAAAACAACTTTCCTATATAGCTACTATTGATGTGTATGTGATTGTGGGTATGTCTACATACAATAAATTTCTCTGATAATAATTCTGGTCATATTAATAGTATCATCTTATCAGATATGTTAATAGGAAATTACCTTTTTTCATGGCTGCTTCCTAAGTATTATCTATAATTATACCTCTCTCCTGGCTCATTTGATCATTTCCTATCTTTGATTTTATTCTAAGATATATCATTAATCTTAATAATTTAAGATTTTAAAATTCATAAAAATTAATCATTCTGATATAACATCAATTTAGCCTTGTAATTTAGATATTAAAAAATCAATAGTCAGATGCAGCCAGGATTTCATTATTCTTTTTTTTTTTTTCTTTTGAGACAGAGTCTCACTCTGTTGCCCGGGCTAGAGTGCCGTGCTGTCAGCTTAGCTCACAGCAACCTCAAACTCCTGGGCTCAAGCCATCCTCCTGCCTCAGCCTCCTGAGTACCTGGGACTACAGGCATGCGCCACCATGCCCGACTAATTTTTTCTATATATTTTTTAGTTGTCCAGGTAATTTTTATTTTATTTCTATTTTTAGTAGAGACGGGGTCTCGCTCTTGCTTAGGCTGGTCTCCAACTTCTGAGCTCAAACGATCCACCTGCCTCGGCCTCTCAGAGTGCTAGGGTTACAGGCATGAGCCACCGCACCCGGCCTTCGTTATTCTTAATTATATTTTGTCTCAAGAAATTCCTGAGTGGGCCAGGCTCGGTGGCTCACGCCTGTAATCCTAGCACTCTGGGAGGCTGAGGCGGGTAGATCGCTGGAGGTCAGGAGTTCGAGACCAGCCTGAGTGAGACCCCATCTCTACTAAAAATAGAAATAAAAATTACCTGGACAACTAAAAATATATATAGAAAAAATTGGCCGGGCATGGTGGTACATGCCTGTAGTCCCAGCTACTCGGGAGGCTGAGGCAGGAGGATCGCTTAAGCCCAGGAGTTTGAGGTTGCTGTGAGCTAGGCTGATGCCATTGCACTCACTCTAGCCCGGGCAACAGAGTGAGACTCTGTCTCAAGAAAAAAAAAAGAGTGTCTTGTAAAATTGTGGTACTATGCAAACAGGGAAGGTACATTATTTACTTGAGAAGATACATGAGTAATTTTCAGACCATTATATGTGTAACCCTTTCTCTAAAAGCACTTGCTGTCATATCTTATACACACACCAGGTGCTCAAAATATCCTTTTTAGAAGCCCACTGGCTTCTTACAGAAAGGATAATACTCAAAATTTACTTAGAAATGTTTGTGGTGAATTTGTCTCAATCTCAACTGCTTTTCTATTCTAAAATCTTTCTTTAAAAGTACAGGACTCACCATAATCTAATTCGGTAACCTTTTTTAAAACTTATTATTAGTTTATCAATGAACTTTCTTGGGTAATTCCTTCAATTTCACGTGTAAGGAATAAGTGACTTTTTCACAAACAACCAATCTCTGCTTATTGTTCTCCTTGGTGTTCTTTGTACCCACATTGCTTGCTCTAACAAAGCTAGTATAATACAGCAGATGGGTATTCTCTTTAATTATGTTTCTGTTGTATTAATGGTTATCCACTGCCTCGATCTGGAAGAACTGACAGTGATTACACAGTTTTGTGCTACAAATGAGAGCAGGTGCAGCTGTAAATAGTCCCCGATTAACAATTTCATTTAAATGTTATAACAGATTTCTGTAGGGCAAATTACTCCCACTGGTAAGGAGGTGTACTTTTGTATGTACTGTAATTCACTAAATCTAAAATTTAATTATACTAGCAATAACAAAAGCCCTTAGTGTGCTAAAAAATTCCCCAATATATTCACCCCTTCTATCAAAATAAGTACCATAAAACAAATGAATTGTTATTAGAAATGTTCGTTATGGAGCAAAAATGTAAATTATCTCTCACAGTCCTACTTCTGTGGGCCATGTGCATTGGTTAGTGTTAATGGAAAGAGAAATAAAAATAATTATTTTACTCTTAGCATGTAATTTGTATTTTTTCACTAACACCTTTATTTGTACATATGAAAACTTCGAAGTGAAGTAAATGTTTGAAGATTTTCAAGAAATGTCCCATTTAAGATCTTCCAATATCTATTAGAAGTAGAATATCCTAAGATTTAAAAAAATCATGCTTCACATTTGTCATTTGATTATGGTTTGAACATAAATTTGTGGCTAACTACAAATGTTTTCACTTATTAAATTATACGGTGTAGTTTATTAACTATGCAGATGCATAATTTTTAGAGCTGCACACTTAGAAGATAAAGTTTAATTTTTTTGTCTTATTTGTATCTTATTTCATCTGGAGATTTCCATTTTTTTTCAAAGCTGAGAGGCATGTTAAAATGGTTATTGAAGGATGATCTCTAGTAGGGTTCCATTTTCAACCAAACACAAGGTTTTTCATCAAACGTAAGATTCAGAATCTCAATTGATTTTCCTGTTTAGCATGTAGAAAGTCATGGCACAAAATTTACTTTTATTTAAAATCTAACATTCTTCATGTTTTCTATCATTTGCCTGGTAATTAATGGACTATATTGGAATATCTTGAAATATTTCTGAGTTTTGTTCTTGAATTCACTTACTCTTATGTGCATTTTTGTCTGAAATGTTTGTGTGTTTCTGCTAATTAAAATTCTGGTTATAAAATCATTACATGCTTGTTTCAGGGATTTAAAAATGCATAAAATGAAAATGATTATCATCATCAACCTTTATTTTTTTTACCTATAGTTTTATGTTTATTCACATACACAGTTTTAAGCATTACAAAAGCAATCCATGTAGCCAAAACATTGGTACCCCCATAATATTTTGAAATAAAAATAAAATAAAATAAAATAAAATTTGAATTTACTAAATATTTGCTTTTTTCTTACCATGTAGTCATAAAATCATTCAACTTATTAAATACTTTTAAAAAGTTTTCAAATGCCTATAAATCATTTTAGCATTTTACCACGGCATATTTAAGTTATTCAAATTTTTTCAATTTTCAAGAAACATCTATCTAGATTTTAAATAAAATAATCTAGTAGAATTAATGTATAAAAGTATAAGCCCATTTGTTTCTCTTTTGATATTCATTCCAAAATTATTCTTCAGAAAATTTCTATCAAGTATTTTATGTTAGCATAAAAATGAAATATAATTTTAATAACTGAAATAAGGAAATTGACTCTGTTTTCTTTAAAAAATATTTTATAAAATAGATTGTCCTTTAAAATGGGGAAAACAGCCTTAGGAAATAATGCTCAATATTTTAAGTTCTAGTCTTATATTAAAAATTTGTTAAGGTTTTAAAACTACATTTGTGTCCATTGAAATAAAGTTAA
Source organism: Lemur catta (assembly GCF_020740605.2). Taxonomy (NCBI): domain Eukaryota; kingdom Metazoa; phylum Chordata; class Mammalia; order Primates; family Lemuridae; genus Lemur; species Lemur catta. The sequence goes on along the minus strand of NC_059149.1, from coordinate 17,456,036 downwards.
ATGTGTACATTTAGTTTGAAATATACTATTTTTTTTTCAAAGTAGAGGATGTTTTTGTTTGTTTCAGTTTGGTTTTCAGTGTGATAGCTTAAGTTGTCCTATATCAAGAATAAATTCCAAAGATTTTGTGAGGTAACAAAGAATCAATTACAATTCATCAACCCAGTTTGAAATCTTAATGATTTGTTAGTTTAATCTCTCCTTATGATGATGAAGTCACATGGCATCATAATCTCTCTCTTTAGCTGGTTATTCTTCTTGAGCAATCAGAAATTGGTCTTCTCTTTGCACTCATGACATGTTTAGCATATTTAAACTCATTCATTAATATATAGACTGTTATTCCAAACTTCTTTCTTGATCTAGTCTAGACTGCTGTATGCACAATCTCAGGTACTGCAACATATCTAAACCTGAACTCTGTATTGTACCTTTTTTGATCTGCTGCTTCTCCTACTTAATAGTGTGAGATCTCTAGAACCTAAAAACCTGGTTGTTATTCTGTCTCCTTGCTCTGCACTCCTCCTATAATACAAACTATATTCATTAGTGACATTTTATCACTTCCACTTTAGGAACACCTTTCCTATTAGCTAACTTCTAACTCTTAGCCCTTAATTTAGTTTCAGTTGTCATTCTCCCTCAGTTGAATTATTGAAACAACCTCTTAATTGTTCTCTCTCTTTTTTAGGGTCCCATAACTCCTGTTTTTCCCTTGCAAACAGTTTCTTTAATTCTCCAGAGTTGATTTTTCTTTGATTTGTTGCTATACTGTACATTCCACATTCTTCTAACTTAGTGCTTAGAACATATTGCAGTAATTATTTGTTTGGATATCCTTTCCATAGCCTGAAATCAGGGGTGGAGCTAAGACTCCTTAATACATTCTAAATATATAACATAAAACAATACCCAATAAAGGGGTTAGAGAGCAAGTATTGTTTTCTGTATCAGATGAGATTTTATATGGAGTACCTGGGTAGGAGGGATATTAAGTGCTGAGATTAAAGTTCCATTTAAGAAGAAACATCCAGTTTGTTCAATTTAATTAGTTACTTATTCATTAATAAAAATGGGATTCTATAATTTCTCTTTTAGACCTTTATATTATGGCTGAGTATCTATTTGCAAGGTTTATTAATATAACAGTTAAACCCAAGGCCTGCTGCCATGAATTCTAGTACATTGGTTTTGGGCAGTAAACTAGGTGAATGCTTTTTACTTTAATGAATGCTCTACTCATTGTTCAATTAATATTTATTGTTTATTGTATTGTTTTCTTGGCTAGGTTTTCTTTTTTAACAGCTGTCTGATAATCTGTAATATTTAAATAGAAGTTTTGGAAATTTAAATTTGATAAACTACCCATATATGTAATAGATATCAGTATTGAAATGAATTTAACTATAGAGAGGAATGATACTCAAAATATTTAAAAACTCATGTGAAGTGATTAATTAGGTAATGCCAAAGCCCAGCAGACAGTGTTAGCCCTTGAAAAAATGGCATGGACTTACTGGAGCATTTCAGGAATTACCAATGCTAGGTATAAATATGGATTAACCAAAGCATGTTATAAATTCAGATTTTCATATAACAGGTTTCCTCCAATATCATAATCTATGAGACTGAAAAGTTTACAAGTTGTTAATTTAGGAAAAAAAACCTGTCTTTTCATTTTCAGATATACTTTACACATGCCTTAATTGCCCAAGCTAAACTTTCAACTATGTCCAGTTCTCAATAGTAATTAAGAAATGTTTTTTATCCTTCTTACTCTAAAATTGGAAACATTCACCCACGACACCATGTAACAAGTAGAAACTTTCATTTTATTCAGATGCCTTTATTATTTTAATTGTTCTGGGTGCAACCAATTGCTCTATCATGAAATACAAAAATAGCCTAGCACAAATGTAACTTGAAGATTCAATTTTCCTTCTCCATCAGTATCAATTTTAGAATATTTAAACTTAAGTTTAATTAATGTGGCTTAAATAGGTTCTGAAAGAATGAATCTAAGCATATAGTCAAGATGGTGAAAACATGACCCACAGATTTCAAATTAAGGGTTTTTAACAATTATAAATCATAATCATTATACATGCCAATATATATATAAAGTTTAGATGTACAATTAGAAATTTAATTACATTGGAAATGCCACTGTGTGTTTAAACAGATGACCAGGAATTATGGCCTGCACAGATAACAGACCTCCCTCCTCCACACATGTGTTTCAGTGAAGGCTGTGCTGTCTATTGAAATGACAAGGGCCAGCTGCCAACAGAATATAAGACATTATAGATTTTTTTCTTTTTAAAGAAAAGACACCTTTGTAATAATTCCACATATGATGTGATTTCTGTTAAATTGCCTTACAAAAAAAAAGATGTCCAAAAAAACTTCAATCTGAGAAGTAGGCACATCATTTATATTAAACTTTAGAGAGTATTTTAATTTTTAAACTGTTATTCGTTTGAAAGTTTTGTGGATATTTTTTAACCCACCAGAAGAAAAGTATGTCATCCAAACTAGAAATATAATTTAGTAAGTTGGCTACTGAGTCATAAAAATAAGAGATGCAAATGTAAATTTGAATAACTTTCATGTTGCTTATTTAATGAGATGTTCACCAATATAGGAATTTATATAATGACAAGAATATAATGTTCATAATTTTTCTGTTACTGATACATTTGTCATCATTTAAGAATTTTCAAGTTTCTGTTGAAATTATATGAAAAATAGGCACATCTATTGAGTATATATTTAGCTTTAGAACAAACTTTTTTTATTATTTATAAGAAAAATGCTGATATATAACTATAGCTTTCAAGAAAATAATGGATAAACATTGTCTATATACTATAGTAAAAATACTGCTTCATAGCAAAACAACTATCTGTATGTTAAAGGATATTAATGAGAGAAAGAAGAGATATCATTAATTCACATCCATGACTTTTGTATCTGGTTACCTTAAAGTTGGACAAACGCCAAGTGGAAAGGAAGAAGATAACACTTTCAGTCAGTCATCTTCCCTTATTCACTCAACAATCCATGCAACAAATAATAAATGAGCACTTTCCATGGACTGGACACTATTCTGTATTCTAGGCACTGAGGATGCTGAATAAAATGGCCAAAGTCTCCACTCTCTTGGAGGTACATTTTAGTAATAGAGACAGACCATAAATAAACAAGCACTATAAATTCAATTAATGATTAATGCTATGAAGAAAAACAAAGGTAGGGTAGGAGAAAAGAGAAAGGAGAAAGATAGGGAAGGTGCTGTTTTAAATAGGGTTGATAGAGAAAGCCTCACTGATGTAGAGCTGTTTGGGAAGATTTAAAGATGAAAGGAAGAGTCATGGGGTATCTGAGGACAAACCTACCAGACAAAAGGAACAAGGCTTTGAGGTAAAGAGGGATGGATATGTTCAGAAATTGAAGGGACAGATTACTAGAGAGAAGTAGGCATGGGGAAGAATGGAAGAGGAAGATCGAGAAGTAGCCAGGGACCAATCATGTAGCCTACATGACATAGCAAAAAAGTTGAATTTCAATAATTTTTAATTTATTAAAATGAATGTATTAAATCACTGAGATATTTTAAGAAGGGACTGACATAACCCTTTCTCTTTATAAGGATTCTCTGAATCAACTAATTAAGCCCATGAAATCAATGGGTTAATTTTGATACCAAAGGCATCTATCTTTGTTGCCTAGTAAGTTTAGCTGTAAATGCAATGTTTACAGGTTTACAGTAACAGGCACAAAACTTCAGTGAAACATAAATGAGATTTTATGAAAAAGAAACCTTTGCAATTGTGAACGACCTCCAAAATAGAATGTTTAAAACTCCTCCCATGGGACTTTTGCAGACTATCCTTTTCAAGCAATTAAAAGAACAACAACAAATACATTATTTTCTCATTTTTATCCTGAAAGACTTTATTCAGTTACAACAGAAATACCCCCATGTTTTCAGTGTACATTCTGGGAGTTGCTTAGTTAGCAAAAGCAGGTGGCTCCCAGCACCAGCCAACTAACTGCAAGGTCCCAAAGCTATTTTAGCCACAACCAATGAAAGAGAGGACAAATGTATTAGCGAAATTCCTTATCAGTTTCGTGAAATGTGATGTAGCAAACCAAAATATGTCTGTACGTAAATGTGTTGCCCTGACTTTTCAATACATATTTTTCTTCCATTTTCCCTATGGAATTTGGTTGTCTTATGTAATACTCAAGTAACAAACTACTGCTTAGAAAAAATCATTATAGTAAACTGGGCCAAAACATCATTTAAGAAGTCATCAGACTCTGAGAAAAATTATATTATGAAGGGAGTGAGTACATTTAGATTTTCATTTAGTTATAAATGAACAATCATTTTAAAAGGTTTAAGAAGCAATTTAATGGTTATTCTCATTGTCAGAAAAGCACATAATTAATCCATTTAGAAATGGCATATTGTAGTTCATCATCTCTGAGACTTTATACTTTAAACCATTTTTTAATATATCACTAAGAAAGGAAAATCACAACTTGTAAAACTGTAGCATGACACAGATTGTGAGACGAGATGCATTCAGGGTTTAGCGATGTTAAAAAGTGCATCTTTGAATTAATAAAATCCTATAGTTGATGGCACACTGAACTATGTGTCGGGGGATCTGATTTCTAGTTCCCCATCAGCTAATTAATCTTTAAATGAGAAAATGACTTAATTTTTCTGAGCTCTAAGTTTTCATGATTTTGTACAAGAATGATCTCAATACTTTCCTACAAAACTCCTTGAAGATAGGATGAAACGACAAAAAGTTGAGGTAAAGAATTGTGCACTTGTACGATGTTATTTTGTTATAGGGTGGTTGTTCAATGTAAAACAAACAAACAAAAATCTCAGCTTAGAAGAAATCAAACTCCCTGTTGTTCTTTGGAAATGTAAACATCTTGATCAGAGCTAACATAAACCTTTTCCTAATGGTCAAGATGATATACTTTATAAATTTGGGAATAAATTATTTACATTTTCTTTTTGAAGCCAATGGTTTAAAAGACCCCATATATATTTTTTCTGTTTCCAAGGATGAATATTATACTTGCTATTTTAGAATAAAGAATTTAATTTTATTTATTTTGCCAAATCTTAAATTCTTTTTATATATCTCACTTCTGAATATTTTCAGTGTTCTTCTGAAATCTTTAAGGTTATGTAAGTGTTATTTAAATGGTTGGCTTCCCTTGAACAAGCTGTCATTAGTTTCTTGGTATTAACTCCTGGTATACATTAGGTATTAGAATGTAACCATAAGCATTTATTATTATTATCATGAATTAGGCTATTATCTTAAGATTTATCTGTGGCATTGAAGCCTATTTTATATGCCAATACCTTGTTGAGTCATTCAGCTTTCTGATTTTGTAACACCCTTGATCTGTTCTTGTCAGAATCCCAAATATACAGTCATTTATCATCATGGGTTTGCACAACTTGCTTATTTTCCACCTTATAGAATTATTTGGCACTTCGTTCTATTGAATTAAATTGCATTTTTGTCATCTTATTCTATTGTGCTATAATAATTATGAATTCCAAACATATTCAGAGGTGTTGACCTTCACCATCTGCCAGCTAATGCCATGTATGCAGGTATGGATAAAATGTTAAGCAATACTGAACCTGGCTTATTTTACTTTCGAATCAATCAATTAGGATTTAAGCACAGAAATTCAAATGGTCTATCTAAATTTAAAAACTGAGTATTTAGAATAAAGTATTATGTATGCTAAAAGACATATCTTTATCTTCAAAGGCAGTGTCATTCTTTTCAATTTATAATTATAGGGTTCATTATATAATATGTGTGCATTTGTTTTTAGTGAAATTGTATATACACAAAGTTGTATAGAACCTGTAAATAAAAATGTGTTCTAATAACCATCTGGGGCTGAGAGTGGGAGGTAGCCTTTAATGCTTTTCCATATGCAAACAAATTAAGCATCATCTTATATTTTAAAATGGAAAATTTCCCATAGTATAACCCTAGCCTCTTTTATATTCCTGTTGCATTTTCCTGTATTTCCTGTTGTATTTTTTCTTCAGTCAAATAAATTGATCAGCTATTCCCTGAGTCTTTCCTACCTTTCTATCGATACTCAAGCATCACTGCATAATGGCTTATACACAATAGGCCTGAAATCTGACAGGCGGGGATTGAAGGTTGAATTTAACACTTTACTACCTCTGGGCAGATTTCTTATTTTCTCTGTGATTCAGATTCCTTCTCTGTTACTATGAATATTAAGGTTATTATTAGTATGTTATTATTATTAAAATACCTGGGGCAATAATATACTTAACAAATATTAGCTATAAATATGTCTATTTATGATTTATACTGTTTCCCCCTGAAATGTCTGTTGACTTCATTTGTATTAATATCATCCAAAGACCATCTTCAAAGCTACCTGGAGCCCTCTTCCTATCTCACTAACTTGGCTTCCTATAATGCAGCAGGGGAACTTTCAAAAAACATTTAGGGCTTTCTAAGATACTCGGTCATTAAGAAGAAGAGTTATTGAAATAGCTGCTAAATTGTGGAATTTATAATCAGGAATTTAATCATTTTAGATCTGAGTAATATTTGACCATTGCTCATTTTTAGATCTAATATCACCTTAGGGGTATGTGTGTGCATTTTCTATTACTTATGTAAATGAGGCATTTTTCAGACACATTATAACTTCAGATTTTTCTCATATTTCCTTGTCTTTGAAGTCTGAGCACTGTAATCAAGACCAGATAGAAAAAAATACATATATATATATACACAGACACATATATATTCTTAAAACATCTAAAACAACAGAGGAAAACAAGCTATAAATATAACTGAAAATGTGATGGTTTGGATTATATTTGAAAAAGTACCAATTTCTCTTTTGTTTTTGAAAAATATTTTTTGTTGGTTGTAGAATTCTAGGCTGACAATTTCTCCCCTTTAATATGTTATATATGTTACTTCATTGTCTTCTGGTCTGCATTGTTTCTGAGTAGGAATCTATAATAATCCCAGATTTTGTTCCTCTGTACATATCTTTTTTTTTCCTTCCCTCAGGCTGATTTTAAGACTCTTAATCAATGCTTTTCAGAAATTATGATATGTCTTCATGTGGTTTGCTTTATGTTTCTTGAACTAGCATTCCTTGAATTTCTTGGATCTTTTGGTTTATACTTTGGGGTGTTTTTATTTTGCCATTATTTCATCAAATATTTATTCAGAATTTCCATGCCAAGTATGTTAGATTCCCTGATATTGTACCAGAGTTCATTGATGCTCTATTTTTTTCCCCAATCTTTTTTTTCACTGTATTTTTCATTTGGATAGTTTAAGTTGCCATATTTTCAAGTTTATTAATATTTTCTTCTGAGTATCCAATCTGCTGTTAATCCTATCCAGTGCATATTTTTTCTTGTATTCTCTCTCTCTCTCTCATGTTTATACTCATTGTATTCTTTCCAGTGTCTGTCCAATTACTTGCCAAACATTAGGAGCTTGATATAAATTTGTTGAATGATTTAATAATATGTTCCTTACATGAATGTGGAGGGAACTATTATATATACAGTGATAGAATTTAAGGGACCAAATGAACAGAGGTAAATAAATAGTCTAAAATGTGATTTTAGTGTCTGAAGTTAATATTACATAATATCTTCTCTGTATGTAATGTGTGAATCACCTACCTCAAAGATGGACTTTTCTGAAACAGTAAATATGTATTGCACTTTCTAACGAGAGAAATGTTTGCTCTAGTGTAATGGATTGTTTATAGAATACTAAAATTGTGGAATGAGGAAAATAGCCAACATTGGTTTATTGTAAATTAAACATTTTATTTTCAAAAAATTCTACATATCTATAGCTATAGTATTAGGGAATGGATATGTTAAACATAACTTCGTTTAGCTATGGAAAGCTTTCCTTTCTTCTTGTGCATTTAATATTAAAAGTGAGCTGTTTTAATTAGTTTGGACATTAGTAATTTTCTGCCCCCTTTTACTCTTCTATATTTTATTTATAGAAGGAAAGAAAATAACGCCTTTAAATCAACTTAAATGAAAGTTTTAAATTTGTATTTTGGTTACAGGCAAAGATAGTGATTTCAGATTTAGAAAAAAAAGTCAAGAAAAAATGCTTCATGATTTTCTTTAAAGAATTTGTTAAAATAAAATGCAAACAGGTAACTATTTATTTACGTTTTATTTCAGGTTATACTTTGATCCAAAGTTAAGCATTTATATTTATTTCTGAAAAAATAAAATATATACGTTTAGCCATAGAACCTTATCTGAAAACTGTAGATTTGCATTTGTGCCTGTGGATCTCTATAAAGTATCTAAAAGTAGATGCTATATTCAAAAACAAAGATATCTTAATCCCAATACCTTTCTTGTTTTTAATTTTTTCTTATTAATGTAGTTAAGAAAAAATGAATGTATTTTTATATCATAGATCATATGTTTAAGGAACATTGTATTTACTTTTTCTTTCAATTTGCATAAATTTTAAGCCCTAGAATATTTAAGTGGCATCTGCATTGGGCATCGGATTGTCTTCGGTTCTATTTTGTTCAACTTTTAATTTGTTTGCTTTGTAAATTTCTTTGTTCATTCAAAACATATTAAACATCTATAAGTGTGATTCCTGACCTCTCTGTGCTTGCTATTTAGTGAGGAAAATAGGTCATAAATTAATAGTGACATTACAGTGCCCTGAGGGATATGATAGGATGATGGGTGGAGTACAATGGGAGCATAGCAGAGGCTCTGACAGGACATTGAGGTGGGTCTTCTGCTAATACTTCTAGACCAGAGATTGGCAAACCACAGCCTGCAGGCCAAATCCCACCTGCTACATGTTTTTATAAATTATGTTTCGTTAGGCCGGGCGCGGTGGCTCACGCCTGTAATCCTAGCACTCTGGGAGGCCGAGGTGGGTGGATCGCTCGAGGTCAGGAGTTCGAGACCAGCCTGAGCGAGACCCCGTCTCTACTAAAAATAGAAATAAAAATTATCTGGCCAACTAAAAATATATATAGAAAAAATTAGCCGGGCATGGTGGCGCATGCCTGTAGTCCCAGCTACTCGGGAGGCTGAGGCAGAAGGATTGCTTAAGCCCAGGAGTTTGAGATTGCTGTGAGCTAGCTAGGCTGATGCCACGGTACTCACTCTAGCCCGGGCAACAGAGCAAGACTCTGTCTCAAAAAAAATAAATAAATAAATAAATTATGTTTGGTTGAAACACAGCTACCTTGATTTTCTTCCATTTTTTCTGGCTCCTTGCTCTGCACAACAGCAGAGGTGAGTGGCTGCTACAGAGACTATGTGGCCCAGAAAGCCAAACATATATTTATTATCTGGCCCTTTATAAAAAAAATAAAGTTTGCTGATCCCTGATGTAGATTATTTATTCGTACAATTTATTAGTGAAAGTGAAGAGCTCTTGGAAGTACTAGGAAAGACAGCAGAATCAAGTAAAGATACTATTAAGAGTTTTGGAGGCCTGGTGTGACTGAAGAATTTGGAACTCTCCATGATGGAGGTTTGCCCTGATGACAACCAGTGTCTTCACTCAAGCACTGTTTCTCCCAGAAAGCTTGTCTTGTGTCTTCCCAGCCAGTCAGTCACTTCCTGCTCCAATCCTTGTGTTTACCTTTATTACAATACCTATGGTAGATGATTGTACAATTTAATAGCAAGCACCATCCTTATTTATCCGTGAATCTTTCTTAGATAGTGTAGTCAAATACTAGCACTTCAGTGAGGATTGTTGAATACATACATGGATGAATTCTAAAAATAACTACCAGTTTGATTCCTGTAATTCAAATGCTTAATAAAGTTTCTTGCAAGAATGTTCTTAAAATAGCACATCTGACAAATCAACAATGATTGACAGCTAGCCTATCAAGTATAGAGTATTATTAATAGATACAGGGCATTAGAAGCTTAGAAAATGACACATTAATAATAACTTATCTACTGAAGTGTTTAATAATTACATATTTTAAATAGCTAAATATAGTAAAACAGCTTTCCAAAATGAGGTTAAATTAACTGCAAAATAAATTTTATAGTTATTATATTTTTGTTCAAAGGATTTAGAATACAGAGAGAATTCCAAGACCCCTTTTTTAAACTCCTGCATTACCTATTATGAGTGTTCAGGGAAGATGTCAAAATAACTTCTATGTCTGTAGGTAAGATTTGTGATATTTATTCCAAAATTGAAAAATAGTCTTTGTTTCCAATGTTGCCATCTTCATGTTTTAGAAATACTGTTTTATGAGAATAAGAAGACATGCTGGAAAAAGATGTTAGCATAATTAATAATTCATGACATTGGTATATTTATACAAGGAAGACTTATTTCAGAACAAGATATATGAGAGAGAAGAATCTCCAATGTATATTTATAATTAGTAGAGAATTAAAATATTTGGGAGTTTTTTCTTTTGCTTGTGATTTGTTTTTGAAATTACTCATATTATTACTTCTTTTTTATTTCAAAATATTAAGGGAGTACAAATGTTTCTGTCACATAAATACCTTGTATAATGCTTAAGTCAGGGCTTTTGGTGTGCCTATCACCCAAGTAGTGTTCATTGTACCCAACAGGTAAGTTTCTACCCCTCTTCCCACCCTCCTTGGATTCCAATGACCTTTACATCTCTTTGTTCCCTTGTGTACACATTGATTGGCTCCCAATTAATATTACTACTTCTACTGTTACATCTAAATACTTATCATAGGTAATATGGCTTGGAAGTGAAAATTCAGGGTTCGAGTATTAAGAATATAAATGACTCATGCTTAGTTTGTGGGTTTTGTTTTTCACCTTCTTAATTATAGTCATTCTAATACTTGCCCTTATATCAACTGGGCACCCTGAAGTAACATTTGTAATAAAAAGTTGCAAAATAAGTCCTTCTTGAGGAAATTGAGTTGTGTTTTTACTAGCCTATAATTAGACCTTTTCAAAGAATTCCATGGTAGTTTGTTAAAATAGGCAGCATTGAATATATAATACCTTTTAAACTTGAAGTTTTCTTTTCCTTGATAAAAAGTAAAATCAAGTAATGCCATTCCATCTATTAATGAAAGGGTTTTTACTTTAACACCTGATAAGGAACTCCAATTAAATAAATTAGGTCTCCAAAGTTGAAGCCCAGTTATGAAATGTCGGAACAGAGTCAGACAGAAGAGGTCATAAAAGATACCACTGTCACATTGCACTATTGTGTGCACCACTAAAATCCCTCACCTGTACATTTGCAAATATTTTGAGAAGACACAAAATAAATTGGTTCTATAAATGGATGACTCAGTCCTTCATGATTCTGAACTTGTAGGACAGAGGAATTATGACTTAAATAAACCCAGAGGAACTGAAGAACAGAAAAAGGGACACACATGGGACTACTGCTTCTCTCAGCTCATGCCCAGGCATGCCAAGGAAACCTGAGCATTAGAAACATGGCTAATTTATACACAAATCTGTTCTTTCTCTTCAGAGATAGTTGTTCCTGGCTCCAACGTGTGTACTATCACTATAATACAGTAGATAAGACCATGGACTGTGTAGCCAGATTGCCTGAGTTTAAAATGAATGCCAGCTTTGGTACTTACTATCTGTGTAAACTTGGACAAGTAATTAAACACCTTAGGGCTACAATTATCTCATCTTTAAAATGAGGAACAGGAATTGTACCTGCCTCATGGGTTGTTTTGAAGATTTCATGAGTCAAATATGTGAAGAACTTAGAACAGGACTTGGAACACTGATAGCACCGTTTTTGTTGTTATTATAGCATATGTTATGACAGAGTGTGTCCCAATTTAAATGCATTAGTTGTATAATTTTTATCAAGTATAAGCACTTTTAGTGGGATAGTGCTTATCTGCTGATATTCCATTGGTCTTAAATTAACCTAATTGATCATTGCTATTATGCATTCATTAGGAATTCATAGCATGATAGAAGACTAAACAACACATGAAAATACTTTAACTCAGTTGTTGTAAGCATAATTATTTACTTTTCCAGGCTCCTTGAAAGATGCCAATTTGAAGGATTTCTTAATATGATAAACTGATAATAATAATATGCAATATAACTAAGACATTATTAAATATAAATTAAACTGCTGACTATTTTGTTCTGATTTGGAGGGGATTGTAAATAATTATTTATGGTACAAATTAATATATTTAAATCACCAACCATAATGGATACATTATAGCTCTGATACAAAACTTTATATTATCAGTATTTTGGAAACACAACCTCTCATTTCCTTAATTCCAAAACCTGGAATATAGACTGGAACAATCCTTAAAGATATATAAACACAACTTGATTATTTTAATAAAATTGCCAAAGGCAAGCAACTTTTTTAATTCCTGCTACAGTTGAACCTAAGGATGGATTTGACCTTGTTTTAACAAACTATTTTAGTTAACAAAGACATAAACTTAGTTATTATTTCCCAAATATTATAGTAAACTCTTGTAAATGTTGTTTAATGAGTAACTGGAGGAAGAATCTGTAATAAGACCTGGATCTTCTATTCATGTGGACTAAGATGGAACTACCATATGATCCAGAGATTCCAATTCTCGTTTTATATCCAAAGGAAATGAAATCAGGATCTCAAAAAGAGATAACAACACTCCCATGTTCATTTCAGTATTATTTACAAAGCCAAGACGTGGAAACATACTAAATGTGTATTAATTGATGAATTAATAAAGAAAATTGTATGTGTGTGTATACACACACAGAGACATACACATAATGGAATATTATTCAGTCGTGAAAAAGCAAATCCTGCCATTTGCAATAGCACAGATGAAAATGGAGGACATTATTCTCAGCAAAATAATTCAGAAGTAAAAAGACAAATACTGCATGAACTCATTTATACATGGAATCTACCATAGTTGAACTCAGAAGCAGAGAGTAGAATGGTGTTTACCAACAGGTGGGGGGAAAGGAAAATAGGTAGATATTGGTACAGGGGCACAAAATTTCACTTATTCAAGATGAATATATTCTGGAGATTAAATGTACAGCAATGTAACTATAGTTAACAATAATTTATTGTATACTTGATATTTGCTAGGAGAGTAGATGTTAATATTCTCACCACACACACACATACACACACAAAGAAAACAGTAACTATCTGAGATGATGGGTATGCTAATTAGCTTGATTGTGTTGATTATTTCACCATATATATCAAATCATCAAAATGTATACCTTATATTGATACCATGTTTAATTGTCAAATAGTCTTCATTTAAAAAATAAGAAAAAATGCAATGGTGATAAGTCCGCATGATATTGGCATTTTCACTCACACCCCTCATATAAATTCTTTTAGGTTAGCCTCTTTGCTGTTCTATGACAATATAATACCCTCATTTTTCCTCAAACTTCAGCCTAGGTTCATATCAGAATTTATTGCTTTTGGACAAAGGCTATTTTTTTATAAGACATATAGAGGAAAGAGTAGTTAAAACTTGTATTTTAAAATAAGTTATGAAGTTCAAAACAGAGCTCAGAGTGAATTCTTGATTATAAATCTGGGTAGAATTTCAGGTTTTAAATTTCATTTAGAAAGGCAGCAGCTCAATTTATCATTCCACTTTTTTCTTTTTCTAACCTTAGAGATCAAAATAACCTGAGGTCTTATTTTTTGGAGCAATCGAACCAAGTATAGTATGAAGTCGGGGGTGTGATTAGACTGAAAAAAATCATATGTGCAAGTGTTGGTTATGTTCATAACAAAGATTTGTGCCTATAAGGAAGGATTTAATTTATTTGAAAATGAATCCAGGTTGCTTAGTTGATCACAGTTGAAATTTTCCTTGAAGTATATGTAAACCCTATTTTTAGGTATATTAAAGAGAGCTGAGGGAAAATGTTTACTTTAATAATAATCTGCTAATTATTTTCCATTATTCTCTTTTCTGTATTTTTATAATCTGTCTCAAACACCATCACTTTGATTATAGGAACTATGTTTTATTCACTCCAAAATTACAACACAATGCCCTAAGCATAATAAATTCTACAAATGTTCAATAATGATGATAATCCAAAAGTCGTGGTTTACTGTTCTGGAATGATTTTAGACTTTTATGTGTCTTTGTGGTATAAACATAAATAAATAAATAGTATTCAATTTGGTATCAGAAAAAGAAAGTCATATATTTTCGTTATTGTTTGGTACTTCAAAAAGCAGAATAAGAATAATTTATTAATGTATTTTTTGAAAATAACAGTTCAAATGAATTTCTGTGAAGTTTATTCGGTGTGGTAAAAAGAATTTTCATTACAACATGAGGCCAGATTCCTACAATTGCTGTGATCTCCCACCTTGTTTACAATTGATTTCTAATGCATCAATTGAGGCATCATGAGATGAAGTTTTGAAAAGTATGTTATGAAAACACCCATAGGAGTCCAATTTATTCATCCACATCTCTAGTATCCGAATGATTTTTCTAAGTTAGTGTAATAGGCTTCTCTATGAATGATACATGCCAGAGATTCCCTTAGCAATTAGTACCCTCTCCAAACATTTTACATTACTCTTGGCTCTTCTACTCTGAAAAGTGTTTCAAAATATTTCTTGGAATCTTTCAAGTTTCCCTTCATATCATATCTGCTTCAGGCAACATGACTATTAAAGATAGGACTATAATAACATTGACATATATGTATACATATATACACACATGTTTTTAGAGTTTACTCTTATAGAATACTTTAGTATTTACTTAGAGGGAAATTAAAATAGCTCTTTTTTTTAATAAAATAAGGCTGACGACTTAACTACTCTACCCCCTAAAACCTGTAGCTATCAACAGTGATTCTAGACTTTATTTGTCTCAGGTAGGATAAAAGAATAATTAAATGTGCCCTAGTGTTTCTAATATTTTTTCCTCAGAAACTTATACTTTTATTCAATTCTTTTTTTTTAATCTTAGAAGCAAAAGATGTGTCCTTGTCTCTCTATCAGAGTATTGAGAAAATAACTTGCGCTTTCCTTCTCAATTCCAAACACTGATAAATATGTTTTGGTTTATCTACAGAATAAGCCAGGCAAATAGTTGTGCTGATAAGACATAATTGACATATTATTATTTCTGATTTGCTTTTACTGCCTTCAACCTGCTGTTTGTTAAGCAGACAAAAGATTGTTAGGTTGAAAGGACACTAACATTTTTGTGATTCACTGCAGCTGGTCACCAATTACCATCATAAAATGAAGAATATTAATTCACTTGCAAGACAGATTTGTAAAGAGCTTGCAAGTGAGTTTTGCCATCCCACAAGCCTCAGATTGTGAGTAATTGATGGAAACAGCACTGTGGAAATTACCAACAGGGAAGGCATTTACTACTTCACCCACTGCCAGCATTCCTTTTATGCCCTACACACATTTCAACAATATGATGCTTCATGGGATTTGGATGCAACCAAAGTATTTGTTAGGACATTTGAAAGGCAGGTGGCTAGTTGGCAAAATCATTGAAGCCATGTGATTGTTATAGATATACAGAGATAATATTTAAAAGCTGAGAAGGGAACAAATATTATACTAAGTTGCTAGGACCAGTTTCTTGTGCATGCTTATGTCTCAAGGCCTTATGCCTCAAGTGCCACATGCTGCCCAGGGAGTAGGGCTCTGTCCATTTCTTCAGAAGGATTACTTGCATTTTTGAAGCTCAAAGTCACTAAAAATGACACTAAAAATATAACTTTTTCAATTCACATAGTCTTCACATAATATTCACTTTTGAATTTATTTTATTTAATTTCAGAATTACCATGGGACTTTTGTCATCCTTTAGTGACAGCTGGTAAAGATTTCTATACAGACATTTAAAAAAGGGAAAAAGAAAATACACATGCACATTTTCTTTTTCTTGGTTGGTTGTATTAAATTCTGTAAGGTAATGAATAGGATATGAAAAATTCCAAGGAAAGATCGTTTGTGCAAAGCCACAAGGAAAACATTGCTTTTTTAAAATAGTAAGCAAATAGCTAATTTCTAGTGAACATTTATTGTATGGCAGATACAGTGATAATAGCTATTTAAATAGCTAATGCTATTTAATTCCCTCCTAAAAATGTAAATGCTACTTTACAAATAGCTTGACCAGATTCACCTAGTGCCAGAACTGAGATCCAAAACCAAATGACCTGGTCTCAGAGCCAGCTTTCCTAACCACAATCCCTATGTCATAGAACCGTGGAACAACACAGGATATTTAGGAGCAGATGCTATTTACTTTTCTTTGAATGTGTTTTTCAGAACAAAGCATTCATTGTAGTTTTGTTCCTGGAACCCAATTTATTAATGCAAGTAATATCAATAGCTGATATTAACTTTTTAAAATCAGCATTTTAATGAGGCTAGTTATGTACCATACTCTAACCGAAACACATGGAAGAATGAAATGTACTGAAATAAGAAATAAGTTATTTAAAAAATTTATTCCCACTAGCTGGTCACATCTTGGTTTTAATAAGCATCTGAATTGGTGATTTGAGCTCATATGCTGTTTAAAGTATAAATGGTATTTTTCTTTCTCTATTCAAATCCTGAATCCCTAGTTGAATTCTCACATATCTTTCTATTCCTATATACTCTTCTAAACAGCATTAAATCCATGCAATTCAATTAAACAAATATTGGAATTTCTTTCATTTTTTAACACACTCTTCTAAGCACAAGATGGGTAAAATATGGTCCTTAGCTTCAAGCAATTTAACATAATTATAGTTAGAGTTTCCCTTTCCACCTGCGTGAGCAAACTGTGCTTCAACTGGCTCAGTGAGGCAGACTTGCCTCCTGCCACCCGATCTTCAGTCGTGGACTCAGCCTTTTGTGTGCTCAATGCAATGGAAAAATATCTAATTCTAAGTTCAAATAGTATTCAAAAGATTACTGTTTTTATGCTATAAAAGATAATGACTTTAGATTTCAGAATTTGAGAAAATAACTTGAAACCATTTAGGCCTCCCTCCTTATTGTGTATCTAAGTACAAAAACATAGTATTTAACTCTTGGGATAACTAAAGTAGGAGTGGATTTTACATTAAGACTGTCTTGCTCTGTCTGGCAAAGCAGACTAGGAAATAATGTATTTTGTGACTCTGTGTCCACGCAGCTAGTTCCTTGAGTGTGTTCTCTATTTTTGTCCTCTCACTGAAAGTTGCTTTTTTCCTGAGGGGTAAGGATGGGGATAAAAAGGGTTCAGATACTACTTATGTGTTATTAGATTAAATGAGGAAATAAAATTGAGTAAGCCAATATTAATTATCTACTTTTACTTAGGCTTTTTTTTTTCAGGTTTTATGTGAGATAAGAACTACTCCAAAGGTAATATTAGAACATCAAGGAACACATTGTTTAGTCAGTGAAACAGAATATAAGCCTATGAAAAAGCAAAAGTAGTTCACTTTATTGAGCACATACAAGGTTCCAGGTGCTGTTCTAAATGCTTTGCCAGCGGTGTTTCATTGGATCATCATCATAACTAGACAAAAGAGTTATCACCATTATGATTTACATTTACAGAGAGGAGCCATACACAGAGAAGTTATGCAACTGGCCCAAGAATCACACCAGCAAATTATAGAGCTTGAATTATAATACAAATTGATACTAAAAGCGATGTCACCTGTACATAATTAGATGCATATGTCTACAGACAATATACACCAGCACCTAAGTAGTTGTCAAAAAAACATCTAGAGACAACATACATTTATAGGTCATGAATGTGGAGGCAACATATCTGGGCCCTGGCATTCAAACTTGAGGAACTATTCTAAGACTGTTCAGTTTTGAGTAATGGTCAGATATTGATAAAGTATCCTCTGGATATGAAGCCTCAGCTAGATTTTCCCTCACATGTAGTCTACCGATATACAATATTCATAGGATGATAAAGATACTATATATTAAAAAAAGAACATCATCCTAAAATATGTATTCTCCAGGCTTGATCATAAGTTGCAGAAAAGCAGAAATTTTCTGTTTTCCTTCTAAAAAGCCTGTCTCTTGAACCAAGTGGCCATGCATCAGAAGATGTTCCTGTAAAATGTCACTGGATGATCCATGAAAAGAAAACACTAATCAATTATAAAGATTTCAAAATATGCTGTTTAATCAAGACATATTGTAGTATGTTAAAAAACATTTCAATTCTACTGAAAGAGCAACAATTTATCCTTAAGTTATGGAACACTGAACAAAGTGAACAAATATAAATAGCAATGTATTATATCGTAACAATAGTATTATATCAGTTTAACTGTTAAATAAGGTGACAAAAGGGAAAATTTGTATGTTTATTAAAAGATACACTTAAACATTAAAAAATTGACTAACAGAAGATCATACCTAAGGAAGCCATGTGTGACGAATGACCACAACTAAGAGAGAATATTTCTAAATATAAAGGAAGATGTATACCTTTTATGGAACCTCATTTTCAGAAAAAAATGATGTCAGGAATTGGATCATGGAGATGATGATCAATCTTTCCTTACAATTCTTTTTCTTTTATCATGAATCTGCACAGGAAAAACTACAGGGCTCATTGACATGTATTTGCAATACACCCTATTCTTTTTTTTTTTTTTTAGAGTACAAAAGAGTAACATTTTATTTCTTTAAAAATCAGAAGCAAATATGGCAAAATAGTATGTGAAGAGTACAAGGGCATTTATATTATTATTTTTCTTTATATTTGAAATATTTTGTAATTAAAAAGAATTTTAATGGGAACACATGGTATAACAATCAAATAATAACATTAATTATTCACACCACAAAATGTACCAATAGCATATTAATTATTTAAGCCACAGAACTCATGTACATACATTAGAGCATGTGATAAATAAAAGAGTCAAAAATAAATTTTAAAATTTGCAACCTACTTTGGGAGGTTTTAAATTAAACCCTATTCTTTATCATTATTCAACTCTTCTATTGTTAATTCTATTTAAAAATCCACTAATCTTACTTTCTTTTCATAAATTTGATTTGACTGCAACTGACTTGGCACAAAGGACATTAGAACCCTAAATAAGTAACTTTCTTGTCATTATAAATGTTGTTGTTTGGGGATTCCTAAGGCTTTCAAACCTCACTAGAGGTTTATTTGCTATCTTTGTGAAATCTGACAGTGTAAGCTATTAATAAAAATAATGTTATACATATGTCTGCTTTGGCCCTGCAGAAATTAATATGCATTTATCAAACCTGTTGACAAATTTAATGACTAATAGAGGCATGTAGTAATCTGACACAAAGCACATATTTATTAAATATATATTGAATATAATGGAGACAGGAGTAGATTTTATGTGCCAGAAACTATGCTAGGACCTTATACCTGAATTACTTAGGATATGTTAGGGTGCAGTAATAAAGTAACCCAAGATTGCAATGGCATAATAAAATAGTTCATTTATCCCTCATAGAAAAGTCTAGAAATGAGTGTCGTGTGCAGTACAAGGTGGGCAAGGAGTTCTGTTCCCCAAGACCATTCAGAAGCTCAGGTTCTTTTTTGTCTTGTTGCACTGCCGTCTTCTGAATTATTGACATTTTCTGCACATGAAAGCTGGCTCCCAGCACCATGACCACATGTCAATTCCAGGGAAGGAGAAAAAGAGAGTGAGAGTCAAGTAGCTTCCTCAAGGAAAAGAGGTTAACAATTAGAAACCTTATTTCCATTCATAACCCATTGGCCATGTGAAGCTGCAAAGAAGCCTGGAAAATGTAATCTCTAGCTAAGACCCCATTAAAAGGGAAGAGAGAAGAATTGGGTGAAAATTTGAAGTCTGCCTAAAAACACATGAGCTTGTTATTTTCCCTTCAGTCTTTCTCATGGGGTATATTAATTATTCCTATTATCCTGAGAGACAGAGGTCAGAGGAGTCTGCCTCTTTGCTTGTTATGTGCTCAACAGTGGGATGCTTGCATACTTCTCTGCATGCTTTACTTATGCAAAGAGATGTTTCTTTTAATTACAAAAATATTCAAGCACTACTATGCACTTTCCCTTCATTAATTATGTTTTAGTGCAAACTAATGTGATATGAATGTTGCTTTCCAGCTACTTAATTTGTTTTTCAAGTTTGCTTTGAATTTATAACTTTTCTTTGTGTTGTTATAGTCTTCTTGATTAATTATTTTTGTTATTTTGCCTTCCTGTGTATTTTTATTTTAAAAGATATTTCATGGTAATACATTGAAAATTTCAGAGTGACTAAATCGAGCTCTAAAAAGACCCATGAGGGTGGTTCTTGTGGTATGTTCCTGGAGAGAATTCTGCCTGCTAAGGCTACGGTCCCCAACCCCCAGGGGCTGCAGACTGGTACTGGGCTGTGGCCTCTTAAGGACCTGGCCACAGAGCTCCATCTCTGCTGCCCCCGCCCCCCATCCATGGAAAAATTGTCTTCCATGAAACTTAGGAAGAGGGGGCACACAGCAGGAGAGGAGTGGAGGGCCAGTGGAGCAAAGCCACACCCCATCACTCCTATCATTTCCTGAGCTCTGCCTTCCCCTCCCACCCCCGACCCAGGTCTGTGGAAAAATTGTCTTCCATGAAACCGGTCCCTGGTGCCAAAAAATTTAGGATCCGCTGCTCTAAGGAATTAAGAAAGCCATAACCTTTTCACTACAGATGTGTTCCTTCATCTCTGCTACTGAAGATATCAAATAGAAACGTGGGGTTTTGCCTGAACAAAGGAGGAGGTTTGGGGCATTACCTGCTTTTATTACCATTCTCCACTCAGGTAACTGACATAAAAAGAAAATGTCTTCTTTTATTTCACTAACTTTATTTTGAATTTCAAAAATAGCTGGAAGTCATTAACAACATCAGTGAAACTGATTTAAATTTACTATTAGCATTATTAGTCTCCCAGTTTCCTAATGTACATTTTTGATAGCATACTCACTTAACCTCATTATTTCTTCCTTGAAGTGTCACCCTAGGAAATTGCCAGCTTTAAACAGCCACCTAAATTATTTTCCCAGCACACTATTTACTGTCTTCTCATATACCCTGAATAATTAAATATTTTATTTAAAAAAAACGAAAAAAAACACCTATAAACAACACAGTTTCAAGTGACATCTATTTATTGTTTCTTATTATTTAAATTTTGAATGGTCTAACTAATTGAACCTCTCTGGATTCTGGTAGCACTTCACCTAGAGAATCAGTTCTTGTGATGTGAACAATATTATACTTGGCATCAGAAGTCACATTTTTCAAACTCTGTGATGGATTATAGGAAATAGAAATAAGAACATAGTGCTGCCTCCAGAAACTCATAGAAGGCTCCCATGTTGTGAAATCCAATGGTCAGTTCTAAGCAGGTGTCCTTCTTTAACTGTCAGCTGCATTTGATGGTTGCTCACTACCTCTTCTTTGGTACATTTTCTTTATTTAGCTGTCAGGACAACACAGACTCTAGGTTTTCCTCTAATTTGTCAATTAATCCATCTAAGTCACATTTCCTAGCTTCTCTCCTCCTAAACTTCTTTTCTTTGGAGGGCTGAGTTCGGGGACCTCAACTCAACTCTATCTATTAACTCATTTGATGACCTCATGCAGACTTACGTCTGTAAGTATCAACTGTGCAATGTTTTACATCTCAAAATGTGTATCAACAGACCAGATTTCTCTATGGATCTTCAGATTAATTTATTCACTTGGACATCTAAAAGACAAAGCTGAACTTCTTTTATTTTCCACAAACATACTGTGGCCCAATTTTCTATAACTCAGTTTATCCTTACTTTGTAACTACATTTGCCTAGGCCAAACCTTGGCATTAACCTTGACTCTTCTCTTTTTTTTTTTTTTTTTCACATTCCCCTTCCAAATTGTTAAGAAATTATTTGGGTCTATCTTAAAAGTATGATTTATCATGTTCTGTCCACTTCTCATGACCTCCATGGCTAGCACCCTGGATGAGCATCTCTCATCCCTTTACTAAATTACTTCATCAACCTCTTAATGAGCCTCCCTAAATCAGATCATGTTATCCTTCTGTTTAAAATTTTTCAGTGGCTCCACTTTTTACTGAGTAATACAGTCTTTTTAATGAATACAAAACACTGCATGGGCTGTCTGACTCATGCCCACCATTGTTACCCTTCTCTCCTT
Source organism: Lemur catta (assembly GCF_020740605.2). Classification (NCBI taxonomy): domain Eukaryota; kingdom Metazoa; phylum Chordata; class Mammalia; order Primates; family Lemuridae; genus Lemur; species Lemur catta. Next base: position 17,433,748 of record NC_059149.1, on the reverse strand, counting down.
CCTTAGTATTCCCTTCCTGGTTTCATTTTTTCTTGTCCCTGGTATATACCAGGAGAGTTTCTGCATTAGGGTCTCTATACTGGCTCTTCTTGCTGTTAGAATTATTTCCCTCCAGATATCTGCATGGATTCCTTTGAGTCTCAGTTCTAATGTCATCCTCCCAATTGGGCTTGCCCTGACTAATCTCTTTAAAAATACAGTGGGCTCTATTCAACTGTCTCCCAAATTAATCCTGCTCTATTTCTTTCCTCCAAAGCATTTGTATATCATTTATGTTTTACTTGTGTTTATTATAGGTCTTCTATTAGAAAATACAAGCTTCACGATAATAGATATTTTTGGCTATTTTATTGTCAAATTAGTCTAAGTATGTAGAACAGTGTCTGGCACATAGTAGTTGCTTGATAAATATTTTTTGGCTATATGAAAAGGCATGAAGCTAGCCTTTGATCCAATGTGTAATAGATTATTTCCGTCTTACTGAAAAAATGGAAGCTCAAGGAGGTCTCTGGACTTCATAATTTTTATTTGCAAAAGAGACATGGTATTTATTTTATCTACCTTCTAAGGTTTTGAGATGGTAAAATAAGTCTATGTCTCTGAAAGTAATTTTTACATTTTGAAGTCCTACATACACACATACACAAACACACACACACACACACACACACACACACACACACACACACACAAGCATTACACAAACTTTACTGTTCTTCAACATGCACTGTCTTTTCCAGTCAGAGAGAAGCTTATAGAATTCTTCTCTGTTCTTTCTATCTCTATCTCTTCCTTCTGGCCTATACCCCTTTGCTTCTCAACCTAGCTAAATAGTACTCCTTGAAGTCTCAGCTAAAGCCATTTCCCTAACTGGACATTTTCCCTGAATTATCCACTCCACATTTATTTCTCTGTTCTCTGAAATTCAAGTGCATTTATGGTTAATACTGCAAAGCATAGAAACAAGAAGCCCTGGCTTTTTGCCAAAATACATTTCTGAAAACTGCGTCATAAAGCTCAACATTTTAAAGCAGATAAAATTTTCTGACCAAGGACATGGCTTCAATAAATTATAGCTATGACTAATGAAACATAATAAAAGTACAGATAAAAGAAACATGATTTAGAATAATAAAATGGTATTCCAAATATTATAAAATGGCATGAAGGTTGTATACACATTGATACTGTGTACAGTTGCAAAGAGCACATATAAATACAACTTTCTTGTATCATAAATTTGATTTAAAAAATGGATATGCTAAGTATGAACCCTTCTGTTAGCAATAATTAACACTTATTTTTTACTTTCTTGGTATTCAGAAAGGCTTTGGGAATAAAATTAAAAGCTAGCGAGGGAAGCTTAAACTGATACTTTCTTTCTCTCACAATTTAGTATTAACCAAAATTGCCCTATAATTCTTAGGACTGTGTTTCATGTTGCAATATTTTCTTTTCATAAGTATCTGGATTGCTTTTTTTGTTACTACAAAGCATGAAAGTCATTAAATTAAACTGAAGGAATGTGAAAAGTGGGAAATAAATGTCTGTGAAAGTAGCTGGGAGATAAGAGAGAGAAACTAAATGTTATCTGTGCTGTGCCTCTCCAACTAGATGTTTAAGTTCCTTGAAAACAGAACTGAAGTCATGCTGAAAAATACACAAAGGTAAGGGTTATGTAGTTTTGAAACAGCAAGCAATAAAATTTGAATTTTACTATTTTGAGATTTACAATGTCTTTTATTGATCATTGTTAAAGTTTTAAATTGAAATCTTGTTATATCTGATCTAAATTAAAGGTGTCCTGAAAAAAAATCAAATTACTTTATGTATTAGTGAATTCTCCCCACTGAGGTTATTTAATAAGAGAGGTTGGACAACACCCAGGCAGGGATGTTAAGATAATTTTCATGAATCATATAGGGTTTGCATTAGGTGATTTAATGTCTTGGACAACACTCATTTTATATTATTTTTACATTAAAAAAGAGCATTTTGTTGTTGTCTAAACCTACTTGCCAAATATAAAAATAGAATAAAGATCATGTATGTGGCAAGATTATAAGTTAGAGAACCTAAGTAGAGAAAATTGCGTTCCATGTTTATTTACATCTGTATAGTTACTGTGATCATCTTTGCATCAGTCTATTTCAGTTTTTTTCATGTTGCAGTCATGACCCATTGGTGGATCATGTAATCTCCATTGGTTGAGTTGTTACCAGAAATTATTTCAAAAGAAATATAATAAAGTGGAATAAAATAGGTGAGGATAGACTAGGATAGAATGGAATAGAATAGACGTGTGCACCATACATATATATGTAAATGTTTCTTTCATGTTGTGAGATAAAGTGCATTTCTTACTTCAAGTTGTAAAAAATATACCTGAAACACTAGTCTTGATTGCTATAACTGCTGCTTTATTTAAGAACATTTTCCCCAAACCTGATGCTTACAATTTTCTGTTTGAAGAATACCCAGGGAGCATACCACTTATTGTTTTCTTCAGAGGTGATGCTTAAAATCATTTTAATATCCATCATTTATGAAAGAAATGTATGAGGTTTTGTTCCTTGCTATATTCTTGACACGTGTTAAAAAAAGAATGTTAAAAGACTGTTAAAAGAAAATCCTTAGGCAAATTAAATTTAGCAAAGTATATTTAAGCAAAGAACTATTCATGAATTGGGTAAATCTTGGAGCCCTAAGGTGTAGCAGAGAGCTCTGCGTAGCAGTGTGACCAATGGGATTTTATAGGCCAGACACAAAAGCAAAGTAATCACCTGAGTGGCTACAGCTAGGCATCTGCCTTATTTGGGATTGAGCATGATGTGGTGAGTTGGCTGCCTGCAATTGGGTTAAATCTGGCTGTTTGTTATATTCCCAGGTTAGGTTTTTGTTTATTTGCATACTGAATTAGGTAGCACCTTGTTATGTAGAAACTCAAAATACGGAGACAAGCTCAGGCTAATGGCCACCTGCTTATTTATTTATTTTTACCCTTTTGTACCTTCTGGTTTATTTTTTATTGGTATAAATTTAAGGGGTACAAGTGCAGTTTTGTTACATGGATATATTGCATAGTGGTGAAGTCTGGGCTTATAGTATAACCATCACCGGAATAATGTATATTGTACCCATTAAGTAATTTCTCAGCCCTCATACCCTGGCTCTTTTCCACCCTTCTGGGGCTCCAACTGATATTATTCCACACTCTCCATCCATATGTACACATTAGTTAGCTCCCATTTATAAGTGAAACATGCAGTATTTCACTTTCTGATTTGAGTTGTTTGATGTAACATAATGGCCTTTAGTTCCATCCATGTTGCTCCAAAAGAAATTGCTTCATTATTTTTCATGGTTAAATAGTATTAACATACTGTTACTGTAGACAGTGTCCAAAGGTGAATATGGGCATAATGTTTATACTTTACTGTAATAATGATATCTATCTTTTTATTTATTTCAGAATATTATGGGGGTACAAATGCTTTGGTTACATACATTGCCTTTGCACCACTTGAGTCAGAGCTACAAGCATGCTCATCACCCAGACAGCATGCACCACACCCATTAGGTGTGAATATACCCATCCCCTCCTCCCCCCTCCCACCTGCCCAACACAAGATGAATGATACTTCCATATGTACACATAAGTGTTAATCAGTTAGTAACAATTTAATGGTGAGAACATGTGGTGCTTTTTTTTCCATTCTTGTGAAACTTCACTTAGTAGAATGGGCTCCAGCTCTATCCAGGATAATATAAGAGGTGCTAATTCAACATTCTTTTTTGTAGTTGAGTAGTATTCCATGGTATACATATACCATATTTTATTAATCTGCTCATGGATTGATGGACACTTGGGTTGTTTCCACATCTTTGCAATTGTGAATTGTGTTGCCATAAACATTCGAGTGCAGATGTCTTTATTATAAAATGTCTTTTTTTCCTGTGGGTAAATACCCAGTAATGGGATTGCTGGATCAAATGGTAGTTCTACTTTTAGTTCTTTAAAGTATCTACACATTACTTTTCATAGAGGTTGGACTAAATTGCAATCCCGCCAGCACTGTATGACTGTTTGTATTTCTCCATATCTATACCAACATTTGTTGTTTGGGGACTTTTTGATATGAGCCCATCTCAATGAAGTTAGGTGATATCTCATTGATTTTCATTTCCCTGATGATTAGAGATGTTGAGCAATGTTTCACATGTTCATTGGCCATTATTCTGTCTTCTTTTGAAAGGTTTCTGTTATGTCTTTTGCCCACTTTTTAATGGGGTTGTTTGATTTTTTTTCTTGCTGATTTTCCTGAGTTCTATATAGATTCTAGTTATCAGCCCTTTATTGAATGTGTAGCATGAAAATATTTTCTCCCATTCTATAGGTTGTCTATTCACTCTAATGATAGTTTCCTTGGCTATACAGAAGCTTTTAAAGTCAATCAGTTCCCATTTATTTATTTTTGTTGCTGCTGTGATTGCCTTTGGGGTCTTCTTCATAAAATTCTTTGCCTAGGCCAATGTCTATAACAGTTTTCCCAACATTTTTTTCTAGAATTCTTTATGGTTTCATGCCTTAGGTTTAAGTCTGTTACCCATTGTGAGTTGATTTTTGTGAGAAGTGAGAGGTGTGGATCCTGTTTCAGTCTTCTATGTGTGGCTATCCAATTTTCCCAGCACCATTTATTCAATAAGGATTCTTTTCACCAGTGTATATTTTTGTCTGTTTTGTCAAAGATCAGATGACAATTTGAGGATGGTTTTATATGTGGGTTCTCAGTCCTGTTCCATTGATTGGTCTATGTGTCTGTTCTTATGACAGTACCATGCTGTTTTGGTTACTATGGCCTTGTAGTATAGCTTGAAGTCTGGTAAATTGATGCCTCCCAATTTGTTCTTTTTTCCAAAGGTTGCTTTGGCTATACGGGATCTTCTCTGGTTCCATACGAAGCATCAAATTATTTTTTTCTACATCTGCAAAAAATGATATTGGTATTTTAATAAGGATTGCATTGAATCTGTAGATCACTTTGGGTAGTATAGACATTTTAACATTATCGGTTCTGCCAATTCATGAGCATGGTATGGTTTTCCATCTGTTTACATGCTCTGCAATTTCTTTTCTCTGTGCTTCATAGTTCTCCCTATATAGATCTCTCACCTCCTTTGTTAAATATATTCCTATGTATTTTATTTTCTTTGATGCTATTGTGAAAGATATTGCATCTTTGATTTGGTCCTCAGCTTGACTGCTATTGGCATATATAAATGCTTCTAATTTCTGTGCATTGATTTTGTAGCCTGAGACTTTGCTGAATTCATTTATTAATTCAGGAGTCTCTTTGTTGAGTCTTTAGGGTTTTCATGATATCATATTGTCAGGAAAGAGTGATAGTTTGTGATAGTTTGACCTCTTTTTTCCCCATTTGGATACTCTTGATTTCCTTCTCTTGTCTGATTGCTCTGATATTGACTTCTAGCACTATATTGAATAGAAGTGGTGATAGACAATGCTTTCAGTTTTTTCCAGTTCCGTGTGATGTTGGCTGTGGGTTTGTTGCATAAGGTTTTAATAATTTGGGGGTATGTCCAATCTATGCCTATTTTGTTAAGAGTTCTTACCATAAAAGTGTGCTGAATTTTGTCAAATGCCTTTTCAGTGTCTATTGAGAGGATTGTATGGTATTTGTTTTTGTTTTTGCTTTTATTTATATGGTAAATTATATTTACAGATTTGCATATGTTGAACCATCTTTGCATCTCTGGGATGCAGATCAATTTTCAATGATTTTTTATATTACGTTAAACAGCCTCAAAATGCAGTATTAAAAAAGTTAATACAAGTTTTTCTTAGAAAATTTATACTCACATAAAGTGATGAAAAGTTTAATGAGTGGGTCATTTAACATTTTAGTGTTCAACATTAGATGTGACTAATATCATTCTTATTTATTTCTTCACATATTTTATTATTCATTTTTCTTAGTTTATTAGATGCTGTAGGCTTCAACTGTGTCCCCCACCACTTATTTTCTTAACTCTTTTACCAAAAATTCTCTTCTCTTAATTCTTCTCTCTTATATATACACATTTTCCCTTTATAGGGCCCCTTCTTTTTTTTTTTTTTTTTCCAAGCCTTTTCTAACTCTACTTACAAACCATCAATTCAAAAATGAAATGCAACCAAAGGTTTTTGGAAACAGTGTAGAACTTGAATTTTGAGGAGTCGAGCTACCATTCACAAAAGAAGGATATTTCAAATATTCTCTAGTAGATATATACTGGAAGATAGCCACAAATATTTTTCTGAATAAAATGATGTTAATTATACCTATACCAAAGTAAACATTAAAGAGACATATCATGCAATTTCAAAGAATACTTTCATGTCATTTCTTAACCTGACATTCTTATTGCAGCAAATGTACAAAGATTGGCTCGTTATTCTGTAAATTAATTGAATTCCTTCTTGGGAAATTAACTTGTTTTATTTTCCAAATAGCTGAGATCTTCTAAAACATGACTTCCCTTTAAAGGATCTAGACACTGCTCAATTTAAAATATGACACCATTAAAAAAAAAAGTCATGTAGTAATAAGAGAAGTATGTTTTTTTAAAACCAGCTTAAAAGCTGTTTGTTGTCTAATGGAGTAGAAGTTACTAAGGTCAACAAATGTCTAGACAAGTCTGGCATAATATATGCCCACTCATTATTGTCTAATTATATTCTTTTGACAACAGACAGCATTTGTCAGAGTATTAATTCAAATAAGAGTTTTGGCTATCAAGAAGTTTTGATTTGAAATGTAATTGAATGAGACCTGATTAAAGTCTGACTTTCCTGGCCCCAGTGTTTGCAGGTTGGCTATTCCCATTTATCAGCCCTATCACTCCATAAGGTTCTTAGCTGTACCAAGTGATTGGTGAACAAGGACAACAGCAACAAAAGCAGAATACATTGTATGGATTTATTTCAACACTATTGTTTAATGGCTGTGTTTAATGTGACCTATATGGAAAATGAGGACTCTGAATAAAAAGGTATTACTAATAAAAAAAGATATATATATATAAATGGAAAAATATAACAATGTTTACTATTTCAATTCATGAACAGACATATGTTCATGTTAGAAATTTTGGTTTAAATGTTTTTTCTTGTGTTTTGGGGGAGTGAGTTTTATAAATTTATATACAGAGAAAATATGTGCTTCAATTTTTATTTCTTGTATTTTGCTATGTTGTTTACAAAATACATTAGTGTTTTGGGGTTGTTTTGGAGATTTAATTCATTTTTAGTTCAAAAGGTTCAAGTTTTTCTCATCAGTTTCTTGACAGCACATTTAATTTAGCTGCAAACATTAGGAAAGTAGTTTTGAATGACACAATGTAATGTAATTTAATCTGAAGGAATAAATCTAGTGTTTATTACATAACTCACTGTATGTTTTCAAATGAGTTTTGGTGACCTGTACTCACTGAAGGCAGTGGCTGAACTAACATAGTATAAACAATCAGTTTGGTTAAAAAACATGAAGCTGTCAATGTCATTAACAAGTCATTCAGTTAATTGTTTTGTGGCAAGAGAACATCTGCTAGCTTCTGATATTTTTTACTTTCTACTGGTTTTGATAGCCTCAATTTATACCATGTAAATAATATGAATTGGTTGCCATTTCAGGCTAGATTTTTATTCCTAGAAAAGAATAACCAACTTCATTAGACTCCTGCTCAACCCTCACACCTAACCCTTTCCATTTATAACTCTAAATCTGTGAAATTTACAAAATGATTCCAGTATGCTTTGTTTAGATTTTATCATTGATCACTGATATCTTATCTTTCCTATAGTCAATTGCACATTAAATGACTTCACCTTTAACTTCCTAATCTCTCTCTGTGCTTGGCCTTTTTGAAGAATACTGGCTTTCTGGATATGTTTAGTAGTTGGTTTAAGACTAGCTTTTTTATTTCCTCATATTAGGGAGTAATGCTTACTTTTATTTTTCCCTTGACCTAGTTTCATAATTAAGTTTAGGTTTTAAATGGGTATTTTAAAAGTTTATCAAAGCTATTGTATTCTATTTTGCTATTTTCTCTTACACATTCAAACATTATCTTCTCTTGGAATGTAATTATTTTAAGAGTGGTTTTCATACCATTTATGTGATCTAATAGAGTATACCCTTGCAAATTCTGCATGCACTGTGATTCAGGAGGCTTTGTTTTTAATGTTTGGAGATATCAAGAAAGAATTTATCAGCTATATCTGTTATAATCTACCTGCTATACAAATGACGCACAAAATACTATTTGCTAGAGTATATCATCATAAACTTGTTGTTCAATACATTTCAATTCAAGCTACTTGAATTTCATGGTCCTAAAGGAAAATGATGTATAACTTTTATCCAAAGAGACAATATTATGCCATGATATTTATCATTTCTTTTGTTAATAATCTACCTAAGAAATGTTCTGATTACACACTCATAAACTTACTAGTTTCATCTAACTCAATAAAATAGAAATAGTAGATTTCTGTTTTATACTACATTATACTTTTTTCTGTGTTATGAAAAAAAAATCTCTAGGCTGGAATAGCAATGTGCATTAAATCCTAAAAATTTATGTTTTAGTTAAAACATTATAAAAACTCTTCTGTGACCTCTTAGTAATATCCTCTAAGGCTTTGTGGAGGGCCATATTCAGCTTGCATACTCCCAGCAAGTTCACTCTCTCTGGGTGCCAGGTAGGGTGCTCATAGGGTGCAGGGCACAATGTGTAGGCTCTCTCTGCTGGTGCCCTACTATCCCAATGAATGAACATTTTCCCCCAGATCAAGAAGGATTTTTTTCTTTTAAAAATCTTCTCCCTGTCATCTTTGAAACATAAACTTGTCCTCATAAAAATATCTAGATGTTTTTTCAATTCTGTTACTTTTGGGGCAAAAAAAAAAAAAAATTCTAAGTTGTGACTAACCCAAACTTTGTAGCTGTAACTCCTAAAACCTCTTTTCCTAACAGAGGACAAATAAAAAAGAAAAGCTCCACTCTTGGATATGAAAACAAAAGTTTTCACAGCTCATGTTTTTTCAAAATTCTAATTTGAAGCCTCAAAACTGAATATTGCTGGAGTTTTTTTTTTTGTTGTTGTTGTTGTTTTGTTTTGTTTTTTAGTGCCTTATTCCTTCCCTCTCTTAAAAAAAATGGATGCCTTGCCCTAGAGGAGCAAGAATTACCAAGAATTTTTATAAATTCCAAATAATTTATAATATTTAAATATCTGACTTACATGTATTTTGCATAGTACAAATAATATCTATGTTTTATTACATTGGCTCATGAGTGGCATACTTTGCATCAAAAACATGTTTTCTACTCATTTAATGACTATATAGTAATCTATTGTGTTGATATGCCATGTTTTATTAAACAGTACCCCTAACATAGATTTGGACTTTTTCTAATCTTTTGGTAGCATAGGTGATATGAGAACTTCAGCTACATATGGAAACATTTCTTTATGAACATTATTGCACAAATAAATTTTATGGCAATTCTTTTCTGTAGTAGAGGATTGAAGGTGCTATCAAGAAAAGAATGTTTCCATTAGCATTTGAAAGAGTATTAAGCTGAAAACACTTTTTTTCAGCAAAGGACAAAACAAATTACCCAAATTTAATGTATGACTCTTCATTAATTCATGGTAATTTTATTAATTTATGACTATTTATTTTGTAACTTTTAGCATAGAGACCAATAAAATGGAATTTAAAGCAACTCTGAAATATCACTATTCCCAGAAACAATTTTTAGAAAGCAGTGATATCCATAAGTGGTATTTTCCCCTAGAAACAGTTCCCCAATAATATATCTCAGGCATGCACATACACAGATGGATCCATACAAACTTACTTAAACTCTCCATTTGAGATGGTGAAGATTATTTTCCAAGGGAAAAAAATGACAGACATGTTAATGGATCAAATATAAAGATATTTGAAAGTAACAGGTGGATGATTCAGTGTTGAGATACAGCATGGTAAGCTTTTTTTTAATTTTTAATTATTATTGGAACATAATAGTTGTATATCTTTGTGTAGGGTACATGTGATGTTTTGATACTGGCATATAATGTCAATTAATCAATTCAGGGTAATGAGGGTATCCATCACCTCAGGTATTTAAGATTTCTTTGTCTTAGGAACATTCAAATTCCACTATTTTAGTTATTTTAAAATATATCCTAATCAACATTATTATTTTTGAGTCACAGATTTTTAAATGAGAAATATATTATTATAAAAGAGTGAAAAAGATGGACAATCTTGGATCTCTATTCAACTGTTGATTATTATTTTGCTATTTTTAAGTAAAAGATTTCTTTTTTGATTTGTGCTTACTTTTTAATTATTAAAAATACATTTAAGTGGCTAAGAATGTCAAACCAATAATCATATTTAATTTTTAAAAGGAGGAATTAATATGAAGGTTTAGATGTATATAGTAAAAACTGCTGGGTTGTAATTCCATAAATATTGTATGAATATTTGATTATAACTCTCTTGTGTTCTTCTCTTCCATTTTACAATTCAATTTCTAAAGATGAAGTCTGTGTATTCACTATGTGTGCTTGTGAACATTTAACTCTCCTATTAATTCCTTCACATTTGAATCTTCCCTTTCCTTGAGGCAATGTCTGTGTAGTATAATGTCTTATAACACATGTATCTTTTTTTTTTTAATTTGTGAAACTCATTTTTTGCCTTATATCACCATCATTTCTATGCACCCTGTAGTGGAGGCAAAACTTTACCTCTCTACCCTCTTAGGGTCCCAGCTGGCCCTGAGAATTAAATTGACCTAAGATAGATTAATAATAGAAAAGCATACAAAATTAAAATAAGTTTTATGTGACACAGGAGTCCTCATAAGGAAATTAAAAGCCAAAGAAATGGCAAAACCTACATGCTTTTTTGTTAGGTCAATCAAAGAGAAAAGTATCTAAATTATATGTGGAACCTAAAGGAAGATAAAAATTTTTATTCTAAGAATATATGTTTGTACAGAATTCTCTTGGTTATGATTCCCCATCAAAGAATATTTCCTTTCTCTTGGTACAGGGAGGGCATCTTTCACAGGAGAAATTTTATCTCCTGTTTTCAAGAAGAAAAAGGGAGATTAGAATACCCTTCTTGCATGTGCTGTTTTTCAAGAGTCTTTAGCTCAAGGTCATCCTTGTACCAAAGTGACATATTTTGGGGCCACATATTCTGCCACCCTTCAAACTTTACTTCCTACTTAAAAGACTGGTCCCTGCCTTGCAGTCAGAAACTTGTCTTCCTTGTTGTGTATTTCTAGCAGGACCTATGTCAGTAATTTAAACCTAGTAGACCCTCAATGAATAGCAATTGAATTAAATAAAATTGTAGCAGCTGAAATCCCCAGTGTGGGCAGACCTATAACTTAAAGACCAAAAAGTTATCAATTTAATAAATTTTTTGTTTAATTTGAGCTTATTCACTCTAACTCATTAAACAAATTAGGTTGCTCAGAGCTGTCCTACTCATATGTAAAAAAATAACAAGATAATTGATAACCGCTTCACATTATCCTGCTGTATTATTTTCACCTTTGAATATTTCCCCTATTGTGCGACTTAAGGAGAAAGGAAAGATGTATAGGAACCACTGGTCTCTGAGAAAGCACGTTTATCACATCTTAGGAACCACGTTTAGCTCTAGCTTCAGCTCTAGGTTTTAGAATCATGTATCAGAAATAATGGTTTTTAAAGTGCTGAATATCAGAACACCATTCTTACTATAACTATGAACCTCATAGAGCCTTGATAATGGAAGAAATATAGCTTCATATCTTCAATTAAATTTTTCCTGCAGCACTTTTTCATGCAGTACTTTCCATCATGCCAGGAAGCCTAATTTAATTAAGACTTCTTCCAAGAAATTATATTACTTACCTAACATCTTCTTTTCATGGATTTTTGAAGTGACTTATGGTGACAGATATTATTCCTTGGAAATTCAGTTCATATTATTTGGTACTGTGCCAAGGCAATTTTCAACCAAGAAACTAATTTATTTTATTATAATACCAGCCTTGACACTACATAATGTAAAAATAAGGGAATAAATAAGCAACCAAATAAACCAAATATTACCATAGGCAAAAATTCTGTTTATTCTTAAATATTAATAAAAGTGGATTTCCATATTATCACAGTCTCAAATAGAATCTATATTTAGCTAAAGATAACCATTAAGATCTTCAAATCGTCTTCCCTAAAAATAACATGATACTTAATTAAAAAACATTTCATAATAGAAACAAATATTTGATTGCTTCCTTATGCAACACATATGAAACAACATCGGTAAAGAATCTTGCATCATCATAATGAATTTTAGGGGTGGAATTGTTTGCTCTGTTTTTTTTTCCTACTATTTAGTCACTGAAGTCTAATTTCATCTAAATTATCCTAAGAATCCAATTATTATATTAGAGTTTTAATGATCTTAGGAAAGGTTGGATCTTCTTTTTGTAATTTTTTCCCAAGACTTTAAAATGATATGCTTGTGGTTTCATGTCATAGGTTTAAGTCTGTTATCCATCATGAGTTGATTTTTGTGAGAGGGACATGAAAGCTTAAGAATTCTGGAAGGAAATGTTAGGAAAATTCTTATAGACATCAGCCTAGGCAAAGAATTTATGAAGAAGCCAAAAACAATCACAGCAGCAACAAAAATAAATAAAGGGAAACTGATTGACTTTAAAAGCTTCTGCACAGTCAAGGAAACTATCATTAGAGTGAACAGACAACCTACAGAATGGGAGATAATATTCTCATGCTACACATCCAATAAAGGGCTGATAACTAGAATCTATATAGAACTCAGGAAAATCAGCAAGAAAAAAATCAAACAACCCCATTAAAAAGTGGGCAAAAGACATGAACAGAAACTTTGCAAAAGAAGACAGAATAATAGCCAGCAAACATATAAAAAATTACTCAACATCTCTAATCATCAGGAAAATGCAAATCAAAACCACAATGAGATATCACCTAACTCCAGTGAGAATGGCTTTTCTCAAAACAAAAAACAAGAAATGCTGGCGTGGATGTGGAGAGATAGGAACACTCTTACACTGCTGGTGGGACTGCAAATTAGTACAACCTCTGTGGAAAGTAATTTGGAGATACCTCAAGAAACTAAAAATAGAAATACCATTTGATCTAGCAATCCCACTACTAGGTATCTACCCAATGAGGAAAAATACATATTACAGTAAAGACATCTGCACTTGAATGTATATGGCAGCACAATTCACAATTGCAAAGATGTGTAAACAATCCAAGTGTCTATCAATACATGAGTGGATTAATAAAATGTGGTATATATATACCATGGAATACTACTCAACCTTAAAAAACAGTGCTAAACTAGCACCTCTTATATTATACTAGTTGGAGCCAGAGCCCATTCTTCCAAGTGAAATATCACAAGAATGGTAAAACAAGCACCACCCGTACTTGCCATCAAATTGGTACTAACTGATCAACACTTAGGTGCTCACATGGAAGTAATATTCATTGGATGCCAGACAGGTGGGAGGGTGATGGTGGGGGTGGGTAAGCTCACAACTAATGGGTGCAGAATGCACTGTATGGGGGGAGGGCACACTTGTAGCTCTGGCTTGGGAGATGCAAAGGGCATTATATATAACCAAAATGTTTGTATCCCCATAATATTCTGAAATTTTTAAAAAAAGAAAGAAAAGAAAGAAATTGGAAAAAAAAGAAATTATCGAAGTTGTCAAGGTCATGAATGAAAACACTGAGGAAGTGCCCCAAATTGGAGGAGAATTAGGAGACGTGACAACTAACTTCAATGTATGATTCTCATTGGATCCTGAGCCCAAACCAACTTTGACAGGGCAATTGGTGAAATGTAAATAAATTTAGCAGATTAGTTATAAGTATCATATCATTGAGTTCCTAGTTTTGATCATTTTACTGCTATCAATGGTGATATCATTTGGGAAAGCTGGGTGAAATTTACATAGGAATTATTTGTAGTAATTTAACATTTTTGGTAAATATTAACTTATTTAAAATTGCAAATGAAAATTTCAAAAATAAATATAAAATTATCAAAAAATGATACGCTTGCATTTACCACATTTTTAAAAGAAGCCTCAAATAAAGCACTGTAAGTTGAATGAATTTACAGAAAGCTGTATTCATAGGTTATTTTCATTCCACCTTATGGAGAATTTTCACTTCATTTTAAAAAATCAGTCCTTTAGAGGCTTTTTATTATAATTATCTTTTTGTTGTGTTCAAATTACTCAAGTAACAAAGGAGTAAGGATATGCTTTTCCTGTTGAAAACAATGACACTGTGATCTTAGTTCTCAGTCTTAGAATTATATAACAATTCTATTATTCTTTGAAAACTCAGAAAGCTGGTTTTGTCTCATAACAGGAACAATTACTCTTTTACAAGCAGCCTGGTCAGATTTTTAACTACAATTAAAAAAATGTTTTAGAATAATGCTCTGAAATCTTTTCGCTAATATTTTGCAAATACATTTTAAGAGATTATACTGAGTACATAGGTATAGTTTGTATTAGGTTATTACGTATGAAATGTCTGATTTCCTTAAGTACTACGTTGATATCTCTGATATGTCACTTTGACACTTCTTGTTTTATTTTTATTATGAAGGTACATCCTCAGTCTTTCAAACACACATTGTGGCTTGTGATTATCCTTCAAGTTTTTTTAAAGCAATTTTTGTGAAACCATGGATAAGCAAAAAATTCATGTTATATTTGAATATTAGTACTGTCCTGGAACGAATGCCACACAAACAGCTCGAAATACCAACAGAATGTTTGGGAAGGATGTGGCTAATCAATGCACAGTATGTTGATGGTTTGAGAAGTTTTGTTCTGGTGATGTTAATCTTCAAAATAAGCCACATGAGTGACCTGAGACCAAGGTGGATAATGATAAGCTGAAAACTGTAGTGGAAGTGAATCCATATCAATCTATATGTAAATTAGCAGCAAGGTTTGATGTCACTATTCCACTAATATTGGACCATTTGAAACAAATTGGCAAGGTAAAGAAGCTGGATAGATGGGTTTCACATGAATTAAATGCACATCAGAAGAGAAATCGTCTGGAAGGTTGACTTTCTTTGCTGCCATGACATAAAGACGAACTATTTCTACACTGTATTGTTATGTGTGATGAACTGGGTTCTTTTTGACAATCTCAAGTATTTGGTTGCAAAATGGTTGGATAAAGTGCCAAGCACACTCCAAAACCGAATATTCATCAAAAAAAGTTAATGGTGTCTGGTGGTCCAGCGCTGGTATTATCCACTATAGCTTCATGAAACCTAGTTAATTGATTACAGCAGATGTCTACTCCAACCCAATTGGACAAAATGATGAGGATGCTTGTGATTAAGCAGCTGAGATGGGTCAATAGAGACAGACTGACTCATTCTCTTGCAAGATAGCACTTGACCACATGTTGCACAAACAACGCTGCTCAAACTACAGCAGCTGAACTTGAAAGCTCTCTGTCAGCCTCCATATTCAACAGACCTTGTACCAACTGACCCCCACTTCTTTCAGGCTTTGAACTACTTCTTGCAAGGAAAAATATTCAATTCTCCACAAGCTGTGGAAAACGCCTTTCATGATTTCATCACCACTTGCTCTCCAAGCTTCTTCGCTGCTGGCATAAACAAATTACTGTTAACATGGCAAAACTGTGTCGATGGTTTAGGAGTGTACTTTCATTAACTGCGCCGCTTCGTGTTTGAGATATAAGACATTACACTTTTGATTCAAAATCGGACATTTCATATTTAATGACCTGATATATGTGGTTCCATCTGTCAGTGTTAACATAATGATCCAGAGGAACCTGAAAAGCTTGTTCTCATGGACACTTTTCATTTTCCATTTATCTTTTCTCGATCGTGTAGATCCCACAAGTTGAAATCAATAATACTTTCCAATTATTTTATAATTGTCACTTTATTTCTCTACCCTGTGCATTTTGCTGGGACTCACTGTTCAGATAGTTAATTGAAATTGTTGTCAATTTGGGCAGCATTCAAGAGTGCATGTGGTTGATAGCAGCTGCCAAATTTTCCTGCATAAATGTTATGAAGAATCAATGTACCATAATGGAAGGAAAATGATGTCTCCTTTTGAAAATGGATTATTTTAAATCAGGACATAAACTATTACTGAATTATCCAATTAATTGAATTTATAGTACAGAAGATGAAGTTCATCACAAATCTTGAAAAAGATTTCATGAAAGTTATATTAAACAATGATGATCCTGGCACAGAGGTAAAAATATCAATGCTAGAAATTTATAATTTGAAGGACAATTAACAAGTTGGCAACCAAAGGAGACCAAGTGTATGTTGATGATCATTGGGAAAGTCAAGAGACTAAATTTGCTTTGTATATATGTATACATTTAAAGTTGTTTTCCACCTCCAAAAGAAGTCCATAAGATAGAATTTATTATCTTTATTTTGCAGACAAAAAAAAATGAGAACCAGACACAGTCAATGAATAGAGGAGTTAATGTTTAAATCTAAAACTGGTGGACAAGCGTGTCCCCATGGGTGTTCCCATTTCAATATTCATATCATAAATATGAAAATAGTATCATGTATTACTAGAAGTGATAATATTAACATCAGACATTGAGTTATTGGGCAATTTACCTAATATCTCTAATATGTAATAGTCTCAACTATAATAACATTATAAATAATCAAACAAAAACCCATCACCATCACTAATGATAGCAAGGACAGCAACATTAAATAAATCTCATTGTAGGGTTTCTTCTTATTCATTCCTCCACAAACATGTATTTAGCACTTACCATATGCCAGACACTTTGCTATATACTGTGGTGAATAAAATATCTGTGGACCTTTCAATTCAGAATTTTAGTCTAGTAGGGGAAAACAATAAACAAACAAACATATTTTAAATGCAATTTCTGGGACAACTATGACAAAACAAACTGTTATGAAAGAGAGAAAGGGTACATGAGGCTGATTTAGTTGATGTAGTCATGTAACTCTTGGCATTTACATTGATACCTGAAGACCTAGAAAGATGAGGTGCACATATAGTAGTAACATTCACTGGGTGTTGGGCAGGTTGGGAGGGGAGAAGGGGGTGGGTATATTCACACCTAATAGGTGTGGTGCTCACCATCTGGGGGATGGACACGCTTGAAGCTCTGACTCCGGTGGGGCAAAGGCAATATATGTAACCTAAACATTTGTATCCCTGTAATATGCTGAAAATTAAAAAAAAAAAAAAGAACAGGTAGTGAAAATAGCATGAGCTGAGTCCGTGAGATAAAGCCCTTTGTGTTGTTGAGGAGCTAACTATAAGATCAATTTGACTAGAATGGATCTAGAAGTAAAATAAGACATGTAATAGGAAACCATTGTTTAATATGGAGCAAGAAACTAGCATAATCAATATATATGTACGATAAAAGCAAATCAAATTTTCTGTTAGATAAGGAATGGATTGGAGGGGATGGGGCAATGTATAAAGGAGGCGGCTTGTAAGGAGGCTATTTTAGCACTATTAAGGCATGATTATACGCTACACCTAAGTGGTAATAGAAAAGCTGGAGAAAAATGGATGTATCAGTGACATATTTTAAAGGTACAATTGGCAAGACATTGATAAATTAGATGTGGTACTAATGTAGAGGAAAAGTACAAAGAATAAGTGTCAGGTTTCTGGCATATTATTAGGCTTATAAAAATAGTAATTTTTTACTTATTTATAAAGAGTGTAAAATAACATAGAATTAGGAGACAACATTTATTTCATCTTACCATTGTCAGCACAGAGATCTGTCTTACTCATTCATCCATTAATTCATTCTTTTTTATTTGCTACATAAGATATCAGTATGCTTTCTAATTTGAATATTCTTCACTCCTATTCCTCAAAATGACCATATTACATAGTTCCTAAAGAAACATTAACTATGTCTGCAAATATGACATTAAGTCAATTATTTCTATGAAGGTTTCCCTTTGATAATAAACATGGTGTGTGGAAATCTATAATTTACCAGGTGTTTTTGTTTCCAATGGAGTCAGCATACGTTTGTTACTTTTGGATTTTAAATTTCAAGAAAAACCTTTTCCAGGGCAAGTAGCTGAATATTCTTCTGCTGAATCTTTTTGACAAGTTAATTGGAGCCAGAGTATAGCTCAAAATCAAGAGATTAAAAACAAAACATCAAGCAAAGTTAGAGACAGAAAATGGACTCAAATTACTGAGTTTATGTTCAATACCAGAGAGCAAAATTGGGGATAAAAGCAAACAATTAATGGTCATAATCACATTAATTAATATTTCTAACAGTGAAAACAAAGCACTTTGACATTTCTTATTAATTTGCTTCCTGTGGTCACTGCTACTGAGAGGTCTATTTGGAGATCAAAGGTAGATCTTACTCTGAAATAAGGAGGTGGTAGAAGGCTGTGGAGTCAAACAATGATTTTGAATTTCCATTTTTTCCTTTGTAAAATGACAATTTCTTGTTTGACATCAAGAGTCACATCAAAATATATTTAAGTAATATTTAAATAATTCTCTCTTGGTTATTTTTTTTTCTTTCCTGAAAAGCTGTTGTAAAAGTCTCCCCTTAGAATAGTTTAATACTAGACACAGCACTATGAACTGTGACATTCTATTACTTTGACAATAGTATCCTGGAGGAATGATGATCCTTTTAGAGGTCTATTATCACTTCATCGCAACATGTAGTAAACAAGGCTTCTAAAAGTCAATGTACATCCTTAGAGTTTATTGTACCTGACATGACACTCATCTGGCAAGAATATGGCTATATCTTAATAATTAAAATGACTGCATATTTCAAGCTCTAGTGCACAGATTAAAAAACAACAACAACAACTCATAGCTTATGTATTGTCACCCCACTCTCTTGTATGCCCATGGCAGACATCAATAATTGATCTTGGCATACTTCCCTGCTGAGTCTACACTAGGCCTCACAATTCCTCTCAAAAAAGAACATTCTGTGCAGCTACGGACAATCGATTGAGGTTGCTGATGGAATGCAAGTGATTTGTCGTTTCTCTTCCATAAGAGTCGATTTGTACCTTGCTTAATACAGAAAATGGCATCCTTGTATTACATTAACATTTTGATATATGTTTCATAATGTTAAAAAAGAGTAACAAATGAGAGTAGTATATTTTAAGTAAGCAGTTTATCAGGGGAAAACAACATGATTTCTGAGCTTCATTTGGACTGTATTGTTAAGGAAATTGAATTATTTTTAGGGTAGTTTTTTTTTTTCACCATAGTAACAAAGTGAGCTATGCCACTATACAATCTTAGTTTGACAACAAGATCAGCAGGTCACATATGACTAAATCATTTCATCATATGGTTTATGAATACTTACAATGTAGTCAACAATAGCATGCTATTCTGAGGAGCACAAACTAAAGACGGGACTGAGGTTCTAACCTCAAGAAGCTAAATCACCAAATTGGGTAGAATTTTTCAGGAGAAAGCAGCAACTTCATTTTACTTGAAAGCCTGTGACAAATAAAAAAAAAAAAAACTGCTATCATGGAAAGAAGGTAAATTGTGTTTGTAGCTAACAAAATTCAAGTTCATGTCAAGTGTTAAGAAAAATTAATCAATATCTAAATTGCATTTGTAGATATTCCTATCTCACAATATGAACTTAAATGAAAGTTAAAGTTAAAAAATTAACTTTAAAAACACTGAAATCTTTACAATGACCTTGTTTAAAATATCATTATTATTAAAATATTGTTAATTTGAAGCTACTTGAAGAGAGTTCTTTCTTTCATATCTTTGTGTGTTTAAACTTATTCCATGGTATTTTTAATAAAATTAAAAGTTATTTTTAAATGAAAGGAAATTAAATATTTATATAGATGATAACCACTCTCTGGCATTTTGAGCTGCCTTTTTCAACAATCATTTGCTGTCTGACCACGCTCAAGCGACTTAGCTTACCATATTCTCAGTTCAATGTTCCTGACAGTAGAATAAAGAGTTTGCCTTGAGTTACTTCTAAATTTCTCTGACTCTTTCTATCACTTATTTTCAAACAAACTCATTTGAAAATAATAGATAGAGAGGTTTGGACCAAACAACCTCATTGTTTATCTCCAAAGCTAATAGTCTTCAAGAATGAAGGTCTGGATTGGCCCAAGAGTGACAATAACTCATGGCCTGAGAATGTACTCTGAGGCCACCTTGCTACTCCACAATAGATTGTCCCCTGTACTTCAGGCCGGGCATGGTGGCTCATGCATATACTCCTAGCACTCTGGGAGGCCAAGGTGGGATGATTGCTTGAGGTCAGGAGCTTCAGCCTGATCAAGAGTGAGACCCTGTCTCTACCAAAAATAGAAAAAAATAGCTGGGTGTGATGTCACACACCTGTAGTCCCAGCTACTCTGGAGGCTGAAGCAGGGGGATCACTTGAGCCTAGAAATTTGAGGTTGAGGTTGCAGTGAGCTATGGTGATGACATTGTACTCTACCTGGGGCAACAGAGTGAGACTTTGTCTCAGAAAAGAAAAAAAGAGACTGTCCCCTATATTTCTCCAAAACATGGTAAGCCCCTTATTAAAATCCTCCTGTGTCTCAGATGTCATACCTGAATGTTGTGTTTTCCTGGCATTGCTTCCCTTCCCTACTGATTCTACTTCTGTAGGTCTAGTATATGATTTCCCAACATCCTGTGTTAACCATGCCTTGCTTATCAAACTGCCTTTCCCTTAGTTGATAGTGTTACTATGCTTATCAATCTGCCTTTCCCTTAGTTGATAGTGTTACTTTCTTTATTCGTGATTGTCAATATTTGCCTCTGAGGCACTGGCCCTTTAGCTGAGAGTTGGTGAACATGAGATACCGGACATAAATAATTTAAGGTTTATGGCTCTCAAGATGCTTAAATTCCAGTGAGGGATATTATACTCAAGAGTGAGACAACTATAGTATGCTGTAACAGGATATTAAAATGTTGTCATAGAAGCACAAAGGAAGGAAAATATCAGCTTACATATGGAGACTGGTTCAAAGATGAATTAGAATTTGTTTGGACTCTTGAAAGATAGATGGATTTTAATATACAAAACCTATATGAATTATTCAGGCTATGCATTTCCAGATACATTATTAATTACATCAAGTTTACCTAAGTGTCATACACACAAGTCAGATTCATACCATGTTTTGAGGTAAATGTTGGTTAGAATTCAGATTTTAAACAATTACCTATGTGACTCAGAGATAATTGTTTTTTTCTGAAGCTGAAAAATTGCCATATATCAACATCATAGGCTTTTGAAGATTAATTTAAAGGGATGTACAAAAATCTTACAGCATAGGACTTGGAATAAAAAAAGAAATACCATTTCATTCACTTTCCTCTCTAATGCAATTCTGCAATGTATCCTTATAGATTTTCTCAGATCTGTCATGTTGAGGAAAAAAAATATAGAAATATTCTTCTATCAATAAGATAAGATAATCCTGGTGAGTGTTGTGGGCACCTCTTCTAAACAATGAAATAGGAGGTACCATCTAGTATGTTCTACATATTAGAATGAGTTCAGAGAAGAAAAACAGCTCCTGCCTCTGTGCATAAAGGACATAAAAATTTTCCAAAAAGTCAAACTTACAGACATTCCTTTGAATATTTATTTTCATGATTTTTGAATGAACCAAGTTCAAGAAACTAAGTATATTCTTCCATTTCTTTTATTTTAATATCTGAACCTACCCTTCTTCCTGCAATTGTACTCTCTAGGTATAAACCTTAGAGACAACCTTACTCATATACACAAAGAAGTGTGTACTGGAATGTTTAATCAATTTTTATAATAGCAAAGAATTAAAAACATGTCCATTGAATTTATACATTATGATTTAATCATAAATGAAATTAGCAGTAAAATAAATAAGTTATAGCTACACATAAAACATGAATGAATCTCATAAATAATATTAGCAGAAATATAATCAAGTTTCAAAGGAATAGATACAGTATGATCCATTTTATATAAAGCATTAAGCACAGATTTTACTAATCGTATGGACATAGGTAATATAATATAAAGAAATATATGGAAAAATTCATACCCAATTCATTGTTTGTTTGTTTGTTTTTCTCTTTTTAGAGATAGAGTCTTGTCTGCCATTCAGGCTAGAGTGTAGGGGCAAGATCATACCTCACTGCAGCCTTGAACAACTGGGCTTAAGCAATCCTCCTGCCTCAGGCTCCCAAGTAGCTAGGACTACAGGTGTGTGCCACCATGCCCAACTAATTTTTTTTTTTTTTAATTTTTGTAGAGCCAGGATCTTCCTATATTGCCCAACTGGTCTTGAACTCCAGGACTCAAGCAATCCTACCACCTTGGTCTCCCAAAGTGCTGTGATTATAGGTGTGAGCCACCATGCCCAGCCCATTCAAATCATAATTACTTTGAGGTTAAAGTGATCAGAAAAGTGTTACTAGGAGACTTAAACTCTATGTTAATGTTTTCTAAGCAAAATGGTCTGGTCAATTTATACTTAAATGTGATAATTAAATTAAATCAATTCTTTTTTCTTAACTTCACACTTAATAATATAGTACAAGAACACTTTTAATTTTAAAAGATGTAAATGTATATATTTTAGTTAAAATCAGGGACACGGCCCTAACATGTTCAATCCAGAGTGCAGAGATATCCTGTTGTGTGTTGTGGTCGGTTTTTTTTTTTCTTTTTATTTCTCTTTTTTGCCATGTTTTTGCCTTTATCAGCTGGTGCATTCATCCCCTGGGTGCTGTACATATTGCCTGCTAATGAATTACACCTGCATCTTCCTGTGGAGACTTGTGCCCAGCTGATGGGACCCACCTTCTCAGGAAATGCCTGGGAGGTTTGACTCCCCCACACCAGGAGGACCCTTAACTAATGACTAATTACTGTTAGGGTATAAAATCACAAACTTATCCCTTCTGGGTAGAACAATCTCTATGGGGGTAGATCATAGTGAGGATGCTGAGTAGGCAACTCATCCAAGTCAAGATGATAGATCCTAGATTTCAGGGGAATCTCTTGAGATTTACATTTGTGAGTCATCAGTATATACATGTGATTAAAAAAAAATAGATGGAGAAAAAAACAAGGATTGAGCCCAAGGGAGCTCAAGGAATTGGAGGCCGGGTGAATGCAGAAAAATTCAATAATGAATACTAAGAAGATGAGTCAATGAAGTAGAATTAGATCCAAGAGAGAATGGTGCCCAGAAGGCTAAGAAAAGAAACTGTCAAAGAAAGAATAAATCATCAGCTGGCTTAAGTGCGAGTACTAGATGGAGTGAAAAGAAGTCTTGTAATTAATCACTCAAGTGACTTTTGAGTGGTTTGTTCCATTGCTGAAAATAAAAGCCTAATAGGAATGAGGTTTAAAAGAAAATGTGAAGACTACAAAAATAATTCTTTGAAGAGATTTTTTAATTTTTTGCATGTGTCCTTGTTTTATTTTTTCCTCCCTGTGAAGTGAAGCAACGAAATAAGGCAGTAACAGAAGAGAATGTGTAGAGTGTGGAGCCAAGGGTCTTTGATTTATAAAATGAAAAAATATATAGCATGTTTGTAAAATGCTAGAAGATTTTCTGTAGAGAGGGAACAACTAATGATTCAGGAGAAGGGACTATTGTCAGAGTTTCAGTAAGAAGAAAGAATAGGGGGGTTTGTCTTAGGGTGGAACATAGTAGTTCATCCACTAGAGAAAGGCAGAGTTTATAGGTACATATGAGCATATGACTCCAGATTTAGTGGAGGGAGAGTTGAAAAGTCATCTTCTGCCATATTCAATTTTCTCTCATGAGAGTGAAGACAAGAAGGAGATTAGAGAAGAAGGAAAATCAGTGTGAAAAGTTCATTTGGCTGAGCAGAAAAGAAATTTGACAAGAGAAAGATAAAGGCCACTGGAAGCCACAGTGAGATTTGCAATTGTGAAATTAATGGGAGACCAGTCAGAATGGCTGTGGGGTCATTCAGAATGCATGTGCTGAGTAGGCAAGAAAAGTGGGCTTCAATACAAAGGCAGTTTTAAGAAGTGAATACAAAAAAGCAAGAGTGGAATAAGGGACATGAGAATATATGCAATAAATTGATTATAATGATGGGTGAGGAAGGACATGAGGAAATAGCAAGTATGGTGGTTGAATTATTAGAATGGAACTCCAAAGAGGAAATTTGTTGAACCATAGCTTTTTTAAAAGATAATAGGAAGTCTAAGGGAAGGATGTCTGAAATTGCATTATGAAGAGGGAGAAGATATTGATGTCAAGGTTTTGCATATGATCATGCTATTGAATGGATGAGGTAGGGCAGAGCACAATATCACTGGAGGAGACTAGGATCTTAGATGCCAGGGTATTATACATATTGAAATCACCAAGAGTCAATGTGGAGTAGTGGTGAAGAGAGAGAGAAAAAGAGAAAGTGAGCCTAATACCAAAATTCAAATCATGGTGGGCGATGGGGGTACCCTGGAGTTCCCTAAATGATTGCAACAGGAGGATAGGAATCTATAATCTTTTAAAAAATCTCTTCCAAGAAACATAATTAAAAGACACAAAATTGGAAGGGAACTAGCAATTAGGAAACTATTTGTAACAAATATAATTTTGATAAACTTAATATATAAAGGGCATATGTAAACTAGCAAGAAAACATTAAATTCAAATAAGGAAATTGATTTAACCAGATAATTCAAAGAGGCAATATACATTGCTAATAAATATATGAGAAAAATGCCTCACTTGAAATCAGATAACATAAACATTATTATCTGTAAAATTAACGAAACATTTAAAAAGTAAATTCTCACCCTTTTCCAAATCCAATAAAATGGGCACTTTTTTCTGAGGCTGGCCATTGCATAACATTTTTGAAAATCATTTACTAATATATACCAAAAACCTTAAGTATGATCATAACTTTTTTCCTACCTCTAATATTTTCTCTTAAAAGATCAATGATTCAAAGATTTACGTTCATATATGTTTTTGAAAACATTATTTGCAATGAGGAATAGCTAGAAATAATATAAATGCTCAGAGATGGTTGTGGCAGAGGAATATATTTTGTATATTCACCATTTAGGCCACTAAAGGTAGAGAGAACAAAATGTGACTCTTCACAGAGCTTTACTGTTATACATTCCAGTGCTTATGGTTGAGTCAACATGTGGGGGAGAAAGAGAAATTAAAAAAAAAAAAAAAATCCTTTTCCCAGGCTGTTTTTGTGGGAAGAGACTTGTGTCCATAATAATCTGTTTGTGAATTATCATATCTGCCGTTACCATTGAAAGCACTGAATACTACCTTAGTACTTTTTCTCTCTCACTCTAACTTTAAAATCTTTGACCTTTTTAAATGTCCTCCATATAGGGCCTAGTACAGTACCAGGCACCAAATTTTCCTCAAAAAAAGTGCTTACTGAATATATTGGTTGAAGAAATAAAACAACAGGGGTCTTAATAAAGCCAGGTTTTGTTAGGAGGATGTGATTGCAGCTCATTAAATTTAAAATCTTTCAAAATACTCTAAAAATAGTCAAAACTATCTAAGAATGTCTATAAGCAGTTCATGGCTGCTAATAGTTTAATAGTTTAACTTTTGAAAACATTGTCTACTAAACTACCTCAGGTATTTAAAGGTAGTTATGAATTATTTTGAATTTTCTAATCTATTACCATTACTTAGATTTCTGAGTTTCTTTTGGGTTGATAGCAGTTTTCATTTGGGTTTTTTTTCCAGTTTTTAAATTTTTAACTGAAACACAGTTTTAACTGAAACACCCTAAACCAATCATTTAGTGTTTTTGAAATTGCTGCAATTATTGTACTCCAAGAAATCTTGCTTCAATTTACAAAGAAAAAAAATAAACAATAAGATTTTTTTATTACCAATTTGTGTAATCTTTTATTGTCATTTAAACCATATGGAAATATCTATTTGGGAAAATTAAAATAAAATGTAAATCTGGTACAGCGAAATGCTAATCATTCTGGTAAAAAGTTTAAATAGTTTTTATTTCTGAATGATAAACTATCTTTCACCAAATATTTTTAGATACAAAGCATTCATCTCTTCCTTTATATTTGCTCTGGGCCATCTTCTATGGCAGAACTATTTTATGTGCTAGGCAAAATGTAGTTCATGCAAAGCCTTCTACTTTTGCCACAGTCTAATTGGGGAGGCTCTGTAAAATATTTTGCCTGAAGACAGTCATGAGGGCTGCATCTGGGACTATCAATCCATTCAAATGAAACACTTACAAATACTGCAGAGTATATCCTCACCCATCATTATGACAGATACTAAGTGAGATAAAGACCCCAACCTGTCTGGAGGATTCAAAGTCCATCTATCTGAAGGTGGCAGGTTTTATTTCTCTCATTATTCAACCGTGTAAACTGATGAATTGGAGGTCCAATGGCTGCCTGTTTTTGTTGTGTCTTCTTGAACATGCATTTTCCTTTCATTTTGAGTAGGTATGTTATTTTCCCTATGTACTAGACAACCTAACATTTTTTCTTCAGTGAAAATGATACAGAGTTCAGGAAATCTGCTATATTAACATGACAGAGTTACATTCTTAAAAATGTGACAATTATTAGAGCAATTAAATTATCTGCTCAATAAGATGCCACCTTTGTTTTCTCCATAAGTTATTATTGAAAGAATTTCTTGTCTAATTTTCTCAGGCCGGCATTCTGCCAAGGGCAAGGCATAGGATATTAAAGGTGGAAGAGTTTTAGAGCTGAGCATTTTGATATCCGTATGGAAGGTGAGGCTACAAACAGGCTTGAGAATTTGTTAAGGTCAGCCAGCTGCTCATTGATGCAGCTCTGTGGGATCTGAGAGCAGCCATTGGACTTCAATCCACTGTTCTATCTGCTAAACATGCTGGGCTGTTACAGTTCTGCCTGTGGATCAAGTCTTTGCCTCTTCCCAGCTGTCTAACAGTACACGTGTGTGTGTACATGTGTGTGTACGTTAGGTATTCATATATGTGTAAGTATACACACAGAGACACAGATACATATGGACTTGCCTTGATATCTTGCCAAGTGTGAGTATACTATGACTTTGAGGAAATATTTAGTATATTTTTAAAAAATACTGTTATTTTGAAATGACTTGTATTTAATCTTGTGTGAAGGCTTTAAGTAAAGAGTAATGGATAACAGTGGTTTTCCAAGAGAAAAGAGTCTAGTGGGACGTTTGAAAGAGTGGAACTAATTTCATTTATCACCATTATTGATGTTAATAAAATTTGCAGATGATAACAAATTAGGAAACAATGTAGACAAAAACCATTTCTATAATGCAAAAGTTAACATTGGTTTAACTATTGTGATTTACTACACAAAAAGTCTAAAATATAAAATAAATGTCTTAATAATTAGGATATACAAATATTTCCTTTTCTCGAAACATGCTGAGTATCTATTGAGTTTTTAACAATGAAATACTAACAATATAAATATAACAATGTCTCTGTAGTAATAGAGATATGCAAAATAATATATTAGGTATACAACATTTTTTTAAAAAAGAAAAAAAGGCTTAAATAAGGACATTAATTGTCTGGCTCTCAAATCAGGAAACACTGAATTATTAGAATCCACATAATATTTATGGTATTTATACACACACAAACACACAAACACATACATGAATCCCCATGTGCAAACACATAAACACATGCATGTTTTCTTTTTATTTTGAAAAGTAACTAATGTACATTTAAAGTGCTTGGAAAATAAATAGCAAATAAATACTTATGACATCCATTAGGAGAAAACTATCTGGAGTATTAAATAACATGACTGTAGGCATAAACTGCTTGTTCTGATTAATTATAGTCACTGTGCTTTTATATGACTTTATAGTCTACATATATTTTCATGTAGTGTCTTGTTTGAGCATCCCAACAGACCTGTGAGATTGAGCAGAAAGAAAACTGAAAGTCACTGATGTTAAGATATTGCAGCTAGAAAGTGACAGAAATATTCTATGAACCCAAATCTTATACATTTCATGTTTTTTTCTGCTACATCAGTTTTCCCCCCAGTCTGTTCTCTGGACCAGCAGCATCAACATCATCCCAAAACTTGTTAAAGATGTAAATTCTTGGCTCTGCCTTCAAACTCTGAGGGTGGAGTTCAGCCATCTGTACTTTAAAAAGCTTTCTAGGTAATTATGATACACACTCAAGTCTGCAAACTGCTGCCTTAATCAAATAATTACCCCTGCATCCAAATTTAGCCTATTCACCTAAAGATGTAGCAGAGTGTGAAATCCAATCTAGTGTAGATGTTTCAATATGTAATATGTTCCAATACAGAGTTGGCTTTTAAAATATTATGACTTTTATTTTTCATCATTTATCTTGTGTGGCTTTTCTTACTTTTTTATTTCAAAAAATTTAGGGGTTACAACTGGGTTTGTTACATGGATGGATGGTATCCTATACAAGACTTTTTAATATTTTGGAAACATATTTTCAGTGCTGTACTTTCCAAATTGAAAATCAGTGCATATAGTGTAAGGAGGAAACAGAACGCTTTAATTGGAATTTTCTTGGGAACAGGTGTATTAATTTCCTATTTCTTCTATAACAAATTACCACAAACTTAATGGCTAACACAACACAGATCTATTCTTTTCCCATTCCGAAAGTCAGAAGTCTAAAATCAAGATGCCAGCAGGTCTGTTCCTGCTGAAGGGTTGAAGGGGAGAATTCATGTCCATGGCTTTTGCAGCTTCTAAAGTTGGCCTGCATTTCTTGGTTAGTGGCCTTTTTCTCAAATCCCTCCAACCACTTGCTCTGTCATCATTATCTTATATCTCTTACTACTAAATCTGATTCTGCTGCTTCCCTTTAATAAGGAGATTTCTAATAATCCAGGAAAATCTCTCCATATCAACATTTTTAGTTTAATTCCTTTACCATATAAAGTAACATGTTCATAGGTTCCAGGCACTGGGACTCAGACATCTTTGGGGTTGGGGAGGGGTATTATTCAGCCTGTCACACCAGGGCAGGTGTTGTTAATATTTGAGAAAGATAATTCAGTGCCTTTTTGAAGACAATATGTCTGAAGCAACAGAAACAAAAAAAATGCAATAGTTACACATTAGAGACACTCAGTTTAAACTGATGATTGAAACATCTAATGATAAATGGATTCACATCAGTGGGATAACGAGCATGGCATGACAATCATTGCACTGTACTGTAATTATTTGTCTGCTAGTCTGTCTTATTAAACCCTGAACACCTTTAAGGGGCAATATCATTTTCTTTAATAATTTTACAATCCCCGAGCCCATCTCAGTGCCTGACAACTAATAAACACTTAGTAAAATTTAAATATCAGTGGTACATAAAATGAAATTTTCCACTATAAAAGTCTTTGAATTTTGGTAAAAGAAATGTCATGACTATTAATCTTTGATTTATCTGCTTAAAAGTTTATTTTTTTTCTAGTTTTACAGATTTTGGTGCTTTTTTAGAATAAGTAATCAAATATCCTAGGTTTTTAAGACTCGATACTGTGGATGAGATATATTATACTAAGGTAGATGAAAAAGAATAGAGCATAAAACTCAGAAGAGGCAAACCATGTATAATTAAGAAAGAAATCAATTAGTAGGCCAATTGAAAGTAGAATTCTGAATATTAACCTTAACATATATATTTTAAAGCTATGGTAGTAATAAAGAATATTGGGACTATATCAGAGTAAGATATAAACTTTTGCTCTGAAATTTATATTGTTATGAGCAAGAAGCAATCAAATAAAGAATTATTTTTCATTGTTAAAGATTTATTTGGAGCCATCATATCAGATATCCATAAATTCTACCTCCCTCAAATTTAACACTAGGAATCTAAAGCCTGGAGATAATATGTACTATGAATTATGTATAAATGAATAAATGAAAAACAACTGATTTATAGTAAACTTCTCAAATCATATTAGTGGAAAAAGCAAAATTTCCCTGGTATTGCCATTTTTTAAGTCTTTGCTATATTTTGTGAGATGATATAATGGCACAACAATATTTAAGACAGCAGTTTTTATGGCTCCTTTGTAGACCGTTGTTCCAATAACTGTTTAGTAGTGCTGGCATCATAGGAAGAAAATTGTATACCTCAGCTGCTGTCCTCCGTGTGGCAGTAATGAAGTCCCTGTAGCAATCTAATTGTATCGACTTAGCAGGAAAGTGGAATTATAATTGACAATATAGAGCCAAGCAAATTGCACTATCAGAAGAGACATGCTGACTTAAGTTCTATTGACACGAATGTCAAAAGTACTTTCTTTTTAATGGCTAAAGTTTATTTTCTCTAAATAATTTAACTTTCAAACGTAAAATTATGAAAGAAACTTCACGTTTTCAGTTAAAACTGTTTTATTTCTTACTCCCATAAATTTATAGTGAAATGATTTAGAAAATGCTGATGAATCAATATCCATTTATGCTAACATCTTATAATATTCATAAAATACAAATTCAAAGATAAGAAATGTTGAAATGCTTGCATCAGAGATTTTTTTATTTTCTTTTGTGTATTGTTTATATTTTGAGGATAATAAATCTTTTCTATATTCTGAACAAGGTTTTAAAATATTTATTGCAGTTTTTCAATTAAGCTTTTTTAACTCAACTATTAGCAAATCTGGAATGTACAAAAGCTTTGGAGGTGAGCATTATGACATGAAATATAAGACTAATAACATATCAATTGGTTTATTTAAAAGGAACCTGGATTATTAAAGTTAGGAATGTCAGTAAAACTTAATGTTAAGTTTGTTAAGTCAAAGAAACATTCAATGCTCAGGAAAAAAAAAGACAATAGAGCTTCAACTTTGTAGGGAGTTTATTTGATATTAAAATAATTGTACTCCTTTCAGTTATTTATAGTCACTGTTTATGAAAAGAGAACATGAAAGACATTGAATAATGCCTGATTTTTATTAGATAACCCTGGTCTCCTCTTCCTCATTTACTATTGTGCAACTTCAAACAAGTCTCTTGGACTCTCACTTTTCTCTGGAAATAACGATAGCACAATATTTGTGAAAAGTAAAATCATGTTACATAAAGCATTATATGAGTGTGTGCATATATATGTAATACAAATTATGTACATATTATATGTATGTACTATGAAATATAACATGCCTATGTGTGTGTGTATATATATATGTATGAAATTCTCTCTACAAAGAGAATGTACTACTCAATTGGAGATTTTAATGGTTTTGCCATGTGCTGTTCCATTTTCATAAAATATACTTTATAACAAATTCTAGTCCCCTATTTGAATTATAAAAAATAACACAAAAAATAGACTAGATTAAAAAATAAAAGAAAGAATAAAAACATAATTTTAAAGGATGAACAGGATGATGTGTGTGAACAAAATAATTTCTTAATTTTAATGTGTTCATAGTGCATACTACAATGCTGTGCATATAATGAATGACAAAAACAATATTTCTTGGCCAATTAAAATTTATTCTTTACATCTTTTCAAAAATCCTTCATGATTTTCCAATATAGTAACAACTGCTCTCTCTTGAGCTCCTTCATCAGTTTTTCTTAAACTCCTTTTTATGTGCTCAGGAATTGATTACTTTCCATCCTATATTATTCTTGCTTACTTATTGATCTTCTTTGTCCTATTAGTAAGTAATTTAAATCTGATTCTTCTTGGATTCAAAGTATACATAGCACAAGGTATTTGTTAAAGGAAGTAAAACTACTTCATTATTATTGAATGGTGGTACATTTTTACCAAATTATGCTCCTTTCTTTTGGGGAAGGCTGTTCTTCCTACCTAACGCACATGAAATAGCAAAGAAAGAAGGAAAATCCACTAACTATCCAGATCAGTTATATCAATTCCAGTGGTCAGTGAGGTAGCCTATGTAACTATCAGATTTTTCTCAAAATGAGGTGAAAGGAATTATAAGAGTCAAGAAAGAATACTTAGTAGACTAGAAGGTTGACTTCAAATTCTATCAGTGCCAAATCCAGTTAAGCAAAGTGTGTAAGATTTCTTATTGTCCTCAATTTCCACATACGTAAAATAAGAGAGATGGATCATTTATTTCAAGATTTATTCATATATATCTGCTTAGTAGAATAGTCTGTGTGGTATATTTTTCTATTCTTCCTGTCTCTTCTTATGAATATTTAAAGAGTTGTACCTCATTGGAAGAACTACCTATGTCCCTCCAAATTAAATGCAATTAATCATACTAAACATAATAATAATAAAGTCTGAGATTAGTCATACTTCTTCCTCAATTTTACAAATAAGAAACCTAAAGTTTAAAGAGATCAAGTCATTTACTCAGGATTTCCCTTTGAAAGACATGCTGAGCCAATCTTTTCTAAAATTCAGTTTTGTCTGAGTCCAAAGGTATATTGCCTAAATCTAGTATTATATACTTATCCTAATTTTTTAAAAATTCTATTAAATTTTGTTGATAATCATTATTAAATTAATTCTGACTCAATAGGTTATACATTAAAGTTTATATTTTTAGGAAATATTAACTATGCCAAATCTGTATGCTATATCCAACAAACATCACACAATTGGTAGAGGAATTAAAGAAAAATGTGTATTTTAGTGGTAGGCAAAAAAGAGAAAAGATATTTTGTCATGTCCATCACACATCAAACCAAATTAAGGACATCCAGTTACTTTTGACAAGTTTTTCATGCCATCAACAAGGGTAGTATCCTGTTATAATTATTTCCCTTTAATTATAGACTAGAACTGAGGGCGAGTGTTTCAAATCCCACAGGGTAAATTTAATCGATAACACTCTAAAAACAATATATAATTCCATGTTATTGTAAGTCTTTTAAAAAAACAGCCTTTACTGTCAATCTAATAAACTCATGGACCACATTTTCTGTTGAAATTTTATGAGGAAGTCATAATTCAGAGAGATGAAACATTTCTTCTATTATCTTCCTCCCTCCTTCCTAACTTTCTTCTTGTCTGCTGTCTTCCTTTCTTTTTCCATTTTCTCTTTTTAAAATCCCTTTATTTATGTATTTTCCTAGCCTTTGGTATTTGTATGACAAAAAATGTTCTAGCACAAACTTTTAATTAGTGGACTAATTTATCATTAATGTCTACTATTCTTATAAAATTATTCATTGAATAAAGAAGTAAATCAAAGTTTCTGTATCTCCAATTTTAAACATGATAGATTTACCTATATTATAAACTTTGAAATCTCTTGGTGGCATTGATTCAACGAACTTCCTTATTGATTGTGCTCACCAATGCTTTCTTGGCAACATTAAATTAGGTATACCATTTCCTGAAATCTTAGGTTTATGCAAATCCACTATGCTCAAGATAGACTAGGGCTTTTAGGAGATGGATGAGGCAATTTCTTCTCTTCTGAGTAACTGATGGCCGTTCCTGAAAAGTTTTATCATATTCCAATTTGTTATGATAACCCAGACACAAAATCCTTACTAAAACACCTGGAACAATTTGAATTCACCATCTTTAGAAAAACTAAATTGCTGAATTATTTTAATATTTATTGTGCTGGTCAGGTAAAAAAGAAAGTTTTTTTGGTCAGTTTAATTTTATTGATTTATAGAATATACTTGGGATTTAATATCATTTAAAATCAGTGACCTAAGACATTACCAAATTAATAAAATAGAGATGAAGTATTGGCTCTGCTTCCTATTAGATTGGATGCATCTATTCTATTGATGGCTACAAGATTTAAGATTCACTACTATAAGACTGTCACTCTGTGGCTAATTAAAATGGCATGTGCTGTTAAAAAGTTAATAAGAAGAGATAAACAAGTTGTTGACATATACTAAAATAGATTTGTCCACAATGCTAAGTAACTAAAAGGCCTGCTCTTGCGGCAATTATCAGAAGTGAAACTGATGAATTCCCTGTTCAATATTTTGAAAGTCTTCTGGATTTATAAACTTAGCATAGATTGCTTTTACCTCCATCCTTGCTGTTGTTTCTTTTTTTTTTTTAACTCCAAATGCAAGTGTAAGTAATTTCAACATATTCATGGCATGCCTGGTATAATAGTTTTTGTTGTTTTTTTAAGTATGAAAGTTTGTTTTTATTAAAGTGAGGATATGGAGAAAGGCTATGAGATTTTTTAAAATTTGGCTATATCCTCTGTTAAAGCTTGATTTGAACTCTATCACCATTTAGCAATTGTGTAAATCTCATTATGCAATGAGAAAATTTTTTATGACATGTATATAAAATATATATTACCAGGCTGCATATATTAAGTATTTAATGATTATGCCTATCTTTAAGAATTGCTCCCTCAGTTGTAATATAAAGGAATAATAAAAATCAAAGTTTATTTTGTTCTGTTCCCATCTGATTAGGGAGTTGGAGCAGGTAAACTCACAACTAATGGATGCAGTGCGCGTTGTAGAGGGGAAGGGCATGCCTCTAATCCTCGCTTGGGTGAGGCAAAGTCATAAAGTATCTCACAGGGTACTTGTGTTGGTGTGGAGCAGTAGCCATGCTTCTCAAGAGAGGCATTTACTCTTTTTTTTTTTTTTTTTTAAGACAGAGTCTCACTCTGTCACCCTGGGTAGAGTACAGTGTCATCATCATAGCTTATTGCAACCTCACACTCCTGGGCTCAAGCGATCCTCCTGCTTCAGCTTTCCAGAGTGTAACTGGGACTACAGGCACACACCACCATGCCTGGTTAATTTTTAGATTTTTGGAGAGACAGGGTCTCCCCTTGCTCAGGCTGGTCTGGAACTCCTGAGCTCAAGAGATCCACCTGCCTCAGCCTCCCAGAGTAGCAGGATTACAGGCATGAGCCACCATGCCTGGCCACGAAAGACATCTACCATTGAAATTACTGTGTTGATATTCTATTTACTTATCCTTTTAAAGACATAAAGGATTATAAATATGAGCACATTGTGCTTGAATGGGTCAGCCCAAATCAATCATGGTGCTCCTTCCCCTGGAGACTGGGAGAAGCCTTCTCCATCCCTCTTTCCAGGTCGCTACTACAAATTGATCAGAATAGGCACATATGCTGTAATCCATTTGCCATCCTTGTGCTGAACAGCTCTTACAGCTTCAGTAAAAGCATTTACTTGTAAATTAAAGAACCATAAAAAAATTATTTACCAAACATTTTTTCAAACTTTTTAAAAACCTTCATTATTTTATTCTCATCCATTTATTGATAAATGTAACTCTGATTTCTAAGAAATCAAGTTGTACTACTACTCAATTTTTTTCTCCATGTAAATATGGTCTTATTTCTACTACCATTTGTTTGTTATTTTGTTTATTTGTTTATTTATTTATTTATACTAATATTATACTCTAAGTATTTCCCTTAGTGTTTTTCTTTAGATAATTATCATAAGGATTTCAATATACTAAGTAGGCTTACAATCTTTAATAAAAATTAAAGTTTAACTAGAAAGTGTAACTGTTAGTGTTTTTAAAGATTTCTATTATTAGAACCCTTCTATTTAAATTATTATCAACTTAAATTTCCAAAATGGTTTTCTTTTCTTTTTTTTTATTTCAGGATACTATGGGGGTACAAACATTTTCTTGAAATTTTTTCACATAAGTGAAAAATCATAATAGAAAATAGTACTTAATTCTATTGATGTTAGTATTGATATTCATAATTATTATGATGGATAAGATTTCTATTTTCAAAATAATTCCTGTGTATATTCTTGTTTTAATGTTTACCCTTCTCAATATTTGACTGCTCTTGACTTTTCCTTCCACAGCTTAACTGAGCATTCTGCATTTGTGATTTTTTATTAAGTCTGTCTTTCTCTAGGACCTTTTCTTCATTCTGTCTTTGTGTTTGGAAGCGGTAAAATGGGCTATGCATGAATAAACCTTCAGCCAAACGGACCTGCAGTACTTCAAAACCACTCATGGTTAACTGCTCCTTAAATCATTTCAGCAGACAACCACAGAACTTCCTAGAACAAAAATACTAATCACAGACCATAGCACTCTCTGGTACATATCACATCTGCTTAGACTCAGGGGAACTCAAAATGACTTTTCAGTCTGTTTATCTAAATGCGGAACCATGCTTAATCTAGATATACAAAAAGAAATCAAGAGAAAAATATTATGATTCCTATGGACATAGAATCCATGCATTTATTGCAGTATCATATGCCATTGTATAGCCACTCCCTAAGCCTCAACTAATTTTCTTTGCCCCAAATCCTCATTAAACAAAATGCCTCAAAGGAGAGAATAGGGGGGTAATTTAACAAAACTGAAGACATAGGATGTGAAAGTAATAAATAAGTAATTGTTAGAAATATATTGTTCCCCAAATCTGCATATTCCCATGCTGCCATACTTGATATAATTTCCCAAAAGTTTCACTAACTTTAATAATGTAAAGAATCAGTGAAGTATTTCTGTCTCAACCCAATTTAAGGGACTGATACTACTTCACTTGATTCAGAAAAAGCTGTGCAAGTTACGAGGCTTGATAGAAGGAGTATTAAGTGTATCGAATGTGGGTCATTGGTTCATGATTGAATTAGAAAGGAAGATGAGAACATGTGGTCAGGGTCTCTGTTTTGCTAATTTACCTGCATGTGCCATTTCAGTTTGTATTTCATAAATATTTAAACACATTTGTTCCTTTGTATATTGATGGAATGACTTATTTAATGAAGTATTCCACACTTGAGATCACTTTGGTAATACTAGTTGTTATCATTTTAGCTAATAGAGTATAAATAAAAAATGAGAAGTTGGCCTAAAATCTAAGTACTTTCTTTGCTCTTTCTTTGCTCTTTTCTGTTGCTGGGAAGTAAACCAAAATTAATTATTTAAATGTTTACTGTGAGCTTGCTATGTGTAAATAATGATATTGCTAGAGGTAGGGATAGGGGCAAAGAACGTTTAATTGTGGATATTAAATCTAATAACTTTTTCAAAATGTAGATAATATATCCTTCATAGATCCCAAAGTAAATAGTAGAATAAAAGTGATCTATGCAAAAAAATCACAGATTTTCAACAATTACAATGAATTAAATAGTGATAAATTCAAAAATCAGAAATTATTTAGTAAAGGTTAAGTTTCACATATCCCATTTGTATACAGAGAGACAAAGCCTTAATGACTATGCTAGACCCTTATGCACCGCGATTTTTCTTGTATGGACTAATGAATCCAAATTTTATTCTCCTTTATTCATGAATCATTTTAAAGCAATTCATGAAAATTACAACTCATCTACCTCCTTATTCATTATTGAATTTTGTAAAATGGACCTCAGAGTGTCTCCTAGAATTCATCAACCATTTTGACACTCATACATATTAATCTTAACTCTAATTAAATTGTATTCACTTTTTAGAAGTGTTCCGAGCTACTTTTGAGTGGAGCAATAATATATAATCTCTTTTGAAATTCTATTGATAGAAGAATTCTGATATGTTATTTAGTCATGTGGTCAGAGAAAATGTGAGGCCAAATTACAGCCAGCACCCAACCCAGGGAGCAGTTGGGAGAACTACAGGAGTGGGGCAGGGGAGAGCCTGTACTCTGAAACTGGCTGGTCTGTGGCTAACTGGTAGGGGAGGCTGAGGAGGCCTAAGTGTGACTTGGGAAAAGGGTGCACAAAAGACAGTGTCTAGACACAACTTGACACCTGGTTCAGTCGTGATGGCTCTAGATGAGTTTTATTTTCATCAGTCCCTTGTCATTTCTCTTTCTATTACCAAAATATGTGTGTATTTACAAAATTATATGTTGGCCCTCCCCAAAATTTGATAAAACAGATATTGATACTCATGGTGGAGTGTAAGGAAAAGTATGCAAGGCCTGTGTGAAAGTCTGCCATCATTTCCTGGCCCCCTGTGTACTGCAGAGTTCACTATATCACAGTGCATGCTAAGGTCATTCTGCTGAAATTAGGAACAGAACATTAAGAATGATTATACTCTTCCATCCATTTCCTCATTTACTCAGTAAGTGTTTATTTAGCATTTACATGGGTCAGCCTCTGTTTGGCCCTGTAAATAAGTAAATAAAATATGACCAGTCAGCAAAACATGTCCTGATTGATTGCAATGGACACAGAATTTCAATGTATTCATAAAATTCAGATAAAACCATGTGTAGATTACTGTATTGTGAGCAGATGGGAAGGGTGAATGTTGACTGTCTTTCCAATTTATTATTGAAAATGGTATGTTTTTCTATTTCCTTCTTATTTAAATTTATATAAAATAATTACTTGTGGGGTTAATTTGATAATGTTGAAGATAAGTGAGATCAAGTAAAAATTGAAATATATATGATATACATGTATTAGAGTGAGGAAATATTAATAAGTTGCTTTAGTAAATTTTCCTATTGTTATTGAGTGTGTACTACATCCATATAGCATGATTAGGCTTATTTGTTCAATTAATGACTATTTCTCAAGTCCACTTAACATGGTTTACATGTTTATTAGTATTAGTTTAGTAATATAGTCCTCATTTAAATATCTCCTTTGGGAATTGGAAAATCTTAGTCAAGAAATGTACATTTTAGATATTTTTAATATAGTAAATATAAATTATGAAAAACCTCATTACTTAGTTTCATGGAGTGCTTTTTTGGTGAAAATGCTTTAAATGAACATCCTCATGAGTAATCAAATGAGCATGAATGATTCCTCATTTTCCATCCTTCACATCTTCTTACAATGAGAGGACTGTAGTGCTCTCTTATTTGTATTACTAAACTTAAAAGTAGGGAAGGATGACTCGTGTTGAACAGCTACAGCCACCACACTCTTGGTGTGTGCATCTGCTCTTGTTTAAAATACAATGCTTCTTCTACTGATGTTGAGTTCCATCCAAAGAAGTTGCAAGGATCTGTGTCTTATTCCTGTCTCATATGTTAGATTAAAAAGATTGTAAAGAGCAGGTGCATGAAAAAATGCCTATGACTTTAAGCGAATGTCTCCAGGTCACTGTTTCCAGACTGCCTGTTGGAATCTTTGTATCAGAGATATAAAATCAATTCTTAGAAGAATTTCATCCAAGTTCAATTTTGCCATTTTTCTTATGTAGCTGAAGAATAAATGTTTCATTCTACATTAATTTATCCAACTTTTCTCTAAATCTTACCCCCACTACATATTACTTCATTACAATGCGTGATTCCCCTTGTTATTCAGACCTGGGTCCTCCCACTTCTTGGCTTGATTCCAAAATTCAGTTTTCTTTTCCTTTTAGAAGGCTCAGATCAGAATGGATTTTCTTCATGAAGCGATGATAAACAATATTGACCTCTCACTATTTTTACTCTCACACAGTTCTCACTTTACATTGTCTATGTTTTCAATATACAGACATAGACAGCCCACTACAAATCCTGGCAGATTTTCATTGCTCTCATTTTGCAGGAAAGGTACCTAGAGCACAAATTTTATGTCCAAGTTAACAAACAGAGAGAAATTAATGTTCTGAAATACATTTATTTTTGCACTGCTTTTATATTTGCACTGCTTATGCATGTAAGCATAATTTATGTGTGTATAGATCAACATGTATGTGTATATGTTGGTAGGTTATTACTTGTTATGCCACTTAACATACTTATTGTGATCTATAACTGTCAATACATATAAATATAATTCATTTTAATTGCTCTGTGCTATTCTACTCTTTAAATATACCAAAATGTATATGTTTCTCTATTATGTTTTCCACAACATTTTACTATTACAGAAATATCCTTGAACATGTTTTTTTCTTAATAAGTGCTGGGGTATATATATAGAGAGAGAGAGAGAGAAAGAGAGAGAGAGTTTGGGATATATGGTATGCATATTTTCAGCTTAACAGATATTTTCCTTATTTCTCTCCAAAGTGGTGGTACCGATTCTTATGTTACAAGCAGTTTTTGAGAATTCTGATTTCACCTTATTTGTTCCAACATGAGGTATTTTCAGTCAATTCAAATTAACTATACATATAGGTCTATCTGGAATCTCTATTATATCCCAGTGCTCTATTTATCTATCCCTAAATCATCAATATTTGTTAGAACATAGATTTTATTACAAATCTTGACACCTGGTAAGATAAACAGTGATCTTACTCTTTCAAAATTGTTTATTCTCTGTCCTTTACTAAAAAATATAAATGTATTTTCATTTTGAAGCAGAAAATTAATTTACTGTAATTCAAAATTAGAAAAATAATTCAATGGGATGATAAGGGTGCCACCATATTCTGAGAAAACAAAATTATTTTCTGTGAATATAGCCACAAATGATCCTCTTTTATTGAAAATCATACTTTTATTATAAAATAATTTTGGTTGTTTTCATTTCTTCTCATGTATTTTATATGTTTATTCTTAAAGAGTTATTTCATTATTTTTGTGTGTGTTGCTCCATTTCTCCAAATCTACTTTACGAATTCTGCAATCCTGTTTTCTTGCTTTTTCTTTGCGTGAAAGGCCTCTGTAAGGGGAGAAAAGGGGTGCTTCCTTCCTCCCCATCATAAGGGTCATGGCCGAATTCCCTATAACAAAAAATAGGTTAGCAAAATAAAAGCATAACAAATTTCTTTGATCATAGTTTTATGTGACATGGGAGCCTTCATATTAAAGACCCAAAGATATAGGGCAAGCTGTCTGATTTTATGCTTAGGTTTGATGAAGCAAGGACAGCCATGTAGAAATGTGATTGGACAAAAAGGGTATGAGATGATGGTAATAGACTGAGTGGGGAAACCTAGCAAGGCCTACCTGTTCAGATTCTTCTTGGCCTCTCTGTTGTAGTGTTTATTCTTCCCTGGTGTGGGGTAGAACCCCTCTGGAATGAGGGTTGTAATTTCTTTATGGCCGGCTGTTACTCACAAAGGTGGGAGAAAGTTAGAGTAATCTTTTTAGGATATATGGCTTTAGGGAAAAGGAGTTCTGGTTTTTATGACCCACTTTGGGGAAGAGGAATTCTAGTTTATGTGGCTAGCCTTGGGGGAGAAGGAGGGACAAGAGACAGGAGGGCAGGGGAAGGTCAGAGTGAAACTTTGCTTCTGAGGCCTTCATTTTGGGGTGTTGTTTTCTGAGCCCCAATACCACCATTTTGGTTTATTCTTTATTTATTATAATCTTAAATGTTATATGAAGCCTGTATCAACGCTTCTGTGAAGCCACCTGATCACCTACCCAGAGAGTGATCATTCCCTTCATCAAATTCCTAGAGCATCTATTACTCACACGGAGATTATCAAAAGTGCTTGGACAGCTGTTAGGGAATCCACGGCTCCCTGGAGTTTCAAAAACTAAGCATCCTTCTAGTCCTCCCTACAGTGTATGCATGTATCCTCAGTGTAAATTTCCTTATGGGCATACAGTGCCTAACTGCATCCTACAGTTTAAGATAACTCACCTTCTTAGAGTTAGAACACTTAATTTCCTGACAGCCAAATTAGAAAATTCTTCCATTTCTTATTTATAGTGTTTGCCAAACATTAATCAATTCCTACAAGCTTCATGATTTTCCCCATATGCATATACCACTTATACTAGTTGTTATTTTTCTTCAGATTAACTCACTACTTCCATTAATATTTAAGTAAATGTAATTTTTAAAGAAAATTGTATGCCAATGCAGTAGATTGGGAATGTTTTACCTGCCTTAAGGTACCAGGAAAGAGAAATAAAATGACAGTTTAAAAAGTTATTATATTCCAAATAGAATGATACTGGTTCGCTGAAATTTTCTCTAATAGCTTTTTTGTGAGGGGGGGGGAAGGTAAGAGAAATTAGTAATGTACTTAATAGCACACACACAAAAAAAAACTTGCTAAGAAAGCTAAGAAAGCTTGGAAGAAAATATAAAAGGGAATAGATATCACTTTATGTGAATCAAAGCTGTTTCATTTTGTGCCTATTTGCTATCTAGATTTATTACACTTACCATTTAAAATAATTTTCTTATTACCAGCAGTACAAATTTCACCTTTGGGGAAACACAAATCATAATAATTTGTATATTTATTTATGGATACTAGCTCTGTAACTCCTGAAAATTGGAGACAATATAGTATATATTGTAGTATTTAAAATGTTTTGTATGTAGTAGTTATCTAGTAAATATTTGCTGGGGAAGTAGTGTGGTATAGTTAAGGAATCAAAAACATTAACAATAACACCCATATCAAAGGACTTTGAGTGTGTTAAAGTTTTGGGGCTTCAGATTGTTAATTGCTAAAAGACAATTTGTGATACCCACTTTTACTGAGTGGTGTCGATGCATGAAGGGAATACTCTATGCAAGGAGCTGGCTTACTGTTTTTCCCACAGGCTGTGTAGGGTCTGACTGAGAAAGTGAGTTCCAGAATCAAAAGGCTCTTATCTCTTCTGCCCCTACCAGTTCTGCCCCTATTAACTCTTGGAAAAATTTCTTAACCTCTCAGAGTCTCATTTTTCTTACCTTATAAAAAAGAATAATAATGATCATAATTATAATAGCTTCCCTTTCTGGGTTGGGTGAGGATTAAATGAGTTACCACCTGTGTGGCATTAGTATCTGGCACATGGTAATCTCATGTGATCTTTTGCTGTTAATATTACTATTATTGTTAATTCTCTATTTGGGTGGATGTGAGTAAAAATAAATTACTTCATTTTCAGTTTAAATAGGAACACTTAATCTTTTAGTTCAGGAATATGAAAAAATGTAAGCTTGGCATTAACGTATCTAGTAGGGAACAGTAAAATACTGTTAGAACGCAAAATGCTATAGGTAGTATCAGAACATGCATTAATGCAATTTCATCTTAATAATGTATCATCAAAATGATCTAGTGAATAATTGCTTTTTAATTCATCCTGAAATCCATATGCTGTTTCAAATGAATTTCAATATGTGAATTTCCACTCTTCAAATTAGATTTTGTGTTTCCAACAAATAGGTAATATTTATTATTATTTCCTCTTCTATTCATTCCAAGCTACCCTTTCTAGTAATGTGCAAGTAAATAATATAAATAAAATACATAAATGAATAACAAATAAATATCAAGGATCACATTGGCTGTTCATATTTTCAGTTATTCTCAGAATCAGCAACTGGCATACTTCTAAAAAATTTTGTTTTATGTGCATCTAGTCAAACTCCCTCAATATTTGTGCTGTTTCTTGATTGTAAGATTGGTACTTTTAAACCAGTTGAATGCAGTGTACAAAGGTCATCAATTTATATTATGGTCAAGGCCTTTTCAGATCACCAAGTAGAAGCCAAAATTAAGTATTGTGACCTGGAATATATAGCTCTAGGTCACTGGAGAAAATTCACTTTTACAAATAAGTAATTTTTAAAAATACAATAGAAAGAATTGATTCTAAATTCTCTCACTTATACATTGAAGAGTTTGGAATCAAGTCTTCTATGCAAAACTTTGGAAAAAGCGCCCTGGGCACCACACAGAGTAGCAACAGGGATGATCAGATGGGAATACCACAGCCAGATCTGTGCAGTCAGCTAATTTCCTGTCCCAGGTGGACCAGGGTCCTAAAAACAGTGATTTCTTGGTTTAGTTACAGTAAAATCTTGTTTTTGGCATAAACATTTTTAATCACTTCTTATCACTTCTATCCATTTCAAATATATTAACCAAGAGTTATTTTCAATTGCAAACTATTGAATCAAAATAAAATACAATTCTTTAAAAGCTCATGGAAATAGTTGAGAGGCCAGTCAGGATCAAAAGTGGGTTCTATGAGATATATCCTCTTATGTTATTCAAATTGCATATTTTTATTCAAATTGTATATTTTTTATTTGTTATCTACAAACAATTTAATACATAGTTATATTATACTCCCAAATTCTGATGTAGG
Source organism: Lemur catta (assembly GCF_020740605.2). NCBI lineage: Eukaryota > Metazoa > Chordata > Mammalia > Primates > Lemuridae > Lemur > Lemur catta. The sequence goes on along the minus strand of NC_059149.1, from coordinate 17,389,618 downwards.
TATTTTTCAGCACTTTATTACCTGATTTAAATTTTTAAAAATCAGAAATAGCAAAACTATAAACTTTTTTAGAAATTCTAAATATTATACAATGTTTCATAGAAAATATATTTACTGACATATGATGGAGTGAAAAAGGAAAATCTTTATGTACCAATACTTATTTATATTTTGAATAAGCTATTATACATTATTTCCTTTAATCTTTGTATAAGTTTCTAAAGTAGATGAATTTACCCTTGAGTAAGGAAACAACTCAGAACAAATAAATGCTTAGGGTGAACATAAAAATTATTTGGTATGAAGAATGTGGAAATTTATGACTTCATGAATCCCATCCTCTGACGATCACACCTTATATTCCTGTTGAAGAAGACACACCTCAAAAATGAGGGAGAAATGGCAAATTAACTCAATCAGATCTTATTGAATACTTGCTTAGTGCCTAACTACCTCATTGAACAAATATAATAGATGCTACAAAATAATTTGTTTATTCAATAAATGTTATTGAGCATCTACTTTTTCTACTTGAGGGAGCTATAGCAGTAAACTACCCAAAGTCCCTGCCCTCACTTGGCTTCTATGTTCATGGAAGTGACAGAAAATAAACACATGGATATTTACTTTAATGCTAGGTGAAGATAAATACTATGAAAAAAATGAATTAAGAAGAGGGAAATAATGACGGACGGAGAGAGGGTTGCTATGCTATTTTATAAGAGGCAATTAAGGAAGGCCTGGTTGAAAAAAATAATGTTGAATATAAAACAAACTTTCCAGTGCCCCATGGGATCCTGCTTCTCCTCACTTCTCTAACCTCATGTACACGTTTGATTGCTCTGCTATAGCTACACCTGCCTTTCCACTAGATCCAGAACAAGTACTTTTCCCTCAATTTAAAATGCTCTTGGCCCTGATGGATGCCCACATAGCTTCCTTACTCATTTCCTCCTGAATTTTACTCCAAGCTTGGGTTTTCAATGAGGGCTTAAAATGCTACCCTATCTAAATTGCAACACACATTTTCATTATCCTCTTTCCTTGGCATTATTTAGCTCCTCATCACTATCTCACTTACTATATGCTGCATTTATTTTTTTCTTGACGTGGATTTTTTGTTTGCTGACATCACTGCTCTATTCATAGCTTCTAGAAGTGCCTTATGAGTGAAAATGTTAATCCAACTTTTGTTTAACATAAGAATAAACATGATGATATTTATTTGATAATTAAATATGAAATGTCTGATTTCGAATCAAAAGTTTATTATATCTCAAAGTATGCACCTAAACTATCGATACAGTTTTGCCATCTTAACAGTAGCTTGTTTATGCCAGCAGCAAAGAAGCCTGGAGAGCGAATGGCAATGAAATCATGGAAGGCATTTGCCACAGCTTGTTGAGAAGTGAATATTTTTCTTTGCAGGAAGTGGTCTAAAGCCTGCAAGAAGTAGTAATCAGTTGGTGCAAGGTCTGGTGAATACCGTGGATGACAGAGTTTCCAAGTCTAGCCTCTGTAGTTTCAGCAGCATTGTTTGTGTGACATGTGGTCAAGCATTGTCTTGCAAGAGGATTGGCCTGCTTCTGTTGACCCATTTTGGCTGCTTAATTGTAAGCATCCTCATTATTTCATCCAACTGATTGCAGTAGGCATCCGCTGTAATCGATTGATCAAGTTTCATGAAGCTATAGTGGGTAACACCAGCGCTGGATCACCAAACAAGCACCATTAGCTTTTTTGGATGAATATTCAGCTTTGGACTGTGTTTTGGCACTTCATCTTTATCCAACCACTGTGCTGAACACTTGTGATTGTCAAAAAGAAGCCATTTATTGGAACACATAACAATATAGTTTAGAAATGGTTTGCCTTTACATCATGACAGCAAAGAAAGGCAAGCTCCAAGATGATTGCTCTTCTGAAGCTCATTTAATTCATATGATACCCATCTATCCAGCTTCTTTACCTTGCCCATTTGTTTCAAATGGTCCAATATTGTTGGCATAGGAACATCAAACCTTGCTGCTAACTCACACATAAGTCGAGATTGATTTGCTTCCACTACAGCTTTCAGCTCATCATTATCCACCTTGGTCTCAGGTTGCCCACGTGGCTCATTTTCAAGATTAAAAAAATCACCAGAATGGAACTTTTTAAACCACTGACAGACTGTGCGTTCAATTAGCCACATCCTTCCCAAACACTTCCTTGATATTTTGAGCTGTCTGCACTGCATTGGCTCCAAAATGGAACTCACATTAAAAAGTAACATGAATTTTTGACTTATCCATGGTTTCACAAAAATTGCAGGAAATAAGGCCAAGGTTGGAAACCTGTAAAATATTTTTGCTATAACATGATAAATCCTGAAACAGAATGCTAACAAGGAGGACAATACAGATAGATATATGTGAAAAGTATGAAAAATAAAGAATGATGGAGCAATTTGCTGCCCAAAAAGGATATAGGATCTAAGGATCAATAAAATTATTAGATTTTAAGCTGTAACAACTTAAAATGCTATGCCTCTACCAATAGAATCAGTGACACCTTGATGATTAAATAGTTCAACTTCATATATTATATTTAATTAGGAGAAGGCTCCTAATTTAGAGTACTACTAATTCAGACCTGGGGCTTACATTTGAAATTAGAATTAGAGATATGTTTTCAAAGATCATTGTCTCAAAATGCTTCCACTACCAGCCCTGTGATATCACCTTGTTCAATCAATGACATGAAATAGCTATAGCTTTTCCAATTCCCAAATGAAAAAAAAATGTCTATGACCATGTAATATTTTCAATCAGACATAATTACACTCACTCTTACCACGCCCCTAAATATTTTTCCAATTATCTGAATTATATTCTTTCTACGTGAATTCATCCCTCCATACAGTCAACAGATATTTACTGAATTATCTAATGAAGCCCATGTATGCAACAATATATTAAACAGCACTATAGTGATTCCTCAAAAACTCCTTTTTTTAGTTATAATGAAAATCATTTCAATTTCAGCTGCATTACAAAACAAATCCTCCAGGAAAATGTGTGGCAGGGAGTAGGCAATCAATAAACGTGAATTTTAATCTCTATTTTTTGTTTACAGTGTGCCTAAGTCTGTGTTTCATGGTAGGGTGACCATAAAAGAATTGCAAGCAAAGGAGTTTATAATCTTATTGTGAGCTAACATGAGAAACAATCACAGAGCAACAGAAAAGAGTATAACATATATATCTTGCAAATTTTTCTTAGCTATCAAGAACAGCCAGTTCTCTTATTTAGTTTCTTAAAACCAAAACCGAAAGGAGGCTGATCATGGTATGTAAAACAAAAGAAGAGAGTGGCATCAGTCCGTTTCCTTTTCTGCCTTTGGTGGAAACGCAGATTATTCTCTTACTACAAGTGTGCCTGGCCAAGGTTGTAAGTATGATGGGACAAATATTCACCTCTCCCTAGGGGCATGTTCTCCTGTATGGTCTCTACTAAGATCCTACAGCAGGAGAGTCAGAGGATCAGGGTCTGGCCTGAGCAGGACATGTACCCCTCAGCACTGAAGGAGAGATGTGCTCCCACTGGCCCCACTGCATTATGACCGTTCAGACTTCTTTTTACTTCCTCTTTATATCATCAGAAGCTGGGATGCTCTCTGTTTCTTATCTGCCTCTACTCATTACATTATTAGTGAGACTTATTTATTTTCCTCTTTTAAAATCTAAATGATTCCAGAGAGTTGAAGTCTAATTATCAGGCCAACTGCTTTTCTTTTTTTTTTTTTTTTTTAATCTAGATAGTTGATATTTTGGAATGCTAGGAACAAAACCTTGTTTGGGCTAGATTTTGTTGATCTCCACAAGGTCACCTCTGTTTTACCATTTAAAGCTGTACATTTTAAATTAAAACATATTCATTATGGTTCTCTTCTGTCTTCATCTCCACAACTGAGATAACCCAAATGGAACAAATTCTCATGAGTTCAGTACAATTATACATTAGAAAATTTTACATCAAAACAAATGTGATACAGTACACGTAATTGAAATAAATCTGGTAAAATGTAACGAAGCTTGTCAAAGGGGGGAAAAAAACAATGACTTTCAATAGAGTAAATATTTCAAAATTTATGATCTTTCATAACCGATGCTGTTTTCCAGTTTAGGATGAGGGTTACAGAATCTATCATCCTTGTTCTCATTAGGTTTTTCTGCCTGGTGTTAGAATAAAAGTCAACATCCCTTCTTCTTTCTCAGATACTTTTTCTTACTATCTTTTTCCAAACATGTTTTCCTGTTGCTCCTTACTGTTTAAAATAGTGTGGGCTTTCTGCTTGCCCTATTAAGCTCTCCTGCTGTGTTTCTGGCAAATTTATTTTTCCTTAAAGATTTTTCCTTTTTCCCCTGCTGTGTATGTGCAGCAGAGCTCGCCAACAGGTGTCTCACGCTTGCAGTCTTACTGTAAGTGGTATCCACGGACTGTCTGTGTTGTTTTATCTCTTGGTGTTGATAACCTATGAGTGAGCAAGAGACTTCTTAGCCTCCTTCAAAATTGCTTTAATGGCTAATCTTTTTATTCCTATCACATGAGAAGATCTGAGAATGGAGTTACTTCAAAGTTAAAAGCCTAAATCTAATTTTGTGCCTAAAGAAATGTCAAAAACTGTAATTGAATTTTCATCCAATTAAATACTGAATAAGCATTTCCTATATAAAAGTGCCTAATTTTAGGGTACATAGGATATGTAAAATGAGCTAAGAATGGCTGAAAACATCTCTTTTTAGATGTCCACATTTTAATAAAACTGTAATTCATCTGGGAATACGTTTCCCTTTTAATGCCTTTTTAGGTTTCTCTTTTCTGTCAGGCTTGGCTAGAATCCTCTTCTACTTCCTATCTCAAGAGGCAGCCCATTTGACTCAGATAACTTTCATCATTCTTAAAATTCTGTTGCTAGGCTGCTTCTTTTCCATGCTGCAAAATCTGACTATAGCATATTCCATAAACCAAGTAGGAAAAAAATCCATTCCAAATGGCCATTTCTCTTAAATAGCAAATTTTGACTATCGTTATGTTGAAATGTGCCTTTGAGAATTAAGTATTGTAGATAGGGAGAAGTTTAAATTGCCATGGTAAGTAGACTTTATTGTATTGTTTCAATCTCTCTCAACATTAGTAGCTGTTTAGAGACTCATTTTCTTGAAGCAGAAAACAAAATGCCTTTCTCATGTGTATAGTTCATACCATATAATTTGGACACTTCAAGAATTTTGTTTTTAAAATTATATTTCAATCGTATCTTTTAAAATTAATTCCTATAAAAATACTTATACAGCACTTAAATAGGGCCTCACTAGCTAAAAGGTGGAAGATAAATTTTAAAAATGAGTATTTTCAATGTTTAAAATGAAAAGGGCACTTTAACATTCTACTTTTCTACTCCCAGACTGCCTTTATATAAGTCAGTGTAATATTCACTTGAGAGCTGAGGAAACTGGGGCAAAGGGAGGCTAAAGAACTTGGCCCAGGCTACACAGAATGCAATGGCCAGGCTGGGATCTCAAGTCAGCATATAAGTCCAAGACTGCATTTTAATCTATTGTGTTCTATTTCTTGTTTGAATAAACAGCAGACAATTGTTGTAGTGTTAAATCTAACATGATCAACACTTAATGAACAGTGACAGCAACATGACTGATCGCTTCTTCTAGAATATAAGTACTCCCAGTGAGGGATTAAAGAGGTTTTGGAATTGAGATTCAATTTTATGGCCATGAGAATAGCATATTGCTATTCCAGTGTGCCAAGTGCTAGCTTCGTCATCAGAAATTAAAAGCAGTTTCCCAAATTATCTTGCCTACTATCCAGCAATCACATGCTTCTCTTTTATATTGGCATTTCCCATAACAGGGAACACAGGTCTGAGCAGAAATTAGAAGCTCAAATTATATTTTAATTTTAAGAAATAAAATTAGTGAGTGAGATGAACAGATAATTTACTGTTTACTTCCAGCCTGTACATTTGCATCTCTGCCTTCTACTCAGTGTGCATGTGAGTAATATTATCAAATTGTTAAATGTGATATTTAAAAATAATTATATCAGTTATATCTCTTCCAATATAAATTTAGGTTCTGTTTTCAGCTTTAGCATTAGATTGGCAATTTAATGGTAAAATTTGAACTATTAGGTTATCAATACTCGGATTTGAACTAACTTTCTAACTTCCTCAAACTTTTGTGCAAAGCTTGATAGTTCCTTTCCTCTTCTTGATGAAACTTGGATTTTAAAAATCTATGTCCCTTAACTCACCTTTAAACTTCTCAGTTCTCACTTCCAGTTCTAAATTATTAAAATCCCCTCCCTTATTGAGTCATGAGGATGCAAATGTATGGCACACCTTTCGGCAGTGCCATTAGTCACCCTTTCAGACAATATTTCTCCCTTGCAGAAAATAAAACAAGGCATTCTATTAGTAGCTTTTATTCTTACCCTCAATATAGCCAGGAACAATTTAAAACAATTGTCTTAGGTATTGCAAACTTTCTTAACTTCTTTCTTTCTTCCCTTAGACACATATATTAGTAGGAGTCTTTTTTAAGCCCTTCCTGTATATTCAGAAAGATGCCACATCTGATAATATTCTCTTATGCCCTCCTTCCTCCACTTCAATTTTTAGAAAATAAATAATAAAACTTCACTGAAGAAATGGAAAGACTTTTGGGGTAAAAAAGGAGAATATTGTACTTATACCTCTGGGTATTCTAGGTCCCTGACATTGAAATCCAAATGGAGCAAGTTTGGGTCAAGGAGCCTCTGATGAAGCATGCTGTGGAGGAGGTGAGTCTCAGTACCACTTATCCCCACACCAGGCACAAGCAAACTTCAACCACAGCACAGCTATCTTCAGTTTTGCACATGCTGGTGTAAGTCCTCCATGTCAGAATACTAGTGAATAAGATCAAGGAATATTCTCATTGGGTTTTTACAATTATAGCCTGTCTATATTATCCCTACTTGGGGTAGACCAGCAGCCAGGCTAATATGCCATTGTCTCTAGTTTTTCTGCCAACACATCACTGAGAAAACATGACTTGTCTCTCGATCACAGTTTTGTCACTTTAATTATTGATCCCATATTAAGTTTCCTCATTTATTTTCCACTTTCTATTTCATACCCTTTGTATAGACATGCACTGGCCCCTGATTTAATACTCCAACATCAGACCCCATATACTCATCTGTAATACCGTTTATTTGCTATTCTTTACCCCTTAAAAATTGTCTATACTATCTCCATTTCCTTATTTTTTTATTTCATTTTCTATTTAACCCACTCCAATTAGGCCTTCAAATACAGATCTCTTTTACTTCTCTTCATTTTAGTTTCATCTCAGCTGTCACTTGCTTTGAAAGGAATGGTTTTTCTACCATTTTTAAAGCAGCCCCCAATTATATTACCATGCATGTTATCTTTGTAGCATCTATAATGTATTGATAGTATATTACTTATGTAATATATAATGCAATAATGTATTATTGTATTTATAATCTTCAGAGCATGTTACTATTTGGTATGTTGTTATTTATATTTTCTATGTGCTTACTATGTTTTTCCCAAACATATAAATTGCACAAGCGCATCAATCTTGAAGTCTATCTGCACATAGTTGTGACTTCATACATACTTTACTAAATGAAGAAAATCTTCTGCCCAGAGTCTCAACTACTTTTCCCAACTCTGAGTACTTGTATAAAGATACTGAAATGGTGCCTGTTAGATTGGAATAATTAGTACATTCCCTGGACCTTAGTATTTTGAACTGTTGTCTGCTTCCATGAGGTAAGGGAATAAGTAGCAAATGGTCTCTGCCATTCTAGTTAATTTCTCTCCAATTCCATTCAGCTCAGTAGACTTCACTAGAAGTCCCCAGGGCTAGATTATTAGTGATAAACCATGTGTAGGTCACTCCAAATTAATTCATTCTCTTTTGGTCTTTGTATGCTGTGTTATCAAATTTACTGAACAAAATAACCCTTCTGAATGCCAGATTTTCCATACTGAAGAGAAAAGTTGTTGAAAAATTCACAAAGTCTGATTCTATTTGTCCATATATCTTTCATTTAATCCCAGAATGTCTTGCTAAAAATTTTATTCACCTTATCAAGATTTTGAAAGTCTGTTTCTTCATAGACAAAGTTCAGAGTCAAAATTTAAGCCAGATTTTCCCTGAATTACAGGAGGATACAAGTAAAGAAATTTACATTAATGAAAGCAATGCTTATAACCATCATGATCCAAGAAGGCTGAAGACTTTCTTGATATTAATTAAGAAAGACTGGGTTTTGGAAGTTATTTGATTCTAATGAATGCTTTTGAGACATGAAATATGATATAAAACAGAATGGTAAAACTGAAATGAAGAAGGTCCTAATTAAGTAGCCAGGAGTATAGAATACAACCTTGAAAGCCAAAGGAATTGCAAAGAAAGGATTTTGAGGATATTGTGTTAATATTGCAAATGAGGTAGAGAAATAGTTTGAAATCAGAGAAATATCTTGTACAATGATACTGTCTTTCGGGATATTGTGATTATTTCTCTTTCAGGAAATCTACTTAACTGTTCTGAGGAAATAAATATATCTACAATCATATATTTGGTAGATTCCTTTAGAATGGCAATAAACACTTAGCAAAAAAAATTCTATTTTACTTGTGGAATTTTCATAATGCCAAGGGAACCAAGGTATTTTAGAGAATATAATTACAACAATACTTAAAAATGGATCAACGCTTAACAGTTTAGGCAAAGGATGTACAATTTAAAATTTAAGATAGTTTTTTTAATCACTTAAAATTATTAATGTGTTAATTAATGCTCTGCTAGTACTGCTACTGCACTCTACTTACTGCACTCTAACAGCCACTGAAAACTTTTGTGATCTTGAAAAACACTCAGATCTCTGAGATTTAAGGGGAAAAAAAGGAAGTTTTAAAGAAAACTCTAACCTTGTTGTCTTTTTACAGCTTGGACTCTCTAAAGTATTTTGTGATGAAGAAGGCATATAAAATAATAATATTAAACTATGCTTATTTAAGAAAAATAATATTGAGTTCCTTGAGGAGAAAAAATAGCTTTATTCAATAACATTTTGTTTGTTTTCATGACAACCTTTTCTTTTGGCCTTTTGTTATTTCATTTCTTTTTCAAAATTGTTAGAGGCATTTGATATATTTACTGAATCTCTGTTGCTTCACCAAAAAAAAAAAAAAATCAGTCACACTATTGAAAGACTATTTTCTTTTCAGTTGTGAGTGTTTTATTTTAGGACTTAGTAAGTTCTCCTTTCTTTTCTAAGGCATGCTAACTTCACCTTCATGTCTAAATAGACTTTGTAGACATAGAATATTCTAGAAAAGAAGTCTGCTTTAATATGAGATTAAAGGGATTTGATGATCTGAAGAATCACAACAATTGACTTGGAACTTTTCAGAGACCACCTCTACAAAGGAAAGGTCTCCTTCTCACCAGTGAGGCCCAATCTCCTGCCCTCTCCTGCATTCCTCTTACATACCTGTTCTTACCCTTCTCTTGCACTATTTTGTTCTTCCCTTTAATTGTGATAGTTCCTAGAATTTCTTTTATATTCTTCTTTTTTAATTCTGCTTTTTAAAAATTTATATATGTTAGGTGTATATATGTGGGGAGTGCATGTGATATTTTGATATCTGTATTCAATGTGCAATGATCAAACCAGGGTGATTGGGATACCCATAACCTCAAACATTTATCTTTTCTGTGTTGGGAACTTTCTAAATCTTCTTTTCTAGCTAATTTGAAATAAACAATAATTATGTTAACTATGATTTTCCTACTGTACTATCAAATACTAGAACCGATTCCTTCTAACTGTATTTTTGTACCCCTTAACTATTCTTTTCATTCTATACTCTTCCTATAATGTATTCTCTACTTTGTAATCATAACCACTGTCAGAACTGTAAAATCTCCACCGAAATCCCCAGGCAAAGTAAATTCCTTGACAGGTCATTCATTATCGGTGATAACACTTATGCTATATAACAGGTAATGGGTTTTGCATCTACATGATATTGGTGTCTAATTAAACACTGAAACTTTATGGCTAGTTTCAAGGAAATAGTAAATATTAACTTAAATAATAGCTGTAACAAACAGGATTCTTTATATTATGAAATAATTTTCTATTTACCATCTACTATTAGCACTTCTTATTCCTTTAAAATTATGATTTAGTTTATGCAATGATTTTTATTATATTAACCAAAATATGCTTCAATCATTAAAAATTGGAAACATAATATTTAACAGTATATTAATGCAATTTGAAATTACAGCTGTAAAATTAAAACAAAAAGGGAAAAAGTCAAATAAAATTTTTTTCTTTAATTTCTTAATATAGTTCAACATTTTATTTAAAGTAGGATTGGGTCCATGAACACTATAACTTGAAAATTTTATTTGAATATATTTTATATTACTTACTGATAAGTTTAATCCTTTATTAATATAGTTTTTATTTTTGTGTAATTTATTCTGCATTATGTTGGTCTATTAATTATTTAATTGATATAAAAAAGAAAAGCAATCTGAGAAAAACCTAACAAAAAACAAAAAACTGAATAATTACTGCCCCATACAGAATCACATTTTTATAAAAATTAAAGTTTCTATCCCTCAGAGAATAAATATGTTATTCTGAAAATTGCATACATGGCACATATTCAGTACTCAGTCATATTCTTTGACTTATCTATATTTCTAAGTTGTATAAGATAGTAAACAATGTATTTCCTCTTTGAAAGTATTAACTTTAGAACCTAAATTTATACACTGGCAAAGAATACCATCTCCACTTTTTCAAAACTGACTTCTAATATCATTATATTATCAGATACTACAATATAATATGTAGTGTTCCTTTAGAGCTCATTTTTCTAATAATTCATTGAAATACAAATAAGATGAATAATCAACAAAACCCTGAATAAAACTTTTAAATAGATAGCTCTATCTGTATAACTCTAAAGTATATCTTCTTTACATAGATATTTGCAAGTGCATTGGCATTTTTATTGAGACATATATACTGAACCATGTATAGCCTGCATTTTTAGAGAAAGGTATAGAAAAATCTTGTGATACATTTAGTCTCTACCTACCTTCCAAAACAGGTAAAGCCTATTCCAAGAGTAGCTTGGACTCAGTAAACTAGTTGTTGAGTTATAGATAACTGGAAGTAGAGCCGACAGTCTGCAAATCCTACTAAAAGAAAAGCCTACTGTTTACATTGGGCAAACCTGACTATATATATTGCAGATGTAAAAATCAAACAGCTCTAATAAACTACATTGATGAGAATGATTTGAGAGTTTCTGTAACATTTTAATTACACAATAAAAATCAGTTGAGCACTCACTGACCACTATTCTTGGGTATATTGTGCCTTCTGTTAAAAAAAAAAGTTTATTTTTAATGCTTCTTTTCTTCTCTCTCTCTCTCTCTCTCTCTCTCCTTTTTTTTTTATTTTTCAGATGACACGAGAACAATACATACTAGCAACACAACAGAATAACCTGCCAAGGACTGAGAATGCACAACTTTACCCAGTGGGAATTTATGGATGGCGAAAGAGGTGCTTATACTTCTTTGTCCTTCTGCTGTTGGTTACCATGATAGTTAACTTAGCCATGACAATATGGATATTGAAAGTTATGAATTTCACCGTGGTAAGTACCACCATGATTTTACATCTATTGCTTTTGAATCAAAGACTGTCCAGCTCTGTTTTTATTTTTTTATTTTTAATCAAAAGTTATTCATCTCTATCTTTACAAATATATATCTTTAAATTCCAATGTTTGTCATTTTAATTTAAGCCTACATTTAGTATGTTTAGTCATGATATACATATGATATTACTACCTGGCACTTAAGTGTGGGAAATTTGTATCATGAGACAGCACAGCAAATTGATTCACTGGAAAATTAGAAGACATTTAACCAGTAAGCCTAAATTAGTGCTTATGATATCTTGGAATTTAAGGTATAAGACTCCTAATTTAAGAAGTCTGTTTTTAGAGATATTATTTCACAGTAAACTTAACATTAATATTATAACTCACAAGTGCCTTGGAATTACTCCATATAGAGTATATGCCACTATATCTCCCTTCTGTATAATATACTGCATGATTGAATCTAAACCTTGGAATGTCTTCTGAGCTACATAGAACAATGTCTATAATTGCCATCAGCTGGTGACCCCATTCTTTTAGAGCACATACCCAGTAAATAGAAGATGGAAATTAAATAAAATTTTAGGAAAATTAATGACAAAAATGATTATATAACTAATTTATTGATGAATTTTGGTTCAGTTTATTGAACGCATACAATAACTGTATAAGCTTGACTTAGGTGTGAAAAATGTGCTGTTTCAGCAAAGTCTGGTTTAGTTCATTTCATAGTTTGTGGCTAAATCCTTAAATTTCTCCGTTCAGCTTTAAACATTCTGCCTTTGTTTGGAGAACTCAGATGTCTTTACTTACAATCAGTTATCTTTTACTTGCTGACAGACTACTATTATTCTTTAGAACTCTGTATCCTCAGGGGTGAGTCTAAAGCTGGCTGTTTAACTTCACTGATAATATTCCTATACTGGGCAGATATATTTTTTTAACTCTGCTAGGTATTGATTTAGCAGGAATCCTCTCTTCCTGACTTCACTAACACCTAATTCTAACTTGTAAACAGAATTTCAAAAGAGAAAGTGAGCCCAGCATTTGTCCATGTTGTAAGGCACCACAATCTTGGTGCATATGCTCATGAATAAAAATGCGCTGAGCAACAGTTCCATTTTTCCTAATACCGTGCAAATTTTGAAGAGTATTGATCAAAAAAGAAACTAAAGACAAAGGAAGGATGAGCAGGAGTCAGTTCGTTCCTAGAGTTGGAAAATAATAGCTATGTCCTAGACACAGATATGTGTTCAGGGCATGGATCAAGGCATGTGGGTCACCTGAGGGTGGCTCCAGGTAGAGATGAGGGCTGATAGGCAAATTATTGCTTATGAAATTCTCTGTTGATGCATCTGAAACCCTCATTCGTGTAAGAGTTGGCTTGGTTTCCCCTCTCATTTGAGACTAGTTTGGTATAAACGTCACCAACTCTACCCCTGCTGTTTCTGTTCTTAGCTCTGCTCCTGCCTTCTCTGACTAGTGTCTGGGTTTCATTAATGATTCATTTATCATATGGTAGGGGCAGTGTTCATGCTCCTGCCAACTCTTTTGTGCTACCTTCAATATCAGCCAAACTATCAGTTGCTGATGTCAACATTTTCAAACTCATTTTTATCTTAAAAAAAAAATGGAAAAGAGATAAAGAATAGGGTTTTCTCCAAAGTTTGAAATGTCGAGTATATTGTTTGATTTCCTCTCTCAAAAGGTATCTTTCAAAAGCTCCTGAAAGGGAATCAGCTCTCTAGTTTCAGGGAGCCTTGATTCTATCCAATGACCAGACCACGGGAATTTTCAGGTTCAAGCCATGTAAGCTCTCACACGTTATTTAAATTAATTAGGAAAACATACTTAAATACATTAACTGTGTGGCTACATGCATCACACTCCCGATACCTTGCCTCATGCTGACACCAAGCCTGGATGAGCCTTCCATGGGACATAATTGAAACAATCGCCTGTGTCTTCAGGATACTTACAGGCCTCAGAGTTTCTGTCACCCATGAAGCTCTCTAATTTGAACCTCAGCTGGTCAAATTGTAAATGCCAACATAGTTTTAGGGATAATAAAAGGGGTTGTTTCCAAAGGAGTCCTGGTATTTTTTTTTTCATTTTTCTTTTGTTTAAATTATGATTTTTCCTTTTCAGAATCAAAAGAAACACTGTCCTTCCTTCAGCCATGAAAGCTATTTGCATGTAGCTGAAGTAAATGTACAGAAGTTGTAACAATTCTATCAAGATAGTGTTTGTAAGATTAACAAACTCTCCATCGCACTGTAGTTATTTATAATTTATCAGAGAAATTCAGAATTCCTTAAGTAGATTTTAGCAGTCCTGAATACTACATATTAAGTGGTATATACTTGAGAAGTATAAAAATAATTTGTAATCCTCTTATATGAGAGCAGTAAAAAAAAAATCAATTTTATGTTTCCACTAGCACATTATGTTTGTGTCTGTCTCCACAGAGAATACTAAAGACTAGTTGCCGCACCATTGGGAGAAGCAGAAAATAATGTGTAAATTGTTTGGGAAGTATTATTGATCTGGACAAAATGTATTTCACTTTTATTATAAGTGTTGCCATCCAAAACAGGAAATATGTGGCTGTTAACATCTTTTATTTGAGCAAACAGGACATGTTATTGTTATCAAAATGTTGTATTTTCAGCATAGCAAGGATAGCTGCCAACCTGTTTTATGATGCTTGTTGGAGTCCATCATTATGACCAATATTGTGCATGATCTGTAGGGTTGAAATGATCTTATTTGGGGGAAATAATTTGTGTTTCTAATTTTGTGCAAAATAAAATTATTTGGCTTATTGAGATACCCAGTTGAAGAAAACCAAGAAAAAGGAAATGAGTTCATACTACAGGGTGAAAGACTTCAGACAGATGTAAGCAATAATATCCTGGCTATGAGAGTTGATAAATGTAGAAGTGAGTTGAACAGGGAGATTCTGAAACTTCATTATATTGAGATCAGTGTAACCCAATTACATGGTTTTTAGTCATTGTTGTTTGGTTGATTGCTATAATATATTTGTGGTTCAACATAAATGGGCTATTCTAGCAAGTCTATCAAATCCAACCATTCTGCTGAGGCAACATTCTTTTCTATGTTCAAGTTTCATTCTAAGTAAATTAGCTCCATATTTAAAAATTGTAAATTAATACAATAATATTCATTTTAAAAATAGTACCAACTAAAAGTTGGTGGCATCCAACTGCAACATAGTTCTATTATATATGCTAACTAGCCAGCAAAACAAAGAATGGAAACATAAATAGCATTTATTAAGCAAAGGGGGAGAGCAAAGTCATGAATGTTCTTACTGAGAAGTCAAGAAAACCCAGATGTAGGCAATAATTGAAACAATTAGTTGATTGAATAAATTGGAGAAAAAAAATTCTTAGAGGCTTATATATAATCATTGTGATGAATGTTCGCTACAAAGAAGTCCCAAGAAAAGAAGGATTGAATATCATCATAATTTAGGATTAACCAGGAACTGGGAAATTTTAGTTCAACCATCCATATATTGCTAGAGGTCACTTTCCAGTGTTCTCTCTATTTGGTCAGTTAGCATCTGCTTAAACCCTCCTTTCAAACTATCCCATTAAATCACTGTATAGTTTATTATTATTAAATATATTGACGTTTTGTTGCAGTCTCCTTTTCAAAGATGGAATTCTAGTTGTTATTTCAATATGACAGGAATTTTTTAAATTAATTTATCAAGACCACCATATGTTCTCATATACCCCCCCACACACAGATCCTTTATCACATTTTCAATGTTTAAAAATCAGAATAAGTAAGGGAGATCCTTATGCAATTATTTTTATTTATTTCATTGCCACCTGCTTTTCTTCATTTCAAATATTAAATATATTGCACATCCATGATTATATGTTTACAAAAAGAACAATCCTTTCAAGATATCTTTCTCTTTATAGATATAGGCCATAGAGTCATCTCGATTCTTTCTATCATATTTTAAATGTGCCATTCTAAAATTGAGAGTATACATGCTGCAATGTTTAGTTTTCTCCTTTATTTCTAAAGCTAAAATTTTTTGAAGTTTTTTTGTTGAAATATAAAATGCACATTTTTGTGTATTAAATCCTGTATTCTTTCTAATATCTTGTTTAATGAAATACCACATATTCTCATGTTATTCTTGTGACCAATTCTTTTTTTTTAATCTTCATTATTAATCCAGTGGCTTTTCATAGCCATTATCACTCTACTGAAGATGTCTACAGTACCTTTGCAATATTCTGTCATTAGTCACTGTGCTTTCCAAAGATTAGTTACCCACCACAGGTTTCTTCATTTCTCTCTCTAGTAGGGTAATTTTTGAATGAACTTTTTCATCCCTGTGTACGCAGCCAGTTCTTATATTTATCAAAGCTGTGTCCTCAACTCAAGTACATTTTTATTTAGTGTCTAGAATCTATTGATATGGAAAGACATATGCAAAGTTTAAATTTGAAATAAGCACAGGCTTCATTAGCTTTTAATTGTATTTCTCCACTCCTTAGCATATTCATCACAAAACAGTTTATGTTTCTATGACCTTGTTCATTGTCTATTATATTTCCACTCCCCCAGAGAGAATGTAAGCTCTATAGGACCAGGATTTTTGACACTTTTTCCATTTCTGTATTCCTAAGGCAGAAGACAGTGCCTGCCAGATAATCAGTCCTTAATAAATAATTGTGGAATAAATATCCATCTTTGACATTACTTGCATTGAAAGACAGCTAATTTTTCATGTCACTATGCCATACATCCTTCCAAAGAGCCATTTTAAGCTGAGAAGAATTGGTGCAAGGACTACCAATGACCCCATTGCTATTTAAGGCCTCTTGCACAGAAGATGCTTCCTTGGTCTATGCAGCGGTATTTAACTGTTTTTCTAGGCAGAACACCAAGTTAATCATTCTCAGCATCCCTTACATTCAAGACCTCACACATTCCAGGGAGTCAGGGCCAATCTTGAGTATCCACAGCAGTAGTACAGACAGCTACCATTATTGCACTTTTAAACTATGTATTGTAAAAATATTTTATCCTAAGAAGATTATAAATATATATATATTTAATGCAAATAATAATAATCAATATTAACAACTGTACCACCATCACCCAACTGAAAAAATAAACTTTACCAATATCTCCTAACTCTATCTAGAGATGAGCACAATCCTGAATAATGTTCCTGCATTTATTTAGTTACACATATGTGTATAATTGCTTGTATAAAATTTAAGCATTATATTGTTTTTACCTCAACAATATGTTTGGGAGATTTATCCCTTGTGTAGTTGCAATTTATTTACTTAATTTAATTGAATTAATATCCCTTATTTATCCATTCTCATAATAAGTTTTCAATGTATTCTTGTTCTTGTTTAGTTTTCTATCACAAACAATGATCCTATGAACATTCTCATATGTCCCTATTGATAATTATAATTGCACAAGTAAAATAGTTTCTTTAGGTTCTAGAGTCTAGGATGTAAGTTCAGGACTATTAACCTTTAATGCCATTTTTTCCCCCAATGTGACTGAATCAATTTATATCAACACTAACAACTTGTAGGGGTTTCTTTTGTCGAAATTACCAACTTAATTCTTAGAAGACAATTAATTGCCACTTAACCTAACTTGTTACCTCCTAAGCCACAAATCTGACCATCAGTCTATCTCATGAAGATCCTCATTTGTTTATTTACTTTTTGGTTAATTAATTGATTGATTAATGTGTCCCTTTCTGGTAGATTTATTCTTACATTTATTTTATTCATAGGTATTTATTCATGTATCTTATCTCTATGAAAGGATTTACTATGCTGTATTAGATATATAATTATGGTTCATCTAAATATATACCACTTCTCTACCAGACTTCCTTCTGCCCCCACCCCCATCCCGTTGATATGGACGTTCATAAGGAGCAGAGGCTCGTCTTATTTTCTTATTTATCTTGGAATCTTGGTTGGGCACACAGTAGGTGATACATTATTTTTTGAATATATATAATTTTAAAAGATGTAGATTCACTTTCACTAGCGGGCTTATCAAACTTAATGTTTTAACTCTTCCACTTGTTCTTTCAGTAAATCTGCTTCAGATTCCAACCAGATTCCATCTTTAGCTGAATTTTCCTATCTCATTAACAAAGGGGCATTACTCAAGCCCATTCACATCTTTTAGCCAGTGACCAGCTTCCCTGATAGGAAGACAAATGTAGCACACATTCTCCCAGAATACGAAAGTACTTAGGAATGATAGTTTTTCAGTGAAAGTGTAGTCCTTTGAAGTTCTAATTACTAGATCTGGCTGACTCCCTCAATAATAACTACAGTAAAATCCCACCCTTTTATTTCTCTCTCTCTCTCTCTCTCTCTCTCTCTCTCTCTCTCTCTCTCTCACACACACACACACACACACACACACACACACACACTTGGATTTTATTTAAAATCACTTTTTTACATTATCTTCCTTGAGGTAAGATACGTTGGTAAATAAGAGGCACCATAGGCTGGCAATTACTGGTAAAATACTACCAACTATCAGAACCTCTATGCTACCATGTGTTTACAACCCCTCTAGAAAAGTATGGCCTTTAACTGAGAGATAAAATCACTCTGTGTTTCATGACTTCCAGCCTCATCTACTACAGTGGACCCTCACAGCCTATCCATCAAAATCAGACATAATTTCCCCAAAGACCTCTTCATTTAACAGTTGGAAACTATGGAATACTAAGATTTTCTAGAAATTTGGTAACCCAATTTGGTGGCCCAATCATCTCATGTGTAGGTGATTTTGTGAACTTACCTTTGATTATAAAAGTAAAACACACATACATATATGCAAACACACACATGCCAAACAAAAATAATCCTCACCAATTATAATCTAATTTCCAGGTAGTGAAAGAAAAATGAAAAGGATCAATAACAGCAGAAGCTAGAAAAGGGGAGAAATTTTATTCAAGGAGTCCAAAAGGGCAAACTCAGGGGTGTAAGTTTTGTTATTTGCATTTCTCACAGAATTGTTATGGAACATTGACCTAAATCAGACATCTCAAGAGTTCTGAACCTCATGGTCTTTCCTACTAGTAAGCATTCATTTCTCTCAAAACCCCATAAATATATCAGGAACTATTTCTTATATGCAACAATTTAGAAACATAAAGCAAAAACTATTTCTTATATGCTATAAAAACTATTTCTTATATGCAACAATTTAGAAACATAAAGCAAATTCATTTTTATATTCATAAATGTTATATAACCAGGGAACAAATCTTGAGTCTCTATTACCTGGCAGTGGGGTATTTTCTTAGGCAAAATCAGTGTCGACAGCAAGATTTTCTTAGATTGCTGGTACTGCCACAACCATCTCAGAAAAACCACCAAGCACTGGTCAAAAGTCTAAACTCTGGCCCATTTTGTCCATTTATTAGCTATGTTACCAAGGGTGAGTTATTTAAACTGTAGCTCAGTTTCCTTCTCTATAGAAAGAGTGCAATATTATTATCTATTATTATTATCTATTTCATTAGGCTCATATAAAAATCAAAAGAATTAAAATAATGAAAATGCTTCAGAAGTACCTGGTGTATACTAACAAGTATCTAAGTGTTTGCTGTTATTATCATTCTTAGTCATTTTCTGCTCTTTCATTTTCACAGAAATTCTATCCACTGTGTGAATTATTAAATAACTTGATTCTTTCTATTAAGGTTGAGCATAAAACAATCCCAGACACATGAAAGGATCTCAATAAGTGTGTATTAATAAATACATAAGTAAATAAATAAGAGAGTTTATAATCGTATTAATACCGATGATATGCATTAAGGTTAAGGGCATGAATCTTGGAGACAGCCTGATTCACATGCAGGCTCCATGACTGGCTGCTTAGCAAGGTGACTTTGTGCTGGTTACTTAACCTCTCTATCTCCAGTGTCTTCATCAGTAAAATGGTGATAATAATGTTGACCTCGTGGAGACATTAGAAGTATTAAGTGAGTGAATTTTTGTAAAAGCTCTTAAAATAGATCTTAGAGTAAGCACTCAATTTGTGCCAACTAAGTATAATGACAAATATTATTCTCATGCATGATTATCTGTGAATAATGAAACTTATTGTATATAGTACATTTTATCAGGAAAAATGTCCTATTCCCTTAGGATGATGAAGGGATAATAAAGATTCCTTATTAAATTCTAATTTAAAGCTGACATATAAAAATGGTTTACATGAAACTTTTAAGAGCTGTCAACAATCATTATTATTTTGATGACACAAGGCTGATTATTTTGAAAACCTACATTACTCGAAAGCAACCTTTCTGGCCTGTCTGAACGAGGGAGCTTATTTGTCAGAGAGAGCTAATCTCCTTTTTGAACCATCTGAAAAATCTAATACTTAAAAATTATCTGGATATTAGAGTGGGATTTTTATTGTTGATTCTAAATGTTCTGAGTGTCTTTAATGATCAGAGTATTAAATTATTACATGACTGAGATATTTTATTATCAATTATTTTTTATAACACTCTGGATTATAACCCTTTAGGCCTAACTCTTTAAATATAAGAGCAAAGTTTAAGATGCTGGGGAGCCCATATTTATTTAGCATGTAGTTTATTAACAAGATTATATGCTTTATAGACAGACCTTATTGAATTTCACAATAATACTGCAAAACAAATATTGTATCCCTTTGACAGATGAAGACACAGAAACTTAGGGAAATTAAATAAACTTCTCAAGGTCACACTGATGAGGAAGATTAGAAACATGGGCTATGCAATTTCAGAGTTCCTGCTCTTTCCACCACATACCATTGTATCAATGTTATTAAAATTAAATTAAAATTAATTCTTTCAATATTCTTCATTAAATAATTTACTCCCTTTAAATGGTATACCTCAGTGCATTCATACAACACCATTAAATATATAAATACGATATTACTGATTTATAATTATATTTTGAACTTCTTGGGCAAAAGACACATCAATACCCTCAACTCTTATTAATTTAATGGAGAAATGGACCTCATCTCTCACAGTCAGTGAGTAATTAGAATGGTTAAAACTGCTGTGTAAGCTCCAAGCATGATTACACTTTTGAGTTTGGCAGAGTAGGCATTAGGTTTAATTTCTGGATAGAGCAATGACACTTATTAATGGCACCTTTATAAAGGAAACAATGATTTTTCAGAAAGGCTATTTTATTCCAGTGATTGCAGTCTAGTCTTTGCATCGGTTAAAGTATGTTTTGCTGAGGATTAACTAATTGGCCATGATAAGAGACCACGCTGAAGGTGATTTAGATCATCATTTTTGTCCACCTTTCTGGGCTGCCATTTCCATTTTCCCAGTCCATTCCTCAGCACATGCATCATGTCATGGTGCTCACCCTGGAGCCGAGATGGGGCTCCGCCTTCTGGGGCAGGACTACAGCTCTGCAGGTGAATGCCAGGAACAGCAGACTGCACGGGTCCCTCAGCATGGTGTGTGTGGATTTATTACAGACTTGATGAGAGTGAATGATATCATTAATGTTGCAAGACTGCTTCCATTATAACCCTCTGTTTGCACCTCCTCATAATTTTCTGACAAATTGTCCCTCTCAGATGAAATCTTTCATGCTTAGTCTTAGCCCAGCAGTACATTTTCTCTCCTTGACTTTATAAAGAAAAATTTAGTCATTTTTATCCAAGTTCAAACAACTACCAAGTGATAGTTCTGTTTACTGAAATAAACTGCAAAAAACTGTGGCATAAGATAAATCACAAAACTATACATAGCATGTGCAAAATGAAGTTCATTAGAATACTAGGAGAAAAACTAAAGATTAAGAGAATTAGCTATTAAATAAAAAGTTATAGAAATCACAGACTTGTTAATTAATATGTTTAATACATTGTATAATATACTAGATCTGGAAAAGACCATAGGTCAGTGCTGTCTTTTTACATAAGAGGAGACAGAAGTCTAGAAAATTAAAATCACTTGCCCTTGTGAATAGCTCACAGCCAGGACATAGAATAGATTAAATCACATTGAATGTAATGAAATATGTGTGTATCTCCACATGTGTACTTATTCTCACAAATAATGGCACATATTCATCTTATATAATTTGACTATTTTAGTAGGAAATTAAGGGAGGAAGAGTAATTATCTTAAGAAGAATTAATGTTTTTGTTATTTTGGAAAAAAAAGTAAGTATTTGCTTTTCAAAAGCATAATTGAACTGTGCTTTTGGTTTGGGGGATGGACATACTTGAAGCTCTGACTTGGGGGGAGGGGGAACAAGGGCAATATAAGTAACCTAAACTTTTGTACCCCCATAATATGCTGAAATTAAAAAAAGGGGAAAAAATCCAAATCATAATTCCAGTATCCATATTTGTAGTTATAAATTAATAAATGGCTGACATAAATTAAAAAACATAAAAAAACAAAGAAATGTGCTGTTTGCTGTTTCCAGTAAAGATAACATTATTTTAATAAAAATCTTATTGGGCAAGAATTTATATGAATTTGTCATTTTGAATAATAATAACACCATAGACCTTTTATTGCTAGTTTGTTAACTCATCTTCAGACCAAATTAATATTAGTACTATTTATTATAAGCAGATTTAGTTTGAAGTTTTCTATCTGTGCTGGTATTTTTTAATACCCCTGGAAATCACCATTAAAACTCCCTTGCAAATAATTACTCTGTGCTAGAGGCTATTTATGTCAGCTGAGAGCTGAAGCTTCAGGATAGACAACCACTCCATTCCCCAAAGCACTGGTGATGGACCACAACACATTTCTAGATGTATTCAAGTGTAATTCAACTTTTCTTTTAAATTTTGTAATTGAATAATGTCATTAGAGAAGTACATAACTGTTTTCTTACAATTTACATATTTTGGCCATTAAAAACTTTGTATTTTACACCAGGAAGACACACCTATTACAATCAATGCACCTACACTGACACATCATTGTCACCCAAAGTCCATCATTTACGTAAAGATTCATTCTTGGTATTGTACATTCTATGGGTTTTGATAAATGTATAATGGCATATGTCCACCATTATAGTATGATACAGAATAGTTTCAGTGCCTTAAAAATCCTCTATGTTCTGCCTAATCATCCCTCTCTCCTCCCTAACCCCTGGCAACCACTGATCGTTTTACTATCTCCGTAATTTTGACCTTTCCAGAATATCCCATAGTTGGAATAGTACAATATGTAGCCTTTTCAAATTGAATTCTTTCCTTTAGTAGTATGCATTTAAGGTCACTCCATATGTTTTAATGGCTTAAATATCTGATTTCCTTTTATCACAATAATACTCTATTGTCTGGATGTGCCAAAGTTTAATTATGCACTCACCTAGTGAATAACATCTTGGTTCCTGGTTGCCTCCAAGTTTTTGCAATTATAAATAAAGCTACCATAAACATCCATGTGTTAGGATAATACATAATGATTGAGAAGTCATACTTGGTTATACAAATAAGTTTTTCCTTCTTTTTTGAAGACCAACTTGAAATATGTATGATTCTTAGAATGACGGATCTTTAAAGAGTAATTATAACATCAGTTATGTACCCCAAAGAAGTAATCATAAATGTGAAGAAAAAATTTATGTCTAAAGAAGCATATCTTGTATTTATATGAGGCAATGTAAAGATATAAACAAGGAGAAGAATTAAAGATATAATACATTTATATGCATATCAATCATTAAAAATTATTTTCCAAACAATATTAATAATTTTGAATAAGTGTTATGGTATAGCATAAAGGGAAAAGTGCAGATTCAAAATAATGTATGTGCTATTACTTCAAGTCTCTAAAAAGAATTGCACAGAAAAAGACATTAAGCAAAAAGCTAAATATTAATTAATAATTATCTCTAGTTATGCTCTTAGAAGTTTTTTTTCCAATTATCTTCTTGTCCTTCTTTTAGTATTTTTTATTCAATGAATGTGATTTTATAATTAGTTAAAATATTATTCTTAAAAATAAAAAGCAAATCTACCTTTGAAAATCTATGTGAATTTCACTTTACTGTGTCCAATATAAAAAGTCTTTGAATGTTTTCTTTAATTAAATTTAAAAGTGGTTATCAGTGAAAATCTAAATGTTTTACAGACTTCATGAAGTAATAATGAGTACTTAAAAGTAATACTTTGCCAATTGAAAATCCATGTTACTATGCTATTATTTCTATTTTACTTAAGAAAATTTGAAACAAGTATTCAATTTTCAAACCAACAAACTATTTCCTTCAAGATGAAATGAGACTTTTAAACCTGCCAAGATGGGATCAATCTATATTTTACTAAAGAAACACATAATCCCAGATTAGCAACACTTTCATCTTCTTATGTCTGTCTGCTAAAATAGTATCAAGCACAAGGAAAAAAAAATCTTACTGACCTGGTAAAACCTATATAGGAATCTAATCTTTATTTATAAACCATTGGATATTAGATCAAGAAATATTTCAATTTTTCTCACCAATTGTTTTTATATTAAAATGAATTTTGTCCCTATTAAACAGTCTAAGCTGAATAACTAGAAATTTATTATGTCTGGTTTGCCATTGAATGTGAAGTAGCCAAACTTGACTGCCTTGGTTATGTTTTCTTTTGTACTGTAAGGATGAAAGGACTTGATTCCCCATCTGACTAATCAGGTCTCATTCTTGCACTTACTGTGATATATTTATACAGTCATGTCTTGCTTAACAATCGGGGATACCTTCTGAGAAATGTATCTTTAGGCACAATTTGATCACTGGGTGAACATAGTGTATTTACATACACCTTGGTGGTTTAGCCCATTACTTACCTAGGCTACAAGGTATAGCCTAATGCTCCTAGGCTACAAGCCTGTACAACATGTTACTGTACTTAAAACTGTAGGCAGTTATAACACAATGGTATTTGCATAACTTAATGCATCTAAATATAGAAAAGTTACAATAAAAATGTAGTATAAAAGATAAAAAATGGCCTACCTGTACAGGACATGTAACATGAATGAAGCTTACAGGACTGGAAGTTACTTTGGGTGAATGAGTGACTGAGTATTGAGTAAATCTGAAGGCCTAGGACATTACTGTACAGTACTGTAGACTTTATAAACACTGTACACTTAGGCTACACTAAATTTATTATTTTTTCTTTCTTCAATAATAAATTACCTTAGCTTACTATAACTGCTTTTACTTTTTAAACTGTTAAATTTTTTAACTTTTTATCTCTTTTGTAGTAACACTTAAACACAAAAACACTGTACAGCTGTATATTGTGTTCTTCTCTATAAGCTTTTCCTATTATGTTTTTATTTTATTTATTTAATTTTTTACTTATTAAACTTTTTTGTTAGAAAATAAGACACAAACACACACATTAGCCTAGGCCTACATAAGGTTAGAATCATTAGTATCACTGTCTTCCACCTCCACATCTTGTTCCACTAGAAGGTCTTCAGGGGCAGTAACATGGAGCTGTCATCTCTTATGAAAACAATGCCTTCTTCTGGATACCTCCTGAAGGACCTGCCTGAGGCTGTTTTACAGTTACCTTTTTTTTTTTTTTTTTTTTAAGGAGTAGAAGGATTACACTCTAAAATAATGCCAAAAATTATAGTAAATACATAAGCCAGTATCATAGTCATTTATTCTCATTTTCAAGTATTATGTATAATACTTTTATATGACTGGCAGCACAGGTTTGTTCACATCAGTGTCACCACAAACACGAGTAATATATTGTGCCACAATGTTATGACACCTATGATGTCACTAGACAATAGGAATTTTTCAGCTCTTACGGGACCACTGTCATATATATGTAGACTGTCGTTAACTGAAGTAGTTTTATATGGCACATGACTATATATGCATATTTTAAAGCAGGACATTACTTTCTCAGCTGGTAACTTCATTCATTTAAATTGACTTGATAATTTTGTTTTGGATATCTTTCACCACAAAATAAACTTAAAAGTCTCATAAAATAGCAAAACTTATAGTTCTACTATAACCATTATACGTATTACCTCCTTCATTTGTTTTTCTGATATATTCTAGGCAATAAAGATTTCTATTTGGGATTAAATCTATATTTACATGAAGAACTGAGAAAAGGATATACATTCAATTTTTCCTTAAGATCACCTTTAAAGTAGCAAGTGCAATACAATGTGCTATTGTACTGAAATAATTTCCAAATATGTATTATTTTAAGTAAAATTAGTGAAAGATAACAGATTATTCATTGACCTTTATTTGGCTATTATCCCTTCTTAAAATAAATCGCTATAGTCTATCTTATTAAAAGTGTGGATAAAAATCCTTCCTGAGTGTTACTACCACAGGATCTATAGGGTTTCCTACTGCTAATCTCCTTGTTCTTAGGTAATTCTGTATTCATTTGGCCGAAACTTTTTAAGTATCTCCAAGTGTAGAAATATCAAATTGGAGGCAGACAAAAACTCAAAAACTGCTGATGCCTTGCAAAGTTTCACCAATATGAAAATCAACCAAAATCAAATTCCTACACTTAAGACAACTCTGGTTTTCTCTTTTGAGAACATCAAATATAGAATGACTTGCTCAATCACATCTACAGTAAATAATAAATATGTTATTTTTATTTGTTCACTAAATTATGACCAATGAATTATCCCATATCCATGAATGTTGTTCAAGGCAATTCAATGCAACTATTTGTATTATTCCTTGGAGAATATGTACAGTATAAGTAGCTGATTTATCTATTCCTTAAAGAAGGTGTATTCTAAGTATTTGTTTAGTGAGCTGTTGACAGTTTAGATATTGATTGATATGTTACCTGAAACAAGTGGTTATGAAAAAATTAGAATTATAGTTATTGTCATTGAACATGCCCCAAAATTCTTCTCTTTCACTTTAAGTCTGTGTTGTAAGTCTATAATCATAAGGCTCTACTTTGAGATATGATTAATCTATGCTAATATAGCCATAATTTTGAAAATTTTATGGCTAATGAAAGAAATTAATTTGTGACTCAGATTAGCTATCCTTTTCTTTTTTATTTCCTATAGCAAATATCCAGATATATCCAGATATATTCTTTGCTGTTCTTGTACTGGGGTGTGATGGACTGCTATCATAGCAACTCTCCTCAGAAGCAATTAACACTCTGATTTACAGTCAACTGTATTACTTACCAAACTTTGAGGTTTCTGATCATTTATATAGGTCTACATTCTCAAATATGTCATATAAGAGATTCTAACAGTTGCATCAAAGCATTTTGCCTTAATATTTTGTTTCATATATGTTTGTCTATAAACTTCATTTTATAAAACTTTTGTTTTATAAAAAAGTTATTTATAAGCAAATATAGAAATTATCAGTCTAAAACCTGTATGCAAAACTCTTTGTTGTCACTTCTTCAGGGTATTGGTGATGATCTTACAAGGCATTAATTTTTAAAATGTTCATGTGAGTACTGATAGTTTTGGTATTATAATTGCAGATCATCTATGTTTGAATTCCATACAATCCTGGCAGCCCCTTGATAGTACCCAAGTAATGTGTACACACAAACACACTCACATACATAAACAAATATGTACATAAGCAGCAGGAAAAATAAATAAACCTCTCATTTTAGTGAATTAGGAAATTAAATCTTCAAAGCAACTCTACTATATTCCAAATAGTGACTTGAATCTGTATTCTGAAACTCCAAGCAGAATTTAACAGTTTAAGCAATCAGGCCCTCTCCTGAACTTTGTTGCTATTTGGTATCTCAAATAAAATACAGGAACTAATTGGCCCGTGTTTGCGCCTGGCAGGGAGTAGGGGGAAGAACAGCTTATAATGTGCATTTTTAAAGCTCTATGTGCCGTAAATCTGTCTTCAGTTCCACTGATTTTTTCTATGTAGATCAGAACCTAAATAGAAATTACTTATCAGATAAAGCTTAGTATCTTAATACAATTGGGTCAGGTAAATTGTGAATGTAAAACATCTCCCTTAAATTAGAAACATACGAATGGGAATTATCAATTGTTTTTTGAATTTATGGTTAATGGTTAATTGCAAAGGTGCTTATTTTCTGTGGCTTCTGTCTTCATACAATTCTATTTTTATTGAAAAAAGTCACCTTCGGGCCAGGCACAGTGGCTCACGCCTGTAATCCTAGCACTCTGGGAGGCCAAGGCGGGTGGATCGCTCGAGGTCGGGAGTTCGAGTTCGAGACCAGGCTGAGCATGAGCGAGACCCCGTCTCTACTAAAAATAGAAAGAAATTATCTGGCCAACTAAAATATATATAGAAAAAATTAGCCGGGCATGGTGGCGCATACCTGTAGTCCCAGCTACTCGGGAGGCTGAGGCAGTGGGATCACGTAAGCCCAGGAGTTTGAGGTTGCTGTGAGCTAGGCTGACGCCATGGCACTCACTCTAGCCCAGGCAACAAAGTGAGACTCTGTCTCATAGAAAAAAAATAAAAAAAGCTTAAAAAGAAAAAAAAAACAAAAAAAGTCACCTTCACTTTATTACATTTGTATCCATTGTACACTATAGCAAAAATAAATCCATTGAAGAACACTGGGAAAATTCCTAAACCTAAAATTAACTGAAAAAATATTATATAAAGAGAACATTTTGGTATTAAATATTAATAATCAACTACCACAATCTGAGATTTCCTGAATATAAAACAGTGATTGCATTGAATTAGTTTTAAAATTTTCTTTGGAAAAACACATTGAACTTATTTATGAGCTGAATTTTCTAAAATCTGCAAAATAAGTGGAAAAAATGTAGTTATGCACTAATGATCGGTAACATGAATGATAAAAATGACACTAATATATTTCCTAGAGTTTATTAAATTAAATTTGAAATATATAGTATGTTGAAAATCAAATATGAATTATCTTTTTTTCTTTGTGCACTGAATTTATAGCTTTATTTATTAATTGGTACTATGCAGTATTTCAACATAAGACCAATCACATTTCTGACAGAAATATTCTGGGAAATTTGCTGAGATACCTGACTTGGAATTTATTATTTCTATCTCAGTGATTAAGCAAAAAATTTAATTCTATTTATAATAATCCACTTCTTAAATTTGTGTTCCTAAATCATAGTTTTAAACTTTCTTTAAAAAGCACAGCATATACTACCTAAAGAATAAAAAATCAGGTTTTCGAAATCCTAATTGCTGAAGGATATAGACTTTTCAGCTAATAGCATAATAGAAAATGTGGTCTTATTTGAATCTTTTCATAGAATCAGTAATGGAAATATCAAAATTGTCATAGTGATATGTACTATGGAAAACAATTAGTGTAAAAATATTTACTTAGATATGATTTAAAAGTAATTACCTATTTATACCTAATAGAACATTTGAAGACTGAATATAAATGGACAGTTGCCACTAGAGATAAATAGAAATCCTGTTTGCCAAGTAAACATAGAGACAATTTTGTTGAATATCTATTCAAAAAAGCAGTATGTATTAATAAATGATTTTAGCTCTACAGAAGGCATTTTTTAAATTTTTTCAATGGTAACTTTAGTTACTCTGTTTATATATATCCATATAGTATAAGAGATGGTTGGGACCACATATTTTTATTCAACAAGCACCCAGTACAGTCTAACTTGGTGAATAACTATAATGAGGGAATTACTTCATTGTAGTTACAGAGGTAACAAAATTAAATAATAAAATGCATGATTATGACAGTTATAAATCATAACTATAGCTAATGAGATTGTTCAAAGGTTAACTAATTTCTCCTAAAATATCAATGAAAGAGTTGGTATTATTATCCCAAGTTAGAAGTTAAATTAACTTGCCCAAAGGCACACAGCTATTATAGTAAGTAGTGAAAGCAGAATTTGAACTCAGACCTATCGTTCTTGTTTGTCATTTACTGAACAGATCTAAGATTATTTGCTTATTTTTATTGTGTAGCTAGGTGATAACTTTAAAGATTTTGCCTTGCCAGCCCTAAATATCCAGTTTAGCAAGGGTTCAATGTTCCATAGGGGGAAAAATAGTTTTTAAAATTAAACTACATTTCATGATATATCTAGATTAAGATTGTATAGGATCTGAAATTGAGAAATAATTTTAGCCTCTGAATTGTTGTTTAAAACTAGTTAGAATTCACCAGTTGAGAGACTAATATACAAATGGACAATAGGCAGACCATCTATGGCAATAAAATTCTGACCCACAACCTCTGTTGCAATTAATTGGCCCAGAACAGTCAGGATCTTGCCAATGACCGCCAGCTTCCCTATTTTTTCCCCAACTTCCAACTCTGGACGAAACAGGGAAAAGCTCAAACAAATCACCTAAAATGCCTCACTTCTAGTTAACTCACCTCCGGCTTCCCCATGTCAGCAACCTGAAATGAGAACATACTGAAGTCTTTTTTTCACTATTTTTCACTATTAAGACTTCCCACTTCTCTGCTTGGCTATGAACCTCTGATAAAGCCCAGTGATTCCTTTTTATAGTAAATTCTGAATAATTATATAGTCTTCATTTGCTCTCATTTGGGTGGTCTGTTTATTTACACACAGTGATCACAATGATTGTGGTGTTCTCATTTTTCTATACTTCCAATACCTTTTGATTTTTTTAAATTTAATTTTCAAAATAAAATCAGTCTTGTTAAATTTTGTCTCAAGGTTTTGTACCTACCCTTTTCTCTTCTCATTTTACATGTTCTTCCCAAGTGATCTTATCAATGAGTGCACCCTATTTTAAAATCAAAACAAAGAAAGAAAGGACTACTATCTGACACCTCTGAGTTCTACACTGGTCTATAAAGTAGCAGCTTCTGGAAAGTCCCACTGATCTGCCTCCAGAATCCTCTTTCCTGGAAATTACCTGAAATAAGAATTGCCACCTTCTCTCCCTAGCCTTCCCTGACCCCTGAGTTCCCTTATTTCATTAAGGACATTTACACTGTCTCTTCTATAGCACTTTTTTTTATTAATCAAGGTTCTCTGGGGAAATGGAACCAATAGGTGTATATACACACAAGTATTTTAAGGAATTGGCTCACATGATTATGTTACAGAAGCTGAAAAGTCCACAATCTTCAGGGTAGGCCATCTGACTGGAGATCCAGGGAAGAGATGATGCTGCAGTTCAAGTTCAAAAGCAGTCTGCTGTCAGAGTCCCATCTTGCCTGGGGGAGGTCAGTCTTTTTTGCTTTTAGGTTTTTTAACTGATTAAATGAAGTCCACCCATATTATGGAGGACGATCTGCTTAACTCAGAGTCTACTGATTTCAATGGTGATCTTATCTAAAAAATACCTTCACAGCAACTTCCAGAACAGTTTTTGACCAAATATTTGGAATACTTTGGCCCAGCCAGGTTAAAACATCAAATTAAAAATCACATACTTCAAATAACTTCCTAATTGGTCCACTTCAAATCTATCTTTCCTACTGTAATTAGAGTGAACCATTTAAAAGGCATACTTGGTCTGTCTTTCTAAGATTCCCTATTGCCTTATAGTTAAAGTCCAGGTGGCTTCTTAGCACAGCATGCAACATCTTTTATAACCTAATTCCTGCCTAACTTTTCTGCCTCACTTGTATTGCTCAATATCCAAGATTTTATGCTCCAGTAATGAACAGCTGCTGGGAGATGTGTTTGGTTTTATAATTCCCTCTACCTAGAAGGCCATTCTGTGTTATACTTAAGGGGAAAACTCAGAATCATCCTTGTAGCTTCTGCTCTGACACCTTCTCCATAGAAACTATAACAGTTATTTAGATTTTACAAACACTTTTTCTTGTGTTAGTAATTTCTCTGTACAAACCCAATATAAGCGCCACAGATTGGGTTAAGTGCCTTTGCTTGGTGTTCCCATGACATCTGGGCTGATCCAGTCTTGTTCCACTTACACCATCATGTTGAAAGTACCTGTTTATTCACTCCAACTTGATTATGGAGTTCCTGAGGGCAAGGCCCATGTGTTATTTATATTTGTATTCTCAGTAATTTAAAAATAGCCTGACATAATATTGTACATAATCAATCTGTTTTCAAAATTACCTCAACTCAACATTGAAATCACACAGACATATGCTTTAAGTAAGGAAAAATAGCAAATATAAATAAAAGATGGAGGACAACCTGATCTATTTCCATGATTGTAACTATTATAACAAATATGTACAAGATTGAACATCTATACACACATTTTTAAAATTATGGTCTTTCACAGTGAAAAAAATTACGTGGGCCTAACTTCCTTTAGTGGTATCCATCTTTAACCATGTTCTAGTCTGTTTTGCATTGCTATAAAGGGATACCTGAGGCTGAGTAATTTATAAATAAAAGAGGTTTATTTAACTCACAGGTCTGCAGGCTGTACAAGAAGCATGGCACCAGCATCTGCATCTGGGGAGGGCTTCAGGGAGCTCCCACTCATGACGGAAGGTGAAGGGGAGCCAGCATCACATGGTGAGAAGGGGAAGAAGAGATAGAGGGGAGGAGGTGTGAGGATCTTTTTGACAATCAGATTCCCCCCAGTAACTAATAGAGCAAAAACTCACTCATTACATTACATGGAGTTGTGACGGACAGCACCAAGCTCTTTATGAGCCATCCCACTGTCATGACCCAAACGTCTCCCACCAGGCCCCACCTCCAACATTGAAGATTAAATTTCAACATGAGATTTGGAGGGGACAAAGATACAAATTATATCAAATCATTTAAAATGGAGAGTACAGCAATCAGGCTTATGACGGACTTCAAGGTATTTGTGAGGGGGCGGAGCGGCAATCAAGGGTGGAGCATGCGCACTGACAGCTCCTCCTCTGCGTCAGGAGACCGCGCAGGCGCGTTGCGCTGTGCCCGAGTGAGGGCGCTTTTTCACCGTCAGCCACAGGGAACTAGAAGGCGATGTAGGTGACCATTGATGAGGAGGGGTGGTCCAGAGAAGCGTCCGTAGTCAGGTAGGTGTGGTCTTGTGGCTTCACGCGACGTACAGGACCCTTCCCGACCTTGTTATCTCCACAGCGGATGCCAGGGCCTTTCCCGCCTTCAGCGCGTCGAGGGTGTGGCGTTTGGTGTGGCGAGCGGCGGACGGGCTGTAGATGCGGATTATTTTTACCTGTCAACCCCTTTCGCCCCCCCGCCCCCCCCCCACACACATTCTCACGTTAAAGGAGAGTTGAGGTGGATGGTTAGGTTTTGGGGTTTGAACTGGGTCACTGTGCCTGTGAGCGCGGGCCTTTGCCAGGTGCCGTCTTAGCTCCCTCCGGCCTGGCCCGTTGGCGCGGCCGCGTCGGGCCGACCTGCCCCGTCAGGCCGCGGGACCCCGGGTGGCCGGGCTTGGATGTCCGCGGTGACAGAAAGCTGAAGGCCGAGAGAGAGCTGGGGGCCAAAGGCAGGGACTGCACCGTGAGATAGCACTTCTGGCGCTGGGAATAGCCAGGGGAAATGGGGCCTCCGGGTCTCTGTTAAAGTAGAATCTGAAGTTAGACCTGAAGGACCTTTAACCTTTGGATGCAGAAAAGCGGGAGCAGATGGAATTTTACAGATGCTCTGCGGGATGGAAAGGTAGATGGACTGTAGGCTCTTGTGCAGATTATTTTTCCATATTTTTAAAGAAAAAAAGGAAACTAGATTATAGAAAAGGGACTGTCAGAGTTCCCAAATTGTGTTTAAGTTGGTATAGTCTCTAGATAATAAAGTTTTTGCTCGCTTATTAAAAAAAAAAAAGGTATCTGTGATGGAAAAAACAAACCAAAACAGTTGTAAATAGAGATCTCTTTTTGTTTTTATCTGTTCATTTCTACACGCTTCTTCCTCCTTACAAGGAAATAGAACTCAGCCTCCCATGTTATGCCTTCTCCATAGAAACTATTAACAGCTAGGTAGAATTCACAAACATTTTTTCTTGTTTTAGTAATTTCTCTGTAGGAACCATATATGAGCAGGCATATTCAATGACACAGTTGAACATGATCAAGTTTATATCAGCATGTTTTCTTTCTCATATATTGAAATGACAGCTGTGCATTATTCCTTATTAACTCGTTTTATCAATAATAAGGCATGCTAAAAGAGAAAAGAATAGCAAGTCTCCGACAGGAAGGAGAAAGTAAAGAGACTTTCACAAGTTTTGGGAAAAGGGCTCAAGTGAAAGAAACATAGAGGGAGTCACACACTAGGGTTCTTAAACTTCTCTGGGGGAAGAATGAAGATAGACTATTTAAATCCCATCTAGATTGAAGAAATAGCTGAAAACAAGGGATGTTTTTCCCACCTCTTATTTGGATTTTTGGGAGCAGAGTGCTTTGCAGAGAGCCCCCACATGTCATCAGTTGCCAAAACAGAGTGGAAATGTGGTTGGCACGTTTAGGCAGATATGTATAAGGATGGAAACTGCCTAAGGCCCTCTTAACAATGATGTGAAATTGAAGAAATGCAGGAGTACCTATATGCTCCCAAGAGAATGGATATTAGTTGTGTTGAGAGTTAATAGGTCTCCCATTGAACTTCTGTGGTCCTAGATGAGGTATTTCTATTGCAGAACTTGCAGAGTGGACATCTTTAACTAGGAAGTGGATAATGAATAATTCTGGAGACTCAGAATATCTGTGAGAGCCATGATAGGCTGTGTTTGGAGCAATCACATTGCTTAGCTTGTGTCACAATCACAACTCACCCAAGTCACTGAGTGTGAACTATGATATGTGATGCCCATAGGGCATCTAGAAACTGGGCAGGGCAATGACCATAACCATGGTGTGTCAGAAAGGATCTAAAAGATAAGAAAAACATCAGCATGTCCATGAAAAGCCCCATCCCAAATTCCATATGGCCACTTGAGCTCCCCTCCAGTCCAGACACCACCAGATATAAAGTTGAAATATGACTTGGCTGAAAATTGTTGTCATTTCGTGTGAGCCTGTCTAAACTGGAAGAGTAAAATAATTTTTATTGAAAAGATTGAGTTCTTCACTCTCTTCCATCTTAATATCATTAGTAGAAATTGGGACTCATGAAGAAGTTTAAATCACTTATGGAAAGTACAGAAAACAGGCATATGTTTTCATATCTACATTTTAATGTCTACTTATTTTATTCTTTTATACTTTTTTAAAAACTGGTTTTGGAATGACATGCAGGTAAGTTAAATTTGAAAATCTGAATCAGTTATGGTGTTTCTTTTGTCCTATATCAAGAATATTTGAACTAGACCCAGACAAGGGTATATTTTCACATTCTTTTTCTTTATTCTATAATGTTCTGCCCTTTTAATCTTTAATGTTCTGCTATTTCACAAAACATCTTCATCCACCCTTCCACACTCTCTCTCAATCTCTCTCTCTCTCTTTCTCGCCCTCACACAAACACACACACACACTTTATATGGTCCATTTGCCATTTATCCATTGTTTTTATTCCTTGTAATCTTCTTAATATTTATTAATATTTAATATAAGTTTTAAATTTGCATTTGAAAATATATATTTATATAAACTATCTTTGATCTATATTTCAAAAACTATTTATTGTGAAGGGATATTTTTTTAGAAAACAAAAGGATGGGCCACTTCTCCAAACTCTGCTGTGCTCCTTTTCACTTTTTCCAGCTTACGCACTGTAATGCCCACGTTGCATACTTTGTGCTGAGTGTAAGTGTAGAAGAACAGCTGGCTCTGAAATTCAAAAACTAAAATCAACAAACAAAAACCAAAGAAAATCTAGAGCTTCGTGATAGTTGTTCACATAACGCAACAGTAACATAATTTATATGTAATAAACAAATAAGATATTAGTTTGCAAATTGGCATATGAGGTTTTGACTGCCTAATGGATCAAATGAGTTGGAAAATTTTATTATTTTAAATGGTCTGTGGCTGCATTCCTATGACAAAAAGATACTGGTGCATTTTTCTGATTCATTATTAAAAAAAATACTAGGACTCTTTGGATGCATAGAAAGAGTATCAGCATGTCTCCATTTACATTTCTATAGAAAATGTTAGTAGCCATGGGTAGTTCTGTTTGGCCATTAGTCTCTCAGAACAATTCAATGTTGATGGATTTGGCATTAATATCTCCTTGAGGGTTACTTGTAGGTAGGAAGGTAAAGCTATTCTTTTAGAATTCTTGGTGGAAAACATGTAGAGTTTCAAATTAAGTAATAGGAAATTTTTTACAGTGTTTTACTTTACAGATTCTAGTCTTTAGTTATGTTCCTTTCCATAAACTGAAATTTCAATATTTTCCTTATCTTTAAAGAAATGTTACCAACCTTATAGATTTTACAACTATCATAAGCCACAGAAAAGTAAATCAAAGAAACTTCAAATATTCAAGTGGTCCAAATTTGATGCACAACTCATGTAATAAATAGGTTGCCACATAATCAGTATTTCTCAACATGGGAAATGTTAGTGAGGGGTCCAAAAAAATTCAAAAACAAACAAGTAAACAAGAGAATAGGAAGGTGATTAGTAATGACTATATTTAACTATAGGCAATTTATATACATAACTTTTATCATTATAACAAACTTTATAATTTTTTTATCCTAGAAATGAATGGAATTAGAAAATAGATTTGCAAAAATGTCCTAAAATTATTAACAATTTTTCTAAATATTGCTGTTCCTTAAGGTAATTTATATGCATCTTTTTCAACATGAATTCAGAGGTTTCTTTTTACTTTTCATAAGAAAATCAACTGTCCTGATCCTAAACATAATGCTCACTAATTAATAACTTCTCTCTCAAAAATGAACCCAGAGTAATATTAAGGAGCACTTGTCAGCCACTGGTTAATAATAATAATGAAATTATTATAATTGCTTTCATGTATATTTGTTGACAAATTGTGTAGACTTTTGTCAAGCACATTATTATTTAAGTCACTTTTCAATCAACAAATCTGATTTTTTCCAGCAAAACGTGACAGATTATTATATATTTTAGTATCAAGATAATTTAAATAATTAGTAGCAGAAGTGTAGGCTTTTGTTACTTGGTCATAACATTGCTTGCAAACATATATTTCATTATAGCATTGATTGGAAACCCAGATATTGATGCACCAGATAGTGTAGATTACTATTATAGATGATATATAAGGAAAAAACCCAACTACTTTTATATTTTTAAGATTGATGTTATAGTGTGTGTTTATGTGTTTGTGTTGTACCTGCCTGGGGTAAAAAATATATATATTGGATGATTGAATTCCTCCCCAGTGATCTCACAAAATAGTATTTGTTATTTTGTGAATTTACTAGAGTCCAGTCTATGGCTGTCAGCCTTGAAAGCTCAGAAATCTGATTTTATTATCACACCTAGGATAAATCATTACTTGATATTAAACTCACATTCACTGACTTTTGACTCTGATGCTTAAACTCAGAATGCAAAGTTATTAATAGATGAAAAATGTAACTATCTTAGATACCAAAAGATTCAATGTCTAGTGCTGTTTCTCCCAATAGGCAAATATATGTGGGAAACCAAATCGTACTTAAAAAGTTATATGAAGACCATAGAAACAGAACTAGATACAGAGTAAAATGAATTCACTATTTAAGATTATCAGGATGAAATTACCTGAAACATTCACTGACCAAGGCTAATGCTTCCCCATGTGGTGTTTGGATTAGTAATACCAAAGTTTGACTTTGGTTTTCTTTTCTCTGTGTCTCCATAGCAGGGTGCAATGCCCTCTAATTGACCTAATCTTTTTTTGGATAACTTAATATGTTTAATATGGTAACTTGTAAATCTTGAAGGCTTAGAAATTTCTATGTGGCTAACTGGCTAAGAACACAGGCCTTGGAGTCTGATGCTCTGAGTTCATTAACTGGACTTGACATTTCTAAGATATTTGACAAAATGCTAAACCTCCCTGAATCTTAGTTTCCTTTAATGTAATTGGGGTGATAATAAGACCAGTCTCATTAAGTAGCTGGAGGCAAATGCACAAGGGAGCAAATATCAGGATTCATCTATCAAAAGACTGCATTGCAATGAAAGAATTCAGGGTCAGTAAATTGCTATCTACCCTTTCATCCAAATGAAAAAAAAGTGTCTCTAATATTATATAATTCTAAAAAAAAGGAAGAAAAATAGGACCTTGTTCTTACATTGTTTATTAACATTTTTTGAAATCCTTTTACTTCTCTCTGAAGTCCCATATTATTTTATATATGTATAAATAAAATAATATATATATTTAGCAGTAGAATTTGTGTAGAATATAAGTCTCTGATGGCAACACAAATATTCTACCTTTAAAATATCTATGTGGATATTTGTACACATGTGTAACTAACATACATTATCAATCTTTTATCATAGAGGATATGTAAAATAAATTATCTTGCTGAAAAACTAATTATTTAAGCTTTACGCACTCCTGTTATTCTTCTTATTGATGTAGATTGTATTGATACTT
Source organism: Lemur catta (assembly GCF_020740605.2). NCBI lineage: Eukaryota > Metazoa > Chordata > Mammalia > Primates > Lemuridae > Lemur > Lemur catta. The sequence goes on along the minus strand of NC_059149.1, from coordinate 17,351,298 downwards.
CCTTAACCAGAAATGAAGAGGCAAAGAATTTTCTGGAGGATGTTTTATTCTTCTCAAGAATACAAATAAACTTCCCATACCCTGTCCACCAAAAAACCCTGTTCATCATTTTCTAAGCCCCTTCATTTATTAAATGAGGACCTGTGTACTTCATCAAGGAGAGGATGTTAATGCTTGTGTGACTCAGTTCTCAGGCTCAGTTCACCCTCTTGGTGTAATGAATGTTGGAGGGTCCTGAGATTTTTATTTTCCTTTTGCAGCTTGAAAGTTTACTCTAACTACCTTCTGTTGCTTAAAAGTAAATATACTTCTACAATGATTTTTTTTTTCCAAATTCTGGAGCACAAATAAATTTCTTCTCCATGATCTGGAACCTTTGTGATTTTTAGTGCTTGACTTTGATCACACAGGCATACCTGGGTTGCCAGGATCTTTATAAAATGCCATTCAGGTATTTCCATGGTATTTTCAATATGTTCTTTAAGTTTAACTAACTGTCTTAAAAGACTTGTAACATGTACTGATTGCTAGAGGAAAACAATTTTATATTACGAAATCATTAAAATAATTACTTCTATATTTGTTTATTTATTTGACAATATTAGCTCTATTTTAAATTTTATACCTGGAATTTTTAATGGCAATATTCTATTCAAGTAAGGCTGGTTTCATAGGTCCTAGTAAATTCTTAGGGAACCCAAAGCAAGATTTCTTTTTTTCTTCTTTACATATGATAATGTCAATTACATTAATAAATTTATAATCTACCATAAATTACGGTGCTTAGAATTTTTGAGTATGGTTAAGGTGTAAATAGGAAAGGAAATAAACTAGTAGGGAAGCAGACAATATTTGGGATTGGGAGGTAGGAAAAAAAAGAGGAGAATCGATATTACCTGATGTGTCACATTCCTTCCCAATATCTTCATGCCTATCCTTTGTATCTTCTCCAGAACTATTAGTATTATTTCATGATTCTTGTATTTTGGGGAACCTCTAGACTGCCAAGGACTTTGAAATCTCAAGTCTCTATGTATTCACAGGTAGTACAGCCTCACCTTTTGTGGTCAAGGAATAAATTTGTCCCTATGAGTGAATTGTCCTGATAATGTTGTTACTACTACTCCAAGAGCTATTTAAATTCATTCTTGATAAAAAGTATTTTAACCTGTAGAGTCTCAAAGTCATTGAACTACTCTTTGATGACTCATTTTTTTATTAAAATATTCAGTAGTGAACCATTCAGTACTACAGTTGTATGCCAACTTCATTGTACTTTCAAAGAAGTTACAAGCACACTTTTGTATTTTACACATGTAAATGATAGCTTGTAAATGCCAGACATTTAGGAATGCTCTGAAATGTGAATGTGAAAGCTGAAATTCTCAGAAAATATTTGACCAATTTATCTGAAACTATTCACAAACAACATGGTCAGACAGATAAGATTCTTCTTGACAAAAAAGAGAATAAATTAAACTTGAAAGTAGCAGTAATAGTGTTATCAATTATTTGATGTATGATCTGTGAGCAAGTCATAAGTTATAAACAAATAATTCATATTAAATTACTAATATTTTGAGACTGATTAGAAGATGAAAAGGCATTAGTCTATTTCAGGTTAATAAAATATTTTTCCTTTAATCTTCAATATTATTTTGTTCTTAGGCCTCTTAAGAATAAGCATGTAATTTTTATGAGAGTTCAAATGATTATCTGTAATACCATGATATGCAAATCAACATTTTTGTATATTGGGAAACGTGTAGATATTTATTTAGTATCCTTCAGATTGAGCATTTGGCAGATTAAGGATGTTTAAATATTTAAATTTGTTTGTGTGTTAAAAGCCTAATGCCAATCATTGCCTATTATGCAGTACTTGTATATTCCTAATGTATGAAATGGTTTTTCTTTAATTACCGTTCCTGATAAGAAACCTAAATAGATCTAATTTCAAAGTGCATTACATATTTGAGAAATGTGTTTCTATAAAGGAAAACTAATATATTTAAATTTTATTATTGTTTGCAATGAAGATGAGATTAAGGGAATACTTGAGGAGCTAAAGTCAAAAGAGTTTATCAAAGCCTCCAGTGATGCATTTCAAGGAGAAAGATAGACATATAATAGTTGCTAAAATTGTGCTATTTGTCCTGGGACACATATTTAACATTCAGATCCAACAAAACAGAAATATTAGGGCAAAAGCTAGGGAATTTCTCTTTTGGTAATATGGGTATATTAACATTAAACCTCTCCATTGTACACCCAAGTGCTTTTTATGTAGTTATAATAATGGAAAGAGCGATCCTAAATGAAGGCTAATGCATCTTAGTGGAGTTCACTACCAAACTGATTGAAGCTGACAGCCCTGTGCTGTTTGCAAAGAAAACCTCATGGGGAGTTAGGAACAGGTGCTAAACAATATGGCACATTTTATTTCATGCTGCTCACGTATGCCAGCCCCTGCCAGTCTTTATGAGGTCAGAGTATTAGTAAAATTGCAGTCAGCAGGCATACAGGGTACATAAGTAGAAAGAGGCAAGCAGTTATGCTGGAATGAGTTAGGCATGGACTTTCCCAGGTGTGTCTTACTTGCCCTTCAGCATATGGCTGTAGATAATAAAAGAAAAGAAAACTAAACCTCAAATAATTCAATCCAAATAATGCAACTAGTTATGACTTTACACATTTTAAATTTGAAGTGGACATACATGCTGGACTACACATGTGCTGCACTTAATTTTAATATTTCTTTATAAAACTAAATATTAACGCTCATAAAAATGGATGTGTGATGTAGATTCATACATCAATATAAAGCAGTAAAATATGTTGATGACAAATAATTCAATTAGGATCATAAGCCATTTTTTATTCCAATGGTTCTGGTTTTTTAGGTCTCAGTTTATTCATCTGTAAAATTAGAATATTGGGGCAGATAATATCTAAGATCCCCTCCAAAAGTGAAAAACTAATGCCTGTTCCACAAATCTCAAAATTTTAGAGTTTTTCTGTTTGTTTTTTTTTGTTTGGTTTGTTGGTTGTTGATGTTGTTGTATTAGTACACAATACAGGGCACAATTAATCCAGTGGCTATTACCTGGGGGCAAGGAAGGGGCACCAAAACATAATTTGGGCCAGGGCAGAGTGGAAGAATATCTTTACCTTCTTCCCATTGCAAATAACTGTCTTCTCATATAAGTGATTAATGGACGTTTAGTCTGTAATTTGGTTATATTGAGGCAGGAGTTTAGGGGATCAATCTCACAAGTTTATTTAAAATAACCGAGCTTATTTTAAATAGGAGAAAACTAAGGCCCAGGATGGCTAACCATCTTATTCAGTTTCACCAAGCTAGATGTGACAAAGTCAGAGTTTTTATGGCATTGATTTGGTATGTGTTGCTCTATTCCACACTGCCTGTTTTAATCTTTTTGAGATTCCAAACTAAGAGAAAGAGTTACTTGAAGTGGAGTTAACATGCATACCAGTATTAACATAATCTTAACATGACATTGTTACTGAAGTCCTGTCCTGTCTTTTTATCCATTGTCTGCTTTCTCCTATCCCAGATGATGTAATTCATTTACAAATCTGTTGTCAAAAAATTTATACTCCCTTCTTCCCAAACTTGAGAATGTTCTGTATTTATAATGGCTTCTTCGGTAAATATTGAACAATTTGATATCAATCTATTTTTTTATGTTTTTGTTCTATATGAAAACATACAACATAGAGGACTCTGAACAGAAATATTATTTGTACAAAATAAGCTCTACATTTGAATTTAGTTTGCTGAGATGAAGAAATGTATCAATTTAAGAGATGAGTGGGGAGTCACCTCTCCTCCATACTATTACTTATTTTAGAAATATGTAAGTTCACATGTGTAATCAATATCCTAGCAAATATTCCTGCTCTAAGTATATTTCTGCATGGTACCCTCCTTATTTTTTCTATTTTAATAATTTATAGAGTATTTATAAAGAAACTCAATAATGATCACATTAGCAGCCTGAGAATTGCTCACACAGCCTGAGAATTGCTGTGGATATGTGCTATCCAGCAGAACTTCCTGACATGAAGGAAATGCTCTAATTTTGGGCTCTGCTTATTGAGTACTTGATATATTACCAGTGTGATGAAGGAACTGAATTTTGAAAAAAAATTATTTCATCATAATTCAGTAAAATTTAAGCTTAAATAATCATGTGTAACTTGTAGCTACCATTCCCAGCAGCATAAAGGTAATAAGAAGGCATTATTAAGGGTTATTGAAGTTGAAGAAAGTGAGTATTTTAAATACTCACGACAGATTATACAGTATGGAAAATATGTGCTGCATAATATCTATTGATAATTTCGTATTTACCAAACCCTGCTTCATAATAATATTCTCTTTTCTAATCTAAGGTTGCATATTCTTTGAAGAAAAGAACTGGCTACCTTCAAACAGTATGCCAAGAATTTTCTTAACTTCATGTCTAATGTGAAATTTATACACATGCTGGTGTGAGGGTATTGGTCATTTTATATTAAGAAGGCAATGGCAGAATGCCTCAGAATTTTTAAAAGTAACAATGTTCAAAAATATTCATTAGTGCAAGTGAGCAATTGACTGTGATTGTGCCCAGTAAATAATTAGTTAACAATCTTCTTTGCAAGTTTCCTCAGCCACCAAACATCTTTTAAGGCAAAGATAATCACAAAGTAGAAGTTGCTAGAAGCTCAATTTTGTGTATGTGATGTGAATCTGCCGTAGATGGATTCTCCTATTTTAGTATAAATAGAGAAGACAGAAACCTCTGGAGAAGAAATAAGTTTACACACTAGGAATTGATGTGATATGCATTTCACACCCTCAGAACAATGAAACTACTAGAAACAGTCAATAGCTTTACTAAAATATTCCCTGGGTACCAAAAAGATTATAAGAAATCAAGAAATGCATGAACTAACTTGAAAAATAGATATTCATCTTTTGCTCAAAAGAAAATACTTTCTTATCAATTGTATGGAAATCAGTACATCCAAAGGAGTATACAATGTTTGCTTTAAGTTTGTAAACACTGTAATTCAAAGGTAATGTTGGCATAAATGATATTTTAAAAATATATGTTTATAATTTGCTATGCAATTGGGCTCTTCATACAATTCTAGGTTTATCAATTTCTTTAATATAAAATTCTGATCTTTGAGACACTTTAACTCAAAAAGGAAACAATTCTGGCTATTGCCAGATCAGTAGTGAAACAAATATTGACAGATCTAGAAATAGAGAAGAGGGATAACACATCAAGTTTCAAGGTTATGTAAAAATTTTAAGATTTCTGATAATATTTCTGCAAAATATTATATACTTACGTAATACAGGCAATCCTCAAGTTACAGATGAACCTACTTAACGGCGTTCTGTACTTTTGAATGGGGTCCCAAGGCTCCCCAAAAGGATAATTTATAATTAAATAATTAAATTAATAATTCAAGAACTAGTTTTTTCTGTGCATGTACACAAACCTTTATGGTGTAAACAGTTCCTTGACATGGTATCTTGATGCTGGCGGCTAGTCTTGTTGTTTATAAGGTTGCTCATGCACAGCATCACTTTTGTCTTAACTTTTTAATTCAATTTTGTGAGTCTGTGTTTACTCTTATGACCATGCCTCCAAAGCAAAAGTCCACTGAAAGTTCAGGTGAGCCTGCAACAAAGAGAAAGGTGATTACAATGGAAATGAAAGTAGAAATAATTAAGAGTTCCGAGAAAGGCCAGATGCCATCATTCACTGGGAAAGCATTTGGCTTCAGTGGTTCGATCGTGGGGACAATTATAAAGGATAAAGTGAGAATAAAGGAACATGTGAAAGACAGTGCTCCAATGAAAGTATAAGTTATTGCTAAGCAGCATAGAGGATTAATTGTTGAAATGGAAAGGTTATTATTGATTTGGTTAGAAGATGAAAGTAAGTGTTACATTCCTATTAGCCTAGTGTGGATGCAACATTAGGTGTTAACCTTTAGTATTCTTTTTTGAAAATTCTCTTATCTTCTATCTAAACTTTTTGTTTGAGTTTGTTTTTTATGTTCTGTTAGTTTAAATTAAAAGAAAGAGCACAGTAGTTTCTATACCTTATTATTACAGTACAGGGGTATTATTATTACAGTATTACACTGTATTATTACCAAATATGAGCAATTACGATATTGTTATTGTTATTATTACCATATTGTGCTGTTCATCAGGGATCTGAATTACATATAAATTGTTTCCAGGAATGTAAATTGTCTATAACCTGGGGACCACCTGTATTAACTTCCTGTGTGAGAAATTAAGGTTGCTCAATTTTACAGGTGGCAAATTTTACAGGTTAATTAAGTTTAACATCACAAGAAGTATTATCTCATTGTGTGCTTTCACCAACATTTCTGTCAGGTATCAAAACACTTTTTTGAGTATGGACAGAAAAAATACCATCCAGAAGATATTTCAGTTAAGTATTATAAAAATCTAATAATAATGCTTTGCAGTTTTTTGTTGACTAAAGACTTTACTTGAACCTTCTCAAATTTTGGCATGTTTCTATTAAGGTACTAGTAGTCAGAGACTAGTAAAATACTCTGTACTCTATATTTCTTTTATGTAAAACAATGTCCCGTGACTGGATGTACAGAATTTCTATAGTATGTTATGTTGATTTACCTCCTGTGCCTGCCTGGCTCATAGCTACAACCTGCTACCTCTCTTAGAGTTGATTGTAATTCAACAGTGATTGATATATGTAACATTTGGAATTAGCTAAGGAAAATATTCTTTCCTTGCAAAGGTCCATTAATTTGGGATAAATTTGCGTTTTTAATATGTTGGTTAATAGGTTTTTTTCTTTGTTGTGACCAGATAACCATGTACAGAAACATATATAAATGGAGGTACATGCAAGTAATATTGTTATATTTGCAGTTCTTACTTTTTGAAACACAACAGTAATATTTGGGAAGCATCAATAGCAAGCTTTTAGCAATAGATAATTTTTTATTAAAATTTTCTTTATTAAGTATTATAAAATTTAAACTTTTCCAGGATATAATACATTTTAGAGAGAGACTGAAGAATTCTGTTAGCATTTATGATTGCAGTCTGTAGGCTGTGCATTTTTAATATGGTTAACCTTATTGCCTTAAAAAAGCTATTTTCTCAGATTTATAGATTCTTAACATGTAACTTACAACAAAACATATATTAAAAAATACACAAGCAGTAGAACTGAGCAATAAAGTTTAAACAATAAGTAAACCTTAGAAAATTGTACATAAAGACAATTGCGATAAGAAACACACACCATTATGAAAAATAGGATAAAATTAGAAGCAAAAAAGAGATCCAAACTTTAAGAATATTACAGATACTTTATCCAATTATTTCAAAATCTAAAGGAAAATATGACTTTTCTAAGAAAATATGACTATCAAAAATTATATCATGAAGAGTTAAAAACATGAATATATTATTAATTATGGTCAAAATTGAAAATATAGTCAAATAATACCCCCTAAAAAAGGCATATGTCAAAATGTTTTATAGACTTTTCAAAAATTTTACCAAGATTTCGAATACACTTAATTATTAGCTTTTGCAAAAATTTGTAGGGTCTAGAAAAAAAAATAAGTCTTCTTCTCCTTTATGGGGTGCTGCACATCTCCCCACCTCCACAAACCACAGGTGGCCCAGCAGCTGTGATCAATGAGCCACCCCACCACCAGCTGCAGCCCTACAACCTGCCCAGGCACCAGCCAATACCTTCAACCGGTTCAGGTGCCTCCCAAGGACCCACGACCCATCCGGGTGCTGGCCTACATCCTGTGATGCACCCAGGCACTAGCCAAGGTGATTTTAACGTTCAACACAATGCCTATCAAAATACCCATCTCTTATTTCAGAGACCTAGAAAAAATAATCCTAAACTTTATTTGGAACCAAAAAGACCCTGTTTAAATAAACAATCCTAAGCAAAAAGAAAAAAATCTAGAGGCATAAGGTTACCTGACTTTAAATTATACTGCAAGGTTATAGTATCTAAAACAGCATGATGGTACGGATATACAAATAGAGACATAGACCAATGGAACAGAATAGAGAAACCAGAAATAAAACCATATAGCTATGGCCAGCAGATCTTTGACAGAGCAGACAACAACATACAATGGGGAAAGGACACCGTATTCAACAAATGGTGCTGGAAATATTGGATAGCCATATGAAGAAGAATGAAACAGAACTCCTGCCTCTTGCTATATACCAAAATTAATTCAAGATGAATACAAAACTTAACTGTAAGGCATGAAACCATATGCCCTTATTATGTACTCTTACACCTAGAAGAAAGTCTCCTTAAAATCTCTGCAGTGGTCCATGTGTTTGTGGAAAAGAAAATGAGTCATGTAATTAAGAAAGATGGACCTAGAAAACAATGCATATTTTTAAAAATACATTTTATTGGTCCTGTAGTTGGAGGAACTCCCTCTCTGATGCTGTCATTAAATTAACAAGTTTTAAATTTTGTTTTGAATTTTCACCTCTTTATTTGCCATCATAGGTAATTTTGTGGGAGAAAAAAAGAAGTTTCATCATGATTATATGGCCAGAGGCCATTTTTAAATCAGTTCACACTATTTTAAGCAATAATCCATGAGAGAGAGAATTTCATATATTATTATTAAACAAAAAGAACTATTTTTTCCTAAGTTATTGGATCATAGGAGCAGATTGAAGAGTAACAGATGATGTAATAACATATTAGAATGCACTCAAAATCATTCATCTTTAAAGTAAATCTAAGGAAAGCACTTATCTAATTGAAAAAGAAAAAAATTTTAAATAATAAATGCTGTTGGCAAAGGTGCTGGGAAGTTGGCTCAGTCAGATACCATTATTGGAAGTGTAAATCAAAGCATTCACCTTGATTTTCAATGAACATCCATCAGTATTGTAAAACACAACATATATCTTAAAGACACAAACATTTTTTAACACATAAACTTACAAATAGACACAAATTTTTATAGGGATGATTATTGCATAATGGTTTATATTATAAATAACTAGAAATAAACTAAGTGCATTAACATGGCTAATTACATATATTCACAAAGGAATAAGGTATTTTAATATATGGATATATTTACAGATTAATTGAATATTTGTTAATGGTATTAGGTTATTAAGTATGGATGTCCAGTTTCCTTAAGTACTAGGTTTGACAGTTGTTATCTCTGACATTTCACTTGAATACTTTTTTTTTATTGTGAAAGTATAGCCTCATTCTTTCAAATGCACATTTTGGCTTGTGATTATCTTTCAAAAATGTTTTTAGAGCAATTTTGTGAAACTATGGAAAAGTCACAAATGTGTATTATTTTCAAATATGAGTTCCAGTGTGGAAACAGTGCAGCACAGACAGCTTGAAATATCAGCAAGTGTTTAGGAAGGATGTGGTTGATAAACGCACCATTCATCAATGATTTGAGAAGTTCCATTCTGGTGATTTTAATCTCAAAAATAAGCCACGTGGGTGACCTGAGACCAAGGTGCATAACATGAGCTGAAAGCTTCAGTGGAAGCGAATTCATCTCAAACTAATCATGAATTAGAAGCAAGGTTTGACATTATTATTCCAACAATATTGGACCATTTGAATCAAATGGGCAAGGTTAAGAAGCTGGATAGATAGGTACTGCATGAATTAAATGAGCATCAGAAGAGAAATTGTCTGGAAGCTTTCCTTTCTTTGCTTTCATGACATAAAGGCAAACCATTTCTATACTTTATTGTGATGTGGAATGGAAAATAGGTTCTTTTTGACAATCTCAAGTGTTCAGCACAATGGTTGGATAAAGATGAAGTGCTGAAACACAATCTAAAACTAAATATTCATTTAAAAAAAGTTAATGGTGTCTGTTCGGTGGTCCAGCACTGGTATTATCCACTATAGCTTCATGAAACCTGGTCAATCAACTACGGTGGTTGTCTACTGCAACCAATTGAACGAAATGATGGTGCTTACAATTAAGCAGCCAAGATTGATCAAAAGATACAGTCCAATCCTCTTGCAAGACCACGTGTCGCAAAAAACAATGCTGCTCAAACTACAGAAGCTAGACTTGGAGACTGTCACCCACTGTATTCACCAGACCTTGCACCAACTGACTACTACTTCTTCCAGGCTTTGGACCATTTCTTGCAAGGAAAAATATTCAATTCTCAGAATGCTGTGGAAAACGGTTTTCACAATTTCATCACCACTCACTCTTCAGGCTTCTTCACTGTTGGCATAAGCAAGGTACCATTAAGATGGCAAAACTGTGTCAATAGTTTAGGCACATACTTTGGTTAATTGTACTATTTCTTGTTTGAGATATAAACTGAACTTTTTATTTGAAATCGGACATTTCATGTTTAATGACCTAATACATTGTTACATTAGGAACCAAGATACATATCAGTGTGTATGGTGTCCTATCCTGGAAATATGATGTATTTGATATCCTTTCTGCTATTGAAACTTTCTAAAAGTGCTAAATATTTAAAAATAGTTTTTCTATAAATGTTATAACTTACAAGAAAGTATTAGAAACCTTTGAGGCAAAAATACTGCAGAACAAACTTGTATGTCAGTTAGTGCTGAAAAAAATCAGTTGCCCTGGATACATATATCAATGGCTTAGAATTTCACTTTTATTAGAGAAGGAATGGCACATGACCACAGGCCTCAACCTAGAGCCAACACTTATAAGACAGGAGAGTTGGAGAGAAGGACTATTTTCCCTACAGAAAGGTGACCTTTTCACATACATTTGCCATGTTTGTGGTTGCAGGACATATAAAATGTATTTGCTGTAATGCAATTTTTTTTGAAAACAAGGCAATTACAATATCTGAGTTGCATGCTGTTTATCTGAAATTATTCCACTAGTCATTTCCCTAGGGTATAACATAATGCAAAAAAGAAATGGAATGGAAGTAATATTTTTGTAATTTGCATCTGTGAGTACATATGTGAGGGCTGTTCAGAAAGTACCCAGCCATTATTAATATAACAAGAATGGTTATATGGCTGGATACTTCCCGGACAGCCCTCATATAAGAAATGTATTTCAATAAATTCAGATCAACACATAACTACTTGTGTGTGTGTGCGTGCATGTTTTATGGATGGAAGCTCAGTAAAATCTTAGTCTCAAGGATAAATAAAATGAAATAAAATTTCTTATACTGGTGTCACCAAATTGTTTGAAATCTTTCTGAGACACAGCACAAGAATTACAAGGATCTGTCATGAAAAATAATTTTTAATGATTTACTAGCAAATAATTCTAAAAGATCTCCTTCAGTTGCGTTGAAGGTAAATAACTGCAAACCACATGACAAGTGAAAGAATTTGTTACCCTTTTATCAGAGTAATTGATTTTCTCAATTTCTAGTTACTCTTAAGCAAAAGGTGGTACAAAATCTAAGCATATCAAATGATTATTGATTATATTCTTATTTTTCACTTATAGGCGCATGTTTTTCAATATTCAAAGTTATTTATTTTATGATAGATTTGATAATATAAAATCTTTTGATAGAAATGCCTTATCCTGTAATATACTTTAAATATATTTTGGTCAGAACTTAGGAGTTATATTTAGAGCACTGAATTTATGGAAAAGAAACTCTGCTTTATAACTAAATCAGCAAAGTCAGACAACAGTTAGCAAAGCCAGATATCACTGTTATCCAACATCAGAGCTGCTTTCTTCTAGAAAAGTCTGATACATGCTTTTATGTGTTTGATAAAAATGAAAAAATATGGAGAAATAAATCATGAATCTCATTTTGTAGATTACTAGAAGCAGTCAAGTTTAAAATGATATATATTGTTCATATGATTAATTTTTCTAGTTTTTAAATTACAAAAGATAAAAGCTAAAATAGATTTACATGCTGTGCCTCAATATTTAATTTGTATGTATGCAATACAGTGAGTGGTAAATTTTTAAGTTATTCAAGAGGTGTTACAGTATATGCAGAGTAATGGTTCCCTATGATAGCCACTTCCATAGAAACTGTGAATATGTTAGTTTATATGGCAAAGGGGAATTGAGGTTGCAGATGTAATTGAGACTGCTAGTGAGATGACTTTTAGATGGGGAGGTTATTCTCAATTTTACAGGTAGACTCAATGTAATTATAAGTATCCTTATAAGTAGAAGAGAGAAGCAGGAGAGTCAGAGTCAGACAGATTTAAAGACATTACACTCCTGGCTTTGAAGTTAAAGGAAGTGGCTATGAAATGTCATGGAGTTCTTTTTTTTTTTTTTTTCCCTCTGTGAGGCTAAACTTATCTGAGTCCTCAGAATCTGGTGCTGGCAAGAACTGAAGTGGGGAGTTTGCATCTTTACTGTCCACTTAGGGCTCTTCAAGGCTGAGAAAATGAAGTCTTGGAGATAACACACTAGGCCATGGGTGTTTTATTAATAATTAAACAAAGGGTAGTTGTGTTGTGAGGTTTTTCTTAAAGGGGCGATTGTTCTAATCAAAATATAAAATATTTTAAAAATAGCTTGTGTTCCTGTGCCTGCTGGCATGGAATGGAAGGTGTTGGTTTGTGTCCAGAAAGAGATGAGAAAAGACATAAAAGTTATATCACTGGTCATCTTTTAGATGTAAGTTTCTGTTAAAGTGAAAACCCTATTCAATGTATCCTCACAAGTGTCTCGCATACTATGAGAGAAAACCAAGGGAGAAAGTAGAAGTACAAAATGGAGCTCTACCAAATCCATCAGGGACTACTTTAATGCAACCACCAGTGATATGGTTAAAAATGGAAAGTTCTGGGATAAATCCTAAACTAAACAAGAAGATAGGAAGACTGATAAGAAATGTAGTTTTTAATTGAGTAACCATGCATCCTCCTAAATCTCAATGAGGGATTCTAAAACAAAGAACAAGAACGTGAGAGTAAATTCTGCATAAATTAGTAGTCTCTGTCTCAGTAACTTACGTGGTTTTTCTGCTTTCTTGCTTTAAGTAATAATTTCCAGTCCTTTAAAAAGATAAACAGAAACAAAATATTTACATTCACATTGTGTGAGCCAAGGAGTGTCATTTCAGAATGACTCATTGGCAACCTGTTTTGTTGTTGTTGCCTTCTAATAATATTTACATATAATACTTTTGCTATAAAGCATTTCATATATGCTACTATGAAGCAACAGAAATATCATGAAGAAATACATTTAATACAGGGCTAAATGATCTCTAAAGTTCATTATCAACAATGATCTAGTGTGTTTTTATTATGTTAATCATATTAATGAATGACAGAAATATTTATTGAGTATAAATATAGGTGCAATTTTAAATTTGACTTGCACAATAATTCTTTGGCTTGTTCTCCATTTTTCAGATGAAGTGAGTAACTAAAAGAAGTATCTTCCTCAAAAACAAACACAAAACCAAACATAAAATATAATTTCAGGTCCATTCATACCAGGACTCTTCCAATGTTCTATAACATTTTTTAATGTGTGAAAAAAAAGACAATTGCTTGAGTAACCAAGATGGCATTGGAATATTTTTGAAAAACATATCAATGCAAGTTTCAAAATTAAAAACATGATTTATTTATCAACATTTAAAAATATATCAAAACATAATCCTGTAACTACTTGATAATTTTTCATTTTCCAGAGAGCATCTATTGATAAACCCAAGTTATTAGTCTTAAAGCCACCAAATGTTCAAGATGACTTTATCCATTAGTACTTTTTAAGTCCTTTATTTAAATAAAAATGTTTTTACACTGAAATCACAGTCATATTCTCCTATATATTTCTCAAAAACAGTTAAAATTTCACTGTTCACATATAAGTCTTTAATCTTCAAGGAACTTCTGTGTATTTTGTGGAATAAGTCTAGATTTTTTTAAAAAGTTAAGAATGTCAAGAACCAAGCCTTGTTACTTAAGGAGACTTAAGAAGTCAGCATTATGAGAAGGATTCAGCACAAATAGTGAGAAAATATCCAATTGGATATTAAAAGTAGTGTGGTAGTAAAAACATGTCTAGACTGTGACACTGGATTTAAGGAGTATGGGTATGTAGCAAAGGACAAAGATCCACATAATGAAGAAATTTGAGAAACTACAAGTTTTGAGAAAAAGATAAAAAGAATTGGCAAAGAAAGGGCGAGAAGAATTGTCCAGGAAGGCTGGAGAAAAACTAAGAAAAAAAAATGTATTTCAAGGATCAGTGATCATATGTTAAATGCTGTTGCTAACTATAATGAGACACAATAATGGGCCATTTAATATACAGATAAAGAGGTGTCTGTATTATTCACCTTGAAAATAGAAGTTTTGTGTGGAAGTAGAGGAAAATAGTCCTGAGTAAAATAGATTCAAGAAAGAATCGGAGGAAAATTGAAGACAAATGATTAGAAATAAACAGCTTCCCTGTGAAGAGAAAAGGAGAAATGGGGCTCTAGGTGAAGCCAAGTGGAGTAAAGAACTTTTATTTTCCACGTAAAATAGAATAACTCCATTTGTTGTTGTTGTTTGCTGTTGATGATCAAAAGGATCTAGAGGAGGAATAAAAATTTCTGATGCAGGAAGAGAAGCAAGAAAATTGTTGGAATGATGTTATTGAGTAGATGACAGGAGGCAGGACCTCATAAATATAGGAGTTCACATTAGTTAGAAGCAACGATAGTTCATCCATATGAAAAGGAGAGAAAGCAGCAAATACAGGTATAGATATATGGAGATAAATAGATGGAGTGACCAGAAATTTGGGAGTTCTTGTTCGTTTACTTCTATTTTATAAAGGAAATGGAAAATAAAGTCATCAACAAAGAATGAAAATGGGGAGGAGAGAAAAGAAATTATGAAATGTTACTCTGGGAAAGTGTGAGAGTGAATGGAACAGGGAATGATAACTTTTTTTTTTCTGAAAAATATAAGGACACGAGTTCTGTGATCAGGGATTTAAGTTGAAACTAGTCAACCTGATCCCTGCTTAGTTCTTCTATTTAAAATTTCAGTTTTATTTATTTAAAAAATCTGAACATAGTTATTTTGTTTTGTATCTGATAAGTTCCACATCTGAAGTATTTGTGGACATAGAAAGGACAACAGGTTGAAGAATCCAGGATATAGTAGGAAAAGATGCAAGAAGTTCAAGAAGCAGAGAACAACAGAACAGCTGAATATATTAATATTGTATTTCTAGCTCGAGTCCCAAAGGGAAGAAGCCTTAAGAACCCTTTTCTTATTTCTTGTATTCAGAAGAAATTTCCATTTCCAGTCTTATAGACCTAGAAATATAATACTGTAGTTCCTATGCCTTCATTTGTAAATAGACTTTATGTCTTAGAGCAGTTTTAGGTTCACAGCAAGATTAAGAAAAAGACACAAATTTCCCATATATCATTTAACCCCATACAGGCCTAGCCTCCCCATTTCTCAGAATCCCACTACAGAGTGGTATATTTGTTGCAATTGATGAATCTTCATTGGCACATCATTATCACTCAAAGTCCATAGTTGACATTAGGGTTCACATTTGGTGTTGTACATTCCATTTCTCTTGACAAATGTACAGTGACATGCATTCATCATTATAGCATTATATAATGCTCAAAAATCCCCTGTGCACCACCTATTCATCCCTTTTTCTCCCATAACCCTGGCAACCACTGATTGTTTTTGTTTGTTTGTTTTTTTGTTTTTTACCTTCTCCATAGTCTTAACTTTTACAGAATGTCATACAGTTGAAATCATACTGTAACCTTTTCTGATTGGCTTCTTTTACTCAGTAATATGTATTTAAGATTCCTCCATGTCTTTTTAACTCATTTCTCTTTAATGCTAAATAATATTCCATTATCTAGATATATCACTAGTTTATTTATCCATTCACATACTGAAGGACATTTTGGTTGCTCCCAAGTTTTGGCAATTGTGAATAAGGTTCTATAAACATCCTTATGCAGGTTTTTATGTGGACATAAGTTTCTAACTTCTTTGGATAAATACCAAGTAGCATGATTGCTGGACCATATAATAAGAGTATGCTTAGCTTTGTAAGAAATTGCCAAACTGTCTTCCAAAGTGTCTGTACTATTTTGCATTCCCACCAGCAATGAGATTGCCTGTTGCTCCACATACTGACCAACACTTGGTGTTGTCTGCCTTTCATTTTCATCAGGTTCTATTTCCATTATTTTTTTTGGACATACTTTTAAAGTGAATATCTTCAGTTTATCCCCTGCCTTCTTTCTCAAATAATCTTGAATGAGTTCCTTAAAATATAAAAATGTCCAAGAAATAAAAGTGTTAACTATACATTAAGAGCAGAGGGTTGAAGAGTGATACTAAAATAATGATAATGTAAAACCTCAGCTGAAATATACTAACAGCTAAAGAAGAGGTGTGGTATTGCTGTCTATATTTTCTACATTCATTCTCTTTTACATTTGCAAACATAAGATAGTCTTGAGTATTGTGTTCTCATGAAAATCAGAACACTTCAAAAAATTGTTTATGATATTTAGAAATTTAGACCTAATATTTTTATGGTAATTGGACTAGAGTAGATTTAGCTAAACATTTCTTATCCTTTTATACATATTGTTTTAGACAGGTTTAGTAGATGATAAACGACTGAAGGAGAATAAAATAGTGTAAAACTACTACGAGGAGGTATCTAATAAAAATAAGATAATTATAGCATTTCTACTACCCATACTCAATTTAGAATACTAATAGGGTAATAAAATCACTAGTAAGTAAAACAACTCATAGTGGTAAGAAGCATAAAAATATAGGTAGCGAATTTCAATGAAGAATATTAAAATTCATTGATGAGCTCATAAAATCAAATGCTTAAAACCAAAGTACTTCAGTATCTCAAAGTTTGTCTTAAAGGGTTTTTTGCCAGCTTTTTTTTTTTTTCCTTACTGATAGAAGACAACAGTAGCAGGCTAGTGAAAATCCATACAGGTAATTTTATAGAGAGGTATTTTATAGAGTTAAATATTTAAAAGTTTATAAAGGGTGAACTTGAAAGGAGGGAAATATGTAAGTAGAGTTTACCCAAATCATAAAGTAGAGGAAGAACATTTTCAACCAGCAGGAGTTCCTCAGAGATTTCCCAAAGGGAACACAATGTGTATATTGTGTGGATAATGGGTAGGGTCACAGCCTGCTCTTATATCTTTTGGAAAGCACAATAAGGAGAATATTTATATTTTGGTATAGAGTCAATGAATGTCTGTCTCTTTCTGTAAGTGCATAGAGGAGTTTGGGAATTGATTCTGCAATACAGTGAAGCACAGAGCAAAAAGTATAAATGTAGGATTCAAATAGTACTGGATTTTAGTTCTTATTTGGTCATTTAACTGGACAAGACTCCAGCATCTAGTTTAACTTGTACAACTTCATTATCTCATCTGAAAGTATGGATATTAATAACTACCTCACCAAGTTGTTGTAAGAATAAGTGTATCAGCATACATAATAGGGTTTGTGCAGGGTTTGGAATGTAGAATATGTTTGATAAATGGAAGCATATTAATCTTATTAAATTCTTATTGACCATAAGCAATAGATAAGTGAGTGTTCTCTCAAGAATTAGAAAGGAAGGTTTGACATCATTGTGAGATTTATATTAATTAACAATTAGTTCACTTAGAATAGGTTGCTTTAATTTTTATTTTAATAATTTATATGTATACACATTCATATATGCATATTAGTCAGGGTTCTCCAGAGAAATAGAACCAATAAGATATATGGAGATACATAAGAGAAGATTTATTATGGAAATTGGCTCACGTTATGATAGAGGCCAAAAAGTCCAATGTTACACTGTCTTTAAGCTGGAAAACCCATTCTCTGCCTTTTTATTCTATTGGGGCAGGTCCCCAGTGGATTGCATAATGCTCACCCACATTTGTGAGAGTGAATGTCTTTTATTCATGATTCTTTACTCCTGACTCTTCACTACAGATTCAAATGCTAATCTCTTGCAGAAATCCCTTCACAGACACACCCCAAAATAGTGTCTTACCAGCTATCTGGACATCCCTTAATCCAATCAAATTGACACAGCCATCACAATGTGTGTATCCAACATTGAACATTTTGAACTAACATAATGATTTTTGTGTATATATCAACTATATAGAACTTGTCATTTATTTGCATTATTTGGGATTATTTCTGATTATTTTATCCTCTGTGCAACCGTGATTATAAGATTTTGGAAAGTTGGGATAGGGATTTTGGTTTTTATCTGCAATAATTTCTAGCACAGTTGTTTTGTAATTGGAAGCCAACCAGTGAATATGTGAAACAAGTTAAAATATTACCTTTATTGTGAATAAAAAATGAAAATTTAATCTTACTATATTTTGAATCACATGCGTTTTCTTTGGTTTTAATAACAGTTACTAGGATTAAAATGATTCATTCACGGAGACATCAGTTGTTGTGCAAATGACAACATGATGTCTTTCTGTGTAAAAACTTCTTAATTTAATAATGTTTGCTACTTTTTAATATGAAAATCGCAAAAATTTATGTTTGCAATTACGTATCAGTTTCTTTAGTTTTAAACAGACACTAATCCCACAATTCTTTTTACTATGAATTGAAAAACATGCCATTTATAGATAGTGATAATATTTACACATTGATATATACATGGACTAAGAAAATAAAAGTATACATTTTTATTAGACTTGTATTAAAATATGATTATTTTATTCCATAATACTGTAGTATTAAATATAAATTTGTTCAGTTCGTAATATAAGGTTTAGACCTCTACCATAATCTACTCGTATGATGTGAAATGTTTCATTTTCTAAAACAACAATAACAACAACAAAATAACTCACAATATAAGTCCACAATATGATGCTAGATTGAAAATTGAAAAAATATTTATATGAATATTTAACTCTTCTAACATTCAGCATAGATTTTTGGCTGCTTCAATTATAAAGAGATCCAAAGAATGGCTTTGATTACGGCACATCTGACCTTTTCAAATTTATCTCACATATTTTGGAATGATGCACGTGCAAGATTAAAGCTGTCTGTAACTTTTAAAAAATTCCAATATCTCTTTGGTGGGTAAAATCATTTGGATATAATAAAAGGTTTTGTCAAGGACAAGTAATTGATTTTCAGGACGAATCAAAATCTAACAGTAAATTTAGGTATTTTAGCTTCTGAATAATAGTTTCAAAGTTCTCTGGAGGAGAATGTCTGCAATATATAATTTAGAAAAGAAGTTTTTTTCTTTCTAATAGATATATTTTAATTTTGCATATAGGGCGACCTAGTATGATTTGTCTTTTTCATGCTTAGATTAATTCATAGAGCTCTCCACTAAATAAAACTATGCCTAAACATTGAAAGAGAATTATGATGACTGAAAGTACTTCTGATATTAATCAAATAGGTTTAAAAACTAATTTCTAGCATCTCTTTCTTTGTGAACACATGAGCTTACATATGTGTGTTCAGATATGTGTGTGTGCCAGTAGATTTAGAATTATGTAGACAACAATGCATTTTAATGATCTACATTAAATTTGTAAGATTTGAAAAATAATTCATAAGTTTGAATGTTCACATGTGCAAGTTGTAGATTTGATATGAAAACCAAATCAAAAAGGATTTCATCAGTTAGTAACAATTGGATGGTGAGTAGATGCGGTGCTTGTTTTTCCATTCTTGTGATACTTCACTTCGAAGGATGGGCTGCAGCTTCATCCAGGATAATACAAGAAGTGCTAGTTCACCATTGTTTTTTGTGGTTTAGTAGTATTTCATGGTAAATATATACCACATTTTATTAATCCACTCATGTACTGATGGGCACTTGGGTTGTTTCTACATCTTTGCAATTCACAACTAATGGGTGTGGAGCATACTGTATGGGGGAAGGGCACACTTGTAGCTTTTGCTTGGGTGAGGCAAAGGTATTATATGTAAGCAAAAGGTACCCCATAATATTCTAAAATTAAAAAAAAAGGATTTGATTATCTCTTTCATGTGTTTAACAAAGTATCTTTAGTACAACAGTTTTTAGTGCAAAATTCATTTGTTTATTTATAGAATGTTAAATTATATTGTTGCAAATCATTCTTCCCAGTTGTGGGTAGCCCTTCTTCAATGGAAAAGTTCTGTTCCTTTCAATGAGGGATTTCTTATTCCATCTGTATTTTTAGCTCAATCCTCCTTCCACCACACATACACAGAATGACTTACTCAAAATTTGGCAATGAATACTACTACCAATGGGGATTATTAGGAGATATTATTTGTAAAAGCTATTTTTACTTCTGTTGAAATACAGTAAAAGCAGTCAATTCTATTCATTTGTGGCTTTTCACCAAATATTTTTATTAACATCTATATATTAATAGTTGAAAATACTTGATAAAATTAATAGTGTTTTATTTTTTGGTAGAAATATTTGTTTATGTATTGAATTCATTATTTTTTTCCTGTTGTATATACTTGCTTGCCTAATATTTATTCTAGTGTTGATGGTGGGAAAATATTGATATGTTATTGAAGTTCTCACATATGTATAATGTGATAATAAAATTAAAGAACTTTGGTTTAGCCAGATAGCAATAGCAGATGGAGGAGAAAGCGTTTTTTTTTTTAATTCTTAATTATACATAAAAATGCAATTTGAAATATTTATAATTTAAGCTATTTTATCTTAGTAAAATAGAATTTTATCTATTTCTATAATAAAACATAAAGAGAATACTTCATAAACCATCATAATATATTTAATATGTATGGGAGCAGATGTTAATTTTATTAAGCTTTCAATTCATTTTAAATTACCTATTTAATGTTCAGTGACCCAGTTTGTTGTTTATTTTAACTGAACATTTCTCCTAGGTATCATTCAGAATTATCAAAACCCATGAAATGGAAAACACTATTTATTTTTCATAAAGACTCTTTGATTATCAGTTCACCATCAGTTAACACCAACTAGGTCTTGCAGTTCTTGAAAAAATGTAAGAAAATGGACTCCTTTTGTGGTTTAGAATGAGATATCTTTGCTAAATTTTCTTTAAAGGTTACTTATTGTTGATAGCATCATCTTTTTGTATTTAAAATGAAAAATAATTTTATAATAGAGTTATAGAAAAATATTAGTTTAAACTAATTATACACACACAAACACATTTTTTTTTATTTCAGCACAAACAAATTATTATAGAAATAATATCTTCATATATATAGGAAGAATATTTATGTATTGATACATTCCTTCTCCCAGTTTAATAGGGCATTATAGTGTGTCCTGTGAGATCAGTATGAAGGGGATCCTTCAAATATGAAGAAAGATATATTGCTGCATTCTGAAACATCACTGAGTTTTCTTATAATTTAATGATCACCCAGATGAGGTTGGAAGAATTACCATGAAACCAGTTTGAGTGATTCTATGTGTAGCCCAGACTTGACAGAGTAATGAAAAAAGTGGATATATAAATATAAGGCCTTAAGTTCATCAACTTGTTTACTTACTGTCCAAACTCAAAGACAAGGAATGATATTGTAGGTCCATGAAAAGGGGAATGATTGGGTAAATAGCTCCATTTGGCTTTCATTCTAGTTAAAACCATGAACAAGCAGCTTTATTAAATGAAGATTTTTAGATAAGAATCATAATTTTTCCAGTTTTACAAAAAGTTTAATCAGAATTCTATTCACAGTAAAGTTGCACATATCAAGTAAAGGTCACTTTGTTTGCTTATATTGGATCTATTTAAAATTAATATGGTAAGACCTATAATCACATGCTGAAATGCTTAATTGTAAAAACTGGGAAGCCAAATGTTGTCATCTTTTGAAAAATGTGGTTTGGTGGAAAAAGTCTTACAAATACAAGATAAAATAATAATAGTTTCTGTTATCATTTATTGACTATATCACAGGAAAATAAATCATTACATCTGGGTTTTAGTTTATATTTGAAAAAATCTGGAGGAATTCCTAATTATTTCAGGTGCTGATGTATTTATTCATAGTCATTGCTTTGACATTGTTAATGATGTTCATTTGAAACCTTGGTAAATGTACCTACCTACCTAAGAAGTAAAGCTATTAATTTATTTAGAATCATCATAATATCAATTATTGACATATTTATTTCATAGTTAAATTGATATTTGGAGTGATTTATTAAATTCAGTGCTGTTAAATGGGCACTGAAATGATTATTTTTATTCATAGTGTATTCATAATATTTAGCAAATATTAAATTGACTTTCAAATTTATGTAGTTAATGTGACATTTGTGATAAATTACTTTTCAAGTGAGTTGGCAATAATTATAGGATATGTTGAATAACTTACTAGCAAAAGGGGTCCTCATATGAGGGAATTTGTATGGGACACGTAGTCTCCACTGAGAGACTCAACCCGGAGATTATGTCCTCCTTGTATATGTCATCAGAATATTTGGATATTGTATCTTATATTTAATATTAGATTGGAATAGTATGCATGGCTTTTGCCAGAAAAGTAGCATACATCTTACAGGTGTTTAATTAGCACCTTTAATAATATAGTATTATTGCTAAAAGTATAACTTATGAACAGATGTTAATTACTATATTTTTCAGCATGCAAATTATTCACTATTATGTAATACCAAGTACACTAAATGAATTGCGTATAATAACATTCTACTATGACAGAGATTGTCTATATTTTGAGCCATATAATAGTTTGGAGAAATATTAATTTGCCATACTTTCATCTGTGTTACATTTTTGAAGGAAACACCATTATAAAAGATGTACTGAGTTTTTAAGGGGAAAATTTAGAAAAAAATAATTAGATGTAATTAAAATGTCTGGCTGAGCATGATATTTTTTCCAAAGTATTCAAATTAATAAAAGTAGGTTTTTCTGAAGGCACTTAATCAGTCAGCCTGGGGTTGTTTCTCTTACTGGTACTGGTGAAGTGATTATTGTACCTAGGACCTAGATCATTAAAGATCTAATAAGTGAGTAAAATTGTTAATGCCACCTATTACATTGTAAATGTAGAATTAAAAGTAGCATTATCAGTGATAATTGCCAATTTCACTTCTGGGTATGTACCCAAAAGAATTGAGAGCAGGGTCTGGAGGAGATATTCATAACAGCATTATTCACAATAGCTAAAACATGGATGCAACCTAATGTCCATCCATGAATGAATATTTAAGCACACACAGTGGAATATTATTTAGCTTAAAGAAGAAAGAAAATACTGGTATATGCTACAACATGGGTGAATCTTGAGGACATAGTCTAAATGAAACAAGCTAATCACACACACACACACACACCCCAACAACAACAAATTCTCTATGATTCCACTTACCTGAGATACTTAGAGTAGTAGTCAAAATCATAGAGATGGAA
The DNA here is from genome assembly GCF_020740605.2 of Lemur catta. Classification (NCBI taxonomy): domain Eukaryota; kingdom Metazoa; phylum Chordata; class Mammalia; order Primates; family Lemuridae; genus Lemur; species Lemur catta. Next base: position 17,327,795 of record NC_059149.1, on the reverse strand, counting down.
AGTAGAATGGTTGTTGCCAGAAGCTGGGGAGAGTGAAGAATAATTGTATAGTAAGTATAGACTTTTGGTTTTTCAAGATGAAAAGAGTTATGGAGATGAATGATAGTGATGGTTACATAGCCATATGAATGTACTTACAGTTAAAAATATTTAACATAGTAAATTTTATATAAGTATTTTACCACAATAAAATAATGGAAAAAACACATAGGATTTTTATAAATGTACATTTACCTATGTGCTTCATTTTTCTTTCACTTCTATGTATTTTCTATTTATTTATTTATATTTATGTCTTCTTCACAGATATGTAAATTTATTGAGGTGAAATCCTAAGTATTCCAATTGTATATAATTCAATTGAATGTTACAATGTTAAAGACTGAAAATATGTCTATGAGAAGTGAGTGTATTAGTTTGGATAATATAGAAAGGTAATTTTAAGGAGGTAAATTATGGCTACCTGGAAGTAAATATGTTATCTAAATGAAATAATTAATAATTGAATGAGTTAAACATTTGAAAATCTTTTCCAAATGCCCATTAAGTGTTAAAATATTTCCAGAAAATGGAAGAGTGTATAGGGATGTCTTTGAAAATATTACCAAGGGAATATGCTATGTCTGCCTATCTCAATAATTCTCATGTAGTGGTCCTGAAAGGGCTTATTGTCTAGTGGAAGCAGGTACATTTTGTGATGGCATCTTTCAGAAACTTTCCACAAAAAGTAAAATCATAGGTATTTTTATAATGGCTTTAAAAAGCAATTTTTAAAAGACACACATTATGTTTATTAGAACTTTGCCTTGATTATCTTGCAACTCTAAAAGCCTTTATGTATCCTTTGTAAAACAGTTTTGCAGCAAACTATCACTGGAAAATTCCTCAGGGACCCTGTTATGAGCTGGTCTTTAAATATGGTATTGAAACTGACACACTGATTAATCTAGGTCAGTGCATCTTAAACTAAGGGTCAAATGAATCACCTGGGGATCTTGTTAAAATGCAGTCTCTGATTCAGGAGGTCTTATGTAGGGCCTTAGATTCTGCATTTCTAATGGGTATACAAACCACATTTTGAGTAGAAAGGATTAACTATGAAAGAAACTAGCTGTGTGTACGGAGGTGAGAAGACACTGGGGATATTGCACATGCTGCCGAGACTGATAGCTGGAGAGAGCTATATGCATTATGGATAGGACAGAATGCCAACACTAAGAGTTGCTTTGAATGGAAGCCATTAGATTTGGATGGGATATATCCTATGGGACTAGCTGTTCATAGGACTGCTGCCAAGACAAGTTATCACCATTACAGAAGCATCTACAAGGAATACAGAAGATAACTGTTAATGGGAGCTGACAGTGAATCCCATACAAAACACGCCTGCTAAAAGAATCTCATCACATGATGATAACATTCTGAGTCACCAACCCACTCTGAGTTTCTTTTTGCAACTGTTATTAGGATAGTGTGGTGATTTTTCAATATGCTAAATTATGAGGAGGAAAAGTGACATTTTCCTGTTGGGAAACATATTTAGATTAAATAATCAAAATTTAGTTTGGAGATCTTATTCAGTCATAGAAACCTGATTTTAACAGGAATACATGGACCAAATAAAAGTGTTGCCTATCATTTCAGTAAAGTAACAAATAAAAATTAAAATAATTGACAATCTTGTTTCAAAACATTTATCTAAGTTGAATAAAAATCTTATACTCCCAGCTTTAGCATCTGAACACTAGCTCCAGGGTTAGGCAAGAAGTCAGCTCCCTGCCTGTGTACCTTTTAAAACACTGCACACTTTTGTCTTTCTTAATCTAATGAACAGGGACAAGTAGTGACAAAATCTACTTCTTTGGTGGATTTAGAGTGCTTTTCGCTTTTTCTCCCAGTGTTTCTCAGTAGACGAGTACACAACTGGTCTTTGGATATGTTGATTGGCATTGTACAAATCTTTCTATGCACTGAAGAATTATAAGTATTCTGGTACCCTCTTACTAAGTGTCAATGCTTTCAGTAATTCTGGTGCCACCACAAATCTCCCCACTCCATTTCCATACACTATGAGGGGGGACTGATACCCATTGCCAACCATTCTCTAGTTAACATAAAATGTCTGTGTAGTATAGGGTGTTTTAATTTATAAATTCCCTCATATTTAGTGCATGCCTACATTATTCTAAACATTGTGTGAATGTTTTAGACAATGGTTTCTGAATTCAGACTCTTGGGTTTTGAATCATCAATGAACAACTATTTGATCCTGGATAAAACTTCAAAATGTGGAGTAAAAAGTAGCTTGTATCATTGTTTTTGGCTTAATATTTTGAAATAATCTTATGTTTACAGAAAAGTTGCAAAGTGAGTAAAGACAGTTTATGTATTTTCTTCATGCAGCCTCTACTGAGGTTAGCAACTTACATAACGATGATACATTTATCAAAACCAAATTGGTACAATACTATTGACGAAACTACCTATCTTATTTGCATTTAACCAGTTTTTACACTAAGGTATTTTTCTGTTCCAGGATAAAAATCAACACCCCATGTTATGATCACTTGTGTCTTCTTAGTCTTCTCCAATTCGAAACAGGACCTCAATTTTTTTGTGTGTCTTTTTATGACTTGAGTAATTTTATGAGTACTGGTCAGTTATTTTGGACAATGTGTCTCAATTTGGGCTTCTCTAATGTTTTCTTATCATATTGAGTTTATGTTTCTTGCTTTTATTTATTTATGGTTGGGAGGTGCAAGAAAACCACTGAAGTGTTCCCTTTTCAGTATTTCATATTATGGCTTACATGGTATAGATATTTTATTATTGGTGATGTTAAGTATCATCACTTGGGTAGTTGTTTGCTGTGTTTGTCCCCTATAAAGTTACTATTTTTATCCTTGTGTTACTAATAAATATCTTGAGGAAGTTACTTTGAGACTATTCAAATATCTTTCTTGTCTCTCCTCAAAATTCTGTTCACTTGTGTTAGCATTTATCAGTGGATCTGATAAATCACCATGGTAACTTACCATGATGATTGCCTAAAGATGATTTTTGTATTTCCCTGGCAGCTTCTATATTTATTAATTAGAATTCTTCTGTAGGAAGAATTATTTATTTATTTCATTATTTATTTAAGTTATGATCTATTCATGGACATTTATTTTATGAATTATAATTCAGTATTATCACTATTTATTTTGTTGCTCAAATTATGCCCAATTTGACCATTGGAGTCTCTGTCAGGTTGGCTCCTGTATTCTCTTGCCCTTTCTTCACCTTTTTTATAAACACTTTCTTAATTTCCAGGCTCATCTTCTATTTTCCTTGCCCTAGCTCTAGATCAACCACCTATCCAAGAAGCTCTAGTTAGTTGCTATTGCTGTTTGTTTGTTGGTTTTAAATTGAAGAATGGTACTTAGAAACAAAGACCTCTGTGATAGGTGTGCTCATTGCTGCTGGAGTGTAATTTCTCCCAGGCCCTTCCAGCAGACAGAGCTAGAAAATATATGTATAGATGCTAATCCACACATAGTCACATAACTGTATTTACTTACAAATCTGTATGTTGAAAACCAAGAGTTCACACAAATACCTCTAATCCCAATCCACCAGAAGAGAGTTTCTTCTAACCTTCCCTTTCTTTCTAACTTTTATCTTCACTAGTGAGACATTTAGCTCCCATTATCTATAATACATTCACTTACTTGTTTAATCCTAGCGTACACAAGGTTTCAGAATCACTGGCACATAACCCTATAAGAAATAACTTTACTAACTAGGGTTCAATATGTGTTTACAGTTATTTTTGTTTTTAGCATTATAATATCCAGACAAAATATGGCTTCCTGAAGTTACTTAGGTTAGTTCATTTCTCCCCCACATTTTTCAATATTATGTTTTTCATTTGTAATACAACTAGTTTCATTTGTTACCATTTATATTTCATTTTGTATTCCATACATGTTGTCGTTAATTTTAATTATTCTTCACTTTTTGAGTAGGTGAACCATTACTACAGTTCTAAAAGTCAAAACTATACAAACACATATATCCAGGAAAGTGTGACTCCCCTCTCATTCCTACTGTCCTATTCCTATTCTCCCTTTCTTTCCACCCTTCTCATGTATCCCTAGCCCTCCAATAGGTAACCACTCTCTTTAGAGTCTGATTTATCCTCCCAGTATTTCTTTTGCACAAATGATCAGATACATGTATGTTTCCTTAAATCTTTTTCTTTTTCTAAATTTTAGTAGCTTTATTGGTACTATATAATTTACATGTCACAAACTTTATCACTAAAAGTTATACAATGCAATAGGTTTTGCTGCATTAACAGTTGTTCAATGATCACCATGATCTAATTAGAACATTTTAATCATTGCCCCCAAAGTCCTTGTACCCATTAACAGTCATCCCCCATCCCACTCACCCCAGCCATAGGTAACCACTAATCGACTTTATGTCTATAAATTTGACTATTTGGACACTTCACATAAATGGAACAATAAAATATATGATCCCCTTCTTTCTTACATGAAAGGTAGCATACTGTAAATATTCTTGTGTACTTTATTTTTTTTTTCACTGAGTAGTATGTTTTGTATATCAGTTCAGATCAGTACATATAGCTTGTCCTCATTCTTAACAGTATCAAAAAGTCCTTTGTGTGGATGGATGTGCCATATTTACTCTCCTAAGTATGGTCATTTAGGTTGCTTGCAATATTTTGTTATTACAGACAATACACAAATAATATTATGCATGTGTGTTTTCATGTTGTTGGGGCATGCCTTTAGGGTAGATTCCTAGAAATGGGATTCCTGATCAGGAAGCAAGGAGATACGTGTACACACACACACATACACACACGTAAAGATACATATGCAAATTTTCCTCCAACACTTTTAGGCTGATAATTCCTTCCACCAGCAACATGTAAGAGTGCCTTTTTCTCCAGACTCACTAACACCACACTTTAAATTTTTGCCTGTAGATAAATAGACATGTATGTTAGCGTTGTTTTAAATTACATTTCCCTAATTAAGATTGAGTTTTAACTTTACCTGTTTGAAGGCCATTTTAAAATATTTATTTTTAAATTGTTTAACAATGTATTTTTTGGAATATTAAATAAATACTTATTGAATGAATTAATATATTACACATTCAAGAAGACTTCAGAATTATCAGGAGCACAATGTGTTTTTTCCATGTTTCTATCTAAGTTTTACTGCTCTATTCCTTAACTTTTAGGAATTCCTAAAAAGTAGATATTGGCCCTTCAACCATGGTATATGATACACATATTTTCTCTCTGCTTTACACTTATATTTTGACTTCTTATGGTGTTTTTGGCATGCATTTTAAATAGTTTTATATAGTGAAATATATCAGTTTTTTAATTATTTCTGATTTTGAGTTACTCTTAGAAACATTATATTAAGTTTGAAGGCAAATTCACCCATATTTTCTCCTAGTACTTGGATGGTTTCATTTCTACATTTATATCACTAATCCATTTGGAGTTTATTGTTATGTGTGATATTAGACGCAGATCTAACTTTATCATTTTCTAAATGGCCACCCAATTTCCCCAGCACCCTTTATTAGAGCCCATCTTTACATTACTGATTTGAAATTCCACCTCTGTCTTTTAAATGTGTGCATGGGTCTTTTTGTAGACTTTCTATCTATTCTACCAGTCTGTTTACCCTGAACCAATACCACAGTGGTTTAATACATAGGTTTTATATTGTTTTATTTTTCACCTTTTAGGGCAAATTCTTCTTCACAAATTTCTTTTTATTGTGTTTTCTTAGCTGTTCTTATCTGTTTTTACATATGACTTTAGTATCTATTTTTTTAACTCCATAAAATAGCTTATAGGTATTTTTACTGGGACTGGTTTTAATTCGTTAAATAAACTAGGTAAATCTTCACCCTAACTATTTAATGGTTGAGAAGGGAGTACAAATTAAGAAAAAGGCTATACAATCATATTCTGAGTGAAGATTTTTTTTTTTTCTGAACCATGTACATTTTGTCAGAAGTGTGTATCCTCAGCAAAATTGAGGTAGCACATTTCCTGTGTTGGTTTCATTGTGATAATGAAGTTTCCTAAGTTCCTAATATCCAGACTAGTTTTGCTTTTAAGTGCTCCACTACCCAAAATGCGATTCTCCTACTAGTGATATATACCAATCAACTTTCCTTATGGTATATATTAGAAATCCTGCCACCATACCCTTGGCTCTTATTAGTTGACATAAGAATATCTGATGGTGCATTATAATTTAAACAAATGGTCATTTCCCAAATTGCTACTGCAAATGTCAGCCTGGAGAGCAAGTTGGAGTTCAGTATCCTTCTGGAGTAGTATCTTTCCACAGAGATTGATTAAAAACAATTATTATTTGTGTCATTGCCATTATTGTGTAAATAACCAATACAGTATAAAAATATTCCTGATTTAAATTATGTTCTATTAAATAACTTTGAAACTCTCAGAATGTCAAAAAGAAAATAATTCAAGAAGATACCTTTGTAAAGCTTTATGTAGTTATGGTCCACTGTTTTTAACAACCAGGAGGATTTGTGGACACTCTTAACAGAAACAATTGCAAGGTAGATTTTGAATGAAATTAGTTCTGTGACATTTTTTGAGTATTGGTAAAGATGAGGCCATCTTTAACTTTTGCCCAAACTGAAAATATACAGGGATTGGCATGCTGCTTAAATTCTGGATATTGACTAAGAAAGTAAAACAGATTAATACTTTCAGTTTTCTTCAAAATATTTTTTGCTGTTGTTAACCACCTTCAATCACTTTTTTACTAGAAGGCTGGTAAAGAGACTGATGATTTGGACTTCTTTTTCTCTTCCCAGCAGGAAGATTTCATATCAACCTTCTGTCTTTAGAATCCAAATTATTCATAGGTAATATATCACAAGAAAGTTACTACGTAAGAAAAAGACAAAATAAGCAGGAATGTCATGTTGTTCAACTTCTTGTTTATATGAAATTGAATATTTTAATTGCAAATATTCCAGAAAGTAATAAGAGAGATTCTAAAACAATCAAGTCTACCTCTATATTTTAACTTTTAATTTATGTACCAAAAGAGTTATTGATTTGTTATAAAATCAGTACATATATATCAAATAATAGTTGGGATAATTACTTTAAATGAAAAAAATCATAATTTTTGAAGATATTATTGATTTTAAAAAAGTTTAAGTGGAAAGTATAATATATCTTATTGTTAAGCGTTAAGGTATCTTTGCACACAGGCTACTAACAGCTAAGTTCGACATAAAGTTCTCATGCTTACAAACCCCCTTTAAAGTTAAAACCATGTATAAAAATATACACACATTTAGGTTTAGATTAAACCTGAGAATTATTACTTTTTATACAGAATGTTTCATGCTGCTTCTTTTTTTAATTAATCAATTTTAATTTTTAAGAGAATATTTTGGTTCATAGCAAAATTGACCAGAAAGTACAGAGAATTCCAATATAAACCCTGTTCCCCCATTCCCCCACACAACCCCTCTCTCTTTCAACATCCTATCCCAGAGTTGCACATTTGTACAATGAACCTACGCTGGAACATCGGTATCACCTCAAATTCATAGTTTAGGGTTCACTCTTAATATTGTACATTCTGTGTGTTTGGAGAAATGTATAATGACGTATATTCACCATTATGATACCATACAGAAGAGTTTCCCTGCCCTAAAAGTCCATTGTGCTCTGCCTATTAACTCTTTTCTTCTGCTTAACTCCTGGCACCACTAATCTTTTTATTGTTTCCATAGTTTTATTTTTCCCAGAATGTTATATAATTGAAGTCATACAGTATGTATGTAGTCTTTTCAGATTGGCTTCTTTTACTTAGTAAAAGGCTCCCTGTCTTTTATGGCTTGATATTTTATTTCCTTTTAGTGCTGAATAATATTCCATTAACTGGATGCATCACAGTGTATCCACTCGTCTACTATAGGACATCTTGATTACTTCCACATTTTCACAATTATGAATAAAGTTACTATAAGTATCCATGTGCAGGATTTCATGTGGACAACCAAGGGGCATGATTGCTGGATCATATGCTAAGTGTATGTTTAGTAAGAAACCACCAAATTGTCTTCTAAAGTGGCTGTACCATTTTGCATTTCCCCTAGCAATTTATGAGAGTAACTGTTGCTTCATGTCCTAACTAGCATATGATATTGTCAATGCTCTGGATTTTGGCCATTCTGATAGGGTGTAGTGGTATCTCCTTTTAATTTGGAATTCCTTAATATGATATTAAACATCTTCTCATATGCTTATTTGCTGCTTGTATATCTTTTTTGGTATAGTGTATATTTGGATATTTTGGCAATTTTAAAATCAGGTTGTTCATTTACTTATTGTAGAGCCTTAAGAGTTTGTATATTTTGAATAACAGTCCTTTAACATACGTGTCTTTTGCAAATTTTTTCTCCTAGTCTGTGACTTGTATTCTCATTCTCTTGATTTTATTTCTTTTTAAAAGTTAGCCATGAGCAATTATTATTTGGTCCCATATTAAAAACGAAAGGTAACTTCCTCAAGCATGAGCAAAAATGTAAACTATAAGGACACTGTATGTTTCTTCATTAAACTGTATTTCCATTAGGTAACACTGTACCCTATGTATGATTGGATTTCAGTGTCAATAATAGATTGCTTGCAGATTGCGTCTTTTCTATTCCAAAATCACTGAGCTTTTCATAATATAAATATTCATCAACAATAAACATAGGGCAGAAAAAATAAAAACATGAAGGGAGCTAAATTTCCTACAGAATCTATTTTTGTTTTCATCAGTCTTCAAATAGTTTGCTTTTAATAGAAGCGAGAGACGCTTGTATACAGATTCCTAAATGTTTTAAAGGAGACCCTTCTTTTAACATGTATGGTGAGATGGATAATTTTCTAACTATGAAATTGCTAACTAGTTTTGACCTTGGGGACCACTTAAAACAAGTACCCTCTCCTCTCCTGGTGGGCTTGGAGCAAAGCAGCTGTATTTTGCACAGCACATTGAATCATAATGGACCATGTGCTGTTATGAATATTCATAGAGCTACCGTATTCTGCCTGCCCCAAGATGATTTGAGTGGATGTTGCTAGAGGGATTTGAAATATCACTTTTGTAGTATCCTTGAAAAGAATACACACATCAGGAAAAATAGAGCTGGAGCCCAGGTAATTCTGTCCTTAGTGTGTTCTTCAGAGCTCTCCTCCAAACGATTTTGCCCTGTAGCAATAGCACAGAAATCCATCATAATGACAGAGATGAGAACTTTAAACTTTCTGAGAATCTTAAAATAGGTTAAATTAAAATCTAAGTGGTCACTGTGGTATGGTTTTACTGACTGGCACACTTTCTCATACGTTTAAAGAAAAGCAAAAAAAAAAAAAAAAAAAAAACTGGTCAGATTCTATAAAATAGCAGTGGTCGCTGGAGGTTATGATTTCCAGATAATACATTTAACTAAAATTATAGCTGCTTTAAAATTATTACCAAAGATACTGGAACACTCTTGACAAAGCAGATGATTATGTTTCCACATGGACATTTTCTCCTACACATTCAAGAATTCAATGCCAACCATTACCCTCCTGACCTTTTATGTTGGGTTATGCTGACTATAAAGCCAATTTCTACATTTTGTTTTCTTAATGCCCCTATGGAGATTGAAATCAAATAGGCATATGCATACCCCAATACTTGCATGCTTATGCATTTGTTGAGAGTGCCTTTGTAGAGAGAACCATGATTATTGGTTGGGATCTGAACTGCACTCATTGACAGAATTACGTTGTTAGTAAACACTCTTGTTGGGGATTTGGGTTCTGTGTATCTTGGCTTCATCATAACCATGGCCTTATGACTCACACACAGTGGCATCTCTGTCTAAAAGGGTTGCTGTTGTTTTCTTTCTACTTTAATGTTGTGTATGTTGAATATATAATTTCATTTTCACAGTTTTGTTTCCATTGTGCTCAAATGAGTCCTGGATTATATTATATTGCATTATATTAAGTATATATCATTATATACTGTATTGTATTGTTCACATTATATTGTCTACATTATATATTGTTCACTTATGTACATAAGGTTGTTCAGTTTCACTCTGTTTACTGTGGTGAAGGAGGAGATTCCATGGTGAATCCAATAGTACATCATCTCAGGTCCATTTCTTGTACCTTCCACTATATCGGGTAACTTCTTTCCAAGACTAGAAGTGATCTTGATTTAAGCCTAGGATGTGGCCACGATTAGCATCTGGTCAACTGAAGAAATGACAGAACAAATTTACTTTCATTCATGAGGAGTAGCTTCCTGGGTGAAAACTCAAGCTGGATCTATTGGTAGGGTTATTGATGAGCCTTCTTATAAGGATGCTTCCTACTATGGAGAGATGAGGCAGGGGGAAGAGGAGACACAGGCATAATGAACTGACCTAGACATAAAGGCTTAGTATATTCAGGTAGGAATGATGATCCTGGGGACACTTTGGTGACATGCATAGGCCATTGAGTATGTGGTATTGATGGGGTATGATAGAAGTAAGAACTGAAGATATAGTTTCATGAAAAAGAAAAATCCATAAAATATCCGTAAAATATAGAGGCACAAACCATCTGGATCTAGAAAAGGCATGTGCCATAGCCATGGTACTGCACAACACCATTCATATTGCATTCCCTAAGAAAAAGTTGGACAAATAAATAGTCCTGAAGTGGGAAACCTTGTCCAAGCCTGCATTTGGACCCAATGTTTTGTTTAGAAATAGAGAAAAGGGAGTTAATTACTATGGCCTAATGGAGTTTGCTTAAATTTTAATCAGCAGACACCTTGAGTGCTGCTTAATGTGATAAAGTCAGTAAGATCCTTTGTGCAGCACTCTTCCTTTCTGGAAGTCTCCTTGCTTTGCTTGGGCTGCAGGGACCTCCTGGCAGGACTTGTTTTGCATCCTGTGAAGAGGTAAGAAGCCATGAAGGAATATGTCCCCTCACTAATATCTTTTCATCTGGAATATAACTTGTGTTTGTTTAGATGGCAAATAAAATTGACCTTGAATAAAACTGAGTGGTCATTGTCATTAATCTTTGAATCCAGACTAACCGTTTTAGTATAGCCTAGTCTAAGGAGAAAAAGATACTCTTACCAGTAAGTACCGAGTCCAGCTTTGTCCATTTAGATATTAAGTGCACATATAGAATATAGGGAAGAGATGGATATGAAAATGACTGGCAGGGCAAAAGTAGGATAGAGGAGCATATGGTGTCTGTCTTTGCATCACCTGGGATCATTGGGTCATGTCTGAGGCTTGAGGAGACCATATAAAAGATACTAAGAAAAAATTTTAAGAAAATCTACGAATTGAGGAAATCTGAATTACTGTTTTTATTGTGGCTATGACTGTGTTTGTGGTTTTTACCTCATTCATATGAGTAGCGTATGTGCCTGGGTGTAATCATGAAGTTAAGTTTTCCCAAATATTTTTTTGTCTTTTTTAGTTATTAGACTCAACTATTCCCATAGACAAAGATAATATAGCTGTCCTATTTACAAATTTCTACTCTCAGTTCTACAAATCCAAGATTAAGGATCCAGTATTGTTAGATAGATTATGTGGTAAAGAGTGTTTGAATTCTATAATGGATGCTTGAGGCCCAATGTGACAGTTTACTCCAGAGGAAATCAGCACCAGTAAATAACTGTAGTTAAACTGACCTCTTGGTATCAGAAAAGTGTCTCTGCTGCAGTCCTTTTTGATACTTTCTTAATATGGATCCTCCTGTTAGCCAGTACCAGTGCCCATATACAAGATGTACTTGGCAACAGAATACTACAGATGGTGAGCCTTGAATGTGTGTTTTAGTAGAAAGAGAGTCTGGAGTACTGTTTCCTTATTGACATCTTCTTAGCATCTATATTCTATCTCTTGTCTACTGGTATAACTGCTACTGGTTCCATGGGGATTCTATTTTTTTTATTTGCAATGTACATTATTTATATTTGTAAGTTCCCCCTTCTTTTTCATTTTTTTTTTACCCCATTTGCAGACTATTCTAACATCAGAAAGGATATTCCCCTCTATGAGCATGTATATGTTTTGGCTCTTGGAACTTGAGGTGATACAAGTAAGTACAAGCACATTTTCCATATGTGTCATGTAAAGTGATTTACCTTTTCTAACATCACCCTATCTGATTGACCTGGTCTGTTATGGCCTCCCAAAGAGATGGCTGTGAAGGATTAAGAAGATCAAATAGTACAAAGTTGTTCATTGCATGTGTTTCAAAGCATTGCCAAGGTAAAAACAGGTGGAGTTTTTAATGCCACCAGCTACTTATTTCCTTATTGCTTCAGTATCAATGGTTGTCATTTTTAAATTAATTGCTCTGGTTTCTCTAACTCATCTTTCATTTGGATCAAGCTAGTGAATAAATTAGTGAATGTATGTGTTTAGGTTATGGGGAGTTTAAAGCACATCCTAAGAGTTGTAATGTTGATTGCTTTTACATGTTTAATGGTTTTGAGGTTTTCTGTTAATGACTCCTTAATTACAAATTTGCTTTACTTATAAAATCATCTCATTTCATTATTAGCGATTTAATTTTCTCTTAAATATTTAATTTGTTATTTTAATAATTTACTATATCTTGGCTTCCATTAAATGTCTGAAAGACTAAGTTTAAATAATTTAATGTCTTACTCAGGTAACATTAAAATGGCTAAAGATTTGTATTTTTGATCCCACAATTTTTTAAAAGTATGCATTAGGTATCATGGAAAAAGTGACAACTTTAGCAACAAAGAATCTTGGTTTGACTGATAGCTTCTTCACTTGATAACAGTGTGAACAAAAATAAATAATTTAAATATCTTAATCTCAATTTTTGCTTCATGGGACTGGTTGAGTGAACATAGGCCTAGTACTTTGCATGATGTGTGGCCTATTATGAAAGATTAATGTTCTAATATCCTAAAGATAATATATATTTATATGTAAGAGTATATAAGAATATATACTTCCTGGAAAATGTAATATTTCTTGGAAAACTGCTAAAATGAATTGTGTATCTGTTTCATTTTTTTCTTTGATTACGTTATTTTCAAATATCTAAAGTTTTTGCGTGAAAATTATTCTTTTGGGAAAATTATAATAAAACTAATGTTAACCTTATTTCATTGGGATAATAAATATTAAGATTGATTTGTTGTAATCTTATTATCCTTTAAATTATTGTTCTCTTTATGCTTTTAAAAAATTAATAGTATAATGGTTCATATTTTTACTGATTTTTATAGTAAATTTAACTGAAACATCAATTATACCAATATGTATGAAGACTCAAGTGCAGTTTGAGTCAGCACGGTACAAATGCAAAAACAAAGCTTTAATTTTCCTCACAAAATTATATCTAATGTAAATCTTATATAAAGTAAAGGATTTCTTAAATTCTTATAAATTAATAACAAAGCCATATATAATGTGGGCAAGAAAGAAAATATAAGCATTTTGTAACACAGTGAAATGCATTTCTAAGTTGACTTAGCATTATTACGGAAAACATACTTTCTGAATATTGTATCAGAATTTATCATCACTGTTGAAATCAAAATAAAATATAAAGATGAATATCTAAATTATATGTTTTATTTGGGAATCACACAATTGCAGTTTATGTCACAACCACAGGTCAGGTTGGTCTTCTGTATGTCTGAGGGACAAAGAGAAGGTTGAGGATTTTATTAAAAAGAGAACGTTATGTATTATTTTGAAAGAAAGCTCATTCGCACTAGAGAAGCTTTTGGGAGTTGGCACACTTTGATTGGTGAGTGATGGCAATAAGTAAAACTATTCTTAGAGTCACACAAGTCATTTCAGCAGCTAGGTAAAACTGGTCTTATGGTTACAGCAAGCCATTTCAGCAGCTGAGCTTGCAAAAAATTCAATTCTTGTGACTATGTGCTATGGGTTCTATGTGCCCCCAGTGTTTTTTCCCTCAACCTCTCAGCTCTGACTTAGTTGGGTATGATAAGAGTGACCCAATTCATAGAAGCAACTTTCACATTTCTCTGTTTTGATTAAGATCTTTCTCTTAAAGCATTGCTGACCAACTAGCTTGAGGTGAGGCTTACTTTTCACTTGTTGCTGAGATGTACCTGCCTCTGGTGGTCTCTGGTCCCCCATCAGGGGGAAAGTAAGGAGTAAATATCAGGGGCCCAACCATATTTGAGTAACAAAGAGACCAGAGTAAAATTTTTTCAAGGCAAGTTTTTCTGGAGTCCAGCATCAAGTTTTATTTTATTAGTCCCATAGTATTAGCAATCCTTTCAAAGCTTTGAGTTAACATTATCCTGTTGGAACAACTGGCTTTATTAACATTAGAAAGGCAACAGCAACAGAACTAATTAGCAACAATATAGTAAATTTAATTTGTAAAATGGTTAAAATCTGATGTAAGTTCAGCAATTGACCAGGAAATTTAGTTATTTCTATTGTATGTAATATTCTAAAATAGTAACCAAAATCATGACTGATAGCATCAAACCAGGTCCCTCAGGCATTTATTAATTTTATCTAATATTTAGAACATTTACATCAATAACGTATCCATATAAACATAATTTTAAAAATATTTATTAATAGTATTAATATACAATGTAACATGTCAAATAAGCCTAAGGAGAGACATACCCTTTGAAGTTTTGCAGGGACCCAAATGGAAAATACAAAAGTTAATTTTAGGTTAACTTAAACTCAGATTAGAATTTGGTTTGGGGAAAGTTTGTCAAATGTGTTAAAAACATTTTTTTATGTGAACAATTTTTATTTAACTTATAAAATTTATTTATGATTAAAAACATTTAATTAAAGTAGAATTACATGTCATTGTGAAATAGTAGTCATTTATTTAGTCAGAGTGAAAATTGAAAGACTTCAAAAAAAATCCAAAAAGTCATATAGTTGAGAGAATTAAAAAATTTAGATCTGTATTAGAGATGAATTAGGTTTTTTAAGTAGTCAAAAACCTAACAAAGAGAACACAAAGCACAAGAAACTATATTAAAACATAAAATCTCTATTTAGGCTGGTTAATTGTATGGTAAAGAGAACTCTTTTGTAGACTATTTCTCTTGATGGGAATCCCGTTTGAAAAGGTACTTGAGTTCAATTAGACACCAGATGAGCATGTGTCTACTTTTCAGAGTCTTGTTATATTTTATATATAATGTCCAAGGATTTTAGTTGTACTTACCTCAAGAAATAGGAAAAAATATGTCTGGTGCATTTTCCTGAAAGCAGAACTACTTGTAAGAGTTCTTTTTTTTATATACGTCATTTAGATATAAAATGTCAAGGAATATTGAAATATTTTCTTTCAAGAACTAGCAATATATGAAAAATAAGAAATATTTGAAATGAGTGTTTATACATGTGATATTTGAAAGTATTGCATTTTATATGAAAGCAGTGTCTGTCTTGGTTTTTAAAATGAAGAGTTTTGAAATGGCAAGGTCAGTGAGAATAGAGTAGTCTACTCTAATGCAAAGTTAAAGGTCTGCATCATTCCTTTGAGTCATGCTTTTATAAAATGTTATTACAGGAATTCAGATAGCATTTGCAATCTTGAGCAATTTCTCCTGCAGAGTAGCTGTAAGCACTTTGCCTTTAATCCTGAACAGCACCATGTAGACCCAGAAAATTCCTCCATCTGTTCAATGATTGTTTTTCAGTTCTTATTCAATAATCCATAGAGTCTTTCTTCTCCCCCCCTTTTTAAAAATTGATTTGTATTGCAATTGTCCACACACCAATGAAAAGAGAATATTCCTAAATCTCACCTCTTAAACAGCAGCAGTCAATTTATCTGTGAAACTGTTACAGTACAGAGTGCTATTGCCTTTTTCTTAAATGCTAACTGCATACATAACTTTAAGAACAGCATTCAAATTCATTTTATTTGCTTTTGTTAACATTATTTTAAGTGCAATTATTTTTTTCCACAACATACCTGACTTCAGGTGATAGACATTCATCATGAAGTTAAAGTATTTGGCAATTGTCTTGTGACTTTGGATTGTTGTGCCTGTGTGAGTATATATTTTTGTCCACACAAATTTTTTAAAAATATTGGCAAACTACCAATCTTCTTTTACCCATGTTTTACTTCAATACTGTTTCTTTTTTTGTTTCTTCATTTTTCCTTATTACATTATTGATTAATTTTGGTTTATTATTGTATTTGATACAATGGAGTAATAATCTTAATTTATCATTTTCCAAATGTCTAACAAGTTGTCCCATAAACATTTATTAAAAAGTCCATATTTTCACCAATGATTTAAGGTACCAACATTATCAGATATGAAAGTAACATATGAGTCTATTTCTGGATTTTTTATTTCATACCACTGGTTTTGCTGTCTATCCATGGGCCACTACTCTATTGTTTTAATTTTTTAAAAGGTTTATAAAACAGTTAATGTTTGGTAAGGCTACTTCTCACTGGTGGCTAAAAATAGCTTTTCTATGTCTATTCTTGCATGCTTATTATCCTATAATAGAAGCATAGTATCTAATTGATTACTTTCATTTAAAAAGAAAACTTGATGGCATTTTTAGGGGGGACTGTTACAACATAATGTAACTCTGGGAGAACTGACTTCTTTATAATAATGATGACCCAGATTTTAATAATAAATCAAGAGGTTTAAATTCAAATTAATATGAAGCAGTGATTTAAGTCAGATTAGTTTTCTTATTTTTAAGTGGTTTCTTTGTGAATAGGTCCTATTGAATTGAAGATAAGTTATATATGAGAAGATAAGTTGAGTGGTGTTGGTCCTTTTGCTTTATTTTCCTTAAATCAGAGACTTTTTTGCCTTAAAAGCATGTATTGTGTTTATAAGAAATATTGCTAAAATCTATGTATAATAAAAGCTTTAAAAAATTCTTCCTAAAATAATGTATGTGTAGTTAGAGTTTACGTTTTTTCAATCTTTGGAAATTCAAGGCATGAAAGCTGATATATGAGTTTTTTCATTAAAAGTATTTTCTCCAGGTTTTATTCTCCAGATTTACTAGGATTTACTAAAAATAAAATGACTGTAATAAAAATGATGGCTTCAATGTAAGTCTGTAAGAAAGAAATTCTGTCACCTATAATCAGTAATTATCAATTTTCTATGATAATGGAAATTACAAGTAGTGGAATTGAAAAATGGAGAATTGAGAAGGCTTTTGAGCAATGATATTTTAAGGGGATTTTTAAATATATGTGTGTGTTCATATATATGTTATATATATGACAGGATATAAATATCTATAGTATTATTTATAGTATATATAGTATATGTATAACATAAATATGTACACATTATGTCTATATATGAGTATATATCTATCTATAGGATATTTGGTATGTTTATATACTATATAAATATAGACATGTGAATATATATTTTTTCTTTCATATATATTCCTAAATTAAGGGACTGACAGCAATAACGCCAAACCAAAAACTCCTAAAAGACTTACAAAAAAATCCTAAATCAGTATTTATTTGCAAATGCATTTTCTTATTAAGAAATGTTCCCTTTAACAAACATATAGTGGTTAAAGGCAGAGCCCGTGGAGGGATTCAAATCCCTTCATCCTTGGTGTCTCCAAGAGGCTAATCATGCCACTAGGCAGGGTTAATACTTAGCATCTATAATAAACCTTTGCAGAGGAAGCTTTGTGAAAGATCCTCCGTTGTAATTATCTCTTGTCTTTGGGGATTTACAAAAATTATTTTTAGATTATAAAGGTGTTTTAAAAAGAGAAAGAGAATGCTTCTTTTGGAAGTTCATTATAATATCACCTCTGTCATTAAAAAATGTGTTTTTTTTTGAGCAAATGACAGGCTAATAGAGCTTTGTGATGAAGAATACAGTGTTAAGGTGTGATCACAATTATCATGGTTTTCTAATTATCAATTAATATAGTATTGCAGTGATAATTTAGGCTATTTTTCAGAGAAATTTCTTTAATTTAAAAAACTTAAGTATTGCTGAAAAAACTCTTGTTTTAGCTTCTTGAAATATCTGATGGAATAATGGTTTACATTTTAATACAAAATGTATCCAAATTATTCAATAATGACTTGAATTACAAATCAGCCTTTCTTCCAAACTCCCTCTAGGAGCACTTTTTATGCTTTTTCATGATATTTGATTCCTTAGTCTCTCCAGGCATATATAAATCTGGAATAGAATCTAATGGAGAAAGCCAGAGTTACTGAAGATCCTCCTAAATTATGTAAGGCATAATATTAATTTTTTCTCCTTAAAAAATTAGTGATAATTATCATAATTTGAGCCTGAAAACAAAATCAGATTTATGAAATCTAAGACAAAGTTGTCTAAAGATATTTGTTTCAGAAAAATGTGTGTAATAAATATGATTTTTGATAAATATACTCTGTTGACTTATTTTCCAATATTATGAATATACAAAAATAATAGAATTCCAGGATTCATTCCAGAATTTATTCATCTAGAATTGAGTCTTTGTGATTAAACACGGATAAACTTTCCATACATCTTATTGTTATGACATGCTAAGGTTTGAAATTAATAACTATTGTTTTCCTTCACAATCTTTGGGAAAACTATTCAGTGTTGGCTTCTAAAATACTCGTAAATTATATAGTAGGGAAGGTTTATTTGTCATGTGTGACCATTTGAGAAAATATTTTATGGCTTAATGACTTCTTAATTATATTGCTCATAAACTTTCCAGTAGGCTATCTACTTGAATAAGTTCTAGATTTTATATGTCAAACTGTTTACAATAGACATCAGTAATCATCTAACTTCATTTCTGTGAAATACATCAGTGATTTCCTTGATATGACTTCATACAATATTGTCCAAAGGCCAAAAATCCTATATTCTTTTAGTAAAATGTACTTAATGTGAAATTGCAATGACACATATTTATTGGCAAACAGCAATAAAAGTTTCAATACGATCTTATATGAAGTCTAAATATTTGTTTAGCAGTTCTCAACATTGTGATCTCAGGTCTCTTTCAAATTCTTAAATGTTATTGAGGACCTCATAGAGCTTTTGCTTATGGTGGATTATATTTCTTGATACTTAGAAAAATTTTGTTCATTTACTAGTGCATCGAAAATTAACAATAAAATTCAGTTACTTAACAAATATTTTCATGAAAAATATAATTTTCAAAAATATTTACTGAGAAGAATGTCATTGTTTTTCAGTTTGCAGATACCTTTAGTGTTTGGTTTAATACAAGACATGTCTGCTTCTATTGCAATATATTGTTTTGGTTGAAGTATATGAAGAAAGTCTGGCCTCCCACAGACAAGTAGTTGGAAAAAGAAGGAGTAGTTTTCATGCAATTGTGAATATCCTTAGAATCAACAGAAAAACTTGACAAGTGGTAATTTATTAAAGGTAGCTATCAATGTGCTATAAGAAGTCATGCCACTGAATCTTTTCTAAAATCCATTGATCTGTCTTGCTCTTTAACCAGATCTTTTCCACACGCATGATTTTGTAACTACATGAAATGATAATTTTGAGAATATCAGTTTACTAAGTTATGTAGAACTTCCAAATGCAGACAGATTTCATTATATAATATAAAAAAATCACATGCTAGTGTCACCAAAAATATCTTTTAAAAAGTCTTTAAATACTAAAAATGCTATTAAGCTCCTGGTAAAGGATAAACGATTTTCAAAATTCTAATTTTTGCTTAAAAGTGTGAATTTTATCTTCATCAAAAATGTTATCAGTTGTTGTATTAAAAGAAAAAAAACTAACTTTATTTCTTGAGAACATATCCAGTAAAATCCCAAGTCTGAATAATCATACTTTGTCAGTTTTTCTTTAAAGTAAAAAGTGTTTTCCATCAAGGAAGAGACTAGTCAGCTCTTAGCTCAATCATGTAAGTGCTTTATCTCCAAATAGCAAATGTACTTTGATATGCAACGGAGTGCTTTATGCATACTTCCTATTTGTCATTAAAAACAGGTGTAATCAGAGGTCATGATTTAATGAAATTAATAACTTCTACTCTACCATGAAAGACATTCTAAAGACAAACCTTTCGTCTTTCAGGATCATAACAGTGAATAATATAATGGCTACAAGTACACTTTGATGACTGTTCCTTGTTTCATGCAAAGGTACTGCTACCATTGCTTTTTCACCATTCATGAAAATGCCAACCCAACTAAGAGATAAATAAGGTCTTACTATCATTAAAAAGGTTTTACCTCATGTATTCCTTGAAAGGATCTTAAGCCTCAGGAATCCATGGACTGCATTTCGAGTACAGTGGGCTAGATTATCCTACATGTATTGTCATTAATTTTGTGTAAGATTGCTAACTCAAAAAAAAAAAAGTTAATGGTAAGAATAAAGAACACACAATTTAAATTTAACTACTTTTAATATGTGCTGGATATTATTCTCTGCCCTTCCAGATCGATTTCCTTCTTTCTACTCTGTGCTTTGTGCCTTAAGAGGCAAATCACTGTGGACTTTATCTCCTGAGTTCCTTGGCTCATTGGCTTCCAGTAAATTTGGCCAATGAAAACATTGGCAAGAGATCAGAGGACAGAGGATAAAAATATCAGGTTATTTATTGTCCCACTGCCTTCTCTCCAGGCAGCAGTTTGACAACCACTGCATTTCTCTACCCAAGCCCACACCTCCCATCTTGGCTGTAACGCAGGGTTAGAATAAATAATGCCTTCTCACTATTATTACTTCCTTGAAGTTTCACCATATCTTGCTGATTCCAGGAACTTTGAAATACTTTTGATAATTGTCCTTTCATTGCTTTCTTCAGTCACCCTTTAGAGTATACTATATGTTTCCTACAGGATAGATATTTATAGTAATAAAATATTTTTAGATTGGCTAGAGAATAGGGCTGCTAACAGAGTGCTGCTAAGCCAGGGTTCCCAAAACAAACAGTAAAGTATCTGCCTTCCAGTAACTTCCCAGTAAGAAAGATAACAAATTTGAAATGTCTTAGAGACAACTGAAAACATTTTTTATTTGATCTTAGACAATTTTTTTATTCTCCTCATCATCCATTCATTCCCTCCAGGATTATTTCCAATTTTTGCCATTCTAACTCATTTATTTTAGTAAAACACCTTGTCCACTTTTCTCTACATAAACTTTTCATTATCTGCAGTTTCCTCCTGTGAGAATATAAGGCTCTTTATCCTTCTCACATTTCAACTAGAGTCCAGTTTGCATTAATTATTCATTTTCTGACTCTTTTCCTCAACTTAAAGACATACTGAAGTTTTCCTAAATTAAACTAAAGCAGAAATAACCGACCAAACTTTACCCTTATGATCACTTTAATCTCTGTCCTCATTTCTTTCCTTTCCATAACTAAAACTCTTGTGTTTTCTTCTTGCTCTATTTTTTTTCTCTCTACTTTTTCAACCCAATTATGGCATACATGTAAATATGCATTGATGTGTACTACCAAAGCCATAATACATTCCTTTTATGAAGGTCACTAACTGCCTTCTATTAACCAAATTGGTGGACAAAAATGTTCCCTTACTACCATATTTAAAAATACTACCCCCTTGCTCTCCACACTCTGGCAAGTATTCTTAGTCCTCCTCCCTATTTTATTTTATACGACTTCTTACCATCTGATGTACCACAAATTTTATTTGTTAGCCTTGTATAATATGGCTCCATTTGCTAGAATTTAAACTTCATCAGAGAGTGATTTGCTTCTTTTCTGTTCGTGGCTGAATCTCTTGAATCCAAAACAGTACCTGGAAAATAGTACACACCCAATGAACATTTGTTGAATGAATAAATGGTGAATCATCATCATTCTTACTAGGATAAAAACATGAATTCTTTTATAGGTTAGATGGCACTCAGTGTTAATAATATTTAGGTATATATTTGCTTTAAAATTTTCTGAATCTATGTTCTTCATTTGGCTCCCTTAGTGGTTTGTTCCCCTATTTCACTGAACTTTCTTCAGTAAATGGTAACCGTTAGCAATATCTTTTTAATTTTATTATTACTTTTTCCATATTCTTCATGTAGTTTACATTGACATTTTATTAGTTAGGACTATAGCCTCTCTCACTTTTTACTACTTCTTAAATCAAAATGATAAAGATGATAAATGTAACTAAAAGCTAAGAAACATGTAGCAAAATCTTATACACAAACTAAATAAATTTAAATCTGAAAATAAAAACACTATTTGCAATACATTTGCAAGATGCCTTTCTCAAACTTTTTTCACACCATGGCACAAATGAAAATGATAATACTACATGTCAAACTGACATGAACAAAAGATGCTACTCTCGGCTGGTGATGACAGGCCATGCAGTGAAACAGACTTAGGCTTTAACCAGTCTCTGTGAAGATGGATGAATAAATTTATTGGCGTCCTGTGCTTTTACAGAACACTCAAGAGCCTCAGTTCATTGGTTAGAAAGCTCTAGCTAATATTGTCACTATATAAAGAGTGTTTACAAATCAAATAAAAAAAAATAAAAATAGGCCAGGCACTGTGGCTCACACCTGTAATCCTAACACTGTGGGAAGCCAAGGCAGGAGAATCACTTAAGGCCAGGAATTTGAGACCAGCCTGAGTAACTTAGAACTCTATCTCTGGGGAAAAAAAAAAGGATAAATAATAGAATAGAAAATGTAATATAAAAATGAAAAATGACAGCAAATTGACAGCAAGTATATTTCAAGATTAAAGGCATGAAAATTTAAACAATATTTATGTATTTTCCCCAGTTGCAATGCGAAAGTCTTTGAAAGTATATTGGAATTATCCAGTATGTGTACTTAAATTGTAGAACATCTTAATATTATATAATTGCCCATTTTTCCTGCCAACTATTCAACAGCCAGAAAAACAGTTCTTGTCATCATCAGCATAATTTGCAAAGATAAATGTTAGAAGGAGTTAGAAAATGTTTGAAAAAGTTAGTGTCTTTTACAGTATTAGAAAACTCAATTGTGGCATTGACAAAAATAGTAAACATTTGGAAATGATTCAAAAAGTCATCAATAGATGATTGATTAAATGATAAGTGAAAATAATGACACAAATATAAATACACACTGACATGTAAAAATGTCAACATATTCCATTAAGTAAAAAAGTATAAATTACAGGCCAGGTGCGGTGGCTCACACCTGTAATCCTAGCACTCTGGGAGGCCGAGGCGGGTGGATTGTTTGAGCTCAGGAGTTTGAGACCAGCCTGAGCAAGAGCGAGACCCTGTCTCTACTAAAAATAGAAAGAAATGATCTGACCAACTAAAATATATATATAGAAAAAATTAACCGGGCATGGTGGTACATGCCTGTAGATCCAGCTACTTGGGAGGCTGAGGCAGAAGGATTGCTTAAGCCCAGGAGTCTGAGGTTGCTGTGAGCTAGGCTGACGCCACGGCACTCACTCTAGCCTGGGCAAGCAAGACTCTGTCTCAAAAAAAAAAAAAAAAGTATAAATTACAGAACAATATAATAGTTCTGGATACAGAATGCACATTTTGATAACCATGTGGGATATGTGTGTATATTTTTCAATATACACATAGAGAAAAATAGATTAAACTGTCTTTATGAGGTTGGAAGGATGGAGTTCTTTTGATAGGACATTCAATTTCTTGTTAGTTTGGGAACACCCAAACTTTATGAAGAGTGTTACTGAATGTCAATCACTTCTTTAAAAGCTTTGCATATATTTTCTCTCTTAATCCATAATGTTTGAGTATTTTCAGTGATGGCCTGCATTGTAATGAGAAAAGGTAGCTTTAGTATCTAACATTGTATAGAAGCCTGTTCATACTCTGATCATAGTGTCTTCCACTTTTTAAATTCCTGCCCTCTTCTCTCCTTAAACTCCAGAACAGAGTTTTTTGTGAACTTTGTAATGAGCTTCATCATTTCTTATCCATTTGCCTTTAAAAATTCCCTCCTGACTATATTTTTTATCAACAGACCCACTGACTGCTTCTCTCAAGATCCATCTGAATCATCTTGTCCCTTAAAGGCTTCCATTACTCCTCTTCCTCAAGGATAACTCATACTACTCTCTGTCTTATCATAAATCCTGTATTATTCTACTTTTGCATTTATTATACTTTAATGATTCCTGAGTTACCTGAATGTATTTGGTACTTAGCAGGGAGAGAAGGAGGAGGGAGAGAAGGAAAGAGAAAGTCACAGAAGAAAGGGTGGAAGGAGGAAAAGGGGGAAATAAAGGAGGGAGGGAGGTAAGAGGGAAAAAAGAAGGAAAAAAGAGAAATAGAGGGAAGAAAGAAGCAAAGATGGAAGTAGGGAAGGAAGGAAGGACACAAAAAAAGGCTAAGAGATGCAAAATGAAATATTATTTACAGACATGTGTTTATGGATGATTTTATTTTTTTAATTAATAGGATCTTTTGAAAATATAGTAGCATAGGGTTTGTAGTCAATATTCTGGAACTCATGACACTGCCAAGAAAGAAAGGGTTTAAATATGGACACTGATGGTTTCAAAATTAAATGGTGAAAGTTAGTGGTGTTAATAGCTAGAAAAGATCTAGGGTAGCAAAGACAAGACTTCTGTACTTGTGAGTTTGTCTAGGTTGGTCCTGAAAACTATGCTAGCTAATCTACCTCTTCTCACAGGCTTTCTTTATTAAGCAAACTCACTGAGTCTATGCCTCTTTTCTTAACTCATTTCTTCTTATACAAGGAATCTTTTATAGTATGCAGAAAAATAGCTCAACGTAAATGTGAGTTTTCTTTACATTTTCTAATTAGAGAATTTCACTTTGTTATGCACCAATGAGTGCCTGAGGCATCTCTGGCACACTTGGAGCTGAAATTGAAAGTGAAATTTTCAGTGTTTAAATTAAGTAGTCTGAAATTGTCTGCAATGCAATTTCCATGAAGGAAAGGCACATGGCCTAGCCAAGTCCTATCTATCAAATCATTAAGTTAAATATATATGCTAGTAAAATATATGTATAAATATTATATATAGTCAGCATAAAATACTCTAACAGATTCCAATTTTCAAAGAACCAAACTGTTCTCATTGCTAAAACTTAAATAGTTCTTTTGTGAATATTTGTTTTACTTTAGTATTTCTTGATGAACATAAATTTCCTATGACTTTTTCCATATTTGAGATGATTTCGTGAGAGATTTTAGATAGCCTTGTGTTTCTTTATACCCGAAATTTTGGATGAACTTAATATTAAAATCATGTGAGTTTTAAGCCTTTGCATTTATATATATCAAGGAAGTTTCAGTATTAAATTTTTTAAAAAGTCCATATGAGTTGCATATTTTGGAGAGTTTGCCAGTATCAAAATCTTGTTTAGCTGTATTAAAACATGACTAAAATTTTCTTTGTTTAAAAAATACTTGGCCCATGCTCCTTCTACCAGCATTCTTAAAATGTTTCATTGTAGTATTCTGAATTCAAGATGGTTATTTTCTTTTTTAAATAACCTACTTTTCGTTTAGAATTTTAAATTTAACATATATTTTATTGACTGCTACTGTGTATCAAGCCCTAATCTGGACTCTTGGAATACGTGAGTACACAAAATAGACAACAATCCATACTGTTAGGGCTTATATTTATATTCTAATATAGGGGTCTTTTTCTTTTTGAAGTTTGAAAAGGGTAGAGCAAGTCCATGGTCCTGTTTGACCAGATGTCATATCTCTCTGGGCATTCCACTACAGGTTAATTGTGTCCTTGTATGATATTATACAGATGACTTAGGTAGATATGACATGTCCAAGAATTTAAACTCTTAAACTCTGGACACTGGAATAAGAATATCTTGGAGTTGTGACTGATATTACAACATTGCATTTGCTCTGGGATCCCAAGACCAGTTATATGCATGAATTGATTCAGTGACTATGTCATGCGTTTTAGAAAAACAGTGACACTTCTGATATGAGGAATTGTAGTAAAATTTTAGAATATGGTACAAATCTCCTTGTATAGTTTTATAGAAGGATGAGGAAGAAGACAGAACAGAGTAAGTAAAGTAATTTAAAAAGACAGTGTGAATTAATACTGACCTGAAGTAGTATGGCAAGAAAGAAAAGGAAGCATGGGATCAATAGATAGCAGCCTTTTTGGTGTTTATGATGCAATTTCCTATACAAGAATGTTAAACTGGTCATATGAAAGAGTTCTGAGATAATCTTCTTGCATTTTGTTGAGAGATATTTTTGGTTAACTTAATTGGGAAAGAATTTAAAAAATCACATTTCAGAATAATGTAGAATAAAATCATCTTATTAATTTTAGGGCACATTTATTCCAACAGTGTTAAAGTACTATACAAATATGTTTTGAGATAGTGTAATCAATCTCTAAAGACATATTATAAAGTGGAAAAAATGATCATGAACATCTAGGGGCCATCTCATTAAGTCTGGGAAGAACTGCATACAAATATAAAGCAACTAGTCTTTCTAATAGTGTTACAATAAAATGCTCAAAATATTTTAACAAAGAAAAAAGAGGAAAGAAACATATTCAGTGGGGAAGAAATGATACTTTAATTGCCTTGAACAAACCTACTCTAACTAGGGCCTTGGGAGGAAGTTTGCACTTGTAATTGTTTGATGTGCCAGTCACATGTGTTTTCTCTGCTGAGCGGGGCCTGACCTTTCTGTGTTGTGCAAACAAGTTTCTGAGGTCAGTACTTTAGAGTGGAGGATCATTTTGAAATCTGTCATGCAATTGAAGGAAGAAAAAAGGAATATATTAAAGATAATAAGAAAAATGTTAAAGAAAATTTTAGAGCTCCTAAAGAACAGATAACAAATACAGAATGCAGTACTGAACTACAATAAAACCATAATAGAGAAAAGAAAAAATGGAATAACCACCAACACCAAAGCTGAGATAATAACAGTTGAGGTATAAGCAAAGATTTTGTTGTAAATAGAAATCGGGTATTTTGAATAGCAATAATTAGTGATGGTTACTAGCTTTTTTGAGCTAAAGTATAATATTAGTATAAAGTGTTGTTGTAAAGATTTTTTCTTTTATTTTGTTCCTCTTTGCAAGAATTATGAAAATAAAAAAAAATAAAAAGGCTGAGAGAATGGGAGACTCAAATTAGTGGATAATATAGGGTAGAAAACCAGGTAGAATTATTAGGGGTCCAGAATCATAAACCATTCAATGCAGTTTAACAGGCTGGATTATATTATAGAGAGAAAATGCAATAAAATAGAATAAGATTAATATAGTCTGTACAGTGGAGATACTGGAAAGGATTGTTAACAGCAAATGAAGAAAATATACTTCCAATAAATCACATTTAGTGCTCAGCCCAACGAATTGTGAAGCAGAAAATAAACCATTGTTCTGTAATCATATTGGGGATGAGAAAGGTACATGCTTTCTATCACTATGGAAACAAACGCTAGTCATTTCAGCATAAAGGTTGGACTTTCAGGTCAATAAATTCAATATGCACTATTCTTAGTTCCACTAAATTTATAACAACACCTACTGAATAAGCCTAAAGTGGAAGTTTAACAGAAATGGAAATTGGGCACACATTACTCAAAAGCAAATTTACCTTAATTTCTTGTAAATGGGGGTAATATAGAAGTGGGCAATTGGGAGTTGGTTTTCATCAAACGTTATCGCTGCCACTAAATTAAGAAATAACTAAAATATGCAATTTCTATAGCACTTAAGCAAGGAAGAAAACAAATGATTGAAAATATCGGGTTTGTTGCTGACTAGGTTCACAAAGGTGATGAAATAACTTAGATTAATAGCAAAAGTACAATGAGACAAAAAACCTCATATGGGATAAAAATTGATAATTAGCTGTAGAGAAAATTATATCAGAACTCCAAATGAGGAAAGACTTATCAGAAGTTATTTCTTAAGTTCTTAGCAGTCAAAGCAATGAGAGGAATAGGATGAGTTACATAACTCACATCATTATTATTATATTATGGTCTAATAACTCAGATATGTGTATTGCCACTTTAGCTAACTTGCTCAATCTTCTGGCTGTCCATTTTCTTTTAGTCCCTGAATTCATTAGGGTACATTTTAGATCATCCTTTCTTTTTGTTTTATGATTTCAATAATATATTAAATAATTTTATTACACTTTTTTCAACCTTTAAAATATTTGTTATTCTGTTCCTGGCCTTCTTAGGCTACCATGTGGTTGAAACCAAAAGTGTTGTCAGATATTTAATATTAACGTACATGTGACATTGCCATAGAGTTTAATTAAAAGTGCCAGTAGATAGTTAACATTAAGATATATGTGACTTTATTCCAATCTGCAGTTATGAAATGTGCTTTTGGTACCTCCAATGATGTCTTCCTGATAGATTTTGGATTAAAATATTTTGAATCTCCACAAAAATTTGATTAATTTTATCCAATTTTAATATGTTCTTGACTCTATATAGCAGCAATGGTTGGCTATCCAAACCATCTGTGAAGGATGCATTTCATTGTTTTTTTGTTTGTTTGTTTTTCTATTTTCATTCCCTTTTAGATCACTAGTTCTGTAAAATACAATAAATTTCTTATGGCAAATTCATATTTCTATAAAAGTATTTAAATATTTAGTCTCAGTTGCTGTATTTATCTTGTTGATCATTAACAGGGTGGTATGGCCGTAGATGAGACAAACCATTTCATAAGCAAAAAAGTGATAAAAATAATTGTATTTCTGTAAAAGCAGTTTTTGATAAAGGTATAAATGCTTCCTAATAGCAAGATTAATATAATCATACTACAGGAAGTTCTCTGTTCCTCTCTCAAGCTATTTCTGTTTTTTGATTATCTCTAAAGATTTACCTTTCTTGAATAGTTTTTAACTCTTAGGGCTAATACTTCAAGAAGAAACTCATTATATCCAACTAAATTTTTATTCTTTACAGTTGTTAAGCGTTAACCCTTAGTTTTCCAACCATTAGAAAGAACTCCTAATAGCCAGAATCATGATAGCATACTTATAATGTGATGACAAATGTCTTAGTGGTATATACCCCCTTAAGCTGCTTTTCTTAATATGTAAAATTCCTTCCCCAATACCCAACCTCAGAATAAAACCCAATAAAAAAAGGGCATGTGTCTGTAATGACTGCTGAAGTCATACCACCTGGAAAAGTGCCTAGAACATGGCAGACATAACTTATAAAGCAACTGATACAAAAGGATCCATACTCAGAGAAAACATTTTCAGGTCTAGGAGGAAAAATACACTTCTTCAACAAAGTATATGACATACATGATGGAAATATTTGAATTTATGATAAGATGAATACAAATACTCTGACTCAGGGGAATGGGCGGGACATGGACAACGTATATAACCTGAGCTTTTGTACCCCCATGAAGAGCTGAAATTAAAAAAAAAAAAAGATGAATACAAATAAAATGCCAGTTGAAAATTAAAAAAAAAAAACACCACTAAGACTAATAGTTGTTGTCTGAACAATCAAAAGTAGTGCATAATTTTAAGTAATTACTTGAATGTATTATTAATAAAAGAAAAAAGTCATGGCCTCTCATGCAAGAAACATTTCCCTTCAAGTGGCCCAGGAAAATTGGCATTGAAATAATAAAGAAGAATATATTCTAGCACACTGTACTTAATATTAAACAAAGTTTATATATTTTAATAATGTAATTTATCTTCATTGTTTCCAACTTTTTCTGCCAGCCTGTCCACAAAGAACACACATCTTTCTTATGGTTATGGAAAAAATGTAGATGTTAATGATCTTGACAATGCACTAAAGATGTAGCTGGTAAAATGTGGGTGGTGAAATTGAGAGAGGGAGGAGAAAAAGAGATAATTATTACAGCTGATAGAACAATCCTCAGATACCTATGTATTTCTTTTCAAAATTGATAGTCAATAAATCAACAAAAGTAATGATCATTGAAGAAATAGTTGAGGAGGGGAAGAGTGGGTTATAAGAGTAATCTCATCTGTAATTGATGAATAAAAAATACCAAGTTATAAATCTGGTATCCTAAGCACTAGAGAAAGTCAAACTTTAGCCATTTAAAATCTGTATAAAGAAAAGGATATATGTCTCACTGCCTAGAACTACTGAAGGAAGAAATTGACTGTGTGTTCCACTTTGGACTAGATTTGCCAGTTGCACTTAGAACTTAGTCAACGATCCCTTAGGACAGTATCAAACTTCTTATACATTAGAATTATCTTTTCAGCTACCCTCAGTTTCATCTGTCAGAGATCTCTAAGACTGAGCTATTAGAATAGGAGCTGAGAAACAGGTTGAACATGGAAAAACATCTCTCCATATGTCTTCCTCAGCCTCATTATCTTCTTCAGGAATTTCAAGCCACCAGCTTGATTCTGGGAAGAAATATCAGAAATAACAACTTAACCCCCATACTCTTTCCATAACTCTCACTTATGTTGGGTCTTGGTGGCATGAAAACTGTGTCATCCAAATGCTATTTGTTTCCTCATAATAATATTCCATGCATAGGCTTACAGAATTTAGTAAGCATGTTTATATCCATTATTCTATTTAATCTTCAATAAACTATTTTTTCTTCAATTTACAGAAGAAGAAATTGAGGCCCAGACTAAATGGTATCCATGTGGCCTGCAAGCTGATAAATTGGCCAGATATGCTGCCAATTTTTTCCTATAGTAAACTATTTCTTTTATAACATAAAAACAGGGAATTTTACATTTGAATCCAAGTAAAGAGGTCATTAGTATCTACTTATAATTTACCATTTTTGACTGATATCTGTGGGTAAAATTATAAGAACAAGTGAGATTTTACTTTTGTACCCCATTTTTCTCAACATTTCCTTAATATTTCTCATCCTGTTGCCTGTCTGCTCAGACTCCCTATGAAGGCAACTTTTCATGGGTGCAGTTGTGGGCTCTGGATAATTTTGAGTACCCACCCATTCTCCAGAACATGTCTTTACTATGTTCTTGCTTTTTCTCCTAATATAATGAGATTATTTATTCAGAATATGGAAATTCTACATTGACATAAAACATTAAACAGGAAGTACCGTATCACTTTTGTCTCTGGGATGGGACAGCAGTTGCTCAACTTTATCACTTTCATCTGTAATTCAGTTTCTAGATATGTTACTTCTCATAGGAAATATCTGTCTTAAAAGAGCCCTTCTGGAAATAATTTGTTTCTCCATTTTGGTATGAAAGAGTGTGTGTGTGTGTGTGTGTGTGTGTGTGTGTGTGTGTGTTTATCAGAAGATCTGGTCTAAAGATAACTCCTCTGCTCACTCTCTTCTTATTTTCTAGACATGCTATGTACTCTCCTCAAATAGTATTAGAATATTAACAGAAATTGCCCTCATGAACTCACAGGCTCTTGTTGGTGATGAAATTAAATAGCATAATCAAAAGTTTTTTAGAAACTATAAAATAAATAAGCATGCTCCCATTAATACAAAGGAGTGATTATTGATTATAATGATTAAGTTTTCTTATATTGAAGCAGGTCAGAGAAGGATATAGTGTGTGCCAACCAGGACAGTTCCAAGTCCTTTGACCACACTGGTGAGGTTATATTCACTCAATCCACAGAGAATCTGTACAGTGTAGTGTGAGCACATTTCATGCACATTTTCATTTCTGTTAAAAATTGTAAGTGGTTTATCTGAGCCTTTTTTTAAATTTCAAGATGTGTCCTCAGCCAGTCCTTCCAGGAAATATCTAAACAAACAAAATATACCCTTAGTAAATTCACTTTTTTGTTAAGGGACTATTCAAAAGTGCTAAACATGGATCTGATTGAAAGGAACTAAAATTCCATGGAAGATGTCAAATACTTTATTTACAGTCATTTTCTTATTTAGAAGAACGACATGATTTCTATGATGACATGCACATTTTTCTGACTTGATGCTCTGTTTCATCTCTGCTATTTTCAGGAACAATGGCAGTTTAATTCTTTGTTAAAATATACATTCATCATTCAAACTCTTTCCATTTTTGAAAATGAGTTACCTTATTGGCTCAAACTTATTTCTTAGTCACTTTTCCATATAATTTGATAGTGAGAAAATGTCTAAAATATTCATGTTTATTTCTGAAAGTACTCATATTCTGTTATAATAAATGGAATGTTTTTATTAATTTGGAGACACCTATTATAATGTAATTTTGGAACATATGATTGAAAACACGTATTTATATTTAAATGAATCATGAACTCTTGTGAAGCATTATTTAATATTCTCTTTTTCATTAATATCAAAGGACCCAATGAATCAAGTGGTATTTCTTTGAAATTTATTGAAATTATTGAAAAGTCCTACTTCAGGGCATTGTAATAACACTTTTCTATTAATAAAAAATGATAGAAGTAGCAGGATAATTTTGTAAAATCTTCAAGCACCCCATTAAGCACAATTTTCCAAAATATTATTAAATGAGCTAAGAAATGAATAACAGTGATTTTCTTGAAGTGCATTAGTAATTTTAAGTATCTGCTTTAATCAGCATTTCTAGAAACAAAATCTCAAAGTAGGTTGTCAATTACATTAAAACTTCCAATTTCAAATTTATGATTATAATTTCATGGTATTTTATAGTAATGATTGTTATTAAATGTTTCAAATACTTACATATGTCTTCATTTACCAACCTCTGCACATATTGACTGGAAGGCATTTCCATCATTTCCAAAAGTGCCTTTTGGTACAAAACATTTGAATCATGATTGCCCAACTCATTGTTATGTGATTATAGTAGAATAATTATGATTTGTGCTTGTGCCTATAGCATTGGTTGGAGGTGTTATATCACATATTTTCTCTGCTGTCTTTAAACTAAATCCTTTTTAAATTCCATGACTTCATAATACTTTGAGGTGGTTTATAAGTTTTTTATATGATGGATGAAATAGTGATGGCCTTTTTATTTGCCTGAATTCATCTTAGGCAGATTCCAAAGCATAATAGTTAAAATCCCTCAGACTCCAACCTGATATTTACATAGTCAGAATCTCAGGCTGGGAATCCACCTTGAATTCTCCATGGAGTTATTAGGCATTCTCAAATGTGAGAGGCACCAATTTAAGGGCATGGGGGTCATAGTATCACAAATACATGGCATCTCTAAATAACAGAGAGATAAACAGCTGATAATAGGTTAGGGAAGTAAAATTAATTTTTGGTTTAAGAGATTAATTTAGTTTTGCTACTTTCTTTTTTCTTTTTTCCTTTGTTTTTATTCTCCCAAAATTTATGTGCAAGTTCAACTATATAGCTAAGATTGCAAACATTTATCTGATATTAAAACTGGTATCATGGATCCCAACTTTGTGAAAGGTATAAATTCAAATAATGTTAATTTATTTTCATGGGATGTGAATTAGAAAAAAAATCTAGATTAATAATCTATAGACCAACAGGAGACTGAATCAGTGTCACTTCAGAGATGTGTTTATTTAATATATTTTTATCGTAAACTTACAAAGTTTTAGAAGTCTAGCTATATCAGAGAACAAATAGACCAAAGCAAAGACTCTGTTCTCTTAGGATTTATGTTCTGTCTAAAGGATATATGTATGAATAGATTTATAAAACACATTCTTGGTTAGTACATGGGTGTGTTCTTATAATATAGAATTACAGATGACAATTAAGCAGGTATGTACAAAGGAAATATAATTTTAGTGTTCTAGAATAAAGGCGATAGACAAAGAGGTATAACGGGTCTTATCTTTAGGATGCTTAGCAATTTAAAAACTGAGTTAATTCTTTTTTTTTTTTTTCAGACAGAGTCTCACTTTGTTGCCCAGGCTAAAGTGAGTGCCGTGGCGTCAGCCTAGCTCACAGCAACCTCAAACTCCTGGGCTTAAGCGATCCTACCGCATCAGCCTCCCAAGTAGCTGGGTCTACAGGCATGCGCCACCATGCCCAGCTAATTTTTTCTATGTATATTTTTAGTTGGCCAGATAATTTCTTTCTATTTTTAGTAGAGATGGGGTCTTGCTCTTGCTCAGGCTGGTCTCAAACTCCTGACCTCGAGCGATCCACCCGCCTTGGCCTCCCAGAGTGCTCGGATTACAGGTGTGAGCCACCATGCCTGGCCTAAAACTGAGTTAATTCTAAATAATCAACATCGTCAGCATAGATTAGAAAACTACTTCACCTGTAATGCTAACATAATGTCATCCAGTGATCTAAAATATTTTACTGTTTTCCTGAAACTTCCATTTAGCTTATACAAGATTATTATTATTGTACAGGATCTATTATGACAATTCACTTATGATAGGAATCTTAAAAGAAAATAGGGAAGAATCCTTTTTTTTCCAAAGACAGAAGAAAGAAATAAAAGCAACATATATTTGAACTTAGTGAACAGAGTACTAAATATAAATAAGCTTAAAAATAAGGTGGTCTTTGAGGTATGAAAGATGAACTAATCTTGCCTACACAAAATTTGTTCTGAACTTCCTTCAAATAAGCTGCACCTTTTGTGGATTAAAGTAATTGAAATATTAACTAAGAGATCACCAAAGCAATATCATAAAATCTATTTTTGTCTTACTATGTTGCTGCTCTAGTTGTTGATATTGTCTCATGCTACCTTATTTTGAGGCAAGGTATTGATAAGAATAATAAAATTAAAACTTAATGATAAAAATTTGGTCAAAATTTTAATGCCTTTATCTTTATGCAAAACATAACATTTCTTAAAATTTTTAATCTTAAAATTCTGGAGCAAAGTCTGACTTTTATAGTTTATAGTAACAGCTTTACATATAAGTTATAAGTGTTATTTATTTGTTATGGTTTTACTTATCTCACATAATGCATCTGACTAAATGCTACTCACCTAAATAATTCACATCATAAAGTCTTTTATTTGTAGTCCATATCTATCAAGTTGCAGAATGTCAAATACTCTTGAAATTCAACTATTTTATGTTATTTTAAGTTATGTCATCCTTATAGTTGCTACTGAAAATTTTTATATCTTGTAACATGTACATTATTAGTGAAATTTTAATTAATAATATGCAGCATAAGTGTGTATTGAAATACCTTGGCCCTTGTAAGAGATTTCCACCACAGTTAGCTGTAATTTCTGATTAAAATAAATAGCTCAAGAAAATGAGGCAGAGTAAAAGGTTAGGTTACTCATTAAGATGCACACTGTTGTGCAGTTCTTTAAAGTTAATGCAGAGTATGTGTTTTTACCTGATGACTACGTGAATTATTTAAACAGAACAGCTGCAAAAGGCAAGACCTGGCAGCATTTATGCCCAGATTATCTATTTAAATTGGAAATGCAATTCATTTGAATATTTCACCACATTTTTGCATCCATATGAATTAGACATTCACATGTACACATAACCAGCGATCCAAAGGGAAACACACATAATTATAATTGCTGCTGTTTACTGGTTACAAACTATGTGCCAGACTTTTTACTACATGGTTTACATATATTTTCTGTAACCCTTACAAAAATACCTCAGAGTCTTAACTATTGTATGTTTTTTCTACAGAAGAAGAAACTGAATCTTGTTTTTTTCTAATATCACAAAGTTAGAATCTGAGTCCAATTTGTCTGGGAGACGAAAGACCATAGTCATCTTTTCATTACTATTCCTCATTGTGGATTAGAATTTGGTAATGTCATACAACACACATTGTTTTTTTTCTGACAATTGGTATTTTACGTCAATTCTAAGCTCAACACTGGTTTGGTGGGAAGGATGTTCACATAGTTTTCAACAGGAGATGCAGGTCCTTGCCTTTGAGGAGAGTGCAGGACACTCTTACTCAGTGTTTTCTTCCCTTGTGTGTGTCTCCCTCCTGTCAGCTGCCTTCAGCTTTCCTTCTGAGGTATTATATGATGGAAATACTTCCTGGTTCTCCCTCTCTTCCATGACATGGGGATGTTTGGAAGTGTTTGCATGTACTGGAAAGAGAGCACACTTTTAAGAGTGTGTTGAATTAAATGAAACACAGAAATGTGTTTCCTTAATAAGTGATATTGAATGTCATCATATATAATCGTGGAAATATAGCATGCTAATATTAAAATAATAGGTATACATGAAGGAAATATTTAACGAGGATTAACCATGTGCTGGATGTTTTATTAGGTGGTGGCTATATGATAGTCTACAATAACAAATATGTCTCATGCCTTTAGGAAGCTTAGAGTTTGGGGGGTAATTTAGAAATATATTTAATATAATTGCACTTATGTCAGCTTGCACTTTATGTACTATAGGCAGTACAGTGAAGCATCACACCCTCAATCTCCTTGTGGTTATGTCTGTTCTTGGTTTCAGCATAATTAGACATTATATGTAATGAACCAAGCATTTTCTAAACTGAAGTAGACATGACCTTAA